>NW_028227257.1:60752410-61952410 GCF_978045245.1 Mus caroli | reverse complement strand
AGTGTACTTACATATAATAAGTAAATAAATAAATCTTAAACATAGAACAACATAGAAATGCTTAGAACTTAGAAAGTTTAAAAGTACTCTTATCAACCACACAAAATTATCATGTCAAGGACATAAAGCATTAGTATGATACATGACAAGTTCTGTTAATATTGCTGTATAGATTTTTTTTTTTTGAGACACGGTCTCGTTGTGTAGCCCTGGCTGGCCTGTATTCAATATGCTGACTACCTAGCCTCAAATTCACAGAGATCCACCCACCTCTGCCTGAGACTAAAGGTGTGCATCACCACACCTGGCCAAATAGGAGAGGCTGGAGAACTGTCTGAGTAGTTAAACACACTGGCTGTCCTTCCAGAGGACCCACATTCAAATCCCAGCACCCACATGGTGCTCACAGCTGCCAGCAACTCTAGTCCTAAGGGATCTGACACCCTCTTCTGGCTTTCACAGATACTGTGGCATACAGACATAAACGTCAGCAAAACAACCATGCATACACATAGCATAAGAATAGATCATTTTTTTTAATTATGTAAGTGCTGGAGGGATAAATCAGTGCTTGATGAATAAGCACAAGAACCTGAGTACTTGTTTCCAGCACATACATAAAAAGCTGAACGTGCTGGTGTGCATGGTATTCCCAACACTGGTGTCCCCTGGAAGTGTTGGCCAATGCTGGGACTCACCTGATGAGGGAGTCCCAGGTTCCATCGATAGAGACTGTCTCCAAAATCAAGGGGGACAGCTCCTAGGAAGCAGTACCTGATGTTGACCTCTGTCCTCTACAGGCACAGACGCACATGCACACATTCACCTACACACATTCACCTGCACAAAGACACACACAGAAACAATTGTGTAAGGCTTGATTCTAGGGACTGCTCCAGTCAGTTTAAAATAATGTGATATAGGAGAACGCTTATGCACAGTGGTCCTTGATTCCTCTGTGTGAGAGAATCCTGGGTGTGGTAGGCCATCTGTGGACTCAACACATTGGTATTACTAAGGTTTTTTTAAAAAAATACAGACTTGTATCTCCCAGATTTTATCTGTTCAGGAAGATCCTGACTATAGCATCCTGTTCTACAGGGTGGTAATGGAGCCTTGAGAGAGTGCACACTAGGTGAATACACAGGAAGGCTTCACCAAGGTAAAATGCTAGGAACCCCTTAGAAATGCTTAACAGGAAGTGATGAATCACCTTCTCATCAGGAAAATGACGTAAATTCTGCTTAATCCCAGAGAGCTATTAATGGATGTTTATTGGTTAGGAATAAAGGAAACCCGGAGGCTGACTGTGTAATTTCCTTGAGTTTAAAGTGTTTTCTTAGATGAACTCTGAGGGCTGAAGCAGCATGCAAACCATGGGATAGGCAGGTTTCTATGATGCACTCGACTAGTGTTCAGGAGGCATGCACACGTGAGAGCACACACACACAGCAGAATGGTGTGACAGGTGTGGACCATTGTGAGACTCCAGATGGATCATGATGACTGCACTCATCAGGCATTCTTGGGCTTCCTGCTGAAGCCCAAGAATGTGCAGAGAATTACAGTACAGAGGAGCACATAGCCAAGTCAGCAGTCAGACAAGGAGCAGAAGGAGCAGGACGCATGCTGTCGAGGGCATCGGAGTCAGCAGCAGCAGGGAATGGTGCTGGGACATCTTAACCAGATCGTTAAAAGACTATCAAAGCAGATGAGTTGGGAGCAAGCCTAGTGAGGGGCAATGGGGCTTTGTATATTTGGGCCTTCCCACTTCTCCATTGGGTACAAGGTTCTCCATGCCGAGCACTGTATCAGCTGGAATTGTTGGGCATGTAGTTGAAGGCCTTCTGAGGTTAAAGGGATGCATGGCTGGTCACACGGGGAGTTTCAGCTAGGAGGTCTGGATATTGGATCCTCAGATGCTCAAGCTGGGAGCCTAGCATACCTTAAAACAAGCTGCAGACTTCCTTCTCAAGTAACTTCTTTCTGTGTGTGTCTGTTTTTTCAGAGTTCCCGAAATAGAGTTAAAAAATACTAAAGGCCTGTCGAATGAAAGTGTTAATTTGTTAAAATCACACCTGGAAGAACTGGCCAAAAAGCAGTGTGGAGAGGTAAGGGTGGCCAAGCTGGAGCTTTGGAAACAAAACAGAAAGATCCCACTCACCTCTGCGCAGCCTGCCCCAGTAGTAACACTTACAACACTGAGTACATGATCACAGCCTCCATCCTGACAGTGATGCTTGGGGTCAAGGTGGCGGCTAACTCCATCTCCATAAAGATCCTGCGCTATGTTCTTCTTGGCCTCTTTCCAGTTCCCCCACTCTCTCCTTCATACCTGGCAACCACTAGTCCATCCTCCATTTCTATAATCTCATTTGAAGATCTTTCATACGGTATATAACCTTAGGAGAGGTTGGTAATTTTTTCAGGTTCTCTGAAGAGTTTCCCAAGTGGTTAAATGTAACAATAATTGTTACATTTCATAGCTGAATAGTATTCCACCTTGATGTTCCTTTAGCCATTTACAAGATGAAATACATTGAGTTTTCTAGTTTTTAGTTATAAATAAAGTTGCTCTAAATACTCCCACACATGTTCTTCAAGCTAGAGTGATAAACCTGTCCTAAGTAAAAGGGGTGTACTCATCCTACAGAGTAGCACAGCCTAGTCACACGGCTGCTTCCCTTTGTGATCGATCGCGCACCAGCCAGGGAGCTACAGAGTCTGCTCCACCCAGTATCTCAGCTGTCAGCCGCAGGGAGTCAGGCCAAGAGGTCAAAGTGCAATGTAGTGTTGTCCAGCCTTACATAGGAAGGGGATTCCGACATTCACCACAACGTAGTGCAACCTTAAAGAAGCTGGAATAAGTGAAATGAGCTGGCTGTAGTAAGACAGGTACTCCGTGACTATTCCAGAGAGTCAAACTCACAGGACAGAGAGGAGAATGGTAGCTGCTGGGGCTGGGAGAGCAAGGAATGGCAAATTCATTCAGTGGGAGTGGTTTCAAGTTGGAAAGTCTTGGAAGTGGGTGGCAGCGATGCCTGTCAGTCACGGTTGCCCGGCAGTATTTCTGCATGTCTCAGTAGTGGACAGAGTGCTGCAGGAGTCTGCCCCAAAAACTGGAGGAAAAAAAGCTTAGGGGAGCCATCCTCATGGGATGAGGTTGGAGGGGCATAAAGTGTGGGACTGGGCTGTGCAGATCCAGCATGTTTTCATAGCTCTGAAGTCCTGGCAGTTGAAAATACAATTCTAAAGAATTCATTTATGTTTTCAAGTAAAATGGAGTGTAATGAAACGTTAGCACAAGCTTAGGGACTGGCTGTGGTAGGGTCTTCCCTGAAGGCTGCCTGTTAAAGTAACAAGGCTTCATTCTTTACAAGGAGGAGCACCAAAAGCAATGATTAGGAACATTCACCTTTGCCCCAGTGATGTTTTGGAGGATGTGGGGTGCTGGGGGACAGAGTCCCACTAGATGGCTCTGGTGGCCCAAATCAGAGGTGTGTGCCCACATGCTCAACACTCCTCTGAGTGACTTTTGATCTTCATTAGTAGATCTTGGTTGGTTGGTTGGTTGGTTTTTTGTTTGTTTGTTTTTGTTTTGTTTTGTTTTTTTGAAACAGAGTCTCACTATGTAGCCCTGGAGCTCACATAGAAACCAGGCTGGCCTCACAGACATCTGCCTGTCTCTGCCTCCTGAGTACTGGGATTAGTCAGGGAGTGCACTACACACCTGGCTGTGTATTAGCACGTCTTTATTAGTCGTGGAAAGTGATCTAAAGTGTACCAAAGATTCTTTTTTTTTTTTTAACTGATAAAATCAAACTCCTGCGTTCCTCCCTGAGTCAGTCAGAAGGTATTTACTGAACATCTTATGCTGGGGAACTGTGGTGTTCAGACGATTTGGCCTCAGTGAGGGGCACAGACAAAGCACAGTCTAAGACCATGGCAGACTGGAGACTAATGCTCTGGAGAATGATGAGGTGTCCAGAGTGGAAAGAGGACAGGAGAAGTCCTTCAGCAGTATCTGAGGCAAGTCCTGAATGGACAGGAGAGAAGTCCTCAGTAAGACTTACTTTGGAATATGTTTGCTTTTATCCAGTCCTACAAATTGTATCAGACTTCACTTGCTCAGAAAGTGTAATAAGTTAAATCAATGAGAACAAAACTTTGACAGTTGTGGTCTTGCCTGTTTCTGGTTTAGAAATGGTCTCTCGGAGTGGTGGAAACATTTTGCTTTATCCAATGTTCCTTTAGCCCTTGCTTAGCCTCTAGACTGGTATTACTCAACCCTAGGTCAAGATATATTTAGTAAACACCACCGCTTCTGGTATAATAAGAAAGTATATCACCTCTACCAAATGAAGGCTGCACTTTCTTAGCACATACTCCTGGGAAGGTCGACTGTGAACAGACTCGCAGCTTCTCGAGGAAAGCGTCATCAATGCTCAGGCCCCTTAGAAGCAGCATGAAAGAGTAAGATGTTAAAACACTCTCTGGTAACTATGGGTGAAGGAGCCTCGGTCCACATTCTTCACTGACAGGAGCAGCTTGGCTACAGTACCCTGGGCTTGATGCCAGTCAGTGTGGTCTCAGAACCCCTGAACTATTGATTGCCACCCTACTGTGGCTTCTGGCTTAGCCCAGAGGCTAGAAAGGTGACTTTCTCTGTTCCCCTATGGATGCTTGAGGTTGCCTTCCCTTCCTGGCTCTGTCTGGCTAATTCCTTACATATTGACCAGCCTCTTGCTTGTTCATTGCCAGAAGGGAGGGAAGGAGAGGTCTATAGACTTGCTTCTGGGCCTCTGATCAGTGTGCTATCTGGACAAGTGACAGCACTGATTGATGCTCATGGGACCGTTCTGTCCAACCATCAAGTAAACAGGCTCTCTACTTGGCAAGGTAGCCATTCCCTTTCTACAGTCGTACATAGTTTTCAGCTTTATTTATACAGATGACGAGATGTTAGGAAAATGACAGTATATTTGAGTAGATCTTCCCCACACACACACACACATATACACAAGAAGAGACACTTTTTATTTATCTCAGCAGTGATGTATCTTGATCACAGACTCTGTGAGCCCTCTAAGTGCTTTTTCTATTGTGACTGTGTCATAAACCTAATTCCAAAGATGTCAGAGCAAAGTGACAAAATGCTGGCACAGCAGGTGAGTCTGGCTGCCTGCTTATTGTGTTGCCGGGTGGCAGTCCCTCTCCAGCCCCGCCCCTTGCCATCACTGATCATCTGTGGTTGTCTTGTTTACATGTGTAGGTGATGATATTTGAACTGGCACGCCATGTGCAGTCGTTTCTCAGCGAGCATAACAAGCCCCCGCCAAAGTCTTTCCATGAAGAAATGCTGGAAAGGCAGGCTCAGGAGAAGCAGCAGAGGTTGCTGGAGGCCAGGCGGAAGGAGGAGCAGGAGGTGAGAACCAGCTGTTAGTGCTGGCCCCAGCCTGGAGGCCTCCATGTGTCTATTCCCACTCTCACTATGAGTGTGTCTGTGAGTCTTACTCATCACTTCATTCAGGAAATGTGCATTCATGTGAGAGAAATCACTACAAGTCACTGAGCAACACTACCCAGCTCCCTCCCTGCAGCCATCACTGGCTTGGAGCCCTTCTCTAAGTGGCTCATATGATTGGACTTCCTGTGTCGCTAAGCCTGCCAACCTGTACAGGAGTTCACTGAATCTAGAGGCTTTTTCCTCCTGACTGACAGATGTGGCTGATGCCCAGTGAGTAGAAGAGCCAGGAGTTAAACTTACTTTCATGGTCACTGAACATCTCTATTCTTCTGTTAACTTCTGAGCAGGGACTGCTTCCTGACTCTAAAAATCCTTTAAGATGTTTTATACCTTGGGTTTCCTTCTTGATTTTAACTTAAAATTGTTTTCTTTTTAGCCCCTTGATCAACTTAGTAAGTACTTATGTGGGTGCAGGTTATTAAAAAAAGAAAGAAAGAAAGAAAGAAAGAAAGAAAGAAAGAGGTGTTTCCCTAACACATTCCATAGCCATTCCTCATTCAGTGATCTGTAGGATTCCTCTAAAACAGTAATTCTCAAATTTTCTAATGCTACAACCCTTCAATACATTCCTCATATTTTGGTGACCCCCCCCCATCATTACATTTTGTTGCTGTTTTATAACTGTAATTTTGCAGCTGTTAGGAATCATGATGTGGATATCTGATGTGCACACCCAGGTTGAGAGCCACGGCTTTGAAGCGTGTCTTAATTGCTTACCTATGCTAGAGTCTATGGGGAAATTTAAGTTCATTTTCTTGAGTATTCACATGCTCTGATTTTTTTTAATCTTTGCATGTTTTTAATATTACACAGGCCAACCTACCCTTCCCCGCCCCCTCGTCTTCCACTGTTTTTTCTTCCATCCTGTTGCCCTTCATTTTCTTCTCCAGCTTCCTCTCCTCTCCCTCTCTTACCTCGGTTCTTTTTCCCGAGGCGGGGTCTACTGTGTATCCCAGTGTGGGTATCACAGACATGGCCATGTACCAGTGTCACAGGTGAGCTATGGGATTATCCCTTCAGATTCTACAAAACGGATGGATAGGCCTCCTGAGATTTTGACTGATTAGAGCAAAGTTGCATATTCTTTGTGGAAGAATTGGTATCTTATCCATACTAAACTTCCCATCTAGGACTGGGTTTATGTTTATTTCTTGGTATGGAAGTCTGGTTTTCTTTCTTGCTATAGATATTACTACTCATACTTCAAGACTTGGATTTTCTCCCACTTTCTTTAATGGTAATGTGTCTCCTAGTGGCATTTTATGCATACACATGACATACTTTGATCACATTCACCATGCTGCTATCCTTCCTCGTCCCTCTCCTTCTCCGTCCTCTGGCACCTTTCCTCTTTCCAAGTAGCCCCTTCCTGCTTTTAGGTGCTTACGTCTGGTTCTTGTTTCTGCCTCATTTTCTCCACCCTATGCTATACTAACATCCTCTGTGTGTTTTCTATAGAATGTTGTTGTGCTTGACAGGGCAAACATTCTCCATCCCTCATATTCCATTGAGATGGATCTTACCCATATTGCTTGGCTCCTATTAAACCATGTCGAGTCCCCAGTTAGAGTACATAGTTGCTCAGTATTAGATGTTAGTGGGCCTTCAACTCACAGTCCTTTTTGGTATCTGATGTAACTACCTGTAAATTTAGATTATGGTTTTTTGCATTTTATTGCTATTTACATTTCTGATGACTTAATAGTCTTGATAAAATGTACAGTTGTAGGGAACTAAGAACAATTGACGAACATCAAAATAACTTAATACTCAAAAGGATGATGGGAGAAGGCATATTAAGGTCATGGTGGGCTGATGTGATACCTGGGCCTTTGCCACCCTAGGCCCAGGCTCCGAGAACGTCCAACTTCACCACACCTGTCTAAGTCCATGGAAGGCAACAGCCCCTGCACCCAGCCTCTGCACATGGGCAGATGTCGAAGCTAGAAGAGTGAAAAGGAAGACAGACCCAGTACCTCACAGGGAAGCCTGCTGCTCAGAGACACTGGCAGCAGACATGAACGTGGCTACTCCAAGCTTTCATGTGTAGATCTCAGGAAATGAGGGCCCTGGCATGGAAATTGAAAAGCTATGTGAGTCCAGAATGGACCTGCTGGGTGCCTTCTATAGATTGGTGTCTGACCTGGTCTGATTTATTTCAGCAACGTGAAATCCTCCACGAGATTCAGAGAAGGAAAGAGGAGATCAAGGAAGAGAAGAAAAGGAAGGAACTGGCTAAGCAGGTGCCGTCCATTCTGTACCAAAGGATCTGCGTGTCCTCTTGTAAAAGTCCTTATGTCCACGGGAGACAGCTTTCCCTCTCATGTGCTAGAGCTAAAGCCCGGCCTTTCATTTATTACGTTTTGGGGTCTGTTTCTTTTGTTTTCTGATTTGTGGAAAAAGGGGCTTGAGACAGGGTCTCACTATGTATCCTTTGCTTGCTTTGAATTCATAATATTACCTAAGCTAATCGTCTGCTCTTGGAAGTTCTGCCTTAGCCGCCCTAGCTCTCAGAGCACGAACATAAAGAAGCACTGTGCTCTGCTTACCGAGTATTTTTAGATTTCCAAAGCAGGTGACAAAATCCAGCATTGTATATTGTCTGTAAATAACTCTGGTTTATATAATTACAGTAATTTATCAAATGAGTCCAAAGGCAGGAGATTGAAATTTTAATTAGCCTGGAATAGAACTTTTATTAAACAAACAAACAAAACAGTTTGTTCTTACTGAAGAGCAAATGGGAACCTTACATACCTTCCTAAGACTCGATTTGGTGATAGAAAGAATGATTCGCCATCAAATTCAAGAACAAACTGGATGTGATCGGGACATTCCTCATTCTTTTCTGGACATTGCTGGCAGGGTCCCATGTGCTACAACAGGAAACAACACCCAACCAAAGCTGTCCTGCTGTAACCTTAGAGATGACACTCTTCTGTGGCTGTCTTTCTGAATATTAAAACAAAGGGACTGTAGTGCCAGTCTGCCCTGGGTAAAGCTGAATCCAAATCTGACATTTCTGTTGCCTCCACCCTCCCATCTTACCTCTGCACTGCCTCCTGTCAGTCACTTTCTCTCCTCAACCACCCAGTCTCTAATCATCTCCAGTTCTGTCTTTTTAACTTTCCAGGCAGATCCTAAGCTCTCACATATAAAAATCTCATGCTCTTAAAGCTGTGATGTGGACTTCACTTGTTGACCTAGAGTTGGCTTGGGTTGACGCACTCTATTGAATGTGTACACTGCCTTCATGCACACAGGTGGAGGCTGAGGTCGACTGCCTCAATGGTTTGCCACTGTTTCTATCTGTAATTTGTACTGTGTGTACATGCTTGCACATCCATGTGCCACAAGTGTGCAGTACCTGAGGAGGCCAGAAGAGGCCATCAGATCCCCTGGGATTAGAACCTAGAGACAGTTGTGAGTTGCCATGTGGGCTCTGGGAATCTAACCCAGGTCCTCTGAAAGAGCAACCAATGCTCTTAACCCTTGAGCCCCTTCCACTTTATTTTTTGAGATAGGGTCTCTTACTGTGCAGGGTCTAGACTGGCTGGCCAGTGAGCCTCCAGGATCATCCTGCCTCCTTGGTGACACACACACCACCACATCTTTTTTTTTTTTTTTTTTTTTTTGGAATGTAGGGAATCAAAATTCAGCTCCTGTGCTGCTTGTCCAGCTATTCCCCTGGTGCACATTGCACCTTTTAAGTTGAGTCTAGTTGTAACACTGTAAGCTGTGATAACTGTTATTGTCAACTTGACACAACCCTGAATCACTGGGAAGAAAGTCTTATGAGAGATTGTTTACATTAGGTTTGGTGTGTGGTGTATCTATAGGAGAGTATCCTGATTGCCAGATAACATGGGAAGGCCCAGCCCACTGTGGGCAGCATCAATCCCTAGTTTGGGGCCCAGGACTGTGTAAGAGGAGGAATCATAGCTGGTATGAAGCATGCTCACCTCCACTTCTCTGCTCCTGACTGTAGGCTCGTGCTTTCCTCCACTGTGGCCTAACCACCGTGGTGGGCTGTGAACTTCTCCCCTAAGCTGCTTCTTGATCCAGTATTTTTTCACATCATCAGAAATGGCACTAAAACATCCCGATCAAATAAAAATTTATTCTGTACTGAGAGGGTGATCCCAACTGAGCTTGTCATCCGCTTGTATGAACAGCTAATGTGGATTTCATTCTCCCTTCCCTAGGAACGTTTGGAAATTACTAGTTTGACAAACCAGGACTATGCCTCTAAGAGAGACCCAGCAGGGCACAGGGCAGCTGCCATCCTCCACGGAAGCTCTCCTGACTTTGTAGGAAATGGTAAAGCCCGGACACACTCCTCAGGAAGGTCCAGGTGAGTCCCTCAGCCTTCTCACATGCAGGGTGAAAGATGGGGAAGGATAAAATGACCTGCAGTGAGTGGCAGGAATGCTTCACCAACTGCTCAGCACGTTTATCTCCATCTGTTAGCTCACTGTATGAAACCAAGTCTTTATTTAACTCTTTCTAAGTACCGTCACATATTTGCTGTGTGGTGCTGGTGTTTGAACCCAGGGCCTCACACACACTGGCTAAGCTCTGCCTCAGAGCTACAGCCCAGCTCTCTGTTTTACTTTATTTTAAGGCAAAAATCTTACAGCCCAGACTGACCTCGAACTTGTGATGCCCTTGGCCTTAGCCTCCCACAGGGATAGATTAACAGGCATACATCGTCATGCTTGCCTCCCAGTACCTCAGGAAGCCAGTCACAACCCACAGAACAGCCTACAACACTGCACAGTCTCACCTTCAGTACAATTTGATTTGATTCAATGATTTAAATTTTTTATCCATCTGAATCATCACTATCGACTCAAATTTCACTTTTCATACTGTGTGTGTAACTTCTTTTTGTGCAGTGGTAGTGGGTCTGAGAAACAGGGTTTTAGATAATGTAGACTGACTTCAAACTTACTCTGCAGTCAAATTTGCCCTGAAGTTCCTACCTCTACCATGTAAATGCTGGGATTACACCTGGCCTGTTTTACTGGGTTCTGGGAATTAAATGGAGGGCTTTTTGTATTCTGGGCAAGCACTCCATCAAGTGAGCTGCACGGCCTGCTATAGTTAGGTACAAACATAGACAGAGGCGTGGGATTTCCCAAAGTGGATACAGTATAAAATACCCATTCCTAGAGGAGAGAGTCACACCCTCTGAGGTAGGCTCCTAGGTCCTCTGTCATCAGAGGGCACTGGAAGAACACTCCTTCCTCCATATTCTTACTACTTAGAGATTGTCTCTAGCCGTGTGCTTTGGCCTCCTGCAAACCAGAAAGGAATTTGAGTGCAGAAGCCATGAATGGAGAGGTTATTAAATATTATAGGTTCTTCAGCTCATTTTTAATTAAAGTTTTATTTATTATTGGGAATGTGTGTAGGTGTGTGTGTGTAGTAAGATTAGCACATGGGACTTCCCGTGCATCCTGGTTTAAAACTAGTGGTGGCTCTCGGCCTTGGTGGTGGCAGATCTCGGACAGCCGTAAGCACCAATTATTTTTTTTTATTAGATATTTTCTTTATTTACATTTCAAATGTTATCCCCTTTCCTAGTTTTCCCTCCGAAAACCCCCATCCCCTCCCCCCTCCCCCTGCTCACCAACCCACTCACTTCCATTCCCAGTCCTGGCCTTCCTCTATACTGGGGCATAGAACCTTCACAGGATCTAGGGCCTCTCCTCCCATTGATGACTGACTAGGCCATCCTCAGCCACATATACAGCTAGAGCCACATGTCCCCCCATGTGTTTTCTTTGATTGGTGGTATAGTTCCAAGGAGCTCTGGGGGTACTGGTTAGTTCCTATTGCTTTTCCTCCTAGGGGGCTTCAGACCCTTCAGCTCCTTGGGTCCTTTCTCTAGCTCCTCCATTGGGGAAGTCTTTCCACCGTCTCTTCTACAGTGGTCCCTGAGCCTAGGGGAGAGAAGAATGTGATATAGATGTCCATTTAGGGCTTAGCATTGTGGTCACTGATGCTTTGTGCCTTTGTCAGTTGTGGCTCTCAGTGCTAATCAGCATCTATTGCAAAGAGAAGTTTCTGTGATGATGGTTGAAATATGTACTAATCTAGGTATAGCCCTGTTGATAGGAATTGATTTACTATAATGTCCATTTAGCAAAATCTTGATCCAACAATGGTGCCAGATATGGGTGTCATCTTGTGGAGTGGGACTTAAATATAGTTAAAGTAGTTGGTTACTCCCTGATGTTGATGCCACTATTACACCAACATGTGTATCTTGGCAGGGCTGACCTTATTGTGGCTCACAGAGTTTAGATGTGGGCAAGATCAATGGTGACTTTTTTTCTCTGGTAGCATGCACAGCTCCTCCTAGCACTCTGAAAGCTAGCCAGGTTAGTGCCAATTTAATACCTCTGTGTTCTGTGACTCAAGTGTGTGGTGATGAATATTCTAAAATACCTTCAAACCTGTCCTCTCCAGGACATTGGGATGGGTTGGACTAAGAGGACTGAGTAGTACCATTTGCTGGCTGGGGCAGAGCTCATACCAAGGGCTGCTAGATTCTTCATGTAAGTCTAGCATATGGTTTTGAATCTTTACTTGTATCCTTTTCTCCAAAAATCTCATTGTGTTCTTATTTGTACAAGAAGAAGCTTAAACAGAACTTCAATGTACTGATTATGCCCCAGCATTTAGAATATGTGGGACATGTGGGTGGCATAAGAGACCCACGAGGGAAAAGGTTGGGGAAGGCTAGAAGTCTCAGGATTGGAAGCAGAGACACTGGGCTATGACTGAGCAGTGTCTGTATGTAGGAGAAAGTTGAAGGTGTCCAAAGTTGAAGGCTCCTCTGGATGGGGAGCTAGTGAGGAGATGTGGGGTGGGGGTAGGGTATGTAGGACTCATAAAACACAGTAGGTGATTATGCCACCAACTAAATTCAAAGAACCAAAGGAAAATAAAACTGAAGTTGACAGTGGAGGAGGAGGGTATTGGTTTATTTTCGCTGCAGTGGTAGAGGCATGAATGATAGAGGCTGGACTGAAGACACAGGGCTCTAGTTTGAATATGAAGACCCAGAGTAAGTGTGTAGAGAGTGCAGCCTGCAGTGTGGGGATGCAAGGAACAGATTGAACATTGAGGATGGAAGGACTAGCCGGTGGGCCAGTATCTGGTCAGCAGGTCTGTAGAGGATGGAAATGAGGCATTGCCTACAGTCTGTCTTCAGTGTTGACTTAAAGACTGCTGCCAGCACCAGACACCTATGGGTAAGACTAGTTGTAGGGACTGGGAACTTCCTTCCCTCTGTGCTCCTTGTTTTCAGCAAAAGAGCAGGTCTCTTCTCCTAGAGACCATGCAGATTTCCTGCAGCAAACTTCATCAGAGCATTTCCAAGGAACGTTCAAGCATAATGAGCTCTGTCCTTCACTGCTCACTGTATGCTGTCCCCCAACTTGTTCATTGCTTTTGCAATCTAGTTTCCCAGTGTGTATTCCCCATCCATGGCAGGGGAAAGAGAGGAGAGGAGAGAGGAAGGCAGGGAAGGGAGAACAGAAAAGAGAAACAAAAATATAGAGAGGTTAAGTGTTTAGGGACAGTCATGGAAGGGATGACAGGGAGTGTCTATCAGAGACAGTGAGAGAGTGAATGGGCATTCCCTGGCTGAGGCCCATGCTGGAACAGTGAGGACTCTGAGCCCCTGCTTCTGAGTGTTCTGCAAATGCACCTGTGCCTGGGAAATGAGAAGCTATGGGATCAGTGAGGGATGAATGTAAACTGCCACGGCCAGCTGAGCTTTCTACTGTGATGGACAGCCAGTAGAACTTGCTGCAGTGATGGACGGCTGAGCTTCCTATATAGATGAAATGCTGTGTCTCTGCTGTATGGATGTGTGATTGTTTGGAGGTCAGCTATGTAAAGTCAGCTTTTTCCTTCCATGTTCCAGGATCAAACTCCGGTCATCTTGCTTTTAAGACAGCACTTTTAGCTGCTGAGCCTTCTTGCCTGGCCAAGATCTGCATTTTAATTTCAGTGTAAATAGGAGTGGTTGGTGTATACCACTCTGAATGGAGTTTATGGCATTCATATGTAAAAGGGAGCAACGAGAGTGGGCAGGAATTCATTTTCCCACTAGCACTTTCAACTCCACCCCCCATAGACACAGAGACTGGACTCAATGGGCTAATAATTAGGAGGGGTGAAGGGGTGAGAATTTCCTGGGTCAAACTTTAAGTTAAAGGAAAAAACATTGTCCGCATTTATTTTTCAGGCGAGAACGTCAGTATTCTGTGTGTAGTGGTGAACCCTCTCCTGGCTCGTGTGACATCCTCTATTTCTCTGTGGGTAGCCCTGATCAGCTCATGGTGCACAAAGGGAGATGTATTGGTGAGTAAACTAGCCAAGGCCATTAAGTTAATTTAGTGACAAACGTTAACCCTGATGTACCAGAATGGACTAGAGGTTGACATCTCAACCAACATAGTGTGAGGAAGACCTCATCCTAGCAGGAAGCTGTAATTCTGGCCCCTAGGGTGAGAAGCTACTCAGCTCCTGTAATGTAATATGGAAATACAACTGTGCTCTTGGAAATATATTAGCAGACAGATAGTTCTAAGTATTGCATCATGTGCATCTGGTTACTGAGAAAATGTGTATAAACAAAATGAGCCCTGATACTTGTGATCTTTGATAACCAAATCTCTGCTTTTTCCTTCATGGTACTTACTAGAGATTGAACCAAGATCCTTGTGCATACCAAGCAAGTACTGAAGCACTGAGTCATATCCCCAGCCCCCAAATCTCCTTAAGCTACTTCTGTCCATCTGCTTGGCACTATCCTACAAGGCACATTGTGCCTTGACCGGAAAAAACACCTTATTTTCTCTACATCTAAATTTGGCAGTTGTCTCTGGTGACTCCTTGGAATGAACCTTTCTCTGCAATTTGGGATTTTAATTATTTATTGAAAAATCTAGTTTTCTATATTGACTTTCTTAGCCATCAAGATGAGCTGCTAGGACTTGCTGCTATGTAGTGAATTGAACAGTTAACTTCTATTTTCAATCCTATAATTGCCAGAATTAATGGATAGTATATCAGAGGTCAAGCTCGCTTGCTTTCAGCATCTTTCCTCCTCATTTTAAGGTGGTACAAATAAACCAGAGAGCAGCTAAGGAGAGGGCAGCAGATAAAAGGGGCAGAGAGCAAACATCTGAAGAGCCTCTGGTCTGGACACTCAACCTGGGACTGTGTCTAGCGGCCTAGACAGACTAGGATTCACAGACACAGGGCTGACATAGGCCCCAGCAGAGGTGGTTGGCCTTGGACTTGAGATTGTCCTTGATTCAAACATTCCGAATTCGTGAGCTGGCAACATGAAACTCCCGCTTCAATAACCTGGGAAATCAGAAAGACAGTACCTCAGGCTTAGTCTCACTGTGTGCTTATCAGTTAGATGCACCTTTTTAACTAAATTATTTATTTTCTCACAATGGGTCTGGCATTGGAAATAGACCCTAATTTCTATGAAGTATCTGGGTTTTTTTAACTATTAACTAATTAATTTTTTAATATTCAATAAGACATTTTCATTTTGAGAAGCAATATATAATGTTTTTTTTTCAGTTGAAAGTTGTAGTTTAGAGACTAGAGGATGTTTCTGGCCGTGGGTGAGGTGCTGACAGCTGTCTGGATAAGTAACTGTTGCTGGCACAGCACAGCTTCAGTCCGTGTCCTGCTCACACGTCTTCAGCCTCAGTACACTTGCTCTCTGGGTTGCCTCCACCAAGAAAAGGGTGCTATGAAGGTAGCAAAATGAATTTATAATTTAAAAGCCCCAGCAATTATAAAATGTCTAGCTATTTGCACACAGTGCCAACGAGGTAGCTTAGTGGCTAGGGGCAGTCACCCAGCAACCTGAGTGACACCCAGAAGCTCCATGGTAGAAGGACAGGATCAACTCTCAAAAGTGGCCTTGTGACCCACACACAGATGCTGTGGCATACACCCATATGTGCACACACATAGTACATGAATGTTTCATGTAAGTGTAAGTGTTATACTTACATGAATGAGTGCCAGTGCACTGGGATCACACATATGCAGTGAGACTTCATGTGAGCCGTGTTCTTCTTCGTCCATCCCATAAACTCTTGGTGTCACCATCTCCAGTGAGCTACTCGACACATGATCCTAAAGTTGCTTCCCTTAGCTGACAAGTTTTCAAACATAAGGTCTTAACCGCTTAGGCTAAGACTTTTACAAGTCATTATGACTAGCAGATAATTAGGTTGTGTGCATTAAAATCTCTAAGTTGCCAGCATTTCCCTGAAGTAAAAACTGCCTGACAAATGCAATGTCTAGGTGAGCAAATTCAGCCTTAATTCTCCACAGTACTTCTGCTAAAACTGTCTTATATATGCAGGTGATTTTTGTTCTGATTTTTCAAATGGAAAATGTAATTATCAACAGCTCTTAAATTATTTGTCTCATTAGGGAAGTGAAGCAATATCATGAAAAACTAGACTTTTTGTACTAAAAGGGTACAGCTGCAGAGATAGCTCAGTGCTTGTAAGAAGGCATGACTCTAACCCCAGAACCCACAGTTAAAATAACAGAAAGCCAAGCTTGATGGCATGCGCTCGGAATATAAGTGCTGGGGAGGTGGGGCAGATTCTTGGAGCTCACTAGCTAGACAGCACTGTGAAGCAGGGAGAGATCCTACCTGAACAGCAGCTGGGAACCAGCGCCCAAGCCATCCTGTGCACACCCATACACACCCATGCGCGCACACACACACACACACACACACATCATATGCACACATAGGGCTAGATCACTATATTATTAGTGGTTCCAAGCTGGAGATGAGTCAGCAGCCTCGCGTCACTTGGTAATACCTGAAGACTACTGGTTTTCCATGCTGGGGACTGAACCCCACACCTAGCACACACTTATCCAGTACTCTACTTCTGAGCGCACCCAGTCTACAGGCGTATTTGACAGTTGATGCTGTGGTAGGGGTGCTACTGACATCTAACTTGTTGGCAGCCGGACACAAAGTGTCCCCTACAACCAAGGACTGTGTGGCCTGGGCACCTCAATGCTACGATGAGACAAATTAACAAGAAGAAAGCATGGAGTAAGGAAAACAAAGTAAAAAACAAGTGATGCTTTCTTCTTTTGCTATTATAATCTTTAATGGCAACAGAGAATTTTGTACAACAGGGTTTAATGTTATAGCAGTTCTGATCCCCAAGGAGAAAACGTGCCTGATAGTTAACTAAGTGCACTGCTTTCAGCCTTAGCTCTCATTCTGGTTCTTTCCCTCTAAAACACTGGGCAGTGGGCTTTGCTGAGCATATACAGAGTTTGTGCCTCTGATGAAGCCACTTTTCAAATTAGACTAAGCTGTTGCACTGTGCACACTAATCTATGTTAGTGGGATGACAGGGCAGCTGTGGTCTCCAAGGATGGATTGCAGAGGAGAACGGCGCTGGAGGTCCAGTAAGATGCTCTTCTCTCTCTCTCACCCGGTGATAAATCTCATCATCGGTTCTGAACTTTCTACAACAATTAAGATTTGAAGGCTCAGGTTATGTTGATAATTATTTAAAAGTGCTTACAAATGGACAGGTATTGCAGTAAATGATTCTTTTCATAGTTAGCATGTAGTACACACACACTTTACAAGCTCTGGTGATCTTTTCTGTCTGTCTGCAGGCAGTGATGAGCAGCTGGGAAAGGTGGTATACAATGCTTTGGAAACAGCCACTGGCAGCTTTGTCTTGCTGCATGAGTGGGTCCTTCAGTGGCAGAAGATGGGCCCTTGCCTTACCAGTCAAGAGAAAGAGAAGATTGACAAGTGCAAAAGGCAGGTAGGTAAGCCTGCGTGGTGGAGCACAGAATGGGAAGACCAGATCAAGGCCAGCCTAAGCTACATGGCAAGCTTGAGGCCAGCCTGGGCTGCAGAAGCCCCTGTCTTAGATTCAAAACTGAAAGAAAATGTCAGTAAGTGTTTGTCATGGCTGTCCAACGGCCCAATCTCAAACTGTAGATAATGAAGCAAAAAGCCTGCCCCCATTGACTCCCACAGAGAGTCCCCAGAGTGTGAGGACCATGTGACCCTCACCTTCCCCAGGCCTCCACGCTGCTCCCACTTCTGTACCTTGCCCCAGCCTCGCACGCACCCTCCTGTCTCGGCCCCTGTGATTTCTGCCTTGCTGGTATTAGTTACCACTTCATAGCTGGGCTGTTTGCAATTATTTATATTTTTTTCTGCTCTTTTAAAATGTTGCTTTAAAATGACTTTTGAGGGATCAGAGGGATTTTTTTTTTCTCTTTTGTTTATGTGCAAGGCTGTTAATGAGAAAAGAATTTTATATGAGTTAATAATGCTGGGCTCGGGAACACTTAACATTCTATTTCTTTATTCTTTGCTTAATAAAGAAGTTAGAAAACCGCCAAGCAAGAGAACTTTAACGCACACCAAAATCAGTAGTTAGTGTTGGATGGCGATCATATAATAAGTTTAAGGATTTTTCCTTTGTATTATATTATATTTAAATTTATATTTTTCAGTGCTGGGAATTAAACCTAAGGTCTCTTGCCTGCTGGATAGATGCTCTACCATTGAACTACACATCCATCCCCTGGATTTTAAATTTTTTTACAATAATTCTTAGTAGAAGATTCTATTTTGAATATGTTTCCTTTTTTTCTGCTAACCATATCACACACATACCCCAAATTTTTGATTTTTAAAAGACACAGCAATTTTATGGTATTTGGATACCCTGTTTTGGCATTGAAGTTGATAATTAGCTAAACTTTCTTGCATTTTTATGTACTGTCAGGTTGATTTACCAGTTTAGGGGAAAAATCAGGTCATAGTATCCTATTTTCCCATCTTTGAAAGTGTATTGTCTATCTCACACCTTACTTTTGGAGTGAAACACCAGCTAATGTCATTTGCCTAATATCCTACTCAGATTCAAGGAGCAGAAACAGAATTCAGCTCCCTAGTGAAACTGAGCCATCCAAATATCATCCGCTACTTTGCGATGAACTCCAGAGAGGAGGAGGACTCCATTGTGATCGACATTCTGGCAGAGCACGTCAGTGGCATCTCTCTGGCTACACACCTGAGCCACTCGGGCCCAGTCCCCACCCACCAGCTGCGCAAGTACACAGCCCAGCTCCTGGCAGGCCTGGATTACCTACATAGCAACTCCGTGGTGCACAAGGTTCTGAGCACGTCCAGTGTCTTGGTAGATGCCGAGGGCACTGTCAAGATAACAGACTACAGCATCTCTAAGCGTCTGGCAGACATTTGCAAGGAGGATGTATTTGAGCAAACTCGAGTTCGTTTTAGTGACAGTGCCCTGCCTTATAAAACAGGAAAGAAAGGGGATGTGTGGCGTCTTGGCCTCCTGCTGTTGTCACTCAGCCAAGGACAGGAGTGTGGGGAGTATCCGGTGACCATCCCCAGTGACCTGCCAACTGACTTCCAAGACTTCCTGAAGAAGTGAGTGACAGGGATTGTTCTGTCCTGCTTTCCTCCTATACAGCTGAGGAGCGGGGAGGCTGAAACGTGAGGAAGGGAGTCAGGGCGAATTCCTGCCCAGGCTCATGTTTTCTCCTTCCTTAGTACAGCCTTCCACCTTCTCCTGAACCCACTTGAGTTTAATAATTGATTCGCAAACTACTGTTGGGAGGCTGCCTGGAATACTCTAGAATTTTTTTCCCATTGCTGTCTACCCCAGAAGCGTTGGCAGTGGTAAGAAGTGGCCTGGGTGTGGTAGACTTCCTCTGTTACTTTGCTGCTAAGTCCTAGGAGAGCAAAGAGAAGGCCTCAGGAAACCATTCAAGAAGTGTGGTTCTGCCCTCTCTCTTCCTGACTCGTCCTCCAATGGCCAGGTCAGAGGACCAATTCAACACCTGTTTCTAGACAGAGGATTTTCTACTTGTGAATCACAAGTGCATAATCGTTACAAAGCCAGCTTTTAAAAAGTAAGTGTGTGTGTGTGTGTGTGTGTGTGTGTGTGTGTGTGTCCGTGTGTCCGTGTCCATGTCTGTGAGAGCAAGAACCCATTGACGTTTGTGTCAATCGAACCAAGGAGAGGGAACAGCTTTCTGGAGTCTTCTCGCCTTCCACAGTGAGCTCTAGGCACTCACTCAGGTTGTTGGGTCATCAGCCTTGTGGGGCAGCCTCCTTCTCCCTCTTCATCTCTCTAACCCACAGCCAGGCTCTCTCCAGTTTGAGGAGTCCTTAATAAAGAGATTTTCCTTGTGCCTAAACTATTTGTCTAGGACTTTCCCCTCAGTATTTTCTACCTTCACCCTGAATGTTCTCAGTCTAAGCCAGCACTACCCCTCAGTCTCTAATAAGAAGAGAACTGAGCATTCAGTTGTTTCTGGCACCCCTCTGGAGCAGCCTCCTGCAGGCCTGCCCTGTGCTGCTGCTGCTGCTGCTTCCTCCTCCTCCTCCTCCTCTTCTTCTTCTTCTCCTTCTCCTTCTCCTTCTCCTTCTCCTCCTTCTTCTTCCTCCTCCTCCTCCTTCTCCTCCTTCTTCTTCTTCTTCTTCTTTTTCTTTCTCTCTCTCTCTCTCTCTCTCTCTCTCTCTCTCTCTCTCTCTCTCTCTCTCTCTCTCTCTCTCTCTCTCTCTCTCTCCTCACCTTCGTTTCCCTAGTCACTCACCAAGTCTCTTCATCTTCTCTCTTGCCTTAACATTTCTGTTTGCCTGTGACCTGACCATAGTGATCCCTGTCACCCACTAGTTCGCTGGTCACTCATATGGCAGTCTCTGAATCTGAGCAGTCCCTCTGCCACACATCAGACTTTCACTGGTGATGCACTACACAGATGATGGCAGCCACATAAGACTGGCTGTGATATTGGAGCTGAGTTAATTTATGCAGTACATACTGTAATGAAGATTCATTCTTGCGCTGTGCCCCTGTCTTTAAGCAACATAGAGCGTTTAAATGAGGCTATTGGTATGCTGCAGAAAGTAGCCATGATACTTTCCTCATTTGAGGAAATGGGCCAACATTGAGTCTGTGTGCAACCATTCTCTCCTTAAAGTATATAAACTTTTAAGTTCTTTTTAAAAGTCACTTATGATTTATTTTAAATGAAATAGAACTTTTCTTAAGTTTTTTCTTTATGTTAGTACACTGTTGCTGTCTTCAGACACACCAGAAAAGGGCATCAGATCTCATTACAGATGATTGTGAGCCACCATGTGGTTGCTGGGAATTGAACTCAGGACCTCTAGAAGAATAGTCAGTGTGTTTAACTGCTGAGCCATCTTGCCATCCCCCCAAATAGAACTCTTTAAAAAAATGGATTTAACTGCACTCTACAGTGAGGGTGGCTGAGGTGACAGATGGGATGATAAGTTAGTAATGAAAAGTCTCATTTCCATCCTTCCCATGCCCCCTGAACTCTCCCCTCTTCTCACTTCAGCAGCCGGGCAGTGGGCCAATCAGAGGCCTGAGACTTTCCTGGTTGTTCCTTAGAGGAGCAGCTCCCCTCTGTGCTTCTGAAGGTGACTCTGTTAACATAGCTGTCATCTGGGATAATGTGTGTGTGCCTCCTTCTGGGGTGGGGCCTCTGATGGCCTGCTTAGTTGGGGTGGGTGACATTTGGGTTAGGTTGTTAGCCTTGCTGTCCACTGCAGTTAGCAGAAGAAGCAAATATCTCACAAAAGCAGAGTGGACTCCTCCTGGGATCCCCATCGTACTTAGTTAACACCCTTGGGAAGTCATCTGGGAGGTGGCTGAGAGCTCAGGTGTAGGAGCCAGATGGCAGATCCTGGACTAACAACGTCCTGGTAGCTATAACTATCTGAAAACACAAGTCATTCTCAGTAGGTGTTAGCGTTTTCTGATCCACATCTGTTGTCACAGCAGTCACATTAATGTTACAGCTGAGCCAGAGTTGATAGTGCTCTTCAGAATCTAGCACAGCATGTGTGAGGTGTGTGTGTGTCTGTGTGTGTCTCTGTGTCTGTGTGTGTGTGTGTGTGTGTGTGTGTGTGTGTGTGTGTGTGACACTGAGGAACAATCCCAACAGTAAGGGAATGCATTGTAAATAAATTCTGGCAGTTCCCTGACTCTTGCAAGGGTTGAGTGGGTTCCACCTCTCCAGTGCTGGCTGCCCCTGGCCCCTGTTGCACCCAGACTGCAGCTTTCAGCGCCCTCAGCAGTAAGAGCTGTGGGAAGTTCTGGGCCTGCCCTCCCTTCTGGTCTCAAAGCTGAGACTAACATGGCCTCTGCTGCTGGTCGCCACTCTACTGCCAAAATGATGGATTCTGAAAATGTAATCTTATCAGTCGAGAGCTCCTCAAAGCTGCAGTTAACTCTCGGCAGGTTTTAAACCTGTTTTGATCCAGATCTGTTGTGTCAGTCACAGTAATGCACGGTGGTAGACTTAGAGTGGATAGTGCACTTTAGAACTTAACACAGTGTGTGTATGTGGTCAGTGCAGTGGGTATGTAGGACTGGAAATATCCCCAGGAGAACCAGAGAATATACTAGGAAATCCCAATGGGTCCAAGCTGATGTAGGAGTTTACTGACATAATTGTTTTTATTGACATAAAATGTAAAGACATGGCTGAAGGCAAATAAACTCAATATCCTCAATAACCCATTATGACTGGGTGTTGTACACTTGTAGATGGAAGCAAAAAAGAAAGGGTCTGTAGCGATGCACATTAAGAGATTAAGAGATGGCCAGACGATGGGAAGCAGAGGCAGATGGATTTCTGTGAGTTCAAAGCCAGCCTGGTCTATACAGCAAGTTCTAGGACAGCCAGGGCTACACAGAGAAACCCTGTTTCAAAGAAAACAAACAAACAAAGGGAGGGAGGGAGGGTGGGAGAGAACTTCTATTATTTATGTATTCATTCATTTTGAGGCAGTCTCACTTTGTAGTTCTGGATGGCCAGTAACTTACTGTGTAGAGCAGGCTGGCCTTGGTCCTGTGACTTTTTAGCAGTGTTGCTCAGTGCTACCATTGTGTTTCTGGATCCCCAGCATCTGATTGCTATCTTTGGAAAGCTTGATTTAGGTCTGGTCCCCAGCAGGCTTAGTTCAGCAGGGCACGTTACTGAGCTGTGAATGGAA
Source organism: Mus caroli (assembly GCF_978045245.1). Classification (NCBI taxonomy): domain Eukaryota; kingdom Metazoa; phylum Chordata; class Mammalia; order Rodentia; family Muridae; genus Mus; species Mus caroli. The sequence continues at coordinate 61,929,755 of NW_028227257.1, read as the reverse complement.
GTGACAGTCCAAACCTGCTCTATATGGCCTGAGTGTATTTCAGATCATTTTATGCCTCTATAGTTAACAAAATGTTGTTGGTTTTTCTTTTCTCTTTTCAACTTGAGCCCAGTCTACTGTGGGATATGCAAACCATGAAATGGTGTTTATTCATTTAAATTCACTTTTAAGTATATTTTCTTCCAAAAGTAACATGAATTTGCCAATGTGTGTTTAAAAAAAAAAGCAGACTGATAGATAAGCTGGGTAATGAACTAGAAAGGCATTTACACTGTGCACACTGAGATTCTTCTCCCGCTCTGAGGTGTGTCTGCCTGGACGACAAGGAAAGATGGAGCCCTCAGCAGCTGCTGAAACACAGCTTTATAAACCCTCAACCAAAACTGCCCTTGGTGGAGCAGAGTCCTGAAGGTGAGTTATTGCCTGCCTACAATAACTTTAACAACAACTAATACCTTTTCTTTTTCTTTTTTCATTTTTTCATTTTTTTTTTTGCTAGGGTCCCACTGTGTAACCCAGGCTAGACCTCTTGGTCCTCCAGACTCTGCTTCCTGAGTGCTAAGATTGCAGACATTGCAGGCATGCCCTACTACACTTGACTACTTCTTTGATGATGATGATGATGATGATGATAAAAAGGCAGAGCCTGAAACTGAGAACGTCTGCCTGAATTTTTTTCCTTACCTAGGCCGGGCCTCACTTAATCCACTTATGTGCAGGCCTTGTGTTTATGAGACTGCTTTGTGACCCTAGTTCTTCCAGCCTCTATAGATGGAGTGGGTAGAGCATCCCCTTCCTGCTGTGTTACTCACATCACCATGTTATCTTAGAAGAGCTTGGCGGGGACCAGGAAACCTGAGTTTGGGTTCCACCTGCCTAGTTCAGTCACATTCTCTCCATCCCTGATACCCTCACCTGTAAAATGGGCCAGCTGTATATTCCTGCCTGTTTTAAAGATGACCGGGTGAGAAAAAATGTCAAAGGATATGAAGTGCTTTTCAGACCACTAGTTGGAGCACCTTCCTCTCATACTTAGGTTGTTGGCGCCTGTGAGCTGTCTGCTTTTTTTCTTATTATTATTCTCATTTATGTGTGTATGTGTGTGTCCATGTGGGTATGTGCACATGTGGATACAGTGTCCAGAGAGTCCAGAAGAGGCCATTAGGTTCCCTAGAGCTGGAGTTACAGGTAGCTGTAAGCTGCTCAGTGTGGGTGCTGGGGACCAAACTGCAGTTGTCTGCAAAGGCAGTGTGAGCCTCCACCATCAAGCCATCTCCCAGCCCAGTCCTCTGGGAAGGCTTTCCTCATGCCTCTGCTCTCTCTTAGACTCTGAGGGACAAGATTACGTTGAGACCGTCATCCCCAGCAACCAGCTGCCCAGCGCTGCGTTCTTCAGTGAGACACAGAAGCAGTTCTCCCGGTACTTCATTGAGTTTGAAGAACTACAACTCCTAGGGAAAGGAGCTTTTGGAGCTGTTATCAAGGTACAACAGGGTTGTCCCCAATCCCTTTTAAGCTTTCTCTTTCCTTCCCATGGCCTCAAGGCTTGGTTTCCATTTTGGGAGTGAAAAGGGAAGTGAATAAAATAAGACTCTTCGAAGCTGGGAGCACTTTCACCTCCCGGAGTTAAAGGCTTTCTTTAAGGCCACCCTGGACTCATTAAGAATACATTGTTCCTGTGTCCTTGGTTGGCTCAGAACAATGACATGAAGAAAAAAAAAAAAAAAAAACATTACTTATAAGCGTTGTGAGCGGTCAGGATCTCTGCGTGAAGAACATTTCCCTGTGCTTGGATCAGGAGGGGAGTTGACCTCTCTACCTACCCCAGTGTTGTCAGGGAGAAAAGGATTCCAAAGTTAGAACAGAAATGGCATTCAAGCTGGGAGACCGTCTTGGTGCCTCATTTTCTAGCCTAGGAAGATGGAAGATTACAAGCATGTCTTAGGGTCTGGCACTGTTAGGCCTCTGCTCACTCGGCCTGGGTAAGTGTTATTACATAATGTAGGAAGAGGCTTCTGCTGTTCTTATATAATTTAAATGTTTTCTAACCCACTAGAGATGCAGGTTAGAAAGTATGAAGAACAGCTGAGGTGCGTGCCATGGTTTACGTATGAATGTGACCTCTATCCATGAGGCATGTATGTGTTTGGGATTCTGAGTGTATAGAGAAGCAGGCGGCACTCTTGTGTTGGATGATTTTTGTGTGTTTTGGAGGGTTGTTTTGTTGGGTTTTGGTTTTGTTTGTTTGTTTGTTTGTTTTGAAACAAGGTTTCATGGTGCCTGGGCTGCCTGGAAAACACAATGTAGCAGAGATGGCCCTGAACCCTGGTCCTTCTCCTGACAGCTGAGTGCTGGGGCTTCAGGCCGGTGTTCCCATGCCTGTTTGATACTGTGCTGGGGATCAAGTCCAGAGTTTGTGTGTACTTGGCAAGTGCTCTGCTATGTGAGCTATATCCCTGGCAGGTGTTTGAGAATTACATAGCCCAGGCTGTCCTCAAACTCAGTGTGGCTGAGGATGACCGTAAGCCTCTTGCCTCCATCTCCCTGTGTTAGGGTTACATAGCCATCTTAGAAGTGTCTCTCTTACTGCACAGGCCTCTCAACCAAAGCAGCAATTCATCAATCTTCCCACAGTAAAAGAGGGCCAGGCTTGAGCAAGGCAGGTATCCTACAAGAAAACTCATCGTTCTAGGAGGAGTTATAATTCAGTGTCACTTTTATTAACTATATGTCTTTTTTTGATTCTTGAATTTATCTTATCAAACTTTGTTTCTTTCTTTCTTGTCATTTTTTTTTTTTTTTTTTTTTGGACAGGCCCCTTGCAACCTTCCTTATTTACACGATCTTAAAGATGGCTAGTGAGCTGCCGTACCAAGGGCATCTTCATCTTCCAGGCCCTCCTTTCTCCTCTTGCGATGCCCTGGCTCTCGCCCCTCTGCAGACTGCCAGCTGAGCCGAGCAGCCTGTTTCACCGCCAGGCTTCTTTAGCACTTGCCCTTCACCACTTGAGCTTCCTCGTTTGGACAAATGAACTGCTAGGCATTTTTAGTGCATTAACTCTTACGGGAATGTGAAGGAAAACCTGGGACAGTTAATTCAGTCAAACCAGGGGAGCCTTCAGGGAGGGGTGGTGTGTGAGCACACTGGCCGTGGGGATGCGTTTCTGTTGTTTCGTCGTGCTCCTATTTTTATTGCTTGATGTTATATCATCAGTTTTCAATTTAGTTTGGTGACAAAAATCAATGGGCAGCATGCTCGTTGATGGTGACAGCTGCTGTTGGTCGGGCACACCTCCCTGGAGCTGGGGGAGTCTTCTTTCTCCATATGCTCTCATGTATTCCTTATTGTCCCCACTCAGACTAGTAATGAAAATGAATAAATGCCATGTAGGTAAGAAAACTGAGTCTCAAGGAAATCGAATATCTCCCAATTTACTTGGCTTTAGAAATTCTTCGTAAAATAAATTTTCATTAAAAAAATTTATTTTAGGTTTGTTAAAATTTCTGGAGTTTCATCCATCATTAGTGACTTTAAATATTAAGAAAATAAAATCAGCAGATGGAAACTTATACTGGCTTTAGAAAATTAATTTTGCTTTAAAACTAAAATGTATTTTGATACATATTTAGCCTATATAAAAACAGAAAAATGGGAAGTAATTGTCATGACATTAATAAAACTTATGGCTCGATATGTTAACCTAATTTTAAAGAAAATGTTACACTTATTAATAAATAAATGATTAAGACAAGCATGGTGGTCCATGCCTGCAATCCCAGCACTCAAAAGATGGAGGTGGAAGATTGCAGAGTCCAAGGTTAGCTTTATCTCCATAGGGAGTTTGAGGTCAGCCTGGGCTGTAAGAGACCCTGCCTAAAAACAAAAGAAAATGTGTATTCCGGTAATCCAGGTCTGAAGTAGAAGGATGTCAAGTTCCAGACCTGGCTACATAGTGAGATATTTCCCCAAAAAGAGAGAGGAGAAAAAGGAGGGGTGAGGGAAAAGGGAAAGAAACAAGGAGGCAGAGATGAAACTTGTGCCCTCCCCAGTGTCTCCCAGCGGAATCCGCACATCGGAATTTCTTGAACATTTTCCCTAGTTTGGGGGCATCCAAAGCTTTCCTTGGCTTGAATTCAAACTTTGTGGCTCTTAGCTATTATTATGGGTTCTCAGACTACAAGTTCTGTTGGGGCAGAAATGGGCCATTCGGTGTAAATGCAGGGGTGCAAGGTTCTGGGCTACGAATCTGACCAGGTCCTGTCCCCTACTGCCCCACAGGTGCAAAACAAGCTTGATGGCTGCTGCTATGCTGTGAAGCGCATCCCTATCAATCCTGCAAGCAGACACTTCCGCCGGATCAAGGGCGAGGTGACACTGCTATCGCGCCTGCACCATGAGAACATTGTGCGCTACTACAACGCCTGGATCGAGCGGCATGAGCGCCCAGCGGTGCCTGGGACATCGCCCCCAGACTGCACACCCCAGGCCCAGGACAGCCCAGCCACCTGCGGGAAAACATCAGGCGACACTGAAGAACTGGGCAGCGTGGAGGCTGCAGCACCGCCACCCATCCTCAGCAGCTCGGTGGAGTGGAGCACATCTGCAGAGCGTTCTACCAGCACCCGCTTCCCAGTCACGGGCCAGGATTCCAGCAGCGATGAGGAGGACGAGGATGAGCGCGATGGCGTCTTCTCCCAGTCGTTTCTGTAAGTGTTTGTGGGAGAGGACCCCTGGTCCCTAAGACAATAGGCCACACCAGGGGTACTCAGAATCCCAGTGTGTTGGCCCTGTTAAGAAAGAAGCAAACTGATGGAAACTTCTCCTTCAGGGAGTAGCCAAATGCAACCCAGAGGAATTTTAAAGATTCCCCACATCCAGGGCCAGAAGAAAGAAGCAGGCGTGATTTCCAATACTTTATCTTGATACATTTAAGAGAATTTGTCACAGGGCACTGCTTTAAATCACAGCTTCCAACTCTGTGGACCACTGAAGAGTCTTGATAACTAACTGGCCTTGGGACTGAAAATTATGACCCAAGGGCAATTGTCTTAGCAATTTACTTCATTGTACTCAGTTGGATACAATTTATTACAATTCTTAGCAGTTAATTACTTTGTGAATAATGGAGTTCGTTCTTAAAGAGGTCTCTGTTGGAGGCTGGAGAGAGGGCTCAGTGGTTGAGAGAGTTTTTTACTCTTTGAGAGGAATTGAAATTGATACCCAGCACCTCCATGACTGCTAGCCATTTGTAACTTCAATCACACGCCCCCTTCTGGCCTCCACAGGCACAGCATACGTATGGAGCACAGACAATGCTGGCCCAACACCCATGCATATAAAATAAAGACTTAAATAACTAAACTAAAGTTCTGTATTTAGGTAACAGAAAAGAAAAAGCAACAGCCCAATCTGTATTGATGTTGTAGAGTAGTGGGTGTGTCTTAGTCACTGTGCTATTGATGTAACGAGACACCATGATGTCAAAGCCTATCCTCAAAGATATAACTCTTCCAACAAGCCACGCCTCCTGATCCACCAACTGGAGGCAAAGACTTCAGTATATGAATGAGCTGTAGAGGCCATTCTCTCTCAGACCACCCCATGTAGAGTGCTCGAGCTTCTTGGATTTTCTGGTGAACTAAAAAGAATGTCAGCTTTTTGCTTTGTTTGTTTGTGTGTTTAATATGTCTTTATTTCTCTTTTTAAAGACCTGCTTCAGATTCTGACAGTGACATCATCTTTGACAATGAAGATGAAAACAGTAAAAGTCAAAATCAGGTAAATATTTAAGTAGGAGTTACCTAGTTTCACTCAGAGCATGATATGTAAGGAAATGACATCATCTAATGTTATAAACACCAGGTAGAATGTCAGAGCCTTAATCTGGTAGGTGGATATCAGTTTAAAAATACACCCAGTCATTTAAAATACATCCTATTTATGTTTGGGGCTTTTATTCACACCATAAATTCATACTGACATATAGAAGAAGTAAGTTGGCATGCTGTACTTTTTCACATGGTGGAAAGTTTCCCAGAGGAGCTAGAGAGTCGGCTTAGCAGTTAAGAGCTCTTACGGCTCTTGCAGGCTTGAGCTTGGCTCCCATCCCCCACATGATAACTCACAACACCTGTAAACCAAGTCCCAGCCAGGGGATCCAGTGTCCTCTGCCTCCACGGGCATCTGTGAGATAAACCATCTTCTAGAACAGTGTTTTAACCAGGTAGTGTGAGCCTGCAATGTTTAGTGAGTAAATTTAAAGGACCACCGCGCCTTGTTTTATTTCTGATGTTGTGGACAAGAAGAGAGAATGCCAGAATGCACTTTACTTTTAGTAAACGTAAGTTTTGTTGCTAGAGCTTGTCCTTTCCAGGGGCTGGGAAGGTGGCCTGGGGGGGGGGGGGGGGGGGGTTAAGAGCATGCACTGCCCTTGCAAAGGAGCTGAGCCCAGTTCCCAGGTCAGGCAGGCAGGTCACAGCTCCTGTAACTCCAGTGCCAGATGCTTACTAGATGTGTACTAGGTGTGATATAAAGCACACTTCCGGGGCTGGAGAGATGGCTCAGTGGGTAAGAGCACCCGACTGCTCTTCCGAAGGTCCAGAGTTCAAATCCCAGCAACCACATGGTGGCTCACAACCAACTGTAATGAGATCTGACTCCCTCTTCTGGTGTGTCTGAAGACAGCTACAGTGTACTTACATATAATAAATAAAAATAAATAAATTTAAAAAAAAAGCACACTTCCCCATATGGCTCATGGCTTTAAAAACTTGACAAATATTCTGGACCCTCAGATCCCACGGAGCCCTGCTTCCTTCTCTGGTCAGGATGCAGAGAGTAGAAACGGTGAGCTGACCATTGTGACTAAATGTGGCCTGTAATAGCTGCATTACTTGGAATAACAGGATAATCGCCAGCATTTATGAGTTCACTCACAGGGAGTAAACATGTAGACACTGTTAATACACATTCCGACTGATTTGAAGATTTGAATGAATTGGCCAGTATGGTTTTAATAAGTATTGTTAATTAAAAGCCACTTACGCCCCTTTGCTTTCATTTTTTAATATAAAGTTAGCTACAATAATAGCATAAATAATCTAAACTGCTAAAGCAAAAGTTATATTTGCTTTAGTGTTCCTTGTGCATTTAATTATCAGGGGCATCAAATTTATGCTTCCAGTTTGGTTCAATTAAAGACGACATCCCATGAGCATTGTAATTGATGGGTAGAAACCTCAAGGGCTTAATAATCTCCACAGACGCTTCACAAAGAGTGTAAGTAATTTAGTACTTGAATCCAGTTATTTCCAAAGTAGAACTTTTTAATTTTCTTTGAAAAGGGAAAATATTGAAAAATGTTCTTCCTCATAAAAAGTGTAGTCAAGGGACCAGAGAGCAGTTAAGAGCATGAGATGTTCTTCAGAGCACTGATTCCAAGCACTGTCTGCTGGCTCACAGCTGCCTGGGTCTCAGGAAACCCTGTGTCTTCCTGTAGCCTCCACAGGCACTGGCCCTCACACATACATACCCACACACAGGCATGCACATAGAGGCAGAACTAGATAAAATAAAACCAGAAGAAAGGCTTTAAAAACCTAGTGCAATGCATCTGTATGTGCTTCTGTTTGAGGTTATGCACACCATATGCGCTGCCCCATGGAGGCTCTAGCTGCCCTGGGGAGGCTAGAGGGCGCTGGATCCCCTGAAATGCAGAGTTAGGTGGTTGTGAGTGCTGGGAATGGAACCCAGGTCCTCTGCAAGAGCAGTAAGCACTCTAAAACCACTGAGCCCTTAACTATTTTCTGGGCTCTCCAGCCCTAGAAAAGACTTTTTTAAAGGTATTAGAGAGAAAATTACCTAGGGGAGACAAGCAAGTTGGCCTTGTGAGGAAGGAGGCTGCTTATCACGTGCTATGTGAGTGGCAGCTAAGATGTGTTCAGGGTGTAGCCCAGAGGACACTGAACCTTCTGACAGTGTGAAGACATCTGTTAACACAGGCTCACCCTGCATTCATTCCATCCTTCTTATCAGTAGATCCTCAAAGGTAAGGCCTGAGCAGGAGTCTGTGTGTTGCACATCTTACCTATCTCCTATGGCTCCCAGGGTTGTGTGTAAGCTCTGCAGAATCTCTGCTCACCAGACTTTCCCTTTAAGTACTCCAAGCTCCTAAAGGGTGGTGGTTGTACTCTGCTCTGCTGATGTCCCCTAAAGCGATGGAGGCTATGCACAGGAGACTGGGGCCTTAGACACAAGTTCTTGAAGGTGATGATGCTCTTGTTTAATTTCAGCCCTCAGTTTGAGTTCTGTGTTCCTCTTGGCTTAGGATGAAGACTGCAATCAAAAGGGCGGTAGCCATGAGGTTGAGCCTTCAGTGGCAGCTGAGGCTGTGCACTACCTTTATATCCAGGTGAGACGCTGGTGGACAGCTCCAGGATGGAGTACCTCTCACTGCTTGTTGGCAGTTATGTTTTATGATGGACTGCAAGGTTATGGACAAAAAAGGGCTGATTGGCATTGCTAAAGAGTAATTGGCGCCAGGCAGTGGTGGCGCACGCCTTTAATTCCAGCACTTGGGAGGCAGAGGCAGGCGGATTTCTGAGTTTGAGGCCTGCCTGGTCTACAAAGTGAGTTCTAGGACAGCCAGGGCTACACAGAGAAACCCTGTCTCAAAAACAAAAAAAAAAAAAAAAGAAGAAGAAGAAGAAGGAGGAGGAGGAGGAGGAAAGAAGAAAGAAAGAAAGAAAGAAAGAAAGAAAGAAAGAAAGAAAGAAAGAAAGAAAGAGGAAGGAAGGAAGGAGGAAGGAAGGAAGGAAGAAGAAAGAAGGAAGAAGAAGAAAGAAGGAAGAAGGAAGAAGAAAGAAGAAAGAAGAAGAAGAAGGAGGAGGAGGAGGAGGAAGAAGAAGAAGAAAAATAAACCAGGGCTTCAATGACACATGGCTGGATTGCTCGAAGTGTCTGCATCTGTTTTCTTTTGGAGGCACCGTCTCACACTAAGTAGATCTGGCTAGCCTGGAACTTGTAGACCAGGCTGGTCTCAGACTCACAGAGGTCATCTGTCTCTGCCTCCTGGTGCTAGAATTAAATCATGCACCACTACACCGGGCTCAGACCCTTTTCTTGAGACAAGGAATCATTTGACTCAAATAACCTCAAACACAGAACATGGACTTGTCTCTTAAAAGGGCAATGATGACTTGATACCCTTTGCTGTGGCCTGGCTGCTCTTAATATACTGTACATGGCTCTTCCACGCTATTTGTCAAGTATCTGATGAACTGCATCAATGTGTAACTTCCTGCCAGCTCCCCCAAAACTTATAAAACTCTAATACATTATGAGGTATGAATTCACAGCACAGGTAGCTTCTTAACGCTGTGTCCCAGAGAAAACTGCAGGGATGCGTGGACTGATCAGTGCAGTCTGTAGGATCTGGCCTTTAAAAGTGACCATTGTCTTTTTAGGAGCAGGCCAGGGAAAAAAGAGTAATTGGCCAGGGAAGCTATAACATGGAAGCCTTAACCCCAGCCTTGAACCTGTCCTTTTTACAGTGTTTTCAGGAGGCACCATGGGGCAGCCCTGGACCTAGGCTGTGCAAGTGCACATCCTAGATCTACCTGTCGTCACTGTGTGAGCTCAGATGAAGTGCCTCAGTTTCCCACAGATTAACTAATTATTGATACTTCTCACAACCGTGTCTGAGTCCCAGGAATGCAGGAGTGGGCATGCCTTAACTCTCTGTATGTGCCCTTTCTCTAAATAGTCCTGTGAAGTGGGTGGGACTCTTGGAGTTGGGCCCTGAGTGAGGCCTGGAAGGTGACTCAGGATGTGCTGGGGATTCGAGGATGAGGATGAAGGCTGATGTGTAAAACAGAGCAACACTTCTGTCTGAGGAATTTCCCACTCTGGCCCTGGCTGGGACCCTAAGCTAGTTTCACACATTGACCTTAGACTTAAATGATGCTACAGTGTTTTCTCTCTTAATACACCAAGAAAGGGTGAGACAGAGCCCCTACTTGAATGTGTCCATGCTTGTAATGTTTTTCTCTAGATTCAAAAAACATTTGTTATTCATGTACAAATAAATCCGAGGACATCATTAGGCTAATTAGCTATTCTTGGAAATTTGAGATTGGAAACAATCTTGTAACATAATACCATCTTATTGCAATCTCGGTTTTCATGTTTGTGACAAGGGTTTTAAACAAAAAAAGGATTTTAAAAACAAGCAGCCAGCATAGCATGCAAGTGGTCCTGGCTCAATCCCACCTTGGGGACAGGGCGGGGGGAGCTATATTACCTGCTAATATTATGTATATCTGCCCTAATGTATTCTTCAGTATTCTTGGTTATTAATATTATTATTAAACACATATATGCTCCTATAGGTTTTAGGGGGTGTTTGGGTGCTGGGGGTGGTGCTTCATGCATGCTTGTAATGTGTTCTATCATTGAGCCAATTCATATGCAAGATGGGTTTTTTCATACTGTCATTTGTTTTATTTTTTTAGCATTAAAAAAAAAAAGGTAGCTTTTTCCAAGACTTTTTAAAATCCCTGTGTGATGGTTTGTATATCCTTGGACCAGGGAGTGGCACCATCTGAAGGTGTGGCCTTGTTGGAATAGGTGTGACCTGGTTGGAATGGGTGTGTCACTGTGGGTGTGGGTATAAGATCCTCACCCTAGTTGCCTGGAAGTCAGTCTTCCACTAGCAGCCTTTGGATGAAGACATAGAACTCTCAGCTCCTCCTGCGCCATGCCTACCTGGATACTGCCATGCTCCCACCTTGATGATAATGGACTGAACCTCTGAACCTGTAAACCAGCCCCAATTAAATGTTGTTGTTTTTTAAAGACTTGCCTTGGTCATAGTGTCTGTTCACAGCAGTAAAACCCTAACTAATACAGAAGTTGGTACCAGGAGTGGGGTATTGCTGTGATAGGCCTGACCATGCTTTTATTTGAAAGAATGTGGATTTTGGGACTTTGGATTTGGAAAGCAGTGGAATGCTTTAAATGGGGCTTAATGGGTCATCCTAGTAGGAATATGGAAGACTTTGTTGCTGGGAGTAATTTGAACTGTGTTGACCTGGCCCAAGAGATTTCAAAGGAGAAGAATTTCAGAATGTGGCATAAAGACTGGTTTTGTGGTACTTTGGTGAAGAATGTGGCTACTTTTTGCCCTTGTCTGAAAAGTTTGCCTGAGGCTAAGGTGAAGAGACTTGGATTAATTGTATTGACAAAAGAAGTTTCAAAAAAGCCCAGCAGAGACTTTGTTCTCTGGTTAAGTCTTATGAAGAAAAGTTTGAACAAGCATAGCAAGCTTAGAAAGGAAAAATATAAAATATATGGTTTGAGTATTAAAGGCAAGCCAGTAAAGAACATCCCTCCATGGCCTCTGCATCAGCTCCTGCTTTCTGACCTGCTTGAGTTCCAGTCCTGACTTCCTTTGGTGATGAACAGCAGTATGGAAGTGTAAGCCGAATAAACCCTTTCTTCCCCAACTTGCTTCTTGGTCATGATGTTTGTGCAGGAATAGAAACCCTGACTAAGACACCCTGTTATAAGTTTTACAATGAGTTATTGTATTGACTGCAGCTCCCCTCCTTATCCTGAGCCTTCGGTGTGATCGGCTCTACCTGGTTTGTTCTTCTCTGTAGATGGAGTACTGCGAGAAGAGCACACTGCGGGACACCATTGACCAGGGGCTGTTCCGAGACACCAGCCGGCTCTGGAGGCTTTTCCGAGAGATTCTGGATGGATTAGCTTATATCCATGAGAAAGTAACCTTTATAACATCTCATGTCTATATACCTCTCTTTACATAAATTGTTCATTTATGTTGCATGATTTGTGCATGTGTTGTGGGAATTAGGGATACACTCCCCTTGTACTTGTGGATGTAGGTGGGTTGGATGAGAATAGCCCCCACAATATTTGAATCCTTCGTCTCCAGTTGGTGGAACTGTTTGGGAAGGATTAGGATGTAGGGACTTGTTGGAGGAAGTGTGTCACTTTGAGGTTTCAGAATGTAAGCTCTCAGCTACTGTTGCAGCATCATGCCTGCCTGCCTGCTGCTGTATTCTGTACTCCCAGCCTTGATGGGCATAGACTTTAAATCTAGTTTAACTCTTTTTTTTTAGTAAGTTGCCTTTATCAAAAGAAAAGTTTTGTTGCTCTTTGTTTTGTTTTGTTTTGTTTTGAGACAAGGTCTCTTGCTGCACACAAGCTTGCCACTTCAGCTAAGCTGGCTGCACAGCCAGCCCTCAGGGTCTGTTTGTCTGCCACTCTCTGTACCCAGCTTTTATGTGGATGTTGAGTATCTGAATTCAGGTCCTCAAGCTTTTATAGCAAATACTCTACCTACTGAACCATCTTCCTGGCTTATAGAAATTATAAACTTGTAATAAACTTATATTAACAATCAAACAGAAAATGGAGAATAAGCACACAAAACAAAACAAGGGGGGAACTATGGGCATGATCAAATAGTCTTTTTACAATTATCTGTTTATTTGTATATACGTGTGTGATCCAGTGAATGCCACTGTGCACATGTGGAGGTCAGAGGACAATTTTCTTTCCTTTTACCATGTGAATTACATGAATTAAACTCAGGTTTATCAGGCTTTGTGACAAGGACCTTTGCCTGCTGAGCCACCTTGCTGGTCATGGTGTCTGTCTTATCATCACATAGCCTAAGAGCACCAAAATATTCGCTCACTGACCCTTTACAAGATGTCTGCCCACACTCTGTAAGGAAGGCATTTGGATGTACAAAGTGTTGAGGATGACTGCAGTGGTGAATTAGTTAACTGCTTTGGCTCCTGGCGCACCGGTGGCACACGCCCTGCACCTGCCCAAGAGCTCTCTGGATTCCTGAATGAAAGACACACACACACACACCAACTAATTTTGTTATGCCTTGACTAGCTCAATGGTGGGCACTTCTAAACCTCCCTGCAGCCAGCACATTCCCCCCTGCGGCATTCCTGACTTAACACCTCTTCAATCTATGTTTTATCTTGTTGCCCTGGCTCCTTCTGGGTGCCCTCATTTTCTTTGCTGTCCAAGACGCCTCTGGGCAGCCCTTCTAAGGCCACTTTTCTTCTTGTGCCTACATTTCCTCCATTGCTCCCTCTGTTCCTTCCCTGCCTGGTCCATCCTATTCCCTTCTTCTGGCGGAGAGCCTTTCTTTCTCCTCCCCGTGTATCTTCTCCTGGGAACATAGAAGTCCCATCTCTCTCTCTCTCTCTCTCTCTCTCTCTCTCTCTCTCTCTCTCTCTCTCTCTCTCTCTCTCTCTCTCTCTCTCTCTCTCTCTTTCTGCCCAGCCATTGGGCTTTGGCTCTTTATTGATCAATCAAAAACCAATTGGGGCCAGGGCCCTTCAGCATTTGGACACGCAGATTCCCAGTTTGGGCGCATTAGAACTAATCCCCAGCAGGTGATCCTTTGTTCCGTTCCGTGTAGGGTGAGAATGTGGTTCGTACATACAGATCTGGTTCCCAGTGACCTAATGCTGTGCTTCCTGGGAACCTGGAGGAACTAGGGAGCTGCCTAGCAGGGAGTAGTGGGGCTCAGTAACTTAGCTTAGCTGTGTGTAGAAATGGCATTTTAAGGCTAGAAGTTGGCTGTTCAAGGTGAAGGCTCTTAGGCCTGGCTCCGGGGTCAGACAGTGCTCATGTCTTAAACATGGAATTATCTAATGTTGGGGCTTTTTCCCCTCTGCCTCAATTTTTTGGAACTTCAAAATGTTTATACTGTGCCTTGTTAATATTGAGAAGCCATGGAATCTACATGGCATAATTTGCAAGGTGGAAAATAAAAGGGAATTCTAGTGGGCATCATTGGGCCTCTCTCTGTGCCTCACCTACATACACAGAGGCACAAACATGCAGCAAACCTGTGCTTGAGAGGGATGCCTGTTCTCAGAGCCAGAGGAGTATATGTCTTATGGTATATGCCTTTGTACCATGCAAAAGACCAGAGAAGAGTTTGTATTACATTTAGCATCTTCTGCGTAGAACAGTAAGCATGCTGAGCCCTTCTGAGGAGGAGAAAGCAGGACTCCTGTGATGTTATCATTGAGCTCCTCCTGAGAGCTGGTGGCATAGACCTGAACTGTTAGAACAGTGTGCAAGGCTCATGAAAGAGGCAAAACAGGGAGATGTAGGAATGAGAGGACAAGTCCAGGAGTGTGGCAGGCAGAAGTAGCGCAAAGGAAAGGAGAGGAAGGAGAGTAGGGCCTGAGCAGAGCACAGGGAAAGCCAGCAGGAGTCTCTGGGGAGGCGGGGAGCAGAGCCTGGGGGTTGCCCCTGCCCAGGACCACCAGCAGAGAGGTCAGAGGTCACAGGACATTCCAGAGACCAGGAAGTCCATGGGAGAAGACTCATCCAGTGGTCATCACAACCCTCCTCCTTTCAAGTCGGGAAACAGTGCTGAGTTCTGGGTGGGAAGGAAGCAGCTGCTGGACTCTTCATTGTCTTCCAACAGGGAATGATTCATCGCGATTTGAAGCCTGTCAATATTTTTTTGGATTCTGATGACCATGTAAAAATAGGTGACTTTGGCCTGGCCACAGACCATCTAGCCTTCACTGTGAGTAATTTTTTTTTTTAATTAGGCTATGCCTGTAAATGACTTGGGTACCTTAATAACCCTGGAAACACAGAGATGGGATAATGATCTCCTGTGCCCTGCCATGTCTTCCTCTACTGTGAGGCAAGTCTGAAGAGACAGGCTGCAAGTGTGTCTTAGGTTCTGAATCTTAGGGATGTGAAGTTAATTGGTTTATGAACAATGTTTAGGTAAAAGGCATATGAAATAATTTGGCAGTTGGGTCTCCTTACTAGGCATTTGACAAGCTCTGCATCTGAGGAACTTTCCACTGGCTTGCAAAAGTAAGTCTCAGTCCTGGACAAACACTGGCTCTGACACTACTGATTAGTTTAGCATACAGAGCTAATTAATGTGAGGGGTAAGAAACAGTGAGATGAGAGTAAGGAGAGGAGGAGATGCGTGGCCATGTGGAACAGGAAACATTGTAGACCCAGTGCTGTGGCACTGGTGAAGTATTTAATCAGCTAAACCCAGGTATTCAAGACCAACCTGGGCCACATAATAGGACCCCCATCACCCAAAGGAAAATAAAGACTGCATATAACAGTGGCACTCCAGATGGACCCTAGAAGGTCAGTGGGAGTCTAGCAGGCCAAAGTCCAGGGCAGGGCACAGTAAAACCAAGACAAGAATCACCAGCATGAGCTAACAGCCGAGGTGAGCACACTCGGCTATGTGAACATCCCATGTTCTGACTGGCTGAAACTGTGAAGTGTAGAAAAGCTGATGTATAAAGAAGAAGTCTTTGGAAGTTGGGCAGCTTTGAGGGCCAGGGCTCTATTATCATAAGCTAGCTTTTAGGTCCCATGATCTGTAGTAATTGCAGCTTATTCCAAGACTGGTCAGAAAAAGAAAATGGAATTTAGACAGTGACAAGAAGGACCGCCAGGGCTAATTTCGCAGATAAAGTTAGGAGCGGAGAGTGAGGAGATAGAAAAAAGCTGGGAGTGAAAGTAGGTGCCTGTCTTCCCAGGACTCAGAAGGCAGAGGCAGGAGGATCACAAGTTCAAGACCAGCTTAGGTTGCATAGCAAGTTCTAGGCCAGCCAGAGCTGCAGAGTGAGACCCTGACACCACCACAGCAAAGAGATAGAGGAGGAGCAATAAGGACTGGGTCCTGAGCAGAGCAGATAAAGTGTATTGAGAAGTGCTGAAACCAAGCCCGGATGACATGGTGAGATGTTGTCCCCTACTAAAGAGCCCAGTGAGGTGTTGGGAGTAGAGGAGAGGCTCTACAGTCTCAGCAAGCTGCACACAGCCTTATCCCTGCCCTTTGCCCAGGCCTTGTCAGAACTCATGCGTCGGCTATAAAATGTGTGCATTTGGGACCTGCAGCAAAGGAGAACAAAAGGCAAGTGACAGCACCCGGAACATGTCCTCCTGCAAGACCACATCTCCTAGGCCTCCCCCAAATAGTCAGCAACTAGAGACCAAGTACTCAGACGCCCAAGACTTATGAAGGAGATCTCATGCAAACCACCAGACTTGGTTTAGAATGTGACCATTAGAGCTGTGTGAAAGAGGGCAAAACAGTCCAGTGTGTGCTTCAGCAAGGGACAATGGGGCCAAGTTAGTGACCAACCTTTAGGGAAAAAAAAATAGCAAAACTGACGTAGAAGAGGCTGTAGCACTAGGAAAGGTAGAGCAATGTTTGTCACTGTTTTTAATTCTCTTGTGCTTCCTGATAAACAGCTTCTATTCCTGGAGTTTGAGGGATGAACATAAATTGGTTTCTAGAAGAGTCTGGGTGTTTCAGTCCTGAAGAGAGCTGTCCAGTGAATTCATTTTCCTCTTGCTTTCTCTGGGTTTCCGTTGAGCCCTGCATGAATGGGTGAACTAAATATAAAAAATAAGTAAATGTGTTAAGTCAAAAACCAGGTAATAATTATTCTGAGGTCCTTGTTAGCTTTTCAGTCTTCACTTAGAAACAGGTGAGCCATTGCCATGAACTGCTGGAAGACTTTAATCCATCCCCTTTAATCCATGCGTTTAATCTGTATTCACTTGTGTTTAATCCATCCTCACTTGTGTTTTAGGCTGAAGGTAAACCGGACGACCAGGCAGGTGATCGAGTGATTAAGTCAGACCCTTCAGGTAAGCCTTTAGTTCATCCCTGTGTTTAAAAGGAGACCATAAAACTTCTCAACCTGAAATCTGCCTTTTACTTATAAAGACTTCATTCTGAAGCAAATTGAAATTATCCTTTAAATAGTTTTTATGGGAGTTTAAGGTTTTTTTCCTTTCGCTATGTTAATTATTCTTAAGAAGCATAAGCTCTGCCATTAGTAGAACAATGGTGATGATGGTCCCCTGGGGGCCCAAAGTGTTGGTGCTGTAAGGTTACCTCAAACCCAACCTTCCTGGGACTTTATCCAGGCCTAGCCTTCCTCCTGGGGGTGGGGGGACAGCAGATAACAGATCCAGCCCAGCCTCTCTTTTATAAAGAAGCTCTTTTGTTCTGGGCCAGCGAGACAGCTCAGCAGGTAAAGTTGCTTGCCAGGAGCCTGATGACCTGAGGTCAGCCTCTTGAGCCCACAGAGTGGAAGGAGACAATGAACTCCCACAAGTTGTCCTCTGACTCTCACAGACATGCCACAGCGTCCACACATCCACACAAATAAATAAATATAACTAGGGGTTAGGAGGAAGCCCTTTGGTTTGAAGTTTACTCTATCTGGAGCTAGGGGTGTAGCTCACTGCCCCTCACTGGCATGCACAAGGCCCTGGGCTCAGTACTGAGCACTGTGAAACAGCAACACCAGGAATAACTTAGTCCCTGGCTGAAATGCTCCCCTCCCTTCCTCCATAGGCCATTTGACTGGCATGGTTGGCACTGCTCTGTATGTAAGCCCTGAGGTCCAAGGAAGCACCAAGTCTGCATACAACCAGGTACAGTGTGTGTGTGTGTGTGTGTGTGTGTGTGTGTGTGTGTGTGTGCGCACGCGCGTGGGGTGGGGTCTCAGAGTAAGTAACAAGTGTGACCATCAGAACTGTACCATGTAGGGTTTAGTGACCAGCTGAAGTAGGAACAGTCATTCTAGGCAGAGCTTGCAGCAGTGCCCTAGGGCAGCAACGGAAGCTGGCATCGTTGCTGCAGAAGTTGGCAGTTCTTCTCTCCATTAGGACTATGGGAGCTAGCCTCTATGCTGTTCCCCTCCCCCGTCAGGTACATAGGGAACAAGGCAGCCACTGGGAGTAACAGCTGTGTACAGGAGGTCAGAGAGCTGACCCAGTGATGGCGAAACCCATGTTGAGCAGGAAACAATAAGAGAAATGCCCTTAATTAGGATGAGGCCTGTGAAGAATGGAACTGAGTAGCAAGGCAGTAGTGGGGCCTGGCAGGCATTCAGAATTGCTTTCTTCAGCTCTGGGCATCCAACTCTAAGGGCCTTGCACATTCTAGGCGGTACTCCACCATCAAGCTACGTCCTGAAACTCATACAAGGATGCCATTCAGAATAAAGAATGGACAAAGATAAGTGAGGGCTAGGGGTGTGGCTCAGTCGGTAGAGCACTTGCCTGGAAAGTGACAGGCTTGGTCCTATCAGTAGCACTGATAAGCATGGATAGAGCCTGCCAAAGAGGGGAAAGGCTGAAGCAGTGGAATAGCAAGCATCAAGAAAGGGTCGTGGTAAGGTGAATGCACTCTGTACAATAAGTTTAAACAGCGCAAGAGACTAGATCTCAAATGTTCTTACCAGAGAGAGAGAGAGAGAGAGAGGAGGTGGGAGGGATGGCAACTGTGCTAGCAGATAGACATGTTAGCTTCACTGTGATCATCATTTCTCAGTGAAAATTTTGGATGATTTGTTTTTAAAATTATAGGTCTAAAAACTTGTTTCAGAACAGATCTTCATATTTCTCAACTAAACCCCCAAGCTCCTGGAAATGCCATTTTGATATCAGAACTCTCTAAAGGCAATTTCTGTTTTCCCCACAGAAAGTGGATCTCTTCAGCCTGGGAATTATCTTCTTTGAGATGTCTTATCACCCGATGGTGACTGCCTCAGAAAGAATTTTCGTTCTCAACCAACTTCGAGATGTGGGTGTCAGATATATTTGATGAATAAATTTCCAGTATCCTCAGTGGAGATACTGAACTCAAAGCAGGACTTTTTCCTGATATTTATAAAATAGAAGGGGCTATCAATTGTTGATTTAAAAAACAAAACGGTCTTAGCCAGTAGCCCAGGCTAGCCTGAAACATGAGATTCCCCTCTCTTATTCTTCTGAATGCTGGGATTGCAGTGCACGGCCCCAAGCCTGGCTGCCTCCTCTAATTTCAATGACCCATTGTCCAATTCATGGTAAGCTGATCATGCTGTCGTTTTCAGTAAAATGTCTTTGGGACAAGGAGTGTCACCTCATTTAAGTTGCCAGCATAGTGGTTTTGGTAACTAAATTTGTCAGCCTATGTTGTCCTGTGTTCTAGTAAGAGAAAGCACACCCCTGTCAACATGCCCAGTGATGAGGAACAGTTTGGTTTGAGGCGAGCCAGCCTAGGCTATATGACATTCCAGACCTTATCTTCTCACCCCCTCCAAACATAAAGGTTTATATTGGATGGATCTGGTTTTGAGGTACCTAAAGCAAATCTGAATGACCAGAAGTTAAAATGGATCTGAAGTCTGGAGCCAGGTCTCTGTGGTAGAGAATTTGCTAACCCTGGCACACACACAATGTGGCTCTCAGCAGTCACTTGAGCTGTTTTTCCCAGTGAAATTCCCATTCATGTTTTTGAGATAAACCCTTGCCTCAGTTGCTGTTTGTGCTTATAGGGGTGAGTGTTACAGGGAGCCCGGACAAGGGTGCCCATGACAATGGGGCATTAAGAAAGTAGAAAGTAAAGTCTGGGCAATTTGGACTGTTCCTCATGAAACGTGTCTGGAGAGAAGAAGGCAGGCATGGAGGGGCATGCCTACAGTCCCAGCATGTAAGAGAGACGGGGCATGAGTTCAAGGCCAGCCTGGACTACACATGAGCAAGACCCTGTCCGCACTAATAGACCACAGCAGACAAGTGAGTTAGTGCACACACTGAGGATGCTCCTGAGTCAGCAGTGCACACACTGAGGTTGCTCCTGAGTCAGCAGTGCACACACTGAGGATGTTCCTATGAGTCAGCAGTGCACACACTGAGGATGTTCCTATGAGTCAGCAGTGCACACACTGAGGATGCTCCTGAGTCAGCAGTGCACACACTGAGGTTGCTCCTGAGTCAGCAGTGCACACACTGAGGTTGCTCCTGAGTCAGCAGTGCACACACTGAGGATGTTCCTATGAGTCAGCAGTGCACACACTGAGGATGCTCCTGAGTCAGCAGTGCACACACTGAGGATGTTCCTATGAGTCAGCAGTGCACACACTGAGGATGCTCTGTGGACACTTTGGAGAGCAGTCTGTACTTTGGACAGCAGTGTGTGGGTAGCAGTTGCTAAGGCATAGATGAACTGAGGGTGTTTCTGCATGTACCTTAGATGGGATGGACCTAGATGTCCTTGAGGAAGCCCCTTTCTGTAATCTGAAATTGCTTTTTCAATTCAGGAATATGTAAACTATCAGTTACTCTTGTAGATGAGGTCCTGCTCATCAGAAAAGCAGGGAGTCGGAGGAATTGTAAGTGGGATTTGGAGTTGGTGAATTTGCTTTTGGCTTGTTTGTTTCTAAGTCAGGCTTCATGCAGCAGCAGCTGCCTCTGACTTGGCTGTGTCTGAAGCCGCCCGTGACCCGCCCACCTCCGTCTCCACCTCCACCTCCCACCTCCTCTTACGTTGATGATTTCCTGGAATCTTGCCTTTCTTCACCATGTGTTTCACTAAACTGCTTTGTGTTTCTGTGCAACCCTTACACTTAATTTATTCCTTATGCTGACTTTTATTGACAATTACAGTCATGGCAAAAGTCTCTTATTATTATCTTTTATTTAAACTTAAAGGAGGTGATTTGCATAACGGAGGCCATCATTTGGGTAACATCTGCATTAATAGACTGTGTACTGAAGAGTGAGCACAGGGCGTGGAGAAGGTGTCATGTTAGCAAATTTTAATTTGCTCTTTGGTTATCTTACTGTGCTGAATAAAAGCTTTGCCTCTGGCAGCCTGCCAAGCGCTTGCTGATTTGAATATAATACTCTTTTAGCCCACATCGCCCAAGTTTCCAGACGACTTCGATGATGGAGAACATACAAAGCAGGTAATTTGCTGAGGCTTTAATTGCTGGTCTGCAGCCTTGGGTTTTAATTACTGTTTCTCTTAGTTTTCAATTAGAAATCTTCTGCCACTCGTTCTCTTGTGTTCACGGAACACCGTGGGGAAAATATCAAAAGATGGAGGAGCTCTTAAGATGTTACTAGGCTTGAAATGCACTATAAAAGGCCAGGGTTTGACAGTAAATTAACCCACTCCAGAGCTCTTTGTGTATTCAATTGTGCCTTCAAGTGTTACTTGGACCACTAGCTTAGCTGGGAAGAAATGCTTTTACAGCAAATTGCTTTAGATAAAACTTAGGACATACAGGCAAAAAATTATAATCTCTGTTTTATGGTTGAAGTATTCAGGTTGTACAGAAAGGACTATGCTCTCCAGGTGGTCTGCTGTTATAAGGTCTTGGGATTGTTTGGTTTTATAGCACGGGGGAATCAAACCTAGGTCTTCCACATGCTAGGCAAGTATTCCACCACTGAGCAGTAGCTGTTACAGTATTTCAACCATGAAAAATTCTCACATACACCGTAACTATTGGGGGGGAGAGGGGCAGGGAGATGGTTCATCCTACGCTAACACTAGCACCCAAATAATCTGAGAGACCCTAAGTGAGCTGTGTACATCTCTGGCGTCCCTTTCTTCTTTCTGATAGTTGTTTGCTGTGGTGAAACCTTTACTCGTTAATAATCAGGTCATAGGGAAATTTCTTCCTTACACTGACTGTTATTGACAGTGATAGTCAGGGCAAAATTATCTTCTTTAAACTATCAGCATTGAGAACAGGAACATAAACAGAGCATGTCAACATTTGCAAGTTCTTATCAGCTGTGTGTCTGCATGGCCATTCCACTGCACATCTGTAAGACTTCGGGACTGTTAGTGTCTTTTTATTTCTGTTTGAGTGAGTCTCTATACTTCTATAGTGTTTACCATGACACTGTTAAAGGCTAACAGGGCTCATTTGTCCACCTCTATTTAATTAGTGAAGAAGTATTAGAAAACAGGCTGTTACCAGTTCTATTTATCTTGTTAGCTATCTTCCATTTGAATTAGTCATTCGCTGAATTTTTGAGTGTCATAGCTATAAATGCTCACTTCATAGATAGGGTCTCTCTACCCCTAGTTGTCCCAGAACTCACTGTGTAGACCAGGCTGGCCTTGAACTCATAGAGACCCACCTGCCTCTGTTTCCACCAGAAGGGTATTTTAAAAATAAATTAGAGATGTCTTATGAAATCCATCTAAAAATTGAAAATTTCTGTTCTCAAATATTCTGCCAATTTTTTTATAAATTCTTTTTCTAAGCTACAGAATTAAGAATCATGAAGGAACAGGTGTGACGGCACATGTCTTTAATCCCAGCATTCAGGAGACAGAGGCAGATGGATCTCTTTGAGTTCAAAGCATGGTCTATATACTTACTTACTGAGTAGACTGTTTAAATAGAAAAAGGTTTAGGGAACCTTTTAAAGGCTTGTGCTGCTTCAGAGGGCTCTCCACTATGGAGACATAACAAACAATGTAAAGCAAGAGGATTCCAGAGAATAGACTCAGTAAAGAACATAAAAGGAGGGAGAGCGAGGACCAGTGCGCTGTGCGGTACGTAGGTACTAACATTAGACATGGGCTCTATGGTAATTTCTAGATATCTCCTTTTTATACAGTCTTTTGTAGTCATAAGCCTAAGCTCAGCTTCCATGTGCTTTGTTAAGTTAAGGATATTTTTGATCGTTGGTGACAAAGGGGCCTTTCCCTTTCAAGAATGCTCCAGTTACATTCATGCCCAAGTCACAGGGTCATGGGGCACTAATGGCATAATCAGAGATCTCCGAAGTGCCACCTAAGCATAAAAAAAGTACCCTGAGTGACCGCCTATTGGGAGATTCTGAATTTCACCTGCTGTCTCCTTACCAGCTATGTGCCTGTCACGTTGCAGAAATCTGTCATCTCCTGGCTGTTGAACCATGATCCAGCTAAACGGCCCACGGCCACGGAACTGCTCAAGAGTGAGCTGCTCCCCCCGCCGCAGATGGAGGAGTCCGAGCTGCATGAAGTGCTGCACCACACGCTGGCCAACATAGACGGGAAGGCCTACCGCACCATGATGAGTCAGATCTTCTGCCAGCACATCTCCCCCGCCATAGACTACACCTACGACAGTGACATCTTGAAGGTGGCTGAGTCACACATAGCGGGCACTCCTCTTTACTCTTTGATAATTTTTATGTATGTCTATGATACATTCTGATCAAACTCATCTCTCTGCCCTTTCTTATCTTCCTCCCACTCCTAATACCCTTTCTCCTACTAAATGCTTATCTAACCTTCATGTCTTACATTTTTATAGGTTTTTTAAATAACATTTATGTAAGGGGGTGGGACATGCACATGTCATGGTACAGGTGTTGCGGTCAAAGGACAACTTGTAGGAATTATTAGTTCTTTCCTCCCACCATGTGTGCCTCAGGGATTGAACCCAAACTGCCAGGCTAGGCAGCGAGTGCCTTTACCAGCTAAGCCATCCCATGTTCGTATCTCTTTGTTTTGTTTGGGTTTTACCTTGTAATATTCCAGGTTTAACCAGCTATTCCTGCGCTGTAAGTTCTTGGCTTAAATTCCCCCAAAGCCCCAAAAGCACATGCAAAAAGCATGACTGCATAGTTCAGGAAAGAGCCATGCTAGTAATCACTTATTGATTTTGACCCTTCCCACTCTGTGCCCTCCCAAGAGACTGAGAGACAGAGCCCATTTCAGATGTCCAACCTGGGATACCCAAGCGGTCAGCTCTGTATGTGGAAACAATGGCTCCCAGCACCAGCCAAGGCCCAGGAAGCCCAGATGCAGGGTGCCCTGGCTCCCCAGATGCAGGGTGCCCTGGCTCCCCAGATGCAGTGTGCCCTGGCTCCTCAGATGCAGGGTGCCCTGGCTCCCCAGATGCAGGGTGCCCTGGCTCCCCAGATGCAGTGTGCCCTGGCTCCTCAGATGCAGGGTGCCCTGGCTCTCCAGATGCAGGGTGCCCTGGCTCCCCAGATGCAGGGTGCCCTGGTTCCCCAGATGCAGGGTGCCCTGGCTCCCCAGATGCAGGGTGCCCTGGCTCCCCAGATGCAAGGTGCCCTGGCTCCCCAGATGCAGGGTGCTCTGGCTCCCCAGATGCAGGGTGCCCTGGCTCCCCAGATGCAGGGTGCTCTGGCTCCCCAGATGCAGGGTGCCCTGGCTCCTCAGCAGCTCTGCTGCCTCAGCTGGGAAGCATCTTGAGTCTCTAAAAGCTTCCAGATGGTTTCTGAAGAGTCGTCAAGATGCCAGTCTTGGGAACCTTTATTATTTCATTTCTAAAAGTAAAAACAAAAACAAACAAAAACACAGAAGCACCTGAAATAATTTAGAGAAATGTTTTGTTTTTCTTTTCTTTTATTGGATATTTTATTTATTTACATTTCAAATGTTATCCCCTTTCCCGGTTTCCCCTCTGGAAACCCCCTGTCCCATCTCCTCTCCCCCTGCTTCTATGAAGGTGCTCCACCTACCCACCCACCCACTCCTGCCTCCCTGCCCTGGCATTCCCCTACACTGGGGCATTGAGCCTTCACAGGACAAGGGCCTCCCGCCTCCCATCGATGCCTGACAATAGGTGCGGCTGGAGCCATGGGTCGCTCCATGTGCGCTCCTTGGTTGGTAGTTAAAGAGTTGAGTGGGTAGGTAGCCAAGGCTGGCCATCCATGCTGTCTACTTCTATATAGTTAAGCTGTGGTATAATCTTAGAAGATGGAATTTAGAGAAACTATAGATTTATGATCATATGATCATGCGCACCTGTGGCCTTGCAAAGACTGAAGAGGATTGTGGCCAGGCTAGCCTGGGCAATACAGTGAGACCCTGTCTCAGAAATAAGAGCAGAGTTTGACTGTCTAATAATAATCAGATCTGTTTGTAAGACTACAGGTGACTTTATTTTGTCTTTTTGCTTATTTTTATTTCTAAAATTACTATAATAAAATGGAATGAAAAGGAAATCCTTAAGCAAATATACATGTCTCTCTAAATATGTTCAAAGAGACAGTTGCTCAGGACCTCTGCTGAGATCCTGACACTGGGCAGGGCAGCACCCAACACAACTGCAGACGAACATTTTAGAGGAACTCTTGAGTTAGGCTTTGCTGATGACATTTAATCGGTCTCATTTTAGGGCAACTTCTTGATTCGTACAGCCAAGATCCAGCAGCTTGTATGTGAAACCATCGTCCGCGTCTTTAAAAGGCATGGTACGTCCTTCTCTTAAAACCACTCCTCGGCAGTTTTCTAAAAGTCATTAGAAAGTAAAGTGCTTGCACACAAGCATAGCAACCTGAGTTCAGTCCTCAGCACCACTAAAAACCCAGCCATGCCAGCACACATCTGTAAGCCCAGAACTGGGACAGGGGCACAGAGACAGGAAGAGCCCCAAGCTCGGTGGCAGCAGCCAACTCAGGAAGCTCAGGCTCAGTGAGAGCAGCTGAGACACCTGACATCAACCCGTAGCACAAGTGCATGCATACATGAGCAAGCCCATGCACATGTGCACATACCAACACAAACATATACTATGTGGGTATACACACACAGAAGAAAGAAAGAAAGAAAGAAAGAAAGAAAGAAAGAAAGAAAGAAAGAAAGAAAGAAAGAAAGAAAGAAAGAAAGGAAGGAAGGAAATCCAGGTGGCTGTACAAGCCTGTAATTTCAGCACTCAGGAGGCTAAGGCAAGGGGTTTGAAGCCAGCTGAAGCAATATAGTGAGACCAGTCTCAATGAAAGAGAAAAATTACTATTGGTAGATTTTGGTTTGACTATATATTAAAATCCACTTATAAGCAGTTGGCCCAGCTTGTTGAGGAGAAACTGTTTGATTATCCCAACCTTGCTACTTAATACAGTTGACTCATGGAGCCCAAAGTCTGACTAAATCAACAGACTTAGCCCAGGTCAGCTTTCCATGTATCCATCTGGAACATTATTAGCCAATATTGGGAGCCAATGTTGGCTCTCAGTGTCCCAGCAGCAGCTCACTCACCTGTGTGCTTGTGTGTGTTTCGGGTTAAGAACCTGAGGCTCAGTCTCTTTGTATTTTGGTATAGGCGCTGTCCAGCTGTGCACCCCACTGCTGCTTCCCCGAAACAGGCAAATATATGAGCACAACGAAGCGGCTTTGTTCATGGATCACAGCGGCATGCTGGTGATGCTTCCGTTCGACCTGCGGGTGAGCTGGGATGCTGCTCTGTTAAAGACTCGCCCCTCCCAGACACCCCCACTTCAGCCTTATACTGGGGAGCCACATGTAGGAAAAACCTAATCAGAGTAAAGGCAGTGTTAGAGTTCAGCAAGTGTCTGACCCCATATTGCAGTGCTGAGGTCCACAGAGCACCCTACAGCAAGTCAACCTCAGCTCGGACAGAGGAATGTCGTTCACTCGCCAGCTAGCTCTTCAGTAAAACCCCAAATGTCCGCTGTCTAGAGAAAGCAATGTTAAAACAGCTAATGGGTATGCTGAGTTTTGTCCATGTTCTCTTTCCTGTGATCGCCAAAGCTTTCTTAGCCAGCAACAACTTTAGTCTTTCACAGCCTTAACTGCTAGCAAACCCACCATTTTCCTCTAGACCTGAGGAAAACGTGCAGTGAGTATGAGAGTTGGGGTTCTGTCCCTAATGCACAGAAGGCACTTGCAACCAAACTCGAGGAGAGAGTGTGTACTTAGCACGTGCAGTGCCCTGGGTGCAATCCTCGGCACCAAACCATCTTTAAAAGTACAAATGGAGGGCTGGTGAGATGGCTCAGTGGGTAAGAGCACCCGACTGCTCTTCTGAAGGTCCAGAGTTCTAATCCCAGCAACCACATGGTGGCTCACAACCATCCGTAACGGGATCTGGCGCCCTCTTCTGGAGTGTCTGAAGACAGCTACAGTGTACTTACATATAATAAATAAATAAATCTTTAAAAAAAAAAAAAAAAGTACAAATGGAGGCATAAAGGAAGCATACGGCCAGGCGGTACGTAGACAGGAAATGAGTTAAACTTCCAGAGGGTTGGGGGTATGGCAAGATATATGTGCTGTGCATACATGTTTAACTTTACTTGGAAGGTACAAAAATGTTTATATTATTCAGACATGACCAGAGCTGTTGAGACTACTAATGGCTAACTTTTTAGAAAAGTAATAAAAGAATGAAATGAATGAAAATTTACAAATTTATTTTTTTGAAAAATGTCTATATGTGTATCTATGTAAGTGTGTGCTACATGTGTGCACATGCCTACCGAGGCAGAGGAGGGCATTAGATCCCTGGAGCTGGAGCTATCAGCATTGTGGATCATCCCTCATGAGTGCTAAGAACAGAACTCAGGCCCTCGGGAAAGCAAGAAGCCTCGTAACCACTAAGCCTTGAAATTTTTCAAAATTTGATTCTCATTCCATAGTCTATGAAATGACAGTTCCACCTTTAGGGTTTTGTTTTTTTGTTTTTTTTTTTTTTTTTGAGTAATACAGTATATGAATCTTAAAAGGATATTTATGTAATTGTATCAAAAAATGAAACCCATCATGTTTGTCTATAGGAGAATAGTTAACTATATGTCATCGATATTATGGAATATTAAGAAGCTATTAAAAATGTAGCTGGGCATAGTGGCCTATACCTGTAACCTCAACAGCTGGAAGTTCAGGAGAATCACAAGCTTGAGGCGAGTCCACATTATGTACTGAGACCCATTTTAGACAAATGGGGAGCTGGGGAGATGACTCAGTAGTTAAGAGCACTTAATGCTCTTGCCGAGAACCTTGATTCAGTTCCTAGAATCCACACAGAGTAGTTCAGAACTGCCTACAACTCCAGTTAACACCCTTTTCTGACTTCTGTGGACTTGCACTCAGGGACACACACATACATGTAAAGTAAATCTATCAAAAGACTACAGCTAAACTTGTCTGTATATCAAATATTCATATATGTAAGGGTGAATACACACACATATTAGTATATCTTATCTGTAAACATGTCCATAATATATTGATAGCTTAAGAAAAATAAGTTCTGAAGAAACTCTAAAATCCCACTTTTTTTGTAAAGAAAGGTTTCTAGAACTGAGAGAAACTTGTGCGTGGATGAGTTGCTGTATGTGCTGCACGCACTTGGAATATGTGTTCAGTGAACTCACTCTTACTCATGGGTGAGCCACCATGCACATCAGCCTGTCTTGGCATCTCCAAAAAGTAGGGTGTCAGGGAGTATCTCAAAGTCCTAGGAGGAAGAATACAATCAAGGCATTTACCTTTTTGCTTTTCTTTTCTTTTTACTTTTTATGGCTTGTTGCAAAACAACTTTTGCTTTTAAGATGTAAGAGAATTTTTTTTCCAAATAATTATGTGCATGTGTGAGAGAAATATGGGGGGAGAGGAAGGAAGGTAGGGGAGGAGGGAGGGACACTGCTCATGGGTGAGGGGTGCTTGGAGTGGAGCTCAGGACCTCATTTATATGAAAGCAAGGATTCTGCTGGTGAGCACCACTCCCAGCTTTCCTTCTATATTTTTGGCTTCTGTTTTTCTTTTAAATAAGCAAAGTAGCTTGGAATTATTGCTTGACAGAGGTGAATAAACAGCCCATCACCATTGGGCTGTTAGGAAAAGAGCAGCGGTCCGGAGGATACGTAGCTGCACTCTGATTACTAGAGGGTACTAGGGGCAGGTCATTAAACATGAGCTCCCTTTCCATAACAGAATTTCCTTGGGCTGGAGAGATGCCTCAGCAGTTGGGAGCACTGACTGCTCCTCTAGAGGACCCAAGTTCAATTCCCAGCGCCTACGTGGCAGCTCACAGCTGTCTGTAATGATAGTTCTAGGGGATATGCATATGCATGCAGACAAAATACCCATACATAAAATAAATAATTTCCTCTAAGAGACCGATATGGAACTCAGGAACTTTATTCACCATAAGAGAAAGCACTCACTCATTTTGACTGTTATTGTAAATGAGAATTTTTAAAAATGTACTAGAGTGTATGTGAGAGAACAAAAAGAATTGTGTAGAAATGTGCATGTGGAAGCAAGGAAACAGCTTTGCGGGGCTGGCACACCAGAGACCAGCCCAGGAAGGAGAACATTACCCACGATAGGCTAGGCCTCTCCTGAATCAAACATCAATCAAGAAAATGGCTGAACCTGTGTCCACTGAAAACTAGCCAGCATGCATGACAAGTCTTACTACCCTCTAAGTCATCTCTCTAACCCATAAACTACACCTTAAAAATCTCAACAAACCAGTAACCTATGCATATTTCAAATGAGCATGATAAAATATGACCATGTTTTCAACAAAAAAGAAGAATGTTTCACAGCCCTCAGAAATGCAGTGAGCAGAGTCTGCAGTAGAGCCTACTGCAGCTGAAGCACACATGAGCATCCCAAGTGTGCATGCTCTCGGGGTACGGTCACATGCTGCTTAATGGCTAGGGTATACTTTTTAAAGAAATGCATCAGCAGCTATTTCATCATTGTGCTGACATCATAGGGTGTGCTGGCTGGGCAGTTGGTTCTGACCTCACTATTAAATGGGTGCCTGACCTTAAAGTGATGTGTGGGTTCTAGCCCAGCAAAGCTGTTTTAAAATCTAAAAGAATGTAGTACTTGGCACCTCATGATGCGGGTCTTTAAAACTTTCTTTCAGGTCCCTTTTGCAAGATATGTGGCAAGAAATAACATACTGAATTTAAAACGGTAAGGTGTATTGTGCACCCTGCATTTGGTAGATGTGGGAATGAAATCAGACAAAGGTGGGTGGGAGGTTTTGTTTTTTTCTTCTGAAACTTTCATACAGGAAAGACTTCTGGGGTTGAAGTGTTGAGCAGCATGTGTCAGGGAGCCCAGCCCCAGGGCTCCCTTGTCCTCAGCTGACTAGAATGTCTTAAGACATCTTTAGAAGAAATGAAGCAATCATGTCTCCTGACAGGCCTGCTGTATATTCTGTGCTTTCTACATGGCCCCAGGCAACATAACTAATGATGTTTTCAAGTGGTTACTTGGGGAGGGAGGACCTGGCTGTTGTTGATCTCAAATGGCTGCTTTTAAGGTTTAATTGGAGGGACAAATGGCCAGTGGTCTCTGTGGATTCCTTATGCAGGTAACTAAATGAAAGTTCCTTGTAAAGAATGGGATGATCCAGCAAGAACAGCCAGTGCTGAGAGCTTGGTGTTCAGATACTGCAGGGGTCAGACTCTCAGATCGTCATCAATTACAACCAAAATGCTGTCAGTGGGGCACACCATGTCACATTTCTCTCTCTATGCGCTATGAGGCCACAATTACCAGTCAGTCCTAAAGCATGGACAGTTCTGTGTAGAAAGCCATCACTTAATGTCATTTGGTGTAATATCTTTTTCTCTATCAGACATATGTAAAAAAAAAAAATTAACAGTACAAGGCTGGAACCTGGGGTATAGATTATGAATGAGGCAAAATTGGTTGGGTTCAAACATGACTTTGAACTGTTGAGCACAACACAGATTTTTTTTTTAACTTCATTTCTTTGTCCAACAATTCCTCATACGTATTTATTTCCAATAAGCAGCGATCTAAGAAAGCTGGTTCCTTCCTCCAGATACTGCATAGAGCGGGTGTTCAGACCTCGGAAGTTAGACCGATTTCATCCCAAAGAACTCCTGGAATGTGCATTTGATATCGTCACTTCTACCACCAACAGCTCTCTGCCCACTGCCGAAACCATCTACACCATCTATGAAATAATCCAGGAGTTTCCTGCACTTCAGGTTCCTTCCCGCTCTGTCATGTGTTGCCTTGTCCTGCTAGTGTAGGCAGAGGGACCCATACCCACTGCTGCCTCTTGCTGAGTGCTGGAGCAGATCATGGCTTTTCTGAAGCAACTGCAGAGTTTGAGGATGACACTTTGAGCTTCATCTTGGACTTGGGCTTCTAACCTGACAGAATTGGTTTGTTGGGGGTGGGCCGAGTTTTTTCTCTACCCATCCTTACAACGTTCAGGAATGAGGCTGCTTCCTACCATGCTCTTGGCGCACTCCTGCCCTGGTGAGGACCTCAGTGCTCCCCCTCATCTCACTGTCAGCTACCCAGTGTCCCTTCCCACCAGCTCTTCCTCTCCAGCTCTGAAGGGGACTGCTTGCTGCTCTCCTCACAGGCCTGCCATCCCCACTGTTGGTCACGGATGTTCACATTCCAGAAAATCTTCTCTCATCCAGCCATGGGTCAGACCTTTTCCCAGGAAGCCTCCAGAGTTGGCTGGCTGGTCACACTTTAGTCTCGACCCTCACAGCTCTTGACATGAGGCAGCTATGTGATCATTAATTTTTTTTTTCTCCAAGCACAGTGTGCTCATTCAAGGTAGAGCCCCTGGGCCACTTCTCCCTGTAGCCAGCTGTCCCGGCACACCTGTGAGCACTCAGTAACTCACTGCTGTGGCCAAAGGGAATGATGACCGTTAACAACCTTCTGCTTGCAAGTCGGTTACCACTGATCTGACTCCTTGTTTCTCCATCTGTGTGTGCTCTTTTAGGCTCTTTAACTTAGTTGAAGACCAACCCGTGTATTTTTATGAATATTATAAAAGTATTACATTCTTCAACTGTAACATTGAAGATAATGGATATGAAAGATAAGCCAAACTGTAGTGACAATTGACTTTAATCCCAGTACTCAGAAAGCAGAGGCAGGTGGATCTCGGTGAATTCGAGGCCGTCCTGGTCTACAAAGCAAGCTCCAGGACAGCCAGGGGTATACAGAGAAACCCTGTCTCAGTAGATAGATGAATAGATGGCCAGGAAAGAAAGAAAAATGAACCAGGAAAGAGAATGCTATACTTTAGCTCTCCTGTGGTGGTAGGAAAATAAATTAATTACCAGATTTCATTTGGCCACATACTTGTATTGCTTTTATAATGAAAATAACAGTATTTTTCTCTCTATTCTAGGAAAGAAATTACAGTATTTACTTGAACCATACGATGCTTCTGAAGGCAATACTCCTACACTGTGGGATCCCAGAGGATAAGCTCAGCCAAGTCTACGTTATTCTGTATGATGCTGTGGTGAGCACTTCATTTCTCTGACTCGATGTTGAAGGGTAATAATAATACTAGCCCATGAATATTCTCAAGCAACCATAAAACTACATGGAGAATTTCATCTCTCTTCATCTTTGCTCTAATGTGACAGAAGCAATTGTGTTTAAGATTTATTTTTATTGTTTCTAATTATGTGACCGTGGGGGAGGTAACTGTGTGGACGGTCTGTGGTTAACGCAGAATGAATTGGGATTTTCATTAATGTTATATATTTTTTTAATACAGGGAAGCCTTGCCTAGTTTTCATTCATCTGGCAGATTGGCTTCGAGGGTTCCGACTTTACTGGCTGTTTTCTAGGGGTTTGTTTCTTCCTCACAAAGTGCTGCTGCTGCTGGGCCGTGCTGGGTTCAACAGAATGCAGATGGGGCACTGGCAGAATGAAGGGACTGGGAGGGAAGGCTGGAGGTCACTGTATTGCTTTTGTTTCCAGGAGGACTTCTGGGATTTGAGACAGGGTCTCACTATGTTTACCAAGCTGGCCTTGAACTCACAAAGGCCTGCCTTGGCCTCCCAAGAACTAGGCATCACTCATGTTCCCTTTCTCTTCTCCATCAGACAGAGAAGCTGACTAGGAGAGAAGTGGAAGCTAAATTCTGTAACCTGTCCTTGTCTTCTAATAGCGTAAGTACCTTCTAATGGCGTGTTTGCCACTGTCTCTACCATTTTACGGTGTCAGAAAATGTCACCACGTTTCTGTAGCAGTGCGGTAGCAAGCAACACACATCTGCTGCTCACAGATGCAGCTTCCCCCTTGAGTGTTGGTGCCATGGCAACCACTGGGATTGGAAGAGAGAGACTGGTGCTGTGATCAGAGTGTGTCCTTCTGTGTGTCCTCCACATGCGGAGTCCCGCTCTTCCTTGATTACTGGGTTCTTTCACATCCCTTGTAAAGCCTGAGCTTGATACAGCCTCCTGCAGAGCAGGCTCAGCTCTACGATGCCTCTTCCAAAACAAGCCATGTGGAACCAGGGTACAGATTTCTGCAAATCCTTCTAAACAGCCTAAGCTCGCCCAAGGTCTTCTACTCTTCAGAACAGAATTGTGGCTCTTACCTTCCTAGAAGATTTCCTACCTCTAAAATCTTCTTGGTAAACAGGACAACTGTGTTCTCTCTACTGATGTTATTTAATCCAAATCTTTGGCACAATGGCCCACACTTAACAGAATGGCTAAACAGCAGAAGAAAACAGAATTTTGTGTATTTTCTCCATATTTTTTTAGGTATTTTCTTCATTTTCATTTACATTTCCAATGCTATCCCAAAAGTCCCCCCATGCCCTCCCCCCCATCCCCTACCCACCCACTTCTTGGCCCTGGCGTTCCCCTGTACTGAGGCATATAAAGTTTGCAAAACCAACGGGCCTCTCTTTCCACTGATCTTCTGTATCTTCTGATACATATGCAGCTAGAGACACGAGCTCCGGGGGATACTGGTTAGTTCATATTGTTGTTCCACCTATAGGGTTGCAGATCTCTTTAGCTCCTTGGTTACTTTCTCTAGCTCCTCCATTGGGGGCCCTGTGATCCATCCAATAGCTGACTGTGAGCATCCACTTCTGTGTTTGCTAGGCCCCAGCATAGCTTCACAAGAGACAGCTATATCAGGGTCCTTTCAGCAAAATCTTGCTAGTGTATGCAATGGTGTCAGCATTTGGAGGCTGATTATGGGATGGATCCCCAGGTTGGTTTTAATTTTCTTTTTTTCTTTTTTTTCTTTTTTTGTTTTTTGATTTTCTGTTTGTTTGGTTGGTTGGTTTGGTTTGGTTTGGTTTGGTTGGTTGGTTGGTTTTTCGAGACAGGGTTTCTCTGTATAGCCCTGGCTGTCCTGGAACTCACTCTATAGACCAGGCTGGCCTCGAACTCAGAAATCCGCCTGCCTCTGCCTCGCAAGTGTGCCACCACTGCCCAGCTTGGTTTTAATTTTCTTTTGTGGTGTTAAAAATTCAACCTAGAGTCTCGCATACTAAGCAATTACATTCTTCACTAAACCCAGCCCCAAGAAAAAAAATGTTTTTATGTTTCAAACTTTTCCAGAAGCAACTGGGCATGGTGATTCATGCCTTTAATCCCAGTACTTAGGAGACAAAGACCTTAGTTTGAGGCTAGCCTGGTCAACAGAGCAAGTTCCAGGACAACCAGTGCTACACAGAAAAACTGTCTCCAAAAATCAAAAAATAAATAAATAAAAATAAGTTAAAAAAATTTAAGTTGCTGTGCAGTGGTGGCTCACGCCTTTAATCCCAGCACTTGGGAGGCAGAGGCAGGTGGATTTCTGAGTTCAAGGCCAGCCTGGTCTACAGAGTGAGTCCCAGGACAGCCAGGGCTACAGAGAAATCCTATCTTGAAAATCTAAATAAATAAATAAATAAATAAATAACCTTCCCAGAAGCTTTACAGCCCTTCCTTGATCTCAAACTTCATCCCATGATCTTTGGTGGTAACAAAATTCACAGGTTCAATAAACTAAAATATGATTGTGGACAGGGCAAGTAGAGTCGCTTAATCCCTAGACAGTTACTGTATGGCTGGCACAGTGCCTGGACATAGAAGAATAAGAGAGGATCTTCACAAATATCTGCCCTCGACTGTTGTGGCCCGCCCGCAGTCCACAACACGAACGGTTCGCTGAGAAAGGCAGTTCAGGCTGAAAAGAGAGGAAACTAGACGGGGCGGAAGAAAAGAATGGAGCCAAGACAAATCCTGATCAAGACTCAATTTTATTAATTCCAGACACTCAGTTAATAAAGGAAGGGGGAGGGAACCCAATTTCCCGCCAAGTAACTCAGGGTCCAGTAGCAGGACGAACACGTGTGTGACTCCAGGCAGCAAAGGCAGGTTCCAGCAGTGGGCGTGGCAGGACGAATGAGCCGGTAGCTCCACCCTTGAGCAGGCAGGTTCCAGGCTGGGGGGAAGGGAGGCCACATTTCCCCCCATTAGATAACAAAACAAAAATAAAAAAAGGGGGTGGCCTGAGGCAGAAAAATTATCTATGTTCAATAGTTCTGCCTGAGTTCTTAGGGCTAAAGAAAAAACCTGTTTCCGTGGGATTCCCTAACTTTTCTAATGGTAAACTGTATCTGGCTAAGACTGTCTTTAAAGCACTGACTGAATAGCAGCGCTGGGCTGTAGGCTCTGACTTTATAATGCTAATTAGTACTGAATAGGTAGCTACCTGTTTGCATTAAGTAGGGCGTTGGTACCCTAGCTGAGTTTAACTAAACGATTTTAGAATAACACTGAGCTGATAATTCTCTGTAATTTTGGGTGACAGGCAGGGGAACAGGGAGAAGGGGTGAAGACTGGCTGGCTCCTAGTACAAGGCCAATTGGCTTTTTTATTTTTTGGGTGGGAGGCAGTGAAGGGCTTGCCCTTACGACAGCAAGGTCTCCAATCTCTCTCTCCCCTATTAATTAAGTTTAAATAGGCAATGCTTAACAGAGGTGATTAAATGATTCTTTTTATCCATAGATGAGTGGGCCTTTAACCTTGACTTGGGTGGACATTGACCTGATTCCTCTTGTGAGCATTGTAACAACTCACATCTGTGGCTCTTGGTATCTTTTGGGGAGGGGAGGCAGAGCCTTAAGTATTTTTGGTTTTTAGCTGGAGTCAGATACCAACCTCTTTTAAATCAGGTGTGTCACACAGGGAACTCAGAAACGGTCAAGCTGGACTTTTCCTCTGTAGTAATCTCCTGCGCCAAGCGGTACCCATACCGTATTCATATGATTATGAATCAGTAGCGCAATTCTGAGTTATTGCGAGGTCTCTATATGAGACTTGTTAACCTCAGATTTAGCAAGGCCAAGATAAGAATTATGTCAGTATTAACACCATTAATTTTGGTTAAAATAGGAGCTGAAAGTCTTTCTTCTTTATCCCTGTTATTCTCAGTAGCCTGAGGAACTAAGGACACCTTGCAGTAACAGCAAGGGTGAAAAGCCAGAGGCCAGCTAAGGGACTAAGCCCATCTCTATCAAAATAAGAACTAATCTTTGTAAATATATATGAAATTTTTACTTCCCTAGCTCTCTTGGTAAATCTAGATCTTATCTTAGACTGAAAAGCCACAAGCTGGGATGTCCTTTGAAGGGAGATTAGCAGTACCACCTGTTTGCTCGTAGGGGCGGAGAACCGGAGAATGTAGATTGACCTGCTTGAGAGAAGGAAGAATTCTAAACAATGAGAGTGTAGCAATGTAAATTTTCTGTTCGGAGAAGTCAAGGTACTTTATTTAGATGCAAATTGTAAAGCTAAAGTTAATCTCTGGCCTCTTGTAGGGGAATTGGCTCAGAGGAAAACAGTTTTTCTGAGAGCTTCCACTCCCAGCACAAGAGGAATTTTAGTCTTTAGAATGATACTTACGAGGAGAGACAGAATCTGTGTTTACCTGACGAATTAATCTCTCTGGTAGCCACCGTGCTTCATCTTCATCTCGTGAAAAAACACAAACCGAGCCTCTTTTCCAGATTAGAACTGGATTTGGACCCTTTTATTTATTAGTCAGGGCGTCCTTCTATTTTACCAATGCATAAGAATTAGAAGTAACTGGGTGCCAGTGGCGTTCCGCTGCAGACTGACCTTTAATGTCAGTTTGCAAAAAGTTTAGGACAAATAAGGTAAAGGCAAGATGAGCCTTTGGTGACCTTGGGGGATATAGATGCCCCTCTTTTGTTTTAAAAAGCCAATTTTTTAAGGTGTTATGAGCACGTTCAACTATTCCTTGTCCCATGGGGTTGTAAGGAATTCTAGTTTTATGTTTGATACCGAATTCTTTACAGAATGTAATAAAGTTTTTACTAGAATAAGATGGCCCGTTATCTGTCTTAATGAGCTTAGGCAACCCCATGGTATTAAAGGCTTGTAGGCAATGATCAATTACGTTTTTTGAAGCCTCCCCTGTATGCAGGGAAGCAAAGAGAAATCCTGAACAGGTATCAATGCAAACATGTATATATTTTAGTTTTTTAAATTCTGCATAATGGGTTATATCCATTTGCCAAATATGATTAGGCATAAGGCCTCTAGGATTGACTCCTAGATGTGGCACTGGAGATAATGTAATACATTTAGGACATTGTTTTACAATCATTCTTGCTTGCTCCTTAGTGATCTTATGGCGGAGCCTTAGGGTGTGGCTAGAGAGGTGAAACCTTTTATGATCACGTTGGGCCAGAGCAACAGGATTTGAAACTAAAGCTTCTCCTATTAGAGCCCTGTCAATGCGATCATTACCCTCGGCCAGAGGCCCAGGAAGACCAGAGTGAGACCGTATGTGGCCAATATAAAACGGATTTTTCCGGGCAAGAATGATGTTTTGCAATTCTGAAAATAAGGATCCTGATGGCGTATTGAAGTTAAATGTGCCACAGGTTTCCAATAAGGGTACTGATTGAGCAACATATAAACTGTCAGTAAAAATATTAAAAGCCTCATGTACAGACTGAAAGACCTTTAGCACTGCTGTTAATTCGGCTAGCTGAGCCGAGAGACCAGGAGTCTCTACGATAACCTGTTGATCATTAATAAGATATCCAGCTCGCCCTTTAGAGGAGCCATCAGTAAAAATCAATAGAGCATTATTTAAAGGCTGTAAATAAGTCATCTTAGGAAATATCATATCATGTACATTTAAAAATTTTATTAACCTATCTTGAGGGTAGTGGTTGTCTATAATTCCATTAAACCCTAGTTGTGCAAGCAACCAATCTGTACTATGCTGTTTCAGCCAAGTGTCTTGACTTACGCTGTAAGGCTGAACAATGATATCTGGCTCTTTTTCGAAATAAGTCAATGTTTGCCTTCTTTCAGTGATAATCATCTGAGCCACTGCTTCGTGATATGGCAAGATATTACGTTTGGGAGAAATCCTTGAATGTATCCACATTATAGGAAATTTTTGCCATAGCAGTCCCGTAGGCACATGAGTCGTATTGAAAATTAACAGGTGCAGCGGCAGGGAGTAATCTATATAGGTAACGAATTGCTCTTTAATAGACTTTTCCACTAGTTGTAAGGCCAGCAATCCTTCTGAGGTTAGGGATCTAGGGGAAATGGGATCAGAACTCTCTTTAAGAATATCAAATAAAGGTTTTAACTCCCCTGTAGTAAGCTTTAAATAGGGGCGAAGCCAGTTAATATCACCCAACAATTTTTGAAAATCATTTAAGGTCTTTAAGTTATCTCTACGAATAACGATCTTTTGGGGAAAAACAGCTTGATCAGTGAGTTTAAAACCCAAATAATTATAAGGATCCTGAGTTTGTACTTTTTCAGAAGCAATTTGTAATCCCTTATCAGCTAGGGCTTTTTGTAAACCTTTATAACACAAAAGCAATTCTTGGGGGTCCTTTCCTGCCATCAAGACATCATCTGTGAAATGAACGATGTAAATATTTGGCCATTGTTGTCTAACAGGCTGAATTGCTTTCGCCACAAACCTTTGACATAATGTGGGACTATTAGCCATCCCCTGCGGGAGGACTGTCCATTGATATCTTTTCATGGGTTCCTTGAAATTTACAGAAGGAACACTAAAAGCAAATCTCTCACAATCCTTTGGATGCAAAGGGATGGTAAAGAAACAATCTTTCAAATCTATAACAATCTTATAATATCCCTTAGGAATGGCCACTGGGGAGGGGAGCCCCGGTTGTAAGGTTCCCATAACTACCATGGTCTCATTAACTTTTCTTAAATCTTGTAACAGTCTCCATTTTCCAGATTTCTTTCTGATAATGAAAATGGGTGTATTCCAGGGAGAGTGAGACTCCACCAAATGTCCTGCTTTTAACTGCTCCTGCACTAGCAAAGAAGCGGCCTCTATTTTTTCTTTAGGTAAAGACCACTGATCTACCTACACCGGAATATCATTACGCCATTGAATTTTTTCCGCGTGGGATGCAGGCAAGATAGTGGTTGCTATTGAAAATACTTTAAACCTCTCATGTTAGAGTGGGGTTTAAGATCCTCAAAGGTCTTAATTCCCTGTCCTTTTTTTACTAGTTCACGACCAGGCAGGAGTCCCTGCCTGAATGTCTGCTCAGTCACCATCTCCTTAGAACTGCACAGAATAACACCCATCTGTGACAACAGATCTCTTCCCCACAGGGTCACAGGCAAATTTGACATAACATACGGCTGAATCTTTCTTGATTTCCCTTCCTCATCTCTCCAGGTTAGCAATTTGGAACTACGTTTTGGGTTACTGGCGTACCCAATTCCTTGAAGATGAGTTAAGGAAGCAGTCAAGGGCCAGTTTGAGGGCCAGTCCTGCCCTCTTATAATTGTTACGTCGGCCCCGGTATCTATTAATCCTTCAAAGCCTTTTCCATCAAGAGTCAATTTAAGGTTAGGTCTCTGATTTGTGATAGATTTCACCCAATTTACACCCGAGGAGTCAAAATTATTTTGTCCTTCTTCACTTTTAAAGAATCTATACAGTGACTGGCGTAAAGGGATCAAAGTAAGTTGAGCAATTTTTTGATTAGCAGGTATAGTTATAACACCACGAGGGCAAGCGGCTATGATTTTAAGTTCTCCCTCATAATCATTATTTATAACACCTGGAAAAATCTGCAGGCCTTCTACAATAGAACTGCTACGTTCCAAGAGAAAGCCACAGGTTTCTGTGGGCAGTGGTCCGAAGACTCCGGTAGGCAGAGTTTGGACTCCCATTTCTGGGGTTAATACTGCGTGGACAGTGGAACAGAGGTCCAGTCTTGCATTTCCTGGGTTTGACCTGACAAGTTCAAGAACTGATTTTGTTGGCTGGGCAGCAGATTTATGGCCCCATAAGCTGTCCTCTTTGAGTAACTCGGGGCCTGGGGCTGACCCCTTTCCTCGTTTCCCAGCACCGGGCGGCTCAAAACCCTTGGTTTATGTTTACAATCTTTTGCCCAGTGGCGGCCCTTCCCACACTTGGGACATATTCCTGGGGTACGGCCTGTTTGTCTACCCTTGGCGCCCTTGTTCTTAGGACAATTACTTCTAAAATGATCCAAACTTCCACAATTAAAGCATGCATTATTTCCTCGTTTCCTCGAGAACATTGCTTGCGCGTGGGTTCCCTGCGAGAACTCGCAGGAAGGCCCGATGTCTGTGCAAAGACGGACATATCTCGCCAAATCTGTCTGTCCCTTATGCGGTTGAATTGCAGCTCGGCAAGTTGCGTTAGCATTCTCATAAGCCAGCTGCATAACAAAGGGGCTACCTGTGTCTGGACTTCCAAGGATTCTACTAGCGGAAATCAACAGCCTGTCCACAAAGTCCTGATATGGTTCATCAGAACCCTGCCGAATGCTAGCTAAACTTCCACTAGTATCTCCTTTAACTGGCAACCTTCCCCAAGCACGGCATGCGGCTGTCGCAACTTGCACGTACACTGCAACGGGAAAATCAATCTGATTTGTCTGTCCCTCATATGGACCCTCTCCTAAAAGCATGTTGCTATCCCAGTCTGGGTTACCAGCCTGAGCATTAGAAGCAGCAGTTTTCTTACTGGCGTCTCGCCATTCAGAATCCCAAAGCAAAAAATCTCCTCCTGACAGGGTAGCCTTGGACAGAGTCTTCCAATCTGAGGGGGTTAAGTTTGACTCCGCAACTGTGTCCAATAATGCTTGAGTGAATGGGGCTGAAGGACCATATTGCACAACAGCTGCCTTTAACTCTTTTAACAACTTGAAATCCAAGGTCTGGTAATGTCTGGTCCTAGCATTTTGCTGATCAACTACCTCGACCACAGGAAATGCCAGCGTATTAGACGAATTCTGTCCTTTCCCATGAGCCTGACTCACAACTCTTTCTAGCGGCACTTGGTGAACTACAGAAGAGTTACTCTTCTCTGCTTCTGAGATCTTTTTTAGTTCCCGAAGCTCATTAGTCAGCCTCTGAAGCTTAATCTCAAACTCTAACTCACTTAGCCGTGTGTCCCTATGCGTAGCACCTCCCGAAGTGGTGACTATAGGTGAAGCGGGAGATTCGCAAGAGGACCAGTTCTCATTAAGGTAATGGGCAATTCCTCTATCTGAGTGATTTTTGTTAAAATTCAGTCCATCATCAGAGTTTCCACATTTATCAATTTTTGAGTTAAGAAGATCTTTTTTTGAGGAGGCCTTCTCTGATAGGCACTCCTCCTGAAATACCACAAGTTCCGCCTGAGGGCAATTTAGCCCTGGAGAAGTTGCATCTTTTATAGCATCATTTACAAGCGCCCAGAGACCTAGGGTAAAATTATCTGTCTGAGCGATATTTAGGGCCTCACCAACTTTCTCCCAGGTTCCACAATTTATCGTTTTTTCTTCTTTGAACCATGGACAACAGCTATCTATCTTATCTAAAAAATTTCTTACTAATTGTACTTCAAGCCTTACTCCTTTTTCCTTAAGCAACTCCTGAAAACTAAAAACAACCGCCTGATCCATGATTTTGAACCCTTCTTTCTTCTACCTAAGCAGTTTTCTAAAAAACTGCGGCACACCGCCTGTCTCCGTATCTAGTTCCGATTAACGAACTGCTGACCCCAAGCAGAAACAGTGTTGGGTCAGCACTGCTTCAAACTTGATTCGTATCCTACCGCATCCTCAGCAACACTTTACAAAACTGAAAATTTTTAGGCTAGCGCTAGCATGTGTACCTGTCCGTTGCTCCGATGCTCCTCCGATACGAAGATCCTTTCCTTTCTTGTGGAGCTCCACACAGCAGTCGTTTCTCTTAGCATCCCTCTGCCATTCTTCAGGTCCCTGTTCGGGCACCAACTGTTGCGGCCCGCCCGCAGTCCACAACACGAACGGTTCGCTGAGAAAGGCAGTTCAGGCTGAAAAGAGAGGAAACTAGACGGGGCGGAAGAAAAGAATGGAGCCAAGACAAATCCTGATCAAGACTCAATTTTATTAATTCCAGACACTCAGTTAATAAAGGAAGGGGGAGGGAACCCAATTTCCCGCCAAGTAACTCAGGGTCCAGTAGCAGGACGAACACGTGTGTGACTCCAGGCAGCAAAGGCAGGTTCCAGCAGTGGGCGTGGCAGGACGAATGAGCCGGTAGCTCCACCCTTGAGCAGGCAGGTTCCAGGCTGGGGGGAAGGGAGGCCACACTCGACTCTTTGAAACAACTTTCACAGGGCTCACATAGACCATGGTTGAAAGAA
This sequence comes from Mus caroli, assembly GCF_978045245.1. NCBI lineage: Eukaryota > Metazoa > Chordata > Mammalia > Rodentia > Muridae > Mus > Mus caroli. The sequence goes on along the minus strand of NW_028227257.1, from coordinate 61,887,670 downwards.
ACACCCACATTCATTTAGGGAAGATGTTCTACTTGTCGTTCTATTTTGAGATGACCACCATGACCAAAAGCAACTTGGAGAGGAAAGGGTTGACTTGGCTTACACTTCCATGAAGTCAGGGCAGGAACTGAAGCAGAGACATGACAGGAACCCTGCTTACAAGCTTGATTCCCATGGCTTGCTTAGCCTGAGAGAGGCAGTTCCTTGATTGGGGATCCCTTGCCCTGGGGACTCTAGTTTGTGCCAAGAATCTGGTTGAAGCTGTCCAGATCAGTGACTCTATACCCAGAAGTTTCTTTGAATTAATGCCATATTTGAAAATGTCTCAGAGATACCATGCTAAGATACCGTACTGCTGCTAAGATATCAACATCTCTTTGTGATGCTGAACAAGAAGTGTATTTGACTAGTTTTAAAAGAAAAAAATGGGATCTAATGACATTTGATACTTCATTATTTTAAAATGGTGCTCCAAGTATACTAGGGAAATGGGGGATGAGGGGCAGGAAGGTTCGTGTCCAGCTCCGTCTTAGTTCACAGTGACATCTTGAAACCCAAGAGACACTGAGTTTCATCCAGTCATGTGGATACAAAAGCTCCCTCATTGCTCCTGCCAGGTATTAGCCAGGTAACTTCATGGAAAAGCTATTGGGGAAAATTTTCTCTTATTTTGAGCTAACTAACCTCCTCACTTCCTTTGTACTAGGAATCAAACCCAGAGCTCCAGCCACAGAGCTACACTGCCAGCGCTAGGAAGGAAAAATTAAGTCAAGAGTCAAAAGCATGATTTTGTAGTTAAACCTTTTTATCTTTAACTTAGTTAGAAGATTACAAGACAACCACTTTGCAGTACACAGTGGCACACACCTTTAATCCCAGCACTCGTGGGACAGAGTCAAGAGTCAAACAGATCTCTGTGAGTGTGAGGCCAGGTCTACTTAAGGACTTCTAGGGCTACACAGTGAGAACCTGTCTCAAAAATAAAGAATAAAATTAAAAGGGAGAGAAACTAACTCTTTGGGATTTAAAGTGCAAATGACATATGGTTAACTGATTACGTTAAGCTGAGACTTCACTCAGCTCCTGGGTTTTGTGTGCCAACCTATAGGTGGGCCAGATACTGCCTACATACAGTGTGGTATAGCTGGAATTTTGGTCTGATCTCCAGCTTGGCTCCTGGTAGTTTTCTCTCGGGCACTGTGTCCATAGTTACTCCTTCTTCCTCCTGCTGCGTGCTGGGGACTGGGGTCAGCCAGAGTTTGCCGTCCGCAGCACTGCTTTTCTCAGGAGCAGACATGGCAGACACAGAGTGGCTGAGGGAATAGGGGCTCCAGAGGTGGTGCAGGGGGAGGCAGCCCTGGGCTCCTCGTGGGGATTACTCGGGCAAGGGGAGAGAAGAGTTTCCGGCTAATTCTGTGAATATCTGAACAAGTCTGGCATGGCCTGCCCCTCTCATTTGTGCACCTGCAGTAATGAAAATGAGGGTGTGGACGGAGGAGGGGAACATGGTTTACAATGGGGACAACGCACAGCAGAGGCCCAGCCAGTGTCCAGTCCACTGCCAGTACTTACCACTAAGTACATGTCTGTCTGTCTCAAACATTCTGTGAGCTGCTTCAGAGCAGAATTTGGGGGGAAGGGATACTCTGTAGGTATTACAAAAGCTAGGATTACCTGTGACCACCCAATGCCCGTTCTTGGGGCTACACAGGGCCCTGCAGGCCCCGCAGCGTGTGGAAGCACTGTGCATGCTGTCCCTGTCCCATCCTGGAGCAGCAGCTAACTGTGCCTCTTTGCTTTCCAGCTGTGTCGACTCTACAAGTTCATCGAGCAGAAGGGGGATTTGCAAGACCTAACGCCAACCATCAACTCACTAATAAAACAGAAAACAGGAGTTGCTCAGTTGGTGAAGTATAGCTTAAAAGACCTCGAGGATGTTGTCGGGCTGCTGAAGAAACTTGGCATGAAGTTACAGGTTTGACAGCTGTTCTGTGCTGGCAGTTTGGGCCTGCCATGATAACAGCGGCCCCAGGGGATGGGGCTTATTTCCCTAATGTTAGTGTTGTATTTCTCCAAAGCTCAGGATTTCTTTGCAAGCGACACTGTTTCTGTCACACACACCCACTCTGTGGCGTGTGCCTCAGAGAGGGTGTTACTGTCAGAGCTTGGCGGGCTCCAGTAAACAGTTCTTGCCCGATCTTACTGAAGGGTTTTGTTTATGCAGAATAATTGAGACAGAGTTGTAGTCCACATTCCACAGCTGAGGCTGCTGCCCCATATGTGTGGCCATTCCCTCCACAGGTCTCCATCAACCTGGGCTTGGTCTACAAGGTGCAGCAGCACACTGGCATCATCTTCCAGTTCCTGGCATTCAGCAAACGCAGGCAGAGGGTTGTGCCTGAGATCCTTGCCGCCGGTGGCAGATACGACCTGCTGGTAAGGGCAAGCCCTGTGTGTTGACTTGCTTTGGCCTACTGCTAGTTCCTCTAATTCCTCAGCTCATTCCCCCTGTCATGATGCAAAAAGTTAACCCAGTAAATCCTATGGAATCCCTGTAGCATTTATCTAGGAATATAAATGTATCTTCTTGCCTCTTCTCCCAAGTTCTGAGATTACAGGCATGTACCACGCCAGGCTTGTGAGGGCTTGCTTTTTTTTTTTTTTTTTTTTTTTTTTAGCTGTTGCTTTACCTAGAATATATTTCTTTCCTGTTTCATAACCTGGCCTCCGGTCTATCCACAGATTCCCAAGTTCAGAGGCCCACAGACTGTGGGGCCAGTCCCCACTGCTGTCGGTGTCAGCATAGCCATAGACAAGATATTTGCTGCTGTCCTCAACATGGAAGAGCCTGTAAGTCCTGATGCTTGCCGGCACGCTTTGGGGCATCCCCACTCCTCATGTTACTTACCTACCTTTGGAGCACAGCCTGCCGAGTTATATACTCACTCCCACATGCCAAGTAAGGACCAGCATGGCAGCAGCCACCAGCTGGCACAGTTCCCTCTATGATACTCCCACCCTCCTGAAGACAATGGCAGAACCACAGGTTGAGAGCTCAGTCCCCAAGTCGGCCCCTCCACTTCCAATGCCAGGTAGAAGCCCTCTTTCTTAGAGCAGGACACAGAACTCAGAGAAACCCTGTATCGACCTGGCTTAATATAACTGACATTAACGTGAAGAGGTGAGGACATGAAGAGCTTAGGCGCTTCAGGAATGAACACCTAGCCCTGTGTGGTGCACCATCAGCAGGGAGCCTCCTTCCAAAACACTCTGAACCTTGCCCTTTGCTGTTTGGTGGATGCTTCATTATATAGCAGGGTTGACAATGTCACCAGTGACCCACTTAGCCCCTTCCCCTCCCAGAACTGGGGCTGTGTCTGAAAGCTCCAACCCTTTATCCTGACTTAGTCTGCCCAAGGGCCAGGTCCCTCTCCCCCAACCCCGTCTCAGTTATCTCATTAACATAGAAAGACCATCACTTTGAAGAGTCTAGGATTTTAATAATCGGGAACAAAGGGCACAAAGCTGCTTTGAAGACCTAAAAGCTGCAGCGCGAGTGTTTTAAAGTTACCTTTCCTGTGCCCAGGCCAGGCGAAGAGTTGTCTCTTCCTTGCTTCTCTGCTCTCCGGCTGCTGCCGATTCAGGCATCTCTCCTACTTAACTCTCCACATCCGTAGTACACTATGTAAAGATAACATATTCTGCTTGTTAACACACTTTTGTCAATTCTCTTGCTCAAAAACCCAGCTAGTCTACAAAGCTTAAAAAAAAAATGGCTTTTTCCCATTTCAGGCAAGATCTGTTTTCCCTGGGTGAAGGGGTAGGAGTGGAAATGTATCTTCCTAATGGCACAGGACAGCTGAAATTATGTCTGTAAAGATCTTTTTTAAATTGTCTTGTTTTCTGTTGTTTCGAGATGTCATTTTAAACCAAAGCCATCTGCACTGTGTGACTGTTCCCAATTTCAGGGGCGTTAGTTCGTCAGCCCTAGGATGCTGCTCTCACCCCGCAGCTGCAGTGTTCCCCACCCCCACCCCGTGTAACTATGTTTCCTATCAGGTTACAGTGAGCTCCTGTGATCTCCTGGTTGTCAGTGTTGGCCAGATGTCCATGTCCAGGGCCATCAACCTAACCCAGAAACTGTGGACAGCAGGCATCACTGCAGAAATCATGTATGACTGGTCCCAGGTAAGGGACAGAAAGCTGTGAATGACATGCAGATGGTTACGGATCAGGATAGATCAGCCTTTCACAGGCATGGCCACCTGAAGCCACCTGAAGCCGTAGGGCCCAACCATAACCCTAAGCTCATTAAAACGCTGAGATTTCTGTTGGTTTTGCTTACTCGTTGTAACTCAATGGTAAGTCTCTCAAGGTGAGCTTTGTAGATGATAATGGTGTACTGTGTAGGGGTCTTGATTGGGTTCACTTTCTCTGGCAGAAAAAATCTCAAGCACACCAGGGAAAATGTCAGACACAGCAAGGCACAGAGAGGGAGAAGCGAGACCCTTCCCAGAGTGGAGCCTCTGGAGCCTCATGTCTGGTCTCCTTGAGGATGGGTGTTTTAATGGCCTTTGAGCACTCTATGCCCCCTAATTTAGGGTTGGTCAGTTTAATCAAAGACAGGGAAGCTGTTTGGTCCAAAACATTGGGTATTTGTATGGTCTGGCCTTGAACTTGTTAGACTAGTTTACTGGCAGTGGTGCCCTACTGGTAGAAGAAGCCTTTAAGCCTTTAAGACTTTGTCTCAGTTCAGGAGCGTGAGAAAGAAGCTGGAAGTTTGCCATCTTTCCTATCCGTTTACCCTCTGCCCGCCATATGTGCCCGCCTCTCAGGGGTCTGTGTAACTCCACTCCCTGTAGCAATGTCAGAAGGTTGGACAGAGGGGCTAGCAAGATGCTTATGTGCCCTCGATGCTCTTCCAGCGGACCTAAGTTCTGTTCCCAGCCCCCCATATCAGGTGGCTTACATCAGCAAGTAACTCCAGCTCCAGGGAGTTAATTCTAGCCCCTGCAGGTACATACACATGTGTGGGTATGCACAGAAAGACACACACACACACACACACACACATAATGTAAAAACAGTTTTAAAAAATTGGATGTGCCTGCCAGTCTACACCAGAGTCTGTCAAATAGGGTTTATCTCTGTGGGTGGAGTTACCTCTTGCGTTAGCATCTGATGGCTACTACAACAGATGGCCACAAGGCCAGTGTGTTAACAGTTCTGTTCTAAGATCCTGGAAGTCAGAAGTCAGGGTCAAGATGACTGGCAGGGCTTGTCCCTCCAGAGGCCCGAGGCATGGGTCTGTACCTAGAGACCTCCTGCACTGGCTGGGCCCTTCCTCCTTTAAACTCAGCAGTGTGGAATTTTCTTTCCTGAGGAGGCTTCCTCTTCTTTGTCCTCAGTGAGACTTCTATCTTTACCTTCTCTCTACCTCTGGCTACCTCAGCCCCTGTGATGGCCCAGGGCCACCATTGGACAGGTTCCAGGGACTAAAATGAGGACATGCTGTGGCCAGCTTGCCACACTGAGGGCACTCTGAGCTTGTGTGTCTGTGGATCTGTAAGTCATCAGCGCGCCTCCAGTGTGCAGACCTGCTATCTGCTCTAGCTGTGGAGGTGAGCAAAGTGTCACCCTGGACACCTGCCTGCCCTTCACAATTGGAGTTGGGAGCTTTAGATACCCAATGTCTGCATTATCAGGCGTGGAGGATGCTTGTACATTAGCTACACTAATGGCACCCCAGGGCTCTGCAATGACTGGAACCCACAGGCCAACTCTCCCACCATGAGCTTTCTGCAGCTCTGTGTGTTCATATAAAAACTGTTGTCAATTTTTTAATCATGTAACTGAAAAAGCATCTATTTGCTTGCTTCATATGTTGTTAGAGAAGTGTTCGGGTGTTCAGTTTGTTTTTTGAGACAGGATCTCACTGTGTAGCCCATCCTCCTGCCTCAGCCTCCTCCTGGGTGCTAGGATTATAGGCAAGAACAAAATACCCAGCTTAATTCTGCTTTGTTCTAGCTGCTGTCTTTTTATTCCTTTGCTTTCCTAAAATGCTCTGTGTGTGTGTGTGTGTGTGTGTGTGTGTGTGTGTGTGTGTGTGTGTTACAGAACTTGGCACATTTTGTTAAGGTTTGAAGCCATTGAAAACCTCTTCCTGTCATGGCTGCATTACTTGTTTGCCATCCTTCAACACAATCATGAAAGTAGCGAAAGCACAAGAGAATTCCTTCCTGGAATTCTGTGCTCCTCTCAATAGCATTCCTACCCCCTGAAGTCAGCATATTTAGTAACTCACCTTGGGAATACAATTAGCAGCAGTTTTTTCATTGTCCTTAATGACTTGAAGGGGCTCCAGGCACACTGTGTCCATTTGTCCCACTGTTTGTTTCAGTCCCAGGAAGAGTTACAAGAGTACTGCAGACACCATGAAATCACCTATGTGGCTCTGGTCTCTGATAAAGAAGGAAGCCATGTCAAGGTAAAGAGGGAAGGGGAGGGCTGGAGATGGAGCTCTGTGGTTGAGCACTTACCTAGCATGGGTAAGACCCTTGATTCAACACACACACACACACACACGCACACACACGCACGCACGCACGCACGCGCGCACACACATTCAAGACCATTGGGAAATCAACTAGCATTTTCCACAAACTGTTTCCTGTGGAACCTCTAGTGTACTTCAGCATGCTCTTTTCTCCTCTTCTCTTCTCTTCTCTTCTCTTCTCTTCTCTTCTCTTCTCTTCTCTTCTCCTCTCCCCTCCCCTCCCCTCCCCTCCCCTCCCCTCCCCTCTTCCCTCCCCTCCCCTCCCCTCCCCTCCTCCCTCCCCTCCCCCCCTCTCTGGCTCTAAACTCTATCATGACTGATCATCTTCCTAGAGAAAATAGATAAATTTTTTAAATCTACATTTTTTGGGTACTATTTCTATGTATAGGTGTTTTGCCTCCATCTGTCTGTGAACCATGTGTGTGCAGTTCCTACATAGGCCAGAAGAGGGAATCTGATGCCCTCTTCTAGAGCTGGAGTTGCAGATGGTAGTAAGCTGCCACAAGGAATGAAGCCCAGGTCCTGTGAGAGCAGCCAGTGCTCTTAGCCACTGAGCCATCTTTCCCAGCCCCAAGCTCTTGTCTTAGGAGAGCTGTGCCTGCCAACAGCTTGTCTTCTGGAGTCTTCCTAAACAATTTTACTCTGTTGTACCTAACTAAAATTGTACATAAACCTACCACCGCACGACCTTTTCAAATATTGTTTTGAAAGAAAAAATTGGCCTTTATCTCTCATTCTCCTTATTTTCTCCTATAATGCTGTCAGGATGAGTTAGACATGTGTTTTAAGAGTTTGTATGCAATAAGGATTGCACCTCAAATGTGTACATATCCTCATCATAAAATCACATGGCCCAGGCTAGAGATGGCTTGGTGGGTAAAAACATGTACTGCCTTGCAGAGATCCTGTGAGTCCTCCCAGCACCCGCATCAGGACTCAACTCCCTGTAAAGCCAGCTCCAGAAGAATGCGACCCCTCCAGCCTCCTCAGGCATCTGCACTCGCGTGCTCATAGCTATAGACACATACATACACATAAATAAAAAACAAACAAACAAGGCCCACACAGGCCTACATACCCAGCTGTTCAACCACCTCTTTCAGGATGAGCAGGGAACTGTGTAATATGAGAGCCATTTTTTTTTTTAATTCTGTCATCTCTAACTATTCCTGAACAGACCATGTATCTCAGGAACAGTTTCAATGTTTGGAGATTTGGTTCATCATTGCTGTATCCTTGACCTTGTAATAGTGTATGTCAAGATGTTGGAGCACACTCCACAGCTGTGACATCTAAAATCATCTCAGAGCCTGAGTCAAGGCCCTTACCACCAAGCCTGATGACCTAAGTCCACTCCTAGGACTCCCATAGTAACATAGTAAAAGGAAAGACTCCACTCCTGCCAACTGATCCTCTGATCTCAGACACACCACAGCATACATGCAGCCATACACATCACAAAACTAATAAAATAAAGTTTGGGGGGTTTTTTTGTTTTTTGTTTGTTTGTTTGTTTGGGGTTTTTTTGGTTTTTCAAGACAGGGTTTCTTCTCTGTGTAGCCCTGGCTGTAGACCAGGCTGACCTCGAACTTGGAAATCCGCCTGCCTCTGCCTCCCAAGTGCTGGGATTAATTAAAGTACTACTTTAAAAAACAAAAGACTGCTAAATGTCTTCCAGAAAGCAGAATCCTCCCCAATTAAGACCCACTGACTCCAAACTGTTGACCCAATTGCTTCACTAGGGCACACTGAGCTACCATTTTGGCTTCAGAAACTTCCAAATGATAAATTATTTCATTCTTTCCAAGGTCAAGTCCTTTGAGAAGGAGAGGCAAACAGAAAAGCGTGTATTGGAATCGGATCTTGTGGATCACGTTATGCAGAAACTAAGAACCAAAGTTGGTGACGAAAAAAATTTCAGGTAAATTTATAAAGAAAACAAAGTAATTTAGCTGACAATTTGTGAAGCCAAAACTGAGCAGCCCCACCTACTTATTTCCTGGTGAAGGCCCCTTTGTGTGCACCATAACATGACAGAAGGAAAGTAAACACCATAGGCAGAAGGAACAGATCCATGGAGTGGCCTGGGTTTGTGAGAACTTACTCCCTAGGACAGTGTACTGCAGCTGAAGACGGAATAGGGGCCCATGTCTGTGATCTCACCACTTAGGGGATTGAGATTAGAAGATCACAACTTCAAGGCCAACCTGGGCTGCCAAGTGAAGTCAAGCCAGCCTGTACTATATAGTCACACCCTAATACCAATCTCAATTTTTTCAAAATCTATTAGAAATTGACACTTAAACATTTAAAAAATACTTATCCATTTTAAGTGAAAGTAATAGCCAAGTCATGTTAACCTAGATAATATATCTTAGTAGAATAAAAAACTTTATTTAAAAAATAATGAGGCTGGAGAGATGGCTCAGTGGTTAAGAGCACTGACTGCTCTTCCACAGGTCCTGAGTTCAATTCCCAGCAACCACATGGTGGCTCACAACCATGTGTAAATGGGATCCAATCCTCTCTTCTGGTGTCTGAAGACAGTGACAATGGACTCATAACATAAATAAATAGTTCTTTTGAAAATAATAATAGTAATTTCAGTTTCAAAGGTGGTGTTGTGTTCAGAAGTCTCCAAGGTGTTGCACTTTGTTTATAATCTCTCCAGAGCTTTAGTGGAAGAATGTCCACCGTGGGATAGAGAGTATTACGGCAAAATATGCAATTTACATATAGAAAACATCTGGAGGACTGACTGTACAGGATGTTTGACTGTAGTTACTTCTGGGAGACTATAAAAGGGCAGTGGGGTTAGAAAAGGTCTTACATCTTCACAACTCATATGGGCTCGTATCCAAACAAACAGATCTAGGTATTATAATCCTGACAAATACCTACAGTCCCAGCACTTGGAATGTCAGTTCAAGGTCAGCCCCTGCTACATAGTAAGTTCAAGTCCAGCCTGGGATCTATGAAGCCCTGTCTCAAAAACAACCAGAAGGCAGAAAACACTTAAATTTAAGGAGATGTCAGTAATTCTCAACAAGTAGCAGTTTTGTCCCCACTGGGACATCTGACAGTGTTTGGAGACAGGCTGTTGTCACACTGGGGTGCAGGTGTAATAGAGGCTGCTGGGACATGACAGAGCACAGGACTGATAGATGCACCTCCAGCAAAGAACATCTGACACCAAGGACCATGACTGCCAGGACTGAGGCGTCTCAGCTTAGAGAATACAAGGCTTGCTTTGCCACCTGTGCCCCCCAGTCACCCCCTCCAACACACACTTTCCATGACCACTTAGTTTCCATGAATTCACTGGCAGGCTTTTTTCAAGGAATGTGCTATTCTTGAAGTCACCAGTCAAATCACAGACGTTCAGAAAATTAAAGGGAAGGAGCACTACCATGTCTCTTAAAGGTTATAAATTAATGTGCAGGCTTGAAAGAGCGTCTGTGTACAGCTTTTGAAACTTCTCCTGTGGTGGTCACCAAGGCTCCTGGCTGAGTGAAGGTGGGGCCTGCTACTGCTGTTTCTTTGTATTGTAAGGGAGCGAAAAGAACACCCATTACATTTCATTAAATCAGCTGACTCCGTGGAGCCTGGATTTCAGACCCAGTTGGATGAATCAGGGATGTTGTCTTAGTCTTTTAACCTGAATCATGTCCTTATTTTTTTTTTAACTTGCTCATGAGAAAAAGCACCACTAAGAGCATTTTCTGTTTTGTTTTTTCCTCCAGTTAATAACTAAGAGGATCGTGGTTTTGTATTCAGTAGGAAGGTAGCATGCTCTAAGGGCACCCTTATCTGAGTTGCTTTTTGCCTCATTGACATTTGCTAACTGACTGTTTGCTTGTTTTTAGAGACGCTTCTGATAATCTTGCCGTACAATCTCTGAAGGGGTCGTTTTCTAATGCTTCAGGTATAAGTACTAATTGAAATCCTAGCCTTAAGAATGCTGTGTCGGCTTAGGGCTAAGGCTGATGGATGCCTTCTCACGCCGAAAATACCTTTTAAAAGGAAAGTGTCAACCAGGCTGTATCACATGAGATGTGTTCCAATATCCTGGAAGTGCTAAGGCAGCTTGGGCTCAGGCCAACCCTCTAATCCTAGTCTGTCTCAGTGTTGTACTCACACATGTGATTTAACCTTCGTTTTACTCAGTTCACTATATACATGCAATGTGGATATTTCCCTCATACAACAGACTAAAGAAAAGCAGCTCAAGCCAAATATGGTGGCACATGCCTGTAATCCTAACACTCAGGAGACTAAGGCAGAAGGATGCAGTGTAAAGCCAGCCTGGTCTATAAATATTATATAACTAGACTCCACCTCAAAGAGACAAAAAGAAAGAAGGCCGACATGAGTCACAGCCAGATGTACACTAGTAGACAGCTCTTTATGGAGTGTTCTAGAAACTGGTCCCAAGTAAAGACTTTAACATGAAACTCTCTCTCAGGTTTGTTTGAAATCCATGGAACTACAGTAGTCCCCAACGTGATTGTTCTAGCACCAGAAAAGCTGTCAGCCAGCACCAGGAGGCGACATGAGATTCAGGTATAGCACATCCACCTTTTTTTCTTTGCTTGCTTGCTTGCTTGCTTTTATTTTACGTGTGTGGGTGTTTTGCCTGAATGTATGTCTGTGAACCATATATCTTAGAGGCCTGAAGAGGGCATTAGATCCCCTGGAATTTGACTTGCAGTTTGACTATGCAGGAGCTGGAAACTGAACCTGGATCCACTAAGCCATTTCTCCAGCCGCTTGTCCTTGGCTTTAAATATAAAGATCCTTTCCCTTCTAACCTGGTGGCTTCTGAAGATCTCATTAGCAAAACTTCTCAGGTGCCATAATTCAGCCCATCTGTTCTCCAGAGATGTTAGTAAGCAGCAGCTGTCAACAGATGATCCATTTAATCTGCCTACATAAGAGCATTTTAGACCAGCCACAAGAGTAGTTCTCATGGTTTCAGTGTCTGCTGTATGCCTGTACTAAGGCCATGTGTGCAACCTTAGAGCACGTGCAGTATGCAGTTATAAAAACAAGAGAAGTAACTGAATGTGTTGAATGTGGCAAGAGTGTGCCATGATCCTAATGGGAGACGATGTTAAGAGCATTTGATTTGTTGCTGTTGTGATTTTTGTTTGGTTTTCCTTTGGTTTTTCAAGATAGGGTTTTGCTGTCCTGGGCTCTGTAGTCACTCTGTAGACCAGGCTGGTCTTAATAGTTGGGCTGTGGTGACCAGCCCAACTATTAAGAGCATTTGTGTGGTGGTGTACACTGTAATCTCAGGTGCTTGGAAAGATCTAAAGTTTGAGGCCAACCTGGGCAACATAACAAGACCCAAAATCAGTTTCCCCTCAGCCTCCAGCTCTCTCCAAGCTATATCAGGAACAAAGCTTTATGTTCTGTTTGAAGGCCTTTCTAAGCTCTGGCTTTGTCATGCTGTTGTTTTCTAGAATGAGAAAAAAAACACTAACATGCTCTGAACTCCATTTTTTATTAGGTACAAACCCGACTTCAGACTGCGCTTGCCAATTTACATCAGAAAAGCAGTGAAATTGAAATTTTGGCTGTAAGTCACATGCTCTTTAACAATCTGAAGATAGCATCTGTCTGCATTGTCTAGTGTGGTCTCAGAATTCAGGGCTATTTTTGCTGTCAGCTGTATCTGGTATCAGACCTGGCTGTTCCTCATGTGAATTACAGGCAGTCTAACACTAGAAAAAGCTGGGGAGAAAAGATGGTCATTTGTGTATTTCTCTTCTTCTCTTCTTTTTTTTTTCCTAAGGCCACACTCATGCCGAGGCCTTAGTAAGTGCACGTGGCAGCATTGCACCTTTGAGGTGTCGATATGATCTGAACTCCAGCCTCCAGTGCTTGTTAGCTCACATAGTCCAGTTAAAGTCTGCTTTAGGAGCTGGGAAGATAACTACATGGTTAAGGCATGTGCGAACTAAAGTTCAGGTCCCCAGAACCCACAATAAATGCCTATGATTCCAACCTTAGCTGAGGAAGACACCAACAAGTTGGCACAAATTAGGCATCAGTTAGCTCTGGGTCTCACTCAGACTCTGCCTCATAGAATAAGATGGAAGAGCAGCGAAGAGTATTTTCAATACCAACCTCAGGTCTTCACACACATGCACGCATGTGTGCACTGAAAAAAATTACAGCAGCCCTGTTCCTCTCCTCAGCCCCAGCCAGGGTGAGCTGCTGGGACTTCATACATGATATATGCTTTCTGTGTATTAACAGGTGGACCTACCCAAGGAAACAATCTTACAGTTTCTATCATTAGAGGTAAGCAACGGCAACAATTCTGCACTGTGACTTTTACAGTCTTGTCAAAGAGAAACTGGTAAAAGGTCTTAAACTTCTTTAGTAATTAGTTTGTCTGGCAGCATCAGGAACTGAGCTAGTAACGCTGGTCCTGCTTTTCCTATGTGTTATGGGCATTCCTGAATCAGAATCACACAGCCACAAGGCTCAGAGCCAGGACTTGAGCCTAGCAGATAGCATAATCTAGTTTCTTACCCATAGCACCATGTGTTCCCAAGCCAATCTTCACCCCAGTTCGGGAAGCACAGTCACACAGAACACTCTGCTGTAAAAGACCCAAAGGGCTGTTTACAGGTTTATACTTTTATACATTTTCTTCCAGTCTTTAAAATTTTCAACTGTCCCATGGTAGTAAAATAATCATAGCTACAGGTGATTTCTATATTTTGTGAGGAAGAATGTTACCAGGTAGCCTATCCTAGTTTGCTTTTTGTAGCTCTAATAAAACGCTGACCAAAAACAACTAGAAAGGGAAGGTTATCACCTCTTATTACAGACTAGAGTCCCTTACTGAGGGAAGCCAAGGTTGAACTCCAAGGCAAGAATGTTTCTACTAACTGACTAGCTGGCTGGCAGGCTTGCTTTATAGACCAGGCCTGCCTGTCTGGGATAGCACTACCCACAGTACGCTAGGCCTTCCTGCATGAATCCCTAATCAAGAAAAATGCCCCAGGAGCCAACTGCTGGAACCAGTTCTTCTATTACTGGCCCCTCTTTCCAGCCTAGTTTGTGTAATTAACAAAAACTAACCAGAATATAGCCCAAGCTGGCCTTGAACTGCAGTAATCCTCTTGCCTCAGGCTCCTAGGAATGGAGATGACAGGCTACAGGTTAATTTTTAAAGCATTTCATAACAAATAACTTTTTTGTCTATCCATACTGTTCAGTCATAGATTTAAAATAAACTGAATTAAGATTGGGATTGGAAGCAAGAGGTCCTCAGTTGAGGGCCAGACAGCAGGACAGACTAAGACCCTGCCTCCTCATTACTGTTGGTCAAACAAGCACACAGGACTCTGGCAGTTTGCTGGATTTTGATTCAGTTCAGTGAGTACACATGAAAGGCAACAGTGTCCACTATACACAGGAAATGTCCAAGAAAAGCAATCTAAAGTCACATTTCGAATACCCTGGCTATGGCAAGGCAGAGCAGGCTCTAACTAGATACCTGTAGTCTCAAAAGAAAATTGAAGCTTCAAAGGAAGAGCCACAGACTCCCCATCTCCAACATGGCTGACCCACAAAGTCAGGCAGTAACCCTGCTGCTCTGCTCTGTCACATCTGGTCTCATCTTTCCTAGTGGGATGCTGATGAACAGGCATTTAACACAACTGTGAAGCAGCTGCTGTCACGCCTGCCAAAGCAAAGATACCTCAAACTCGTCTGCGATGAAATTTATAACATCAAAGTTGAAAAGAAGTAAGTTATAGCAGGTTTCATGTGGTTAAAATTTAGGGAAGGGTCTGACTGAGTGTCAAGGGTTAACAGTCAACAAATTCTAGACTGTGAATCACTGTGAGGATCTTATCAGTAGCACTGTGAGCCTGAGTGTAGCATCGGGGTATTGTGTGTGTGACATGTGGAGACATGGGGTTCGTGCCACTTTCCTTGTCACCATTTCTTTTTGAGACAGGGTCTCTCTCTGAGCCTGAAGCTCATCAGTGAGCTAGGCTGACTGGCATCACTGACTTCGGGGACACACATATCTCTACCCTGTCCAAGGCTACACTGTCAGGAACCACTCTGCCCAGCTTTTAACACTGCTTCTAGGGATCCAAACTCAGTGCTTGCTTGGCATGCACTTTACCAACTGAGCCATCTCCCAAGCCTCAGAAAACATTTACACAACTAAATCAGGGATGATGGCATACAACTATAATCCTAGAACTTGGGATGTAGAGACAGATCAGGCATCCAAGGTCATCCTTAGCCTTATAAGCAAGTTTGAAGGCAGTCTGGGTTCCATGAAACTCAGTCACAAAAAAAGCAAATGACATTAAAAAACAAAACAAAAAATGACTACCTTTGCTGTGTATGTCAAAATGCCAGTCATTTATGTCACTGTTTAACTAAAGGACATCAAGGAAGTTTGGTAGTGAATGGCAGTTTCTTTTCAGAACTTAATTGCAAACTGTCAATCACAGCTCCAAGAAAGTTTATGCAGTCTTTCTAGTGATCAATCTCCTACCATATTTTTAATTAAAACAAAGCTATGAAATTATTTTATCCCACTAAGTCTGCCATCGGTGTGCTTGTCCTTTTCTCTTGCAGGGTGTCAGTGCTGTTCCTGTACAGCCTCAGAGATGACTACTACAGAATCCTATTTTGACCCTAAAGAACTGCTGCTGTATTGTTCAAATGGACAAGGACTTATACTGAAATAATGGAATGTTGTGCATTCAATTCATTTTAACTTAAAATTCTAATAAGCTGTCCTACAAAGCTAAGCTTTGTCGGGTTTTCATGTATAAATTTACCTTTTTGATATAATAAATGTTTCATACATATCTGCTGTTTTCCATTTGCAGTTCTGCCATTAGTGGAGCTGGAGGAGAAGACAGACACTTGTCTTCCTTTGGTCCTAAACACTAAGCACATAAAACTGTCCTAACATTTACATTCTCCTAGTAGATAAAAAGGCACAGAGATCAAAAGTCATCCATCCCTTGTGATCTATTCTGCCTCTGTAGCTGGGTGGGAGGGCAGAACAGGGTCTCACTATGCATCCCAGGTTGGCCTCAAACTCAAAATCAGTCTGCCTCCAGACCACTGAGATTACAGGTTATGCCACCACGCCAGGCAGGATCTTTATTCTTGATGATTCTCCAATATTTATCTTAATGTCATTAAGCAAACTCCTGTTTGGCTATGAGAACTCAGACTAGCTGAAGGAATCATGTAAGATTAGATAAGGTCCAGGAAGACAGATGGCTCGGCATTAAAGATGCTTGCTGCCCAGCCCAATAACCTGAGTTCAGTCCCAGACACACATAGTACGAGAAAACCAATCATACAGGTTGTTGCTGTGGCACAGAGCAAATGTGCAACAGACATACAAAATAACTAGATGCATTTTTTGTTGTTTTAAATTATACAACCAAGAAAAACAACCCACCTGTAGGATAACACAACTTTTAATAAAACTATTACAGTAATCTCAAGACAAGGTAAAAATCACTGAGTAACTGTACCATCTAGAGTTAGTAGTTATTGTCATAAATAGGGTAGGAAAAAAAGCAGCTAGCCTGGAGATTAATGATGCATAGCTCCTCAAAGATGACTAGAAACCTTATGGCTGGAATCTAAGAATATCCAGCCACACAGCACAAATCAAAAACTGGCTTCTTACCACAACTAGCCCATGACCATCCCAGTCCTTCTCTCTTAAAGTACCCTTCCGTGAAAACAGTTACATACAGAGGTGCTGAAAGCAGCAAACAGAGGAAGAATGCACTTGTGCAGCTGGTTGGTAGCAGCCACGCCTGTCACTGTGCTGGTTTGCTCTTCTTACTCTTGTTCTTCTTGTCCCTCTTCTTCAGCCCGTCCATGTTAGCTCTCAGTAGATTTGAATAGGCCTGAAAGCCAGAACAAGAAAAGGTACCAACTGGGGAAGCAGGTGACTTTCACACAGACTTGGAGTAGCTGGCATGAGAAAGCCTTCTGGGACACCTGTACTGGCAACTGGTATGCCATCAAAGTCTCCACTCCTTCAGCAGCTGAGGCATACTCCCCAGGGAGCTGTAGGCTGTGCACTCCCCAAGCAAAAAGGAAAAACTTCAGGCAACTTCCTACTCAACAATATCATAGAGCATATCTGAAGTTTAAGAAAGAACTAGTCTTAAACGGAAAGAAATCAAGGCAGCCTGGTCTACAGAGTGAGGACCAGGACAGCTAGGGCTACACAGAGAAACCCTGTCTCGAAAAACAAAAAAAAAGGAAAAAATAAAAATAAGGTAGGCAGGAGGGAAAGGAAACCACTGCTGAACAATATTCATAAAATGAAAGTGTGGGCAAGCGGAGAAGTCAGGCTCCATCTTGGGCGGCAGCACGCCCTCAAGGAGGACTGGAGAACAGGGAATGGAACTTACCATCTGAAACTTGTTCACTTCCTTGGAGCTCACCTGCAAAGAGAAAAACATCACCTCGCACCTATTCACCCAAGAAAAGTCAAAATGTTCATCAAGACAACACCTAGGCCAGGCATGGTGGCCCACAAACACCTTTGGACCTCAGCACTCTGGAGAGAGAAGCAGACAGATCTCTGTGAGTTCTAAGCCAGCCTAGTCTACATAGCGAGTTGCAAGACTGCACAGAGACCCTGCTTCAAAAAGACAACAAAAAGACAACTAATCTTTAAATACTAATTCCCAACTTCAGGGGTCCCAGTGTACTCACGGCTGTCTACCCACCCTAACCTGCTCTCAAGAACGAGCAAAGCGGCTCTGTGCCTTCTTCCATATGACATCTACAGCAGGATGGGAAGGCAGAAGTGGGCTCCCAGCAAACTATTCACCTCTCTAAAATCCCTCAGACAAACACACTCTGATAATCCCAAACCCAGCAACTGTGAGATAAAGCTGGGACGATCGTCCGGTACCACAGTCTTTAAATTTAAGGTAAAACAAAAAACAAAAAAAAAACCTTATACAGATGCCCCTACGTTTTTCTCTTTGGATTCTGAGTGATATCAGAGGACTTGTCAAAAGTGTTCATTTTCTTATGCAAACTACATTCAAACTTCTCCCTCTGCTGAGCATGTGGTGGCTCTGGCCTGGAGTCCCAGTGCTCGGCAGGCTTGGCCTGAACAGGAACAAGCTCCAAGCCAGGATGGGCTGGATAAGCAAGGACCTGTCTCATGAAACTCTGTCTTCCATTGATTCAGACTGATAGAAGCACAATTCAAACTGTCATAAAAGAAACAATACCTAGGAAAAATGCTGTTTCACATTTATGACAGCTAACCATAACGGCAATGTAGCCTTGCTTGACCTTGACAGTCGTCTCAAGAGAACATCAGCTACCGTCCACAGTTTCCTGAGTACCCTGTACTACTGTCATTACAGGCTCACTATAGAATTAAGAAGCATTGGCTCTGAATCCAGGGAATCTTTGTTTTGCATATTCACCCTTTCATAAAAAGATCATGGTCCTTGACTAGATATCCTCTGTAGTACCAAGCCTAACCTGTAGCTACCTTTGTTAAGTGAGCCGCAAAGACCTGGAAAAAATCAGGTTAAAAATAATCATCTAGGGGCTGGTGAGATGGCTCAGTGGGTAAGAGCACCCGACTGCTCTTCTGAAGGTCCAGAGTTCAAATCCCAGCAACCACATGGTGGCTCACAACCACCTGAAATGAGATCTGATGTGTGTGTCTGAAGACAGCTACAGTGTACTTACATATAATAATAAATAAATCTTAAAAAAGAAAATGTCTGTGTCTATAAAAATAAATCATATACGCAAAAAAAAAAAAAAAAATCATCTAATTCCCAGAACCTATGTACCGATGGAGCAGCAGAGAAAGAAAACACAGCCAGTCCTGCTTCACAGCAGCTCCTTTGCTCACTTCCACGGAACTCCAGCAGAACAAGCATTCGGCCTCTACTTTCTGTCTAACAGTTTATTGCTGATAGTTTGTCCTACAAAAACAGTAATTGGGAAGGTGGTGCACACCTAGGATTCCACCATGTTGGAGACCGAGGTGACCTAATGAACCTAAGTTACCCGCGACCTTATCCCAACCAAACAACCCACCCCCTCCGCCAAAAAGAAGCAAAAGTAGATCCTGATCCCACAACAGCCTGGGAGTGACAAAATGACAGGGAAGGGGGACCCGGACCTAATCCTGACATGCCCCTCCTCCCTCAGGGGGCGGGGGTGAAGCGCAACCCAGGGCGATGACTTAGCAGGATGAAGACCCTGGCCTGGGTCACATCTCCAGCTTCACAAAAACCATCACTGTCATCTGTCTCAGTTGATGAAACACTCCTGTGACACCAGCATGGGCTGAAGCGCCTGGTGTGAGCTCCCTAAATCACAAGTTCAAAGTCAGCCTGAGTAGACTGCAAGACACTATTTTAATTTTGTTTTAAATCTGTTCTCCTAGCTAGCACTGAGACAGGTTGCTCCTGTACCTTGGCTACTTGAGAGAAAACTGACTTTTTCTGAGTCGGCCAGGCCAACACAAAAGAAAGCAGAGCCTTAAGAAAGGCCTCCAGCTCACCACAGTGCTGATCTTCCTTTTCCCATCCGTGGCTCTCAACAGACACTTGTTTTCTGCGGGCTCGAGGCCCTCCACAGAGCTCTTCCTCGGGATAGGTTTGGTGCGACCGTCATCTGTGTTTAAGAAAAAAAAAAAAGTCCACCCAGGTAAACACCACCACAGGCGTTGCTTCTGGGTCCAAAGTGAAACTCTGATGATCGTAAGGAAGGGTCCGCCATCACTCCCATATATATAGTCACGACACCGCCATCACTCAGGATACGGCCAAAACTAGGAGCAACGACTCGCTCGATAAACACTGGGACCTCACTAACGGAGCGGGGGCCGGGCTGCCTGACAGCGGGCGTCGGACACACTTGGGGCCCCACTGTCACGGTGAATGGGTGGCCGGCGCCGTTCCGGCCACGAGCCCCGGAGGTGGCCGGTGCGGACAGGCCGGGGGCCGGGCTGTCCCCTCCCAGGCGTCCCCGCGCGGCCCCGGAGATTGCTTACACTTCTTGAGGGTGATGAACACGCTGCCCGACGAGCGGCACTTCTGGAAGAGCCTGGTCAGCTCCGTCAGGAACTGCAACACAACACGCCCCGTTAGGCAGCCTCCGCTCCTCGCCCCGCCGCCTCACAGCCCCGGCCCGCCCGCAAAGGGAGAACCGCGACCCGAGCTGACCCCACTCGCTCGAGTCCCGGGCCCCCGGGGCCGCCGGTACCTGCTCGCTCTCGAGCAACACCATCCTGAGCTCCGCAGGTCCCGACGCCCTCAGCAGAAGCCTCCAGCGGTTACAGCCGGAAGGCTCGCTCGCGCTGGGCGGGACTTCCGCTTTAGTTACACGTCTTCCGTCAATCCTCGCTTCGCTCGGGTTGCCTTGCGCCTGCGCGCTCGGCGCCTCCTCCGGCGTCTATCCAGGATGAGGAATGACGCTTTCAGTGGTTGGACTGCGTTGTCAAGCTACACCGTAGGCTGTAAGAGGGAATGAGAGCAAAAGAAAGACTGGATAGACATATGCAAGTCACCCAAGAGTCCACTGACTCACTTTCCCCATTTTTTACACAATGATCTGGTTTCTCAGAACTTCCTAATGAAGATGAAGATGTGAGGTGTTTTTATAGATGCATTGTTTACATTTAGGAATAAGTGGCCAAGGAGCTCCAAGTTTCAGTATCTTTGTTTGAGGTATCTTTAGAAAGAGAGTACTTGCTCTGAAGGCATTGTTGATCTCACTTTTCACTGTCAGCAGGAAGCACAGGCTAGACCCCAGAAAAAGGTGCTTTTTTTTTTTTTTTTTTTTTTTTTTTTCTGTTTCCAGGGTCCATAGTTTTTTCTTTCTATCCTACTTCAGAGCGTGGGAAAATATGTGAAAGTGATTGGAGAAGGAGCCGGATCACACAGGGCCTTTGCCACGGTCAGCAGGGCCCATAGCCACAGAAGGCTCAGATGTTGTTCCTGGTAGAAAGAGGGGAGTGGAGAGGGGGTGGCTCATGGGTGGAGTGTGAGTATCTGGATTTAACATGTTTAAAACTTTTAAATCCAGACAGAAATGATGGCCCATGACTTTAATCTCAGCACTCAGGAGGCAGAGACAGGCAGAGGATCTCTGTGAGTTCAAGGCCAGCCTAAAGTGGAAACTTGTGGTTTCTTTGGTAAATCAGTTATATCAAAGAATATTTTGCTGAAGCAGACACAGGTAAAAGGATGTTTCGAAAGAACAAAAAATGAAGGATTCTTCGATAACAACATGCATGCATTGGTTCGCCTTACATTGAGTAGCTGAGCTCTGTTTGTCGTGACCCCATAGAGAGAAATGCACACACACACACACACACACACACACAAACCTTCTGGTGATATGCTGCAATTTCTTGCCACTTCCTCGGACTCCAGCCAATTGGCAGAGTGATGTCAGCTGATACAGACTCACATGGAGTTTTGCTAAGTCATACTGAGGCAAGACCCTTGGAGGACACGTGATGTTTGGAGGGAGTATAAACAGGACTCAATGGACAGTGATGGGGGCTTGCATAGTTAGTTTTGGAGTGCTTCTTGGTCTTGCGTCTTCAATGATCTTCACGTCATTCAGAGAGACACGGCAGAGAACTTCTCCTGGCTTAACTGCTCCTGCTGACTCGAGTGGTTTTGGCAGAGGCCTGGCAGTTTCTGCTAGGTCGTACCACCACTGCTGGTTCATGTTTGCTATCCCAACACTTCTGAGTTGGACTGCTGGGCTGCTTCTGTATTAATGAAGTATTTGCGAGTGGATGGAGCTGCTGCTACTGAACGCTATGAACTGAGCTGCTGATTTCCTGACAATGGGGGTGGGATTTACTCCAAAGAATAATTTCTAAACAGATACACTTCCCCCGTATCCTAATAACCTGTAGGTAGTGGGCTAGAAGGGAGGTTAGAGCATTTAGGAACCATTATTAAAAGTAGGGTTTGAGAAAATTCAAAAGTTACACCAGCCTGGTCTAGAGTAAATTCCAGGACAGCCAAAGAAACCATGTCTCGAAAACCCGAAAAGCAAATCCAGAGAGAAGGTCTTGATAAGAACGTTGTACACAGACAATGACAATCATATTTATATTTGAAAGATTCCCCCACCTGTGGCATAGAGAATACACTATAAAGAAGGCAGAACTGAGTGTATCTACACGTGCCTATAATCCCAGAGCTAAGAAAGTAGGAAGGTAGATGGCAAATTTGAGCCCTGTCTGGGCTACAGAGTGAGTTCTAGGCCAGTGTCTTAGGGTTTCTACTGCTGGGATGAAAACACCATGACCAAAAAGCAAGTCATGGAGGGAAGGGTTTATTCAGTTTATACTTCCAGAGCACAGTTCCATCACTGAAGGAAGTCAAGACAGGGGCTCAAACAGGGCTGGTACCTGGAGGTGGGAGTTGATGCAGAGGTTATAGAGGGGTGCTGCTTACTGGCTTGCTCAGCCTGCTTTCTTATAGAACCCAGGACTACCATCCTAGGGATGGCACCACCCACAGTGGACTGGGCCCTCCCCTATTGATCACACTTATTGATAAAATGTCTTACAGATGAATCTCATGAAGACATTTCATCAACTGAGGCTTCTTCCTCTCTGATAACTCTACTTGTGTCAAGTTGACACACAGAGCCTGCTAGTACAGCCAGCCTTGGCTACATGGGGAAATCTTTCTTAGAGAGAGAAAGAGGGAGAGAGAGACACACAGAAAGAGACACAGAGAGAGAGAGAGACAGAACTGTGCATGTTGATACATAGTTTTAGTCTCAGCATGCACGAGGCAAAGGCAGTCAGATATCTGTGAGTTGGATGACAGCCTAGTCTATGAAGCAAAGTTTGGCTAGCCACGGCTACATAGTGAGACCTTGTCTCAAATAAATAAATAAATAAATAAATAAATAAATAAATAAATAAATAAAGGCTACATAGTGAGACCTTGTCTCAAATAAATAAATAAATAAATAAATAAATAAATAAATAAGAAAGAGGAAAGTGGGAGCCCAACTAGAAGATTGTGCTAGCTTCCTATTGCCTCCATACCAAGAGCCCCAAATCTAGCTTCACACAGCAGACATTTACTATTTTTCATCTCAGGGCAGCTCGAGGGATGGTTCAGTGGCCAACAGCCCTTGTTGCTCTTGCAGAGGAACTGAGTTCCATTCCCAGCACTCACAGGGTGTCTCACAACTGTCCTTAACCCCAGTTCCAGAGGACCCAACAGACAAATACTTGGTGCACAGACATGCATACAGGGCAAAACGTTCATAAGTATAAAGAAAAATCTTTAAAACATGAAATTTTTAAAATTTATTCTTTTATACCTCTGGATCAGAAGTCAAAAACCGGTGTGTTTAGAGGGCTGAATTCCATCTGGAAGCTTCCAGGAAGAATGTGTTTCTTAACAGTCTAGATGTTACTCGCATTCCTTGGCTCATGGTCATGGCTTCTTCTTCAAATCACTACAAGCTCCATGTTCTCATGGTTACATCTACTACTAGCCATAATTAATGGTCTTGCCTTTCACACACACATACACACACACACACACACACACACACACACACACACACACGAAAAAAAGCAGTTTTTATTTGAGGCAAGGAGAAATCTGACCCAAGGGATTACAGCTCTAAGCACTCACAACGTAACTGTTAGTGGCATTCCCTGGGCTATATAAATCTTGCTCCTCTTTGATTGGAAAAGGTGCTTGTGTTGAATCTTCCAGTTGGGTAAGAAGAAAGACCAAGAAAGGCTGGAAGAAACAGCTCAGCTACTGCCAAAGCTTTCCAGATCTTACGTTCAACTAACACATCCTTGCTGTCTGATCTGCAAGGTTCTACCCAGTGCAGGCACGGGCCATGTAACACTTAAAAAGGACAGATGCGGGCCATGTGAC
This sequence comes from Mus caroli, assembly GCF_978045245.1. Taxonomy (NCBI): domain Eukaryota; kingdom Metazoa; phylum Chordata; class Mammalia; order Rodentia; family Muridae; genus Mus; species Mus caroli. The sequence goes on along the minus strand of NW_028227257.1, from coordinate 61,864,162 downwards.
AAAAGGACTGACGAGGCAGGAAGAACAGGTGCACATTGCTTGGGGAGGAGCAGGCATTGGAGCTTCAGACTCCTGTGTGGAAGAGGTCATCCTTGTATTTGTCATAGCTCCTCAAGGCGCACACCCTCCATCCAGTTCCTGTTGGGGCTGAGTAGAATAGTCTTATCATTGACGCTCAGCTGGAAGTCAAAGACCTTTAAGCTCTCAACAATGTGTGCAGGTGTCACAGACTTGGGGATTGACACTAAGTTCTTTTTTGGGAAGAACCAGGTAGCCCTCGGGCTGTAGTTTCATTCTTGGCTGCAGTTGCCTTGATCTTGGGATCCTCCAGGAGAGAAGGCTCTTCAGGCTTGGCCCAGGGCCTGTCAGGAGAATCAAGGGGACTATACGAGGTCACCCCAATGCCTCTTGGACTGGCAGTACTGAGTCAATTTCTCCTGAGTTAGGTGTGAGTAGCACTCAGTCTGATGAACCACAGGTTTCTATGTTAAGCCAGGTTTGGCTGAGATCCTCTTGATCTGAAGAGGGTTGAAGTCAGAGACACCTATTGCTTTCACCAAACCTTCATGCTCTAGTTGATCCGTGGCTGTCCAGGTGGTCCCCCAAATCAGTGTCACTGAAAATCATGTTTCCTGATGCATCCACAGGAAATAGGCCCAGGCTTGAAGCCTGCTGGCCAGTGAACAAGGCAGAGGTCCAGGCAGTGGAGTGGCAGGTCGCCGAGTGTCTTCTGACAGGCTCCTTTCACCGTGTCCCTGTCGTGCACCATACACCACAGCTTGCTGATGATGAAGAACTGGCGTGCCCTACCTGTTCCTTGAGTATCTCCTGGAAGACCACTCCCACTGCTTCCTCATTCTGGTGCACTGGGCACAGTCAGGGTGAAGGTACCCAATGTCAATAGCAACCTGCACAGCCCTAGTCACTTGGCCAGGAGGGGATGTCCCGGTACCCAGACCCAGAGCTGGCCATGACTGCTGCATGTTACACACCCTAGCCAACAACTGTGATCCTGCCTTCTTAGGAGGAACACATGGAAAGTAGGATCAGAAACCTAGGCATGGGCTGGAGAGATGGCTCAGCAGGTAAGAACATCTGTTGCTGTTGCAGAGGACCCAGGTTCAATTCCCTGATCCCAGATGACCATTCACAACTGCCAGTTCCAGGGATCCAATATCCTCTTCTGGTTTCTGAGGGCCCCAGGCACGCATATAATACATAGACGCGCATGCAGGCAAAATACTTATACACCTAGACAAAAATAAATCTCTTCTTTTAAAAAAGGTAGGAGCCTAGTCATGAGCCGAGTGTGGCACTCATGCCTGGAAGCCCAGACTCTGGAGATGGGGGGTGGGTGGGAGGTGCTGTTTTAGAGCCAGCAAATACCCGAAATAGCAAAACCCAGGCTCAAAAGCAAAACAAAAATAGAGTGACCACTTCTGACTTGGCAAATTTATGTCTCATGACCACCTGTCGGTGTCTGTAGACAAATGACTGGAACCTTGATATGGTGAATTATTTAATAAAAAGAAATGATGGTCATGGTTTTTGTTAAAATCATTGTCATATTTTTGGTCAAAATTATCATTACTAAGGGAACTGGGTAGATGTAACAACTCATTCAGAGGCAAATAGCAGACACATTTATAAACCAGGAATTCAGAAATGAGTTTGTAAGAGTTGCCCTTCCTCTCAACAGAGTTTGTCTGTCCTGGCATAAGAATCTTCGGGACTGCCTTCCATGTGGTCCTTCTCAGCCAAATGAAACGACAGGCTAGAACCAGGCAGCCCTGAGCGATGTCGACAGGAATGCTTTCCCTTGGAAAAAAATACACCTATTCTTGTTCTGCTTTGGACTTAAAAAAACAAAAAAAAATTTTCAAAACTGTATATATATGTAGCCATATATATACACACATACACACACACACACCTTGGGAGACAAGTTACTTTTTTTCTTATGAGTTTCTTCTCTGAAAAGCAGGACAGTATTAAAGGTACCTCGTAGCTGCCTAAAGGCCAACTGGTCGGCAGACGTACAGCCAGTCCATCACCAGCTGCCATTTTCTTTCAGATTGCTCTACCAGAGCAGAACATCTGCCCCACCCAACAAAGTGTGGTGTGACCATCTCAAGATGCAGCAGGTCACAAAGCTGTCATACAGGGGGAAACAGCTAGCCAATAACGGCCAAAGGAAGCCACCGAAGAGATCACAGATCAACCAAGATTGGCAGGTTGGCCAAAGCTCAGGATCTACTTTGGGTTTTGTATTCCTCTGCACGGATCTTGTTTGTTTGATCACATGCATGGTTTTCTGAGGGAACCAGGAATGGAGACAGGCTCTTGAGTAGCTCAAGCCAGCCTGGAACTCCCTAGTGTGGAGGATGGCCTTGAACTTCTGACCCTCCTGCTTCCACCTCCTGAATACACGCCCAGTTTTATGCAATGCTGCAAATCAAACCTAGCACTGAGCTACATTTCTAGCTTCCTCTCCTTAGGTTCACTCTTTCTCTTCCCTACTAACCCACCAGCCCACTGTGTGTGTGTGTGTGTGTGTGGTGTGTGTGTGTGTGTGGTGTGTGTGTGTGTGTGTGTGTGGTGTGTGTGTGTGTGTGTGTGTGTGTGTGTGTGTGTGTGTGTGTGTGTGTGTGGTGTGTGTGTGTGTGTGTGTGTGTGGTGTGTGTGTGTGTGTGTGGTGTGTGTGTGTGTGTGTGTGTGTGGTGTGTGTGTGTGTGTGTGGTGTGTGTGTGTGTGTGTGTGTGGTGTGTGTGTGTGTGTGTGGTGTGTGTGTGTGTGTGGTGTGTGTGTGTGTGTGTGGTGTGTGTGTGTGTGTGTGGTGTGTGTGTGTGTGTGTGTGTGTGTGGTGTGTGTGTGTGTGTGTGTGTGTGTGTGTGTGTGTGGTGTGTGTGTGTGTGTGTGTGTGTGTGGTGTGTGTGTGGTGTGTGTGTGTGTGGTGTGTGTGTGTGTGTGTGTGTGTGGTGTGTGTGTGTGTGTGGTGTGTGTGTGTGTGGTGTGTGTGTGTGTGTGTGGTGTGTGTGTGTGTGTGTGTGTGTGTGGTGTGTGTGTGGTGTGTGTGTGTGTGGTGTGTGTGTGTGTGTGTGTGTGTGTGTGTGTGTGTGTGGTGTGTGTGTGTGTGTGGTGTGTGTGTGTGTGTGTGTGTGTGTGGTGTGTGTGTGTGTGTGGTGTGTGTGGTGTGTGTGTGTGTGTGTATACGTGTGGTGTAAGGTGAGGATTGTTTGTTTTCTTTGAATTTCTTTCACTTTCACCTTCGTTCCTGTCCATCATTTTGTTTATTCCACCTTTACTTGAATCTATGAGCACCTTAATTTTCTCAGCTACAAAATGGGGATGTCAGGAACCATGGAAGCGCCTGTCTCCCTGGAGAAGAGTACGTGGTCTATCAGATCATGCACCATTATGGCTCCAGTCACCCAGGCTGGAAGTGGCTGCTCTGGTTTCCCACCTGTAAAACAGAAGCACCGAGACTCACAGATGCTGTGCCTTACAGGGACTGTCCTCTGAGCCAGGGGGACTGTCTTCAGTTGTCTGAGTAGATCTAGGTTTCCGAGCTGCCTCACTCAGGATCAGTGAACTGAATTTAAAGTGAGCTGAAGATGAAATGGGCTACTGAAAGGAAGTATGGAATGACACAGGGATGGGCTGGACTCAGGGTGACAGAGGAAGTCCCAAGACCTGGAGACCTTGTGGGTCAGTGGGAAGAGATTAGCTCTAGTGAGGAAGGCACCCCAGGGAAAGCCAGTGGGAAAAAAGAGTGTGTTCAGAAGCCCGAGTGTTCCTACGAAAAGTAACCACACTGGCATGTTGGCACACACTCTGAACGTTGCTACTCAAAGCTGCTAATTCCTATTCTTCTCTCCAGTCAGTAAGTGTTGGCTGTGTACGTGTAGGAGACTCCCTAACTCTGGGGACTCATTGCCACCCTGCCCTCTCCCTCAGAATGGAGTGATACATTTTAATCCTGCCCCCAGTACCCTACAGAGACCATGTGACCAGCTTCCATTTGGGGCCAGAGAGTCTGGGGTTGCCCTGGTCCCTCATTTTTGTGTGAGACCTGGGTACATTATTTATGGGGATCATTTCCTACCCTAAAGGGTTGACTACCACATGCAAAGAGATAATTCCACCATCCCATAGGGGCTTACACTAATTCCTAAAGTCACTTCCACTTCCGAGAACTGAGAGGGCATGGTATCACGTGCCTGCAATCCTAGCACTGCAGAAGCAGAGGAAGATAGATGCTAGTTGGAGCCACTTTGATCTAGCTAATGAGTTCCAGGTTAACAAGAGCTATATAGCCAGACGCTTTCGGAAGTTCAGTACCTGTCCCCGAAGCCCCTCCGAGGTTTAGGAAGTCTCTAGAGCCTCCAGACGCATCCCATTAGCACCGCCCTTCTTGCTCCCTTAGACAAAGCTGAGGAGGCCCCAGTGTCTTCCAGCAGCCCTCTCCCAGCTCAGTCTCCCAGGGACCCACCTGCAGTACTCCTCCCGGCCAGCAGGGGACGGCATAGCACCAATGGACAGGTGCAGCGGTAGGCGCCCAGGATCTCCTAGAGCTTGGATAATAATTTACCGTAGACAGACAAGAATATCCTAGATTGTGGGCTTTATCTTTAAAATATGCTTCAGGAGGGATCTGGGCTTTCTGTAGACCGGGGAGATTATCAATTATCCATTCGCTGAACAGGGACTAACCAGGCACCCTATGGTGCGAAGCATTCTCTGTGTGGGTATCCAAAACAGACCTGTCTCTGTTAGAGGGACTAATTTCATTGAACAGCTTAGCATGTGTTTACTGAGAAGTTACTAAGTGCCAGGCTCATTTCTAGGCCCTTCCCTGTGTTCTCTCAACTCCTCCTAACAGTCCTGAGATTTGAATATTTCGTGCCCACTATCACTAAAGCACCAAGAAAGGGGTTAAACGACACCAAGAGGAAGTAGGGACTGGACCTTTAGGGCCCGGTGTATAATGTCCCTGTGTCAGGAACAGTATACGGATGGTTCCAGGATGGAACACACACCGGGGACTGGACCTTTCCGACATCCACGGAGTCGGCCATAAAGATGCCAGAAGGGAAAGAAGACAGAAAACTGGCCAGCTCTGGTACCTCACTCTCTTCCTGTCATCTTCCCTCTCTCTGGGTCTAGACGTGCATTCCAAGGCCCTGTTCTCCCTTACACTCCAAGGGAAAAAGAAAATCCTGTCTCCAGAATCATCAGACCCTTAAATTCTAGGCTCCACACAGCACTTTCTAGATGTGTTTCCATAAGAAAGTCACTTTCTAAAGAAGAGTGTGTGTGTGTGTGTGTGTGTGTGTGTGTGTGTATGAGTGTTTGGCCTGCAGGTAAATCTGTGTAACACACATGCAGTGCTCACAGAGGCCAGAAGAGGGCATTAGATCCCTAGACCTGGAGTCACAGATGGTTGTGAGCTGCTGTGCAGATGCTGGGAATAGAATCTGGGTCTTCTGGAAGAGCCAAGAGTGATCTTAAGCGACAAGTGATCTCTCCATCCCATGAAAGCCACTTTTATTTCTAAGAACTTCCATCTCAACTGGAAATGGGAAGGTCTTCCTCACTGGGGTGAGTTAAATGAGATCTGTACAGAGACATCCCACAAATGAAACCCAGAGAAGCCAGTTGTCAGTGTTCTCACCCATTCCTACTCAAACAGTACCCAGAGCACAACTAATCGGTCCTCCCAAGACCCGCCCCTCCCCCTACAGAAACCGTTACCTCACCTCACCTCTGTGCCTGTTAGCTACCTCACCTGACCCATTCATCACATGTCTCACACACACCCCGCCCGCCACTTTTGTTTGTTTGTTTGTTTGTTTGTTTGTTTGTTTGTTGTAGCTCATGCTTGTAGGGATCAGAGGAAAACCGAGTGAACCCCTGACTGAATGAGTACTGCTGACGTGGGGTTAGCCACTCAAGGATTATAGCCTCAGACCCATGGAAAAACAGCAAAGTCTCCATCTCCTGCCAGGGTGGGGCTCAGAGGGAACCCGGAAAAGCCTTCTCTTCTGATCCATGTGTGGATGTAGACAGAGTGTACAGAAATGTCCGTCATAGCTTTATCCCACCAACACCGCCATGTTTAGGGACTAAAGAATGCTCCCCTAGAGACTGTACCTACCACATTAGCCAAACCTTGATCCAGTATACCTTAATCTTGCCTCCTTGTTTATCTGTCTGTATTAACATCTCTCCTTGTTCAGCTGTATGCGGTAACTCCCCCTTCCTCTTCAAGTCTATATAATAAACACTCAGCTTCCAGGATGCTGTGGTTTTTCCATCCAAGAGCCTAGTCCACCCAGTCCCAGCTTCCTGTATGGTATGTCTGTGTGTCTGTCCTTTCTTCATTCTCTTGCTGTCCACCTCAGGTCAAGCTCCAAGGTCTCAACACATGCTTGCCTTGAACATGATTCCCCTGCCTCTGCATTCTGAGTACTGGGATTACAGGAGTGCTCTGCCGAAATGTTGAGTGAAGGCTAGATTTTAATGTGGCACTTCAGATGCCAGAGACTGTACCCCATAAACATCCCCTGGTTCCGTGTGCCTTGTGCAGAGGTGGAGGTGGGGGTGGGGCAGCACTATTGCAGGGTGTACCATGCACTGTACAAAAGGAACCTGAGGACAAGCCAGGGATGCCTGGTTGTTATACAAGCAGCCCGGTCCAGAGTATCCTGCTATGTGAAGGCTCTTGTTCCCCTCCTGGCCTTTTTCTCCCTCCACTGTTAGTGGGTAGGAGTCGGGGTTCTCTATTTATGATGATTAGGGGTACCAAGTTCGTTTGTTTGTTTTCAAGACAGGGTCTTACTGCATAGCTCTGGCTGTCCTGGAATTTATTATGCAGAATAAGATGGCCTGAAACTCACAAGAGATCTACCTGCCTCTGCCTCCTGAGTGCTGAGATTAAAGGTGTGTGACACCATGCCTAAGTGTCCCAAGTTTAAACTTTCCAGCTTGGAAGTAAATGACCAGGAAATAATACAGTGAGGATTCCAGCACAGATCACCTCCCCAGGCATCCTAACTCCCAAAGTGAGAGATACTCTCCCGTTATCACTCAATCTCCATCGATGAAGGAGCCACTCTACCACTCTGAGAGGTGAACAGGGGAAGCAGACACAGAAGCAGACTGCCCATCCGATGGAGCAGTTATGTCAATGGATCATGAACCAGTTGAGTCACAAGATGGAACCAGGAAGGCAAAGGCCCCTGAAGATCTTTCTAGTCTGACCTTCTAGTTATTCTTTGGGGGGGGGGGCAGAGATTGGTTGGCTTGGTTTGTGTTTGTTCTGTTTGTTTTGGTTTGGTTTGTTTTGGTTTGTTTTGGTTTGGTTTGTTTGAGACAGGGTCTCACTAGGCAGCCCTGGCTGTCCTGGAACTCACTCTGTAGACCAAGTTGGCTCTAAACTCAAGAGATCCGTACCTGCCTCTGCCTCCCGAGTGCTGGGATTGAAGCTGTGGACCACCATTCACAGCTTCCTCCTTATTCTTAAGAAAACAGACTGGGATAAGGAAGGGAAAGCAGACACTGGGAGCTCGGTCACAGGTAATTCCTACCCCTCGCATCCCCACCTTCTTTTTTTTTTTTTTTTTTTAAGATTTATTTATTTATTATATGTAAGTACACTGTAGCTGTCTTCAGACACTCCAGAAGAGGGAGTCAGATCTTGTTACGGATGGTTGTGAGCCACCATGTGGTTGCTGGGATTTGAACTCCGGACCTTCGGAAGAGCAGTCGGGTGCTCTTACCCACTGAGCCATCTCACCAGCCCGCATCCCCACCTTCTTAAGGTAGGCAGGATGGAGGCTTAGACACCTTTCCATTACCCAAGGGTGTCTCCTGGCAGGTGGGCTTGCATGTCAGCCTCAGCCATCACTGGGAAGGGGAAGAGTAAGTTGCAGGCCTCACACCCCAGGCGCCAGGCCACAGATTAGACGCAGCTTCCTGCTTGGCTCTTGTCCAAGGCCATTTCACAATTGCGGGAAGAGTGCCGGGTTGAGAGTACCAGGTTACTGTTCTCTCCACCCCCACTCCAGCCCTCCTCAGGCCCCCCCCTGGGGGGGGGGAGCACAAGCCAGGCCCTGCTGCAGGTTCAGAGGCTGGAAACATTTGCTGACCCTCAGAGTGGGATGGAGGTGGCCATGCTCGGCCACCTCGCTCCCTCCTCCCTCACTGACCACCTGCAAACACACAGCAGGGATCCTTTAAGGGTGGAGTGGTCAGCTCAGGTCATTCCCATAGAAACTCTCATGCTGAGTCAGAGGGGGCCTGGAAGGCCAGGGGGCCACAAGAGCCACAAGAAACAAGGTCATGGTCAGCTTCCCATTAGGAGACCAAGTGCCTGGAAGACAGCATGTTCCACAGAACACAGTGCTTCATTTCAACATGCCAGTGTCTGAGGCAAACTGGCTCCGCTGACTAAATTCAGACAGGAACCGAGAGAGACACAGAACGTGTGCTCAGGAGTCATTGTACCGGTCACTTATATGGCCAGTTCTGACTGGTTTGAAGTAAGGAGGTAGTGGTAAGGGGCCCAGAGTCTCCTGTCTGTCAGTCTTCAGGAAGAGACAGAACAAACCTGGGTGAAATGTCAAACCACAAGACAAGGCAGGGGGAGGCAGGGCCCACACTGGCATGCTACATGGTCAAGGAGAGCCAGTGAACACACACATACACACACACACACACACAGAGAGAGAGAGAGAGAGAGAGAGAGAGAGAATGTCTGTGTGCAGACCTCGGGAAGAATGAACCTGAGGGAGACAGACAGAGAATGGAAGACAGTCAGGTGCAGAGAAGACAAGAGAAATCTTTCACACAAGGCAAGGAGGAGGAGACAGGACTGAGTGAGCACATTTGGGGACAGGGACCTACTTCCCCAAGGGAGCTGGTAAGTCTTGAGAGCATAAGCAGCTTCTTCATTGAGACCTTCCGTGTGTGTGTGTGTGTGTGTGTGTGTGTGTGTGTGTGTGTGTGTGTGTCAAGGCCAGGGAGACCAGTCTCTCCATTGCAGGAAGTGCTCTGACAACAGGAAGCAGCTGCACCAGGCTCCAGGGTCCTACTAATGTCTCTCACTCGCCTACACTGACTGCTGTCCCCCCCACCCCCATCTCTCCCCACACAGAACAAACTGTTCTACAAGAAACTCTGGGGACAGAGGGTTCACACCTGCTCCGAGGTCTGTTGGGGGCAAGTCCTCAGGAGCCAAGGCTGAGAGCCCAGTAGAGCCCGTGGCTCTGCACAACTTTTCTCTGCCCCTACCTCCTCCCACCCCAGACCCAGCTACTGTCCACTGGGGCAAAGAAGCCCAGAACATTAGCTCTGGAAAATGGGAAGTGTCTCTTCAGTAACAACTCATCCTGGGACTTTCAATAATGTCTCCAAAGTAGGCCCTAGACTTCAGGCCTCAGTCTCTGAAGTGGGGCTGCTCTGTGAGAAAGAATTGAACACTGAGTTCTAAGCTCCACTTTCATTAATCAGTCCAATGATATTGGACCAGTCACTTCCTGTCTGGCTCCTGTTTCTTCCTCTGCAACATGAGAGATGGAAATTGATGGATTTTAGGGTCCTTTTCAGTTTTAAATTGTGCAGCTTGGATGTTCTAAGGCTGTTTCAGGATGCTCAAAGGGACTGGAGCTAGGACAGCTGAGAGGAAAATGAGGGTAAGACTCCAGCTAAGGTCCATGTAGAGTAGAAATGGCCTCAAGGGGCTAAGAGCCCTCACTACTCTTGGGCTTAGGAGCCATTACTACGCTTGCAGAGGACCTGAGTTCAGTTCCCCGCACCCACATCACATCAGGTGGCTCACAACTGTCTATAGCTCCAGCTCCAGGGAATCTGACACCTCCAGAATCCCACAGGCATCTGTAGTCACATGTGCATAACCACACACATAGACACATATGTGTTATATAATTTAACATATTTTTTTAAAAAGTTAGAAAGTAAGAAACTTAATTCAGAACTTCATATTGTCACTTAAAGACAAAGATTGTCAGGGGAGTTGGCTATACTTGTAATCTCAGCTCTCAGAACACTGAGGCAGGAGGATTTCTTTGAGTCTGAGGCTGGTCTGGGCTGCACAGTGAATACCAGGACATCCTAGGATAAAGTGTGAGATCCTGCCTCAAAAAAAAAACATATATATATATATATATATATATATGGCAAGCATGATGGTGCACATCTATAATATGAGCCCTGACTACTCTTGAAGACAGTACATATATAATTCCAGCACTTTGGAGGCCAGAAGCAGGAAGATCAGGAATTCAAGGTCAGCCTTAGCTATGTCATGAGTTCAAATTCAGGCTGGGCTGAACAAGACCCTGTCTTCAAAAATAAAATAAAACAGAAAAGAAAGACAGAGACTAAAACCGACATGGGCCTCTTGACTTGAGAATTTCTCTCAAGAAGAGCAAATTAGGAAGGGGCCAGTAAGACAGCCCAACAGGTAAAGGCATTTGCCACCTGAGCCTGGCAGCCAGGGTTCCACCCTCAGAATCCATGGAAAGATGCAAGAGGAGAACTGACTCCGCAAGGTTGTCCTCTGATTACAAACGGTTGCTATGACATGCGTACCCACACACACACACACATAATACACATGCACACACAGTGATAGATTAAATAATACGATAGTAAAAAGAAAAAAAAAAAAGAAAAAGAACTACCTGGGCACATAGTAGCACACAGCTGTGACCCAAATACTTGGGAGGCTAAGGCAGGAGGATCATTGTGAATTTGAAACTACTCTAGGCTATATTGTGAGTTAAGCCCAGCCTGAACTATATAGCAACACTTTGTTTGTTCTTTTAAAAAAAAGAAAGATAGAAGAGGGAGGGAGAGAGAGAGAGAGAGAGAGAGAGAAAGAGAGAGAGAGAGAGAGAAGAGAGGGAGGGAGGGAGGGAGGGAGGGAGGAAGGAAGGAAGGAAGGAAGGAAGGAAGGAAGGAAGGAAGGAAGGAAGGAAGGAAGGAAGGAAGGAAATAAGAAGCTGTAGTTTTACTGAAAAATTCCAAGCTCTTGGTGTAGAGGAGCCGGGAGGCTTCCGGATGCTGGATGTTCGTAGTCACACACATAGGACTGGGAAACGGGGGAGATCTGAGGGAGGGTCACACTGGCCAGAGAAGCGTGGGGTTCAGTAAGAGCTGGGAAGGACAGACACCAGCCTTCCCAGCTCTGTGTCTCCCTTAAGTGTCCCCTTAAAATGTCCATTATAAGTTTTCCAGTTAGTGTAGGAGAGAAAGAACTTGCCCTCTACCTTCCCAGGATTTAATAATTAAGTTAAGCTGGCATTGGATGAGTGTGTGTGTGTGTGTGTGTGTGTGTGTGTGTGTGTGTGTGTGTGTGTGTGTGTAGATGTGTTCCTCACAGGAGGGAAGGGACCAATAGCAAGTAAGATCTAGAAGTGTATATGGCTTCTTCTAGGGAGGGGAAGACAAAAGATTTAGGGAGAAAATGAGTGGGCTCTCAGGAGAACAGGTGACAATGCCTGTCTGAGCATGGTGAGGACCTCCAGACTTGTCACAGAGAGGAGTCACACCACTCCGGTGTCTTCTAGAGTGTTTACCTTAAGGCCAGTAAGCATAGTCCAGGGAAAGTCCCCCTACACCCCCATACATTAGCTGTTCCCCAAGTCCTTCAATCTAAATCGGAATCTTTTAAATTGGTTATTTTTGTGTTGTGCATATTAAGTGCTTTGTCTGCACGTTTGTCTGAACAGCAGAAGAAGGCATAGGATCCCATGGGACTCCAGTGACAGATGGTTGTGAGCTGCCTTGTGGGTGCTGAGAATTGAACTCAGGCCCTCTGGAAGAGCAGCTAGTGCTCCGAACCATGGAGCCATCTCTCCAGCCCAGAAAAGGGAATCTTTAGGGGTGGCATCCCCTGAATTTTTACAGCAGTTATAGCAAAACAAAACAAAACAAAAAGCCAAAAATCTTGGCACCGCTATCAAGTCCCCATGATGATTTAAAGAGCTAACATTTTGTCTTCTAAGCCTTGGGGTATGCTTAAGAGGGGGTAGGAACTAAAAGGGGGGCAGGAGGCAAAGACCACAGGAACCATAATTCTTCTGAAAGAAGAAGGGAGAAGGGAACAGAGCTCATGCTAGCTCCTCAGAGCCACAGCACGGGCAGTGATGAAGGAGGGAGCCCGATCTCCTAAACAGCTTCTGTGTCCCACTGAAGCTCTCAGCCTTTCCCTTCTAGACCTCAGCAGCCCCAGGGAAGCAGAGTCAACTTGATGTGTATGGCCGGTTTGCGTTCCAGTGTGCAAGAAGAGACCGAGTCACACTGCTCTGTGGTCTCCTATCAGCTTACCCAGGTGTCCTAGGCCAAAGGAACCCAAGAGCCATTTCAAAAGGAGTCACACTCCTAGGCCCTTGGAGGCGATTTCAGGGCAGGGAGCAGTGTTGGAGGTGGAAGGGTGGACGAAGGTGTGGGAGAAGGGAACAGGATGTTCCCCCATGGCGTTTGGTCTGAAGGCCTGCACTCTGCCAAATCGAGTTTTGGTAAAAAAGCAAAAGTAGAGAAGAATGAGGGTAAGCCTGGGTAGTGATTCTCAGTTGTAGCCCAGGCAGGCAGGCCTGGGGCTTGCTTGTGTGCACACGGGAGGGTGTGTGTTCATCAGCCTGCGTAAGCACCTGCAACCTCAGGAGAGGTGTCAGGGCCTCAGAGTCAGAGGCCCCGCTCCCACCCTTGCCCATCCCAGGCACCACCTCTCTCAGCTAACAGGAAGTAGAGAGGTGGAGGGGTTTCACCTAGGGGTACTCAACCTTCCTTAGGTCAGCAGTTGTCCTCACCCAAAATAACCTTCCCCTCCTGTCTGCCAAGCAGGGCAGAGGGCTTTGTGAGCAGCTCCTTTGTCCCAGGCACTCAAGAAGTCCTGGGGCCTCTTTCCTCAAAAACAAACAAACAAACAAAAAAAAAAACAAAAAACAAAAAACCTCGGGGGGGGGGGTTGGGGTGAGGGGAGGTCCGGACCTATGAGTTCTAGGGCAGCCTGGTCTGCAGAGTGAATTCCAGGGCAGTGAGGGCTACACAGAGAAACCCTGTCTCAAAAGAGATGAGGTGGAGGAGAGGGAGAGAGGAAGGTATAAGACAGGATCCACGGGTACGGCTGCTCCCACATAGTGAAGAAGGCAGACTGAAGAGAAGAAAGACTAGGAATGAGGGGAACCCTGGACATTGAACTCCCAATCTTTCTCTCTCTCCCAAGTGCTGAAGTTATGGGCATGCATCGGAATGTCAGGTTTACGACACACTGGGGTAGAACTCAGGGCTTTGTGAATGTGAAGTGAGTGCTCTTCCAACCGAGCTGCATCCCCAGCCCACCTTTGTACACAGATGACAGCTCTGTAACTCCAGCCTGTGGGTCCACACTAGCTCATACTGTCAGGCCCTAAGATGTAAAAGGCAAAGTCTGCCCTTTGGATGTTGGATGCAAGTGGGGTTTGCTAGGCTACCCTCACCCCTCTCTGATGTGGGTACAAATCCAGAAGACCACACCACCTTCCTAACATCACTCAGAGCTGAGCATCCTGGCACATGCCTACCATCCCAGCATTAGGAGGCAGAGGCAGAAGTATCAGAAGTTCAAAGCCAACCTCAGCTACCTAGTCAGTCAGAGACGAGCCTGCAATACAAAAGGCTGTCTCAGAAACAAAAAGGGGCAGGACTGGGAGGCGAGGAGGGAGGGGGCTGAGATTGGGATGCAATGTGAATTAAAAAATATGAAAAACATATTTTTATTCATGAGTGGGATGCAGAAGCAGATTTGGATCCCCTGGAGTTGGAATCGCTCGCAGGCTGCATTAGCCATTTGAAATGGTGCTAGGAGACAGATGGGACAGCCCTAACACTCTTAACCATGAAGCCATCGCTCCTGGTGCCCTCCCTACCCTAGTTTTTGCCTTTATGCTTTTGTTTTGAGATAGGGACTTGCTCTTTAGCTCATTCTGGACAATAGTGTTTATTATAAAACAGACATGATAGCATACACCTATAAAACCAGCCCTTGGAGGCAAAGGCAGGAGGCACTTGAATTGGAAACCAGCCCAGGCTATGTAGCCAGCAGTTTTATAAAAATTTTTTTTAAAAAAATTATATGTGAGATTCTGGAACTGCCAAAGGGAAGAGACACGCAGGGTGGCATCTCGAGTGGAGAGGCCCAGAGCTGAAGCCCTCTGTGGGACACTCTGGCTCCCTCCCAGCACCCCTACATTTCCTGACAGGAAGGTCCTGCCGCATCCATGCCCAGAGCTTCCAGCTGGGCATCGCTGACAACAACTGGCTACTGGATGACCTCAGTCTGGAACACCCTCCTTCCCTCCCCAGAGGTTAGGAGTGTGGTAGGCCACAGGCTGGAGATGACCGGTCTAACCTATTGGTGACATTCTTGGTCTTTTGGACAAGGCTAGGACCACCAAGAGTCTCCTCATTAGCATAAATTTGGGTGGGGGTGGATTCCTAAGGACAACCAAGGATATTTCTATCACTTAGGAAATCCCAGATATTTCTGAAGCTCTATGCCAAAAAAACGGGGACAGAGACCAAGAACATGGGTTTTCTTTATTAAACCATAGACTGGGTTGGACAGTTCTTGCAAGGAATAGTGTTCCTGAGGACAGAAATGCAGAGTAGGGAAGGCCTAGATGGTCAGAACTGATCGTATTGAGGCTCAGCAAATGTCACTCCAAAGCCCAGCAGCTGAACTAAAAGGACTAAAAACTGAAGCCCTGCGGCACCTCTGACATCCCAGCACAGCCCTGTCTCTTCTCTCAGTCCTCCCCCTCCTAAACACCTAGCGAGGCTTCCACCGACGATCCCTTCAAACCAGACCAACCAAGGGAGAATTCAGTGCTCCTCAGTCATTTTCCTGAAACACCACTAATCAAGGAAGACTTAACTCTTCAGTGTTCTTCAATCATTTTAATGAAACTCCACTAATCAGGAAAGATTGAACTATCAGAGGAAGAGACTGGAAAGCAATCATCATATATTTAGGGCTCAGAGGAACCTGGTCCCAAACCATTGTCTGTTCTTCAACCGTCCATCTCTAAGATTCATCTGCTTTAAGTACTTCACAGTCTTCCCTATGGATAAGGTGGTTAAGCCCATTCATATCGTATGGATACAGTTTTCATACTTATGTTTCATACATACATACACGCATGCACTCATACACATAAACCAAGAAGGAGAATCTGTATTCCTTTCTACATGCTAATCCTCTGTTTAGTCCTACAGACTCACTTATGCAGCCTCCAGGGAGAGTTCAAGCCTCTTTTGGCAGTGGGCAAGGGATATGGATCAAAGTTGTCCTGGAGGAGAGGCAGGTGACCTCTTTCAGGGTCCTGGCAGCTGGTCTTTCTCTGCATGTGTTTTATTCCAGGTCTCCACCCCTGGAAGAGAGGCCTCCCCATCTCTGCATCTGTGCCAGGGTCCCCATGACTTCAGTCTGCCTTCCTCCAGCGCTCTCTAGTGATATCCCCCAGTCCAAACGCCTTCTCCCTTTCTAGTAGACTTCACTGGCCGAGTCTAGTGGCACAGGCCGGTAATCCCACCTACTCGAGAAACTGAGGCAGGAAGGTCACAAGTTTAAAGCTAGTCTGAGAAATTTAGTGACATCCTATCTCAAAAATTTAAATAAAATGAAATGAAACCGCAGAGGGGCAAGGCCAGCAAGATGCTTCAGTTGGGAAAGGCACTTGCTGCCAAGTCTGACAATCTGGATTCGATCCCTGGAACCTACATAGTGGAAGAAGAGACTCCTGCAGGGTGTTTTCCCATCTCCACACACGAGTACCATGGCACGTGCAGGTGCAGGTGCACGTGTCTGCACATAGACACCCATAACTAATTAGTCAAACATCAGTTTTAAATGCACTGCATTTTCTGTGTATGGATGCTTTGCCTTCATGTGTGCTTGCCCACAGAGGCCAGAGAAAGCCTTGGATCCCCTAGAACTGGAGTTGCAGACGCCTGGGAGCCACTTAATGTGGGTACTAGAAAGCAAATCCCCACCCTCTGTCAGAACATCGAGTGCTCTTAGTGGTTACTAAGCCTTCTCCCCAGCTCCCCTCCCCCATACACGTTTTTATCTCCCAGTTTGTTGTTGCTCAGCGCTGTAACCCTTGGCGCCTCACTCCAAAGAGACAACCCTGACTTTTGTGAAGCAACAGTGATCTCTCCATCCCTTCTCAGCTGTCCCTCACAGTCTGGGTTCTTCTGAATAGAATGTGACTAGCCGACCTGTGTTCCTTCAGGGAAAAAGCAAGCGACTGTGTACAGGAGTACAAGCTGGCACATGAGTGCCACAAATAGTCCTTCCTAGAGAATATCGCCTTTCTCACGTTTAGGCAAAATAAAGAGTAGTAGCGGTAGGGACTATGTCTCTACTGGGACTAATGAAAAGAATTGAGGTAGGACTCTACACCAAGGTCGAGGCTAGCTTCTCCCGCAGGACCCCAAGCGTCCTGGCCACTCTGTTAAGACTGCTGTTGGTGGAGCATCTGCTAGATGCTCTGTCAACAGGCAGGTGGATTGACAAGATGAGAAATCTAACCAACGTGATGGGAGCAGGCAGCTGGCAACACTAAGTAGTGTAGGAACCTCTGGGGACAGGCCCAGCTGAAAAGAGCTGTCTGGAAGCTGTGTGGAAAGCTCTCCCTCGTGTGGTTTCCAGCCCATGACAAGCCCGGAGCAGAATCCAAGTCCTGGCGAGCATAGAGCTGCTGGTGCACATTAATAGTGTCATGGGAGCCCAGGCAGAGTGGGAGCAGTGTGCTCAGCCACCTGCTGCCTTAAGAGATTTGGCCCACAGGCCCTTGAGAGACTCTCCGAAGGTCCTCAGTGGGTAGCTCCAGGATGAGGTGAGTGACGCAATCTGAAAACCTCGAGGCTTCCTTTTTCCTCCCTGCTTGGCAAGAGATTGCCCAGGCGAGGAGTAAGTAGTCAGACACATGAGGGGACGTGATGCTGAAGTTTCTCAGTGGTTTTCAGAAGGTGCCCTGCGTCTGAGACACGGACAGGACAGGGACGGGGAGGGGGGGGTGGGGGGGTGGGGGGGGAGGACAGGGAGGGGACGGGGGGGGGAGGCGCTTGACTCTCACACCACTGGGGCCTGACACTGCTACTGGCTACCCTAGCCACACTCCCGCTGCTCATGATCCCTGCGTCTGGGGTGAGGGGTGGGGCAGCCATAGTTTGGAAATGGAAGAAATGGAAAAGGCATCCAAAGAAATAGTTAATTGTCTCCCCTTCCCCCGGGCCCCTGCACCTGCAGGCTGCGGTGTGTGGTTTCCCACAGCTGCAGCTGGCTCACAGCAGCCCCCTCCCTCCAAGGGAACCCGAGAGGCCCGGGAGTCTGAGGCGCCTGCAAGGGGCTCCTGGTCCTCCATTCAGCTTCTAAGGACGACATAGGATGCACTTAGAGCCTTCTAAGAGCTGCCACAGGGAGTGTTCTGATGGTGTGTAGCCAATTTAGGGTCCCAGCTTGGGTGCCAAAGGCGGAGATTCTGGTTTGGAAAATAGAAGGGGTTTCTTGAATAGGAAAAATAGCTGTAATGAAAAAAATAGCTGTAACCTTCCTCCTCCATAGGGTCTCTTAGCGCCGCCCTACTCTGCTGACTTCTGGAAGAGGCTGATTGGCCTCCTAGTCCTGGTTTCCTAAGGTGGGACACCTCCAGAAGAGCTCCAGAAGAGAGGATAAGTGAGTGAGAGACTGGAGTGGAAAGAGAAGCAAGTGTGGCTGGCTACCCTAGCCACACTCCCGCTGCTCATGATCCCTGCGTCTTGGGTGAGGGGTGGGGCAGCCATAGTTTGGAAATGGAAGAAATGGAAAAGTGAGACTGAGCAGGCGCAGATCTCAGCTGGTCCCAACAGCTTTGAACCCACGGAGCTGGGCCTCTAGCAAGGCCTGTTCTCTAGCCCAGCAAAAGACCAACCTGCCCCCCAGGGTCTTGGCTAAGTACACAGCTGCCCTCTAGGCAGGATACAGGGCTCCAGGGATGTCTTGAGAAACAGGCCAAGACAAGGAGACGATGTACTGGGGTGTTCCCTCTGGGACATCTCCTTGGACCAGGCACTGACTGGACCTGAAGTTTAGCCTAGCCTATTGTCATGCCCCCATCTCTGGCCTACAAATCACAAGCTCAGATCCTAGAGGTGTAGCTGGCTAATGACACCTGGGGTGCCACTTCAGGGCACAACCAAGGAATATGCTCTTGGACCTGATGCCAAAGCCAGGGAACGTGGAGGTGAGAATGTGAGAGGCCTGGATTGTGGAAGATAGGGTCCAAGGCTCTGACTTCTTTTGCATCCAGTTCCAGGCAGACTGGAGCACATCTCCCACCAGACCCACTGACCTCAGGCCCAGAGCTTCATTGGTCCCCAGTTGCAGGGACCCTTTGGCAAAGGAGGCTTGAGAGCAAATAGAACTGCTCTTGCCAGTAGCCCCTAGGTCAGATGTAGGAAGCTGGGAAAGAGAGGCTGGCAAAAACTACAATTCAGGAATAGGTCCTCGGCAGGGTGACAGCCAGAGCCTGGGAGAGGCAAAGGTGCATGCTGGGCAAGCACAGGGCAAGCTTTGCTCTTGACTTCTACCTATTATCACCTTCCTGTCAGGATTCAACAATGTCCGGCACCAGACCAGGCCCAGTGTCAGGAGACCACTGTGTGCTCCAGACCACGCTTAGCTCATTCACAGCAGTGCAACCCGGCACACCAAGACTACAGAGTTCTCACTGAAAGGTGATCGGAGTTCTGATTTCTCTCCAGGTGTACAGAGTCAAAGACGTGTAAGAGAGAGGGACTGGAAAGATCGCTCCACTGAGCACAGGCTGTTCTTCCAGAAGATCTGGCTTTAATTTTCAGTACCCACGTGGTAGCTTACAAGTATCTATAACTTCCATTCCAGGGGAACCTGGTGTCCTCTTCTGGCCTCCACAGGTGCTGCGCACACATGGTAGACACACTCAGACACACACACACACACAACAAATGCATATTTTTAAAATAAATATAAATAAAAGTTCTGGAGAAGCAGGTGCCCACGATGAGGTGACTGCCCACGTGAGTTTCATAGTTAGTTTTACTCTGTATCCAGTATTTATTCATTATGATCTTGAGAACTTACTGTCAAGATAAACAGAGAAAGCCTACTGTTGGGAGAGCTACTGGCCAGACCTACAGTGTACTTTCTGGTCTTCCCAAATCTCAGAGACACCAATTTTACAGTTTTATATCAGCATAGGCCCTTTGCCAAGATGGGCAAGGTGAACAAGTCTGGGATACATGGAGCTCTGTACTAAAAAGAACAACCACAATGCACACATAATACACCCATATAAAAGAATAGAGGACCAATGTGAAGAATAACAGCATGGGTTTTCACCAGACCTGGGGGGAAAGTATTACTAAGTATCTCACCGCATTATATCTTACTGCCTTTGTTTGAATTTTTGAAACAGGGTCTTGTCTGGCTGAATAGCTCTGGCTGGCTTGGAACTCTCTATGTGGACCAAGGTGGCCTCATCCTCACAGAGATTTGCCTGCCTTTCTCTCTCAGAGTGTTGAGATTAAAGGTATGTGTCACCACACACTGTTTTGTTGTTGTCGCTGTTCTTTGATTTTGAGACATCTTACTAGGCAGTCCAGGCTGATATATCACTATATAGCCCAGTCTGACCTTGAAACCCTCATCCTCCTGCCTTAAACTACTTGGCTAGTACCCAGCATGCTTGCCGCCAGGTATATACCATCATGCCTGACCCGAAGGATTTGGATTTTATTTTAGGAAAAAGGGGAAACGAAATGGTCACAAAAACCACATATTACATTATCCCGTTTATATGTAGCATCCAAAATAGATCAATCCGTAGAAAAAGAAAGCAGTAGATTAGTGGTTGCCTGGAGCTGGAGGCTGGAAGAAACAGGGAGAGAATGTTAACGGATATTGGGTTTCTTTCAGGGGAGGGATAATGGAAATGTTCTAAAACTGTTTGTGGTGATGTTTGCACAACCTTATGAATGTACCAAAAAACCATTGACTTGTACACGTTAAAGGAGTGAATTACATGGTGTGTGAATTATATCTCAATAAAGCTGTTATTTTAAGAAGGGTCATGGCCGTCAGAGAGTTGCTTTAGTCATGCAGGCCACTGTGGGAGACTTAACTGGAGAGGCAGTGGAGAGGAGAGGAGAGGAGAGGAGAGGAGAGGAGAGGAGAGGAGAGGAGAGGAGAGGAGAGGAGAGGAAGAGACAGGAAACCAGCCAGGAAGCTATGGGGTGGGGCCAGGTGCCGCCTCATGGATGCCTGGCTGGGACTGCTCTCTGGAAATTAATGAGGAGTCAGGCTGGGGTGCATCTTGAAGTTAGGGTTTGATAAGGAACTAGTGTAAGGAGTTGGGGAAAGGAGCTGAGTCTAGACCATTTAACTGCATGGAAGAAACATGGAGGAAGAGTTGCATTAGGGGAGGGGACAGGCAATCACAGCTCTGCTCTGGATGTGATAGGTCTCCAAGATGTCTACCATGCAAAGGAGATGTCAGGGGAAGGGTCTCTACCATGCAGTTGGGCACTACTGAAGGTTGAACGCTCAGCTATTTATTTAGTCACCTTAACTATGCTATGAGGCAAATGTCACAGTTATCCCCATCTGTGCTAGACACAATGTACTAGTTCAAATGTCCTTGAGCTGGCCCGGAGAGATGTCCAGCACACAGACACACACACACACACACACAGATACAAATAAAAGAAATATTACTTATTCTTACTTACACAAATCCTTACTTACAAACTAACAAATATCCCTGGCCTTACCTTTTGTTCTTGTCACTACTGCAACAACGAGTTTTTGCATAGGTCTTAGCAAGTGTCGAGTAAACGCACCATTACCCAGCCTCCGTGATGCCTCTCACCTCCTGACCTGGTGCAGGGGCAGTTATTAAGTGTGTTGGCATTGTCATGTAACCCATCTAGAATTACAAGAATGAGGGCTCATAAGTGACAGCGATTGCCACACAACCCTAGAGAGTTGTGTCATTTATGAGACTCTAATAGAGGCAGGAGAGAAGTGACTCCACAAAGTTGTCCTCTGACCCCCACATATGTATCATGACACACGCTCCCCACATACATCACTCTGTGTGTGTGTGTGTGTGTGTGTGTGTGTGTGTGTGTAGAAAGATTTCATTCTATGGGGTACTGCATGGAAACCAGAAAACTCTCAGAAAATTTCTGAAGTACTTTCACGCATCTCAGAAGGATCAAGGAACAGCCACAGAGGCAACTCACTTCTCAAGGAATCGTTGTACCAGCACCCCAGTATCTCTGTTTCTCTTTTCCTCCATGTCATCCCTGCTCTCTGGAATCACATTCCCAGTTATTCATTCTATGAAACCTATTTTTCAAGCCTGCTTAAGGGAGAAACTAGGGACACACCATCTTACCAAGGCACATGATTCACCTAACAACACCTGCTACCCAGGTCATCAGTGCAGAGCAGGGCTCATGCTAAAGTCCATTATTTGTTTGCTTGTTTTGTTTTTCTAACCCAAGGTCTCACTATGTAGCCCTGACTGTCCCGAAACTCACTCTGTAGACCAGGCTGACCTGGAACTCACAGAGATCTGCCTGATTCTACCTCCTCAGTAGTTGGATTAAAGGTGTGTGCTACCATTGCCTAACTTTAAGGCCCATTGCTGTATTGTCTACATTCTTCCACACTGCTTTCAAAGATTCCAATTTTAAAATTCCATTTAAGGGTAGAGGCCTAGGGAGAATCTAACCAGGAAGAGATTAAATGAGACCGTCTCTCAAGCATATTTAGAGATCAGGAAGAGAGAGCCAAAGGCGGGTGCAAAGACTTGCCACACAGAGAGAAAAGCAGGCCATTGAAGAGTCCCGACTTCCAAGGGAAGGAGGACAAGAGATAGACCTGTGGATGTGCCCACAAGGGGGTCACTGGTGACATGGACAATCTCTGCAGGAGAGAAGACAAACGCTTGACTGGAGCTGGAAGGAGAGAGGTGAGGATGTGAAGGGGAGCCAGCGCAGATGCCAGGGGATGAGCACAAAGCAGAGGGAAGGAGGGATCCAGAAGCTGGGGACAGGGTCTAAGAAGTGTTTGTTTTTAAGATAAGAGAGTTATAGTACTCAGTGCTGAAGGAAATGATCCTCTGTGAGGCTCGAGTGGATGGTGCAGGGGAAAGGGATACATCTTGGTGGTCGTCTGAACAGGAATGGCCCCCATAGGCCCTTATGTTTGAATACATGATCTCCAGTTGGTGGAACTGTTTGGGAAGGATTAGGAGGTGTGGTCTCGTTGGAGGAGATGTGTCACTGGGAGTGGGCTTTGGGGGTTCAAATCATGCATTTCGTTCCCAGTGTCTCCCTGTCTGCTTCCCAGTTGCAGATCAGATGTGAGCTATTTCTACCACCATGCCTTTGCTCTGCCATTGTAGACTTCAGCCCTCGAAAAGCATAAGCCCAAATTAAACACTTTCTTTTA
The DNA here is from genome assembly GCF_978045245.1 of Mus caroli. Lineage (NCBI taxonomy): Eukaryota > Metazoa > Chordata > Mammalia > Rodentia > Muridae > Mus > Mus caroli. Next base: position 61,841,613 of record NW_028227257.1, on the reverse strand, counting down.
TGAGTTGCCTTTGCATGGGTGTCTTATCACAACAATAGAAAAGTAACTGAGACAATCCTTGAGGAAGAAAAGGAATTAAGCTGTGATACACAGGTGACAAGTTGCTCTAGGACGAGAGAGGAGGGCACACGTGGGTACTCCCATCCACGAGTTTATTCGCTCAACAAGAGAAAAGAAGGCAGAAGCTAGAGAACAGACATAGGCACCTTGTGAGTCCTGGTGGTGGGAAGGCAAGTGCCCTGCAGTAGTTGTTAGCCGCTTGCGGCCTAGATGAACCGGGTACTCCTGAAAGGCAGGCTGGGGCTGAGAGACTAGACGGCGAGAAAAGAATGAAGCCAAGACAAATTTTTCTCTGATCAAGGCCCGAGAGTTTACTAAGAGACTGTGCTTATAAAGGGAGAAGGCCCATCACACACACACACACACACACACACACACACACACACACACACCCCACCCCCAGCCAGTCCATCCTTGGTGCCCGGAGCCAGCCCAAAGATTCTGAGAAACATGGATTGTCTCACAGGTGTCTCAGCAGGCAGCAGGATCTCGGAGAAGAGCAGGGCAGTTGACATATCAAAAGTAGCCAGCCAAGTCACAGGTGGCCCCACCTCAGTGGCGACAAGGTCTGCACCAGCCCACTTCAGAGTGGGAGAGGCTACACCCTGCATCTGTTTTTCCAAAGGAGAAGAAGGGAGTTCCTTGTAAGAGTGAGAACCAAGGGAAGGTACCCCAGAGTGGAGAAGACTTAGCCAGGTAATCCAGTGGGGAAGTGGGGCAGGTAAGTTAGCAGAGAAGCACGGTAGGGTTATGGGCAAGCCAATGCCTCCGTGAGGGCTGTGATTAGAATTGTGAGTGTGGTCAGGCAGCACTGCTACAGATGGTCCCTAGTGACACTGCTCAGTGCAGGTGTGGTATAGGCAGGGCAGCAGGTGGAGGCTGTATCAGCAGCCAGGCATGGCACCAGAGAGCTTGGACAATGGCTAGAGACTGTCATGGAAGGCCGACTCTAGCTAGAGAAGGTCAAAGGGGGCTGATGAATGGTGAAAAGAGAAGCTCAATGGAGCAAGGGGACAAAGGACAGAGAGGAGGTGAGCGTGTAAATGAGCGGAAAACACAAGGGGTAGGGCTCCTCAGAATGGGGTATGACAGATGCTGGAGAACTGGAGTCGGGGGTTTGAGGAAGGTCTATGCCAATCTCCAAAATAGCTTACCTGCTGCTACTCTCTCATTTGTCATGTTCTCTTTCACAGAATCTCTGCCTGACAGATTATACAGGACTTACTTTGTTAACCAGCCTTGCTCTCGTCATTATGTAAGCTCCTGCTGGCTGGGACATTTTGTGTCTCTCTGATTTACTTCTTAAGCCTCAACCTGAAAAAGTGAGTGTGATGTACAGGAAAGGATCAATAATATGTGCTATATAATGAATGAATGAATGGCTGGATGAATGAATGAATGAATGAATGGTAAGGTCTTTAGAATGATGAGCCAGTGGTTGCAGACAGGAAGACAATGAACCAGGTACTAAAATCTGAATGAGCAGAAGTTTGGTAGAGTATACTAACACTAGAAGGGATAGTGGCTGACTTAAGACAATCTCCAAAGAAATGCAAGACTGAGATGTAGCTCAGTGGTAGAGCACTTGCCTAGCATACAAAAGGCCTAGTTTCTACCAACAGCACCACCACCACTAAATAAGTAAATAGAGAGAAAAGGCAAAAGATGGACTTAAACGTGGGGTGATGCTGGGTATGGTAGCATACCCCTTTAATCCCAGCACTGTTACAAGTTCAAGGTCAGCCTGCTCTAGGTGGTGAGTTCTAGGTCATCCAGGGCTAGATAATGAGACATTTCTGGAAAGAAAGAAAGAAAGAAAGAAAGAAAGAAAGAAAGAAAGAAAGAAAGAAAGAAAGAAAGAGGGAGGGAGGAAGGAAGGAAGGAAGAGCTGGAGAGAGAGAGAGTGTGAGAGAGAGAGAGAGAGAGAGAGAGAGAGAGAATAAGAGGCTGGAGAGATGGTTCATAAGTCAAGAGCACTGATAGCTCTTCCATAGGATCTAAATTTCATCCCCTGGACCACACACACGCGCGCACACACACACACACACACACACACACACACACACACACACACACACGAAGGATGAAAGAATTGAGACCTGTGGCACCTCAGCCTGGGGTAGTGGGGTAGGTAAGGAGAAGCAAGTGAAGCACGTTCCAGTTCTCTGCTCTCATCAAAATAGGAGTGACTGATCAAACCATCAGTGATTCTTTGATAATACTATATAGCCTGGAAGAAGTGCAAAGAATTGAATGACATCCCTATAGTGAGACACACTGGTCTCCAACTCTGACACTGTTCCTCAAACCAAAGCAGGAGCCAGGCCTGGCAGTGCACACCTGTGACTTCAGCATTCAGTATGGCAGGAGGACCCCTAGTTTATGGTCAGTCTAAACAACATAATGAGGCCTTATAAAGGGGGCTGTCTGCAATCCACAAAGAGAATGAAAACCGATGTTGAAACATATCAGTCAGTCAAGCGATAAGCCATTATCATCATCCTATAACATGCACCAATTAGGAGCAAAAAATGCACAATCATTTCATTAAGGGATCCTGTTCTGGGCAGGAGAGACTGACTCATCATGGGAAGTTGCTTCCTGCCAAGCCTGACAGCCAGAGCTCTGTCCCCAGCAGCCATGTAGTAGGAGAGTAGTGACGTCAGCATAGTAGAGAGTGAGACTTGGACCCACACAAGTCCAAGTGCACTGTGGTGCACACACGAATATAGACAAAAAATAATTTTTAAAAAAGAAATGATACATTGCTAATAAAATTGCCTTTTTACATTTAATACTTATCAAATTCCATAATCAATGCTGTTCTGATCAATTAAATGGTAACTATTACAATAGCTAAAATCATAAGAATAAATATTCCTAACATTCAGAGCTTTATAAAAAGTATTAAAGTGCTCAGGAGGTGGTGAAGCACACCTTTAATTCCAGCACTTGGGAGCAGAGGCAGGCGGATCTCTGTGAGTTCAAGGCCAGCCTGGTCTACAGAGAGAATTCCAGGACAACCAGGGCTACAGAGAAACCCTGACTCCAAAAACCAGAAAATAAAAAGAAAAGTGTTAAAGTTTTAGTCTGACACATGGAAGACGCAGGCAAGAGAATCAGGAGTTCAAGTCCCTCCTGGGGTGGGGGTGGGGGCATAATGAATCCAATATCACTGCAGTTGCAGAAGCCTTAAGATTAGTTCCTGCTCCACACACCTGGCAGCTTATAACTGCCTGCAATTCTAACTGTAGAGGATCAGATGCCCTCTTTTGGATTCTAAGGGCACCTGTACTCACATGTGTACATTCCTGCAGACACACACACACACCCTCCACATACACACACAGTTAAAAATAAAATAAAACTTTCATTTTTTTTTATTAAACCAAAGAAACAAAGCATCCACAAATGATCATGTACACCTTTAATCTTAGCACTCAGGAGACAGAAGCAGGCAGATCTCTGAATTCAAGGCCAGCATGATCTACAGAGCTGTTGGGTTCGAGGTGGAAGCCAAGAAAATTCGCTTTAGATTCGGAAGCTTCAAGTGAAAGCTTTATTTTCTGAGTGCTCAGGGAAGCAGCCAGCTTGGGATCGGCACCTTGTCCCCAAAGGGAGACTGTACAACATTTTTATAGGATGGGAACACAAAATGAGGAGGAGCAGCAGTGTGGGCTGTTGCGTTGACCAATCATATTTTGACATCAGGGGATAAACAAAGAAGTTAGCATTGGTCTCTGAGCTTCTCTGAGTCTCCTGGTTTCAGGGTCCTGGATTCTGCTTTTGCAGTCAGGTCCCCTTCTGAACTCTGGTCTTGAATTTAGAATGATAAGGGAACAACTGGGCAAGCTGCATGTAGTCAATCAAGTCAAGACTAGCAGGACAGTTCTGACTTGTGTGCCTTAGTTTAGATAACGGGACAACAGCATCTTCTTCTTTATATCCTTTACTGACGAACAGACAAACATGAAACATCTGAAGAAGCAGGATAGGAGTTGAATTCCAGGGCCCGGGAACGTGAACTCAGTTTTGATCCTGCCAGCAAGATGGAACTCGTTCCTGAGACGGCTGGACTCAGGAAACTGTCTCTTAATAGAGCAACTTCCAGGACGTCCAGGGCTACACAGAGAAACCCTGTCTTTAATTAATTAGTTAATTAATTAAAAAATTAGTTGGGCGTTTGAAGCAGGAAGATCTTCAGTTTGAGGCCAGCCTGTACTACACAGCAAGATCTTGTCTCCAGCAGACAAATAAATAAAAACGTTAGTTTGTTCCACTATGGTTTTGAAATGGACATTGAATGGTCACTGGCTGCCAGGTTCTCAGCATTGCAAACATCGGTTACAGAGTCCTGGCTCCTCGCCCCACTTCCCACCCCAGCCCTGACCCTAAACCTCTCCAGCCCCTGGGACTTGCTTCCTTTCTCCCAGTTTTTCTTTTCCTATAAAATCCAGCCATTTTGACAATGCCCTCTCTTGGCTTCTTGGTTCCCCTCTTGGTCCCTGTCCCCCATGGCCCGGTCTATTCTGTGGGCCATGTTCAGTCTGAACTCTTTTTTTTTTCCCCCCGAGACAGGGTTTCTCTGTGTTCCCCTGGCTGTCCTGGAACTCACTCTGTAGACCAGGCTGGCCTCGAACTCAGAAATCTGCGTGCCTCTGCCTCCCAAGTGCTGGGATTAAAGGCGTGCACCACCCGAGTCTGGCTCAGTCTGGACTCTTACAGATGCTTCTGGCTGCTCTCTCCATCATGTCTACAATAAAAACTTTCTCCTCGATTTTATGTAGGAGAGTGGTCATATCCTCATTTTTGTTCAGTGTGAAACTACTGGGGGGAAAAGAATGCTTCAATTTTTAGCCAGCACTGGCTAGTTAAAAAGAAATCCACGAGTTCAAACCTGTAATGCCAGCACTTGCGGCAGGAAGACGGCCACGAGTGAGTTGAAGGCTAGCCTGGGCTATATAGTGAGTTCCAGGTTAGCCCTAGCTAGGGAGCGAGACTCTGTCTCAAACAAAACAAACAAATGAATGAGAAATCAAGCCAGGTAGACAGCTCAGGAGGCGAAGGGTGTCTGCTGCCAAAACTAACAACCTGAGTTTGATCCCTGGGACCCACAGGATAAAAGGAGAGAATCAAAGCCAGCAAGTTGTCCTCTAACCTGTCAGGACATAAACCACTCACATTGTACAAATAAGTAAATAGATGTAATGAAAAATTGAAACAAAAAAAGAAAGAAAAAAAGAAAGATGTTATGTTAAATTTTAGTTGTAAAGTGTCACTAATAATTTTCCTCTAAAACTTCCTGACTATTCTGTATAATAAAGGCATGTGTTCCTAAAAAAACAAACAAACAAACAAACAAACAAAAAAACGCTGCAAGGATGACCTTGGTAACTAAACTTGGGATAAAAAGACTTAAGCGCCAACTTAAAAAACTAAAAAGGGTACTTGAGGGAAAAATAAAAAACTTCAAGGGGCCATGAGGGTGAGTGGGGTGTATGGGTCGTGGGTAGGGTGTAAGGGTCTCTATTCTACAGAGCCTGCACCTCTGAGAAGCCCACGGAGGTGGGCTTGGAAAGTACATCTGCTTCTAACCAGCAATCTTTCAAGCCACTAAAATCACAACAAAAGCCCCAACAGCAGGCCCTGCCCTGGGGCTCTGGAGGCTGCCCCACTCTGGCCTCCCCAGCCACCCCATCCTCTCCCGCCCGCCCGCCTGGCTGCCCGCACTGGCCGCCACCTCCCGTCCAGCCTGGAGTAAATAAACCACCGGGCAGGGACCCAGACAATGGGCCTTGGCGAGGAGTTAATGGGCTGGGCCTCTCGCGCTAGCCGAGTGTGACCGGAGCTGGCAGGGGGCCTGGCCTGGCGCCAGCATCGATTACGACTAGACGGAGCCAGGGCAGACTTGGCACGGACAGGCCCCACAGCTGGCAGATTCAGTCACCCTCACAGAGGGCACGAGGCCTCCCCTGGGCGCTCGCTGTCACCCGCTGGCTGGGCTCCCGCCTCCACCAGCACTGCAGGTGGGGTGGAATTACCAGTTGCCCCTACACACACATACACCCTGGACCCTGATTTTTGATCCTTCCCAAGTCTGTTCTTGATCAGTGCTCTTCTGTCACAGGCTGATCTGGGCCTCATAGACTAGGAGGATTGAAGATTGGGTGTACAGAACAGGCCATGTCCTCCCGCAGTGAGGACAGAGCTGGGCTGGAGTCTGCCAGATGAAAGGGGTTCTTTTCCTAGCCCCACAAACTCCTCCAGAAAGCTCGCTAGTGGGACATGTTGGGGAACAGGCCTTCTTGACTTAGATGGTGTCAGTCATCAGTCCTTAGGGCCAACCAGCAACAGTGTGTCCATGCCTCCAACGGAAGTTGGCTTCTCTGAGGGCAGGTGTTACTCCCGCAGGTTTCAGCACTCTTTACCCTGTATTTCCCTCACTTTCCCCTCCTTTTGTGAGCTCTGGTTTCCAGAGGGGGTTTGAACCATGACTGACTGATCACTGAGGGGAGCGCTGAGCTTGAGAGGGTGGAGTGGGTAGGAGAGCGCATGGCCCACCAAACAAAGTGATGGTCTTGAAGCAGAAAACAACACAGGGAGGGGTAAAAGTGTGGGTGGGAATGTCCACACTCTTGGACAGGTGGGATGGGAGGATTTGATTGTATTTACATCGGAGTGTGTGTTTGAGGCCCCTGACACGGTGTTAGGAACCGAACCTGGGTCCTGTGGAAGAGCAGCAAGGGCTGGGGCTATCTATCACTCCGGTCCCAACACTTACTTTTTAGTGTCCTTGAAGGACCTACAAAAAGCACTTAGGTCGTTTAGGAACATAAAATGTGCTACGCATAACTTGGCTCATAAAATTGTCACCTTCGTTATGTGTTTTCAGAGATGTGAAGTCCTGTCTGAAAGTTAAAAAGGACTCCTCAGGGAATCCCTCCCGCCCCCTTCCCCATCCAGTCCAGATTCACCCTTCCCCCTTACACAGGACTGTTCTTCCTGCTTAGCCTCTCACTCCACCCTAATGCAGTCAGTTCCTCAGGGCCCGGTGTACAGAAGGGTTCTGAGCTGGGTTTAATTAACACCAGCTTAAGAGCCATCTTTTTTTCCCTGGGTGCCCCAGGACAGGTAGCTGACTCAGCTCACAGCCTTGCCTAAGGCCATTGCTGATGGGCCATGGCTGCCCTTTCCATCGTGTTGCTTGTACCTGCCTCCTCTGTGAACGCCAACCCACAGCTTCTGCTTCCTACATCCCCTCTTCTGACTCTGCCTATTCAATGGTGTTGGGGATGCTGTCGGGTGATGGGGGAGGGTTATTTCTCCCTCCTCAGCCCTTGGACCGGGTGAGAAGCCTTCAGAGGAGCTACTTCATCCTGGCTGCTCCCTTCACATCCTGGCTGAGCCTGATGGTGTTTGTGCAACCTTCCCGTCAGCTCCTGGGAGAAGTTCAAAGAGCTTCAGTCTTCGCCTCTAGTTTCCTCTCCAGACAAGCAGCTTTCCCTGCTGGTCCCCTGCCCTGGTCTCTCGAGGAAACTGCCCTTTCCTTTCCCCCTGCCTCTCCCTCCAGCAGGTCAGGAGTATCCTGAGAACAGAGGGGTCATCAGAAGCAGGTCTTTGGGAGGGAGAGAGGGCTTCTGGTCACTAACTGGCACCCAGAGCCACCAACCCTGGGAAAGGTTCATGGATTGTTCAGGAACATGCTTCCGCAGACTGCACTTCCTGGCCACCCATGCCATGAGAATTTGTCCCACACGCTGCCTTTCTGAGGAAGTTTAACTACTGAGCCCATTCTCAGGGAAGATGTTTTGATCCTAGGTCTCTCAGAAGAGGCCTCAGAACTGAGAATGTTGTCATTCCTGGCTGTCAGTCAAGGCCATACTCTCTGATGGGGAGAGTCTGGTTCTCCAAGGCTTGAACTGGACTGGATCCATTCTAACTACCCTTAGAAAACTTACACGGTGCTCAAGGATACACGCTGGCTTAGTGAGTGCTAAACGCCACCCTTGCCCTCCCTGCCCCTCTCCTCCTCCACCAAAGAGGACCCGGGGATGGAAGGTCCTGCTGTTCACTCTCCATACATCCTCTGGGGCAACTGCCTTTCATGCCCAGGGAGAAACAGAGCCCCAAGTTCACCCTTTCCACAGAAGCCCACCCTCTCCAGAAATGGATAATCTAAATAGATAGGCAAGCCAGGAGACCAGGTGAACAGTGAGTCCATCCGGCCTAGAACACACCTTGATCTAGATTCCATGAAGCCAAGGAGCTGGTTCTTTGAGAAGCCACAAGGATTAGCCTTGTGGACAAGACTCAAAAAACCACGAGACTATCTATTTGAACTTCAGAGAAAGGGGTTCTGGACTGTGAGACAGAGGACAAATGAGTCAGCAAAAAGACTTCCCATGCCCCAAAGGGGAAGAGGAGGGAGGATGGGGAATTTCCATCATCAAAGATTGGGAGGATGCTGGGTAGAAGTTGAAGGGGAACCGGCTACTCCTACTTGGGGCAGGAACTTAACATCACTGGATCCGAGTGATTTACCCCAAGTCCAGTGATGAGATGAGAAAGGGAATTCATGGATTTTAGCCATTTTCGTCACTTGTGTGACCCACCAGTGTCTCGGGCTTTCCTTACAGAATTAGTTCACGTGGACTTGGAAGTGCTTGCTGTAATGACGGGGAGTCCTAAGTGAGCTGGAGACAAGCCTGGGAGAGGAGACAACTGTGCTGGGGTAACAGAAGGGTTACTGGAGCAAGCTGAATCCTGACTGACAAGTGGCAAAGGCTGAGAAGTGTTACAGGGAACACCCTACCTGTGGGGAGAAACCCATTCTGTAGCTCACGCTCATATGCCAGAAAGAGTGCCAGTTTTGGGTAAATGACTCCTCTTTGAAAGGCAGCAATGTCTCTTCATTTGCTTGCTTGCTTTTTGAGACAAGGTCTTCTGACATTCTGTAGCCCAGGCTAGCCTAAGCTAGAAATCCTTTAGCCTTAGCATCCTGCAAATGTGCTGGGATTACAGGTAGGTGTCTCCAAACCCAGCAGAAGCAAAGCACCTTAAAGAAATAGAAGCTAAGTCAGACACTGCTGAGGGATAGCTTCAGTTCCACCACTCTGGAGGCAGAGGCCGGCCTGCTCTACAGAATATGTTCCAGGACAACCAAGGCTACACAGAGAAACCTTGTCCTATAATGGGGGTGGGGTGGGGTGGAGAGGGACCAGAAACTTTTATAGGTAAACATTTTGTTTTTGTTGTTGTTGTTGTTGCTCAGTGCTAGGAATCGAACCCAGAGCCTCATGTATCCAGCTCTAGGCTCTACCACAGAACAATGTTCCCTCCCCAGCCAACATTCGAATTTCTTTCTTTCTTTTTCTGAAGATTTATTTATTCTTATTTTATGTATATTTTGTTATGCCTGCATGTATATCTGTGTACCACATGTATGACTAGTGTCTCCAGAGGTCAGAGGAGGGTGTTGGATCCCCTGGAACTGGAGAAACAGAGGCAGTTGTGAGCCACCACGTGGATGCTGGGAGTCACTCCCAGGTCCCCTGTACAAGCAGCAAATGCTCTTAACCATCGAGCCACCTCTCTAGCCACCCCCTCCCATTTCAATATTTTTATACAAAACACTTTAGAAACATAAAAGCAAAAGAAGTTATAAAGAAAAAGTATGACTAGTTTGAATATATTAAAAATGTTGGAGTTCACATAGATGAGATTATAAACCAAATAATTTATAAGTAACTTATAAATACACAATAAGATACTAACACATAAGCTAAGGAGTTAAATGCTTGTGGGTGTGGGGGTAAACAAACACTTGGAATCTTAGCACTCGGGAGGCTGAGGTGGAAGGACTGCAAATTCAGGGCTATCCTGGGCTATATATTAAGACCCTGTTCCTCCCTGTTCCCAACAAAAAAGAGCTAAATACCAAGAGAGAATTAACAGAAGAAACGATCCCAATTAAACATGCACATATTTCTCATTCTTTTAGAAAATAAGAAAGTATATGTTAAACAGCAAAATGTCATCCTTCCCTTTAACATGAGCAAAATAAAAATGTTTCAGGTCATAGTACCGCATTCTACTTTACATGGGTGGTAGGACCGTCATATCCTGGAAATAACAGAAAAAGGTGCTATGGATGTAACAAAAGACAAGCTGGGGACAGGCAGCAATGGCTCTTGAGAAACCCACACCACTGTGACCGGAGATAACAGTTGTCTATAATCAAGTGGCCTTTCACAGCGCACAGGTGCAGAGGGACGCTCCCCTCTGAGCGTGACGGCTATTATCATCTTAATCAAGAGCAACAGTGGTTGCCCATAAGCCATTCTTAATTTCAGGCTTGTTAACTGGGGGGAAAGGGGGAGAGAGGGAGGGGAGGGAGAGAGAGAGAGATTCGATGCTCACCTGGGATTCTAGCTACCCACTCCTCCAGGCTGCCCACTGCTCTTCCCCAGCTTCCTGTCATCTTGGAGGTTGCTGGAGGATAGAAAGTAGGAGGCTAGGGGTGCGAGCCATCTGCGTGGCTATGGAGATGTCATCCCCATGCTGGGATGAGACTTTCTGATGATGCAGCTGTTTGTGGGTACCCAATTCATGTTCCTGTAAACTCATTGGTTCATCAGGCAAGGCTTGCATAGAACTGTCACGTTGGTCTGTCCTTGATTCCCTATCTGAGGTGAGTAGACATTTGTGAATTCTTCCCAGAAAAACCCTACACAATAAGTGTGCTGGAATGGCTACCTGGCCAGCAGCTGGATTCTTCAGTTTTCCTGGAGGAAAGTGCTGCCCTAGGTAACCAGCCCTCCCTTCCTCCTTCCCTGATGGAAGGTGAATGTGAGTGGCTTGCATCCCTCAGACAGTGCTTTTAAAAGAGCGTGTTGATGGTGACAGCAAAATAGGCTAGACGTGGCTCGAGTCCTTGAACAACCAGGGGAAGGCCGAAGGCCACAGACGTTAAGCAGACACGAGTGAGGAATGAGCTCTGTGTGAAGAGAGAAGCTTTATTTATTCTAATGTTTAGTAGCCCTTAAAATTATTACTCAGGCGTTGAGTTTAGGAGTATTTTCTAAAGAACTAATCTGAGCATGGTGAAGTATGCTTCTAATCCCAGCACTCAGGAGGTAAGGCAAATCTCTCTCTTCCCCTACCTCTGCTCTACAAAATAAATAAATAAATAAATAAATAAATATTTAAAAAAGAAATCAGGCCAATCAGAATTACACAGTGAAACTCTGTTTCGAAAGAAAGAGAGAATGAATGAATGAATGATCTAGGAATGGAGCTGAGTTGGTCGAATGCTTGCCTAGCATGCACAAAGCCCTGGATTTGATCTTCAGTGTTTCATAAACCATAATGTATGGACATAAATTCTATTATCCCGACATTCAGGAGGATCTAAAGTTCAAGGTAATTGTTGGATTCTTAGTGAGTTTGAAGCCAGTCTGGGCTATAGAGCCAAAGGAAGGAAGGAAGGGAGGGAGGGAGGGAGGGAGGGAGGGAGGGAGGGAGGAAGGAAGGAAGGAAGGAAGGAAGGAAGGAAGGAAGGAAGGAAGGAAGGAAGGAAGAGAGGAAGAAAGGAAAAATGGAAGAAAGGGAGGGAGGGAGATGTAATCAGCAGTACAAATATTGATAAATCATACAACCAATGAATAAAACCTAAATATCTAGGACTGGAGAGATGACTCAGCCGTTGAAGGCACTAGCTGCTCTTCCAGAGGAAGGAAGAAGTTCTGTTCTCAGCACCCACATGGCTGCTCACAGCCATCTGTAACTCCAGTTCCAGGGAATGTAAAGTCTTCTTGCCTCCTCCAGCAACAGGCACGCACATTGTGATAGACATACATCATAAGCACCCCCACACACAAAACATAAATAATTTAATTGATTGAAAAAGCTAAGTAGCTGTAATTACAATGAAGTTTGTATCGGGCTCTTTGGCTGGGAATCAGTCAGCTAAAGACAGAAAATAAATATATCAGATTGCATAGTAGCACAAAAATTAGGAAGAACAGCAACAAGTGGGGAGGGGGAGAGAATGGAGGCTGGCTCAGTCAGTAAAGTGTTCGCTTAGATGGCACAAAGCTATGAGTTCACAGACTGCATATGGAGACTTACATCTCTAATCCCAGAACTTTGAGAAATGGAGGCAGGAGGATCAAGTTCAATATCATCCTTGACTAGAAGGTGATTTCAAGGCTAGCCTGGGCTGGAGAGGGAGGTGGGAGAAGAGGAAGGAAGGGAAGGGGAAGGGACGGGAGGGGAAGGGAGGAGAGGAGAGGAGAGGAGAGAGGAGAGGAGAGGAGAGGAGAGGAGAGGAGAGGAGAGGAGAGGAGAGGAGAGGAGAGGAGAGGAGAGGAGAGGAGAGGAGAGGAGAGGAGAGGAGAGGAGAGGAGAGGAGAGGAGAGGAGAGAAATTGACAAGAGAAATTAAGAAGTATGGATGCCGACCACTTGTACAAATATTTTGTAATAAAGCATGTATATATTTTATTAATTTTTAACCAGAAGGTAATGTGGTTCTTCTTCTGCCTTAAGAAACCTTTTGGGGCTGGGCAGTGGTGGCGCACGCCTTTAATCCCAGCACTTGGGAGGCAGAGGCAGGTGGATTTCTGAGTTCAAGGCCAGCCTGGTCTACAGAGTGAGTTCCAGGATAGCCAGGGATACACAGAGAAACCCTGTCTTGGAAGGAAGGAAGGAAAGAAGGAAGGAAGGAAGGAAGGAAGGAAGGAAGGAAGGAAGGAAGGAAGGAAGGGAGGGAGGGAGGGAGGGAGGGAGGGAGGGAGGGAGAGAGAGACAGAGAGAGAGAGAGAGAGAGAGAGAGAGAGAGAGAAAGAGAGAGAGAGAGAAAGAAAGAAAGAAAGAAAGAAAGAAAGAAAGAAAGAAAGAAAGAAAGAAAGAAAGAAAGAAAGAAAGAAACCTTTTGATTTCATGACTAAATTACTAAGGTCCCCTTATGCTTTTGCTTGCTAACTTACTTGTGAGAAACAGGTCTTTCACCCTAGGTTGGCCTTGAACCCTTGTTCCTCCCACCTAAACCTTCCAAGTGGCTGGAATTATAGCAATTTTCCCAGACATCATTGCTTAAAACAGCAGTTTCAAGTATGGACAGAAGACAAGCATAGTGGTTCATGTCTGTGATCCAGCGTTTAGGTGACTAAGGCAGGAAGATTGATAATTCTAGCCCAACTTGGGCTATATAGTAAGACTGCATGAATAAACCAAACATGGTGGTACATACCTTTAATCCCAGAACTCAGGAGGTAGAGCCAGCGGGTGTCTGTGAGTTTGATTAAGGCCAGCCTAGTCTATAAACCAAATTCCAGGCCAGCTACAAAGCAAGACCCTAAACACATGGGGAGAAATTGGAAAGCAGCGACAACCCACTGTCCTTTCATTACTGTGTCAGTCAGGATGGGCTAGGGCCCACAGCATTCCAAAGGACACACATACAAATATATGGTTAGTTTTCTCTTGGCTCCACATTGTTTGGCCAGAGGCTCCGTTTTACATGAATAACCACGGTGGCAGAGGCTACCCCATTTTGTGAGCACACTACTCTACTAGATGAGGCCCCTTGAATCACAGGAACAGGTTACAGAGTACAGCGTGGCCTATAATTACTCTCTGCCTTAGTTCAAAGGTGACAACCACACTTCTGCTTAGATTTCATGGTTCACCTAGTTCAGGACTACAGTGTTGAGTGAGCACCATTGTCTCTGCGAGAATCACCATGACTTCCGCCATCCTGTTTACTCTTTCCTCTCTGCGGCTGCATTTTCCTCTCTCCTTTCCTTTGCAGAAGTGCACCTTTCTGAGACGCCCTAGGCCAGGGATAGCAATTCTTGCTGTGGCGTCTTCCTCCCGTGTGCATGCACACTGCTCATCAGGCATGGACTCTTTTCCTGCAAAGACCAGATGCAGCGTCAGATTCTTTCCAATGGGAGCTGCCTGCTTTCTCTGCATCATCACTGGAAGGAAACTCACTTGCCATCCCTTGCCTGAAGAACTTCTCCAGACCCTAGGACGTGGAGCCGCCTTCAGGCTCCGTGTCTATGGCCCCACTGTTTTTCTCAGGGATGCACAGAAGCCAGCAGGTGTCTGGTCCTTTCTGGTGTCTGTGTGGCTCACGAGTGGACCTCATCTGGGACCCTAGTGTTGCCAGCACTCCTGGGCCCTGGTGTTTTCCCTCCACCTTCTACCACTTTGATCAGAATCAGAACAATCATAGGAAACTTGGCTTCCTGCACAGTGAACATGGGTCACCACTCACGAGAAAGAAGAAAGTCTTCAGGGTACAAACAGAAAAAAAAAAAAAACAGAACAAAACAAAACAGGTCCTTCTCAGCCAGACCTGACACCAGACGTTTCTAGAAGCCTCCACAGTTCAGGTCATTTCCCTACGCCAGGAAAGAGAGCTTTCTTTCCTACTGTTAGCAACAAACGAACCAAACAAAGGCCACTGCTCACTAACTCATTATGTACACACTTGAGTGCACACACACATTCATACACATTCACACAAACACACACATACACTCATACACACACACACACACACACGCATATATACATACACAAACACTCATATCCACACTTACACAAAACAAAAACTTGTTATTCTTAAAAAGAAAGAAAGAAAGAAAATATCACTTTCTTCAAGAGTTAAATAATGAGATCTCACTAGGAATATTCAGAAGGTTCTATCTCTTTGCCCTGAAAACTCTGCTCATCCTTTTGTTTCTTGCAAGCTTTATCTTTGGCCCCTGGGGTCTCCTGTAAGAGATACTTTAGAAAACAGAGAAGTTGTGGCCAGCTGCTGGCTTCCTAGTATTTTCCCCTCTAAGGCATTTCCCTAAACTCCTTAAAGTCCCCCCTTTATACAAAGTGAGGATTTGTTCTCTCTACACAGACAGTCAAGAAGTCCCCCTAGAAAGCAGTTTTCGCTACTGTAGCTGTTTGGAATTGGCTCCACAGACGTAAACAGGGTCATCTGGGGCCAGAGAGGGTGGCTGTTTCGTTTTAAAGCTCTGGTTAAGAGTGAAAACATGTGACTCTGGCTCAGCCAGAAACAAGGCAGCCTTTGTGTATGCTGCAGTGGAGCCAACAAGTGTGAGTGAGTGGCAGTCCTGAGGCTACACACATGGGCAGGCACAGAAGGCTGGTTCAAAGGCTCTGGTGGGATGCTACTAGGGGCAGGTTAACTCTTTGTTGGAAGGTCTATGCTTTATTGAGGAGCCAACCAGGTATTTCTTGGGGTGGGGGGCAAGACAGAGACAGAGAGACAGGGTAGGGGGGAGTGACCTTGCAAAGGGACACAGTATCCCTATACCCAGCTAAGAGGCAGCCCAAAGCCATTAGAGAAATGTCTGGGGTGGTTTGAAAGATTAACCACAGCATGCCCTTGTCTTCACATCTAAACACTGCAGGCTAGCCCATTCCCAGCATCCCCTTAGCTCAACCTCTGCTCCTGCATGGCTGGGGACCTGGAGAAGACCTCAGGACAGACCTAGCCACTCCTTGATTCTTCCCAGGAGTGGAAGGGTGATTGTTGGTAAGCTACTGCCAGACGAATAGTGTCAGTCCGCTGACTCAGCCTACCCTGGCTGCACCCTCAGGCACCGGCAGCCATGTGCACTGGGCTTCACCAAGGTAGTAAGGACCCTTGGAAACTCTGCCTGTGGCCTCCCACACAAGGCAGGTGGCCCGCCATCCTGTGCTGTTGATAGCTGCTTACTGCTCCCGTGGCTAATGTGCCCTTCCCCCAGCTGCATCTCAGCCCAGGACTCCAAGCCCTCCTGCTCAGAGCCTTGTGGCACCAGGAAGAAAGGAAACAGCTTAGTTTTGCCATACAAATCCCGGGCTTCTGGACTACAGGGAGAAGGGAAGATGGTGGTGACGGTCTTATTGAATACCACACCATTAGCACTCATGAGGTTACTCTCAGGATGAGTTTTCATTCCCTTCTTCTAGAGATTTCTGAATTCCTGGTCAGAGTCAAGGTCTTTGCTAGGGGGTGGAGCTATGGTGAAGAAATGAGACCAGTTATCACAGGTCCCATCAGGCCCCTCCCGGGCCCTCCTGTCTATCTAGGTATGTCCAGAGCCACTTACCCAATCATAGCTATTGGTGATCAAGAAAATAGTACCTAGCTGGGCACAGTGATAGACACCTTTAATCCCAACATTCAGGAGGTGTGTATCTGAGTTCCAAGACAGCTGGGTCTATATAGTGAGTTCTAGGACAGCCAGAGCTCCATAATGAGACCTTGTCTTAAACACTGCCCCCAAAGGAGAATGGTGTCAGACATTAAAGAAATGACTTCCTAGTTGGAGGTACGTGCTTCTCTTGCAGGTGATCCAGGTTCTGTTCCAAGCACCTACAAAACTCCAGTTCTAGGGGAGCTGGTGCCCTCTTCTGGCTCTTGTATTACTAGGCACATACCAGTACACATACATTACGCAGAATAAAAGAGACAAATATGGAAAGGAGAGAGGGGGAGGGGAAGGAGAGGGAGAGGAGAGAGAGAGAGAGAGAGAGAGAGTGTAAGGAGCCGTCCTCACATTCGCCATTACAAGATGGCGCTGATGGCACTGACACCCGTGTTCTAAGTAGTAAACAAGCAAGCTGCGCATGTGCCGGGGTAGCTTTCCACCCATGTGCTCTGCCTTTCCCGTGATGACAACTCCGGCCGATGGGCTGCAGCCAATCAGGGAGTGACACGTCCGAGGTGGAGGACAGTCCTCGATAAAAGGGAGAGGGCTCCGCAATCTCTCTCTCTCTCTCTCTCTCTGGCTCTCTCTCTGGCTCTCTTCTCCACTGGCTCCTGATGGGGTAAGCAATAAAGCTTGTGCTGCAGAAGATTTCGGTTACCCTGAGCGTGGTCTTACCAGGGGACACAAAAGCTCGCAATAAGAGAGAGAGAGAGAGAGAGAGAGAGAACCACCACTCTTTTTTTGGGGAAAGGATCATTGAAATTTCATGCCCTGGTGTCAGCAAAGGGACTTCTTCCTAGCTTTGATCTTACCAGACTTGGGGGCTGGAAGGGTTTTCTGTGATTCTGTTTAAAATAATGCCCATTTCACTCGAGTATATTCACATTTTTTCAGAGCCTCTGAAATTGGTGCCTGGGGCTCAGGGGCACTTGGTAAATGTGTGTTAGAAATGAGGTGACCACCAGGCATTGAACCCTCTCCACTTCAAAGTCAGAATCATCGGGCATAACCCTGGGATCACTCGGGTGACAAACAAGAAACTTATATCAGGGACATGCAGACCTCCTGGCCTCTGCCTGTACCTGCTCTGGGTCTCCCCTAGCCTCAGGCCATGTTTTCCTATAACTTTCAAGGTCTGATTAGTTCCCAGACACTAATTTAGGATGAACCTTGAAACAACATGATCAGAACCTCCTTGCTGTGTTTATGGGAAGGCACCCCTCTTTAAGTTGGATAAGAGTGCTATAAAGACTGGCCACAAATACCCTGTCTGGACTGGAGTCGTGGCTTCTGAAAGAACCAGCCCATTGTCATGGCTTTGGTCTCTGAGTGTGTGGACAGGAAGTGTGGGCCCCTGACATCAGGAATGCAGTCTGATAAACACAAGTCTCCAGTGATTGCACAATTCTCCTTCACGGTACACAGAGGGTGAAGCACACAGGATGCAGAAGCAGCGTCTCTCCATGTGGATAAAGGGAAGGATGGAATGAAGAAGGTTTCCTTGTGCTTCTAAGCCTCTGTGGTGCTTCTTTTTAGGCTTGTTGCTTTGCAATAAGGTAGTCTTCATTATGTGTAAAAATCTCTCTTAGCTGGGCACAGTGGTGAAGGACTTTAATCCCAGCACTCAAGAGGAAGAATTCCAGGCCAGTCAGGGCTACATGGCAAGACCTGTTTCAAAACAACAACAGAACCGTGTGTGTGTGTGTGTGTGTGTGTGTGTGTGTGTGTGTGTGTGTGTGTGTGAGAGAGAGAGAGAGAGAGAGAGAGAGAGAGAGAGAGAGAGAGAGAGAGAGAAACAGACAGAGACCAAGAAAGACAGAGACGGAGATAGAAAAAAACAAGAGAGACAGAGAGAGACAGAGAGACTCTCACTAAGTGTTGTCGAAATCCATTTACCTCAGCCTTCCCAGTGCTGGAATTACAGGTTCACACCAGCCATGCCCCCAGCTAATTGCCTGAAATTTTATATACGAATCCTTGAGTTTAGACACACTCTGTGTCTTTTTCCTGGGGAGATGATCAATATTTTGTTTTAGTACAAACAAAAGAATTCAAGGCTCTTCCACCCTCAAAGAAACCAATGGACAAAACAGTGGACAAATAAGCCTAGTCCGACCCGCTGACAGATGAGGATGCCCAGTGCCAGAGAGGTCCTTCCCCAGGTCACCAGTTAGGGATGGAGTCACATTGAACCTCTTCAGTCCTGGCCAGGTGGCTTTCCCAATGTTCCACACCACCTAGACTTCTTGAAAGGGCTGATCTTCAGGGCAGGAACCACGTGGCTTGTTTTGGATCAGTGCCCTGGGCTTAGGATAGTTCCTTGTCTCTGTGGTCACCGGCTCATCAGCGGGCCTCATCTTCTTAGGCACTGTGAATGTTACTCAAATGCAGGGTGGCATGGAGCCAGGCAAGTTTTACACATCAGTGACTGATAGAACATGGTTAACACAGTCTCTTCTCACCTCTTTGAGTGGCATTTCTAATTCTGGTTAGAATTCGGTTCCAAACAGTTTTTCCAGTTAGGCAAAAAGTTCTCCCAGGAAGCAGGGGATTACGGGGGAGTAGTTGGGTTTAGTGGTCCAAAGGAGTCTCATTTTACAAAGGATTCTGTGCCAAGACCTCCAGTGAGGGGGAAAAAAATCACACAAAGTAAAAATTGTCCTTGAAAATCCTTTAAGATGCCCATGAAGTTCAACAAGCAGATGTGATCACATCTCAGAAGAGCCAGCCAGTTCTTTCTTTGCCTCAGTTGAGCAGCAGAGGAAAACACTGGCTAGCATTTAGAACACCAAAGCAGAAAGGCTTATCTCTGTATGATCAGTCACTGCTGTGATCTGACCGGGGAAGGGCCTGTTCATACTCCATCTCTCTCTCTCTCACACACACACATATGCACATACACGTACACACATACACACACACACACCTACACACATACATACATACATACACACATGCACACACACATACACACATGTACACACATGCACACACATGCACGCACACACACATGCACACACATACACACATGTACACACATGCACACACACATTCACACACATGTATGTACACACATCTACACACATATATGTACATACACATACACACACACATCACCACCTGCAAAAGGAGCAATAGAGCTGTATACTGTGTTGCTATGCACCAATACATCACTGTATGAACCTCCCACCACTCTATGAGCCCCCCCAAACTCTTTTCAGCTAAGCCACACCAATGACTTGATACAACCTAAACAGGCCCTTCAACTAACCTCACCTTTATACCAGCACCTCAGTCTCATCCACCTTGGCTTCTTAATCTCAAATTCCTGACCCATAGAAATCACACGCTCATAAATGCCTATCATTTTAAGCCATTACATGTGAGGGTGACTGGCTATGCAGAACGCACATGCAGAATGCTAACACCAGAGTAACCTGCAGGGTGAGGAACACTCTGGTAGAATGAGTTTTGTGGTAGAGGGGCTGAGATTGCAGTTGCTTTTATTTTATTTTATTTTATTTTATTTATTTTTAAGATCTGTTTGTTTGTCTAGAGACAGCATCTCACTGTGTAGACCAGGCTCACTGACTTTGACCTCACATTGATCCGCCTGCCTCTGCCTCCCTGGTGCTGGGATTAAAAGCATGCCCCACTACATCCTGTTATTTTTACTTATTTATGTGTATGTACGTATGTATGTATGTATATATGTATGTACGTATGTATGTATGTATGTATGTACATATGTATGTATGTATGTATGTGTATATATATATGTATGTATGTATGTACATATGTACGTATGTACGTATGTATGTATGTATGTATGTATGTATGTATCTGTGTACACACGTGCCTTATATGTGGAGTCAGAAGAGAGCACTGGCTCCCCTGGAACTGGAATTGGGAGCATTGGAGCCTCCTGACATGATGCTAGGAACCAAACTCTGCTCCTCTGAGAGAATAGTAAGTGTTCTTAATAGTCTCCCTGACACAGGGTTTCTTCTCTTTGTTTGCTCTGTATTTCCTCTAGATAGGCAGGTCATATTTTAAAAAGTGGATGGAGTGGGACAAGGGTGAGCTCTCAGGTTGGTACCAAAAGAAGGATCATGGCCAGACCCCTCCGATGCTGGGTTAGGTAACTTGGGCAAGGGAGAGATGCCCTCCCCCACTCCTTACCCCTTACAGGAGGAGAGCTATCCCCACCCCTGCTGGCTGGGTTAGCTAACCTGGGTAGTGCTGGAGAGCTCACCCTGGTGGTATGGGTGCAAGAGCTGGCCAGCAAACCATCTCAGATACCACCTAGGTCCAGATTCATGATTTTGAGGTGGCCCACCCCAACATCTACCCCATCTATGAACTGCTGGAGCACATGAAGGGGCTGGTCCTGCAGATCCAAAGCTACAGGATCTCCATGACACAGGGCAACAACAGGAAATCTGAGAGGAGTATTGATAGTGTAGAGAAGCCAGAGGCCTCAAACCCGATCAACAACTCATTTAAATAAACATTTGTAAGCAAAGATGTGTGGACTAAAGAGTACACTGTGTGACACACTGTGGCATACTACAGTTTCCAGGATAAGATGGTTTTTATTATTTGGGTTTTTTTGTTCGTTTGTTTTGTTTTTTTCTTTTAGTTGGGAGTTTGTAAGGGCAGAGGGAGGATATGAAGGAACAGGGAGATGACAGGAATAGGGGCGTGTGATATAAAATTCATAAAGAATCAATAAAAAAGTAGGCTCAAGATAACTTGCCAGATAGAAAGTAAAGGGCCCGGGCGTGGTGGCGCATGCCTTTAATCCCAGCACTCGGGAGGCAGAGGCAGGCAGATTTCTGAGTTCAAGGCCAGCCTGGTCTATGAAGTGAGTGCCAGGACAGCCAGGGCTACACAGAGAAACCCTGTCTCGAAAAACCAAAAAAAAAAAAAAAAAAAAAAGAAAGAAAGTAAAGGGCCAGGCACCACGGCACTCACTAGCAACCCCACTACCTGGGAGGCAGATGCAGGCAGATCTCTGTGGGTCTGAAACCAGCCTGATTTACAGGGTGAATTCTAGGCCAGCCAGGGCTCCATAGTGAAAGCCTGTCTCAAATTAAATGAATAGATAGATAGATAGATAGATAGATAGATAGATAGATAGATAGATGATAGATAGATAGATAGATAGATAGATAGATAGATAGATAGATAGATAGATAAGGTGTAGAATCCCAGAACTCGGGACGCTGAGGCAGAGGGTTACCATGAGTTTGAGGCCAGCCAGGGCTATACTGAAAATTTTTGTCTCAAATGAACCAAAAATAAACAACAAAAGAAATTGTTTAACTATTTAAAAATGAATACATTACTATCACTAGGCACCTTCTGATCCTCTGTGTACCTCATAGGACACTTAATGGACTCAGCCACAATCTAGCAGATGACATGTAGAGTAACATCTGGATGGCACCAAGTCCCGAGTCCCACTTCCACTACACTCCAGTAAAAATAAACCTTGCTGTTCAAATATAGAGCAGTTAGAAGTGCCATGTTTTATAGAAGAGGCAGTTATTTGGCATTAAAAATAGACACGCTTTGGCGTCCTCTAATAGCCGGGCATTAGCAATGTGATTTTCAAGTGGAAACAGAGTGACACACTCACACACATCCGACCTGATTCAGCTATTTAAAAAGCCTACATAGGGTTTATGCACTGGTGGCGCACACCTTTAATCCCAGCACTTGGGAGGCAGAGTCAGGCAGATCTCCGTGAGTTTGAGGCCAGCCTGGTCTACAGAGTGAGCTCCAGAACAGCCAGGGATACACAAAGAAACCCTGTCTTGAAAAACCTAACTAACCTACATAGAAAAGTGCAGTGCTGGTGTGGGCCTCAGTTTACTGATCTGTAAAGCAAAACACTAAGAAAAGATCAACCAAAGTTGCCACACTCTACAGAATAGGGCATGTATGGACAGCTGAGGTCTTCACAGCAGCACGTCACAGGTAAGGCCAGCTGGCCAGCTGCTCACACAGCTAAACAGGACCCACAGCACGTTCTCCCGAAGGACCTACAGAACTCTGGCAAGAGCTGGAAATCACCTTTTAGAGTCTCACACATACACAAGAAAGAGTCAGCCAGGAAAGTCCCCGCACACCCAGCACATGACTTCTGACAAGCTACTTTTTGATTAATTATATAAGTCACTTACAAACAGAGTCCTACTAGGTAGCTTTGGCTGGCCTAAACTCTCTAAGTAAATGAGGCTAGCTAGCTTCTGCCTCCCACAAACGGGGATTAAGGGTGTATGCCACCTTGTCCTGGTTGCCTTTTATCTTTTCAAACAATTCCTCATGTGTGGTGGATACATGTGTGCATGTGTGAGGGGAGGCATATGTCAAAGATGGGGTATCTGCTAGTACTCTATACATTATATATGTTTTTTTAAAGATTTAGAGTTATTAATTATGTGTTTATGTGGCAGCATGTGGCACGTGAGTGACAGAGACCACAGACATTGGATCCCTCTAAAGCTGGATCATAGGCAGTTGTCAGCTGCCCAGTGTGGGCAGTGGGAACCAATTAGGTCCTCTGGAAGAGCAGCCAACACTCCTAACAACTGATACATCCCTCCAGCCCCTAATTTTTCATCTAATTTTTCTTTCGAGACAGGGTCTGTCATTGAAGCTGAAGTTTATCAATTCATTTACGAGTGGCTGTCCAGGCAAGCCCCTGAGATCTTCTGTTGCTGCCTCCCAGAAAGTGCCTCTGCTTCTGGCCTTTGAAATGGGTCCCTAAGATCCCTACTTAGAGCTAACTGGTGACTTGTGGTGGCTGGGGGTGCACACCGTTAGTCCCAGCACTCAGGAGGCAGAGGCAGGCAGAAACTCTGAGTCTCAGGCAAGCCTGAGCTATAGAATGAGTTCCAGGGCAGCCAGAGCTATACAGAAAAGACCTGTCTCAAACAAACAAACAAATTCACACTTAGGTCTTTATACTTGGTACAGTGTAGCGAGAACTATTAAAAAAAAAATCGGCACCACCGGAGCTATACCCAGGTACTCTCTTCCCCAGGTCTTTCCACCCCTAGGCTAGCCCCATTTGGTGACCGATCTTGGTTCTCTTGCTGCGGATTCTGCTCACATTCCCAGACATCCACCCACTGTGGTCAGGGGTCCCAAGTCCCAGCAACCCAGTAAAATCCAAACTCTAGAGGCTTGGAATTTATAAGACAGATTTATATCAGTAAATTCTCACCCCACAAAACGCCCACACAATGAACTCAAAGCCAATTGATATTGATATAAACTGCCCACCTAGATAAGACAAATTGTCCCGAAATTATCCATCCCTTATAAGACCTTCATAGCTGCCTATGGCTATCTATGAAATAGTCACATGAGGAATCTGGATCTTCTCCCTCTTCTTCCATCTTCCTTCCTTCTTCCTTTCTCCTCTGTCCACGGGAAGAGAGTAGCTGGGTATAGCTCGGGGTGGTGCCGGATTTTTAATAGTTCCCGCTGCTACAGTACAGTACCACTAAGCCATCCCCTTTCCCTCCACCCCTATCTTTGTGAACTGGGGATTGAACCTGAGGCCTCAGGCCTGCTTGGAATGTGCTCTACCACCAAGCCACAGTCTCCAGTCCTTTCCTTTTACAACAGAGTCTTGAACTCTCTCTATAGCCTTAAATCTGTGATCTTCCTGCCTCTGTCTCCCAAGAAGCTGGGAAAAGGGACCCAGGCTTCAGCCTGCCAGGGGCATGGGTTGTGTGTAGAAAGGCAGGAGGTTCATCACCACCACAGAGGCTGCCACTGCTGGGTGACAGAGGTGGCGGGGCCTGTGATATATTCCCTTCAGTGCTTTGAGGCAGGCAGAGCCTGGACCTGAACCCAGGCTGACCCCTCCAAAGCCTCTCTGTCCCGAGGCACTGGGCTTCGGTGGCCCTACTACTATGCAGCCAGACTGTTCTTCTCAACTCCAAGAAGTGAAAGACCATGACAAGAATGCAACACCTCTGTTGGTAACTCTGGATATCATGGGAGAAACACGTTAAGGCTGTTTGATGCTCCCTCTTGTACTTTTAACACACCTTAGAAAAAAATAAAGAACAGATCTGCTTTAAATGGTTTTATTAAAAACTGTACCACTTGATGGGTGAGAGGATATTTACACATGTATACATATAAAGAACCAAAAAAAAAGGTCAAATATTATATACAGGTTAAAAAATAATGGTCCCCATTCCTTTCCTTAAGGCAGGATGCCCAGACCCCAGGCCAACCAAACTGGGGATGAGGGAAATGCTACATCTCACTGGGTCTCCCCGTGTCAGTTTCTGTGAACCCAGAGATGGGGTGGACATCAGACAACTGTAGAGAAAGGGGCAGTGCAAGCCTGGGGTCATAGACCTCATAGCACCTTGGCCAAAGCTGGCATATATGGAAGAGCTCAGCTTTGCTCTGCTGTCTTCCTTGAGGCTCTGTCCCCTAGGTCTGCAGCCCACAGGAACCCCGGGAAACTTGAGATGACCGTGGCTCCACCCTGTATCCCTCTAGGTCCAACCAGGGTATCAGGCTAGGACAGTCTGTCTCCAAAAGGCCTTATCTTCATAGCAGCCACAGTGGCCACCGTACTGATTCCCCCAAATCCTGCAGAGCCACGAAGGCTGATGTCTTGTTACTCCATACACTGGTACCCCCCCCCCTCCCCCTAGCAAGTCCCAGAATGGGAAAGCTCTCGTCAGAATATTCTCCTCGCTGACCAGGACTGTCACCGTGACCTCACTGCTTAGTTCCTGGAAAGTCTTGGGCAGACAGGGGCCTTGGCTAGACTGTCCCCAACACCCACTCCCTACCATGCTCAGTGTTGGGCTTGGGTTTCACCACTGGGGCAGCAAGGCAGGCCAGCAGGGCCTCTCTGAGCTCTGGAAACAAGCTCTGCCACATAGCTCTGGACACAGCCCATCCCCTGGGGCCCGAAGGAGGTCACCGGGAGGTGATCTTTTTCCACCTCTGATTGAGCAAGACAAGGCCACTGGGGACAACTGAACAGCACAGCCAAACTTTGAAACAGAGAGACAGGGCCAGGCAAAGTGCCCACCCTCCCCCCACTCTCCTGCGTACCACCCCAGTCTCCCTGGGGGAGTCAGTGACGGGACTGGGGGATGTTCCTCTCCAGATCTGTTCACTGGCTTTGAGAAATGCCTCCTGGGGACTGTGAATTAGGAGAGCAGTTTGGCCCTGAATACAGGGCTTCTGTTCCTCTAGGGCATTTCTACACCGAGTTTTCCAGCTCCTCTCCCACCCCCCAACCTCAGCACACCACAAAAGCCTGTTGCCTTCAGCTGGTTACAGGTCACCACACAGGTCAGACCCTCCCTCCCTCTGAATCTGAATCTCCACTCTTCACTAGAGACAGCCAAGCTCCTGGAGTTCTGGAGAGGCAAAGGGGAGGGGTTGTCCAGGGGCTGGACTCGGAGACTATAAAACCAATTCACCAGGCAGAGATCACCGGCCAATTAAAGCAAGCAGCCAGGGGGAACCTCTTGCCTTCTTGAGCTGGGCTGCCAGCTGCCTCCAAGAGGTTGGAGAGAGGGGGCATATTTTTATTTATTTATATTTTACAGTCCTGGGATCTATCCAAGGGTCTCTTGACCAACAGGCAAGCTCTTTATCATTGAGCTTCAACTCCAGCCTGGATTCAGGTTGGAGAAAGATAAAAGAGGGTTTAAGTTTCACCCTGACTTGCCTGAGTTAGTAAGTTTGGTCCCGGCTTGGCCCAAAATGAAGACAGTACATTCTGACCAGCTTCTGCCTGGTCCCAGGCTCAATATTCAGGTCAAACTCTGGGCTCAGTTCTCAGGCCACAGGGTACCCAGCCTGCACCTGGCAAGGTTGCTGAAGCTGACAGTCGTGCCTTAGGACAGATGGAAAGTCTACTAAGTCGTGTTAAAGATAACTGAAGTACAAGGTTCTTTATGGGGAGGGGCACGCATGTACCACCAAGCACATGTAGCGTAGCACATGTACCAAGCACATACCAGAAGCCTGCCTGTCATAGCCTTGATCCAGGAAAGGGGAAGACCACATATGTCCCACACACATCTAAACTGCAGGGAGGGTGGGATGTAGGAAGGCTGGGCTTCACAAATAATTAGTGTGCCTCAGAACCAGTCTTCATAGTCATTACTTGGGTCCCCTCTCCTTGCAAACAGGAACCCACTTTCTTAGCAGACGAACTATGGTATAGACCCTGAGAAAAATGATTGTGGCCAAGAAGAGGTAATATCTCCAGGTCATCTGAGCAGAAAAACACAAAGGCTTATACACATGCCTTAAGGTCCTCCTCAGGACCACTGAGAGTGCACACAGTACCTTTGTGCAAATTAGGAAAGACATCCCTTACTCTGGGCACACCCTGCCCACATCAGGATGTGCAGCCTAGAGAACAGGGCACAGGCTGGACCTCAGCCTCTATGAGCCCCCTCTGTAGGTAGCCTTGTGCAGGGAGAAACCTGCCCAACCTGTACACCCAGGAGATCTGGTGCCCTTTTATGGTACTGAAATCCGCCCCCCCCCCCCACTTCTGCAGAATGGGGAGTCACTGGGCTTGTTCAATTTGAGTCTACTCTGAGTTTCTCCTCCAAAGTCCTTGAATAATCCTGTGCTCTTCTTTGTTTAGGGAAGCCATCTTTCTTTGAGCCTTGGCTCATCTTCATTATAGCACCAATGTCTTTCCTTACATACATAACACTTAGGACTTAATTTCTAAGATCAGCTGCTTTTCGTTCCCTCCCTGAGCACTGCAGCGGGGAGAGAAGGAAGGAGCTCCCAGGCAGCTAAGGTCCTGCTGGGTTCTAGAACTCTCCCTTCTGGCCTAGCTGAAAGCTAAAGGAAGATTCAAGATGCGTCAGCTCTGCAGGTTCCATAGTCTAAACATTGTCTGTTACTTCCAAAGTCACTTTTTCAGCTGACAAAGCCTCAGTCCTAGCTACTTCCTGTATCCCACTAGGTACAGAAAAGGAATGGGGGTAAGGGGGAGGAGGTACATGTTTCCAAGGAAACCAAGAGGTCTAGGATTCCCCTGGGACCAACTTATCAGTGGGATGGCTGCTGGGTTCCCACGCCCCCAGCAAGCCCACCCCATCTCCAAGTGCTTATGCTAAGGTGGATGCAGACAGATCCAGTCCAGTCATTGGCAGGGTCTTCTGAAAACAGAGCTGACAAAGGCACAGGCCACTGGGTACAACGGCATGGTGACTGGCTACTTGGCTCCAGCAAAGGTGGCAGTAGTTTGCACCCTTGGGGACCAATCAAGGGGCTTCCATGTAGGACCAAGTCAGACTTGAAGCCTCTCAAGTTTGATTCATTTTGTGGCACCTTTGAGGGGTTCTTGGAGAAGTCCGACCCTCCCTGAGGTCTTCCGGAGGTTGACAGCGTCTGAGTAAGAATCCCTGAGCCCATGCGGTGGGCGCTGGCTGTGCCAAGTGGGAACCCAGACGTGAAGCTGGCTAGCCAAGGCACAGTTGTTCTTAGCCAGGAAGCTCCAGACAGGGTCCTGATGGGCTAAAGCCATGACCCATCAGGCACAAAGGAAGGCTGACACGTTTGATGGTACTGGGAGCCTAACCTGACTTAACCAGCTCCGGTAGCAAGTCTCAGTCCACTTCCTGGAGAACATCACCAACTGGTCATCTTCAGAGCCTTAGGAACTCTACCAGCAGACACAGCTGCCTCTCCTTCAACAGTGTTTGACAAAGGCCCCCATCCCCAGTGGAGGTTCTGAACGGGGAAAGAAGATCCCACTGGGGCATGTAATATGTACACATGGATAGAAAATTAAGGATAACAAAACTTGACAAGACAGTATCTGTCCTCCCAGAATGTCTGTTCCAGACTGCATTTCTGGTGATCCATCCGACTAGGGCGGTCCAGCCTCACCAGGGACCCACCCCTTCCCTGTTTTCTTGTCTGTTCAGGGCGAGGTTTTGAAGGAAGAGGAAGACCTGCCACCACGCACGGTCTCGGTTCTGCTGGTGCTGTAAGGAAAAGAGATGACCGTTAGGTGTCAGGCCACAGGCTCCTTACTGGGTCCCCAACAGGCTTCCACTGCCAGATCTCAGGCTGGCACCATTGTGCCATCCAGCAAACTGGGGGACAAGAGACAAAACTCCCAAGACAACTGCAGTTTGGGTATTAAAAACACCACGCTGGGCTCTGTGTACTGAGCACGGAAGGATCAGACTTTCTCCCTTGCTTACAGGATTTTTCCAGAGTTTAGCCAAGTACTGCTTTTAATCAGATTGGCTCCTGACACCCCCCCCCCCAACTTTAGCTGCATGAACAACAATCTTGCTTGAGCGAGAAAGACAAGAAGTCCCTCCCTCTCCCCCATTCCAAAGGAACACAGAGAACAAGAGAGGGGAGGGGAGGGGGAGCCTCCATCTGCAAGTGATTTGACACTGTGAAGGTCAAAGGGTTAATCTTCAATTTAAACCACACTGCTGAGGCAGCAAAAATCTGATTTCATCCAGTACAAACACACACACACACACACACACACACACACACACACACACACACACACACTTGTGTGAGGCAGCCAGCCCTCTCCCCACTTCAGCATCCCCAGCTCCGGGCTGCCCTTTTTATAGCTGCTTTTGACAGTAAGCCATAAATAATCCCTCTTGGAGGCTTTCCTACTGACTGGAGCCAATTAAACGTTAAGCAAGAACACACTTGAAAACAAAACAAAAACAAAGAATGCACACCAGCTCTGGAGGTTATCCCAGGTCCTACCGTTAGGCTGGGAAGCTAGGGGGCAAAGTTCAGAGGTCAAAAGCACAAAGGTTTCTGGCTGGTGTCCTGTCTACACAGGTATCATTTCCCAGAGGCCAGCAAAGGCCTGAAGGGGACAAGGGAGCCCTGGAAGAGGCAGTCTTTGTTCTCTCCTTGTCTGTCAGGGCTGGGGCCTCTCCATGGGGTCCTTAGTGGACAGGGGAATAAAAACCTAGTGTGCAGAGAGGAGGCCGGCACAGGCTAGATTCAGATTCCTTCAGTGCCCAGAGAGCAAGTGAGTTTGCGAGAGGTGTCCAGGGAGCATGGGGGCCATCTCTTAGGCAGTCCTTAACCACAACCCTTGTTGAATCAGCTCCTGCCAGGCAACGCCTCCTCACATGGGAGAAGAGTAAGAAATGCAGGTCATATTCCCAGGTTTCCTGGACTTCTGAAGCTTTGAAGTTCCATCCAGTTCCGGGTTTCCCCAGGGAACCAAGCCGGCTGTGGGTCCTCAGCCACAAAAAGAAATATAATGTCTAACTGAGGTTGACACAGACTACCCCACCTCCACGGCCATGGTGGAGGGGAGTGTGTGGTGGATAGGCGAATGAGTGGGGACTAGTGCCTGCCAAGCCGGTTAAGGGAAGTGGGGTGTGCCACCGAGAAGCCTGGCAGAAGGCGTTGAGGAGACTGATGGCTTCCTCATGTTTTGTAAACAAAGATGAGCATAAAGAGGAAACACACCCAGCTTAACAAAATCTGGTTCCAGTAGAGCAGCCTGAACTTCAGCTGCAAAGCTAGAGACTAGGGCAGTGACAGCTGGGAGAGCTCCCTCCTCCACCGTCCCTCCCCACCTGCTGTCTACAACAGGTGCAAGGGTCATGAGTGGAACAGGAGACCCCAGGAAAAGACGGGTCCCCAGAGGGGCCAGTCTGCTGGCCTCATGAATCCCCTCAGGTGCCTGCTTGAAAACACAGAGTGATTTGCAACAAGAACAGAGACAGACTGTGGTAGTTCTATACTGAGTGCTCTCCACTCCTGCTTTGTAAGGTGTGGTCCCCAGGATAACAGGCACTCACTAGAAAATGCTGACCCGGGCTGGAGAGGTGGCTCAGCGGGTAAGAGCACTGACTGCTCTTCCGAAGGTCCTGAGTTCAATTCCCAGCAACCACATGGTAGCTTACAACCACCCGTGATGAGATCTGATGCCCTCTTCTGGTGCATCTGAAGACAGTTACAGTGTACTTACATATAATAATAAATAAATAAATAAATCTTTAGAAAATGCTGACCCATTGAACTGGAATGTGCATTTTCAACAAGATCCCCAGAATTCTGAGGTTTTCGGCACAGTACAAGATAAAAAGCATTCTTCTATTTATGGAAAAGTCCATCACCTCCCAAACCCAATGAAATGGATCCATATTATCACGACCATCTCAGATGAGATAACTAAAGATCTAATCCAGCCATCAGATGGCTAGTAAGTAGCCAGGACTGGCTAGAACGCAGAGCAATGTCCCTACCTATGGTCATTGGACATCAAGTACCGTCAGTCATCACTGTTTGTGCCCAAGAAGATCCTCCATCCTTCTTTTTGCAACATCACTCAAAATACTTAATGGCCAAGGAAGGAGACCATCTCTCTATAACTCAATGCCTGCACCAATCCCATCTCTATGGCCTTGGTTCTCTCAAATTCTACCAACAGAGGTCATTTGCTACAGAGGAGGCTTCCTGGGCCCCCGAAGTCTTCTGGAAGTAAGACAAGGCAACAACTTCACCCCATCTTTCTGCAGAGTTTAGCATCCGATAAGCATCTTTGAGCTGGTGAGTGGTCAGATCGAATGGCTGAAGACTTATGGGGGTGGGGCAAGCATGAAGCACACAGTGGGGTTCACAGCCTTTAATACCACACAGCACCATGCCCCTGTGGTGAGGTTTCAGGGCTCACAAGCTAGAAAGAAGGCACTAATGCGGGTAGTTAGAGCGTCAGATCAGGAACCTAGAGAGCCTGGCTCTAGGCTGGATCCCTCACTGTTTGTAAGGAAAACACTGGTGTTATTATAGGTAAATGACTTCTAAATCCAACTATGGCACAAGACAGTGTTCAGGCTCCACCCATGCCAGCAGGGTCAGAGTGTCCAGGGAAGGGGCCCAGGAGTGTACATACTGAACAAGCTCCATGAGGAACAGTTGAAAAATCGGAAGAGGCAGACAGGCTAGATATCTCAGTGGTTAGGCATGTGTACTGGTCTTGAAGAAGACCCAAGTTTGGTTCCCAGCACCCACAGCAGTGGCTCACAACCACCAGTAATTCCAGCTCCAGGGGATCTGGCACTCTGGTCTCTAAGGACACCTGCACTCACGTGCACATGACCCAGACACAAACACATGTCAAACACAGACACAAACACATGCACATAATTAAAAATAATGAAAATAAATATATTTTATTTAAATCAGAAGGGGGCTGGGACTGTAGCTCAATGGAAGAGTATTTGCTCTTAGAGACCCTGAGTTCAATCCCCCAGTGTGGCAAAAACAAAAGAAAGGAAGGAAGGAAGATCAGAAGGAAAAATATACAAACATTTAAATAATAAAAGCAATACACACTCATTGTAGAAATACTACAAAATATAAGAAAATACAGAGGAGAATATAAAAGCCAGTAATGATCATACAGCCTAGAAGAAAATACTTCATAATTTGGCACCTTCTTCAGAGCCTTTTAACCTCTTTCCATTAAACCAGTGTCTTGCCCTGGTGGCAGAGCCAAAGGTAGATCCTGCCCAGGTGTCTGAGCGGCAGCCAAGCAGGCCACAGACAGGCTTTGGAAACCATGAAGGTACTTTCCAACCCCAAGGAGTTTGTGGCCACAATTGCCTTCAGGAATACAACACAATGCCAAGGGCTGAGTCCTGTCGACTGTCCCAACAGTGCTTAGGCAGGCCTGGACACTGGTTAGGGAGAGCTGAGAGCCTAGCCCCGAGACCCTGAGCACTCTCCAGGGCATAAACCCAGCCTGGAATATTGTGCTTAGGTCTATCCTGAACACCCCAAAATAGACCCCAAAGCAAGCTCCTCTATAATAAACCAAATATTTCTACGAGTCAAACAAAAGACACTGATGAGAAAGGACCCGAAAGGAGAGCCACTGCAGAGGAAGGAAACCTGCCTCTACCAAACAGGATGAAGGACACAGAAAGCAGAACAGTGGACAGCACTTGTCCCTCCAAGGGAACGAGAAGGAAGGGGAAACCAGGAAAGACTCTGCCAGCCTCTGGATCTCAGGCAGCTGGCCAGACACCCAGCATACAATCTGTGATCGCCGAGGGCAAATCCCTGGAACAGGGCCCAGCTCTCCCTGACAGGCATATGTGCCTCGCTAGGGCTGGAAGCTCCTAGAAACCGCAATGGAGTGACCCAAAGATTAGAGACTGGGAATAAGGGATGGAACACTTACCCCAAGCCCCCCCCCCCCCCCCCACACACACACACACAAAGCTTTAGACCGGAGAGCAAAGGGAAAGAATGGAAAATGTTCAAGGGGGCTGACTATATGACTCAGAAGATATAGGTGCTTGCCACCAAACACTAAAACCTGAGTTCAATTCCTAGAACCCCCAGGGCATGACAACAACATGCCTTTAATCCCAGCACTGAGGAGGAAGAGGTAGGTAGATCTTTGTCAGCCTGGTTTACATAGCAAGTTCCAAGCCAGTCAAAGCTACATAGTGAGATCCTGTCTCAAAAAAACAAAAACAAAAACAAAAACAAAACCTAGAATCCATAAAGAGGAGAGAGGGACTCCTGAAGGTTGTTCTCTGAACTCCATTACACACAGATGCCCCTACCACCTGAAACACAACAAAGAAACAAACAAAACCCAAATGTTTAAGAAAGAGATCACGAGTAACCCCAGAGCCCAACCAGAGGTCAAACTCTCTTCCTGCTATGATGGGGGAAGGGCAAGTGTGTGAACAAGACAACTGAATGTTTGGCGACTCGTCCCGGGCAGTAGGAAGCTGGAAGACTCACTGGGGCTTCTTGACCGATGCACATGGTCTGACTACAGAAGAGTCAGACCTGCAAGATGACCTAGGTATCTAAGGCCAGGGATACCTAAAGTCTGCCCAGGTGAAGAGATCCTTTATGTGATAGACTCAGCCTCTTGTCTGGGACAGGCCAAAGAGTAAAAAGAGAAGGAAGAGAGGGAAGGGGAAGGAGAGAAAAGGGGCTGGATCTAGCTGCAGGTCGGATTTGACACAGTTAGGTTACACAAATCAGACTCTGCCTGGTCCCTCAGGGCCTGTGCATTAAGCACAAAGCATGCCACCCCACCCCCACCCCCGCCCTCCCTGGATAAGAATCTCCCTTTGCCTCTCCCTTCCAGATTCAATTCCTGCCCTCTGGGAGCTTCATGTGTCACCAGCGTTCCAGAAACCCCTGTGGCTAAGTCACCCAAAGAATGAGAAAAAAGAGGTTTCCAAAAGATCTAACACTTGAAAAGCAAATTTACCAAATAGCAATTTGTACCATGTCAGACTCAGGGTGTTTGTATCTCTGCACTGGGTCATAGGACAGACAGGTATTACCAACCCTGTTTTACTGATGGGGAAGTAGGGTCTCAAAAAAAAAAAAATTGGGGCTGTAGAGATGGCTCAGTGGTTAAGAGCACTGACTGTTCTTCCAGAGGTCCTGAGTTCAAATCCCAGCAACCACATGGTGGCTCACAACCATCTGTAATGACATCTGACGCCCTCTTCTGGTGTGTCTGAAGACAGGGACAGTGTACTCATTATATATATATATACCAAATAAATCCTAAGCAACTTTGATGAGTCTCTCAAGTCCCTGACCCTGACTTCTGGACCCCAAGCTATTCTTTTTAAAGATGAAGGCAGGACGGGAAGGAGGGAGGAAGGAATCCCTTCCCTGGAGAGGTTAATAGCACTTGCTATTCTTATAGAGGACCTAGGTTCAATTCCCAGCACCTACATGATGGCTCATAACTAGCTCCAGTGCTGCTGCTGCCCTCTTCTATCCTGGGAGGGTAGCCAGGTATCTGCATTCACCTGCTGCATAGACATTACCTCCAGGCAAAACACCTACACGGGTTGATGTAAGAAAATTATTTATTTACAGTGCAGTGCTAGGGATAAAACCTAGGGCCTTGGGCAGGCTAGGCAAGTAGGTACTCTACCTCTGAGCGGTCTCTCTGATCCTATACAGCTTTTCTTTCCTAAATGTATTGCGGTATCAGCCGGGCATGGTGGTGCACACCTTAGTCCCAGCACTCAAGAGGCAGAGGCAGAGGCAGGCAGGACACTGAGTACAGGGCCAGCCTACTCTACAGAGCTAGTTCCAGGACAACCTTGGCTACACAGGGAAACCCTGTCTTAAAAAAAAAAAAAAAACTCAGTGTTTACTCACATTATGCAAACAGAACTGCTTCCCTATTACACTTAAAGGCATTGTTTCCAGATTGTTAACTATTCAGAAAGGATGATGTGGACCACAAAAAAAAAAAAAAAAAAAAAAAAGAAAGAAAGAAAGAAACCTTTTAGAGAAAGAGTTAATGGAAGATCAAATAGAACTAAAGACTGGTCTGAAATTAGGACCTTAGAGCATGGTTTGAAACCACTTCATTTACTTCAAAATACAGAATTGCACGGTCTACAGAATTGCCACAGAGGGATCTGCACACTGCCCCTCTCAGTCTCCCGTCAGACTGTAAAACTACCCAGGCCAAGGCTGAAGGAAAGAGCCTGTGGCTGAGAGCAGGGACAGTGATAATGCAACCTTAGGAAAATTCCACTCTCCAGAGCTTGGGAAGATGCTTTTTGCTGAAGCCACTGAGGATCTACGGAGCCCAGGAAGCTAAGAGTTATAGGACACAAAGGCTGTTCAGATATAACCTCATTCTCAGCGATTTCACAATCTAACGAAGAAGAAATTAAGAGACCAGGATTAAGTATTAGTCAGATTGGTTAGGGCGGAAAATGACAGCTCCATCATCATATCCTTGCCTTTGGGGGTGTGTTTGCCCAGAAACAGAGATGGGGAGGTAGAAATGTCATTGTTTTAGAATCAGAGTCCTCACAGCCCTGAGTTCACCACTTACAGAGTAACTTGGGCATGCTGCTTTGCCTCTGTGAGCCTGTTTTCTATGGAATAGGAACAATGGGACTGGACATTCAAGGCCACTCGGTTCATTACGTGAGGAACTATACATTTGTCCCTGGGCCTGGTGGCAACAGTAAGCAGCAGACACATTCTGCTTTTAAGCCTGCCCCTGCCCCCAGCAAGCACCACCTCCCGCACAGACTTATGCAGTCTTTGGGACGGACCAGCCTTCCTATTTTGAGACTGGTCCCAGTAGTCAGAGGCAGTTGAGCTCAGGTTTCAAGGCTTTCAAACTAACTTGGGGTCTGACACCCAGAGGGTCATCCAGGGACCCAGTGAGCCGCTGCCCAGACACTCCATGATTAGCAACATAGCAAAAGGAAAAAGGAAAAGAATACTTTCCAAGGGTTTTCTCACAGCACAGGCAACAGTACAAAGAGGATCCGAGCGCTGCCAAAGCAAAGGCCATCACTTCTCCAAGGAAGGAAGGACGGCCTAGAACTGCCACTTTTTGGCTGGAGGTGACAGGGCTTCCTCTGACACAACTGGAAGTCACTGGATCTGGCCACTGGGGGACAAGTGGCAAGGCAGGAGACAGTGCCTTGGAACACTGCCTCCATAACCAGGAAGTAGAAACTCCTGACACCTTACCCAACTCCCTCCGGGCGTTTCAGTTTCCTTGTCTCAGACCAGCTTCAGGAAGACCACTGGGCAACTTCTGAAGAGCTCTGGAGGGAAGTGTCTCAGTTAATGAGGAGGGAGGGAGAGAGAGGGGAGAGCAGGAGGGGCGGGCCTGTTGCAAGACTATACTGCTATGGAGAACGAACCCCCAGGCTCACTCTCAACCTGGGGCCTTGGCAGCTGACTGTTCTTTTTCTCTATGGGGTCAGTCTGCTGGACAGGACAAGGCAGACCGGGCAAGGATAAAGGTTGGAACCCTTCTCTCAGCACACAGGAGACTGTTCTTGCTTTGGTCATGGAATGTGCCCTCTTGGCTTGCCAGGCATGGATCAAAAGGCAAACCAGCCACTTTTCTTTATTCTTTCTTTGTGCTTCCTCCAATCCCGTCTTCCCACCTCCCCCAACCCTGAAAACACACCAACGCTAACTCCCATCCCCATGGCCTGTCTTGGTGGGCAGAGAGGGATGAACTGCTCGGAACTAGAAGGCCTTCTCTTGGAAGAAAGAGCAATCAGGTGCAGAGTGTGTGGGGAACTCGGCCTCCAGTCTGCCGCACTGATGACTCAGAAGCTAAATATAGCGAGTGATATAAACAGAGCCAGCCACAGAGCAAACACAGGGCCCCCAAGCCCCAGCACAGACTCTCACGAACCCTGAGCTTCCAGAGACCCCTCCCCCAGGCCCCCTCTTCCCCCAGCGTTGTCCTGCATAGACCTCCTACTCCTGGGACAGAAGATGGCTTCCCAGGGGGCACCTCTCACTGAAGGACAAACCTCTGGGGTCCCTGCACCAGGCTGTTCTCTCTAGAGCCAGAGTGGCCTCATCAGCCATGGTCTCTGCTCCAGAAAACTACTGACCAACATGGAGTAGTTTTTTTGGTGAGGAAGCAGTCAAGGACTCCCAGAATAAAAGATGTAGGATGTCGGGTAGAAGGGCTGCTAGGTGATGAACCAATCTGGATACAACTTCCAAAAGAGCTCCCCAGGAATTATCAAGTCAAGTCCAGGCAAAATCCCTAATTCATCGAGTATGTGTGCACACACTAGGCAAACTTCCTACCACTGATCTATACATCCTTGCTTACTTTTTGAGACAGTCTTATTAAGTTGCCCAGGCGGTCCTTGAACTTGCATCCTTCCTTCGTTACATGTGTTCAAAGCTCCAAGCCACTGCAGTTTCTTGGTTTTGTTTTTTGCAGTTCTGGGCATCAAAGCCAGGGTCTCCGGAATGCTAGGCAAGTGTTTAATTCCTACCTGAGCTACAAGCCCAGGCCAATAGTGCTCTGTATTACAATTCCCAAAGGCCTTTCCAGCTTGCCTGCCAGCTTAGCACTGGAACCTGAGGCTGGATGAGTACAATGATTTGCCCACAAACAGAGGTTGTGTAAGTGGCAGGGAAGACATTCTTCCCAGACCTGCTGTTTGAAAGTCCACCATCCTCCCTTTGATATTATAAATGAAGATGGTTTCAAACAAAGAGCGGAACATGTCCTCTCATTTCTAAAATGTCTAATTACTATTTAGAGAATTTCTAAATCTGTTTTTATGAATGGAGACATTCTTGGTCTCCATTCCAAGTGAGAAAAAAAAAAAAAAACAAACTCCAACATAAAGAACTCTAACCCTCTTGCTCACTTACTCAGTGGCCCACAGCAGCTACTCTCTTTGAGCTTCTCAACACAGTCTGAAAATATCCCATCAGAATTGGCCACAGTGGACTTTTCCATAGGGAAGGAAACAAGTTTCTGACTCTCCCTAGGCCTGCACTGACTGGAGGGGCCACTCACAGAGAACAGAGAGGCACAGAGGCTCAGATATCCTGACCAGGGCAGCTGTGAGTTTGTCAGGAACTGAATCTGATCCTCCCTCCTCAGCAGAGAAACTGAAGGGGTCACTCTCTCAGAACCCATCACTGTCATCGGAACGTCAATGTCACTGAGGTATCAGACATCCCTGCTGTATGCAGCCTGCCAGCCAAGAGGAAGAACAGAGCCTCTCTCCCTGGCCCTGCAGAGAGGTGGATACACATGCAAGCTTGAAAAGGCTTTCTCTTAAACGGGACACGGTGGTGCAAGCCTGTAATCCCAGAACTCAGGGAGGCTGAATCCTGTTTGAGTTATATAGCAAGACCCTGTTGTACCTATCCCTCCCTCCCCCCACCCCCTGCAAAGGGAAGGAAGGAAAGAAGGAAAAGAGGGAGGGAAGGAAGGAGAGGGAGGAGAGAGGGAAGAAGGGAGGGACGGAGGGAAGGAGAGAGAGCAGGAGGGAGAGAACTTTTTACCACCATTCACATCACCACCTGCTTTCGATGCCAGAGGAACTAGCAGTGGTCAGTGCCTGACTGATTTCTGCCTATAAATTCTTGTCTGTGACTCTAGGGGAGCCACTCTAAACCAGCAACCTAGGGAGCCAGATTAAGTCTTCCACTTAACCACACTCCTCAGGAAATATATGAGAAAAACAAATGGCCTAGAGGTAGGCACAAGGAATATGGCCAACATAAACTAACACCCAGAGCCGTTTGACACCTGCTGGCCTGGGGCCAGGACTGATACACTTAATATGCCAGCATGCCTTTCTACATCATTGTAATGTCCCACATCTCACTGGGCAGGAAAAGGAGAAAATAACAACAACTA
This sequence comes from Mus caroli, assembly GCF_978045245.1. Taxonomy (NCBI): domain Eukaryota; kingdom Metazoa; phylum Chordata; class Mammalia; order Rodentia; family Muridae; genus Mus; species Mus caroli. The sequence continues at coordinate 61,803,121 of NW_028227257.1, read as the reverse complement.
AGGTCTATTACAAGGACAAAAGGGCAGCCAACAGTCATACTCTCATGCAATTCTCCTTCCCACCTCTTGGGGGCACTCTGGATGAGACAATAGCACCATATCTAGCACTGACCTGTGCCCTCAAAGAACAGCCCTAACTAGGAGAATTAATTTATCAGTCAGTGAAGAGTAGGGAGACCTCAGGACAGGGTCTTCTCCTGAACCAGCTGTGAGGAGGCCTCTAGCCTGGTCTCCAGCATGCCAGAGCTCACTAACGGACAGGGGGATATCCTGGGAAACAGCTGTTAACAGAGGCCAGATGATTGTAAATGAAGAAAGAAAGCCTCCAGACATGCTCTAGATGAGGCAGAGACTATGGCCACTGTGTCATCCCATCCTCGTCAGTGTCAGGACCAGACACCATGAGTGAGCTGGGCTGAGCCATGGAATACGACCAAGGTGGATTAAATGTGCAGGAAAGAATCAGAAGGCGTCCAAACATGGACTGGGAGGGACTCGCTAAGCCAAGATTGAACAATATAATCATAGAAGGAATGGGGACCGTGGCTGGGCCACAGCAATTAGCCAGGCAGCCTTATAACCAAGCACAGAGCTAACCTCTCTCCAAATCACTTAAGGACTAGGAAAACCCATCAGAAATAGCTGTGGCACCCCAATCCCTCTCAGAGAGCATAGTAAGCCAATAACACCCTGTGGCCTGTTTTCAGAAAACTCAGGGTCAGCTCCACCCTCTCCTGTCCGCAATGGTGTGTCTCTCAAGTCAAAGTTACTATTACCAATAACTATTCTGGTTATCTGAATTATCTAAAATTGCCTATCTAATCTGCGGTTTATGCCCAGCCCTGACAGTTACTTGTTCCTGTGATCTAAACACACACACACACACACACACACACACAGAGAGAGAGAGAGAGAGAGAGAGAGAGAGAGAGAGAGAGAGAGTGTAAGGATAAGAACACAGTCCCACAGGTAGAGATTGTGTTCATTCCCCTGTCTTGTGGCTTTGCCAGGTAGCATCTGTACCAGCAAGGATCCAGCCCCAGGCCCCGCCCTTGCCTTGGCAGCCATTCAGAAAGCCAGCCTGCCTGGGAAGGGTTAAGCACCTGGGGGCCCAGCACAGACGGTGGCTGGGCTGTCAAGCAGGACAACCTCCCATCCATGGCACAACGGGCTCCAGCACGAGCCTGCCAGCCGCCGCCTTTGTTGATGGACTCTGCCATGCTCGGCTGACACGCGATGCTCCGCCCAGGCGGGGCTGGTGCCAGGCTGCCGGCCAAGCACCAGGCACTGCGCCCCGCCGTCCGCGGGTCTGGGGAGACTCCGAGGTACAATCTCCAGAGTCCTGTGCCTGGGTTCCCAGACACAGACAGTGAGGACTGGCTCCCCAGCTGGAAAGTGTCAGGTTTCAACCGGTTCTACCACTTTCCCCCACTCAGGCCCCATCTCAGGACCGATTACTGGTTTCCCACTGTTCCTCGGCCAGGCACACCCCCAACTGCTCAGTTTCACTGCTGCATTCTGCAAGAGGCAAGCCCTCCACTTGGGTCCAGAGAGTTTGTCAAACCAGACTACAGGAAGCCATCCCATTGGCAGGGAGTGATGGCAGCAGCATCTTCCACCTCTTGTGAAGCTGAGTAGGCAACTGGAGCTCTCAAGGACAGGAGTACTCATCTAATTATGCTATCTGGGTCCATCCGTAATTGACAGTAGCCAAGACCAAAACTCTGAAACACACCCAGAGGTCTAGTAACCCCTGGCTCCGGCTTCCCAGCCTCAACAGCCTCAAACCCCCGTCCCAACCCTCATGCCTACTTGTTGCGTATGAAGCCGATGGAACTGGTCTGCAATACACTGAAGCTTTCTGGCGATCTGCACCTCTGCTCGGTGCTGAAGGAACTGTCCTTCAGGGGGCTGCTCCCCAAGGGGTGAGCCTGCAGGGAAACTGGCAGGGAGAGGAAGCCTGTAGCCAGCGTTGCCTGCAAAAACAGAGAATCCACAACTCAGCCTTTTCTCCCCTTAGCCCATCTTCTCCATGTCAGCCCTTTCTGGCCAAGACCCGGAGTTACTGGTAAAGCTCAGGACAGAAGGAAGAGGAAGCAGCCTGGCCTTTACCAGGGCATCCTGCCAAACTTGGACAGCTGCCCAAGACTATAAACGTTGGTACAAGGGCCAAGGGTGTAGCTTAGGAGTAGCTGAAATATTTAGTACACATGAGCGCGTGTGTGCACACACATATACACGCGCACACATGCACACATGCACACACACTTATGCTGGAAAAACAGGAAAGAATACAGACCCTGCCTTCTCCTCAGCACTGTCCTGTCAGTGCCATGGCATAGCACAGGGTGCTAACGTGTGTGACGACCATGCCAAGCTTCTGGCATTTATCAGGCTGTACTTGACCTAAATGTGTTACTCGGGTAGCAGTAGGTGGAAGCTCTTCTCTGGAATAACTCTCCAGAGTTCCTGGGTTGTGCAAAGCGGACAGGGAAAAGCAAGACAAACAAAAACCCAAAAGTGCCTTCGTTTTTCTAGTATAGTTAGGGAGAGCTGGGCTCATCACTCAAAGATCAGAGCAGCAGCAGCAAAGCAGATGAGAAAACTCCTGAGGCCCACAGAGCAGCCAAGTCGGCTCACCGAGTGCTGGCACCAGAACGGCCGCTGGGGGCGCCTGCCACCTTCCTGCCTCCTCCCTCTTCCAGCCCGAAGCAGGCCTCATCCAGCTTCTCAGACTCCCGCCAGAACTGCTTTTCCAGAAGTGCCCTATGGGCAGTTCCCTCTGAGATTAAGTGCAGCGGGCTCCGTCTGCTCCCACAGACACAGCAGGATGACCTCTGAGCCTTTCCCCTCCCTCCACAGGCCAGTGTGCTAAAAGAAGAAAACAGACCGAGTGTCTAATCCTGCCCTTTTGCCAGAGGAGGGCATATTTCTCATAAAACAAACCCTTTAAGCCCACAAATGAAGGGGTCTTGTCTGACTTAGCCTTGGTAACAGCCCCTCTCCTGGCACTGAGCCCAGATAGGCCCAACCTCTTTCTCCAGTTCCCCTTCCCAGCACAGAAAGTCCCAAATGGCAACTGGAAGCCACCTTCTGTCTTTGGGAATCTTCCGTATAAGTACTGGCTGAGTGGTAACAGTGACACATGGTTTAAAACTCCCTTCCACCTCGAGAAAGGCAAATCAGCACCGGGGCCAAAGGGCAGCGCCACTGAAACGACATAGGATGTGAAAGGAGACTGCAGGGACCAAGAAACCCCTTCAAGAAGAACAGAAAGAACAATGCAGTTTGCTCTATTGGGGGCCCAAGCTCAGGTGAGGAAGGCTGAAAGCTCTTGAATAGATAGCCCTGGCTGTTCAGTTTGAGGAAGGAAATAGTACAGAGCAGGTTTAGGGAGGGAAAGTCCCCTCTTTCCCCCAATCTCTAAGGTTAAGAGCACTCACCGTAAAAGAGTCTCTGGGGTTCCTCTGTCACCCCACAAGGCAGCATGACACCCTGGCTTGGGGAAGCTGGACTGAGGGTCTGAGTGGCCTTGTCTTCCTGGCTTATGGGCCGGAGTCCGGGACCACAGCAGTGGGTGAGAGGAAAGAGCTGGAGTCGACTGAGGGGACAGTCCAGCTGGCTCTGGGCAAACAGGTCAGCAGAGAGCAAGCCCCCAGGCTGGGTCCCCGGCTCCCCATCCTCTGACTGGAACACATCATCTTCTAGCTCCTCCACACACTGAGGTGGCTCCATCTCTCCTGCCAGAGAACAATGGAAGCATCTGGGCTGCTGTCCTACTGAGGCCAGACCTAGGATTCCCCTCCCCTCCTTCCTTCCCTCCCCTCACCCCCCACCCCTGCTCTTCTTATGTGAGGGAGCCAAGCCAACTTCTGATGATACACAACCCTGGTAATAAAACACCACCAAGGGTGACATTCACCCCCAAAATGTGGCCTCTATGGTCAGGGCCCCTCCTTGCCTTTTCTCTGTACCCACCAGAGCCACCCTCCCCCCACCTCCCACTCCACCCCCTCCTCTGACCTAGGCTGGTCACAAAGTTTGACACTGAGGATTTGTGAGCAACAGCAAGAGTAGGATCAGGTGCTACCACCAGGTACCTGGGGACATAGAAGCAAGACTAGCCTCTGTAAGTGGCTGTGGAGGCTCAGAAGGGGACACTTACTGACTATACAAAGTGCACAACATACTTATGTGCACACACACACACACACACACTTCCTAAGCAGGAACCTCCAGGCTCTCGGCGAAGTCTGAACTCCAGGCTATGCAGCAAAAACAAGAGCCAGGAATTGTAGAGCAGCCAGGTTCCCTCCTAACGTGCTAAGCCCCACCCTGCTGCACATCTCCACCCCCTCCTTGCACAACACAACAAACAGGCTCTGTGGTGTGGTGAGTGTGTCCTGGAACAGGGGACGTAACTTAGTCACTCCAGCTGGCCAGCTGGCTTAGCTCCCGTCCAGAGGAGCAAAGCTGCCTGCTCACCACAGGTTAATCTGGAGGGTTGAATCGGCCTCTAGCAAAGTGTCCAGCTAATTCTACTCGCTAATCTTCGTGACTTCCAATTCTCGTCCACTCAGCCTCCCATTCCTGCCAGAGCTGAACCTGAGATAGGTGCAAAGTGCCTCGCAGAAGGAAGTGAAATTCAGTCCTCCTGCTGAGCGCTCTCTCCCTGCCTACACAGTGGGGCTGTTTCTTAGTGTTAAGTTCCTCTCGCTCCACCTGACAGCTCATGAAATTCTGCACTTGGAGTCACCCGGCAGCTTGAACTTCCAAGCTGACCTCTCCTCAGTTAGGGCCCCTGGGGCAACCAGAAGCATCAACAAGCACCTGAATGGTTAAGGAGATGCAAGGACAAATTTTGTCATCGTCAGACTGCTGGGGATTCCAGGGAGTTCCGATCCCCACTTTATTGCCTTTGAAAGACAAGCCAAGTAGTTTGTGGGGTTAAGTCTTTACAGAAATCTCAGTTAGGTTCAGAAACCTTACTTTCCCAAATGCAAGCCCTGTGAGGTTCTTGCTTCAACCCCCAAGCCTTACCCCATCCCATCCCTGAGCTACCCGTAGTCCTGTGCCCTCTTCCCTGGAGAATGACGCCATGCCTGCTATTGTTCCGATAGGAAAGGGGTAACTCCAGCGTAAAGTTTCCAGATGAAAGGACCAAGAGATGTCACCTAGCAGAGCTTCTTCTGTCCTTCAACCTCTTCTTCGCAGTGTGGCTATCCCAACCAAAGTAGGGACTCTCCAGAGCCAATCACAAGCAGGAGTCATTGTCTTGGTGTTTCTTTTGAAGCCTATCACTCCCCTCCCCCTCCCAGCAAAGCCCCAAAGTTCAACCCTTGCCTAGACTGGACAGTGGGGGAGGTGCAGCCAGAGGGTGTGGCTCTGAAAACGCGGAGACCCCCCCCTCCCACTTTGCACTAGAACTGCAGGTGGCTCTCCAGTTAGTGTGAACCTCGGAGGGGCTCTGGGCAAAGTCAAAAGTAAACTGGGGAAGAGTGGAGACCCTCAGCTTCCCTGAGCTAAAGTGGTAAAGTCCAGACTGGTAAGAAGAGGGCACTTCCTGAGAGCACCGCCAGGGAATTCTTTATTCCTAGCAAAGGGCTTAAAGTCCGCTGGAGCCATCGCAGAACTTCGGCGATCCAACTAGGATGCTCAATATAAACTCCTCCTCTTAGGAGTTAGCACTAGCCAGATACCTTGAACTCAATAGTGGCTAAGATCTCAGGACACACGCGCACGCACATGCACACACGCACACACACCTGGGTGACTCCAGGACAGCGTCTCAGCCTCCGAGTTGTGATGCCAGGGCTCTGCGCCAGGGTCCAGGGTGAAGAACACTCGGGGGGCTTGGTGCCCACACTCGATTGGGAAGAAGGGGGCAAACTCCAGCTGTTAAGAAGAGGAGCCTTCAGACTCCGCAGGGAGGCAAAATGCACCACAACTCACGGCCCCACCCCACAGTTACACCCGGAGGCCAGAGCGTCCCGGAGCTTGGCAGTGGACCCCAGAATCATTTGCTCACCTACTTTCAACTCCGAATTCCAAATGCTTCCCGAAAGCCCCTCTTGGAGCAGCAACCACAAATTTGTGCTCTGCACCTCGTTCCCACATCCCTGCACCCCAACTCCCCGTGGTCACCCCAGATGCCCGCAGTCCAAACCCTTCCCCGGGCCCCCACGCGCTGCGCGACTCCGCTCCCCACTTCCCGGAGGAGGTACGATCCAACTCCGCCTAGCCCCCGGCCGCCCGGGCGCTCACCGGGCTGCGGTGGGAGGTGGTGGCGCGGGCTGCCGCAGCGACTGCTGCAGGCTCAAGCTGGCGCGGGAGGAGGCCACGGCACACCGCGCGGTATTGTTTCCAAAATACGCCCGCTCCGGGCATCCCGCAAACAGCTGATGAGGCCCCGCCCCTCTTTTCGTCACTCCAACCACTGACCAATGGCAAGTGGAGGTCCAAGTCTCAAGCTGGGCAGCTGCCAGGGACAGTCACCAATGTACAAACCTTCACTTGGAAACATTATAAGGGGCCGGGTGCATTTCTGACCTCCGTCAGAAGCGCAATTGGAGCGTTGTAGAGGGTGAGGATTCGGTTCCTAATGCAAGCCCCAGAAACGACAGAGAGTCCCTAGGTTCTCTACTAGGTAGTGGGGGACAAGACGCCTAAGTGACTTTTGTCTACTTGGAAATGGGCTGAGTTATTGCGGGACTTCCAAAAAGCCGGCTCAGGAGGAGACTGGGAGTTTTCAGACTCACCTTGTAATATATAGCGGAAAAAAAAAAAAAAAAAACCGAGCTGCTGGTCCCTAATAAAAAAAAAAGCAAAACAAATACAAAAACAAAACAAAAAGAACGCCCTCTTTCCTGTTGGGCATGTCTGAGGAAAGCTGGAGGAGAACACGTGTGTCTGCATCTAGAACCAAATGACATTCGGATCCATCAAGTGCAAAGAAAGGCCATGTCCTCTCTTCTAGACTGTGGAAGATCACTGTTGAAAAAAGGACTCTGGCAGAGGGGAAATCAAAGGGGTAGCTCGGACAACCCTATCTATGGCAGCAGCAGAAAGCTGTTCTTGGACTGCTAAGAAAGCAAAACGCATCTCGTGTACTATAGCCAATCTAGGGATGACTACATTTTTTTGAACACCTACTATGTGCCAGGTACTGGTCTAAGTGCTAGACTTCTGGTGCCTGACCTCAATGAACCTATACTTCACATGTGAATGATGGAAACCAGCTTGAATGGTGCTATTTTAGGGATAATATGCAAAGACTTTTGAGTCGGGCCTTGAAGAATGGGGAATATTTCACTAAATAAAAACCAAATAAAACAGTCCTGACCCAGAGAGGTCAGGGAGCTAGAATAAAGTACTTAACATGTCTGGAAAGCAAGGTCAGCTGCATGCCCCGCCGTGCCCCCCCTCCCCCCATCAAGCTCTCTGGCATCTTCACTATGATTTAGGATGTGAGGGTATGGACAAGTAGATTCAGGTCAGATTGCAGAGGTGCCCCCTGGAATACCAGGCTGAGGAGTCTGTATTTTTAAAAGTAATTTGTTAATTTTTATTTTATGTGCATTAGTGTTTTGCCTGTATGTCATTGTGACAGCGTGTCCTCCGTCCGGAACTGGAGTTACAGACAGCTATGAACTGCCGTGTGAGTTCTTGGAATTGAACCTGGGTCCTCTGGAAGAGCAACCAGTGCTTTTAAGCACTGAGCCATCTCTTCAGCCCCAAGGAATTATTTTATAGAGGACTGGTAGCAAAGATTTTACAGAAGATGAATTTTGGGGAAAACTGGAGCGGGGGGGTGGGGCGCAGAAATCAGTGAAAGGAACCAAGCCCTGCCATAGCCTAAATGAGCTGCAATAGAGACACGGGCAAAGCAGAGAAGCTGGGCTTAGTTACAGTCTGCTCTAAGATACAAGCTGGCTGGATCTGGGGCTCCCAGACTCAATTTTCTTTGGCTATTTTTTGTTTTATATTTTTTATTTATTTACTTTGGTTTCTTTCTGTTTTTCTTTTTAAATTGTTTTTAGATAAATTTATTTTTACTTTATTCGTGTGGGTGTTTTGCCTTCATGTATGTGTGTGGACCAGTTGTGTGCCTGATGCCCCAGGGGACTGACTAGAAGATGGGGTGGAATCTCCTGAAATTGGAGTTAAAGATGGGTGTGAGCCACCATGTGGGTGCTGAGAACCAAACACTAGTCCTCTGCAAGAGCAACAAGTGCTCTTCACTGCAGAGCCCACCCCCCTTTTGTTTTTTTTTTGTTTTTTGTTTTTTTTTTTTTGAGATAGTGCCTTGTGTGTACCAGGCTGACCTCAAGCTCTGTATGTAGCCAATGATGACCTTCTGCCTCCAGCTCCCAAAAGCTGGGATTGCAGCATGCACCCTCCTGCCAGGCTCCTGGGCTTTTACTGTCTATTATTTTCTTTATTCTCTCAAAACCCATCTGAAAGAAGAGTGAAGCAGCCCCGCAGAGGGCTGTGCTCTGTGGTTGCTCATGTAAGAAAATGCTAATCCCAGAGGACAGGAATGAGGGGAAAGACAAAGGGAAGGGTCAAGTAGGATTGGCCAGTAGCCCAAGCCTGCCAGGAGTTGATAACTGTCCAACAAGAGATGCTGGAGCCAAAGGGAGGTGCATTATCCTTCCAAGAGGCTTGGCCAAGTGAGAATGTCAGAGGGTCAGGGTGACCTTGGACCCATGCCACATGTAGTTCAGCAAAGCATGAGGAGCCCACCTCTGCTCCTTCCATCCCTTCCCTTCATCCTCACCATTGGTGTTCCACTTGGGCCAGTGCCTAAGGCTGGCTCAAGTGCATCTCTTGGCATCTGTCTCAGTCACTGTCCTATTGCTGGGAAGAGACACCCTGATCATGGCAACTCTTATAACAGAAAGCATTTAACTGGGGGCTTGGCTACAGTTTCAGATGATTAGCCCATTATCATCATGGTGGACAGGATGATAGCACAGTGCTAGAAATGTAGGTAGAAGCTACATCCTGATCCACTGGCAGAGTAAGACTGGGTCTAGCATAGGCTTTTGAAACCTCAAAACCTACTCTCAGTGACACACTTCCTCCAACAAAGCCACATCTCCTAATCCTTCTAATCATTTCAAACAGTTCTTCTCCCTGGTTACTAAGCATTCAAATATATGAGCCTACAGGGACCATTCTTATTCAGGCCTTGGCAAATTCTCTATGCATCAGTCTGTCTCCCCACAAAACAATAACAACAACAATAATAAACTAGACAAGTGTGGAGGCAATACCTGCTGTAATCCCAGCACTGAAGAGGTATGGTAGGAAGATTGCTGTGATTTCAAAGAATATTCCAGAACAGATTGGCTTCTGCAAGTTGTGCACATGGAGAAACTTGATGTGCAGGGTAGTGGACTTACTACTCACTAATTATGTTCTTGGGGATTCAGGTAGAAGACTCATATGCTGGAGAGACAGCATCTCGGGATTCAGAAACCCAATGTAGAAGATAGGTGTGGAGTTCAGGGTCCTGTGCACTGTGGCACCCAGCATAGGCTCAGTCTTGTTTCAGAGACTGCTCAGTACACATTTGCAGAGGGAGTACAGGAGTGCACAGTTTCCCATTTCAAACGGAACAGAAACTAGTGTTACAATGTAGGAAAGAAAGCAGCCTGGGGGCATCTCAGTAAGTGTCTTGTCTAAATTGTGTTTGTCCTCGGGACACCTGGCTTTCCTTAGGTGCTCATCTGCAGAGGGAATCCCTCTAGGAGGCAGAGATAAGGTCAACTGACCCTGGTCCATATTTGGGACATCATAAGGTCATTGTCAGTGCGGACAGTTTGCTTAAAAAAAAAAAAATCCCAAGCCAGGTACCAGAGCTGTGCTTTGGGTTCCTCTCCCACCTGAGGCCTAGACCAAGGGAAAAAAGTTGGCTTCATCTTCTCAAGGACTAGAACGTTCCAACCAAAGTGTCCTTCCTTCCTTCCTTCCTTCCTTCCTTCCTTCCTTCCTTCCTTCCTTCCTTCCTTCCTTCCTTCCTTCTGCTTCACCAACACCAGAAGAGGGTGGCCTCTCTAGGACAGAAGTGCATCAGTACATCACTCCACCTGTTCTTTGAGATTAGCAGAGAAATTACAGGAATCTCCAGCAGAAACCAAAGAGATGGATTGCTAGCAAGGAATCCTGATGCTGTGCTGGGGCGGGGCCAATCTCTCCTAACTTAACATCTGGGGTGGTTTGGACAAGAACGCCCTGATAGTCTCGGGCATTTGGACACTTGATCCCCAGAGCTGCCTGGGGAGGTTTTGGTGGTGCAGCCTCGCTAAGGCAGTGCTTCTCCTTTGAGACTTTGAGATTAAAATCCTGGAGCCATTCCCAGTCTTCTTCCTCCTCCATTTCACGCCTGCTGTTGAAGATTTATGCTCTCAGCCCTCTGTTCCTGGCAGCATGCGACTCCACGTTCCCATGCTTCTCCACCACGATGGATGGACTTTTATCCCTCTGGAAACGTTAAGTCAAGTAAACGCCTTCTGCAAGTTGCTCTTGGTCATGGTGTTTTATCACAGTGACAGAAAAGTAACCAACCCAGTGTCCTTTAGATTTGAACCTGGTACTCAGGGGGGTGTAGGTTGGGAAAGCAACTTGGAACAGCTGCTTCCCACCTAACTTTTGCCCCTACTGGGCTGGAATAGGAATAAGTCTCTAGCCATGAGGAATAGATGAGAGTTTATCAAACATGTAACAACAGTGAGTGTTAAGCCCCATGCCAGCATCTAGAGGTCTCCTGGGTATCCCTGAGCATACACACTGTGTGACCTTTTACACACTACACCCAGGATCAGAGGGACACTTGGAACAGGAGCAGAGTATAGCAAAAAACTAGATAAGCAATAGAAAAAGAGCTTCTCTGGGAGGCTGGGCTTCCTCCCTGCTGGCTTTGCCTTTGCCTGTATGGAGATATCTAGAAAGATCCGATGTCCCACTTCTCCCCTGCTCCCCAAGCCCACCTGTTACTAGGGAGACTAGAAGGAGCCCCACATCAAACATCAGATCTGGCGTTCATTCTCATTAGCAGCACCGAAGCATGGCCTTCCAACACTCACACTTAAGTCCTTGTCACGTGGACCTTTAAGGGAAGTCTGCCACAGCAGGGGTTAAAACTAAAACCAGACATGATGTCTCACTCCTTTAATCCCAGCACTCAGGAGGCAGAAGCAGGTGGATCTCTGTGAGTTTGAGGCCAGCCTGGTCTGGTCTAAAAGACAGTTCCAGGACAACCAGGGCTATTACACAGAGAAACCCTGTCTCAAGAAACCAAAACCAACCCAACCCAACCCAACTCAACAAACAAAAAACCCACAAAATAACAAAGGCTGAGCTGGGAAGTGGTGGGGCCTTTAATCCAGCATTCTGGAGGCAAAGGCAAGAGAGTTCAAGGCTAGCTTGGTCTCCAGAGCAAGTTCTAGGGCAGCCAGGGCTACACTGAGAAACCCTGTCTCAAAAAACCCAAACCATAACAGCCCAAAAAGCCAAAGGCTTACAATAGCCTCTCATTTCAGTTCTTCCCTGGTCCTTCTGCTGGAGCTGAACCAACCTTCCCACCATGCAGCACTCACGGGAGGGAGGGAGACCTGATGCTACAAAATGGGTCTCATCCCATCTTTGACAACCCCAGACTGAGCTATTTTACATTTAAGGAAACTAAGGTCATTCTCCAGCAGCAGGTAAATGGAACTATGATTTAAATTGTCAGCTCTATCTACTGACTTAAAGGCAGGCAAGCCCTGCCTCCACCCATGATAACCACCCCACTGTCCCTATAATAGGCGCGCCACGCCTGAAGCAGCCTAATGATGTCAATTTCAACCTGTCAGTGGCAGACACTCCCACCGTCTGCCCAACGACACCTGTGGCAGAAGCTGTTGCATCATGCACAGGAAGCAGCCCCAGCTCCCGCTCTGCTCTGGGGCATATTTTCAGTTCCTACTTCCATCCTCTGTCTGCCACGCTGTTTCCTAACCCTGCCCTGACCCTGTGGGTTCAGGCTACTGTGCATAAATACCGTGTGATGGGATGGGTTTTGTGTAGGACCAGTAGGTCTTCCTCATTCTTTTTCCAAACAGGACCAGATGGGTAGAGTGTGCTCTGGCTGAAGGGACTTTCATAGCTAATAATCACTTAGGGATCCTATGGGCTCAAAGAAAAGTCCTTCTGTGAACAAGAAGCACCCAAAGGAAGAGAGTCTCAGGTTGTCACTATCAACTTACATTTACCTTTCAAGGATCTGTGGCCCACATGTCTGGGTCAGGTCCTGCTATCAGGTGAACACAGAGAGCTGTCAAGACAGGTGGAAAGTCTCTGGTGTGGTATCTGAGTCCAGTAGGTGCTGCATTTGCTTGCATGCTTCCTTTGTTTCTATAGAATCTTCTAGAACTTCAGATAGATCGTTCTTTCTGCCCACTCTGAACTTTCCCTCCTTGCTTTCTTCTCTTTCCCACAGATCTTTTGATCTCTTAGCCTTCCTATCTCTTTTCTGGCTAATTTCAGAATCCTCTGCCTCTCTCTGGTCTCACCTTGAGCCACAACGATGACCATGGCCAGCTCTTTACCAGTTCAAAACACTCCACAACTTTGGCTTTTTTTTTTTTTTGAGGTAAGGTCTCCATTTGTCTCTCTTGAGCTAAGATCAAGATCCAGAAAGATCTTGAGCTCAAGACCTTTCTGCCTCCAGCCCTCCGAGTACTGGATCACCATGCGAGTGGTGGGATATGCTACCATACCCAGCAAAAGACTAAGACGTATGTTAGTGGAAATCTCCAGGTAGGAACACTAATCTTAAGGTTATCTTCCCCATTTGAAAATGGTTGGTGTATGCCTGAATTACTGTTTATTGCTATACATACACACTGTATAGAATATATGTATTTATACTATTTAGTTTAAACTGGTAGTCAAGTTTATGGTAATCTTCCTTCCTCAGAGTCTCAAATGTTGGGATTACTATTGGATGCTACCACACCTAACCAGGTAAGATTTTGTTTAATAATTTTTTATGTGATATGCATGTGTGTTTTATGTTTGGGCCAATGTATCTGTGTACACAAATGTAGTTACAGATGAGCACTGTTTGTGTGTGTGCGTTTCTTTTTTCTATCATTCTCTACCTGGCGCGGTTTAGTATTTGAATAAATATGAAAGTGTCCTTTTTTGGCAAGCCCAGCTTTAATTGCTATTAATGGATTAGTTTGTCTAAAGAAATGTCAAGCTACAACGTGAACCTGGGTGGTGATCAGGTCATTTCAGGCTTTTATGTACCAAGTCTATTCTAGATATAAATACCCTTAAGCACTGAAGGAGCAAGTCTATGAATTCTGAACTCTTCCCCTCGATCAGACCAGCTTCTGAGGCTGCTCCAGGCGTCATCGCCAGCAGGCATGTGACCTTTTAATAACAAAACTAAACACCAAAATAATCCTGAATTTCCCAGCTGTAGAAGATCACCAAAAAAGTTTTATAATAGACTTATAGTTTAATAAAATCTGTTTCATGTCTGGCTGGCCTCTCTTACAATGAAGGTATAAAGTATGTAAGACTGTTAGGTCCACATTGGGCTCCCCAAATGGTAGTGCTGGTGAGAATGTCCTAAACAGGATTGTTACCAGATAAACGGAGTCTTAAATTCAACATCCTTCATGGATTTTCTAATGTGATTTTCTGTTTATCAGGAACCTCCCTTAATCCAACCCACATGTCAACTACCTTGGACATCTAGTTCCGGGTCAATCCAAACAAGCCTGTATTAGCTCAAAGCCTCCCCCTCCTTGCTATCATATAAAATTTACTTGCTTTCTGCAATTTTGTGCTCCCACACACCCAGAGATAGCCTTGGTAGCTTGATCCCTAATAAACTTTTATTACTACCTATGGAGGGGTCTAGTTATGACCTCTGCATAAATTCTCAGTATAAATTCTTACTGACCTCTCCAGCATCTACCAGATAGATGGTCATTCTTTTTTTTTTTATTTTTTTTTTTATTTTTAATATTTTTTATTACATATTTTCCTCAATTACATTTCCAATGCTATCCCAAAAGTCCCCCATAGCGCCCCCCACTTCCCTACCCACCCATTCCCATTCTTTTGGCCCTGGCATTCCCCTATATTGGGGCATATAAAGTTTGCAAGTCCAATGGGCCTCTCTTTAGATGGTCATTCTTAACTGTGTTTTGGGACTAGGCAAGTTTTCAGAGGGAAGAAGAAAGGATCTTGTTTTGGAATCCAATTCCTTGGCCAGTGTTCCTCAAGCTTGCTTGTTTTCTTATCTGTGTGAAGGTTTGTTTCAGGGCTTATAGTTTGAATATTCCCTGTAAGTAGAAAGTGTTCTACTTCATGCCATTGGCTTGGGGGTGGATGTTGTTTTTGGGTTTTTTGTTTGGTTTTTTTTTTTTTTTTTTTTTTTTTTTTTTTTACAGTTCTAGAAATAGAACATGAGACAAATGCTAAGCCAGAGCTTTACCACTGAGCTACTCCATTCAAGCTACATTTCTTTGCCACTTAAAAGATAGGGTTGACAAAATTGCTCAGTGGTTAAAGATGCATGCCAGGAAAGCTTAGCAACTTCAGTTTTACCCTGCTGCTCAAGGCGGAAGGAGTGAACTGATGACATGTGCACCATGGCATACACAATACACACATCATCATAATAAATAAATTTAAATTTTTATACTAGTGTTGAAAAATGATTTTGAGTTTTTAAAAATTTAGTCTTTTTGCTGGCTGATGAAGCCTTTATTCCCAGCACTCAGGAGGCAGAGGCATGCGGATCTCTGAGTCTGTGGCCAGCCTGCTCTACAGAGTGAGTTTCAGGACAGCCAGGGTTACGTGGAGAAAGCCTGTTTCAAAAATTCAGAAGGAAGAAAAAAATATATAGTCTTTTGAAAACGTTTCCCATCAACACACACTAAACACAACTCTCACCTCCAAGAGGATAAGAGATTATTTGGAAGCCAAAACGTGAATGACCACGGCCTAGGAACACAGATTTATGTTACCCTAACTTTCATGATGTTTTTATAATAACAGAACAAAGTCTTTTCTTTTAATTAATTAATTTATTTTGTATATATATGAGTACACTGTTGCTGACTTCAGACACACCAGAAGAGGGCATCTGATCCCATTACCAATGGTTGTGAGACACCATGTGGTTGCTGGGAATTGAACTCAGGACCTCTGGAAGAGCAGTCAGTTCTCTTAGATGCTGAGCCATCTCTCCAGCCCCACCCCCACCTCCAAAACAAAGTCTTATGGCGGTTTTTTCAAATAAATTTGTGGAAAAATTAAGTAGGTGGTTACAGCCAAATGGAAAAATCTCAGTGCTAGGCCTCAAATGCTGGCTGGTGATGCTCTTAGCTTTTTGATTGGTGGAAACTGGATTTTATTATGTTAATTACATCCTAAAAGGCTTTAGTCTAGTGATGTTAGGTCAGACACAAAGGTAGGCAAGGAATGGCTGCTCAGAGGTCAAAGATAACCCATGGTAACTGTAATTAGACTCTGAGCCTGTGACGTTGCAACCTCTCCACAATCATTCAATTTTTAACCAGTAGATTGTCCTTGGAGAAGACTGAGTCTAAGGGTAGCTTCTCTCTGGGCACCTTCACTTACAGCCCACTGGCACAATAAAGGCATGAGGGTTATGGGGCCAACCAGCTGCTATCTGATCAGCTCTGAGGCTCACTCCCCAGGAGGGAACTCATGTGTCGTACTGTAAAACCTGTCAAAAGCCCATGTCTGAAGGAAAACCTCCATGTCTAGGGAAACCTCCTATTGTTTAGTTAAATGGTTACGTTGTCAAATTTCTTTCTAAATAGCTACCTAGATTTGTACTACTCTCAACTGTGGTCAGAGGAGTCGATTTTTTTCAGTGGGCCTCTGGGTTAATATGGTGACTCCTGGTTAAAGTGTGAGACTGAGGGACTGTCAGCTTTCAGTCTTTAGGTCAGGACACATTGAGGAAGAGCAGGAAAGTGGGGAGGATGTCTTCTGACACGACAGGACTGTCACACTCATGAACCCACAGCAGACTAGCAGAAGATCAGGCCAGTCAAAATCCCAGCGTGGATGAGAGGGAGTTTATGTGGCTCCCCTTAGCTGAGGAGCCATTGGCACCAGTGCTAGGAGGAGAGCCATTGTTCCTCAGGGGTGTGGCTACGGGTAGGTACCCATGCTCTGGTGGGTAGTTCCCCCCCTGCCCCTGTGTACTAATTGGACTCAGTGGGTTGGTTGTTTGTCTTTTTAAAAGAAGAAGAGGATATGAGATGGGGAGGGGCCCATGTTGGAGGGGGGGTCTAGGGGAAGTTGGAGGTGGGGGTAGATATGATCAAAATACATTATATGTACATATGAAATTCTCAAAGAACAAATACAAATTATACTACTAAAAAATTAGGTATGGGGGGGTGGACAATCTTATTATGTAGCCCAAGATGACCTCAAACTTAGAGTCGGCTTGCCTCAACCTTACCAGTGCTAGGATTACAGGCATATGTTTTTGTGTTTTATTTTGAGAACTTTGTTTCACTTTGCCTTTGGCAATAAGGTCACTTCCTAGTTTCATACAATCCCAATGGGCTTGACTGAAATAATTATCACTTCCTCTCTAAAAAGAAACTTTCACAGTATTTATTAAGCACACTCTATGTGCCCCAAGACACCAGGTGGGTGTCTCATCCGGGTTCCATTTCCAGTGGCCTATTGGAATTGAAGGAAGAGCTAGGAATCCTTGGAGAGTCAATTGGTTTGGCACAGATAACACCTTAAGACAATGCTGTTACCTAAGAAGTCAGTGTAAACCAGATGTGGTGGTTCATGTCTGTAATCCTCCCACTTTGGAGACTGAGGCAGGATGATTCCCACAAGTTTTGCCTAGGAAATCCTAGGCTATCCTAGGCTACAGTGATAGAGACTCTGTCCCAAAAAGGAAGTTTATTTGTTTGTTTTTTTAAAAGAGGTAATATAAAACATAAGAACAACCTTAGACTCTGACACATAAAGATTCACACTCAGCTTTGCACCCATTATAAAGTAGCTTCTAAGTTGTCACATCATCTATCAGATGGGGTCCTTGCATAACACTGGAGAATGAACTGTCCTGTTTTAAATGGATACAAGTAAAAGCAATAAGTAAATACAAAGTACCTTTGTAGAGCACTTTTGTACATAAGAGATGTTCAACAAGCAGTAGCTACTACTGTGTTCCTTGTGATAAAAATGCTCACACACACACACACACACGCCCACTGAGATGGCTCAGTAGGTAAAGGTACTTACTGCCAAGTCTGACAAGCTGAGTTTGATCCCCGGACCCATTAACCAACTCCCATAAGTTGTCCTCTGACTTCCATACCTGTACTGTGCCACTTGCACCCGAACACATCCACTCACATATTTTTTAAATAGATAAGTGCAATAAAAATATTTTAAATCCACAAAATAAATGGAAAAAAAACCCCACACATAAACAAAACCATTGGCTCTGTTTTTCAGAAGTCAGATGCAAAACAAACTGTAGAATGTTAAAAACAAAAGTTATCTCTAAAAGCGTGTATAGAATATAACTACTATAAGAATATATAAGACATGTATGTAAATGCTTTATACCAAAATTCCTGACACATAACATTTGCTTGGAGGCTGTCTGTCTTTGTTAAGGTTACTGTTGCCACGATGAATACCATAATTAAAGCGAGCTAGGGAGGAAAGGGCTTATTTGCCTCATACTTCTCTATCACTGTTCATCCTGAAGGAAGTCAGAACAGGAATTCAAACAGGGCACGAATTCAAACATGGAGGCAGGAGCTGATGCAGAGGCCATGGAGGAGTGCTGCTTACTGGCTTGCTCCTCATGATCTAATAATCCTCCTGCTTTCTTACAGAACCCTGAACCACCAGCCCAGGGATTGCCCCACCCACAGTGGGCTGGGCCCTCCCCCATCAGTCACTAAGAAAATGCAGGATCTTGTAGAGGCATTTTTCTCAGTTGAGGTTCCCTCCTTTCAAATAACTCTAGTTTGTGTCAAGTTAAGGTAAAACTAGCCAGCATACTAGTGGTAGTATTTACTAGAGAGTTATAATTCTCCTGAACTAGATCCAGTTAGGCATGTTCTCTACCCTAAGCTGCAAACCTGAAGTATCAGAAAAGCAGAGACTCCCCCAACATCTCCCCTCCACCTTCCTCTTACCTCCCTCACTCCTCCCCCACTCCAGCCCAGACCTTCCAGTGGTAAACACAGAGGGTGGGACTTGGCAACCAGGGTTGTCATAAGCCCTCCTGGTAGGTAATAAGGCTGTGGTTCTCAGTAGAGCTGCACATTGGAATTGCCTGGAGAGAGCCAGTGAGCAGGCTAGGTGGCCCAGGACACTTGCCACCAAGTCTGATGACCTGAGCTTGATCCCTTGAACAGGAGAGACCTGACTCCCACAAGTTGTTTTCTGACTTCCACACACATGCCATGATATGCCAGCATTAGGAGCATACACATAAATAAATGTAAAAATCAAAAAAGGGTAAAAGAATTACATGGAATATTTTAAAAAATTGAGATATGCATGCTCCATTGAGACCAACTGTCATCATCTGAGGGACAGGGATCAGTCATAGAATTTCTCAAAGCTCCAAGATTATACACATCTAAGGCTTAAGAATATAGCTCTTAAAGGCGCACACCTTTACTCCCAGCACTTTGGAGGCAGAAGCAGGCAGATTTCTGAGTTCAAGGCCAGTCTAGTCTACAGAGTGAGTTCCAGGAAAGCCAGAGCTACACAGAGAAACCCTGTTTCAAAAAACAAACAAACAAACAAACATAAAAACAACAGAATATACCTCTTGGGTGTGTGTGTGGAGAGATGGCTCAGCAATTAAGTCCTCTGACTAGCACATGTACACAATGTCACATATACACACATGTACACACACACACACTTACACACACTTGTATACACACACACATGAACACACACACACATCCATTCACGCACAGGCAGTACACTCTACCAAACCTGGCCCATCCTGTGTTTCCAAAGTCTGCGATCGTTTTCTGGAAGTGAAGTGAAAGCCAGATTCCCTTGCACCCATCCACCATCTTATGTGACCGACTGGGTAAATCTGATCTGTGGAGACCGCCTCACCTCCTTGCTTTCAGTCAGAGGGGATGACTCTGAGCTTGTTTAAAAAGCAGAGCAACCTGCCAGTGAACGGTGGATGGGGCTTCTCACCACAAATGCAAAACATGCTTTGCAACCTGTAAGTTCTTTTTGGTTTTGTTTGACAGGTCCTTAAGTTTACTGTGTAACAAATCATGCTCTTTACCTTCTGACCCCTCCATTCTCCACTTCCTGAGTTCGAGATTACAGGTGTGTCCCACCGTACCCAGTGTACGCAGTGCTAGGAATCGAACCCAGGGCAAGCATGCGACCAGCTGAGCTGCGGCTGCAGCCCAGGTTACTTGGATTTTGAGTCCTGGTTTCTTTACCGTCTTTTTCTAAGTAGGGATCAAAGAGATGATGAATGTAGAGTTTCTCATGATGCCAACTGTCCAGATGCTTATGACATGTTAGTTTCTCTTCCCTTCTCCAAAAGGGGAACATGCTGCAGGAACACAGTCCAACCACCTCAGCTGACCCCTAAAGCCACCAGTGTCCTTACAAGTGAGCATCTGTGCCTGTCAGAACTGCCGCTAGTTAAAGCAGGCTAAGACTTAGATGTTAACCACGTCTCCAGGGATTCCTTAGCTAAAGGAATTAAATGTCTGCTTTAATTCACACGTAGTTACAATTTATATTTCCAGGAACTAAACTAGCAGATTCTACAGCTTAGTTCTTGTCAAAAGACAAAGTCACAACAAACTTAGAGATGCAGTTGGCTTTTACTTATGATTCATGAATTCTGTAAATAGAAAGAGCTCTCTCTGAGCAATAATAACATTACAGTTTCACAGTATAGAAACAAGGAAAGCAAAAAAATAAATCTAGAGGCGCTGCTAGGTTAACATCAGGCTACTCCAGGCTGATCGTTTGTAAGGGTTAAATCAGGGGCGACTTCCTTACTAGCTGACTCCGACTGGAATCTCCAGTTCTCGGTAAATGTTGCTCTGTTTTGGGGTCTGTCTGGTTGTTCCTTAAAGGTTTAGTATGATAGTGTGATGCTTAGCATAACTAACTCCATTTTTGTTGGGTTGTAGTGACCCTACTAACCCAAGAGTTCAATTCAAAATAATAGCTTCCTATGACCTCTGTTGAACAGCGATTCCAAATTCCAGAATTACTGTTATAAAAGTGAGTATGATGGTCCCGGGAGCCTATTGCACATGCTCTGTACAGGTCCCTGCTCTTGTGCAAGCCTGGGCTTTCTTATAGGCTTCAGTTTTACCTTTAAATGTAGGCTCGTATTTCTCCCTTTTCTGCATATGTATGTGTACATGTATATATACGTATAGTTAATAGATAGTTACATATAAGATATTATAGCTGTTATATAATATATATATATATATTTTTTTTTTAAATGGGTATTGGGAACTGAGGTCTTGTGTATGCCAAGCAAGCTCTCTACTACTGAGCTATACTTCCAACTTTTTTTTTAGATTTATTGATTAATTTAATGTATATGGGTGCTCTATCTGCATGCACACCTACATGCAAGAAGAGGGAATCAATCAGATCTCATTGCAGATGGTTGTGAGCCACCATGTGGTTGCTGGGAATTGAACTCTGGACTTCTGGAAGAGCAGCCAATGCTCTTAACTGCTGAACTCTCCAACCCTACACTTCCAACTTTACAAGGATGAATTTTTAAAGGAGAGGGAGAGAGAGAGAGAGAGAGAGAGAGAGGCCTTTAAAAGGGAAACAGCAAACAGGAGTTGGAGTAGTGGCAGCCCATGCCTGTAATCTGAGCACTCAGGAGACGAGGAGAAGAAAATCAGAAATTTAAGAGCACCATTGACCACATAGGGGGTTTGAAGTTAACCTTGGATACATGAGACCCTGCCTCCCAAATTAATCAATTAATTTAATTAATTACTTAATAGGAAATAGCTCTATCCTTCCAACACACCTGGGCTTCTGGAATGGCCACATAAACCTTTCATTTCCAGCTTGGGAGTCAAGAATAAAAGTAACATCCGACCCTCGGGCTAGCCATGGATGGTTTGCTTCTTGGCACGCATTTACATACACTTAGAAGAAAGCAGGGACTATGAGTTAATTAGGCCACTCCGTAATGATTCAATCAACCTCAGTATTAGAAGCTGACCTGTGCAAAGCAGGTGACAAAACTGCAGGCCACAAGTAGGTAGTGACACTTCAGGAACCCTCCCCTAACCTGAGGACCAAAGGTCACTTGCAGACTCATTCCCCCAGATCTCTCTGTCTTCCCAATTCCTGCTTCTGCCTCCTTGAGATCTAGATGGGACCTGGCTCAGGGACTCCCTGCCTAAGCAGCAGAGGAAGAAGGCTACCTGGGAAGAAGAGGGTCCTCACTAGCCACAGGGGCCATGAGGATCTATCTGAACAGCAGGACAGTGTGGGAAGCCACATGTGCCGTTGCAGAGTGGCGCTGGCTACCACTGGCCACTGCCCATGATTATGGGCAACCAATGTGCGCATGTGCATAAGAGGCTTTTGCCGAGTCACTGCCTGGCCCTACGCATATTAATGAGGTACTGGTAGCATAACCAATCAGGTATGGACACGTCACTCCTAGGCCTATATAAGCAGCACCATTTCTGGGCTCAGGGTCTTTCACCTATGCAATCAATGCTCTCCCAATAAACGTGTGCAGAAGGATCCTATTGTGGCGTCGTTCTTGCTGGCGAGACGGGCACTCACAGGACAGATCACCTCCAGCAGGACAGACATTCAGAGGCATGTTCTCAGTGTGGGACCATGTAAGGAGTCTCCACGAGGGCAGGCAGGCCAGACCTGGGAATGTCGAAGAACATGGCCGTGATTCGCTATCTCTGCTCTTAAAGTACACTATCCTAGTCAAGTCTGCAGAGTCCTTTGTCCTCTGCTCCAGGACTAAGTCGATCTGTTCTCAATTTTCTACTGGCTCTCTGTATCTAATGAGTTGTTACTCAGCTCTACCCAAAAGCCAAGAAATGTGTGATGGAAACCCAGAGGGTAGAACATGGAAACGCAAGGTGCTGGAACAAGTGCTAGTGTCCACAATTGAGCTGGAACTTCTAAGGCTTAAGGGAAACTCTGGGCTGCCTTGACCTCTGACCTCAAATTCCACTCCCAAGTAATTTTTTTAGCTTTTGAGTTATCTGTATCCTGAGTCAAACCCAACTGTAGGTAAGGCCTCAGGATTCCTCACAATGCTCAAAGCAGGACCACCCAGTCTGGGTACTATAGTTGTCTTCTCTCTTCATAGCATTATGCACTGGGGTGGCTTGAAAGGGGGCCCAAAGACCCTGGGCTTCTGTAGCCCATGATAAGTCCTATAGGTCCCACAACTAGAACCCCTTCTTTGGAGTCCATAGGGTCCTCTTAAGATACAACTATTAAGTCACCTGTAACCTTTCACTTAAGAAGCATAGACAAGATAGTTAAGAATTCAAGGCCAGTCTCAGCTTCACAGAAAGTTCTATGCCTGCATGGGCTGCATGAGGCACACATCACCATCAACATCATCAACATCATCATCATCACCACCACCACCACCACCACCACCATCATCATCATCATAAAAGCTACAAAAAGAAAGAAAAGATAGCAGGGACAAAGAGAGGAGAAATATGTCCTTTATTCCTCTTGGAGACTATGGAGCAAAGAAGGCCCATATTCAAAGGGCAGAGATGTACCTAGTGAGTTAGTCCTTCAGAGGCAGAAGGAAGAACGGCCATCCTACTTGACTGCTGAGAACAGTATAAGTCAGTTGGGAGTACTGATCCCTTTTGGCCCCAAGTGATAGAGGACCAGGAGAAGCAGGGTCTAGTGGGCACCCCCCCCTCAACGCTTGGCAGCTTGCCGAGGACAGAATGGTTAAGTCTGGTTGTCATTGTAGTCTCGCCTTCCCGTGGGATCCTGCTGTGGTGTAGATGTGGTTCTTAATGTGTCTTCCAATGGTTCACGTGCTGAAATTTAATCTACACTAAGAGACATTAACAGGGTGAATGTAGCTAGCACTCTAAGATGTGATTATGATAAGTTTATTCACAATCTTGGGGATAACTGAATCCTGGTGGCTTACAAGAAGAGGGAGGGATGCCCAAAGACAACACAGTCCTGTATGTGTACGTCTGTCTCTCTGTTTCTCTCTTGGCTTTGTTGTCATTGTTGCTGCTGCTGCTCCTGTTGTTTGAGACAAGGTCTTATGTCACTCAGACTGGCTTGGAATTTACAGTATAGAGGAGTATGATCTTGAATTCCTAATCCTGCTTCTATTCCTAAGGGCTGAGATTAGAGACAGATCTGCGCCGACATACCTGCTACAACTAATGGTCTTTCTGTTTTTTTTTAATTATAATTATTTATTCATGTGGGTTTTTGTGTGTGTGTGTGTATGTTTGTGTACACATATGTGTATGTGATATTGTGTACATGTGGCAGTCAGAGGATAACTTGTGGGTGTTAGTGAGTCAGTTCTCTTCTTCCACTGTGTGTGGCGTGGGGTCTGAACTCAAGTCAGTATTTCAGGCTTGGAATCCTGAGCCTTATCCTCTGAGCCATCTTGTTGGCCCTTTTAAAAAACAAAAAACCCTAAAAAACACATTTTGGTGTTTTGCTGTGTGACATTGCATCATCTTGGGACTGTGCCAGAAAAACCAATCCCAGATATGGCTCCTCAACCTTGAGTCACCAGAACCACAGCCAAAAATAAACCCATATTGCCTGAGTTGGTCTCATAGTCTCAAATGATCCTCCACCCACTGCCTCAGGAGAAGTCTGCACAGCAGGTGCACACCTAGTTCAAACATCTTTTCCTTCCTTCCTTCCTTCCTTCCTTCCTTCCTTCCTTCCTTCCTTCCTTCCTTCCTCCTTCTCCCTTTTTCCTCTCTCTGTCCCTTCCCCAAGTATTTGTTTGCTTGTTTGTTTGTTTGTTTGTTTGTTTGTTTGAGTCAGTGTTTCATGTAATCCATACTGGTCTCTAACTCTGCATAGCCCAGGATGGCCTTGAATTTGTAATCCTCCTGCCGCTATCTCCTAAATGCTGGGATTATAGGCATGTGTCACCATGCCTGCTTTATGAGATGCTGGGGATCACACCCAGGGCGTTGTGCAGGCTAGTCCAGCATTTTACAAACTTAGCTATATCTCCAGTCCCACCCTTATTTCTTTATAACATATCCCGTTTGTAGTACAGTGTTATTGGTGACAGTAAATAGACTAATACAGACCCCATCTTTTTCTCTCCATGGAGACTGGGTGGTGCCATATCTTCCCACCATCCCATAATGATCCTCAAGATGGCGGGGTTGAGGGAAGGGGCTTCATCCCAAGCCTGAAATACCCATGAGGTCCAAGCATGCAGACATTGCCAGTCCTCTGAGGTGTTCACACTGCTCCTTATGTGATGATACCAGAGTCAAGGTCATGGGGGAGACAGAAGCTGGTGCTCTGCTTAGCCAAGGAACTCTTGGTGAGAGTCTCAGCAGAAAACCCATGAAAAGGGTCAAAGAGCAGCTGGTCCCCAAGCCCCTCAAAGGCTCATATTCCTAAAGAATTTGTGGAGCAAATCTGCCATACCTGGCATGGCCTGCCCACCACAGACACTCACTTAACTGAAAAGCAGACATCTATCTCATTGAAGGCAGGCTCACCCTGGGTATGTGTTACCCAGAGCAAGACTTACTGCCAGGTGTAGTGATGGACACCTGGAATACCAGCACCGAGGAGATGGAGCAGGCAAATCAGAAGTTCATGACCATCCTCAGCTATGTAGTGAGTTTGAGCCTAGCCTGGACTTACTGTTTGTGGAACTGTGAAAGGCAGTCTGTGTTCTGGTCAAACGAGGCTTACTCTGGAGAGACTCAGTAGAAAACTCTTCAAGGGACGGAACAGTGAGCCACGTTCCCAGACATAGGCACTTGACACCAAGAGTCCTTAACCCCATAATCCTCTGACTACAAAGCCCAGCCCATTATAAAAGGGGCTGCTCGGCCCCTCCTCTCTCTCTTAAGCTCTTATCTCTCATCTCTTCTCTCTCTCTAGCCTTCTTGCTCCCTCTCTCCCCCTCCCTTCTCTCCTCTCTCCCCCTCCTTTCTCCCCTCTCTCCACATGGTCATGGCCGGCCTCTACTTCTCTATTTTCTCTCTCTCTCCCTCTCCTTTTCTACAATAAAGCTCTAAAACCATGGACCGTCTCTTTTCACCAAAACCCTCTGTGCTAGAACAATGGAATAGGCCTTCCCCTAAAGAGCCAAGTCTAACCTCCAGCTGGGAGGCCTCTCAGCATTTCTAGCCACCAGGCCAGACCAAAGACTCTGGCCCACAGGGAAACCACTCAGCACCTTCTCCCTGTGTCCCCTTCTCTCTTCAGCCCCAGGGCTGACCAGGCTGCCCCCATCCTTACTTTGTTCTCAGCTCTTCTATGACACATATCAGTGTCTGGGATGTCCGAGACTGAGAATCTGTCATCTCTGGCCTCCATGAGGCCCAGAGACCCTGGACTGCTCCCTCTCTACCCCTGAGGACTGGGGTTCCATGGCTTCCCACAGCCAGACGTGTGGCAATCCCCCAAGTCCACCCACCCAGAGCCCTGGAGCTCTGGCAGGACTCAGGTCATCTCTCCCAGCCCATCTCTCCCCATGCCAGGCGCCCCACAACTGTTCACACTCCTTTCAGTCCCAAGTATAATTTGAGACAATTAATAGTAGACAAGGATAAAAAAGGACATGTAATAAGTATGAGGTAAGCATTATTCCAGAAAATGTGTTAGTAGTAGTTATTACAACCGTATGCACTATCTCACCTCTAACTTCCTCACAAACAAATCAGATAGGGGACACCTGGTGACTCACAGACTCCTCATTTATCAGTGAGTGTAGTCGAGAAACACACTTCCGGCACCAGGACTACCAGCCTGATACAAAGCAAATTTGTTTTCAGTAGGCAATTCTGCTGCAGGGAGGTAACAGGAGAACCCTGCACTTGGGATCCGAGGTCCCCTCTTCCCAGGATCACACACACACACACACACACACACACACACACATGCAAACAAACACACATTTCCACCATGCTTACCACTCCGGCTTCCTACTCCACTCTTCCCCAACGGTCTCGACCTGGAAGGCCTATGTCACCTAGGGTTCTTTTGTCCCCTGACTTGTACTTCATTTGGCCAATGGTAAGCCCTGGGTGGAGACCAGAAAGCTGGAGGAGAAAGAAACTGGAGGAGCCCCCATCCTCTGGGGGGGTCATGATTGTTGGGGGGCTCGTCTTGACCTGCTCCTGTCAGGCTCTGCCTTTGTTGCTGTTCCTCGATGAGTTCCTGGGTGGCTGTCCTATCTTGGACCATCAGAACTAGAGCCAACTGTTTCTAGCCACTGCTGTCCCCCAGTCTTCCATTTCTGTTCCCCATTTCTCTGCTCTTTGTAAATCATCTTGACTCGTCTCACTTACAATGTGTCACTGGTTTCCTGCTAGGACTTTGACTGACATAAAAGTTGTTTCCTTAGAAATGGATATGTGGCCAGGGAGATGGCTCAGCCACTCATGCACATGAGAAGCCAAGTTTGAATACCCAGAATCTATATAAAGCTGGGAATCGTAGCATAAGTCTGTCCTCCTAAGCACTTCTAAGGAGAGATGGAGATGGAGACAGGAATCCTTGGAGCTCACAAGCCATCTACCCTGTATACACAGCAGGCTGACAATAAAGAAACCCTGTTTTAAATCAGGTAGAAGGTAAAGACCAATACCAGAGGGTGTCCTCTGACTTCCACACTTGCACAGTGGGACAGAGGCCAAAAGAAGGAAGGGAGGTAGAGAGAGAGCAGAAGAGGTGAATTTGTTTCTATAACAGAGCCCAGCAAACGTGGCGAAAGTGAGGAATATTTTTCCCCTCCATAATGAGAAACCCTGGGCTGGTTGTAGCAGGAAAACTCTGCTTTCCCCGTTGGCTTCTTTTCAGCAAATAACGGGTGCCTTCCAGGTTGGTTTGATCCCATAGCCACATGGTACAGCCCCGTTCCAGACATCACCACTGTCTCCAAGACAGGCAGGAGAGTACCAGCAGGCAACTGTTTCCTCTTTCTCCTCCATCTTCAGACTTTCATTTGGGTTATAAGTAGAGCACAGGGACAAGAGAGACTCAGACACTGGGGAACAGAACGGCATGCTGAGGTGACAGACAATGATCTACTGCCTGCCTGATGAAGGTACAGCGACATGCCTGGCCCATGCACTTATCTGTGAACTCTCTCCCTCTCCCTCTCCCTCTCCCTCTCCCTCTCCCTCTCCCTCTCCCTCTCCCTCTCCCTCTCCCTCTCCCTCTCCCTCTCCCTCTCCCTCTCCCTCTCCTTCTCTCTCTCTCTGTTTTTCCAAGACAGGGTTTCTCTGTGTAGCCCTGGGTGTCTTGGAACTCACTCTGTAGACCAGGCTGGCCTCAAACTCAGAGATCCACCTGCTTCTGCCTCCTGAGTGCTGGGATTAGAGCCACCATTGCCTGGCTAGCTTGTTTTGTTTGTTTGTTTTGTTTTTTGTTGTTGTTTTGTTTTGTTTTTTAGATTTTCTTGATTAAGGATTGCTCTGGTAGGGCCTAGCCACATAGCCACAGTGTTCCTCTAAGGAAGGCCTCTGCCTCAGTTTCTTTCTCCAGGTTCCTACCGTTGACTTCTCTCATTGAAGGACTATAATCTCTAAGAGGGAGGAAACCCCCTCCTACCCCAACTTGCTTTTTGGTCAATGTTGTGCCACAGCAACGGATAAGCAAACTAGGGCACACTCTAAACAATCATCCTGCCACTGCAGGAGGGGCCCGGGGTTGATGCTGGGGGAGCCATGCAGACAGTCAGCCTCTGTGATGATGTCATTGGGAGCCATGCAGACAGTCAGCCTCTGTGATGATGTCATTGGGAGCCATGCAGACAGTCAGCCTCTGTGATGATGTCATTGGGAGCCATGCAGACAGTCAGCCTCTGTGATGATGTCATTGGGAGCCATGCAGACAGTCAGCCTCTGTGATGATGTCATTGGGAGCCATGCAGACAGTCAGCCTCTGTGTTGATGTCATTGTCAGGGCTGAGGATGCAACTGTGCCTAACACGATAGTGAGTACTGGTGCATGTGATGGTGATAACTGATGCATGATGATAAAAGAAGAATGATTTCAACCAGGGACAAGCTTGAGGGAGGACCCCTCTGTCTCTAAAGCTGCCATGTGTCCAGGGCCTCACCATACTGAGAATTCTCCAGATCACCTATGCAGAGGCAGAATCAAAACACAACCTCTTCCGGCTCCCAGAAGCCCCCCCTCCCTCCTCTGTGTACCCTCAACCCCCGAATATATCTGGTCTCACTGCATTGAAACTGGTCTTTTCATAAGACAACGTCCTAGACAACTAGATTAGGGCCTCCTTTGAGATCCTACCTCAAAGAAAAAGGAGGAAGAGAAAAAGGAGGAGAAGGAGGAAGAGAAAAGAAGAGACAAAAGAAGAAAAAAGAAAAAGAAAAGAAAGAAGGGTGCCAACAAAAACATCATTCTCAAAAACAGGAATGATGATGTACACCTATAACCCCAGCCCCTAAGAGGGACACAGAGGTAGGACAATCAAGGAAAGTTCAAGGCCAGCCTGGGGTACAGAGTAAGCTCCATCCCAGGAAAGTCTCCACTATAAATAACCAAAAAAGATGAAGAAGAGGAGGAAGATATTTTTGTCATCACAATTGATGGTGTTTCCACCTCTTGTTTATGCTTATCTATTTCACAATAACATAAGGAACACCCAGGAAGGATCACCTAGTGCTAGAACTAACACATGGTCCCCTTCACCTGCTCAGGCTCCTCCATCCCCCTCCTCTCTGCTCCTCCATCCCTCTGCCCTCTGCTCCTCCATGTCACTTCCCTCTGCTCCTCTATCCCGTTGACCTCTGCTCCTGCATCCCACTCCCATCTGCTGCCCTATAGCAAATTTTCTTTCCCTTTTCTTTCTTTTTTCTTTATGTGTTTTTAAGTGTGTGGGTGAGTGTGTTTTGAATCTCCTCCCAGTCCTGTCTCAAATTTATGATCTTCTGGCCTCAGACTCCCAAGTGCTAGTATACAGCTATGTGCCACACCTGTTTAACACCTGTAACATGTCTAACGCTCACATAGTTTTTTGTTTGTTTGGTTTTGTTTTTTGTTTTTAAAAAGTGTCTTGCCAGCATGGTATCTTACTCCTATAATACTGGCACTTGAGAGGTAGGAGGTCAAGTTCAATACCAGCCTGAGCTAAGACCTGTCTCAAAATAACAACAAATGTTCCTTAAATGGGGTAAGCCCAAGAATAGGTGTGAAGTCTATGAAGTATTTCATCCTATGATGGTTTCAATATGTTGTGTCTGGCTGGAGAGATGGCTCAGAGGTTAAAAACATATGCTGCTCTCGCAAAGGACCTGAGTTCAGTTTCTAGCACACATGCCAGTCTCAAAACCACCTGTGACTCCAGCTCCAGGAGATCCAGTGCCCTCTTCTGGACTCATGGGCACCTGTACTCATGTGCACACACTCCCTTCCAGAAACAAATAAAAAAAATAATAAATCTTTAGTTAAAAAAAAAATGTATCTTTGAAGTGGAACTTCCTGGTTTCTTTAACAACCTAGTTGTGTCATGTGATGTTTTTCTGGAAGCTGTCTTGCAAGAGTACATGTGATATTTAGGGAAAAAAATCTAAGTAGAACCCACAAACAGTGAGAGGAGGCTCTTGCATTGCTACACCATGCTATGCTTCGCTGGGCTTTGCTGATCTTCACTTTGTAGAGAGAAATGCACCAAGACGTTCTCATGGTATTCCAGCTGCTTCTGGCTGCTTCTGCTGACTTCTGCTGATTTGGTGGAGCCTTGCTGTTTCTTCTGGATCAGGCTGCTACTACTGATTCATGATTGGTGTTTGCGATTGGACTAGATTACTGGTATCCTGACAGTAAAGAGTGGAATTGCCCCAAAAGACTACTTCTAAGCAGGTCCTTAACACCCTTTCCCACTAACCTTCATGCCCCTACCACTGGACGGTGAGCTGGAAGGGAAGGGAGGCTGAAGTGTTTAAGAACCCTAAATAAAATAGGGTTTGGGGAAAAATAATCTACATTTATATGTCTTTCCCAAATGCATGTTGAAACTTGGTGCCATTGTGGCAAGATTGGTAAGCAGAGCCTGAATGCCAAGAACACTGTTCTTGTTGAAAGGGGATTAAGAGCCAGGCGTGGTGGCACATGCCTTTAATCCCAGCATTCGGGAGGTAGAGGCAGGTGGATTTCTGAGTTCGAGGCCTGCCTGGTCTGCAAAGTGAGTTCCAGGACAGCCAGGGCTACACAGAGAAACCCTGTCTCAACCCCCCCCCAAAAGGGGGGGTTAAGGGATTAGATTATTCTGAAGCAATATGAGTAGCCATGGTGGGGAATTTGGACTCAGGTGACCTTGAATAATATGCCTTACTTTGCAAGAGGTTACATGAACTTTAATTATAATACAGAAACAGTACAGTCATAAATTAGTGAGTCAGAAAGGCATCAGGTAGATTGGTGTGGTGGTTTGAATAGAAATTACCCTTATCTTAGCCACTGTGATAGTTGCAAGATGGAATCTCAAGGCCATTTTGATTTGCGTTTCCCTGATGACTAAGGACATTGAACATTTCTTTAAGTGCTTCTCAGCCATTCCAGATTCTTCTGTTGGGAATTCTCTGTTTAGCTCTGTACCACTTTTTAAAATTGGATTATTTGTATTGTTGGTGTCCAACTTCATATGCAAAAACAAAAAACCCTGGATATTTCTTGAATTCTTTATCTATTTTGGATATTAACCTTCTGTAGGATGTAGGGTTACTGAAGATCTTTTCCCAATCTGTGGGTTGTCATTTTGTCCTAGTGACCATGCCCTTTGCCTTACAAAAGTTTTTCAGTTTCATGAGGTCCCATGTATCAATTGTTGATCTTAGAGCCTGAGCCATTGGTGTTCTATTCAGGAAGTTGTCTCCTAAACCAATGGGTTCAAGCCTATTCCCCACTTTCTTTTCTATTAGATTTAGGATTTTATGTTGAAGTTTTTGATCCACTTAGACTTGAGTTTTGTGCAGGGTGATAAATATGGGTCTATTTGCATTTTTCTACATGCAGACTGTTGTGTGTAGTTTTAAAAAATATACTACTGCCTTTTGCCCAGGACCATGACCTGAGCTCTGGCCCCTTCCGACTCCCTTTTGTTCCACCCAGCTTAGTTCCAGGAACAGTCACCACCAGCCCTAACCTGACTGACTTCCTTTTCTACCTGCCTTTGCTCCAGGAGGAATGGTGTTACCAGCCTCCCCTCAAGACCCTTGAATCCTAGAATAAAAGACACATAGACAGCTTTATTACTTTAGAACTTGTCTGCTAGGCACAATTGCTGGGCGCAGATTATGGTTTTGCCTTCTTTGTCTAAATCAAGCGTCTATAAGTGTATGGGTTCATTCTAGGGTCTTCAATTCAATTCCTTTGATCAACCTGTCTGTTCTTATATCAATACCATGCAGGGTTTGTTTGTCTGTTTGTTTTATTACTATTGCTCTGTAGTATAGCTTGAGGTCAAGAATGGTGATACTTCTAGAAGTTCTTTTACTGTTCAGGATTGTTTTAGTTACCCTGATTTTTTTTCCATATGAAATTGAGAATTGCTCTTTTAAGTTCTGTAATTGGAATTCTGATAGGAATTGCATCGAATCTGTATACTGCTATCAAGTGATGACACATGCTGGTGAGGCTATGGAGCAAGGGGAACACTCCTCCACTGCTGGTGAGAGTGCAAACTTGTACAACCACTTTGGAAATCAATTTGGTAGTTTCTCAGAAAACTGGTAATAGTTCTACCTCAGGACCCAGCTATATCACTCCTGGACATATACCCAAAAGATGCCCTAAAGGACTATGTTCATAGCAGCTTTATTTGTAATAGCCAGAAGCTGGAAACAACATAGATGTCCCTCAACTGAAGAATAGATAAAGAAATTGTCGTGTGGACTGGAGAGAAGGCTCAGTGGTTAAGAGCACTGATTGCTCTTCCAGAGGCCCTGAGTTCAATTCCTAGCAACCACATGGTGGCTCACAACCATCTATGATGGAAACTGATGCCCATTGCAGATCTGAAGACAGCAGCAGTGTACTCATATACATAAAATAAATTAATAAATCTTTTAAAAAATTGTGGTGCATCTATAAAATGGAAAACTCTTCAATCAGTAAAAACAAAGACATCTTGAATTCTGCAGGAAAATGGATGGAACTTGAGAATATCATCCTCTATCTGTCTCTCTGTCTGTCTCTCTGTGTCTCTGTCAGTGGTGCCTGATGCTATGCCCGAGCCACACTGCTTCCTTCCCACTTCCCCCGGCTTGTGTGTCCTGCCTCCCTCGGGTCTGTCAGTCTCTCTCTCTCCAAGCTCCCTTCCTTCCGACCTGGCCTGCCTGGCATTGCCCATGACCTGTGCAGCTCAGGTCTGTCTGTCTGTCTGTCTGTCTGTCTGTCTGTCTGTCTGTCTGTCTCCCTGTCCCCCTGTCTGTCTGTCAAAAAAAAAAAAAAAAAAAAGAATTTCATCCTGAGTGAAATAACCCAGAGCCAGAAAGACACATATAGCATGTACTCACTTACAAGTGAACGTTATCCATGAAGTGCAGGACAATCATGCTACAATCTACACACTGGGTGATAAGGAGATCCCAAGGGAGGATGTGCAAATCTCACTCAGAAGAAGAAACTAAATAGTCATCAAAAGTGTATGGAGAGAAGGAATTTGGTAGGGAAAGGGGGAAGGGGTTAACAGGAATGGCAATCAGGTGTGGGGTGGGGGAGAGGGCTGGGAGTGAGAATAGAAGTTGGCAGCGGGGCATTTCTGGTGACTAGGCCTGAGACAGGGGAGGATACAGGGAGTCTATAGGGGTGACCCTAGCTGAGATTCCTACCAGAGGAGGATATAGAGACTGAAGCGGCCACCTCCCATAGCCAGGTAGGACACTATTAATGATATACTGCTATGCTTGCAGACAGGAACCTAGCATAACTGTCTCCTGAGAGAGGCTTCATCCAGCAGTAGATGGAGGCAGATGCAGAGACCCATAGCCAAACATCAGGCAGAGCCCAGGGAGTCTTGTGGAGGAGTGGGGGATAGAAGTGAGCAAGTCAGAGCTCAAGGACACTACAAGAAGACCCACAGAGACAACTAACATAGGACCATGGGGGACTTCCAGAGCCTGGGCCACCAACTAGGGAGCATGCAGGAGCTGGACCTAGACCCCCTACACATCTGTAGCAAATGTGCAGCTTGGTCTTCCTGTGGGTCCCCTAACAAATGGAGTGGGGGCTGTCTTGGTCTCTGTTCCTGGCCATTGGATCTCCTTCCCCTGACCTGGACAGCCTGGTTGGGCCTCAGTAGGAGATGAAGTACCTAGTCCTGTTGGGAGTAGATGTCCAAGATGGAGTGGTACCCAAGGGTGACTCCTCTTCTGAGGAGAAGGGGAGGAGGTAATGGGGGAGGGATTCGTAAGGGTGGGACTGTAAAGAAAGGAGGGAGGCGGCTGTCATCGGAATGTAAAGTGAACTAAAAAATAAAAAAGAAAAGAAAAAGAAAAAAAAAAGAAATAGTATGGAAAAATACCAGAAAGTATAATAGTCATAGTATTTGGGGGAAAAAAGTCAGTACACTTGAGGGGGGATAAAAGAAAGAAAGGAAGGAAGGAAGACAATCACACCTATAGGCTCATATATCTGAATGCTTGATCACCAGAGAGTGGCACTACTTGAGAAGGATTAGAAGGTGTGGCCTTTGTTAGAGGAAGTGTGCCACTTGGGTTTTGAGGTTTCAAAAGCTCAATCTGGCTCAGTATGTTTCTCTCTTCCTTGCTGCCTGTGGATCTGGATGTAGAAATTCAGCCACTTCTCCAGCACCATGTCTGCCTATGTGCCACGGCGCTCCCTGTCATGATGACAATGGACTAAACCTCTGAAACTGTAAGCAAGGCCCTATTAAATGCTTTCTTTTATAAGAGTTTTGTGGCCATGGTGTCTCTTCACGGCAACAGAATGTGACTAAGACACTCAGTTACATCAGGAAGATGGTATAGAGTTTATATTTTATACTATAGCACTGTTAGTTTTAGGGCTGGTGGGCACTAGTGGTCTGCTAGGTAGGTACATTCCAAAAGTTTTATGTAATAGCCATAAAGATGATAGCTCAGATAGAAGAGGTTAGGAGTAAATAGCTATTGAGGGGACTAAAGACACCACAACATAATTTGGCTCTTGAGTGACAACATTCTACCTCTACAAAGTCATTAAATTCTAATCAGCCAGACTGCAAAATCTTTAGTTCAGAGGTGGCTTCTTCAGTGTGAGTTAGTTCACAGGCCTGTATGAGGTAGTTGGGTCATTTAAGGAATTAATGCCTTCCATGAGGGACCGAGTTAATTCTTGAGGTAGTGAACACTCTTGGTTTGAGGAGACTGGATGCTGTAAGCGTAAGCTGCTTAGAAAGTGAGGCCAACCTTGCATTTTCCCTCTTGCGTGCATGCCCTCCTGCCTTTCTGTTTTCAACCATTAACTGTATGAGGCCTTCAACCCTATGCTGCTTCTAGAAAAGGGAGCTAAACTAGACTTCTTTCCCTTACAGTTTGCCTGATCTCTGATATTCCATTATCTTATGACAAACTGACCAAGACAGACTTACAGCCTCAGTTTATATTCTCAGCAGGACCAAGAGCTTGTACCTCCAAGTGCTAAGGAGCTGATTTGCTGATGCTCCAAGGTAACCCAAGCCTTAGACCACATGTTCAAATCATGGCTGGAGTTCCCATCCTGCTGTGAAACAAGACTGCTCTCAGATATATTTTACATTATTTACATTTTTTTTATCTCACCGTGGGCTCTCCCAACCTCAACAGGATCCAACTGGTTGGGAGGAGAAGCTGGATACTGGGTGTGGGGTTCCATGGCCCTCCCACCTCTCCTGAACTAATAAAGATGGCAGCAGTTTGACAAGGACCATACCCTACAACTGTGGTCCTAACAGATTTGAAACCATTGGAAACTGAGTGGGAATGAGAGCAAGGACTTGATGAAGCCTGTCTAGGTACAACCCATAGTTCTCAGCCTTCCTGCAAAATGAGTCTAATCTTTTTGACTGATGACATTTTGGGGAGGTGATCACTGGTACTGGTGTCTGTTTGGCATATCTGGGCTTTAAGTAGACCAGGGGAAACTTCAGAATCAACCCTCTCCTGGTGCTTGGAAGGAGGAGAAACAAGCCAAGGCTTGTGAGACCTTCGATCCAAGGCCTTCCAGTTTTCTTTCATTCAGAGTGCTCAGTGTCAGCTGTCATACATTGGGGTATTCTTTTCTGCCTCCCCACAGAAGGACTGCCTTGATATCGTGTTTCTCTTTATTAGTTAATTGTGGTGGTTTGAATAAGAATGCTTGGGCCCCAGTTAGTAGCACTCTTTGAGAAGGATCAGGAGGTGTGGCCTTATTAGAGCAGGTGTGGCCTAATTAAAGGAGGTATGTTCCTGGGGGTGGGCTTTGAGGCTTTTGAAAGCTAATGCTCTCTCACAGCCTCTGACTCTCTCACAGCCTTTTGCCTGCAAAAGTAAAAGATGTAAGTTCTCAGCCACATGTTTGCCTGCCTGTTACCATGCTTCACACCCCTCACCCCACCCCCATGACCATGGGGGGACTCTAGCCCTCTGAAGCTATAAGCAAGCCCACAATTAAATGCTTTCTTTTATAAGAGTTGTCCTGGTCATGGTGTCTCTTCACAGCAATTAAACAGTAACTAAGACATTAATTAAGTAATTTGAGACAAGGCCTGACAATGCAGTCAAGGACAGCCTCAAACTCACAAACCTCTTGTCTCCACACTGTGAACAGTGACCTGTTATTGATAAGATGTTCATCAATGTCTCTGGCTCTAATCACTAAAAGCCAGTCTCAAAACTACAATCTCAATGTACTGTGCAGACAAAATATCTCCCAACTATAAATGTCTCTAAAAGAAAGTAACATGCACAATTGTACTAAAGAATCTTGCTCAGCAAAGTGTGGTCTTCAGCCTAGCAGCTTCCATTATACCCCAAAGCTAGTCAGAAATCCTGGACCACTCACCATACCTCAGACATACACAACCAAGACTTCAAATTTTAAAACTTTCTCCAGATGAGTCATCTACACAATATAGTTTGGGAAGCAATAAAACAATAACTAAGTAAGCTGTAGTGTTTATTCAAATTACTCTTCCTTGAAAAAAAGTGGGCTCCCCTGTGGGGCTGTGGGTATAGGGGGATAGGGAGGAGGGAGAGAGCCTGCGTCCTGCCAGACTTCCTGTGCTCTGGGCGGTGGACATGGGACAACTGCCAGACACTTTCCATGCGGCCCCGGGTGGGCATCTGGCTGTGTGAAGCCACTGACCCCACACGGCAGGTGGTAGACAAGAGAGAACCCCCAGAACCAGGTTCTCAGTGTCTGGCATCCCACACTGGATACGGCAAAGGAGCTGAGAACAGAATAGGGGCCCGGGGATATGGGAAGAGGGAGAGAGGTTCCCAGGAAGGCGAGAGTCTTTAGTCTGGTCTGTGGCAGGAACATAGGAAGGGCTTCTGATGGGAGGTTAGAAGGAGCTCGTTAGAAGAAAGCCTATCCCATCGGTCAAGCACAGTGGGCCTTGATGAACAGAAACAGTCTATGGTTTTAGAGCTTTATTTTAGAAAGGCAGGGGGAAAGAGAAAAGGTAGAAAGAGAGAGAGAGACCGGCCATGGCCAAGAGGAGAGAAGGGGGAAGGGAAAGAGAGAAAGAGAGTTAGAGAGTAAGAAAGGTGAAGGCTTAGTGAGAGGTAAAAGCTAAGAAAGTAAGACAGAGAGAGAGTAAGAGGAGAGAGGGAGGTGGGGCCAAATAGCCCCTCTTATAGTGGGCTTGTTATCTTGCTGTTGCTAGGTAACTGGGAGGAGTCTAGCCTGAAGGACAGAAGCTTGGGACATTGTCTATGTGACTGTGAGCCTCTTCTGGGGGGGGGGAGGGGCTGTGGGGCGGTAACTTCAACAGGAGCCAGGGGTCCAGAGACATGAGGGGACACCTTCTGTCATCCTATGTAGGTGAAAATTACTACCACTGGGTTTCACCGGGGTTCACGACCTCAGCTCAACTGGAGACAAGCCCGTCTGTACATAGCCCATTGCCTCACATCCCCCATATAGTGTTTCTTAGTGTGTGAATGTAGCAGGGGGATGCTGACATTTTTTAATGGTTAGCTTTTTTTTTTTTTAATGATTTTATTCTTATAATTTTTATGTCCATTGGTGTTTTGCTTACATGTATGTGTGTGATGGTGTCAGATGCCCTGGAACTGGAATTAGACAGTTGTAAGCCACCACGTGGGTGATGGAAATCAAACCCGGGTCCTCTGGAAGAGCAGCCAGTGCTCTTAATCACTAAGCCTTCTTTTTGACCCTGATGTTGACATTTTGTATAGTACATTCTGGTATTGTATGAAATTATCTTCCACTTTGCAATACATCCTGTCAAAGCCCAGTGTGCTTTTTGTATTCCATAACAAGTAGAAATACCCTCTAACACTCTGAGACACATAGCTAGGTTGGGGTTCTTTGGCATATGACATTGGAGAGAAGTGTTCTTTGCAGTCAGAAGAATCCTACCCCCCCGCCCCCCCCCCCCCGCCATAAGACCACGGGTACATGCAATTTGCCTGACTCTCCAGCACTGCATGTCTACGGATGGACCCAGGCAGCAAGCAGTAGTTCAAACATCATGGTGTTCTTTAATGCATCTTTTCCATTCCCCCTGGGCAGGGGCAGGAGATAGAGCAGGATGGCAGGCATGAGCCTGGCCTTCCTCAGCCGGTGTCCATTCTGTGAGCAGCAGAGCAGTGGAATAAGAGGGACCAAGGAGCCCTCCAACCAGTAAGACCAGCTGGGCCAGTTCTCCTTGGCCGTGGCACTCTCAGTAAAACAAACAAATGAGAACAACTTGACATCAGAGAGTTATGTCTGGGGAGGAAGGGAATACATCCCGGGGGAGGAGGAATACTACGTGAGGAAGGGACTACGTCCTGGGGAGGAGGGACAGTGCCTGTACTCTGCTCTGCTTGCTTCTGACCTATGGCAAGACTAAGAGATTATCAAGCCGTTTCGTCAGGTGGGAACCATATATGGCTCCATAGTAGAGCCACTGGAGAGCTCAGAGGAAGCACCCAGACAGAAAGAAGTTAGACACGTACTCCCCAACCCCCAGACCTGAGCAAAAGAGGCTGGGTTTACCCTCCAACCTAAAAAAGGGACCAGGTCTACCAGGTTGGGTTTGGTCTCTGACCTTGCACTCACCAGCCTGTGGGCCAGAGTAGCTCCCGCCAGGACCCTACACCTTTCCTATGCTCCTACCATTATGACTGCCAACAGTTCTCAGATGTCCAGTCAATACCCTCTTGGTCCCTCATCCTGAGCGTCCCTGACTCTAGCCATGTTGCCAGTTGTTTGTCTTGATCACAGGACTTCTGCTGTCTACATATTTATGTCTCCAGTGTCTGGCATAGCAGCAGACACAAAATGGTCAAGAAATGTTTGTTGAGTGAACATATGACATTTTCATGAGCTAATAAGGCCACATGCTGGTTATTTACTAAGTTCCTGCCTCAGGGCAGGTGCTGAGCATTTGCTGTACAGCCAAACCTGGCATGCCCTGTCCCATGGCTCCTACCTGGCATGCCCGGTCCCATGGCTCCTACCTGGTATGCCCAGTCCCATGGCTCCTACACTCCAGCCAGGAGGCAACACTGATCCAGAGCAATCCAGTGTTAGGAGGTCTTCTGATCCATTTCTTTGTTCATAGCTGCAGAGGAAACTCTGGCCCACAGGCTTGTCATCCTAGAGGAGTTTTCCTCATGATAGCAGTCATAAGCAATTATGTCCAGCATGGGAGCTACATAAATCTTACCATTGGCAGGAGCTAGCCTGTAGATGCACAGCTCCCTGGCTGAAAACTGTAGCATGAAATATTAAAAAAGCAATCCATGCTACCACCGGCAGTGTACCGATGGCAGGACAGCCAGGCACCAGTGGGCAGGCCGGCCTGTTCTCATCTCAGCAGACTCTCTGACCTGGAGCTCCGAAAGCACTCCACCTGGCTCATGGGTCGTTGCCACGTCAGTCCCACACTTCCAAATTCCCATGGCTTTTTGGGATGCACTTCTTGCAAACTCACTCTTTGCCACCGTACTCTTCTGGAATCCAGTCGAGTTGCTGGGTGAAGAACTGCGTGAAGAAAAACACCCACACAAACTTAGTTTAGAATCAGCAGATGACACAGTCTCCAGGCATAGCAACTAGCATCCTAATTTGTTAGCCATTCTAAGTTAGATCCTCTGGTAGCAGATCCAAACGGGTCTGCCACCTGAACCAGGGCCTCTGCTACCTCCATTTTGGCCTCCACAAGGTCTCCCATCCAAAAGCCAAGTCAGTTTCTCCTGCCTCCTCTCTTCCTCTTTCTGAAGGAAGTCCTGCTTACTCTTCGCTCAGTGACTGGTTCCTTGAAATCTTTATTCATTAGGGGAAGGTCGCATGAAGTCACCTGAGTACCTGATTCACTCCTCAATCCAGGCTGCTACTCTTGAGGAAGCAGAATTAGCATCAAACAGCGCCAGGGCTACAACAGAAACCAGGGACAAGAGTTACCAAACATTCCCACCTCTCTCTTAGAAAGCCCACTGACTTCCTCAATTCCTTCCCAGCAGTGGAAAGGTGGCTACAATTTTCCAAGTAGATTAGGAAAACAGCACCTTTCTGCTGGTTTGCAGCCATTTCAGGCTGTAGTGGTTTGAATGAGAATATCTGCCATAGGCTCAGATATGTGAATATTAGTCTTCAGTTGGCTGTGCCACTTGTAGAGGTTATGGAACCTTTAAGGAATGGAGCCTTGCTGGAGAAAGTATGTCCCTAGGGGAAAGCTTTGGGAGTCTATAGCTTCACTCCACTTCCAGTTTTCTCTTTCCCCCGCTCCATCTCTAGCCCTCTCTCTCCTCCTATCCTTATCCTCTGCTCCATCCTGTGTGTAGATGGAGATATGATGTCTCAACTGCCTGCTCAAGCTGCCTCATACCAAGCCAGCCCACTGTTATTTCACTCTCTCTGGAATCATAAGCCAAAATAAACTTTTTCTTCCATAAGATGCCTGTGGTCATGATATGTAGTTAATTAGTTAAATGGCTGAATTAGTTAAATGGTGAATTAGTTAAATGGCTTTGGCTTCCGGCACGTGTGCTGCACCCACCCAAGAGCTCTGGATTCACAAATGAAAGACACACCAGCTAGTTTTGATATGCCTTGACGAGCTCAATGGTTGGGCACTTCTAAACTTCCCTGCAGCTGGCTAACACTCTCCTCTGGTATTCCTGGCTTAACACATTCTAAATCTCTATTTTACATTTGCTGCCCTGTTACCTTCTAGGCAGCCCCTCCCATAGGGCAACCTTCCCTTTCCATCTACAGGGCTGGATGATTTCTCTCCTGCAGCTCTTAAATCTGATCCCTCTGCCTCCAGGTTATGGTGATTCTCCTGTTCCTCTCCCACTCTCCTTGGTCCCTTGTCCCCTAATCTAAAAGTCCCACCTCCATCTCCCTGCCCAACCATTGGCTGTATGGCAGTTCTTTATTACAAATTAAAGGTAGTTGGGGGCAGGGACCTTCAGCATCTGGAAGCCTGGCTTTTGGGAGCTGCATTAAGACAAAGCATTAGAACCGATCCCCAACAATGGTATCTTATCAGAGGTGCAGGGGTCAACGCCAAATGCTGAACAGAAGCCAGAAGCAGGACCTACCTGGTTCAGGGAGGCCTGGGCCCCTCCCTGTGTCTTTGGATAGCAGGGGAAGATAATTTTGTAATGTACCTGCCTCTGGATTCTTTTCTTTCTGCTTTGGCTTAGAGAATGTGCCAAAAGGGACGTAGCAGAATGTCCCAGAAGCAACATATCCTGAAGATCCCACAGAGAAGGGAAACTGTTGTGGTTCTGCATTGGTGCTGAGACTGGGTCATCATCTGTGGATGGTCAAAGGCACAGTGGGCCAGGGTCTCCTGAACAGCCCTTCCAGCGCTCTTGATACAGCATCTCCAATGGTCCTCAGTCTCTTAAGGTTATATCAATAGAAGTTCAATGTTGGCCAATTCTAGCCTACCCTCCAATCTAAGTGAAAGAGAGAGAAGCAAAGGGAGGGATGAGACAGAGACAAGAGACTTTAGGGAAAATGGTATAAGTGGGAACGAGGCCAAATTAGCAAATCTCCTCATTTAATCCTTCTCTGATTCAGTTTACTGCCTACATTCAGTCAAACTGTATTGTTTCTAATGGTATGGGAATCTCTGACTTCTGCCCTTTCCTCAGAAGAACATTGAGGAGCTCAGACTGACAAGAGTGTCTTTCCCAACCCCTATGCCCATGGCCTCTCAGAATGTCAAAGTGAAGCTTCATATAGTGTGTACGAAGGAGGCAATGTCTTGAGAGAGCTGAGCCAAGGAAGCCTGCCCAGCCAAGAGGCAGTGAGAGCCAGCTGCAGCCACTCTACTAGACACTCCACCATCCTGTCAACCACCCATGTTTGCTGGTTCATCTTGGAACCATCCAGGCCAGGTAGTGTACTATCATCAGCTCCTGGAATAGATCCAGTGGTACAGTGGGGTCCTTGAGCACGGGGTCATTGGACCAACTCCATTGCTCTTCCTTGGGACCTCCAGAGGTCTGGCACACAGTGCTTCAGGTAAATTAGGACAGCAAGGCTTCTTTTTTGTTGGTGGATCTGTAGTGTTGGGGATGGAACCCAGGACTTTTCATGTGCTGGGTAAGCATTCTACTCCTACGCTACACCCACAGCCGCTGGTATTTTGTGACGGGATCTCTCTTGTTATGTAACCTTACAGTGGCCTGAAGCTGACAACTTCCCCCTGCCCTCCTGCATCCCTCTTGCCTTGGTACTGGAACCCTGACTAGGGGTGTTAATGAGGAGAAGAATAGACCCAACAGAAATGACAGCCATGTACTCAGAGAAGCTGGGAGATTGAGGAAAGACTAAGACTCTCCAAGAGCAGCCAAGAGCACAGAAGTGGCTGGGCTGATGAGAGGGAGAAGCATCCTCAGCTGTGTACTTCCTGCCAATCCCTGAACTTACCTAACCCTGCATCTTGTCTTGTTTTTTCTCAATTTTGATGGAGAGGGGCTACTTTGTTCCACAAAGGGTCACCTGTAGCCCAGGCTAGCTTGGAACCCACTGTGTATTTGAGGATGACCTTGCATATCTGGTCCTCCTGCTTCCACCTCCCAAGTGTATTGGTTAGGATTTTACTGCTGTGAACAGACACCACGACCAAGGCAACTCTTAGAAGGACAACATTTAATTAGGGCTGGCTTACAGATTCAGAGGTTCAGTCCATTATCATCAAGGTGAGAACATGGCAGCATCCAGGCAGGCATGCCGCAGGAGAAGCTGAGAGTTCTACTTCTGAAGGCTGCTAGCAGAATACTGGCTTCTAGGCAGCTAGGATGAGGGTCTTAAAGCCCACATCCACAGAGACACATCCACTCCAACAAGGCCACACCTACTCCAACAGGGTCACTCCTACTAGTAGTGCCACTCCCTGGGCCAACCATGTACAAACCATCACACCAAATGCCATTTTCTCTTTACAGCCCTCCCCTATGGCTTTGCATGTTCTCAGCCTATGGTCTCTTCTGACTTTTTGGTCCTCTTTTGCCACATGTTGGAGAGTTAATTACTGGTACCTCCCTGTTCTGCAGAGGCATTTACTGCATATATCAGTGGAAATTTGGAGTCAAGCTATTTCCACTGTTGAGATCGTGAAAGTAGGATACTTCTGCAGAAAAGAGAAGTATGGTCTAGAAGGAGTTTCCACTGTACCGAAGAGAAAACCCCAGGTTTTTGTGGAGAGTTCCCTAGTACCCTGTCAGCAACAGCTATGATGGAGACACTACTGGGCAGCAGCCAGCAGCCCTCAGTCCTGGGCCAATGTGCTTTTCCATCCACCACTTCCTTTCTTCTTGGCAACAAGTAGGTTGAGTCATTAGACCTCCATCTCATTGGTTCTCCCACTTCAAGACACCTAATAACTGGAACCTTCAACAAGTCTCCGCTGTTCTGATTGGCTGATCTGTTGTCAGGGTAAAGGCCCCAGAGTATCACTGCTTTCCCAGATGTAGGATTCACTGATTTTGAACACTGTTTCAGTATCCATAACTTTGTTCCCCTGACCTCACTTCTACCTCTAGAGAGACTCTGTAGCAATGGCGTAGTTAAATCACTTTGGCTACCAGTGGGGTGTGCATGCACACCTGCCCAAGAGCTCTCTGAATTTACAAATGAAACACACACACACACACTAGCTAATTTTGATATGCCTTGACTAGTTCAATGGTTGGCCATTTCTAATTCTCTCCATGGCTAGCATACATTTCTTTTTGTATTTCTGGTCTAACTTCTTCAAAAATCTATATTTTATCTTTGCTACTTTGCTACTTTGCTACTTTCTGAGCA
Source organism: Mus caroli (assembly GCF_978045245.1). Lineage (NCBI taxonomy): Eukaryota > Metazoa > Chordata > Mammalia > Rodentia > Muridae > Mus > Mus caroli. The sequence continues at coordinate 61,759,369 of NW_028227257.1, read as the reverse complement.
GTACACCCCCCCCCCATCTCCCACCTGCTATAGGGGCTTGGTTCTGGATGCTTTGATCTGTGTTTACTTATGCTGAAGGTCCTCCCCCAGTTGTTTTTTGATCTATCAATAAAGATGCCAGTGGCCAATGGCTGGATAGAAAGAGGAGGGACTTCCAAGGTTCCTGAAGGCTAGGGAGAGGAAGAGAATCAGAAGACTTGGGGAGAGTAGAAAGGGATGCAGTAGTGGAGGAGATAAAGCCAACCAGTCGTGTAAGTTTTTGGGTAAGTGGCCTCTGGTCACTTCCCTGACTGGGCCTTGAGTAGCAGGGGAGAATTTACGAGTGCCCAGTTATTGAATCAGCCAAGACATTTCAAGATTAACTGCTCTCTCTCTCTCTCTCTCTCTCTCTCTCTCTCTCTCTCTGTGTGTGTGTGTGTGTGTGTGTGTGTGTGTGTGTGTGTGTGTGATGTGTGTGTTTCTATCTGGGGATCTGAAATAGCTCCTGGACAGGTGTGCTCCTGCGACTCACTAGGAGCTCAAAGCAGTGTAGCAAAAACTCCACACTACAGGCCGCATTCCCTTTCCACCTCCATTGTAGGATGCTTTCTCTCCTGAAGCACTTAAATCTGATCCTTTGATCTCCCTCTGAGTCCTGGAGATTTGAGTCCTCTCCTCCCTCAGTTCCTTGCCCATGCAATCTAAAAGTTCCGCCTCTTTCACCTGGCCCAGCCACTCATTAGCCGTTGGCAACTTTATTTTCCAATCAGAGCCAGCTGGGACCAGACTTCCTTTAGCATCTGAACACGCAGAGTCCCATGTGATTCTGGAAGCTGAATTAAGACAAAGGATTAAAACCACCCAACCGCTCTCCTCTTGTGATTGTCCAATAAACAGTCAATCCAGGGATGCCCTGGATTGGACCCTGACCCTGGACCCTGAGTCCCCCCATCTTTGGACAATTTGTCATGCCAAAGAAAATTTTGTACAACCCACAAAAGCAAGGCAAAACCGGGCAATCTGCCACTGCAGAGTCACACTCTCACAACACGGAAGAGAACATATACAACCACTGAATCCATCCAAGAGCCACTCGTGCAGAAAGATATGGCTTTGACAAGAGTAAATAAAAGCAAGAAATCAAGAGGCCTGCTAGGACAGTCCTAGGCTGTCAACATTGCTATTATGCTTGAAATTCTACCAGTTTAAAAAAAAAATTGGGTTGCACTATGCAGCCTGGAACTGTCTGTGTAGACCAGGCTGATCTCAAACTTACAAGGCTCTACCTGCCTCTGCTTCCCAGATCGTTGGACTAAAGGCAAACACCATTATTCCTGGCCTGAATTTTCTTCTATCAAACCTCCCTGTTAAAGTAGAAAATGCTGTGGAGGGGGCAATATGTTAAGTAACACATTCCCAAATCCATCCTGGAAGAAGAAGCATGGAGAAGTTTCTTTATGATTAAAGTACTCTAGAGGTACTGTCTCAGTTAGGGTTTTGTTGCTATGAGGAGATGCATGACTAAGGTGTCTCTTATAAAGGCAGTCATTTAACGGGAGCTGGCTTACAGTTTCACAGGTTTAGTTCATTTTCATCATGGTGGAAAGCATGGCCGCACAAAGGCAGACTTGGTGCTGGAAGAGCCAAGTGTTCTAGATCTTGCCCCGAAGGCAGCAAAAGGAGACTGTCCTGCAAGCAGCCAGGAGGAGACCATCTTCCACACTGCATGGAGCCTGAGCATGGGAGACCTCAAGACCCACCTACACAGTGACACAGTTCCTCCAATAAGACCACACCTCCTAACAGTGCCACTCCCCATGGCCAAGCAGTCAAACACAAGAATCTGAAGATGCCAAACGTATTCGAACCACCACAAATACCAATGTAATTTTCAACCTGAGGTTGGTAGAATAATGACTCTTCAAATGGCTCCTGTGACTATGTCAGCTTATATTGCCAAAGGGAGCTGGCAGATATGATTAGGGTTTAGAATTGGGGTGTTGCAGGATATTTGATCACACTGTGAACCCTGAGATTATGTTATTTACTGAAAAGCCTTTTTCTAGTTGTGGTGTGGGTTAGCCCCTAGCACCTACACTTAACCCCTCTGGCTAGAATAAAGACATGCCCTTAGCATCCATCTTTAATCCCAAACAATGAAAGTAAAGCTAGTTTGTAGAAAGAAGGGTCCCTGGGCGAGCTGCGAGGCTGCCACACTGAAGAGGCAGCCAAGCGGCCACGAAGGGGCAAGAGCCTGGGGCCAGATCAGTCCAGACAGGGCAAAGGTTCCTGTGCCATTGAGGACCGGCGCTGTGTGGCAGTTAATGCTCCCCAGCCTCATGGGCCCCTGGAGCTCAGCCCTCAGCCTGACGTCCAGTCAGATTTGTAATCGAAGCCTCTTAAAATAGCAGATGGTTTGGACTTCGAGACGGGACACTCGGTGGCCTCAGCCACCTTCCCAATGCAGTACTCAGCATCTCTCAGGTGAGAATGGTTTTGGGGTGCTCAAAGGCCATCCATGTAAGATTGTTGAGATGTCTACTTCGAAGACTGGCAAGCATAGCCATGCCAAGGTCCAGCTGGTTGGCATTGATATTTTTACTGGGAAGAAATATGAAGATATCTACCTGTCGACTCATATTATGGATGTCCCCAACATAAAAAGGAAAGACTTCCAGCTGATTGGCATCCGGGATGGGTACCTATCCCTGCTCCAGAACAGCGAGGAGGTATGAGAGGACCTTCTTCTGCCTGAGGGAGACCTTGGCAAGGAGATTGAGCAGAAAAAGAATGACTGTGGAGAAGAGATCCAGATCACAGTGCTGTCTGCCATGACAGAGGAGGCAGCTGCAATCAAGGCCATGGCAAAATAACTGGCTTCCAGGGTGGCGGTGGTAGCAGCAGTGATCCATGAGCCTCCAGAGGCCCCTCCCCCAGCCAGATTCTGCTCTGGCTAGGCCCTTGGCTGGACTCCTAATCAATTTATTTGACATTTTATTTTGGTTTTCCTCACCCCTTCAAACTGTCAGGAAGACCCTGCCCTTCACCTAGCTCCCTTGGCCAGAACTGAGGGAGCCACAGCCTTAGTGAAACTCCCTGCCTCTTCTCTAGCAGCCCTGATGGGGGAGAGGGAGTTGGGTACTGTGTGGGGTTTAGGCTTCCCTCTCCTTTTTTTTTTTTTTTTCTTTTTAATTCAATTTGGAATCAGAAAGCTGGATTCTGGCAAATGGTCTTGTGCCCTTTATCCCACTCCTCTCCAGTCTGGTCCTCTGTTCTCCATAGTCCTTCATCCCTAGCACCAAGGTACAGACTGGGGACCAGCACTCTTTCCTGCCTGTGTCTCTTCCCAAACCCCTTTAGGGGCAGTGAGAAGAGGGGGGAGGGGACAGGATCCCTCCTCAGGCATCTGGGAAGGCCTTGCCCCCACGGGCTTTACCCTTTCCTGTAGGCTCTCTCCCTGACACATTTGTTAAAAATCAAACCTGAATAAAACTACAAGTTTAATATGGAAAAAAAAAGAAAGAAAGAGAGAGAGAGAGAAAGGAAGGAAGGAAGAAAGAAGCATCTTTGATTGAAAGTGACGTCTAATTGAGTGGCAGACAAAGTGACGAATCAGAGGAAGATTTGGCAGAATAGAATATACCCAACTCTCATGAAGAGAGGAAAGGGAAGCCACTTAAGAGAGAGTAGCACAGAGAGGAAGGAGGAAAGAAGGAGGGAGTTTACCACGACAGTTATATGGAGTCAGGTTGCAGAAAGAGAACAAGCCAGAGGATGGGAAGGAACCAGAACATTAGTATACATTACCACAGGCAGTATGAAGCCAAGCAGAGCAATTCAGGGTTGAATCAGTCAGTTTGGAGAAGAGTTTTAAGCCAGAACAGTTGAGTTGACCAGCCAGTTTAGGAAGAGCTAGAAAAGATGAACTTATTCATCATTAACTGTCAGAGCTTGAAAACTTTCTAGGCCTAGATTAGAGTATATGGAGGTTAAAGCTTCCAGGACCCGGCCTAGCAGTAAGACTAGCAGATGGAGGCAGTAAGCCTCGGAGACAATTACTCCAGGCAAATAAAAGATACAATTACATTGAGGGGTGAAAAGTTTATGCTGAATTCTCCAGGTGGGCCCCATCTGTGGTAATGAGCCTTTAATTTCCTGACTATGATCAGAGAAAGGCAAGTAATGCTGGAAGCCTGGATGAAGGGATGTTAGATCCTGAGCTCTGAGGATAAAAAGGGAAGCATAAGCCAGGGGTGACAGTGAAGCCTCTAGAAAACTGTCGAAGGAGAAACACACTCTCCCACAGCAGCTCTAGAAAACAAGGTAGAATTCCCCAAGCCTCAGTCAACCCAGAGAACCTGTGCCAAACTTCTCATCCATAGACCAGAACACAATGAGTTTGCATCATTTTAAGCTATTGAGTTGTGACATTTCCTACTTGTGCATCAGGAATACTGATGCACACCCTTAAAGATTCAAGGTGCAATCTGATAGATGAAGTCCTTAGGGGGGCTGTTCCACACAACCTAGCATTTCAGAAACAACCAAACACTAAATCTCTAGTCTCCTATAATTCGTATTGGTGACTTAAAACCCTGTCAGGAACATCTCATCACTATTTAGCCCTGTTTGCTATATGATGGTTAGGAGAAAGTAGAGTATAATCTGGCACTTTTTGATGGGGCAGCCTAGAGGTCCAAGAGTGGGGAGCTGGGTGAGGAAACTCACTGGATAATGGTGGATATAGAGAGGTGGAAATCTACCACAGACACACACTTCAGTTGCTTCAGAACTTGGTTTGTTCTGATGGGTAGATTGTGCCAACTCGTCCTTTCCCTCAGGTTCACTGTCTTCTGTAGAGAAATTCCCATGGCTTCCCTCTCTACTCCAGAGTCTAGTTGGAAGTTATATGCTCAAATGACTAATTTATCTGTTTCTGGTCTGGGTATCAATGCCCTGAAATTACTTGTTTGTTTGTATACCCCCACCCCAACAAATGGAGAAAAATTTGACAGAATAGGCTATGTACACCTCTAAGGAGAAGAGAGGGGGAGGGGAAGATTGATTCTTAAGGGAGAGGCAGTGCAGTAAAGAAGAGAGTGTAACAGGATACAGCCGTCCTGGAGAGCAGTGCAGTAGAGTTGAGAGGGAGAGTAGAGCAGCACAGGAGGGAAAGGGAGGCAGGTCTGCCAGGAGAGTTTTACAGAGGCAGGTTGAAGAGAGAACAAGCTGGACACAGGTAAAGACAGAATGAGCAAGAGAATGAGAAAGAGCCAGAAGATTAGAAAATAGAAAAGATTGCTAGAGTGAGTTTGTGGCCAAGCAGAGCAATTCAGGGGGAGAGAAGCCAGATTGAGCCAGTCAGCTGGGAGAGGAGTTTGAGCCAGAACAGCTGAGTTGAACCAGCCAGTTAGACTTCAGAAAGAACAAGAAAGGGTGAGCTTATTCAACAAAATTGAGAGGCTGACCTAGATTAGATCTTATGGAGGCTAGAATTTTCTAGGAGTGGATCTAGGTCAGCAGATGGAGGCAGTAAGCCCCTCAGACAACAATCACAACAGGAGAATAAAAGTTACTTTTATAGCCTGATCTACAGAACAAGTTCCAGGACAGCCAAGGCTACACACAGAGAGAACCCTTGTTTTGAAAAAGAAAAATCAAAAAACAAAAACAAACAAAAAACAAAAGCAAACTTTTTATTGTGAGGTAAGGGCTCACTAAGTTGCCCTGGATGGTCTTAAAGTCTTGGTCCTCACATCTCAGTCTCCAGAGTAGCTGAACTATAGGCCTGCACCACCAAGCCTTTAGCTCCAGTGAGACAGGCAAAGCGCTTACCCTGTTTGTATTCTGTGTTAGATTGTAGTTTACAGGACATCTGGTAGGCTGCATGAGAGAACAAATGGTACACTTCCAAGAGAGTTTAAAGGAAGTTGGTCAAAGTTGAGAAGTTGTAGAGGTCAAAGGGCTTGCTGGGGAAAGGAAGTGCAGTGCTAAACCAGGTCTTGTGTAAAAGAGAAAAACGAGAACACAATCTTTCCACAGGAAACAGCTGGGTGAGAGTGGCCTAAGGATCCCTGGACAGGTGTTAAGACCTGGGGCGCAGACAAGACCTATAGGTAGCACAGTTAATTGTTCAGAGCAACCCAGAAGAGTAATGTACTCAAAGGCACGTTATGAAACTGAAACCATCAAAGAACCTCTTGTTAATAAAGTGTCCCTCCCTGGGTTCCAAGGCTTGTCTTAGAAAGGAAACACAGATCAAACTCGAAGTGCCTGAGCGCGCTGCAGAGCTAGGACAACCATTGGTCCTACTAGCACCTCAAACCTGAAACTACAACTCCCATTGTGCACTGCGCAGCGCGTGCTTAAACCCGGGATACACTACAATCCCCAGAATGCTTTGGGAGGAGCGGGGGCGGGGAGCGGCGAGGCTACGTCTGCGTCAAGAGACGTTAAATTTGAAACTTGGCGGCCGGTGCCTGATGGGGCGTGAGGTGGCTATTCTGAGAAGGAATCGGATGCGTGGTTTTGTTTAGGAGCACGGGGTGACGATCTTCGCTGCTCCAGAGCCAGCTGAAGGTTGAGGGAGGCTCAGTTAGCACTCGGAGGATAAAGGTCTGCGGAAGGGCGAGAGCAAGTATTGGGAATGCAGGATGGCGGAGGCGAGGTAAAGGACCGGACGCAAGTTGCTGCCGCGGGGTGCTCGGCTGGCGAGGGGAGGATCGAGGAGGTCGGCAAAGAGCAGGTCTCCCCAAACCCCCTTCCCAACGGCGTGGAGCCCTGCATCCACCAAGGGGCAAAACTGGGAGAGTTTGGAATTTGCCATGTGATCTGGGTCTGAAACTCACCACAGCCGTTTTTATTTGACCTTGAACATGTTTACATGGGGGACGGGGGTGTCACGCAGATATTAATGCTGTTTTATGGAGTTCTGGGAGGATTCAAGATATTTGTAAAGTACCTGCTTTCAACTGATAAGTGTTCTCACTTTGCTAGCAGTGAGGGATCTGAAGAGCAGAGCACTTGCAGCTTTTCCTCATCCATAAAATATAGAGGGTTTTTCTAGGTTAGAATTTAAGATGCATTTCAATTATGGAACGCATAATAACTGGGTTATTGCTGTCATAAGCTGTCATTCATGGAAGAGAATTTATTGACTACCATTTTGAGCACTGAAGGCGAACAGTAAAAGACACAAAATCCCAACCTTTGTGAAGCTTAAGTTCTGGGGAGGAATGAATCGGGGTGTGTGTCAGGGATGGGCAATAAGACATGTTTAAAGTCAGATAGAATCAGTATTAAAAAGTGTAAAAAGCAAGAGAAGATGGCATTGGAGGTAGAACTAGTGTGGTTTCAGAGAGGTTTGGACATGTAACTCAGGAAGGGCACTTGTTCAAGGTACATACTGCCTTAATTTATTACCCAGCAATGAGGCTTGGGGGTGGGGGAGTCGGGGCAGAGGGAGATTTGAACAGAGGCCTCACTGATGAGATGGTATTTGGGGTCCAAACTAGAAGGAACTAGTCACGGACAGGTGAGATGGCTCTGTGGATAGAGATGATTGCTACCAAGACTGAGGACCTGTTTGGTCACCCCTCCCCAACCCCAGAAACCCCATGGTGGAAGGAGAGAAACAACTCCCTAGAGTTGTAGCCTGACTGACACACACACACACACACACACACACACACACACACACACACCATGGCGGGGGGGGGGGGAATAAATACATTTTTGTTTTGTTTTTCGAGACAGGGTTTCTCTGTATAGCCCCGGCTGTCCTGGAACTCACTTTGTAGACCAGGCTGGCCTCAAACTCAGAAATTGGCCTGCCTCTGCCTCCTGAGTGCTGGTAATAAAGGCGTGTGCTACCATCACCCAGCTTGTTTTGTTTTGAATACATTTAAAAAAAAAAAAAGAGCTAATCTTGTACATATTTAGAAACAGGAGTGGATGCTGCTACTGGCGTCTCATTGTCAGTGGAACCCTTGGGAACCCATGTCCGACATAAAGCTGCTGGTTTTTTGTTTTTTGTTTTTTTTAATTTAAATTAACTTTGCTAAACTTAAGATGCTTTTAAAAATTATTTTTCCTAGCTTTAACTTTATTTGTACAATACTGTCACCAACACCCTTGCCATGTTCTCTCTTCTGTTGAGCATTTACTTGAAGAGCGTGGGATAGGCTCCGGAGCTGCAGAGAATAATGATGCTCCTGGCAAACCAGCTGCGTCCAACCCCAAAGAGCCAGAAATCCCCTCTCTGAAGATGTCATCCCAGTGCTGTGCTGTAACACTGTTGGCGTGGGCTTCATTTCTGTTTCCTTCTTCCCAGTGAAGCCATGTGCCTGGAGGGAGCTGAGTGGGAGCTGAGTAAAGAAAACATACAGCCCTTACGGCACGGGCGGGTCATGTCCACACTTCAGGGAGCTTTGGCAAAGCAAGAGTCAGCCGGCCACACTGCTCTGCAGCAGCAGAAACGGTATGTAGTGGGATGGATGCTTTGTGTTCAAGTCCCTGGTGTGATAGGCAGCATGGGGGTGAAGCTGCCAAAGGCCTGTTACAGGCAGTGGCTCTCAACCTTCCTAACGCTGTGACCCTTTAATACAATTCATGTTGTGGTGACACCACCCCCCCCCCAACCATAACATACTTTGCTGCTTCATAACTGTAATTTTGCTACTGTCATGTATCTGTTGTATAAGAGATCTGATATGCAGCCCTGTGTGAAGGTCCTTTGACTCGCAAAGCAGCTGCAGCCCTCAGGCTGAGAGCCGCTGCCCTAAGGAGTACTCTTCAGTGAGAGGATGGAAATCTGTTCTCCCGGTTTTCTGATTGCAAGCTTTCAATAGCATGAGATGGTATTTATTTCAGGCTAAAATGTAAAGTGTAACCATACCCATTGAATTAGATCTTTGAGAACGGTGCTTTTATGGTTTTGTTGTAGATGGTAGCATTCTGGTTTTGTTTTTGTTTTTTTGAGACTGGCTCTTTCTGGCCTAGAACTCACTGTGAAGTTCCAGGGTGGCCTTGAACTCAGAGAACCGCCTGCTTTTGCTTCCTGATTGCTGGGATGACGCCATGTGTCACTGTGCCTTTATTTTATTCTTAGCGCTTGCTCTGGTGCCTGGAGCTTGGTCCTGCACTGGGCTCTCTACTTGTCTGACTCTCCTGCTGCCTGCTCCTGTCATGTCTCATCCCGGTCTCTGCCCTCACGTTTGCTTTTACAACTACCGTTGACGTCTCTTGCCTTCTCAGTGTCTCCTACTGTGATGTGTAGACAGCCCCGAGCTTGAGAAGATTCAGCTTATGATTGTACGGCTCTGGGTGTGTGGAAACTATACTCATTTGATTGAAATCATACTCTGAAATGTGATCTTTTCAAGGATAATGGATGTGCAGGAGGGCTGCCTTGAGATGCTGGGCAGCTGCAGAGAGCCGTAGTACCCAGTGACCCTGAGTCTCTGAGGCTGAGCCATGTGCAGTGTGTTGTGTTGCTAAGTTGTGGCACCTGGCAGGAGAGATGTAGCTAATGCTTTCTCACCGAGCCTGTTTTCAGTGATGCTGGGTTCATCTGGATGTAATTCTGCTGTCAGAAAACAACGCTCTTCATTCCTAAAGGACCTTCCTTTCTCTATTTCCCTATTTTGGCTAATGTTACAAAACCTCATCTGCATGGTTCTTATTGCTCTCTCACCCCCACCCCCACTTTAAAAAAAAAATCACTTATTTTCCATTATATGTATGTGTGTGAGTATGTGTGACTACAAGTTCCCAAGGGGGTCAGAAGGGGCTTTGATCCCCCAGAGCTAGAGTTAAGGGCTGATGTGAGCTGCCCAGCGTGGTGTCCTCTGCAAGAACAGTGTGCTTGTAACCCTTGAGCCATCTCTCCAGCTCTCTCATGCCTTCAGGGACGGGGGCCCCAGGGCCTACCACTGAGCTATCCGCATAGTGCTGGGAATTTCTTTTGAGTATAATTTGTGTTCAGTGAGTGCTCAGATCTTTGAGTGTGCTGTAAGACAGTGAGTGCATCTCACCATAAGATCTTACTTTAGGAAGTTCCCTCATTCTCCTCAGTCCTTCTCCCCACTTCGTGAAGTACCTGCTGAGTAGATAGAATTCTGTCAAGATAAGTTACTTTGGAGTTTTGTTGTTGGTTAGCGATAGGGTCTTGCTCTATAGCCTAGACTGGCTTCAACTTGTGAGTCACCTCCTGCAGTCTCGCAGATGATGGACTTGTGGGGCAGGGGTGTGTCACATGTGGCTCCTTCCTGCAGCGGAAGAGTTGAGTACTTCCCGTGTCACACGTGTCAGCGTCCCCTTCTCTCACAGCTGAGTGAGTACTCTACCACACACCAGTTGCTGGACAGTAGGTTCAGTCTTTTGTTCTTTGAAACTCAAGTCAGTGGGTATTTGACAAGGCTTTTGTGGACATACTTCCTACCACCACCCTTGGAATGCCATTGCTGGGTCAGGAGTACCTTAAATCCAGAACCATGACGGCAGGTGATGATCTACTACTGGATAATTCCTCTTTTCTCTAATCTATTATGATTGCCTCCCAGTTCCTACCTCCATTTTGGCTTCTTAAAACCTGTACTATCTGTTCTTGGCAGGAGCCATGCCCGTTTTATATTGTTGATTGTTGTTGTTTTCTCACGTGTATACTTGGCCTTTTTTAAATTAGAGGTATAATTCTTTTGTGTCAGGACGATTTTACTTGTTTATCTGTTGTTTTTGGAAAGAACTTCTCCAAGTATCCTAGGCTGTCCTTGAACTCACTGTGGTAGCCAGACTGGCCTTAAACTTTCAGCCTCTCTTGTGCAGCAATTACAATTATAGACATATGACACCTTGGCTATTTTATTACTATTTTACAGGGCTTTCTGTTTGTTTGTTGATTGGTTGGTTGATTTTGGTTTTTTGAGACTTTTTTTTTTTCTCTCTCTCTCTCTCTGTAGCCTTGGCTGTTCTGGAGCTTGCTCCAAGATGGTCTCAAGCTCACAAAGAAAGATGGGATTAAAGGCTTGAACCCACCACTACACCCAGATTAAAGTTTTCTTTACAATACTTATTATTTATATATATTTTTTACTTGACACTTACATATGTTTATATAATTATCTTGATAATTTTCACACCCTCCCCTTTCCCCTCTTATTCCCCTCTGATTCCTGCCCAACTCTTCTTTATTCCCAACAAGAACCATTCCTATTTTCATATCATTTTTGTTGTTTTGTTGGGTTGTAGGTTTGTGTGTGTGTGTGTCCCACTGAGTTGAACTAGGTTTGCTTCCATGAATCATGGGGTACTCTCCTACCATGTGGGTTCTGGGATCCCACGCATGTCCTCAGGCCTAGCCGTGAGCACCTTTGCCCACTGAGCCATCTTTCTGGCCATTGACCCTTTCTTGTTCAGGTCTGTGCAAGTAACCATAGCTGCTGTAAGTTGGTGGTGAGTAGCCATGCTGTTTCCAGGAAACAGGGTTTTATGATGCTTTTCTCCATTCATCTCTCTCCACCCTCTCCATGTGATGTTCCCTGAGTCTTGGGTCGGTGATACAGATGTTCCATTTAGAGCTGTGCACCCAACAGTTGCTTATTCTCATGCTTTGATCAGTTATGAGTCTCTGCCTTCACTGTCCCCCACTACAAAAAAGTGTCTCTAAGCAAAGCTGATAGACATTCTCTCTTCTGACCTCCATCGGGCACCTATATGCACACACCCACACAGACAAGCACTATATTACCCAAGTGGTCGTGCACGCCTTTAGTCCTAGCACTCAGGAGGAGGCAGAGACAGGCAGATTTCTGTGATTTTTGAGGCCAGGCTGGTCTACGAAGAAAAACCCTGTCTCCAAAACAAAACAGAAACCTTTAAAAATATGTATATAAACAAACCTAATAAGTAATATTATGCTTCCCATTTTATAGGTGAAGAATCTGAAAGCAGAGAAGTAGCTCTCCAGTGTCTGAGCTGACTGTAGAGCTAGGTTTTGTTTATTTTTAATAAGCTTTCATGGAGAGCCCTGGCCAGCCTGGAACTCACTGTGTAAATCAAGCTGTCTTCAAACTCAGAAAGATCGCCCTGTTTCTGCTCTGAGTTCTGGTGTTAGAGGACGCCTGCACCACTGCCCAGCTCAGAATCTCATCTCTTCTTTTTATGTATTTATTTAACATTGCTGGACTTTTCTTGGACCCACCAGTAGATGAATAATGACAGACTCATGAATTTTTATTGTAGCTTAGGCTACCTCCCTTTTTTATTAGCTTAGGCTACCTCATCTAACTTAGTTAACCTGACTATTCTAGTTTCTTCTCCACTGGCATATCTTTCTTGTCTCTCTCGTCCCTGTCTCTGCCTGCAAGTTCCGCCCTCCCTTCCTACTTAGCTATTGGCTGCCAGCTTTTTATTAAGCCAATTGAGAAAGAGTGCGGAAGGTGTTTGTTTACAAAATGCTGAGGCATGTGGTGACCCATAAGAACGACAGTGTCAAAATCCAGCCAGTATTTAGCTTTCTGCCAGTACAGAATTAACAATTGGATAGTATAAAGACAACCTTCACTCAGTGCATCGCAACAATTTAAGATTAATCTTTATTATTTAAAATTGATATGTGTGTGTATTTGGGTATGTGCATGTGAGTTCTAGGTGATTGACCCACCTGATGTGAGTGCTGAGAACTGAACTTGGGTGCTGTGGGTTTGGTTTTGTTTTGAAAGATTTTATTTTTGGAAGGGTGGGGCTGGAGAGAGGGTTAGTGGTTAAGAGGACTGCGTTTGCACTGGATTCAGATTTGGCTCCCAGCCACTCACGGCAGCTTACAGGCAACTGTACTTCTCTCATGTTCTTTCTGCCTCTTTGGGCACTGCATACATGTAGCACCCATACATACATGTAAGCAGACACTCATACATAAATAAAGCTGTAGGTAGTTGTGAGCCACCTGGTGTAGGTGCTTGGACTCAGACTTAGGTAGTCTGCATGAGCAAGCAGAACAGACTTGGTGTCCAGTTGGTCGACTGCTTTGGGAAGGACTAAGAGCTGTGTCCTTGTTGGAGTGTTATTGGGGGTGGTCTTTGTGGTTTCAAAAGCTCACACCAGGCCCAATTGGCCCTGTCCGCCTGGTGCTTGTAGATCAATACCATAGGCTCTCAGTTAGGCTCTCTAGCTGTGCCTGCTGCCATGCTCCCTGCCATGGTGGTCATGGACTCTAACCGTCGGAAACTGTTAGCCCCCAGTAAACTCTCTGTCAGTGGCCTTGGTCATGGTGTCTTATCACAGCAACAGAAAGTAACTGAGATAGCACTCTCGAGCTGAATCATCTCTAACCAAAACAGTAATTAATTTCCTGTGCTTTTTGTCCTTTTTTAAAAAGCTGGCTTCATAATCTACTAGGGTGTTGAGTCCTGTACCACTGAGTTAAACCCACTCTATTCCTTTTCTGTTTAACAAATTCTCAAATTCTAGTCTAGTTACTTAAGTCACTATGAACTCACTGAGAAGTGAATAGAAATAGAAAGGAGACCTGTTTCCTGGGGCTGTCAGAACTGCATGTGCTAACATACCCTGTTTCAATTCCAGGGCATTTGAATCTGAAATCCGCTTTTACTCTGGAGATGACCCTCTGGATGTGTGGGACAGGTGAGGATGTTTATATGGAGAGAGCAACAGAGACATTCACAGATGAGTGTTGTTGGCCTCATTTCTCAGATAGAGGGATATGGCGTGGTGGATGGAGCAGACAGTACTGTTTGACAGAACATTCCAGAACAGCCATGGTAGTTTTCCAGCCAAGGTTTGTTGTGCGGGGCTGTGCATAGAGCCCAGAGCTTTACAATTGCTAAGGAAGGGCTGTACAGTAGTTAAACTCCATCTTCCCTGAGGTGTTTAAGGCTGGGGCATGGAACACCATGAAGGCGTGTGTGTTACTGACTCTTTCCTTAGAGTATTTATTACAAGTGCTTCAAGAAAGCTTGAGTGATAGAGGAACTGCACATGTTATTGAGAACTTCTAAAGAAACATACTTTGAATATGTTAAATATTTCTGCTTAAAAATCCAGAGTAGAGGGGACTGGAGAGATGGCTCAGTGGTTAAGAGCACCGACTGCTCTTCTGAAGGTCCTGAGTTCAATTCCCAGCAACCACATGGTGGCTTACAACCATCTGCAATGGGATCGGATGTCCTCTTCTGGTGTGTCTGAAGACAGCTACAGTGTACTTATATACATAAAATAAATGAATCTTTATAAAGAAATCCAGAATGAAGAAGGCTTGAGCAGTTGCTCATCTGTTAAAAGCGCTGGCTGTTCTTCCAGAGGATTGGGTTGGGTTCCCAGCTCTCATATAGCAGTTCACAGTCCTACAGATCTCCATCCGGAGGGGTCTGATGCCCTCTTCTGGCCTCTAGTGGCACTGCACAATGCAGTATCTAGGCACACATACACACAAATAGTAAAATAAGTAAATCCAGAATAGATTGGGTGTGGTGGGACATGCCCTTAATCTAAGCATTCGGAGGTAAAGGCAGGGGAATCCCTTTGAGTTGAATCCTTCCTGGTCCATATGGTTGAGTACAGGCCAGCCAGGGCTATATAGTGAGACTCAAAAACAAAAGCAAAAAAATCCATTCAGAGTGAGCCTTAGAACCAAAGCAAAAGTATACATCAGTGCAAAATAATGTTCCTTTCCTTCTCTTCTCATTCAGATATATTAATTGGACAGAACAGAACTACCCTCAAGGTGGGAAAGAGAGTAACATGTCAGCATTACTAGAGAGAGCTATAGAAGCACTCCAAGGAGAGACGCGCTATTATAATGACCCCCGGTTTCTCAGTCTCTGGATCAAATTGGTGAGTGTCACCAGAATATTAAATTGACAGTTTTCCTGTAGAGGTATCTAATTAATAGGCAAAAGTAGAGTCATTTAGCCAGTAATGATTAATAAGTCTTTGTATCTATTGAGTTGCTTTGACTTAAAGATGTAAATACAACATTGTTGCAGGATGTTTATTTGATCACACTGTAACCCTGAGATTGTGTTATTTACTAGAAAAGCCTGTTTCTAGTTGTGTGGCTCAGCCCTGTTACACTCTAATCCAAGAATGTTGTAGGATATTTGATTGCACTGAGAGATTGTACTGGAAAAACCTGTTTCTAGTTGTGGTGTGGCTTAACCCCAGCACACACCTTTAATCCAAGATCTTTCTCTTTATTGTAAACAGTATTAAATAAAGTCAACAGTATTAGATAAAAGTCAACTGTAGGTCAAGAGGAGGAGCAAGCAATTGACAGGGAGTGAACCTAGAAAAAACGATAGAGTGGGAGGGAGTCAGGAGAGAGGATAGAGAGACGCACAGGAAGTAGAAGGGAGGGACATCCAGCTTGAAGGGGTTGACACTGGTGTGGAGGAGGAGAGCTGCTTTTTCCTTTTGGGAAGTCGGCTGTGGGGAAGGTCAGCTGGGTGCTTTCCCTGACTCTCTGAGCTAGCATCTGGCCCCAGTCTTTATTGGTAAAATTGAACTTTTGAGATTTTGTTAAAAACAGGATAACATCCTGAGGCTTTGTGCTTTAAGATGATCATAAAGTCTGTAGATTTTTTAAAAAAATGAATATAGGGTTTTTTTTTGTCTCTTAGTTGTAAACATAGTTGAACCATGTAACGGTCTTAGAGGACAAACCTACAGGACGAGCTTTCTTGGTGAATCTAGAATTCCTCTCTCTCCTTTAGGAGAAACACTGCTGTAAAAGGTGATATTTTAGTGTTAGTGGTCTTTGGACATCTTTCTCCCAGGATATCACTATAGCCAACAGTGTCTGCCTCTTGACATGCTCTGTCTTTATATCTAAAACATGCCTGAGGAGTTTCTCCATGACCGTATCTATACCATAAAACAATCCCGAGGTTTCTCAGACATTAATTTTCTTGCATTTACCTTAAAAGAAATTTTAAAAGGAAGGGTGTTTAGAATTGTTGGCAGTCACATTACATAATGAAATACTGATATTTGAAACTGACAAGATTTAGAGCTGAAATATATTCTTGAGGACTTGTCAAACTTCAGCTAAACCAGGTGTGGTGGCTCATACCTGTTTTTCTTAGCAGGAGGATCTTGAGTTTAGGCTAGCTTGGGCTACAAAGTGAGTTCCTGGCCATCCTGTACTATCATAGCAAAGCTAAAATAATAATACTGCTAAAATCCTGTCTAAGAAGTCATGTGATTCTTATTTCTGTGGGATGTTGGCATGTTTTGACATTCTAGTGACAAGTTAGAATTCACCTGAGAGATGCTAGGTACATGACTGTATTTATAGCAAAGGATTGTTCTCAGAGAACATTACATTGATTTGTTAGCACAGAAGCTGTGCTCCCTGCTGGCTTAGCAAGACTTTTGTCCTTCATTCTGTCCTGGAGAGAGAGAGAGATCTTGTGTCTCTTCCAGAGGACCCCTAGGTTTGGTTCCCACCAGTTACATCAGGCGACTCACAAATGCCTGTAACTTCAGCTCAGGGGAGTCAGCACTTCTGGTCTCAGAGGGCACCTGTACTCATGTGCACATACAACCCTCCCCCACACCCGAATTAATAATTTCTTAAGAATCAATGAGAATAATTTCTTTGTTCAGTTATGTTGTCCTGATGTTAGTAAAAGGGAGTAATGATATTATCTGGTGAAAAGCGTAGTGCAGGGCTAGCTGACTGAGCTCAGTTACAGAGCGCCTCGCTAGCATGCCTGAAAGCCTGTGTTCTGAATGGCTTTGCTCCATTCACACTCAATGCTTCAAGCCTGTCTTCTCTAATAAGACAGTCTCCACAAAGGTAGAAATCATTGCTACCTACAAATTATCCCTGTCTCTAACCAGGGTTTTATATGACTAGCCTGGAACAAATGAAATAGTCCATTTGATAAATCTGGACTCAACCAAACATGCCATCTAAACATCTTTAATCTTATTTTATCATGGCTTTTGGTGATAGGGACTTGCCATATAGCTCTGGCTGGCTTGGAAGTCCCTATTAGACCAGGCTAGCCTCAAACTTTGGAGGATCTTATTGTTTCTGATTTCAAAGTAGTGTAACTACAGACTTGTGTTACTATGTCCAGTTTCCATTTATATTTTTAACAAAAACCATTATTGCTTCATAGTTTAGCTTTGTAGTTGTGGTGGTTTGTATATGCTTGGCCCAGGAAGTAGCACTATTAGAAGGTGTGGCCCTATTGGAATAGGTGTGTCACCATGGCTGTGGGCCTAAGATTCTCAACCCTAGCTGCCTGGAAGTCAGTATTCCACTAGCAGCCTTCAGATAAAGATGTAGAACTCTCAGCTCTGCCTGTACCATGCCTGCCTGGATGCAACAAAAACAACAAAAATTCTACACCATACCTGATCTTACAAAGTTTCTTAAATACAGACAGACTTGACCAAATCTTGCCTTTGCTTTTAACTCTCTTAGCCCAGAATGTATTTACTATCAGACAGAAGCAGAGTGAGTTAGTTTGCCATTTAAGGCCTGTGACAGCGTTTTCCTCTGGATTCCCCACCGTCCCTGCCTGGGTAGACTTTGTCTTCGTCTTCACTTAGGCAGACCAAAGGAGAATGCTCTTCCCTTCCCATTCTGTATCTGATGAGAGTCCAGTTCCTGTCCAGGCCAAGTCACACGGTACCTCCTGTTTGAAGCCTTCTTTTCCCTTGCCTACTTTTGAGTTGATCTCTTCTCTTTCTTGGGTCTTTATCCCAAGTGTATTTTATACATATTCTTCAACGCAGGGATTGCATGTAGCTTCCCCAGTGGCTGTTTGGCACATAACTGCCATTTGATAAGTGAAAGGAAATTGGTTAACTGTTATTCTTTTTAACATATTACAGGGACATTTGTGCAATGAACCTTTGGATATGTACAGCTATTTACAAAGCCAAGGAATTGGTGTTTCCCTTGCCCAGTTCTATATTTCATGGGCTGAAGAATACGAAGCTAGAGAAAATTTCAAGAAAGCGGACATAGTATTCCAGGAAGGAATTGAACGCAAGGCTGAGCCCCTGGACAGACTGCAGTCCCAGCACAGGTAACCTGCTTCTCCAGAGCCTGCCTTAATGTTTATTTAAGTATCCAAAGAGTTCTTCGTTGTATTAAATTTACTTAATTGCTATTTGGCTTTTAAAGACTTTCTTGTCTTACTGTAAGATCCATTTAGGTGTACGTACATGTTTTTACCATTCTCAAGGATGGACTGATTCCATTCCCTGTACACGAATCCATCCAATCGTGCTGTACTTTATAGTTAATATCTGTTCTTTCCCTAACCCTCACAGACGCCTACCTGCCCTTCAATTCTGTAGTTTTGATTTCCCAGAATGTCACAGAATAGACAGTATGTAACGTTTTCAGTTTAGTTCCTTTAGCTAATTGTGCTTTTAAGAATTCCTCTTCTGGGCTGGTGAGATGGCTCAGCGGGTAAGGGCACTGACTTCTCTTCCAAAGGTCCTGAGTTCAAATCCCAGCAACCACAAGGTGGCTCACAACCAGCCAAAAATGAGATCTGATGCTCTCTTCTGGTGTGTCTGAAGTCAGCTACAGTGATCTTATGTATAATAATAAATAAATCTTTAAAAAAAAAAAATTCCTCTTCTGAGTAAGGCGTGGTGACGTACACCTTTAATCCCAGCACTTGGGAGGAGACAAGTCCATCTGTGAGTTTGTGCCCAGCCAGGGCTGTTACACAGAGAAACCCTGTCTCAAAACAAAAGAAATAAAAAGAATTTTTTATATGTTCTAAATATAAGCCTTTTATAACATATATATGATTTGTAAGTATTTCTCCTGGATTAAGTAGTTTTTATTTTTAAAAAAAATTAAAGTGTTGGGAAATGGAACTATGGCCTCATTCATTATTCTTTTAACTATCTTATAGAATAAAAATGTTCACATTTGAAAAGCTCTATTGTATGAATTAAGCTTTTTGTGTTTCTGTCTAGTCTATCTTCTATAGTCTCTAGCACAACATGGCGGCTTTATCTAGAGGATCAGCGGATCTGATACCCTCCTCTGGCTTCCACAGGCACTAGACACACGCATGGTACACAGATGTAAACGCAGGCAAAATACCAGACACATAAAAATGAAAAGAATTGTTTTTTATCTGATGAATCATAGTTATAATAGCTATTTTAAAATCTCATCAATGTCTGGATAATCTTGATATTGGTATTTGTTACTTGTTTTTTTCTTTGAGAATTAGTCATCTTTTTTTTTTTTTTAATATGTGTCAAGGGATTATGAATTACTTCCAGGGCATTCATTCTGATAGTGTGCTTGATCCTCATCTCTGGAGAGTGAGTGACGTTGTCTCGGTAACTGAGTCTAGATGTCTCAAATTCTTTCTCACCTCCCAGCAATGGTTAATCTATTGCCAGCTGAGCTTTAAGACCTTTGGGATGCTGTTTTCGTTTGTCTCCTACGTGTACTGCTTGGCTTATGGAGACTTGGGCAGAGGATTATGTCATAGTTCAGTTCTCAAAGCCTTTCTATGTCCATAGCTCATCGTGAGCCGATTGGAGGGAATTAAGAGTTCCTAGTCTTTAGCATATGGCATGCGGCCAATGTCCTAGTAGTTCTGGCCCTCAGAATACCATTCCCACTCCGTAGGCCAGAAAGGTAGGGTTTCTCACGGAGTTGAAAGTTTCCCAAATTCCCGTCTTGGAGGTCAAAACTATAGGAGAAAACAGGACACAGGATGTGCACTCTGACCCGCTGCAGCTCACGGAGGATGTGTGCACTCTAATCCTGCAGCTTGCTTGCATTGTTAACCTTCCAGAGTCGTGGCTTTCTCTTTTTATGTGGCTAGGGTTTTAAGTTTAAGTGGTTGGAAAAGAAGAGAGGTGGAAGTGACTGTGATGTGCCCTACTTGGCACCTACAATCTATTCTTTGTTTTTTTGATACGTTAAAGTTGTAGCAGCAACAGCATAGAAGTTTAGTTTTCACGTTTCTGCCAGCTGTGCTAAAGTAAAATGTCATGTGTGTAAACTCATTTCATTTGGGTAAGAAAAACTGCGTGTGGGGGAGGGGAAGATGCGGCAGGATTCTAACAATTGGTTGGCCAGGCTGAAGGGTATTTGGGGACTCATTTACTCTTGACACAACTCTGCACATTTTGTTTTCAGATATATAATAAAAAGTTGTTGAGAAACTGGGTTTCACCAAGTTTCTAGTCTTAGCTGGTCCTCACATCAACCTGGTGATGATTTTTAGAGTCTCTTCAATTGGTCACTTGTCAATTTTAAGGGACTCTAGTCGGGATGTCCTTATGTCATAAGCTTGCCTCCTGATTCCAAGAGAATTAAGTTTTCTTGAAATAGTTCTACATTTTTTTCTCGTTTGTTCTTATTGTTAGCATTAACAAGTTAGAAATGTAAAACCTGGTGAGAATTGGTTGTCCTTTGTCTTGCTGTAGACAGTTCCAGTCTCGAGTGTCGCGTCAAGCTTTCTTGGCCCTTGGGAATGAAGAGGAGGAGGCTTTGGGGCCTTCTGAACCACAGAGAAGCTCGCTAGCTGAGCTGAAGAGCAGAGGGAAGAAGATGGCCAGAGCGCCCATCAGCCGTGTCGGAGGTGCTCTGAAGGGTGGGTGAGCTTGTCAAATGTTATTTTGGAGAGCCTGTGGTCTCTTGAGGTGGCAAATAATGTAAGAAGCAGCACATAAATACACATAAATGCATGTGTGGATGCTGCCTAGTTTCCTGAATGCTAGGTAGCAAAAGGAAAAGCCAAAAGAGAGCTATTATCATAGGGTGTAGGAAGGCCAAAGGCGTAGTCTTTACATTGTGGCTGAGAATGAGGCTGATACTGGAGATGTGACATTTTCAAATGTAGTTGAAAGATGTGAAAAATAATAAGTATTGTCAAAATAAAGCTTAAGTGTGCTAACTCCTTAGAGGGTTTAGGTAATACCATTTTCAGCTGTTTAGCACCAGAAATGTTTACTCTTTTGTACACCCAAAAGATGGTAAGCAATATGTCTTTCTCTTTTATTGAATCAGGGTTTCATATAGTTTAAGTTGGCTTCAAGCTTGCTGTATGTTACAGTTTGGCCTTGAACTCCTGATCCTTCTGCTTCCCCATCCAGTGCTAGGATTATTGGCAGTGCCCCACATCTGACACAAACTTTCCCCCTCTTTTTAATTAGCAGTGACTGTTTTTAACACTGTTCTGGGGTCACAGCAAAATTGTCCAGAAAGTACGGAGGAAAATAAGGTTTTGTTACCTGAACTTATGGCAATCAGACATGTTAACCAAACTGGTTTCCCTTATCCCTTTACTGGTATCATTTTAACAGCAATCAAAATGTGGATTGGAAAGCCTAGAATTGGGGTGTAGGGAGTATGTGCTGTCAGAGGCTATTCCATGATGACAATCACAGTAAAGCTTAAAATAGCTGTCTTACAGTAGAAGGTACCCCTAGTAAGTGGGCTGGTTCTGTAGTTTTGGTTCTAGTACATCTCTGTTATTTCAAGTAAGATAAATAGAAAACTGAAAAATACTTAGGGTAGCTTCTGATAAAACTAGACAGTGTGCTGGTTGTGGTGGTCCATGCTGTTGACCCAGCACTCAGGAGGCAGAGGCAGGCACATCCCTTGAGTTCAAGGCCAGCCTGGTCTATAGTGTAAGTGCCAGGGCAGCCAGGGCTATGCAGAGAAACCCTGCTTCAAAAAAAAAAAAAAAAAAAAAAAAACCCCAAAATACACCTGAAAATTAACCAACCAAAGGACATAACAGTAGGCAGTGCTACAATGACGATTGAAAAAGGTTGTAAGACTTTAAGTTATGAGAGGAGCCTGACATGTGTGGTAGTGGACTGCTTTCATATAATGCTTGGAGACAGAGGCAGGCAGATCTGAGTTTGAAGCTAGCCATCACTATATAGCAAGACTCTGTCTCAAAAACAAAGACATAAAATCTGAAGCACAGGTGGGAGAAGCACAGGTGGGAGAGAAGGCTCAGGAACTGGAAAATGCTCAGAGGCTAAGAGCACTTGTTATTCTTACAAAGGGCCCGAGTTGTGTTCTCAGCATTCATCAGGCAGATGACAGCCGTATGTAACTCCAGCTACAGGGGACCCATACCTCTGACCTCCATGGGCACCTATGTTCATATGCATATACTCACATGCAGACACACCCTTACACATAATTAGAAACAGTGAAGATAAATCTTTTTTTTTTAAACATTTATTTATTCATTTATTATATGTAAGTACACTGTAGCACTAGATGAGGGCATTAGATCTCATTCCAGATGGTTGTGAGCCACCATGTGGTTGCTGGGATTTGAACTCAGGACCTTGGGAAGAAGAGTCTGTGTTCTTAACCACTGAGCCATCTCACCAGCCCGTGAAGATAGATCTTAAAGAGAAGACTGAAGTGTTAGGACAAAGGGAAAAGTAAAGAAAACGTATAAAAATGTTACTAGTTGAGTCACTGAGAACTTATTACTATATTTTGCTAAGACTTATTTATTTTTAGTGATTAGTATGTTTGTGGGTCTGTGTATAGGTGTGTGCATGTGAGTGCAGGGGCCCCTGGAGGCCAGAGGAGGGCTTCTGGGATTTCAAGAGTTGTGAGCCACTCCATGTGGGTGCTGGGAGCTCAGCTCAGGCCTTCTGCAAGAGCAGTGTGTGCTCTGAACTGCTGAGCAAAGGTTTAAAAAAAACAACTTTTAAATCTCATTGTGAGGAACTATCCCTCTTAATTCAGAGCAGAGTGTGTGTATCTTATGTGGCATCTATGTTAATAATTAAAGCTTTTACATGACACTGTCATCACCTTTCTCTCCTAGCTCCAGGTCAGAGCAGAGGATTCCTAAATGCAGTTCCCCAGCCAGTACACGGTAATCGCAGGATCACTGTTTTTGATGAAAATGCCGATACCGCGTCTAGACCGGAGTTATCTAAGCCTGTAGCCCAGCCATGGATGGCACCCCCTGTGCCCAGGGCCAAAGAGAACGAACTTCAGCCAGGCCCGTGGAGCACAGACAGGCCTGCGGGACGCAGGGTGAGGACTCACGGGATCTGCCAGTCTGATTTGGAGTTGGTTGGTCTCTTGGTTTGTTCTTGTTTGAGTTGCTTGCTTTGTGTGTTTGATATGGGCTCTCACTATTTAGCTTAGTCTAGCCTTGAACTTGCTGGGCAGCTCAGGCTGGCCTTCAACTCTCCATGCTCCTGCTTCAGCTTTCCTGATGCTAGCATTATACTTATGCACCACCCCGCCTGGCTGTGTTCTAACACTGCTTAACTCCTACAATATTTAGAGGTTGTCTGCATACGTTTTAATTTTTTTTTTCTCCATTCTTAGCCTCACGACAATGCAGCCTCTGTGATGTCGGTACCCAGCGTGCTTCCCAGCTTTACTCCGTATGTGGAAGAGAGCGCCCAGCAGACAGTAATGTGAGTGCTTCCAGATCATGTGCAGAGGAGAGAGCGCATTAAGGATGCCTGAGAGTCCCAGCGCGTCTCAGAGGGAGTGACGGCAGATATACCTGTGTCTCCTTTGTACTTGTTGTCTATGCTAGTGGACTTAGTAATCGGGTTCTGGTGCTCTGCTGTAGCAGAAATAGCCACTGAGATCCACGTGAGAAATGCTGCTTTGTTACTGACAGTATCACACAGTGGAGTTTTCGTCTTACCCCGTTTTTCTCTTCTGGGTGTCTCTTTTCTCCTTCATAATCCTTGACACTTTTTTTTTTTTTTTTTGGTATTTCAAGACAGGGTTTCTCTGTGTAGCCCTGGCTGTCCTGGAACTCACTTTGTAGACCAGGCTGGCCTTGAACTCAGAAATCCGCCTGTCTCTGCCTCCCGAGTGCTGGGATTAAAGGTGTGCGCCACCACCGCCCGGCAATCCTTGACACTTTTTTTTTTAAAGATTTATTTATTTATTTATTTATTTATTTCATGTAAGTACACTGTAGCTGTCTTCAGACACTCCAGAAGAGGGAGTCAGATCTCATTACGGGTGGTTGTGAGCCACCATGTGGTTGCTGGGATTTGAACTTCGGACCTTTGGAAAAGCACCTGACTGGGCATGGGGGCTTGAGCATAATCCCAGCTTGAGCCATCTCACCAGCCCAATCCTTGACAGTTTAAAAGAATTTTTTTTCTAGATTAAATAATGTGTATGAGCGTTTTGCCTGCATGTGTGTGTGCTCCACATGCATGTCTGGTGTCAGAAAGCAGTCAGAAGAGAGCATTGAATTCTCTGGGACGTGATTTACAAACATTTGTGAGCTATAGTGTGGGTACTGGGAATTGAGTCCTCTGGAGTAACAAGAGCTTTCAACTGCTGAGCCAGCTCTTCAGCCCTTAATATTCTTGTTATAAGAAGAATTAGGCAAAATGGTAGATAAATAATCACTCCATGCTTTAATCTTTAAAGATTGTGAGTTCTAATACTAGGTTCAGTTCTGTTTCAATATAAGAATTTCCTCATAGCTGATATGTGTATTTTAATTTTTTTTAAGAGAAAGTTCCTGTTTAGACCATGCTAGCCTTGAACTCAATAGATTCCTATGTCTCTGCCTCCCAAGTGCTGGGATTAAAGGCACATAATACAATATGCTTTTAGCTTCATAGCTAATTTGTAACTCACACTATGTGATAGGCATCATAGGAATGCAAATTGAGTACAATTTTGAGCAAAAATTCTGTCTAAGCATAAAACACAGGAAGCCATTAGAACCTTTATAGAATTGATATTAAGCTTTATGTCAATTTCATTTTTAAATCTAAATTTATTTGGTTTTTGTTTGTTTGTTTGTTTGTTTGTTTGTTTGAGACAGGTTTCACTATACACAATAGCTGTCCTGGAACTTACTTTGTAAACCAGGCTGGCCTTGAACTCACCGAGATCCACCTGCCTTTGCCTCCCTAATGGCAGAGTGCCACCACTCTGGCTCCTTTTTGAAAAATTTACTTGTGTGTGTGTGTGTGTGTGTGTGTGTGTGTGTGGTGTGTATGGTGTGGGTGTGTATGGTGTGTGTATGCATGGTATGTGTGTGGATGTGTATGTATGGGATATGTGTGTGTAGGGGGTGTGTGTGTAGGGGGTGGGTGTGTATGGAGTGTGTGGATGAGCGTGCTCTAGTGCACATGTGGAAGGCAGAGACCTCTGACGCTGGGATTATGCTCAAGCCCCCATGCCCAGTCAGGTGGTTTTTCTTAGTGACTTGTAGTTGCTCTTCATGTTAAGAAAACCATTCTTTGCTGGAGTTCTCCAGCCTAACTGTGTTAAGCAGTTCCCAGTCACTGTCACAAATGCCTGAAGCAACCAGCTCCTAAACAGAAAGGGTTACTGTGGCTCAGGTTTAAGAGGTTTTAGTATGTGGTCATGTGGGCTGGATGACCTAACTTGCTACTGATTCTCTTCAAAGCACGGTGGCCCTCAGAACTCACATCTCCCGCCCTAGTGTTGGGGACCAAACTCTGCCTTGATGTACACCAGGGCCTCACCACTGAGCTCTCGAGCATGATCACTGTGGTGCTTGTGAGTTAATTGTAGCCCCGTTTAAAATCTCTCTTTGCTTGTTTTGTTTGGGGAACAAATCACATGTAGTCCTGCTGCTGGTGTTGTCCATCTGTTTGGGCAAAATAACTAAGAAGTAACGCACCTTGGCTTTTGATTGAGTGATAATTATTTCCTTTCCTTAGGACACCATGCAAGATTGAACCTAGTATCAACCGTGTTCTCAGCACCAGGAAGCCAGGGAGAGAAGAAGGAGACCCCTTGCAGAGAGTTCAGAGTCATCAGCAAGGCTGTGAGGAGAAGAAGGAGAAGATGATGTACTGTAAGGAGAAGATCTATGCCGGAGTTGGGGAGTTCTCCTTCGAGGAGATCCGAGCTGAAGTGTTCCGCAAGAAGCTGAAAGAACGAAGGGAAGGTATGGGAATAGAAATAAGTTTGCAAGTCTGAGAGGTTGCCTCCTTTATTGTACCTTCGTGTGCCGGTGTTTCTGTTGCTTGTGTAGCTTCCACCCCACCCCCCATCCCCGTGTGTGTGTGTGTGTGTGTGTGTGTGTGTGTGTGTGTGTGTGTGTGTGCGCTGAATTGTTATTGCTGCCTCCTATAAAACGTTTTTCTTGAGAAAACAGCCTGCGCTCAAGAGTAAGAGAGGAGGTGGTCTGACTCTAGGAGCACACATCGCACAACAGAGGCAGCGCGTGCGTCAGCTGCACTCCTCCTTAAGTACCTTCCTGGATGCTGCCTGACACACTTGGTCTCAGTTGCTCTCGCAGCTTATTTATATTAACATATTCAGTCATCTCTAAGTGACTTAGAATATTTATTTCTATTATTTTTCAAGTCATTATCTTATTCTGAAATTAAGGGAAGATTTGGAAAGACAGGAGACCAGAAAGCAGTTCTTGTCCTGGAGCCATGTGTTCTGGTGGTAAAAGGCAGCTGATGGAGCAGGAGATACACAAGAAAGGGAATGCTGGAGACTTTAGGACGTTAGAACAAGAGGGTAAAATACATTTCAAATACTGTATTAGAAAATAGGCCCTCTGTGCCTATGTGGGAAGAAGACATGGTTGCAAAGCAAGGCGCCAGCTGAGTGAGGCTTTGTTTGTTTGTTTGTTCTGAGACCTTCTCATCTCACTGTGTAGACCTGACTGGTCTCAGCCTCCCGAGTGCTGGGATTAAAGGTGTGTACCACTACACAGACTGAGTGCTGCCTTTTGAAATCAGGAACTGGAGGCCTGGAGAGACGGCTCAGCAGTCAGGAGCGTTAGCTGCTCTTACAGAGGACCCAGGGTCACTACCCAGCACACATGTTCACACCCAACATCCTTCTCTGACCTCTGTGGCATCAAGTACACAGCAGTACACAGTGATATGCAGGCAAAACACCTGTGCACATAAAGGGTAGAGATAATCTCTTGTGCGCTATGTAAAAGCATTACCTGCCAATCAAAGACTGATGTTTTTGCCCCTAGCAAAGGCAGAAAGTAGAAGGTGGGACTTCCCGGAAGAAATAGACACTAAGCTGAGGGGTGAAGCTCAGTGCCTGTGTGTGTGTGTGTGTGTGTGTGTGTGTGTGTGTGTGTGTGTGTGTGTGTTCAGTCAGTCTCTGGCACAGGAAATACCCCCAAACTCCCAAAGAGCCAAGTTAACAAAGTACCTCGATAAAAATATTTTTCTAAGGAAAATTTCTAGTTCATACCTACTATATAGAAGGTGAAATATTTTATTCACAGAAATCTCTGTGCTGAGGTTCAGTGGGATTTGGGTAGATAAATTCAATTTTGTCTCACGTTTTCAAGTCTTGCATCTGCAGCTCTGGTTTTCTCCCACAGTTCATTGAAAGACCTGAAGCATCTCATTTGGTAGTTCTAGAGTCTCTTTTCTCACAGCAGCTATTTGTCCGCAACAGTTCTCCTTCCCTCCAGCTTTTCTCCCCCTACTGTTGTTGTAACCTAGGTTCCCATTGTTTTGAAGTGCTTTATTATCCCAATGGTCTTCTCGAGCCATTAGTTCATCATTCTGCTTCCCCAAAGAGCAAACTTCCTATTCTTTGTTGTTGTTGTTGTTGTTTTGTTTTGTTTTTCTAGACAGGGTTTCTCTGTATAGCCCTGGCTGTCCTGGAACTCACTCTGTAGATCAGGCTGGCCTTGAACTCAGAAATCTGCCTGCCTCTGCCTCCCAATTGCTGGGACTAAAGGCGTGTGCCACCTCTGCCTGCAAACTTCCTATTCTTTAAAAAAGCAAACAACAACAACAAACACCTTACTCTGTTATTCAGGGCAGGGGAGAGCGTGGCATGCACTGGGGGAGGGGGGCAGAAGTCATTACTGTGCAGTTTTCTCTCCCCGTAACATGGGCTCTGGAGACAGCTTAGGCTGTTAGGACTGCATCTTGGAGTGGCAAGGGCTGTTATCCGCTGAGCCATTTTCTGTCCATCTCTTATTCTTCTCATGTGTATGTGTGTGTTGTAGGGAGGGGGCAGGGTATGCATTCTTTCTTAGTTACTATTCTATTTCTGTGAAGAGACACCATGACCAAGGCATTAGTAATTCTTAAAAAGAACGTATTGAATTGGAGCTTGCTTACAGTTTCAGAGGTTTAGTCCATTGTCATGGTGGAGAGCATGGTGGCACTGAGGCAGACATGGTGCTGAAGAAGGAGCTGCCTGTCTCCATCTGGATCTGCAGGCAACAGGAAGAGAGAGATGCTGGGCCTGGCTTGGCCATTCGAAACCCCAAAGTTCACCCCCTGTAATATTCTCCCTCCAAGGCCATACTGACTCTAACAAGGCTCCTAATCCTTAGGTAGTGCCACTCCCTGGTGACTAACATCAAAGGTAGGAGCTTCTCAGAGCCATTCTTATTCAACAAGCACATGCACCCCATGCTGTTGGTTGCTCTGGTGCTGTTTGTATTCCGATGTTAATTCTGCCTCCTCAGGTGGGACTTCCCTCCCACCTGCAAGCAGTGGATGGATCCTGTACTCTGGGGATCCCATGTGAACCTTTTCCTCATTTTATCTGGTCAAATAAAGGCTAGAGCCTGTGATTGGACAGTGGAGGGGAAAGGTGGAAGGAGAGAAGGAAGGAGAGGGGAGGACAGAAGAAGGGAAGGAGAAAGAAGATGGAGCAGAACCACATGGCCAGGAGAGACTGCAAGTAGCAGAGGCTCATAGCTGAGGAATGAGCTTGTATAGTGCTAGGTCTGCCCCATCTAGGCACATAGCGTATAAATATAATAACTGCATTGTGTGGTTTTTATACGGCTAATTGGGGTTGGAAATTACTGTTATATACGTGTATGCATATGCATGCACATTTGTGTGACGCTGGGATTTTCCCTCCATCACTTGAGAGCTTGTCTATATGACTAGTGTGGCTAGCCAGTTTGCTCTGGGGAATCCCCATCTAAAGTGCAGCTGTCGTGCTTGCATGGCAGGCACTCTCACACCGAGCCATCTTCCCAACCCGACTTCTCATTGCCAGTGTAGTCTGTCTAGGTAATCTGTCTGTTCATGGTCGTCAGAGGCCCTTTTGCCAACAAACCCAGTGCCTGTTTCTTCACTATACCACATGACTGCCTCTCCAGCCCCACCTTTTACTGCTTTCCTTCTAAGAAGCTACAAGCAAGCTGGCTACTGGATTGTTCAATATAGTAGTCTTCCTGTATTGACAGACTTCTCCTAAGTCTTTATATGACTGATCCCTCATCATTCAGTTTTAGCCTTAACATTGCATTTTATCAAAAAGATCACTGGTTTTTAGTAGATATGACCTGCATAGCCTTTCATTTTTTTAAGATTTACTTACTATGTATAGGAGTGCTCTATCTGCATGTACACCTACATGCCAGAAGAGAGCTTCGGATCCCATTACAGATGGTTGTGAGCCACCATGTGTGGTTGCTGGGGATTGAATCAGGACCTCTGGAAGAGCAGGCGGTGCTCGCTGAACCATGACTCCCACCTCGCTCCGCCCCACCTGCATATCTTCATCTCCTAAGCATCTCCATAAGTACCCTCCGTTTGGTACTGTTGCTGTTTGACATTTTTGCTGTACTAAGTATTGAGCTTCAGGCTTGCACTGTAAATCGAGTGATCTATCACTGGGCTATGTTTGAGGGGTGTTTTGCTTGTTTATTTGTTTGAGAAATATACTCCTGTAACTAACTTAGTCTGGCCTTGAACTTACTGTATATCTAAGGATGATATTGACTTTGAATCTTCCTGTCTCTACCTCCCAAGTACCGAGCTTACAGGCATGCATCACCAAGCCTCGTTCTTACAGACCCAGGGTTTCATGCTAGGCAAGCACGCTACCAACTAAGCTACATTCCATGCCCTGTTGTATAGATACTTTTGGCGTTTCTGAGAAAGTCTTGCTTATAGCCCAAGTTAGCTGAGAACACTAAATGATTCTCTTATTACTTTTTGTGTTTCTGACATACTTGGATATTAGCTTCGTATGGCCAAGGACTTTGTATCCTTGGGACCTACTTTCCGTTGTACCTGTGCATTGCAGCTATTCCTTTTCTCTAGACGAGATACGTAAAAGAATAGAGAAGCAGACCTCAAATTGAGGCCGTTCTCCTCCTCTTCTCCTTTTCATTAGTATTGACTTGTACGCTGAGGGTATGAGCCTCAGAGGCAGTTTTTACAGGATGAATCGTGAAAAGGAATGGCTCAGCTAATTTCACTGTTTGCAGCCGAGCTGTTGACCAGTGCAAAGAAGAGGGAGGAAATGCAGAAGCAGATCGAAGAGATGGAGAGGAAGCTGAAGGCAATGCAGACTGTTCAGCAAGAAGGGGCTGGTGGCCAGGTACACTTTCCTTTCCTTTCATTTATAGATTTATTTTACTGTTTTTTTAATACAGAAAACTCAAGGATGTCAGGCTTTGATGTACATACCCAACCTTAAAAAAAAAAAAAAATTTGGTAGTTCCTTAGTTACTAGTAGCAGGAAAGTAATTTCACAAGTGACTTTGAATGGGATTTATGGCCTGTGAACTAAGCGATGTAATTCATTGACTTTCCAATTACATTTTTGTTGTTAATGCTGATATTAACTTTCTATTTTAGTCATGGTCCATTAAAATGGGGTTAATTTTTAAAACTCAATATATATTTACCACTGCTCAGTTGAGTACAACAGTACCAAGGTGACTAGGAACCTAAATTATTGGCAGCACTGTAACCACAGGCTTTTCTACCCATGTCCAAGTTCCCAAAATAATGACTCTGAGACTGAATTATTTATGAATGAATGCCTAGGCCATAAGCTTTGGCTCATTCCTACTAGCTTATAACCCAGTTATCCAGTTTAAACTAGTCTAAGTCCTGCCATGTGGTTACTTAGCTCTCCTTGAGTTCATGTGTTTGTCTCCTCAAGAGTTTGGGGCAAATCTCTTCTTGTGCCTGACTATTCCAGAACTCCCACCTTCTATTTCCTGCCTCAGCTCATTGGCCAATCAGCTTTTTATTGATAGGTGATGCTTCTGTACTCTACACAAGAGATTCTCTCTATAAGAGACCTTTTTGTCTGATGTGGTTGGCAGATGTCTAGAAAGTGGTAAAGTAAAGTTTAGCACTGTAACTTAAAAATAGCATTTTCTGTATGGGAGGAACATTTGTCTTATTTATGTTAATATAAGCAGCAAGAAGAGAAGATGCCTACAGAGGACCCAGCCAGATTGCAGATTGCTTCAGAGCCTCAGGAAATGTCAGGAGTTCCTCTGTCCTGTTCCGTCTGTCCACTAAGCTCGAATCCTAGGTAAGACCATTGTGATGGAAGGCATGATGCTCACAGATCATAGAACAAACTTTTGATTCTGTCCACTTGCCATCTCCTTAACCTTTCACAGTCCTGAGTGATGAGTTGTACAAACGCTAACATGAGGCTCCGTGCTAAGAGGGAGTGTATGCTGCTGCCTTTTCCTTGGTGAAAATAAAAATAAATGTTTGTTGAGCCAACAGTGGTACATGCCTGTAACCCTAGCACTTGCGGGTGGAGGCAGGAGGATCAAGAATTCAAGGCTGGAAGCCCAGCCTGGGGTACATCCCTGTCCCCACCCTCACTCAAAAGTAGACCAGTGGTGGTGCATGTCCCCTAACTGACTCTAGTACTCAGGTGGCCAAGGCAGAGTGATCGGTCAGTCTAATGGTTACAGTCTGGTAAGAGTGTCTCAGAAAAGCACACTGGGAGTGAGGACACACACATAAGCGCATCACACACTTATATGAATTGTCCTTACCAGCCCCAGTCCAACACTGTGCACACTGGATATATACTAATAAAATAAAAAACTCAAAAGTCGGGCATGGTGTGACACATACCTTTAATCCCAGCACTCAGGAGGCAGAAGCAGGCAGATCTCTGAGTTTGATGCCAGCCTGGTCTACAGAGTGAGTTCCAGGACAGCCAGGAATACATAGAGAAATGCTGTCTTAAAAAAACAAAAATCAAAGCTCAAATAATTACCACACAAAATATCTCCTGTTCACACTGATATGTGCCTTCTGTGATGCTGTTATTTTTGTTTTGTAAAGTTGGTGGCTTAACTTACTGTAATCTGCTTTAACTGTTCTTGTGTTATCACATATATTCATAGCATTTTCAGTGTGTAGTGGTTTTCTCTTCAATTGAATGAACAAGATTGTGTTTAATAGGAAGTCCTCAGACTTTAAAAGCAGTATGGCTGATTGTGAGGCAGCTGCTTGTTGTCTCGGCTTTGGGGAGGTAGCAGTTCCAGACCCCTGTCCACCATGTTAGTTGGAGCCTGCCCCGGACAATGTGAACTTCTCTCTAAAACAGAAGGCTCTTCTTGTGGGTATTGAACACATTGTTTTTTTTCTTTTTAACAAATTTCTTCACAGGGAAATTTCACCTGCTGAGAACATTTTGCAAGAACAGCCTGATTCTAAAGGTAAGCTGTATTTGACAGCATTTTGAGAAATACAACAAATACATTACATAGTGACAGGAAAGGCTTTTCTTAACTATAGTAAAGTAATTATAAAAAGAGCGGACACATACTATTTATTACATGTGATTTGAAAGAATATTTTCATAAGATTTTTCTCTTCTTTGAAATACTTAGTTTAGGGCCAGCAGAGTATCCTGACAGGTTAAGGCATTTGTAGAGCCCAAATCACCTGTTTTTTTTATCCCCAGAACCCACTGACCTCACACAGTCACTGTGACTACACAAATATGCTGATACATATGGAAAATAAGCAGTTATTTTACTCTGCACTTAGATGAACATAACAGGAGTGCTCAGCAGTCAGCTCTGTAAGGAAAGCAGCTCTTGGAGAGGGAATGTCGCAAACTAGTTTATATTCAGGGTGGTTTTCTTTTCTGCTAACAATGTTAAAAGTATTAGGCTTCCCATCTGTTAATCTCAGTTGAAAAAGACTCCACATTTTCCTCTCAGTTTTTTTTTTTTTTTTGCATCAGTGATTATTGTTGTCTACAAGTTACTAAAAAAACTCTAAGCTATGAAAAATATAAGCAAAAGGAGACCTAAGGGTGGTAAGACGGCTCAGCAGTGATATTAAACAGAAAGATTTGATGTGCACTAAGATGTTTTAAGTGGTAAAAACATGAATAGCCACTTAAAAGTAGTTTTTGTAAAACATCAATCTAGTGTCCTCTAATTCTAGCCTATAATATCAGGGGGCACAAGCAGGGAGATGCGTGTTCAACAACAGAGGGAAGATGGTGGCAAGACCCAGCCTGAAGAGATCAAAAATAAATATAACAATAGAAGATTTATTCTCATATTTATCTATATATTTATTTATCTGTGTATGTGTGCACTTGCATAGCATGCCACACGTGGCGCTCAGGACAACTTTCGGGAGTCGGTTCCAGGATCAAGCTCAGTTGTCAGGTTTAGTGACAAAAGCCTTTCATCCACTGAGCATCATCAGCCTCAGAAGGCATTTGACTCACCGACAGTATACAAATCAAATTATGCACTTCCAGTTCAGACACATTTTAAAACAACATTGGCAATGGTTTCTAAAATGTACAACTGGCAGCTATTCAGAGATTGTTAGTTATGTAGATATTATGTCTTAAATAATAAAAAGAGCCTTTAAAAAAGCTTAGAAAACATACTGAAACATTTGCAGATAAAATGAAGTGTTCTGGATCAGTGTTGGGTTGGATTTGGGGGTTGGTAGCAAGGCTGGGGACATAGAAGAATTAAGATCATGCATGGTTAGATAATGATTATGAAATGATCTTTACATTTATATGCCTTTTTTTCTTATAAGAACAAATCTAGGGCTGGAGAGATGGCCTAGTGGTTAGGAGTAGATGCTGCTCTAGAGGACCCATGTCTGGTTCCCAGTCATACATTGTGTGCCTTCAGGGGGTCTGGGCTTTTTCTGGCCTTCAAACATCTGAACTCAGTGATCTGTATATAATATACCCATACACAAGACACATGCATACATATATAATTAAAAATAGAATCATTTTTCAATTGTGGCTTTTCTTTCAAACAACAATATTAATTGCTTTCTCTAGTTTTCTTGAAGAATTAAATCCCTCTAAAACTTTTTTCTCTTTCTGTAGGTTCCAGTATGCCTTTCTCCATTTTTGATGAGTCTCTTTCAGACAAAAAGGACAAAAGGTTTGGTTTTATTGTTTTTGTTGGATTGTTTGTTATAAAGAAATATATCTTTCTATATACATACACTTTTTATCTTAAAATTTTAGATTTAAAAAAATTTTTAATTAAAAAAAAAGTAATGTATATGGGTACTTTGCTTGTGTGTATAGCTGTACACAATTTGTGTGACCAAGGTGGCCAGAAACGGGTGTTGGATCCCCTGGAACTGGAGTCACCAAGCAGCTGTGAGCCTCCGTGTGGGTGTTGGCAGTCGAACTTAGGCCCTCTGTAAGAGCAACCAGTACTTAACATTAAGCCATCTCTCCAGCCCCTTATCCTAAATCCTTTAAAAGTTTTATTACACATTTTGCATATATATTTATAGTATATATGTATTACATACATATGTGCAAAAAGTATACAGTACATGCCAGTCTGTACATATGGAAACCAGATGACAACTTTGTGAATTACATATCTCTTTCTACCATTGGGTCTCTCAGATACAACTCAAGTTTAGCAGGCTTCTACTACAAAGCATTCTTACCCACTGAACCGTGTTGTTCCCCAGTATCTTAGACTTGTGAGTGAGGGTAGCTAGGTGCTTTGGTGTACACATTCAGAGCTGGGAAGAAGGAATTGAGATAGAAGGATCATGAGTTCAAGGCTGACCTGGGATACATAATACAATTTTATCTCAACAAACAACCAAAAAGAAGCATAAATCAGAAGTTACCGTTATTTCTGTATGCAATAACAGGGAGTGCTAACTGGAATATGTCTTTTTCGCAGTCCTGCTACAGGTGGTCCACAGGTTCTCAATGCCCAGAGAAGACCCCTTTCAGTTCTCAAAACTACAGAAGTGGGCACCACAAATGAAGATGTGTCTCCTGATATTTGTGTAAGTTAGCATAAATGGACTTAGTGGATTATCTCACTCAAATATCTTAGTAGTTTAGCATTTGGCTGGTTAGATGGCTCAGCAGGTAAAAGTACTGCCTGCCACACCTGATGGCCTGAGATTGGTCCCTGGGCCCCACATGGTGAAATGAGAAAACTGACTGCCACAAATTGTCCTCTGACCATTGCATGACTTTCCCTGACACAGACGGACAAATAAGTGTAATAAAATTAAAACAAACATTAAACGTTCAATAAATGTTGAAATTTGCTTGTTGTAATCTCAATGGACAGTGGAATTGAGGAGAATTTCAGATTTAAAGTCAGCCTAGGCTGTGCAGTAAGTTTTAGGCTACCTTGAATACATAGCTAGATCTTGTTCAAAAGATTTTGATAAACATTAAAATCACTAATGTGAACTAGGCACATAAAAAGATATTCATAATTATATCACCAGGAAAATGCAAATTAGAGCCACAGTGAGATACTACAGGGTACCCGCTGTAAGGCCTGTAATCAGACAGATAATAACAAATGTTTGCAGGCAAAGGTTATCGAAAAATTAGAACCTTCATACATTGCACAAACAGACCTTCTGTAAAACACACTGGTCATTCTTTAAAATGTTAAAGCCAGGGGCCCTTAAGAGCACTTGCTCTCCCAGAGGACCAACCTGGGTTTGATTCCCAGCCCTAGTTGGCAGCCTACAAACCGTCCACAGCCCTCTTGTGGCTCTCATGGGTACTGCACTCACATGCTAACATACATGTAGGCGAAACATCCATGCACAGAAAATAAAAGCATAAAATAATTACTAGACAGGTGGTGGTGGTGCACACCTTTAATCCCAGTGCTGAGGCAGAAGCAGGTGGATCTCTGAGTTCAAGGCCAGTCTGGCCTACAAAGCAAGTTCCTGGACAGCTAGAGCAATGCAGAGAATCCCTGTCTTGGAAAAAAAATTTTACTAGTTAAATGTAGTTACTAAAAGCCACAGCATATCTCATCCATGACATTACCCATGGTAACTAAACTAATATACAGTTAGTATGGAAATATTACTCATGGTAGAGAGAGCAACCTAGATGTGATCAACTAACGAGTAAATCAAATACGAATCAGCACAGTGGCATATCCAAGGAAGGAAGGCTAGACTGACAGGCATTACAGCATGGCTGACCCTCACGGTCAGTCAGTGAAGTCATGTGTCTGGAGAGTACTGCTTTGGAGTGACTCCCATGCTCTCCTTGCCTGCTACAGGTAATACCATTTTCTCCTCTCAGAAAGATAAAATGAAATGTGTGGGTCTGGTGCGATAGAAAGAAACTTACAGGAAATATTTTTCCGTGTGCACGAAGTGTCCATAATAAAGCAGTGCAGTTGGGAATTATGGAGAGGGCAACCGCAAGGCGCTGGAGTGCAGTGTGCTTGCTTGCTTTCTACCAAAAGAGCACCCTGGTGTGAACACACTAGAACCCTGAGGCGCACACCACACTGTGAAGTGATGGATTATATCTCAGTCTTTTTTTTTTCAAGAATTGTTTATTTATTTTATGCATATGAGTACACTGTAGCTGTCCTCAGACACACCAGAAGAGGGCATCTGATCCCATTCCAGATGGTTGTGAGCCACCATGTGGTTGCTGGGAATTGAACTCAGGACCTCTAGAAGAGCAACCAGTATTC
This sequence comes from Mus caroli, assembly GCF_978045245.1. NCBI lineage: Eukaryota > Metazoa > Chordata > Mammalia > Rodentia > Muridae > Mus > Mus caroli. The sequence goes on along the minus strand of NW_028227257.1, from coordinate 61,722,686 downwards.
TTAACCACTGAGCCATCTCTCCAGCCTCCCATATCTAAAAGTCTTAAAGGGCGGGGAGGGGGGTTCACTAATTTGACAGTCTTTTCACACTTGCAATTATTTTTTTTCCCGACATACATGTAAAATGCCTGTGTAGCAATGGAAATAGACCAACCATTTTTTCTTTCTGTTCTTTTTTTTTTTTTTTAATTTCCATTTAATTGTTTTGTGTTTATGTGTGGGGTGTGCTTGTGTGTGTATGAGGGCAGAAGTTTTCTCTATACCATGTGAGTCTCAGGATTGAACTGGAGTCACCAGGCCTGGCTGTGGGTGGCTTTACTCACTGAGCTGGCTCACGCCCCTCATGTTCTTTACCATTAGAGACTTAGTAACACCCAGGGTAGAAAGACAGGATATAGGCATTCAAATCCAGTAAAAAGACCCAAGGCACTGGTGTGGCATGGCGGTGCTTTACTGAAACTTTGGGAAGGAAAAGTCTGTGCAGACGAGCCCCAGGCATTGCTGGAGGGTGAAGGGGGGTGGGGGGGTGGGTAGTTGGAGAGGGGTATGAGAAGCTACAATGACTGCATTTCCTCTTCCACAACCAAGGAAAAGAGCTAAGTCACTGAAGACAGTGACTTGTTAATAGAGTTCTCTTTTTATTTACCTTCTTGATAAATATTTTCTATCTGGTAAAGTACATAGGATTTTATAGCTAGACAGATATGAATGGCAATGCTATTTTATATCCAAAATGTAGAATTTCTAATGACTCAGAAGAGCCTAGGAAACTTTTATGACTGAAGGAAGACATGCAGGCTCTACTCCAGTTTTATGAGATTTGAATTTCCAGAGAAGGAATGCACACATTATGTTCCCCTTTGTTTTAAATAATTTGGGAAAGTTATTCTGATTCCGCCAGCCAGTTCCCCGGTTGCTATGGAAAGCACAGTAATTGAAGAGAGCAAGCAGTACATGTTGTGTTCTGGAGAATACCGCCCAGTGTGCGGTGGACGGCCTAGCCAGGGAGGATGGGGCTTCAGGGAGGTTCTGGGTTCAGCTCCTCAGTGAAGGCTTGGGCTATTAACGTGGTTCTCCTCGTTTACTCTCTCTGCCTCCCTCTGCTGCCTCCCTCTCCTTCCTCTCCCTTTTCCTTTCCTTTTGCTCCCTTTCCCTCTCTTTCTCCCTCTTCTTTCCTAAACCTTTGCAATGTCTTCCTTGGAATTTTTTTTTAAAGAAGTATTTACCTGAATATTTTAGCCATCTCCTTCCACCCCGAGTTATTTATTTATTTTGCGCGCGCGCGCGCGCGCGCGCGCGCGCGCGCGCGTGTGTGTGTGTGTGTGTGTGTGTGTGTGTGTGTGTGTGTGTTTGTTTGTTTTGGTGTTTGAGGCAGGCCTGGAGCTCTCTCTTTGAACTGAGCTATTTTAAATCTATATTCACTATCTCTTTGAGATATACCCTACTGCTGCTTCCTTAATTTTGAGTCAGAAATTGTGTCAAAAATGTCAAATTGGGGCTAGTGAGATGGCTCAGCGGGTTGACTCAGCAGGTAAGAGCACTGACTGTTCTTCGGAAGGTCCTGAGTTCAAATCCCAGCAACCACATGGTGGCTCACAACCACCCATAATGAGATCTAACACCCTCTTCTGGTGTGTCTGAAGTCAGTCAGTTACAGTGTACTTATGTATAATAATAAATAAATCTTTTTTTAAAAATAGCAAATTGTAGCTAATGTAGGAAATGAATACCTAGTATCTACAGGGTTGAATGAGTGGACATTTCTTATATTGTAGGTAAGTATATAAAGTGGTTTAATCTCTCAGGGCAGCTAAGAATGCATGTAAAAAAAAAAATACACAGAAAACCCCTTAGTGTTTTTAACCTTTCAACTAGATTAGAAATACTTATCCTAGGAACACTTAAATGATCATAAAAATTATGTATATTTTAACATAGTTTTCAAGTGGTGGGAAATAGGGAATAACCTGAATTCTATCCCCAGGACCTGCATGGCGGAAAGAAGAAAATGACCCCCACACACTGTCTCTGAACTCCATACATACCATGGCGTACATGCATGTACATTGTGACCACCCTGGTGTTGTGTGTGTGTGTGTGTGTTGGGCTATCACTGGAAATCAGAAGGGGATACCAACCCCCTTAAGCTAAGCCATCCCAGCATGGGTGCTAGGAACTGAACCTGGGTCCTCTGGAGAGGCGTCACATCCTCTTTGAGCCATCTCTCCAGTCCCTGGAATACTTTTTAAGTGAGAACAGTAGTGTCAGTTTTCAGCTCTCAGGTAAAATTGTTTGGGAGAGGACAATAAGCTGTCTTTCTATGTGTTGAGCCACACACCCCCTCCGGTATATTTTTTGATGAAGTATAGTTTTCTTTGTTAACAAAATCGTTTTCCTCAATTCTGTCCTGTGCTTTTTAAATTGTCTTCAACTTGAGGTCCTGGTTTGTTATTTCTAAATCTCATGTCAATGATCTGATGTCTCAGTTTTAAAAAAAAAAAAAATGTGTGTGCGTGCAGATGTGTGTGGTACCAAGTTTGTTGAAGTGTTTTAGCTAAAGCGTGTTTGGTTACTTTAGGATGAACTTACAGAAATTGAGCCTCTGAGTGAAGACGCCATCATCACTGGTTTCAGGAACGTGACGCTTTGTCCCAACCCTGAGGACACTTGTGACTTTGCTAGAGCAGCTCGGTTGGCATCTACTCCCTTCCATGAGATACTGTCCTCGAAGGGCATCGCTGCTGATCCCGAGGGACTGTTGCCCGAAGAGGATCTGGATGGGAAGGCCACTGAGGGTCATCACACTGTTCATCACCAGGCCCTCATCATAAAGAAACTGAGGTGATGGGAGTGTTTCTCTCTTGGTCCGTGTGCTTGTCAATTACAGTGGCCAGGTATGGGCTCTTACTGCCCACCAAATGCTCAGTCAGGGAGTAAGTCTGACCCAGGGACTTACCGTGTTGGTGAAGGTTTCTGATTGGTTTGCATTTGAGGATTAGAAGAAGTAAATTGTGCTGGTTAGGAGACGCGGGTAACGAAGGAGATGGCTCAGCAGGTAAGGGCACTTTCTTGTAGAGGACCTGGGTTTGATTTCCAACACCCACGTGATAACTCTCCACTCTGTAACCCCAGATCTAGGGTATCCATTGCCCTTTCTGACCTCCACATGTACAGACACATGCATGGTGCACACAGTCGTGAGCAGAATGCTTACATACATAGAGTAACTAAATCTAAAGCAGGTTTAATCTATTTCTTATTTGGGAAAAATGATGTGCTTTAAAAATGAGACCAATAAAAATAAATTCTAATTCTAAGAAGGGGCACAGTGTCCACACTTTGGTCTCCGTTCTTCTTGTGTTTCATGCGTTTAGCAAATTGTATCTTATATCTTGGGTATCCTAAGTTTTGGGCTAGTATCCACTTATCAGTGAGTACATATTGTGTGAGTTCCTTTGTGATTGGGTTACCTCACTCAGCATGATGCCCTCCAGGTCCATCCATTTGCCTAGGAATTTCATAAATTCATTCTTTTTAATAGCTGAGTAGTACTCCATTGTGTAAATGTACCATTTTTTATATCCATTCCTCTGTTGAGGGGCATCTGGGTTCTTTCCAGCTTCTGGCTATTATAAATAAGGCTGCTATGAACATAGTGGAGCATGTGTCCTTCTTACCGGTTGGGACATCTTCTGGATATATGCCCAGGAGAGGTATTGCTGGATCCTCCGGTAGTACTATGTCCAATTTTCTGAGGAACCACCAGACTGATTTCCAGAGTGGTTGTACAAGCTTGCAATTCCATGAACAATGGAGGAGTGTTCCTCTTTCTCCACATCCTTGCCAGCATCTGCTGTCACCTGAATTTTTGATCTTAGCCATTCTGGCTGGTGTGAGGTGGAATCTCAAGGTTGTTTTGATTTGCATTTCCCTGATGATTAAGAATGCTGAACATTTTTTCAGGTGCTTCTCAGCTATTCGGTATTCCTCAGGTGAGAATTCTTTGTTTAGCTCTGAGCCCCATTTTTTAATGGGGTTATTTGATTTTCTGAAGTCCACCTTCTTTTTTTTTTTTTGGGTTTTTTTTGGTTTTTCGAGGCAGGGTTTCTCTGTGTAGCCTTGGCTGTCCTGGAACTCACTCTGTAGACCAGGCTGGCCTCGAACTCAGAAATCCGCCTGCCTCTGCCTCCCGAGTGCTGGGATTAAAGGCGTGCGCCACCACGCCCGGCAAGAAGTCCACCTTCTTGAGTTCTTTATATATACTGGATATTAGTCCCCTATATGATTTAGGATAGGTAAATATCCTTTCCCAATCTGTTGGTGGTCTTTTTGTCTTATTGACGGTGTCTTTTGCCTTGCTTTGCAACTTTATGAGGTCCCATTTGTTGATTCTCAATCTTATAGCACAAGCCATTGCTGTTCTATTCAGGAATTTTCTCCTTGTACCCATATCTTCGAGGCTTTTCCCTACTTTCTCCTCTATAAGTTTCAGTGTCTCTGGTTTTATGTGGAGTTCCTTAATCCACTTAGATTTGACCTTAGTATAAGGAGATAGGAATGGATCAATTTGAATTCTTCAGACCAAAGTGTGGACACTTTGCCCCTTCTTAGAATTGGGAACACCCATGGAAGGAGTTACAGAGACAAAGTTTGGAGCTGTGATGAAAGGATGGACCATCTAGAGACTGCCATATCCTGGGATCCATCCCATAATCAGCCCCCAAATGCTGATACCATTGCACACACTAACAAGATTTTGCTGAAAGGACCCTGATATAGCTGTCTCTTGTGAGACTATGCCAGGGCCTAGCAAACACAGAAGTGGATGATCACAGTCAGCTATTGGATGGATCACAGGGCCCCCAATGGAGGAGCTAGAGAAAGTACCCAAGGAGCTAAAGGGATCTGCAACCCTATAGGTGGAACAACATTATGAACTAACCAGTACCCCAGAGCTCTTGACTCTACCTGCATATGTATCAAAAGATGGCCTAGTCGGCCATCACTGGAAAGAGAGGCCCATTGGACTTGCAAACTTTATATGCCCCAGTACAGGGGAACGCCATGGCCAAAAAGGGGGAGTGGGTGGGTAGGGGAGTGGGGGGAGGGTATGGGGGTACTTTTGGGATAGCATTGGAAATGTAAATGAGGAAAATACCTAATAAAAATATTAATAAATAAATAAATTCTATTACAAGATGAGTTCAGTATAAAATTTATAATTTAAAAATGTATAAAGTTGGACTCTAAACAGATAGCTAGTGGCTAAAAGCATTGGCTGCTCTGGTGGAGGTCCCAGGCTCAGTTCTTAGCACCTACAGCAGTATCTCCCAACCCTCTGAACTCTATTTCCAGGGATTTGACATCATCTTCAGGCTCTGGGTGCTATCCCTACACTGGTGTACTGACATGCATGCAGGCAAAACACATGTAAAAGCAAATAGATCTTTATTAAGAGAATATATAAAGTTCTGACAGAAGTTGGAGTATACTGTCCTGAGGATGGCTTCACTCTTGTTTCTTGCAGCCCAATTATTGAAGACAGCCGTGAGGCCACCCACTCATCCGGCTTCTCCAGGTCTTCGTCCTCAGCTCCCAGTACATCCTCCATCAAAGGCTTTCCGCTTCTGGAAAAGCTGGAGCTGACTAATGACGGGGCAGGTAGAGTGTTCCAGCCAACAGCAAGCTTCCGAGTCTGCTCAGTGGCCGTTTAATCCCTCCGCAGGCTGACCCTGCCCCAGGTGTACTATTTCCCAAATAAACCAGCACTAATTCAACGTATTTCATATGCCCAAAGCAAATGAATGTGGTCAGGTTAGCAGTGTTGATTTTGTAATGTTGGAGTTCCCTCCCCCGTCACCTGTTTTTTTTGTTCTGTTTTGTATTTTTTTCAGAGACAGGGTTTCTCTATGTAGCCCTGGCTGTCCTGGAACTCACTTTGTAGACCAGGTTGGCCTCGAACTCAGAAATCCGCCTGCCTCTGCCTCCCAAGTGCTGGGGTTAAAGATATGTGCCACTATTGCCTGGCCCCCACCCCCTTTCTGTGTGTGTGTGTTTTGAGAGAGGCAGAGACAGACAGACAGACAGACAGATCATACAAAGGCTATAAAGGGCATCAGGTCTCCTAGAGCTGGGGTTATAGGCAGTTGTGAGCTCTGAGACATAAGCCAAACTCAGCTCCTCTGGAAGATGAAGAAGTGCTCTTAACTACCAACCCATCTGTCCAGCCCTTTACTACTGTGTTTTAAACATTAATTTATATATATATTTTCAACTTCTTTTCCCCACAGAAAATGCTATTCAGTCACCCTGGTGTTCACAGTATCGCCTCCAACTGTTGAAATCCCTCCTAGAGTTAAGTGCTTTTGCAGAGTTTTCTGTGGAAGAGCGACCGATGCCTGTGCTGGAGATAGGGAAGGAGATTGAGTTAGGTGAGTAGTGGGAGCCCTTGTCCTTTGCACATACAGATAAGTGATTTGAGTGCCACAGGCCCTTGAACACTAAAGTGTTCCTAGGTTGTAGTAGATAGCATTAGAGAGGTTAACACACTGATAATTCATGCCACAGGAACAATAGTTTTTTTTTTTTTTTTTACCTCTTTTAGTATTTTTCTTAGATTTATGTATTTTACTTAATGTTTTGCCTACATGTATGTAATGCCTGTTGCATCCCTTTACTGCGTTTACAGATGGTTGTGAGGCAGCATGTGGGTGCTGGGAATTAAACCTGAGTCCTCTACAAGAGTGCTAAGTCCTCTTAACTGCCATCTGCCTGGGGCTCCTTTGGATTTTTATATAAATAACTTTGAAAAGTATTTTAGATGCCACTTAATGGCAAAAACACTAGCACCTCTCACACTTAAGCCAGGAGGTAAAGTGTAAGGACCTACGTATATTCACAGTGACTTTAAAAAGGAACCAAACCTTCTCAACAGGTCCTGAGGATTACGTCATCAAGCAAGAGCACCTAACATGTGACGATTACAGGTTATTCTGGGTGGCACCAAGAAGCTCTGCAGAGCTAACCATGATAAAGGTGAGGTGGGCCCTTTGTGATCTCATCACCTTGTAAGTCAGCAAAGAAGATAGTGTGTCCTTGTGGTTCTATAAAACCTGGGACGCCAAAAAGTTGGTCACCGTTCTAGGGCCAGATCAAAGCTAAAAACTGAGGGGTGGCTGTGCACAGGCGCTCTCAGTCTAAGCTTACGAGGTATTCTTTCGGCTTTCTCCTTCTGAGGAAACAGGCCCTGGAGTGTGTGGACTGCTCCGCTCGGGACAGGTTGTATTCTAGTCTTCACACATACACCTTGAAATCTCAGCTCTCCATCACTGTGGGGAAGCCTCCGTTTGTTTTTCTCATCTTGGAACTTAGACACCTTTTTCCCTCCCGTTTCCTCCTTGGTTTAATTCCTCGTATTTTGGAGAAGTACACCCTTTAGTGCCTTTCTGAGGAACTGAAAGCAAAGGTTCTTTAAACCCTCTGGGTCTGAAAATTCCTTATTCTCTGTCTTTTCATTATCGGTAGCATGACTGGATACAGAATTCTTTATTAATTTTTTTCTTTAGAATTCTAAAGCCTTATTTTATAACTGTGCTTGATTTTGTTTGTTTTCTTATTGTTATCTGGTTGACTGGTTTTGGTGTATTTTTCCGCACAGTTTTAGAACCTGTATATAGACATTACTTAGGCAAACGCCACACCGCCAATCCTCAACTCCTCACCTTGCCTTTGAAGTCTTTGCCATCCTGATGTTTGTTTGGTTTTTGTTTTTTGTTTTTTGTTTTTTTTTTTAAGCTCAGCAGAGCAATTTTGTTTGCAAGAGGATGTGCTGCTAGACCCCAAATCACGCACACCTCATCACAGATGCTCACTGGGCTTTAGTGGTGATGTGGTGACTGTGTCTGTCCTCGGTTGGTTGGGGTCCAGCCTCATAGTCCTTAGCTTTTGGCTAGTACTAAAAAATCCAGTACGAAGGGACGAAGGAAAGGGGATCAGGAGTCAGCCACTCTGCCATCAGGTTCTACACGCGCAGTGGGGCTTTTGTGCGAACAGAAGTTTACTCTGGTGAGAGTCCGTCATCTTGGTGTTGTAAGATAAAGGTCATTATGTAGGCCTGGTTGGCTTCAAACCAGTAATCCTCCTGTCTCTGCCTCCTGCGTAATTGGATTACAGGCATGTGTCACCATGACCAGCTGTCATTATAATTCTAGTGTCTTTGTGTGAAATTTCCCCTTATCTTTAGATCCTGGAAGTCTTGTTGTGGCCGGAGTGTAACAGTCCCACACTGTGATGTAAGTCTATTATCATCCAAGTGCTAGGCAGACGTCGGTACACATCTCAGTCTGGGGTTCTTTCAGGCGTGACATTTTCTATGAGGAAAAGATGATGTTTCTTTCAATTTTATGCTTTCTCAATTTGTAATTTCTCATATTAGGGCAATTATTTCTTTGTTTAGGATTTGTTTGTGTTTGTGTGTATAGATCAGAGGACAGTTTGTGGTCCTTAGTTCTCTCCCATCAAATGGGTTGGTGAAAAACACCTTTGCCCACTGAGTCATCACACCAATAGTGGGCGGCTCACAACCACCTGTGACTGCAGCTCCCGGGATCTGAGGCCTGAATTCTGAGGGAGCCTGAATTGGATGTCCTTACCCACCCACAGACAAGCAAAAGTAAACGTAAAATCTTTTTATTCCTCCTCCGGCCGCCGCCACCGCCACCGCCGCCACCGCCACCGCTGCTGCCCTTTTCTTTTAGTGCGGTTGTCTCTTGGTAGCTGCGGGTGACTGCACCTGAAGCCCCCCTCCCTGTGCAGGACACCCCCACCGAGGGTCCTCAAGTCTTTTCTGTAACTGACAAGAGTCATTGCAGATGACACACAGACCGTTCCCATGCTTTAAATCACTGTTATGTTACTTACAACACTGACATAATGTACGTGCTGTATGACTTACCGGATGTTGCCCTGCACCCTGCCTCAGTTATGCCCATTGGCCAAGTCCTGCACTGTACAACCTGCAGGCTCACACTCACACCACAGCCTATCCTTCGAAGAGGAAATATTTTTTATTTTGCTGAGATATTAATGAAGTTTTAAATTGTTTTCTTGGGTTAGCAACAGGTTACCAACCTGTCAGCCTGAGTTCAGTCCCGGAAACTGGCAGGGAAAAACATTGCCAATTCCCACAAGTTGTCACCTTCATACCCTCCCGTGCCACGACACATGCATGGGCACACACACACAAAGTAAATGTCTTTATTTTTCCTTTCTTTGTTTTTTTCTTCCTTTTTAAAGATGTATTTATTTCATAAATAGGAGTGTTCTGTCTTCATGCACATCACACCATGATGTAAAGGAAATCAAATCCCATTACAGATGGTTGTGAGCACCAACACCAGACAGTGCAGTGCCCTTAAGCTCTTAACTGCTGAGCCATCTCCCCCCGCACCCCCCCCCTCATTTTTTTGGTTTTTCTGAGACAGGGTGTCTTAGAAAAACCAAAAACTCTGCTGGCTGTCCTGGAATTCACTCTGTAGACCAAGCTGACCTGGAATTCAAGATCTGCCTGCTCCTGCCTCTGAGTGTGGGATTAAAGGTGTGTGCTGTCCCCACTGCCACCTAGCACAGATATTCTTCTGAAAGAGGAAGGAGAAAACAGCCTGTGCCCCATCCCATCTATTTCCTTTTTGTCTGTTTAAAATTCTGACTTTTCATGTTAGCAACTTTGTTTTGAGTGTTTGGCTCTCTTCAGAGTTAGGTGTTAACACTAAAAGCCAATTGAAAGCTGTGTGTATATAGAAAGACCTTGACAGCCACAGGCTTCACTGTAGTTTGGCATTTGATTGGCAAGCCCACCAACTGTTAAGTCTTTTCTCTTGAGTGAGCTGGGTCTCATTTCCTGCCCAGAGAATATGCCTGCCTGACTGCTGGCATGAGAAGAAGGTAGTGTAGGAAAGAAGCAACATGGAAGGTCCCACATGTGACGGAAGAGCTCCTTCCTAGCCCCACCCACCCCCCACTCCGGCACCTGGCGTCTCCTAGCCTAGGCCTGTTGCTCTACACCTGGAAATGGCCTCCTGCTTTCCAGAGGAGGAGCAGTGGTCGAGCTGGGCTACAGGAACAGGAAGGAGAATCTGGAGACTGAGTGGCCTAAAGTGGGGCTCAGGTACTCCTGCAGCCACAGCACCTTACTCACCTAGCTGCTGCTGCTGCCGCCTTTCCGGGGTAGCGCCTGTGTTCCATGGCTGCTTGGTGGTCCCCTCCGCTGCTAGGACAAGGTTTCTTGGTCTTCTAAGTGCATTAAGTCTTCCCAGCTTGCAGAGCTGAATTGCTCCTCCGTCCTTTCTTACAGGTCATGCTTTGGTGTTTGTTGGTTGTGGTTTGGTTTGGCATTTTAGACAAGGTGTTACTATGTAGCCCTGGCTGGCCTGGAACTCACAGTGCAGAGTGCCAGGATTAAAGATGCACCACTTTGCCTGGCCAGATTATGCTTTTAAATTACTTTCTACTTTACATTTGCTGGAGTGTCGGAGGGCTGTGTGGTGGTTTCAGTAAGGATGGCTCATGGGTTTATGTAACCCTTTGATAAGATTAGATTAGGTGTGGCCTTTGGAAGGGTGTCACTTGGAGTGGGCTTTCCCAGAGTCTCTCTCTGCCCAAGCATCAGGATGTAAGTCTCGCCTGGTTCTCCAGCGATACCACGTCAGTCCGCCTGCTGCCAAAATGATAATGGACTATAACTATAAGCACACCTCGAATTAATGCTTTCTGTTGTAAGAGTTGCACTGGTCATGGTGTCTCTTCACAGCAATGAAGAAACGTGGAGGGTTTTGTCGTCTTGCTTGTTTTAGACAGGGTCTCACTCTGAAGTCCTGGCTAGTCTGAAACTGAATATATAAACCAGGCTAGCCGAAACTTGTGTTGTTCTTCCTACCTCTGCCTCCTAAGTTCTACACTTTTTGTATTTCTTTTTTCTTTTCGGTTGGTTAGTTGGTTTTAGTTAGCATATAAAATTGTTGCAGAAAATATTAAATAAATAATCCACGCTACTCTAGCAGACCGGCCGGCCTGTTCTCATCTTGTGGAGGCTGACTCAGAACTCTGAAACCTCTCCACCCAGCTCGCTCAGCACCCACTGGTGGGTCACTACCACACCAGCTCCATGCTGCAAAATCTCCACGGCCTTTGTGTGGGGTGCACTTTTTCAAACCCACGCTTTGCCACCATACCATTCTCTCTGGAACCCAGTTGAGTGTCCGTCCCCTCCCCCTTGTGAAGGAAAACACCACACCAACTTAGTTCAGAATCAAGGGTAACTCAGTCACTGGGCACAACAACTAAAACCCTAATCTTGTAAGCCTTATTAAATCTAAATCGTCCGGTGGCGAATCCTGGTAGATTCACTATCTAAACTGGGTATAACTAGTAGCTACATCTTATCTCCCGCTGTCCCCATCCAAAGGCCTTTAATTTTCTCCTGCCTCTTCCCTTCCTCTCTTCAACCCAGAAGTCCCACCTACTCACCCAATCACCCAGTGATTGGTTTCTTTATTCATTAGCGACTCATTCCTCCGTCCAAACAGCCCCTCCTGGGAAAGTGGAATCAACATCAGGATACAAATAACACCAGGGACATCCACAACACAACACCAGGGACATCCACAACACAACACCAGGGACATCCACCACACAACACCAGGGACATCCACCACACAACACCAGGGACATCCACCACACAACACCAGGGACATCCACCACACAACACCAGGGGCATCCACCACACAACACCAGGGACATCCACAACACAACACCAGGGACATCCACAACACAACACCAGGGACATCCACAACACTAGGGACATCCACAACACAACACCAGGGACATCCACCACACAACACCAGGGATATCCACAACACAAAAGAATGGGGTTTATTATAACACATACAGGAGTGTGTGTGTGTGTGTGTGTGTGTGTGTGTGTGTCCTCTGTCACCCTCCCTGGCCTCCCCATTGCTGCCCTTCTCAGTATATGGTTAAGTTGAGATTCTGTGTGTATCATAGCAGTCAGTGTGTGTTTGTGTGTCTGGCTCATTTTACCTAACAGAATCTCCATTTCTATCCACTTTCTTACAAACAATAGGATTTTGTTCTTTATGACTAAGACATGTTTTCCATTTGGCCATGGTAGTACATGCTCTTATCCTAGGAGGCAGAGGCCAGTGGATCCCTGTAAGGTCAAGGCTAATTTGTACTATGTTGCATGTAGGGTTTTTTTTTGTTGTTGTTTTGTTTTTTTTAATTTTTTTAAATTTTATTTTATGTATGTGAGTACACCATTGCTCTCTTCAGACACACCAGAAGAGGGCATCAGATCACATTGCAGATGGTTGTGAGCCACCATGTGATTGCTGGGAATTGAATTCAAGACCGCTGGAAGAGAAGTCGGTGCTCTTAACCACTGAGCCATCTCTCCAGCCCTGCGTGTAGTTTTAGAAGCACGTTACTGCCTAAGCCCGGGAGCTGCGACTGTGCTACCATCCAGCTTAGCTCTAGGATGATCACAACCATCCCCCAACCCAGCTTCCTTTTCTAACCACCTTTGCTCCTGCTTGGCTCTGGCTTGGCTCTAGGATAGGCGACCATCAGCCCCAACCCGGCTTCTTTCTCTACCCACTTTTGCTCCGGGAGGGGCTGCATTACCGGCTCACTCCCGGTACCCTAGAATCCACGGATAAAGGACACACAGACAGCTTTATTATTGTAGAACTTGCTGGTACAATTGCTGGGCGCAGATAACTCCTATCTGGAAAGGCGTGCCCTCTTCAATTATTATCTCCATTTCTCCTCTTGCCTTAAACTTAGTGGCTTGTGTCAGCTAGCCTCTGCCAGCCTCCTTGGCCATCCACCCTTAGTGGAGGCTACAGGCCCTAGCTGCTCCAAGATCTTGATGTCTGCATGATTGCTGTGTGCTTCTCGTTCCAAAGCATGGCAGAAAAGCCCCTCTCTTTTCTTGTGTCTGCCTTTTCCTCCTGGGACCCAGAAGTCTCACCTGTACCACCCACCCAGCAACAATTGGCTCCCAGCCTTCTTTACTGACAAATCAAGAACCAATTAGAGAACTAGACCATAGTATCATCACCTCCCCTTACAGTACTGTAGAGAGAGTTCTAGGCCATCCAGGGCTACATTGTGAGATCTTGTCTCCAACAGTGCTTTCAATCTGCCAGCCTAATCAATCAGCATGTTCTAATTGCCCTTCCATTTTAAATATTCTGTTTTACAGGCATCGTCTCAGCCTATCCCGTGGGATTTTTATATCAACCTCAAGTTGAAGGAGCGTCTGAATGAGGACTACGACCAGCTTTGCAGCTGCTGTCAGTACCAAGATGGCCATGTTGTTTGGTACCAGTATATAAACTGCTCCACCCTTCAGGTTTGTGATACTACTGCACACACTACATCTATGCTAGGCATTTCATCCAGCGCTGCAGAGATGGCTTGGCACTGGCTGCCAGGTCTAATGGCCTGAGTGGGACCCCCAGAACCCCAATTGGAATATTGTGACGAGAATTAAATCTGATAAATTGTTTTCTTCTTTCCACTCCCACATCATGGCATGTACACACACATACACACACAGATAAATAAATGTAATTAAAATTTTAAGATACTTAATACAAAATTCCTTTCAAGCATCTAGAAATAGACCAGCCAGGTGGTGGTGGCCCACACCTTTAATGCCAACACTGGGGAGGCAGAGGCAGGAGGATCTCTTGAGTTCAAAGCCAGTCTCCAGAGCAAGTTCCAGGACAGTCAGAGCTACACAAAGAGAAACCTTGTCTCAGAAAAAAAAAAAGTAGTCTAGTTTTAATTTTTATTTATTTAACACTTTGTGTGTGTGTGTGCGCGCGCACGCGCGTGTGCGTGTGGCATGCATGTGAAGATCTGAGGGTAAAGTCAGTCCTTCTGATGCATAGGTTCTAGGGATCCGACTATAGGCTTGGTAGTAAGTGCATTGACTTACTATGTAAGCTGGCTTTGACTTTATGGAAGTTTTTCTACCTCAGGCTTCAGAGTGCTGGGATTACAGGTGTACCTCAACATACCATCTGTAGAGAAAGACAAATTCAGTAAAAATGTAAAAGCATTGATGACTCTTTCCTTAGGTAATGGTTGGTTGCTTGGTTGCTTGGTTTTTAGTGTTGAGAACTGACAAGAGCCCAGTACAGTCTAGGCAGCCATGAGCTGTATCCCTTCTTACACAAGTGGCTTTGATCAGGTACCTATTTGATATATTTTAGCATTTTATCTTTAGAGATGGGGAGGAGGGGGCAGGGAAGAGAAATGAATGGATCTCCTAACTAGACTAATTATCAATTCATTTAAAGCAAAAGAAAATCTTGTCTTTCCTGTACTGCATCCCTTAAAACCTTTAAAAATATAGACACAATATATCATTTTATTCTTTGCTGTGTTCTTCAAGTTTTGCTACCAACATAATTTTTAATGTTCTACTTTATGTATGTGTGTGTACGTGTGTGTGTGTGTGCACATGTAGGTGAACATGCACGTGGCTATTAGAGCAGCTTGCAGGAGTCCTTTCTCTCTGTCCACCATACAAATGTCATGGATCAGAGGATTTCCAGCTTGGCAGCAAGCATCTTTGCCTTTCCTTCATGCTCTTCCTCCAGTCTCATAAGTCCTTGTAGCCTTCAGGAGACCTCGGTGTTCAGCTGGGGCGGGGGGCCAGCTGCATTCCAGCGGGAAACAAAAGGAATGCATACAGCAGCGCCACCAGGCACGCACTGTGGATGTGACAGCTGGGTGAATAGTTTTCTCTTTCTGTTTCCAGAATCTTCTCCAACACAGCAAATTTGTTACTCATGAAATAATAGTGTTGATTATTTACAACCTCTTGACAATCGTGGAGAAGCTGCACAGAGCTGAAATAGTGCACGGAGACTTGAGTCCACGGACTCTGATCCTGAGAAACAGGTTGGCTGGTCCTTTTTAATTCCTTCATTGTTCATTGGCTGGCTGCCGAATAATTCTCGTATTTATGCCTTAAAAAGAAAGCATAAGAGAGTGTTTTCTCTGCTTGTATGTCTCTGCACCATGTGCATGCCCAGTACCCACCAAGGACAGAACGAGTCGGCACCTCTGGAACTGGAATGACAGATGGTCGTGAAGCTGCCATGTGCTATAGATGCTGGGAACATATAGGTGCTATGTGTGTGAACATATAGGTGAAGGGGGCTTGCCTTGCATGTGTAAAGCCCTGGGCTCCAATTGAACACCAGAAAAAATGTAAAAGGACATTATCTTTTATTTAACAAAATTGGCAGGAAATAGTATATAGAGTTATAAGTACTAAATTCCAGAGAGCCTTTTACTTTTAATTATTTATATATATTTATTATGTGTTTGTCTGCATGTATGTATGTGCACCACATGCACGTTTGATGCCGTTAGAGGTTAGGAGAAGGCATGGAATGCCCTGGACCTGGAGTTGAGATGGCTGTAAACCACCATGTGGATTATAGAAGTTGAACTCAGGTCCTCTGCAGGAACAGTGAGAGCTCGTAGCCACTGGGCCATCTCCAGCCCCCAGGAAAGCGGCCTTTGAAGCCAGTTAGTTTATTGTGTACATAACTTGTGAGGAAAATGAGATTGTGAGGTAAGAACACTGCTCAGTGGGAAAGTGATTGCTAGCCTGGGCTTGATCCTCAGAGAGGGAGAGGAGCTAGCCTGGGCTTGATCCCCAGAGAGGGAAAGGAGGAGGAGAGGTGTTGCCCATGGCAACACTAGCAGCTAAGCTGAGAGCTAGGGAAGGCCATGCTTCTTTATTAACTTGTGAAACACTCTCAAGCTTAAAAAAATGTTTTAAGTGATCATAGTTTATAAAAGCAAAATTAGGTTGAATCTATGCAAAGGAAAAATGGGAGTGTCTGTAAATTGTATAAAATCCTTGTGCTAAAGTCGTTTGTGACAGGAAGAGTGTTTCCCCCTAAGGCACATTGTTTCTAGAGATTCATGCAAATAACTAATGTATGAAATACACTTACTTGATAGTAAGCTTGTGTTTTGAAGTATTTTATGAAGTGAAAGGTAAGGTTACAAAAAGGTAAGGTAAAATTATGGTGTTGGCTGAGCTGAAGCAGGACATGTGATAGCGGTTCCCTGGAAATAGCAGAGCTTCTAGCTTGTTGCCTGCACTGCAGAGGTAGGCAGGTCCTTTGCTCCTTGGAAAGCCCACCTGTTACAGTAAACAAGAAGGACAGTGGCACCTGAGTGGGGAGAACTCACTTGTAATGCCCGTCCTTACTGCACAGTATAAAAGCTTCAGAGTGTTCTGAGGTGGCCACGCACTGTGGCTTAGGTTAGATAGAGTTTATTCCCTGTGACCAAAGAAATCGTAACCATTGCCATTTCTCTCTGTGTGCACTTTCATAGCTCACCACTGGAGGGCACTGTTGGCAAGGCTAAGATACACCTGCAGCCCTTTCAAAAAGGAAAAAAAAGCTGGGCTCTGCTGCTGCTCTCACAGCCTGTCTCTGTTATCTCTCTTGAATCTCCTCAGAATCCACGACCCCTATGACTATGTAAATAAGGACGACCATGCTGTGAGGATCATGGACTTCTCCTACAGTGTTGACCTGAGGGTGCAGCTGGATGCCTTTGCCTATAGCGGCTTTCGGACTGCCCAGATCCTGGAAGGACAAAAGATCCTGGCTAACTGTTCTTCTCCCTACCAGGTAAGTGGAAGACAAGCCTGGGCAAATACGGAGAGCGTTCTTTTTTTCTTTTTTGGTCTTTCCAGACAGGGTTTCTCTGTGTAGCCCTAGCTGTCCTGGAACTCACTCTGTAGATCAGGCTGGCCTCGAACTCAGAAATCTGCCTGCCTCTGCCTCCCAAGTGCTGGGATTAAAGGCATGCGCCACAACGCCCGGCTCATGGAAAGCATTCTTAACCTCTTGCTTGTCTAGATAAGTCGTGAGAGCTGGTATTTACTGCCACCCGCTCACCCAGATGACCCTGCTGTCAAATACTGTATCACCATGTGACTTACAGTTAACCGTCTTTCCTGTCACAGTGCCCAGGGATATAAATATAGACATGTAAATACATAACTGAGTGGCTTTAGTGCTCCAGCCATTTCTGTACCCCGCCATCCGTGTCACCCGTCAGTCATTCTCTTTGCCCCTCACTGTACAGTAAGGACAGCAGCCTGTGTTCCTTGGACATGAGACTTGGGGATTAAAGGCTGAGCTGTCTGTGAGGACACCTGGATGGGTGTGCAGTGTCTCACATGACTGTGTCGTGTGCAAACATCTGCTGACTGGATACATGGTGTATACCTGAAGTGGTCATGTGGGCCACAGTAGATCACAGCTGGAGTCTATGCAAATGCACTAGGTGTCCTGATGCCATTTGGTAATCCTGGTATCCACAAAGACAATCTGTTGTCATTGGCTCTTAAAAATAACCCATTAAATTGGACAGTGGTGTCGCACACCTTTAATCCCAGCACTCGGGAGGCAGAGGCAGGTGGATTTCTGAGTTTGAGGCCAGCCTGGTCTACAGAGTGAGTTCCAAGACAGCCAGGGCTATACAGAGAAATCTTGTCTCAAAAAGGCCAAGTCATAATAATAATCCTTAAATGATCTCTGGTCATTTCTTCTCCCTGTCCTGTACAGATAAGGACATCTACTAAGGTCTACAAGCTGTCAGTGCTTTCAGCTCTGTGTAAATCAGTTGATAATGGAAGCAGAGGCCACTTTACACTTTAGCTCATGATCGTTTTGTGATTTCAGGTAGATCTGTTGGGTATAGCAGACCTAGCACACTTACTCCTGTTCAAGGAACACCTGCATGTCTTCTGGGATGGGCTCCTCTGGAAACTTAGCCAGAGCACCTCTGAGTGAGTACTGGGTCCTCCAGGGTTCCTCCACATCCCTCTCTCTTCAGTGGACTCTGCTGTGGTAGGCAACCTACCTGAGTTTTTTAAACCAAGTGCTGTCTCTGCGTTCACTTTAGTGGCTGCAGAGCACCTAGGACAGGGAAAGGAATGGCCAGCTGAAAATAAGACATAGACCTGCTCAGACTTTAGGGCATTTCTTAGCTTAGAAATAGAAACATTTTAGAGGAATAAGTTTTCTAACCAATTGGTGTTAGTCTTTTTAACAGCTGTGTTTATCAAAAGTCAGTTGTCTTTTGAAGAGTTAAGTTTCCACATCGTATACTGAGTCTAGATTATTATCTATTAAATGATAATGTAGAACCAAACCACCGAGCAATCTCCTCCTGGTGCAGAAATAAGTGATCTTTCAGGCCTGCTTGAGAACTTGTCAGATACCTTACGTAGCGCCAATGGCTTCCCAGCATAGGCTCACCAAGTAGTGACGCACTGCCTGCCCATTCTCAAGTTAGTTTTCATTTTAGATCAGTGTTGAAGACTGAATGTCCCTTCCCTGCTTTCCTCTCCAGAACACTGAGTTGTATTTTCCTCCTTTGATTCGGAAACTTGTCTCCTGCATGTATTTTTAAGATAGGCTTGATCCTGACTTGCCAGCTCAGGCCTTTAACCCCAGCCCATGGAAGGCAGAGGCTCGAGGCCAGCCAGAGCTACACAGTGAGACATTGTCTCAGACAGCAACAGAAATAGATACGTTAATGAGATTGCTGAAGGGTACTTTGAGATGTGCAGGGCTAAGAGGCATCTTGGTCTAGCTGTGGACCTGCTGGTGTGGTTAATGGACACAAGCAGAAATAGATGGGTGGGCCCACCTTTGTCAGCCCCCTGCTCTACAGCAGTGCGAGTTTTCAGATAAGAGAAGGAGAGTAAGAACAAGTCACCTTAACCAAGGTTGGGCGTCAGAGAACTGAGGATAGCGGAGCCTGAGGTGGAGGTGATGTCGTCATGGCCTGCAGTGAGAAAGCTGGCAGGGAACGAAGTGTCTTTTTCTTTGACCGTGTGTGGATAAGTGCTAGTGGGTGTCACTGCACCGGAGTGGCCAGGATCCATGGGCTCAGACGAGAGTGGATTTCCTCCTTCCATGCATGTTCAGGGCCACCACAGCAGACTGATTTTTGTAGTTCTTCCCTGCACCTTCAAGAGTGTTTGAATGATCTCCAATCTTAGAGTTCTTGGTATTACCATATATCACTTTGGCACGTTAGTGCCCTGCTGAGTTAAACCCAGAAAGAATTCTAATTTTCACGTGCCCAATCTTGATAGAAATGATTTTTTTTTTATTTTCTTAGGCTAAAAGACAGTGAATTGTGGAATAAATTCTTTGTGCGGATTCTGAATGCCAGTGACAAGCCCACGGTGTCTGTTCTGGGGGAGCTGGCAGCAGAAATGGGTGGGGCTTTTGATGCAACATTCCATAGCCACCTGAACAAAGCCCTTTGGAAGCTGGGGAAGATAATCAGCCCGGAAGCTTTGCTCACGCAGCAAGACAAGCAGTCAAGTGGCTCACAGAACCCTGCCTAAACCATGTGTATGGTGAAGAACTGGTCTGGGGCTGCTGTGATTTGGATTGGAGCACACTTAGACACATCAGCAGTCCTTCACTAGGTCACTCTCAGTAGCACAGCTTTCAGCAGGTGGCTGTGCCCTGGCAGCCTCATCTGGTTTATTCAAAAGGTTTCTGTACAGACAGCTTCTTTTTAACCCTCTGGCTTCTGCCTTTTTTCTTTTGTAATTTTATAACATGTACTCTCCTTTCACTGTATATTTTATAATAAAATAGTTTTTGTTACATTTCTGTTGCTGGCAATTCATCTACAGTTGCAAACTAAGGTGATAAATGGCTTCATTTTGGAGAGGACTTACTCTACGATGGAAACTTATGTACCCCAGACTTAGAGCAGCTGCCTTCGGGTTATAAGAAGGCAGCTGGCCGGCCATTTCTTCCGTCTCTCTCTGTCCTTCTAGAGGGTGTCCAGAAGGAAGCAGGTAAAATGACACACACACACACATACACACACCAGCTTTCCTTAAGTTCAAAGGTACCCACCTTCGGGGACAGAGTACTCAGCAACCTGTCATGCAGGACACAGGGCTGCTGAGGGGACAGAGACCGTTTTACTTAGGTGTCAGGAAAGCAGGGGTCAGAACAGAAAGGACTGAAGTGGGGACTAATTTGGAAAACAGTAAGTCTGATGGAACACTGTGCACCCAAAGGGGCACACTGGCTCTGTGTGTGTGTGTGTGTGTGTGTGTCAGTGTCATTAAGGCTTTTGTTTCTTCAGTAGGATAATAAACATCATTTATTTCACACTAAAATGTCAGTCACCTGATGTCCATTCGTGCTGGTGCCTGAGTCCCCTCTACTTGTCACCATTGTTGCTCTAAGCTTGTTAGAGAGCAGATTCCCTAAATAAATCTCTCAACTGAAACACTTGGGCAAATTCAACAGGGTAAGCCAGAAAAAAATGTATCTGAAAGACAAATATTTTTCTTCAACCAAAATACAGCTCTGCAAACATCAATTTGCTTCTTATACTAAAGATAATAAATGATGAACCTGCCTTTCTGTAATCAAACCCTCCTTAGTCCCCAGTGCCCTGTATTGCCCAGGAAATTGAGAGCCTTTAACTTAAGTAAGCTTCTACCTAGTGAATACTTCAGCAGTCTAGGCAGCCAAGTTGCTGTATGGGCAAATCTTGTTTCTGAAAGTACAAGCAAAAAAAAAGGACAAGCAGGAGTGGGAGGAGCCAGGACACCCTGCAGCTGTGTTCACACCCCACACCTCACCCCATACACCCCCCATTCTCTGACCTCTGCCAACTTCAGCCTTTGAGGACAGGAGAGGATGTCACCGCCAACAGTGCCTGTCATCAACAATGTCTGCCATCGCTTCAGTTTTCTTTACAAAAGCATAAAACCACAAAATAGAGCCCTTTCCGTTTCCCTTTCATTTTTGTTTATTTTTGAGCTAAGATCACTGCATGGCATAGGCTGCCATCAACCCCAGATACTCTCGTCACAGTCCCCAGAGGGCTGGGATTTCAGGGGCCCACCCACCAGACTCCCTCATATTTGATGCCCATTGTCTTGGGAAAAGGAAGCCTTTGTTTTTGTGTAGAGGCTTCAGGTGGCTTTGATCTGGTCTCACGAAAGCAAGAAGAGCAGAATGCTGGGCCTGGGAGAAGGACAGATGCACAACTGGGAAGAACAGGACTTCTCCCAGTTTGAAGGAAGACTGTGGAATAAGCTCTCCCCATTCACAAAGCACTTTGTGCCCTAACTTGCTTGGGGCCCTGTTAGAGGCATCCTCCCCACAAGTCAGAGTGTTCTAACTGATGCCAGACCCGAGTCTGGAAGTGAACTCCTTTCTTCCTGCCAGAGGAAGTTGTGGCCTATTACTCGAGCTGTGATCTCAGGCAGGTAGGAAAGTCTTTCAGGGTTAGCACAGGCCTTCAGAATAACTTGTTGATGTCTTAAGGTGAAAGTCTAAGGCAAGGCCAGTGAAGGTGCACTCTTCATTGTAACTGAAAACAGAATTCTTGCTCTACAAAAAGTTACTCTATTCCGGCTTCACAGACCGCTCCCTACGGAGCAGGTGCAGCATGCTTTTAACGTGACTGACTTTGACTATAATGAGGTCGGAGGCATGGAAGCTGAGTATTTACCAAGGTACAGATGTGTCTGAGTAAGAGCACTTGCCACTAAGCCTGGTGACATGGTAGAAGAGAGAACAGACTCCAAGTCATCCTCACACTCCATACGTGTGTCACACGAGCCCATACCAACACACCCATACATACACACCCATACCAACACACCCATACATACACACATACCCACAATAAATAACACCTTTTACAGATCAGTGAGAAAGGATGGACCACATGGCATCCAGTGCTGAAACTGAGACCTAAAGCTCGAACTCTGTCCCCAGTGCTCCGTTCAGTGCCTTAGCGTGAGTTAAAGGCTGATCCAGTGTTTGCCAGCACACAGGTCAACACCATTTCAGCCCCTCTAACGCCTTCTAACCCCCTCTGGTGCCTTGTGCAGAGATTATACTTTATATCCTTATGCTATGATCTAACCTCTTGTACACCTTGTTCCCCAAATCAATTTGGATAAGTCAATTTAAGAAAAGCTAAAAAAAAGATAACGGCTCATGTAGCTCAGGCTTGATCTTAGTATGTAGCCCAGGGTGGCCTTGAACTCCTGCCTCCCTCTCCCAAATGCTGGAGTTACTGGCCTGTTCTACTACAACCAGCTTGAGATGGCTTTAGTGTTCTGCTTGGTTCCTTGCTTTTCCACTCCAGGACTGGCGGAATGTGGAACCGTGGAGGAGCTGATCTTCTGCAGGTGTTTGCATCATCTGCCCTCTGCGTTTTCTCAGGTTCTAGTCACTTGCTTTTCCCCCATCCTCCAGCCATCTCAGAACTCATCTCACATGGCCCCAAGTCCCAACGAATTTGTCATAGTCTACAATAGCTGCCCGGTTCCCTGATGTCTCTGCTTCCTTACTCAGTGTCAACCCATGTCCCTCTGGCCACTCTTGTCTGCCTGGAATTCTTTTCCAGTTCAGTGGATGACAGGTGATCCCATGTGAGCTTGTATACAAACCCTTTTTCTGTTTTCTCACTACTACTTAAACTAAGGGCAGGAATTTGTGTTCTTAACTCTAATACCCCAGTTAAATGCTTGCCTTTATAAGAGTTGCCTTGGAAGCTGGACGTGGTGGCGCACGCCTTTAATCCACTTGGGAGGCAGAGGCAGGCGAATTTCTGAGTTCAAGGCCAGCCTGGTCTACAGAGTGAGTTCCAGGACAGCCAGGGCTACACAGAAAAACCCTGTCTCGAAAAACCAAAAAAAAAAAAAAAGAGTTGCCTTGGTTATGGTGTCTCCTCACAGCAGTAAACCCTACCTCTGACGGTATTTTCCTGCTAATATGTCTGTATACAGCATGCATGCCTGGTGGCTGGAAGTTACATGAGGGTGTCGAATCCCCTGGAACTGGAGTTGTGAGCCACCATGTGGGTGGGTGCTGGAAACTGAACTCAGGTTCTCTGTGAGAGTAGTGAGTGCTCTTAACCACTGAGCCGGCCCTCAGATCTTCATGTTAAAGTCATTAAAGAGAATGCATCTAAATATCTATTTGTAGTATGCTGAAAATTCAATGGTGTCTTAATGTTTTGTGATCTGTTAGAAGTTTTCAAAATCACTATTTCTGTTACTGTTACACTTCCTTATGTCTGTGACCAAGGACTGAATGACATACAGTCTTTTTTTTTTTTTTTTCAAAATATTTAAGTGGCCCTTGAAATGACTCAATGGGTAGAGGCGCTTAGCGCCAAGCCTGACAACCTGACCTCCACACATGGGCTATGGCATGCACATATGTGCATGTGCGTGCGTGTGTGTGATGGCTCAGCAGGCAAAAGCCCTGACCACCAAGCCTGATGACTGCTAGAGTTAGGTTCTTGGGCCCCACACAGTGGAAGGACAGAACTACTTCTTACAAGTTGTCCTTGTGCATGCACACATATACAAATAAATAAAATGTAACTTAAAAATACTGCTCTGGAATAAAAGCTTGAGTTTTCATACTCTGGTTCCGTATGGTTATGTGGTGGATGTCAAATGACCATCTGTAAACATGCTGTTTCCTCCACCAAAGCACCTGCTTCTGCTGTTGCTCCTGGGAGGCTCCTGTGGCCATCTTGAAGCCGAGCAGTACTCGGTCCACGAGTTCACATCAACCTCTCCCTGTGACACTGAGGTTGCCAAGACTGCTAGTTTTCTCTTGTAAGTAAGGGACTGTGTATCTACTGTCACTCTGTGCCCAGCAATGTGTATAATTCTCAAAAATGAAAATCTTGGAAGGATCCAGCTACAAATTCAGGGACAAATTATAGTGGTTGCAGGTTAATGTCTGTCCTTAGTGCTAGATCTCACTTTCAGCACACCATTTTATTACGCTAATGTAGCGCGCTAAATGATTGTTAAGTTCACATTATGATAGGCTTCACTGTCTAGGTTGTTCTGCCAGGCGCAGTGGGGCACAGCTGTCATGCAGGAGCTGTGCAGGGCAGAGAGCTTGTGGGTGGCCTGGGCTAGATCCTAGAGACGATCTCTTTTTTAAAAAGTTGTTTCTGAAGGGTATTCTCTGTGACGTGGACATTGTATTTCCATTCTCTGTGACGTGGACATTGTATTTCCATGTACACTTACTTAATTTGGGTCCATGCTCAGCTGGAAGAGTTGGATGCCTCGGTCTGTCTGCTCCGGTTTCAGAGCCGTTTTAACTTGCCAGCCTGGTCACGTGGGCCTTTTCCTCTAATTGCTGCTCTTCCAAGATCTGCAAAGTGAGGGTTGCACTTCATAAAACAACTACCGGACTAGGGATGTGGCTCGCTTGGCAGAGGGCTGGCCCTGGCATCCTCCATATCCTGGGTTTGATTCCTAGCACCGCATCCTGAAGTGGAAACTTAAGGGTTCTTAGGAAAGTCAGATGGATGGTGTCTTGCTGGGGCAAACATGTGAATGAATGTTTCACTGAAGCAGACACAGGAGAGAGGATTTTCTGCTAAAGCAAACATGTGAAAGGACCCATGATGGAGGATTCTTTGCTAAGGACACGAACATTGGTCCACCTTCCACTGAGTAGTTGAGCTGGACTCCTCAGACTCCGGCTGATTGGATGCACCTGCAGAGGCAGGGCACGTGGAGGACACATGATGTCTGGAGGGTATAAATAGGACTCGGACCGAGTGACAGAGAGCTTGGCCTGCTGACACAGCTAGTTTGTGCTACTCTTGTGGGTCTTGAGTCTTTGCTGATTTTCGTTTCCCTGAGAGAAACACAGCTGAGGAACTTCTCCTGGTGTCCCTCTGGGTCCCTCCTGCTGACTGGAGCTGAGGCTGAGGAACTTCTCCTGGTGTCCCTCTGGGTCCCTCCTGCTGACTGGAGCTGAGGCTGAGGCCTGGCTGTCTCTGCTAGGTCCTGTCACCATTGTTGCTAACCACTTTTCTGAACTGGACTGCTTGTGTATCCGTGAAATGTTTGAGTGGATGGAGCTGCCGCTGCCTTCTAGCCTGTGAACTGAACTGATTACTTCAGACAACACAGATGGGAGTTGCTTCAAAGAACCTTTCTAAACAGGTCCACTTCTAAACAGGATGCGTTCCCATATTCTTTCTTTTCAACTACCTCTGGTGGGTAGTGGGCTAAAGGGAGGTTAAAGTGTTTAAGAACCATCATTTAAAAATAGGATGTGAAAACGTAAAGTTGCAGCATACATCAGCCGCACTGGTACTCCTGTAACCCCAACCCTGGGGAGGTGGAGGAGGAGGAGGTTCGGAAGCTGATAATCTTCAGCTATACAGTGGGCTTGTAGCCTACCTGGACGGAATGTCGTAGAATAAATCCATAGAGCCATGCTTGGTGGCATACACCTCTTATCCAATACTCTAGCAATAGAAGCAGGTGGATGTCTATGAGTTTCAGGCCAGCCAAGGCTACATAGTGAGATCCCCCATCTATAAATAAAGTCAAACCACCTAAAATCTGTAAACAAGAGATGAATATGGATTTATTAGCTTTTCTATTTTAAAATTGAAAAAAAATGTAGTGCTACACTAAAGTACTGGTAAAGGCGGAAAAGAAGCAAACATGAAGTTTCACTGAGCTTGGCTGGGGATAATAGCTAAGGGAGAGTGACTGTGACGAAGCTGCATTAAGCACAGGGGTCAGACACATACGCTGGACATAGGAAACAAGGTGACTTCCGCTAACTTCTTTCAGATCTAGGGCATCACTACATAGTAAGAAAGTCATTGCTCAGGATTCAGATCGGCATGCCCTCCGCCCCAGTGCGTGGAGCACTGGCCAAGGCTCTTTCACAGGCTGTATAACTTATTGCATTTTCCTTATGTTAGCTTTGCATTCCCGGTTCAGGTGAGCTCTGTGGGGGTGGGAGTGGGTTCTCCTAACAGTCAGTCAGGATTTACATCGCATGAGTCAACTTTACAGGTCTGTACCTGCCTAGAAGGTCTCAGGGTATGATCCCAGCCAGACAAGACAAAGTGTGGAGGTCAGAAAACTGACTTTTTGGTTTGCTTGTTTATTTTGTTTTTAAGATGGCCTCACTGTATAGCACCAATGGCCTAGAACTCATTATGAAGATCAAGCTGGCCTGAGACTTATGGTGGTCTCCCTGCTTCTGCCTCCCAAGGCTGGAATTACAAGTGTATATCACCCTGCCAGGCCTAGAAATGCTTCCTTTGAAGCCAGAATAACTGGACCTGACTTTTAGCTGTGACTTTAACTTCCCTGAGCCACTGCCATCCTCTAAATGACACTACCCCGAGACCCTGCTTCACATGTTGAAAGCTAATGGTCTCTGCATAAGCCTGTGTGTCGATTTAGTTCTAACGTTTACTGATCTAAGGTTCTGTAAAAACCTCTCCAGACTGAGATCCTGGCTGACTGATTGGGGCCTTGCTATCACGCATGTGCATAGCAGTGCTCTTCTGTGCTTTCCTGAAACCTTGATAAACCACAGTGCTAGCAGGATTCTATTTGTTATTACACTGTGTGTGTGTGTGTGTGTGTGTGTGTGTGTGTGTGTGTCCATTCGTGACCATGTCTGAGTCTGGTCTTTCTTTAGACACTCCATGTAGCCCTAGCTCTCCTGGATCTTAATATGTAAAGCAGGCTGACCTCCATTCCCAGAGATCCTACTGCCTCTGCCACCTGAGTGCTAGGATTAAAGGTGTGCACCACCGCACACCCTCATCCACCCTTTTACAGCACGCTATTCACAAGCCATCACGTGAGACGCTGAGGATGGAGCCCAGGGCGCTGCATGTTCCCCAGCTCACATAACAAACTTTTCAAAAGCAATTATAACCCAGTGGTCCTATATTCCTAGGAACAGGATTTTTAGTTACAGATAGAAGACTAAAGCAACTTTTATGAATCCTACTGTGCCCCAGCTTCAAATAACTTGAGTTCTTTCCTTGGCAGAGTAACACAGTTTAAAGGGAGATATAATATATACAATATTTATTACCATGTCCCAGAGAGTGGGTGGATTGTTACAAGATGGGTAACAAAGAAAGGACAGTGACTGTGGGAAGGGAAAGAGCACACCAGATCCTAAGAGCCACTTCTGAGGTCAGCGGCTGGCTGTCTTGCTTAGGAGGAGTTTGTGAGGCTGGCTTGATACCTCCACTCCGTATCCAGGCAACAGAAGTGATGCGGACAGTTCCTAGTGTTTTGATTGGCACCAAGTGCTACAACTCCTCCTCCCACTTCAGCGGGGTTTATAGGCATTTTGGGAGCAAGAGACATAGCTCAGTGTCCCAGTGTTTGTCTAGCATTTGCAGGACCCTAGGATCCATCACTAGCATAATGAAGATAAATGATTAATTTTTAATGGAAATTGGGACCAGGGTGTGGCTCCGTGGTACAGCACTTGCTTTGCACATGAGTCAGACTGTAGTGAGAATTCTGGAGTTTGGTTTCTTTTAAAAACACAGAAACATTATAAGAACATGCTTTTGTTTTAATCCCATGTGTGGGTTAAGGGGCTGCTTTGGACTGTCCATACCAGCTGACCCTGATTTGCCTCATGCTCTAGCAGAAGTGTGGTTTTGCCAGCTGCTGTTGATACTGTCTCTCTTAACTAGGGTTTTATTGCTGTGAACAGACATGATGACCAAGGCAACTCTTATAAAAGAAAACATCTAATTGGGGCTGGCTTACAGGTTCAGAGGTTCAATATAGTATTATAGCAGGAAACATGGCAGGCTACAGACAGGCATGGTGCTGGAAAAGGAGCTGAGAGTTCTACACCTCCATCTGAAGGAAGCCAAGAGGAAAATGTCCACCACAGGCAGCCAGAAGGAGGCTCTCCTTCCACACTGGGTGAAGCCTGAGCATGAAAGACCTCAAAGCCTTCACAGAGACACACCTCCACCAACAAGGCCACACCTACTCCAATAAGGCCATACCTCTTAATGGTGACACACCCTACCTATGGCTAAGCATTGAAACACTGGAACCTATGGAGGTCAAACCTATTCAAACCACTACACCATCAAAGCTGATAAGAGGATTAGAACTGAGTAGGAGACGTCTCCTGGAAACCTTGGCCATGACCTGAAAAGCACTGACTTCTTTGAAAAATGTCTGTTTATAATTTCCTGCTACAGAGAGCACAGTTAATGACTTAACAACAGAAGTGGGGAAATGTAGTGAGAATTCTGGGATTTCGATTTCTTTTAAAAACACATAAATATTCTAAAAATGTGCTTTCATTTTAATGGCAGGTACAGGGATGCTGGGCTGCTTTGAACCATCTGCAGCGCTGACTATGATTTGCCTCATGCTCTAGCACAAGCGTGGTTTTGCCAGCTGCAGGTATTTCCTGCAATTGTGTAACATTTTGGAATTCTGGAAACTTTTCAGAGGGTTTCAAAAGGCAGAGGGTCAGTGATTATTGTTCATTCAGAGGGTGTCTTAGGGTTTTACTGCTGTGAACAGACACCATGACCAATGCACCTCTTATAAGGACATTTAATTGGGGCTGGCTTACAGGTTCAGTGGCTTAGTCCATTATTATTAAGGCAGGAACATGGCAAAGTCCAGGCAGGCATGGTGCAGAAGGAGCTGAGAGTTCTACATCTCCTTCTGAAGGCAAACAGAAGACTGACTTCCAGGCAGCTAGGCGGGGAGGGTCTCAAAGCCCACACCCACAGTGACACGCCTACTCCAACAAAGCCACGCCTCCTCATAGTGCTACTCACCCGGCCAAGCATAAAGCATAGACAAGCATGCATAGACAAGCATCACAGAGGGATTGTTCATTGTTTGTTAGTAGGTGCTCAAAAATGAAACAAAAGGAAGGAAATTAAAATTCAGGGCTCTCTCTCTCTCTCTCTCTCTCTACTCCCTCTAAGGGATAAAGGGTGGGAAAAAGACCCACAAAGTAGCAAAGACTAGATACATCAGGCGCTGATTTCAATTTCAGCAGCACAAAAGCAAAATACAACAGCTTGGGGAGTTGTTCCTCCAGCTCTTAGGTGGCAAGGGGGTCATCAGGGCAGCCACCTCCTGGGTCACTGGGATTCCTGAAGGTTAGAACAAACACTCATGCCAACAGCAGGATAAGGAGAACTAGGTGAGCTTTGTGTCACTTCTTCCAGGAAATAAGTGCTCTGGAATTTAAGCACTCAATGACCAGCACCAGCCATAGAGCAAGCTCCCAGCTGCCAGGACAAAGCCCCCATGAGAATCATCTCAGAAACACCTGCTCTTGGCTGCCAGGGCTTGAACCGTGGCAAACTGGGGCCACAAAAATACAGAAACACCCTGGACACAGATAGGGATAGTTCAGCCTGAGCCGTGGGGAGCAGTAAAGGGACAAAGCTTCCCATGGATAGCAGAACACCCATAAATGGTCCTGAGAAAGCTCCAGAGACTCTGTATGGGAACAGATGTTAAGGAAGAGCCAGGGGAAACTGAGGCAGAGCTCTGCACTCAAAACATTCTCCAAACTGCCTTTGGCAGAGGAGCTGTGAGGTTGTACATGACCTGAGCATAGTCAAGGTTCCTAAAATGAGGAGCACCACAGACCCTATGGCTGGTCTAAGTATTAGCATTTCGGTATAGGGCTGTACAAATGTCCTTGAAGCAAACCTGAAAGGAGCGTGCATTAGTCAGCGTCCTCTACAGGGACAGAAACAAGGGAATGAAGAAATGTATTAAGTGACCTTTAAAATAGTGACAAAAGCAGAATCACACCTGAGGTGCTGAGAACCTGGTAGTTCCTCGGTGATTAAAGCTGAGTGCCTCCAGCACAGGAACAGTCTCAAAGCAGCTGTCTCACCAGGGGCAGAGGGACAACCGACAGTTACTGGGTCTGTAGGATGGGTGCCACTGTGAGCCTGGGAGGATCCTGGAGAGCTGCTGGTTCCTGGTCCACCACGGAAGCTTGGAAACCTGTTCTACTATCAGTGGAGGAATCCACACTCAGGAAAATCAAGCTGGTGAAGAGAGGGAGGCCAAGCGGGCAAAATGAGATGAACATCCCTCTGAAATGCCTTTCTACACAGGCTGCTACCCAACGATGCCACCCAGTCTGGGTGTGCCCTTCCATAGCAACCGAGGAGGCGACCAGGACAGTTCCTAGGGTGAGGCTCCGTACTTTGGTGATTGTTAACTTGTGGCAAGTTGACATCAAAACCATAATAGAGGGCATAGGTAGTCGGTGGCCATGGCTTGGCTCCACAGTGTCCCTCCCAGACCTAAGACCAAGCTCCTACCTCTGTGGCTTGGGCCTGCTGGGTAAGCAGACCTGCACTGCTCCACTCCTTCCCCGCTCTCGGGCACCAGGAATGTCAGCTTCATGGCTCTGGTTGGCTTACTTATTTCTTTCACCCAGCTAGCTCATGTGTCGGTTTCTGTTACTGGCAGCAGCCTGTTGCCCTGTGGGAAAGCATGGGGCTGATAACCTCAATACCCCATACCTTCAGCCCCAAGGGATCGGTCTCCATGGTTACTTAGCTAGGCAGAGTGGCTCTGTTGGGGGCCATATTGCTCCTCAGCACTGGAGACAGCCTGTGGCCAAGTGACCTGGGCTGTCAGTGTACTCATGGCGCTGGTCATTCCATCTGTACTTTTTTGAGGCCCTGGGGATAGAACCAGGCCCTTCTATGTCCTAGATACACCCTGTGCCCACTTATAGTCTTGCCTCAATTCACAGTACTCAGTGTACTGACGTGGAAACTTAAGGGCTCTTTGGAGAGTCCGTTGTGTTAGATGGACTGTTTTATTGAAATGGACAATGGTGAAAGACTAAGGCAGACTTGTGAAGGAATGTTTCGCTGAAGCAGACACAGGAGAGAAGATGTTCTGCTAACGCAAACCCATGAAGGATTCTTTACTAACAACCCACATGTATTGGTCTGCCTTACATGCGTAGTTGAGCAGAGTTTGTCAGGACTCCTCAGACTCAGGCTGACTGGATGCACATGCTGAGACAAGACCTGTGCTGAGACAAGGCTCATGGAGGACACGTGATGTTTGGAGGGTATAAATAGGATTCCATGGAATGACGGAGACAGAGCTTGGCTTGCTGGTACAGCTGGCTATGCGACGCTTGTGGGTCTTGAGTCTTTGCTGATTTCAGTTCCCTGAGAGAGGCACAGCTGAGGATTTCTCCTGGTGTCCCTCGAGGTCTCTCCTGCCGACTGGAGCTGAGGCTGAGGCCTGGCTGTCTCTGCCAGGTAGTGCCATTTCTACTGATTGCTATCTTATGTCTGTTATCCTGACTCTGCCGAACTGGACTACTAGTGTATCCCTGAAGTGTTTGCGAGTGGAATGAGCTGCCGCTGCTGACCTGTGAACTGAACTGCCCATTTCCGACAACACCAACGGGAGCTGCCCCAAAGGACCTTTCTAAATAGGTCCACTTCCTCTCCCACCCCACCCCGCCCCTCCCCAAACACACCCTGGTATCCTTTCCCTCTACCTCTGGTGGGAGGTCAGCTAACAGGGAGGTTCAAGCATTTAAGAACCATTATTAAAAATAAAGTTGGAGGGCTTGAGAGATGGCTCAGTGGTTAAGAGCACTGACTGCTCTGCCAGAGGCCCTGAGTTCAATTCCCAGCAACCACGTGGTGGCTCACAAGCACCTGTAATGGGATCTGATGCCTTCTTCTGGTGTGTCTGAAGAGAGTTGCAGTGTACTCGTATAAATAAAAAAATAAATAAATCTTTAAAAAAAAATAAGGTTTGAAATAAAATTACAGAGTACCTAAACTTCGACAGTAATGAAGGCAGGTCAATTAAGTGTTCTGAAATCTAAAGGTTGGGAGGAATATCAAAAGAAACAAATACAAGATAATTAGAAGATGGATTTGCTCCTCTATCTTTCTGTTTGGATCCAGAGCGGGCGGCACTAGCTTCTTCTCCTCTTCTCTGGGAGGGGAAATGCCTGCTGTTAAGAAGCAGGGTCTGCTGACCTCACATAAAGGTCTCGCCCTGCTTGGACCTGGGCTTTAGGGAAGTTTTCAGTTTTATGCGGTGTTATATTCCTTTCTGGGTCATCAGTTGCTTCATAGGAAAAAGTTGGGGGAGGAGGGGGGGCGTGCAATAGGAGGTTCCGGGAGCTTGGCTCAGGAGCTGCAAAAGTCACCCTGCTGTGGACGGCTGTGTGTTAGAGCAGGCCAGTCTGCCACTGCTGTCCCCCAGGGCCCCTGCTTCCTACCTCCAGGGCTGTGAGAGTGAGCAGGGCTTTGCTTAGGCTCACAGCAAGCCATAGATTCATCTGCCTGCTGGGCATCCAGCACTAGAACAAAGCATGGCTGGAACTGCCCCATTGTTGAATCCAAGCCTGGAGGAATCGAGGGAGGGAGGAGCAAGTGAGATGCCTCACATGCGCTCACTCGGACACACACACAGAGGCACACATGCCACTGCCGCCTAGTTCACCGCTTGTTGAAAGCAGTTCATGGCCCCTCCTCCAGGGCAGCAAATGATATATTGGAATGTGGGGAAGAAAAGATTAGCCAATATATATTCACTAAGCTCTACACAGGCCCTTCCTTCATTTATGATGGGATTTAAAGAAATGGAAGGCCTGCTTACTCCCTGGAAGGAGTATATAACTTAAAACTAACAGGATATGACAATGGAATGGCCAAGGAAGTACAGGGGAGAAAGAAATCAATCAGAAAGAGTCAGCTTGGGACAATGAGCTGGCTCATGGGTAAAGCCTGGCATCCAAGTTCAGTCCCTAAGGTATGACTGGTAGGAAAGACCTGACTCCACAGAGCTGTCCTCTGACCTCACAGACCTCTGGACAGGCAAGGTTTGTGTGTGCCTCAGCCCACATCATGCACGCACAATAATAAGGAAAAAATGTAAAGGGTGTTTTTGTCTGTGTGTATATGTGCCACATTTGTATGTTCACAGTGGATATTCAGGAGCCAGCAGAGATTAAAAAAAAAATGGGTATTGCATTCCTGGTACTAGAATCACAGTCAGTTATGAGTCCCCATGTGGGGTGCTGGAAACCAAACTGAGACCTGCAAGGGCAGAGGTGTCCTTAACTGCTGGGCCATCTCTCCAGCTGGGGCATGGGGGTGGGGAGATGTTTTAGAAAGACATCTCAAGGAAAGCCTCAAGCAAGAGCCAAAGGTGTAGAATCCATCGTCTGTGTCAGGACGCTCAGAACCATAGTCTGTGTTAGGACATTCAGAGCCATGGTCTGGGTTAGGACACTTAGAGGCAATAGCCAGTGCACAGGGTGTCCAGGAGCCAGCCCAGCTGAGCAGTGGTTGGAGCTGCCTTGTAAGTAGTCTGTAACCAGAGAAGGGTGAGGATCAGAAAGGCCAGACTACCTCATATAACAATGCCCGGAGCTCAGCAGGTAAGTGGTATTAAGGTGTCTCCTTGCCACTCTCCTGTCCTGACACTAAATGTTGAGTTTTACCTCAGGCTGGTCCCCTTATGAGAGCATCTGGCTACCACACTTTGGGCAATTTGAAGTTGACAAAAAAAAAAAAAAACAAAAACAAACAAACAAAAAAAACCCCAAACAAACAAAAAAACCCAACCCTTGCAGAAACCCAACCTCCCATGACTCTCCACGCCAGAATGTTACATATTTGGGGCCTAAGCCAATACCTGCCTAAGGGGAGAGAAGGAAGTTACTAAAGGAAGTTTTGATCTAATCCACATTCAACCCCAGAGCTGGGAAAGGACTTCTCCCTGGGCACATGAGAAGAAGGTATGCATTTAGATAAATGGACTTCACCATAAAGAAAGGAGGTGAGCTGGTTTAGAAGAGCAACCAGGGCGGAGAGATGGCTTAGGGGTTAAAAGTGCTGACTGCTCTTCCAAAAGTCCTGAGTTCAATTCCCAGCAACCACATGGTGGCTCACAACCATCTGTTATTGGGATCCAATGCCCTCTTCTGGTGTGTCTGAAGACAGCTTCAGTGTGCTCATATAAATAAAAAACAAACAAATAATTCTTTAAAAGAAGGAGGAGGAGGAAGAAGAGGAGAAAGGTGGGGGGCAAACAAAGGTATCTGCTACATAAACAGTGCTAGGAAGCAGAAACAGCAGGAGAGGAAAACATGGGTTTTCAGCTATGCTCTGCCATTACCCGAGCGAGGGAGTTAGTCTTGGGAAGCCTTAGTTTCCCCATCTCTAAAATGGAACAATAGTTTTTGCCCAGGTTGCATATTCCATGCGGATGGGGACTTGTTGGTGAGTTCTCTCCAGCGGTCAGCAGGCACTCAATAGGTGTTTGTTGAATGGGAGGATTACTTCACTGAGGTGCTGTGGGGTTTAGGAGAGCTTGTATTTAATAAGGGCTTCGCACAGTGAGTAACCGACAGCATGTGTGGAGAGGAAATCCCCTTCAGCTACAGCTCTGGTGGAGTTGCGGGAGGGAGCTGCCCTCCACATGGGCCCTGCTACCCTTGCTCTCCCAGAAGCTGGGAGGTTTAAGAAGGTTCTGCGTTGGTGGATGATGCTGGAACACAAAGCCCCGTCACTTCCTAGGCTGGTAGGGGGGCACTGAACATCAGTACCTGTGTCTCCCTGGCTTCCAGCTGGTCCTACTTGGTGCTTGGGTTTGTAACTCTCCTCTGGCTGGCTTCTGAGGCTCTCCACATGGCCCTTAACCTCTGGAGGCTTAGCCCCACCCCTCCCTGGACCAGCCTTGCTCACTTCTAAGGCCACCTGGCTGGGATCTGGATGGGTGCCCACTACTGACAAAAGGCTTTTCTTTTTCATCCTTTCCCTACTGAAATGGCCGCCAGATTTGGTTATATTCTCCTCTCTGCTCTAACAGCAGTGGGGAGCCCTTCCCGCAGCCACTGCTTTCTCTGTAGGCTCCTCTGTAGGGGATGAAACACTTAGCCATTCCTAAACTAAGCTGCTGCTGGGCCCACTGCCAGCTGCAGAACAACTAAAAGACAGAGCCACTTCCCGCACCCCCCCTCCAGGTCTAACTTCCTAGCTTTCCTGTCCCATAGACATGAAACCTCCAGCTACAGAGGCAGGCAGTTCCTTACAAATGACACAGTCCTGCACTGGGTCATCTAAAGAAAGAGCACAAAGCTCTTCCAGGAAGCCTGGCCTCTGCTCTGAAATGCCTCTAAAAGCTGGACCTTGACCCCAGCTCCTGCACGTCCCAGTCCTCTCTGACTTGGGACAAGTTCTTCAGACACTGAGCTCCAGGTTCCTCTGTGTAATTACACTCAGGAGTCAGCACAGAAATAAGGTAAAGAGAGCCTCCCCTTACCGAGCCTGTTAGAGGCCTCGCAATTAGGGCTTTTCACTGTGTGGCCTCCCTCTCATGAATCCTCAGATCTTCACCATTCCACATATCTTGTCCTGGGAAAAATAATTCCATCTGCTCAACAGGGAGTCTTCTACTTGGAAAGTCCTGTTCCAAGCAAAACCTCCCCTGGAGGAGAGTCCCTTCCCAGGGGTCACTCCTGACCCTGCGACATTCTGACTCATGATCCCTCACTCATCCCCATAGAATTGTAACCAAAAGCAGGCAGGAAGGGAAGATCCTATAAAATCGTGTTCCTGGGGGCTGGAGAGATGACTCAGAGGTTAAGAGCACTGACTGCTCTTCCAAAGGTCCTGAGTTCAAATCCCAGCAACCACATGGTGGCTCACAACCATCTGTAATGAGATCTGACACCCTCTTCTGGAGCATCTGAAGACAGCTATAGTATACTTACATATAATAAATAAATAAATCTTTTAAAAAAACTCAAAAAAAAAAAGTGTGTTCCTGCCGCTCACTCTGGGACTGTGCTTATAACCACGATCTCTCATCCCCCGAGATCCCTGAAACGGATGCTGTGGGTATGGAGGCTTCTCAGGGGAGTCATCGCCACCTCCCTTCAGCTCCCTCAAGGTTCCTCCTCACTTGCTCCTGCCCATTGGCAGCCAGGGATGCAGCCATCCTGGCTACTGAAAGGTTCCTCTTCTTCCTCTTTGCTTGCAGGAAGAGAAACAAGCTCACCTCAGGTTAAGGCTGAAGGAGTGTGACCCACGGCAGCCTCTACCAGGTGGTCACTCGTGGTCCCTTCTCCTGGTACTCTGGCAGGCATTCCATAAGCTGATGCCCCTGGTACCCAATCTAGAGTGCAGAACAGTGGCAGGCTTGCCATCAGACCAGGCTTTTCTGACTTCTGCATCTGACAGGAAAGGGAGAGCAGAGCCAGGAGGGCACACACACACGGGCACACACACACACACACACACACACACACACACACACACACACAAGACTTGGAGCATTCCTAGGACAGGGCCCAGGAGTCTTCTTCCATCTGGGAGCATCTTGAATGGATGCAATGATTCTCCCCTTTGTGGCCAGCACCCTAGAGTGGAGCCAGTCACCTTGAATGTCTGTGACCTCTCCCTCTGGTCTAGCGCCCCTAAAGGCCAGCTCTGAGGTGCTGGACACATGGTCCTCCAGTGGCCACACCTGCCCACATATCCAAGCTGTTCCTCTCAAGCTTGCATTGGGTTGGGCTGGGGTGTGTGGGTGTGGCCGACAGCCTGTTCCTCCCTTCCAGGCACTGAGAGTTTAGGCAGGTGGAGACAAGTCAGGCTCAGTCAGCAAAGAGGCTGTAAAGGTGGGTGGGAGTCCAAGGAGCAACAAAAGATCTAGACCTTTGAGGCCATCAAGGGGAAAATTTTGGACACACTGGAATCCCAACATTTGTATCTAAACATTTTTATTACTTAGAGCAATTTCGCAATTATTGGTTTATGAAAACTTCAGATTTCCTTATTGACATGGCTTTTTCAAATGCACCCCACAAATGACAGTTTAAAACCATAAAGAGAGACAAGATAGGCATAAGCAGTTATTCCTGCCTCGCTGACTCCGTGAAGGAAGGGCGGCTACTGTTGAGTTTGTAAGTATGTGTTCATTCACAAAACCAGAAGGCAGCAAAGTGAAAGACTTTAAAGTTGTAAGGACACTGGCTTGGCTGACTCACACTGAGAGATCCCTGGGAACCAACAGGAGACAGAACTGCTACTGTCTCAACAGAGTTACTGGCCCAGCACTCTCAGGGCTACCTCTAGACAGGCCTTGTCAGCAGTAAGGGAAACACCCAAACCTGTGAGCAGGGAAAGTTAGTTAAGTTCTGGTCCTGACTGTCTCTCATTTCCTCTGTGTTTTTGCTGAGTCACCTTATCTCCCAGAGCTGCAGTTGGCTGTTGGCATCTTTCACAGGAGGGGTGGGGCTTCCTGGAATTCATCTATGCTCTGAATCATGGATGCTAAGTAAGAGTGGCTGGAGCACTGAGCCTCTTCAGATGTTCACTCATTCATTCAACCAAATGACACAAGCAGACGCTATATCCTGTCCTAGAGAGCTCACCGGAATGAGAGAGATGATTCCAGAAAGATAAGGAGGGCACGGGATGTGCGACTGGATAGGACTCGAGTACACCAGAGTACTCTCACTTGCAACAGGCAGCCAAGCCTTCTCAGGAATTCTTCCTATGGCTGGCAGATCTTCCCTTTATATGGTGTGTTTGTGTGTGTACGTACGAGCGCGTGCGTGTACAAATGCATGTGCACATGTGTACAAATGTGTGTGTGCACCACGAGCACACACGCATGCGCATGTGTATAGACCCATGTTTACTGCTATCTCACCACATCTCTCACCCGTGCAGCACTCAGAGAACCTGTTCTCAGTCTATAGGTCATCAGTTCAGAAGTCCCGAAAGATATGAGGAATCTAAGAGTCAGCAACTGTGGACTCTCCTCCTCAGGAATTGACCTTAATTAGAAAAGCTGGTGGAAAGGTTGTTGTGACGACCCCTGGCTGATGCATTTGTTGTTGAGGGTACTTTGGGGGTGGGGAGGGACCCTGGGACACAGTTTCCTTTCCTTTAATGGTATCACTCTAAATTTCCAGCCCACACACAGTATCTTAACAGAGCACTGTTTCCAGTATCCCTCCCCTTTGTCCGAGTGGGCACATGACTGGAGCCAGCCAATCAGAATCCTCTTAGTCTCAGTGCAGGGCTGCAGTAGGTGTTTCAGAGTACCTTTTGTCCCAGTGTGGGCATCTGTGAAGGCTGTGGTCAATGCTGATGTTTAGAGGCCCCAAGGCTGCCCTGACCTCTCTGCTCTGTCCTCGATCCCCGGGCTTGCTATTTGGAGAGCGTGGCTAATTTGGAAGGGAGGAGGAGGGGCTCGTGTTGCTCTCTTCCTGCACCCTCTGTTATCTGTGGCTGCTGGCTTTGTAGCAGAAGGCTGAGTTGCCTGGACTGGGGCTGCTGACAGTTTCTTCACAATTTCTGTTACTTCTTATAAACCAACCAGAACTTAGAAATGTCACATTTCCTAAAGAGAGTGGATGTAATTGTTAGTCCAATCAATTATTCCTTCAAATTTAGTATAATAAACAGCCTACCTCCTTAACTCCTTCAATCTTGCTCTTCCTTCTAAACTATTTCTGGGCGTGTGAAAGAAGAAAAAGGACTTTTCATTGCCCACATTGCCTTAAAATGGAATTGTGGGGGACATTCAGATACATGAGCTCCGTGTGCTCTTTACAGAGTGCGGGCTTCCATGTTAGCTCGGCATTCTCTATCGCAATTGTTACTTTTGCTTTTTAAAGATTTATTTATTATGTGTAAGTACATTGTAGCTGTCTTCAGACACACCAGAAGAGAGCATCAGATCTCATTACAGATGGTTGTGAGCCACCATGTGGTTGCTGGGATTTGAACTTAAGACCTCTGGAAGAGCAGTCAGTGCTCTTAACCACTGAGCCATCTCTCCAGGCCCTGTATCTCAATTTTTTTTTAAAGATTTATTCATTTTTATTATATGTAAGCACACTGCAGACACTCCAGAAAAGGGCGCCAGATCTCGTTACGGATGGTTGTGAGCCACCATGTGGTTGCTGGGATTTGAACCTCGGACCTTTGGAAGAGCAGTCGGGTGCTCTTACCCACTGAGCCATCTCACCAGCCCAGTGTATCTCAATTTTTAAAGCCTTGCTTTTTGTGGTTTTATTTTATGCTAATGAATTTTTGCCCACATGTTTGTTTGTGCAGTCTCTCTCTCTCTCTCTCTCTCTCTCTCTCTCTCTCTCTCTCTGTGTGTGTGTGTGTGTGTGTGTTGCCCACAGAGGTCAAAGAGGGCACCAGATCCCCTAAAATTAGGGTTTCAGATGGTTCAAGCTGCTATGTGGTGATGGGAATCAAACTTGGGTCCTCTGGAAGAGCAACTGGTGTTCTTAACTATTGAAGTATCTTTCCACCCCTTCTTGCTTATTTTTAAACAGGTATTTTTAAAAATAGAAAAATATGTTTAGTGAAAATTTCAGATAATGGAAAAAGTTAACATTTTAAAGAAAGTAGAAGGTTCACCAGACCCCCCTCTCAACGTGACAGCAGAGTTAGAAACAGGTGTAGAAATAGCTCGTGCTTTTCAGTGAACTGGAGAAGATGACTTCTATTGTCTTGCAGCATGCGGCGTCATATCTCTCTGTTGTCAGTGCCATTCTTCCCCCACAGAGAAACAGATACAAATTTTCATTCTTATTTTATTATTACGTGTATGTGCATGTGTGCACATGCATGTGCATGAATGCCAAAGTGCACATGCGGGGGTCAGAGGTCAACTTCTCTCCCTCCACCATGGGATCCAGCGTTCTAACTCAGGTTGGCAGGTTCAGGTGGCTGCACTTTTACCCACTGAGCCATCTTGCTGACCTGCCTCCATCCTTGGTCAGGGTCCAGCAGGTATTTGGCTGCATAAGAAAGTACCATCCGATATTAGTCAGTCCCCGATTTGTGAGCTTTCTATGGCTTCCATTTTTTCTGATCATAAACAATACTAATATATATGGAGAGAGAGAGAGAGAGAGAGAGAGAGAGAGAGAGAGAGAGAGAGAGAGACCAGATCCGCTGTAGGCCTAGAATGCTTTATGTAGCCTAGGCTACCCTCAAACTAACAGTAACACTCCTACCTTAGCCCCCCCCTCCAGTGCTGGAATTACAGGTGTGATCCACCATAAATTTGCTTCTGACTTAACATGCTTCTGTCTGCTTTTAGAGCCTAGCCTACATGGACCATTTATAATCATTTCCTCACGATGTTATTTTGAAGGACAAAAAGGAAAGACAGAGTTCTCTAAAACTACCTACCTAGTTCAAGGGAAAACGTTTCCTGTTGGCCCCTGAGTGACATTTGTATGTGGATTTTGATGTCCCTCTTGTTGGACATTGACGTTGTCCCCGTGTGCAGTCTGAGACCTTTGCACAGGCAGTGACTGGGAGTCCTGGTTTTAGAAGATTAGCTTGGTGACTAGGTAGATAAAAATGAGCAATAAATGACATAGGCCGACGGAGAAGACCGCTGATGTTTACCAAGCTCTCAGATGAACAGTCCCTGACCGGGCAGCTTTGTCTACCGAATTCCCATAATCCTGGGAGGCAGGTGAAATTGATTCCATTTTATAGATGATGACATTGAGATTCAGTTGGTTAAACAGCAGGCCAGAGTCACTCAATTAGTGAACAATAGAGCTGAGATGTGAGCTCAAGACTGAAAATTCAGAGCTCAGGGAGTTAGCCACATTTTAAGAATGAATATTCAAAAGTGATATGAATACTCTAGTGCCCCCTTGGGTATTTAGAATCAGAAGCTTTCTCATGGCAGTACTTGTGGGTCTAGGAACACGTGGTGAGCAGTGTGGGCTGAACTGTTCACAATGGGGCAGCTACCACATAGGTTTGAGGTCAGCCTTCAGCAGAGTTTAGTGGAAGCCACAGAGAGGGTATGGAATGATGCCTGGGAAAAGGGAAAAGACAAACAATTGGCTAAGACGGGAATTTGGGCACTTCCCAGATGGACATGAGAGAAAATGACCAGTGAAGGAGGCAGGAGGCTCAAGACAGTGAGGGAGGGGTCATGCTTACCGAGTGCTCTCCAGGGAACCGGCAGGTGGGCATCCTGAGTCTCCTTTCCAGCGGATGCAACTGTTTTTAGTGGTGGGAGGGGCGATGCTGGAGCAGGGGAGAACAGAAAGATGGTACCCACAGGGCTGAGTACCCCACCCTCCATCCTCGCCCTTTTTGCCCTTTAGGACAAAACCAGATGAGAACCAGTAAGGGCGTGCAACCCAGCTGTGGCCACGCCTGCCAGGGCTGAGACCCACAGCTGCAAACCTGGGGCGCGGATGGGAAGGGGGTTAGGCTTGGCTGTGAGCCAAGAAGGTCTGGTTTCTGGGGAACAACGGTGAGGTGAACTACAGTAGGCTCCTCTGAATCCCACCCCTCAGTCCTTTCTCTCCCTCCTCCCCCTCAGCAAAGGAAAGCAGTAAGAAACGTGTTTTTTTATAAATAGCTCCAGCCCCAGCTGATTTGTAAATTCAGTGGGTTTTTTTGTGTCAATGACATCACCCTCCTCCCCATGGCAACCCCCGACGATATCAAAATTGCCAGGCAACGTTGGAGCTGCTCGCGCCCTACAGGAGCAGGTCGCTGCCTGAGGATCTAATGGAGAAATCCCAAAGTGAGCTGGGGTGCACGGTGGAGGAGGGGTGCGCCGCGGCCGGGGCTGCGGGGCCCTGATCGATTGACCAGA
Organism: Mus caroli; assembly: GCF_978045245.1. Taxonomy (NCBI): domain Eukaryota; kingdom Metazoa; phylum Chordata; class Mammalia; order Rodentia; family Muridae; genus Mus; species Mus caroli. Next base: position 61,681,051 of record NW_028227257.1, on the reverse strand, counting down.
GGAAGGCGGGAGTGGTTGTCGCTTGCTCCGCAGCTTGAACACACCGGGGCTCCACGGCCAGCTCCTCCTGACAGCAGCGGCAGACCACAGCAGGTGGGGGGAGGGCACTGCTCGGTTCCTGACATGCCGGGAGCAGCAAGCAGCCATCCAGGTGACTAAGCCGGCCCACCGCCACTGAGTCACCCACCCACCCTGGCTTTTCTTCCTTCCCCCTTTGCATCTGATTATTTGGGGAGCTGAAAACTTGGAGGTGTCCCTGAGGCCCGCCCCTTCTAACTCTCCCCGCCCTACCTCGGCTTGGAGGAAGATGGAACTCGCCCGGAAGCTGCCACTACCCCCTAAGGACATGGAAGGCACGGAGGGAGCCAGAGGTGCCCATGGAGAGACCTCGGCTGGCAGAATACAATAGCAGACATGGTGTTCGGGCTGCCCGTGTGTCCTCTGAAGGTTCTGGGAGAGAAGGGGAGTCTAGTCCACACCGACTGGAGTCCTTCTGGGCTGCCTTTGCGCTCACCTCTCAAGGGGATCTTTCTGTAAAACGAAACGTGTGGCTTCCAGGGTCATTGGTATTTGGAGAGCAAGACTGGATTGGCATAGGCAGGCCTGTGCAGGTAGGTGGCTCTGTACTGGGTGTGGACCCACGTGTGTGAGAGGGTGAGGGTGTGTCACAGTGCGTACGCGCCCAGCCAGATCTGAGGACAGCCGCTGGTCAGCAGAGAGCTGGGATGGGGACCTGACAGGGGTTGATTCTGACCGATGCTGGGCCAGCCTAGTCTTGAGTGCATGTTGGGGAGAAGGGACAGCAAACACGTGGCCTGAGCAGACAGAAGGACAGCTGCCTGCTCAGGCAGGCCCAAGCCCTGACTGGGTCCACAGGACAGAGACATGGCCAGATGCCAAGGTAGGAAGCCGCTCTGAGGCCTGGCCAAGTGTTAGGAACTAAACTCATAGGCATGGGTGTGCAGGTTCATCGCTTGTCTTCCTGACAGCCCCCAGTGCCCAGAGAACACCTTTCTAACAAGGATCTTATCACTCTCCCAGGCAGAGCTGTTCATCTCTTATGTGTGTCCCTGCTGAGCTCAAAGACACATCCAATGAGCAGGCTACAGGCTGGGGCTCGGCTGGGGGCCACCCTGAAACCCCCTTTCAGGCATGCCCCTATGTGTGACAGGCAGAGGGGTGTGGGCCCCCTACCTCCTCCACACAACTGGCAGGCTTTTAGGCACATCGGTGAGTAAGCTGCCGCAGGCAGGGAGGTTGTGCCCACAGAGATGAGATGACACCAATCAGGGACCTTCTGAGGAAAAGCGGCTGAAAGAGAAAATCACTGGGGTTTTTCTTTTTCTTTCTTTCTTTCTTTTTTTTTTTTTTTTTTTTTTTTTTTTGGCCTAAAGGTAGCACCAAGCTTCTGGGCTCCAGACAAGCACCAGCCTGCAGTGGGAGAGGGTGAGGCCCAGCTGCCCAGGAGTGCCAAGGTAAGGTCTCCACTGTGGCAGCAGGTTCTGGATTCTTGAGCTGGGGACAGGGTGTCCATTTATTGAGGCCACTCCTCACCTAGGCCAGAGAAGCTAACTCTGTGTTCACACACACACACACACACACACACACACACACACACACAAAACTGAGCTCTTGGACTAAGGGATCTCTGAGGTGGCCTGACTGTTGGCCACCCCCTCTTCAGGTAGATTTTGAAACAGCTCGGTGGAAACCAGTTTCTGGCTCTGGGCTTGTTCCTACAGTCCCTGCCTTTGCTTCCTGCTCCTGCCAGACCAAGCCAGGGCCACCAGGACTTCTTCCAAGAAGCCCTTCTCACCTGCCCCTCATGTAGTCATTCCACAAATATTTATGGTGTGTCCTCTGCCTACTGGGCTTCTGCCCGCCCTGGTGCCCTTCCCCTGAACTCAACCTGACAGACTCTGACTCTGAAAGTCAGCATGAGGCCAGGGCCAAGCCAGTGTTACCCTTAGTCTTCCTTGGGCTTACCACTTCTGCTCAGGGTTCTGGGCTGGTGGGCTTCATCAGGCCCCAGGAACTCAAGTCCATGCCTCAGGGAGCAAGGTTAGTGCAGTGTAGCCACTGGTGTAGAATGCCAAGGTCAGAAAATGTTGCATTTCTTCCGGGGAGGCAGGGGTGTCTTTCCCGAAGTTGGTTCTGATGAAAACTGAGTTCCCAGGGTGGGCTTGGGAGCTCAACTAGTTAAGGCCAGGGGTTGGTCTTTGGGTTAAGAAGGGTCCCGCTCTGTGGGCATTCTTACCTACTTTTTTTTTTCTGGTGATAAGCCTGGGAACTCGCATGACAAGGGCATCAAGGGACTTGGCACCAAAAATGAACCCTTTAAGAAGTATTTGACTTGGGTGGAAACTCTGAGCCCCTGCAGGGCATATAGGAACTGCATAACCTTTCTGATGACCCCTCCCCCACCCACATACACTGGGTACATTTGAGATTTGCCAGGCACAGGGAAGGTGCAGGCCAGTGGGGTGCAGCCTACTCTATGTAGTTTTCCTCAGGATGAGCAACACTACTCCCTGTCCTGGGAGAGAGGACACAAAGGACCACAGTCGGGAGGAGACGATAGTATCATCTATACCTGGCTTCGGGATGAGGAAAACGACCAGACCATGGAAGGGCCTTCTGCTTCCTCCCAGAAGGTGACTCTTAAGGGAGCCTCCAGGTCTGCAGAACCGAGCAGAAGCCAGAGCCCAGCTTCGAGCAGAATGGCAGGTGCTAGTGAATATGCAAGCTGAGCAGTAGTCCCTTAGGGAGGCAGCCAGCTTAGCCAGGAGGAAGCCTAGGGTAGAAGCCAGGCCATCATGAGATGGAAAGTCTGCTGGGGTCTTAAGGGGGTTCAGTAAAGCCTTTGGGCTGGTTTCTGACCCTATCTGTCTCTGTGGGAGATTCTGGGCACAGAGGACTGGCAGTGCCAGTCAAGGAATAAGCTGAGATACTAGAAGATGGTATCCTTACTCACACGGCCCATGCTTGCAGAAGTCAGAGGATCTTCTGGGAGACCTGTGGCTGAGAGCAGAGAGCCTTTCCTAGTGGCTGCCATCCAGATGTCAGTGGGAACACCCAGCAGCCGAGCAGGTGGTCAGACTTGGGCAGTGCCAGGCCTGCAGACCTTACTGTCAGGCATTTTGTAGCCAGCCTTGGTAGGGAGGCAGCTTGAGAAAAGAGCTCATTTCTGTGAGTCTCCTGCTAGAAGAAATAGAGTAGCTAGCAAAGCGGGACACAGCATAGGAAATGGAAACTTCTCAGCCAAGGTTAGCCCTCCTGTGTGTATGTGTGTGTGTGTTCATGACCTGGGAAACTATTAGCCCCAGACTCTTCCTCAACCCCCAATACACTCTACCTCCATCATAACTTAGACTCTGGGTCCAGGAAGGAATAAGTGGAGAATGGGGCTGTGAAAAGAAGGAGGCTTGTCTGTGTGTGCTACTACAACATAGTATGTACTGTTGCTTTTAAACACAAAATCTCCCTGGTGTTTGGTCTACCAAACCAAGACTGAGGAGCCAGACACTGTAGTGTAGACGCTTCTAGCTCAGAGAACCAGAGAGGCACCCAGCTGACATTCCAGAGGGAAACACTCCTCCTCTTTCCCCACGCTGTCTAAAATACCCTTGGACTCACAGACCCTCTTTTCTGTTTACTTATGCTCATCCCTGTCGGCTGGTTCCCTATCAGCTGGTCAAGGTCTGCCTCTTGACCCAGGGTTGACTTTTTTTAGCTCTTGGATTAAAGGTGTGTGCTAGGGCTGAGCCCCAACACAAGTTATTTCTAGTTCACAATCTTGGGGTTCACAGTATGATCAAATGCCCTGCAGTAATAATCTACTGCTACGTAATTTCCACACAAAGGAACTTTATCCATATCTCACTCTCAGAAGCCAGGCAGTCCAAGGTCAAAGGGCCCACATTTAGCAAAAGCCTCAGCGCTGACTGAGATGTCACATGGCAGAAAGACAAAAGAGCTGCACCCACTCTGATCTGCGCTGTGTAAGGACAACCATCCACTCATAAGGGTGGTACCCTGGCGATCCAAATATCTCTCAACCCTGTTGCATTGGGGGTTAAGTTGTGGTACCTGACAGGCTGTGAGATCCAGATAGTGCCTGTTGCTGCTCACTGGCTCAAAGCTAGTGATCGCCGGGTTACTAAGTACCAGATCCAGATGGCTGGAAGAGGGGGTGAGAAAGAGAGAAACAGGACAGAGCTTTGGGCCTGGGGAAGCTTGTACAGAGTAAAGGGATGGAGAGAGACACTGAGCTCAGGGTCAAGGCGGAGCCACAGAGCCAGGTTATAACTGGATGGCTTCTCCTTATGCCTTCAATGGCCCATCTTATCTCTGAAGTTGTCACCCATGATTCATCCAGTCTAAATAATTTATGAATTTGAGCCAGTCTTAAATTAGCCACTTCATAAAAATGTAACCACCCCACACACAAAATCCCTATGTTATGAGAGAAAACTCCATGTGGATCTATCTCTAGGTCCAGGCAAAGGATGCTAGTCCCAGACCTGGGGAATGTCACTGAGCAGAGTCAGGAGTGTGTCAGGCCTTCATTGATGCTTCTGGTAACTTGGATGTGTTATTACACACCTCTCCACCTTAGTTTCCTCTCCCAACCCACAAAGATAATTAGCACCTGTGGGCTAGGGCTGTTGAGGGGGTAGCCAGGATGCTTTGGAAACTGCTGAGACCATCAGAGGAGCAAGGTGCTGGAAAGAAGGGACCCATATTATTTAAGGGATGCAGGAAAGGCTTGCTGGGTGACTGTGGAAGATCCTCCCCTGAGAGAAGCAAAAGTCGACGGGTCCAGGACCGAGAAAGCCAGGGAGAATGGCAACACCAGATCCATTTGTCCCATAGAGCAAATTGTGATCTCAGGTTCTTAAAAAAAAAACCTAGGCTAGCTGGACATGGTGGCGTACGCCTTTAATCCCAGCACTCTGGAGGCAGAGGCAGGTGGATTTCTGAGTTCAAGGCCATCCTGTTCTACAGAGTGAGTTCCAGGACAGCCAGGACTACACAGAGAAACCCTGTGTTCAAAAACCAAAAAAAAAAAAAAAGAACCCCAGGCTACTGAAAACAGTTCCTTCTGAGGCCGGGAGTTCAGGGTCCTACAGATTTGGAGTGTGCTGTACCCATGCAAGAGATGGGGAGGCGAAGCAATTGCTGTAGGCCTGACATCTTTTCTCATAGTGGATGATGCAGTTCCTGAAGAGCTGTGATCTCACTATGCCCATCCGAAACACAAAGCTAGGACAACTGCAGGCAGAGAGGACCACTGGTGAAAGATGCAGAGAGGACCACTGGTGAAAGATGCAGAGAGGACCACTGATGAAAGATGCAGAGAGGACCACTGGTGAAAGATGCAGAGAGGACCACTGGTGAAAGATGCAGAGAGGACCACTGGTGAAAGATGCAGAGAGGACCACTGGTGAAAGATGCAGAGAGGACCACTGGTGAAAGATGCAGAGAGGACCACTGGTGAAAGATGGGGTTTTTTTTAAGGGGAGGGCAGGGAGGTGGGTTGATGCTCAATCTCCAAAACTTTTTAAACTTTTCCTACCAAGTGGTCATCTGTCCTAGTAATTTAGAAAAGTTAATCTCCACCACCACGACCACCCCCACCCATCCTGATTTCACCTAGAAACAAAGGCAAAGCCAGAACACGACAAGTTCTTTTGCTAAGCTGGAAGAAATTTCCTCTCTGGACCAGAGGCCACAGGACCTCAGCCCCAGCACAGGAACACTCATCCTGGTCAGTAATGTCTATAAAAGCTCATTATAGTATTACTGTAGTACAGAAACCCAAGTATTTAGGGGGGCGCGCTGATGACAGTTTTGGATGATCGGGACTTCTCTGGGGCACTGATTCTGCTCATGATTCAGACAGCACTGTCCTGAGGGTGTTCTGCTGGTCAGCGTTTGCGCCTGTATCCTAGGGCCCTAGACCTCTGGCTAAGGAGAGAACATCATGGCTGACTCCTTCCTTCTCACTTCAGGCTACCCAGAGCGCGGAAAAGACTTCCCTGAGTTCTCAGAAAAGTATGTGCAGAAACCTCAAGTCAGCTGTGTGTTGTTCTGGCCTCTGATCTCAGGGCAGCAGGGGCCCAGCCTACTCTCCCCCAGGGCAAATAGCAACAAACCAGTCACCTTACTCAAGGCTGCCGTCACAGCATCTCGGACTCCCAGAAGCTCAGGCATCAGCAGAGTTAAAACTGGGAGGACTGGTTCTGTAGTGCCTGGAGCATCTCCAGCTTCACATGGGGAGTCATGTGGAATTGTACAAGAAGGTACTGAGGTAGAAGGAGCTAGGGGACCATTCGGCCAGAGTACAAGTTGCCCAGGAGAGGAAAGGCTATCCATCACTGAGCTGGCCCTCTTAGATGCCGTAGCACCTTCAAGACAAAGGAGGGGTTCTCTGACAATGTTTAATTCAACTCTCATTGATGTATAGAGGAAAACCCACCCAGAGAGAAAAGGGGGGTCCTGAGGTCACCCCACTAACTAAAAGCCCTATCTCCCTTGACCAGCAGCAGGCAGATATAGCTCATAGCTTGACGATTTTGAGAAAGGTGGTTTGGCCTGACATTGGGAGGCTGGACAGGTCCTTATGCCTCCTCTGTGCATGTTGTTTTTACAGGGACCTGTGCTGGCTGGGCTGGCTGGCTCACCCTGCATTCTGCTCAGCATGGGGCCTCAGTCTGGCTTGTGTTTATTAACCAAGTATTCCCCAAGGACAGATATCATTCCTGGGCACTGCACTAGGCCACTGGCCAATAAACAGAGCTAACTAATTTGTAAGTGGACTGACTCAAGTTCTGTGTGTCCCAGGAAGTATCACAGGCTGTGAAAGACTCAGGCCATGAAGGGGCAATGATAAGAACACCTGGAAATGAGAGAATCTGGGCAGAGGGGGAGAGGAGGCATGTGGGGGGGGGGGAATCTCAGGTCATCTCTTTGTGTGTGTGTGTGTGTGTGTGTGTGTGTGTGTGTGTGTGTGTGTGTGTGAGAGAGAGAGAGAGAGAGAGAGAGAGAGAGAGAGAGAGAGAGAGAGAGAGAGAGAGAGAGAATGAGAGAGATTCTCATGTATGGTCTCTGTGTTACATGTTGATGTGCTCAGCGGACCCATGAGGAGCCCAGAGGCTGACATCATTGTCCTCCTCAATTACTTCTCTATCTTACTTTTTTTTTTTTTTTGAGAGAGAGACAGAGTGAGAAAGAGACAGAGAGACAGAGAGATATAGCGAGAGATTTAGTTTCCTATGTGTGTGTCTGTGTCTGTGGACGCCAACGGGTGTGTACAGGCCAGAAGAGGGTGGTGAGCCCTCTGGAGCTGTACTTACAGGCAGTCTCGAGCCACCTGATATGATGGGTGCTGGGAACTGAACTTTGTGTCCTCTAGACGTGCTGAAAGAACTCAAGCGTTGAGTCATCTCTCCAGCATCCCCCTATGAGATAGGGTATCTCACTGAACCTGGAGCTCATTATGTCTGCTAGACGACCTGGCCAGTAAGTCCTGTCTCTTGGTTGCCCCAAGAGCTAGAGACACATTCTGTGCTGGGCCATAGCTGGCCTTTTATGTGGGTTTTGGCAGGGGAGAGGGCTTGAATTTGGGTTCTCATGCTGGCACGGCAAGTACTTTGCCCATGGAGCCGTCCTTTTAGCCCAGAGGAAGGAATGTAACTGGCACCCATCACCATCGGAGGTCAGTTCCCAGGAGGAGGAGCATGGTCCCACGTCAGCAGATCTGAGACAGGCAAGAAGATTTTAGGGTAGAACTTGCTGGAAGAAGAGGGTGTGCCCAATGTCCAGAAAGGAGGACTGAGTGTTAGCCCACAGGAAGGATGGAGCCGGATTCACAGCAAATGGGGCAGAAAAAGTAGATATTCAGGACTCTACAAAGCATGTAAGAGCAATATGGGGGATACTTCCACTATCCACCAGCTAAGCAGGGGCGCAGGTATGGGTGTGGCAATGGTGTGATCAGGACCCACCTTCTCAGTGTTCACAGGAATGTTCCAGTAAACAAACAGGAGTTTTGCCTAGTATGTGCCAAAGTGCCAGGAAAGGAAATACCCAGGGCGAACAGTCAATCAAGCACAGACCAGCCAAATGTCAGTTAAACAAGCCATGCCTTCAGATAGCAACCTAGTGGCCAGAGCTCCCCAGTGGCCACACAGCCCAGACCCTTTGACTGTCAGGCAACTACACCTAAGTATAGCTTCCTATTCAGAGAATTGGGGTGGCCCTTGGGGAGGGCAGCCTCATGCACCCTCAGAAACTTTGGTCCTCATCTGTCCAGGCATAGGAGCCCCCCCCATACCATCACCATCTGTGGATCCCTGAAAGTCAGACCCAAGGGCTACATTCATATAGCCCTCCCGAAGCCTCAGACCCGAGGCAGCAACTGCAGGTCCAACAGAGAGAAAGGGGTTCTATCCAAGGGGCCTTCCAGCTGTTAGTTCAGCCAGTAGCAATGGCAGCTAGTGAGCTGAAGGGCCAGCAAAAGGCATCTGGAGGCCATTAATAGTAGAACCTGCAAAGCAACTGTAGCAAGAAGATATTAAATGAATTCATCATGTCTCTAAAGCAAGTGTCCTTACTGTAGAGATAGCTTGGCTCCCCAGGCCTTCCTAGGAAGGCTTAGCTCATAGTCCATGTCCCTGGGAAGGGTGCCATGGTCTGCAGAGAGGCCAATGTTCCTGAATGGCTTATCTCAGGTTACCAGGTCCCTTGGGAAGGTCTGGCTAATTGAAATGAACTCCCACTGTCAGTTTTTGTTTGGAGAGCAGTCTAGAAAAGGTTAGAATTTGAGGAAAAGGAGAGAGAGAGAGACTGTTATGTGTGAGGCCAGAATGCCTGAGTTCTTGTCCTATCAGCAAATGGATGGAAGGTCCCATCAAGTGGGCACCCTTGGACTTTTCCCCAACAATGACTGGATGCTAGGCAGAGCAGGTTCTTTTCTAGGCCATGGAGTAGTCCACCTGTCGAATCGGTTGAGTAGAAGGCAGTTGCCCTTCTGGAAGAATCTGGGATTCTGCTCTGTGTTGTACCACAATGGGCTTGACTGGTCTTTATGGAAGGTGTGTGTACACTGTGAGTGTGTGTGTGTGTGTGTGTGGTCTTCTTACTCTTTCATCCGTTGTGTTCACTCTGTTTGGAGGTGCTGGTCCCAAGGACCTCTGCATCCCAATGCTTAGACCTTATCACTTCACCCTCCCAAGGGAAGGGAGCAAAGTTTCCCCCACTATCCCCATCAAGAAACCAAAGCTGAGGTCATGGGAACACCCAGATGTGGCAAGGGAATTGGTTAGGCTCTGCCTGCCTCCTCCTGCAGGAGGACCAAAGGGTCTGACAAAGTTAGCTTTCAACTCATGCTCCCCAGCCCTTAGAGCCAGGCACTGTGCGCTTGTCCCATCAGCGCATGCATGCATGGGCTGTCATGGAAAGGGAAGTAGCTAGACCAATCCCAGAGCAGAAAGAGACAGGCGGTTCTCTGCCCCTCCTAGAGCCCAGTCTCCATCGGACCCCTCCTCCTCCCTACAATGTGCAGAGGCAGTGTGCCTGCCTCCCCAGTAGTCTCTGAATGTGGGATTCATCAAGTCCCTTTGGGTCTGTGATGGAGAGAGAGCGTGAAGCAGGGTCTGCAGGCACGGTATTGACTCATGACTAATGAAACCTAGTACTTGGCTCCTAGCAGTGGATTCAGTGACCACCTTTGTCTTGCACATATGGAGGCCCCCCCCTGCCCTCTTCAGATTCGGGGTGGAGAGAGCCACTGTATCAGACTCACCCTTCCTGAGTAGTGGCATAAGTGGCCTCTTCCCACTGCCACCTGTTCAGACTGTCCTTGGCCTCAGGAACTTCTGAGCACTAGAGTTAAGAGATATTCATAAATCATATACCTGAGTCACATACCTGTGGCTTCTTCACTCAGTAACCAGCTTAGGCCACTTACACCTGCACAGACTCCCACTGGCCACACACCTTATATACAACACTGTTTCTCCTGATTCTGAGAGCTCAGAAGTCCAAGGTTAAGATGCTGGAGGATTTGATGTTCAGTGAAGGCCCATTTCCTGGTTTATAAGTGTCTTTTCATAATAACATCAGGTGGCCAGAGCCTGGAGCCTACTCTGGGGCCTCTTGTGTAGGGCACTAATCCCACTCATGATATGTTATGGGTTTTTTAGGGTAGCAACAAGCTAGGCTCAGTCACCTCACTGATATAGGGCCAATTAAAGAAAGGAGTAGTGGGGATTGGGGTAGGGGGAAAAAGATGTATACAATATGGCTGCACAGGGAAGAGGAACAGAAGAGGAACCAGAGACGCCCCCCCCAAGTCCATCTTTAGGAGTACCGACAGGTTTGGTTTTAAATAGAGGACAGTAAGAGTATAACTCTCCAGTCCTCATTGTCAGCGCGTGGCTCTGCACTTTAGAAGCCCATCTCTGTCTCAGCAACATCCTGCTAGGTGGGTGGATGCGTTGTCAGATCTGTACCAAGTCCCTCCCTGGGAGGCAAGTTCTGGCTTGCACCAGGGCTTCCGCTTATCCTTTCCTTAGAGAGGAACTCAAGCAGAAAATCATAATTCCTTGTGGTCCACTACCTCATAGATTGATAGCTGGAAGGGAGGGAGCAGGTCTTTCTTTGAGAATGTTCTCCTGCTGACCAGAGGTTACTTTGGTAGTGTTTGTTTGTTTGTTTGTTTGTTTTTGGAGACAGGGTTTCTCTTTGTAGCCCTGGCGGTCTTAGAACTTGCTATGCAGACTAGGCTGGTCTCAGACTCACAGAGATAGATCCACCTGCCTCTGCCTCCTAAATGCTGGCCGGGGTTAACCACTAGGGTAGTTACAGGGCCTTAGGTGCTAAATACTTGTAAAACCCTGCCTCTTAGTTATCACCTCACCCTGCAGATTAGATCTCAGCATATGAATAGGTAAGTGTGGGGGTGGGGTGGGGTGGGGAAGGATCCATGCGTTTGCTTTACTAGGAAGTATGAGTCCTTTCTTAGCCACGGTGCGCCTCAGTTTTCATCACCTGTAAAGTAAGAATAATAATATGGCACTTCCACGCAGGGTTACCACGCAGACCAAATAAGACCGTGTATGCTAGGAGCTACGCTCAGGGCTCCGCCCACAGGAAGCATTCAGTAATTGGCAGGTCTGATTACTACTGTTCAGAGCGGAGGCATCCAGAGACAGGAAACTCACGGGGAGCTTGTTAGCAAGCTCCTGGTTCCTAGGAAACGTTTCAAGTCCTGAGCAGAAAGGTGCTGGGAAGGATAATGTGTTTGTATTTCTAAACCACAAGTTGATCCATATCTTTCCTCTTTGGCCCTAACCTGGGCTCACGGCCCTAGCTGTGCCAGTCAGATGTTACAACAGGCCCGACAGCCACTGACTGTCAGAGAACTGGGAAGTGCTCACTCCACCCCATGTGCCACCCTGAGGCCCTTAAAGATTGCTCTGGCTGGCTGGCCAATATTCCAAGAGCCCCTTCTGGTGTTTCCTGTACTTTTTCCAAAGCTTCTGTGTGAATTCCCTGAGTAACAGACCTATGCCAGAGACCATGTCTCCTCAGGGGAGTGCATGCCTGCTGTCCCATATCCTTGACACCACAATAGGGGGAAGAGGCCTAGAGTGCATGCCCACAGGAGGCAACACTCTTTAGTCTGTTACTAGGACTTTCCACACTGTCGTCCTGCTCTCTCCTCTGAGGCAGGCTTGAGCTAGGCATGGATCAGAGAAACACAGAGAAGAGGGACAAGGAGACACAGGGGAATTAGCCACTCAATCGACCCTGCAGATCCCAGCCATACCAACCCGCTGGGCACCATCCCACCTAGTGCAGCTGAACTTGTGTAGAAGCAGTGGGACATGTAGAAGTGTGGCTTGGTGTGTGTTAGACCCTACGCCAGGGATGCCCCCAGTGTAGTCCTGTACTGATCATGGGAACTTTTCTCTAGCAAATCTTGCTGAGAGCAGGTTTGGTTAACTTCATCAATGGAGGAGTCATTACCTCCTTGGCCCATCTTGCTTGAGAACCCCTGCCTTTCTTGAGGCCCCAGTCCCCAGTCCAGCTTCCAAGGGTGGAGGGGGAACCTAGGGTTTTCTAAACCTATTCTTTGTAAGGAAAGGATGGAGACTTGACTGATGTCTACTCTGGGATATGTAATCCTTGATTCAAACCAAATTAGATGCCAATTGACTTCTGATAATATTCTAATATTCATATTTTATTGAAATTCAACAATTCAAAATTAATGCTTAGAGCCATGGTTTTGGCATATAAAGGTATTTTATTAAAAGATAGTAGCTCATGTATACTTGTGGATCAGTTAAAAAGACAATTTAGGGTGTTGATTCTAGCTTCAATGCTGCATTTCTTTCCAGCTTTGATTTGTAGTTCATTTCAAACTCACAACAACCAATCTTGTCCTTTGTTCCACACAACACAACCTTCTTCCTACAGGCAACATCAGACAAGTACCTAGGCCCCAGAGATCTGTGGGGAAACCATTTGTATCACTGCAAGGGCCTCTGGCAGCTTCCTGGCTGCCTACAGAAGTCAGGGTTTTGCTTAGGATGCCCAAAGGAAAGAGAATCCACTTAGGAAAAGCACAGAGGAGACGGGGCAAAGCAGAGAGCCACAAAATGTGCATATCTGTGTTGGGCGGATGATCAGGAGAACCTGTAATCAGCTGCCGAAGCCTCTGTACGACCCTTCCACTGCACATAAGCCTGCCACCATGCCTTCTCCAGTAGAGCGGAGGGCATGGAGGTCTGAGAGGCAATCAGACAGGGCATAGGCCTTTGTGGGTCTGTCAAGAACCCATGAATCACCTCCATGCTGGTTAGTAGAGCCCTGTCATAAGCTCTAGGTTAGCTACCTAACCCACAATGAAGATGACTTAATCAGAAATGTCACCCATAGGGCTAAAGAATCCATGAGCAAAAATAGACAGCAAACATGATGTCACTTAAAAGACAAAGCCTGAGATACCAGCAGTGGTGACCAAAAAAGCAGTACTGTCCTCTGTCCAGTATTCCCTGTCTGTGATACCAGTCACCTAGCCCCCCACAGGAAGCAGCCCTTTGAGTGCCAAATGTACATATTTCTAAGCCAGAATCCCCTTAGCACTCAGCAAATACAGTTCTCTCAAGGAAGGACAGAGAAGGTCTTTTCTATTCCTTGTTTGGGGGAGGAGACAGACAGGTGGTCACTGCTTCCCCCAAGCCAGGTAGAGGGCTCCTGCAGGAACTTACTCTGTTCCCGTGTGCCAGGCTGCTTACAGTCCCTTTCCTGTAATCTTGAAGCCACATAAAGTTCTCAAGACTAAGCCAGGATGACAAAGAAATCAGAATCCCTTTATATCCTGCTCTCCTGCCTGCACAAAGAGGCCAACCCAGGACAGTCGCAGAGCTGGGGAACTTGTCCAGACTGGCAAGCAAGCCAAGATGCAGGATTTCAGGGCTCGGATCGGGCCCTGAGAGATGTGCGAGTGGGCACATCTTGGGGAGTGGGCTCCGGGCTCCAAAACAGGCATTTGCGAGCTACTTAACGAGCTGATTGCACAACTGCCGCTTAGTAGATAATCCAGGTCCTGGCTTGGCGCCTCGGGGAGGTCGCGGCTGGCAGGCGGTGGTCGGCGGGGCTGGAGCCGAGCTGCTGGAGGGAAGGCGGTGGGCATGCAGCTGCCCCTTGGTCGAGCCCGGAGCGCCCCTCGCTATCTCTCCGGAGCTCCCGCGCTCTCGGCGTCCCACCTGAAGCCACACCCTGCGGTCCAACTCCGCGCCAGGTGAAGCGGGCGTCGCACCGACGTGCTGCCGCCCCTCCTTGCCGTGCCCGCGCCGAGGTCCCTCCCGCGGAGGGCGGGCCCGGCTACCGCGGCCTCTCGGGGCTCTCCGTGGCTTCCCGCTTGGCAGGTGGGTGCCTGGGGCCCCGCGGAGGATCGGGGATCCCTGGAACCCGGATGGGGATTACGGCTCTCTAGGACCCAGGCTTGCCGCGCGCTCACGGCCCCTGCCCCGGGCTCTCAGTCCCCGAAGTTCGGGAATGGCTCGCCGCAGGTCCTAGGAGCCTATGGGCTCCTGCACACGGGCTCGGCGACCCACCTCGGCGTGAGCGCCGCACGGGACCGATCGCGCGGGGACAAGGGCGACCTCCGAAGTGGTGCTGCGCCCCCTCCCCCACCCTCTCCAGTCCCACTCTCTGCGGCTCAGCAGGCACCGGAGTTCGCTCTGTCGCTAGGCGGGCGGGGTGCGGTTCCCAACGTCCTGGACTCCAGCCAGTCGCAGAATCCGCGGGGACACTTCATTACATTGATCACACTGTGCTTCTCCCTAGGCCGGCAGAGGACTGGCCCTGGAAGGTCCCGGGATCTCCCGCCACCTCCATGCTCTAGAGAGCTGACCGCAGAAGGGAGAAAGGAGCGGAGAGAAGGCCACAGGAGGTGAGTGAGGGGCCTCCTGCTCCAGACCTTCCTAGGCGGTAGGTTGGGAGGGGCAGTGGGAGGGCAGGGGGCTCTCCTGAGCTGGATTCCTCCAGGTACTGTTAGACAGTGGCAGTGGCCCGGTGGAGGTGCCATTTCTCAATCCATTGCCTGTGTCAGATAAGTCATTCGCAACCTCTTCCAACACATGGTAGGCCAGCAGGGAGTCAAATGCCCCGCCCAGTCTCTGATGTCATCAGGTTTGATAACCCGCTGAACAAGGCAGTGTCCCAAAGCTCAGGTCCACAGAATGCATGCAAGAGGCTTCCAGACAAGAAAGACGGTGGCAAACCCAAGTTTGTGCTCACCAGTGCAGGAAGCCCTGCTAACAGTGTCCAGCTCATTCATTCCACGCTCAGAGAGTAGCTCTCCGTGTGGGGGTGTGCTGCCGGTATCACCAGGGGCTAAGGCATAAGAGTTCTGGGGATGTAAGCCAGATTCTCTGCATTTTTTTTTGCCATATTCTAATGCTTTTTAAGTTATTTTGGCATTTTTCTGTGTTAAGGTGGGGAGTGGTCCCTGGTCCAGTGGGCCTGGGAACACATTTGGAACCAAATGGTGGTGGCTTCGGACCCCCACGTTGCTGTTGATTACTTAGGCAGTTGTTTTTCTCCCTAAAAGTTTTAACGTCTGTAAAGTGGGGTCCAGTGTCAAGTGGTGAGGATTAAGCTGTCCACATAGGACAGCTGAAATGTAAACCCGGAGTAGTAAATGTTCAACAGCCCAAGATGGTACCTCACCAGCCCTCAGCTAGAAGGGCTTACGCTACCTTGAATGGGGACCTTTGAGACAATGTGGTCCACTCCGCAAGATATTTTGGAGGGCATTAGAGCCAAATGATAGATATAAAGTGAAGGCAGAGAGAAGAGAGAGAGAGAGAGAGAGAGAGAGAGACTTTAGTAAGGTAAATAATAGGAGGTCCTAACTCACCACCTCTAGCACAGGGGAAGGGGCCACATCTAGAAGGAGATCCAGCTTTACAGACAGAAACAGCAGCAACATCTGTATGTATTCACATGTGTTCTCACATGTTCATGCCTGAGCTGAGCATATTGTTACCTTGGGTACTTTTGGGACACCAGGAGTCTTTGGCTTGTGGCTTCTGTGTCCATCTCTGCTCTTAAGTAGCTGTGTGACATGGCAGGCTGTTTGACATCTCTGGTACTCCTCCTGGTCGGAGCTTGAAGTCAGAAGGACTTTGTATCCCAACCTCTCCATGTATAATCAAGGAGAACAGCTTTTCTCAGAACCTCGGTTTCTCCATCTGTAACACGGAGCCCAGAATGCCTGCACAAACCATCGATTCAAGAATCAAAAACACCCAGGATGGTGTTATAACTGAGGAGCAGAGGCAGGAAGAGCTCTGTGAGTTCAAGGCCAGCCTGGTCCACATAGTGAGCTCCAGGGCAGTCAAGGGAGACTCTGGCAAAGCAGGTTCCACCTACCTCACAGTAGGTTTTGAGCATAAAGCAGGGAGGACCACAAGAGGGCTCTGGACAACTAAGGGCCATAGACATATAAAGCAGTCTTGTGGCTGGGGAAGGGACTGAGGACCAGGGTTTCTACATGAAATCACTGACATCTGACGGTAAGAAGGGCCTGCAGTGCCCTGAAGGAATGCCATTCTTCATCCTTCTTAGAGGCAGTGCCCAACTTAGAGCCTCATGCCCAGGACAGCCCAGGGCTGTCTTGCATCTTGCATCTTGCATCTTGCATCTTGCATCTTGCATCTTGCATCTTGCATCTTGCATCTTGCATCTTGCATCTTGCATCTTGCATCTTGCATCTTGCATCTTGCATCTTGCATCTTGCACCAGAAGCAGGATGGTACAAGACCAAGACTCTAGGCACAGCACACAGAGGTCGGAGAGCTGGACTAGTGTGAGCGGCTGCTGGACCAAGCACTGTTAGAGTGGTCTGGAACTGGGCCAGACAAAGCCCAAGTCAATATTGACTGTCCTGAGCTGGCTAGCCTGCTCCTCAACCTCTCATTCAGCAGGAGTGTTGACATTAGCTACTGAATGAGCTTCAGCATTGTATTCTTTTAAACAACAGCCCTGTTATCTCTCCCTTGGGGTTCTCTGCGGCCTGTTGTGTGGGAATGGTAGGAAGATGTAGTCCCACTTCTTCTGCCTGGGTCACACAAGTGGGGTAACAGAACCTCTGTGTCCTTCGCAGCTTTCTGGGGCCTTCTGCACCATGGCCCTATGGAGCTGTACAAAGCCACCAGAGGGCCACAGCTTGAGTCTGGAGGTAGCAACTGAGTCAAAAGCAGGTGAAACTTTCTCCTAGTGTTGTCTGGGAAATCAGATAGGAAGCTGGGGTGCCACCTTCCCTGACTCTCAGGGCAATGTAGAGAGAAACAGAGCAGGCCTGGAGCCTAGTGGAGGCTGAGCAGTAAGAGGGCCACACATGCCTTGGGCAGGGACAGGAGCTCCTTGTTGCTGAACATGTTTAAGCAGAGGGTAGCCGGACTTCTCTTGGGAATACCATGGGCAGAGGCAGAAGGGTAGTTCAGAGGCTTCGTGGAGTGGGCATCTCATTCTCTGGGGCAGGATAACCAGCATCTATTTGGAAGAAGCAAGCTCACCTTTCCCCAAAATGAAGTCATATTTACTATGGTGTGCAGACTAGGAGTGAAGCTGGCGCATAGTAAATGATATAATTTGATATTTAGGCAAACTCCAGAGAGTAAAGGCTAAGGAAAATCTTCCTGGCCAACAAGACAATTGAAGCTATCTTCTGTTCCCAGAAATTTTCAGTCAGGGAGCTGAGGAGGCCCGCCATTCCTCCTAGAGGGGTGGGGTGATGGACCCAAGGTGAGTTTCAAGGAAGCTCACATGGAACGAACAGGGCCTCCACAGGTCACACGGGGCCTCGATAGTGGCAAAAATGGGAACATTTCTAAGCTCTGTAGAATCCGGGAAGATTGCCTCTGTCTTACAGTCTGATTTTGAAGTAAGTAGGCCCTTCCTTAAGAAATCTTGGGAAATACCACTTGAGTGGGGTGGGGTCCTGACAATCAACTGCAGCCAAATTTGCCTCAGGTCTAAACAGACCCCGTCTTTTCTTGCTGCTATCCTTGGGTGAGTAATTGGGTTTGTGTGGTCATCTCATTCCTCACCTCTGTGATGGAAAGCAAAGAGGACTCCTCAGACCAGCGGATACACATCTTGAATTTGAGGTGCTCGGCCTAGAGCCTGGCCCTTCAAACCTGAGGGATTCTTGTTAAAAACCACTCCAACCGCTCCCTTAGTAAGAACAGGCTGTTCTCTTTCGCTGTGCCTGAAGAGGCTGGCCAAAGGGAAAGAATTTCTTCTCCCATCAGCAATGGATACAAAGGCTGAGACCTAAAGATTAGTTCAAGGCCACAGATTCCAAGATTCCTGCCAAGCCTTAGGGCACTAGACATGAGCTCCGAGAAGCATGGCCTGAGCCTTCTTGTGAGGAAACTGAACCGTTACTCCACGCTATGTCACCAGCACCTGAGCTGGATGTCTGTCACTCACTATTCTATGTTTCCCAGCCTCCTTCCTGTATCCCAGAACTTGCTTGTGTAAGTAACTTAATCTAACCTACTCCAGTTCCCTTCCCAGGAGCTGCACAACCCTCTCCACTCACGATTATTCTCAGCTTGTGGTCCCTTCCCTGAATCTCTTCAGTGGATCCTTGAAAGGCACTCAAAGTGCAGAAACCTGAAGTCACCCAAAGCCAGGTGTGGCAGGGTAAGGTGGGTGACCACACTGGACATTCACTACTGATGAAAGCAGGGCTGGCAGATTAGGAGAACAACTGATATTGATTCAAGATAGGACCCAAAGGTGACTCCCAAATAGCAGTTGCAACAGATGTATATTACCCCAAGGGCTCTGCTGTAAAGTTTCTGTCCATCTTGGGTCTCTATAGCTCTGTCTGGGATCTGTGAGGAGCTGGCTGTGTTGTCTTGTCTCCTCCAGGAGCAGCAGTTTGAAAGCTACCCTCTCATCCTCCAAGTGGATGCTTGAACTGTTTTCCCTGTCCCTATGGCATCATGGGGACATCAAACATGGAACCCTGCCCACTTCCCTGTGAGCCAAGTCTATGGTTACCACCTCCAGGGACTTTGTTTTTAATATATGCCAGATCCTCGTCATCACGGTCCCTAGTGAAACCTTTAAAAAAAAACATTTTGCCCACCCCATACACAGTATAAAACAGTCTGGTTCCATATAAAGTAAGGGGTAACCTACAAGTCAGGATAGCCCTGCTTACCAGGGCTCAGACAAGCCCCGGGGTCAGGTGGAGAGAGAAGGCCCCATCCCCCCAACTTTAGACTTCCATTGGTTTTCATTGGGTCATTAGCTAGATCCTGCTCCCTGCTGGTGAAGACTTCCAAGAAGAAGATCGTTAGCAGAGCATTGCACATAGTGCATAGGTGGGAATAGGAGTGGCATTGCTCGCTGCATAGGTGGGAATAGGAATGGCATTGCTCATTGCTTAGGTGGGCATAGGGACGGCATTGCTCGCTGCATAGGTGGGCATAGGGACGGCATTGCTCACTGCTTAGGTGGGCATAGGGACGGCATTGCTCGCTGCATAGGTGGGCATAGGGACGGCATTGCTCACTGCTTAGGTGGGCATAAGCCTAGAGCAGGGCTCATGCAATCTGATCTGGCTTTAGTCCCCACCCCCACCCCACACATACATGGTCACTTCCTGTTTTGGTGATCTGGGGCAGCCTCTGTCCTCCTTAGACTCTTTATCTAGATGATGAGAGATGACTACTCCCTTGCAGAGCTGCTAGCCCTCAGGAAAGGCCTGACAGCTACTCAACAACAGCTCTGGCCTTTTCTGAGTCTTCAAACCTCCTTGGCCTCCAATCCCTCTCTCAGTGATCCCAGGCCTGTGGCTCCCTGAATGTCACACCAGCACCTCTCTGGGGTTTACTGCCTATGGCAGCACTTCGCCCAGAAAGTGTCTGCCAGGAACTGCTACATTCTTTCTGCTAGGCTCCCTGCCAGAGGAGCCTCCTCCTCTAACTGGTGTTGGCTGGAGTCAGCCCTCCTAGCACTGGGCACCCTGCTCTGATCCAGTTATGGGTCAGAGAGCTGGGAGGTAATGTTGAAAGCATAGTGCACACCTAGCCTGGGCTCTGATCCTCAGCCAGCCTGGTGTCCGACAGAAGAGTCGGGAGGCCAGCCGCTTTGGGTCTGCCCATGTCTACATCAGGTCTGAGGCCACACCCTCTTTCTCAGCCTAGGCAGAAGGGAACGTATGGTTTGGGAGGAAACTCCCGCCCTGCTCGTCTTTGGATGAATCGAGCGGTGGGTGACATTTGAAGACTGGTATAGCCTGATTTGATTGAACACTCCAGCATGGGGGCAAGTGCAGCAACTGCTCTCTCAAGGCTCTTGGACCTATGTGGGAAGGAAGGCCTAGATGCCAAGTTGGAGACCCCTGAATAAGCAGCTGTCCTTGGCAGAGGACATGGATATCCTGCCTCACTCATGGGGCCTGGGCAACACTGGCTATCATGGATCCCTCTTCTATTTAAAAGTATTTTGAGGTCTGGAGAGATGGCTCAGTGGTTAGAGCATGTACTGCTCCTGCAATTTGGTTCCCAGTACCCAGGTCAGTCAGGTGACACACAATTGTCTGTAACTCCACTTCCAAGGAGTCTTACACCCACTTCTGGCCTCTGAGGGAGCCTGCACTCACACGCACACACCTACGCACAGGTACATGCTCATGTGTAAAAATAAGCCATAACAAAATAGTTACAAACATTGTTATCTGGGTGTGGTAATCCACTCCTGTAACTCCAGCACTTGGAAGTGTGAAGCAGAAGGATTAATAGAAGGCCATCCTGGGCTACATCTGTAATGACAATTTGGAATTTTGGTTTCTTTAAAACAAAACACACAGAAATATTATAAGAATGTTTTTGTCTTAATCCCAGGTGTGGATATTGGGGCTGCTTCCAGGTGTCCATAGCAGCTGACTATGATGTGTGTTGTGCTTTAGCAGGGTGTGGTCTTGCCGGTAGCAAATAGTTTCTGAGATAGTGTAATGTTTGGAATTCTGGGGACTTCTAAGGGGGTATATAAATGCTAGGGCCAATAGGTGGGATGTTGGAGGGGATGTTGTGGGGATGTTGTTGGTTGTTAATGGTTGTAGTTTGTTAAGTAGTTGTGTACAAAGAAGAAACTACAACAACAACAAGAAGAAATTAGATATCCTGACATCGAAGATCAAACTTGCCCCAAGGAATTCGATGCCCCTGATTAGCAGGAAGTAGTCTAATGATAATGTCACCCCCTTTCTGACCCCTAACTTTATTCAGGGATCTCTTTTCTTCCCTCTCTATCCTTTTTTCTTTCTTATCTAATATGAGGGAGTTGAAAGAGTAGAACAAGAGTGGAGAAGGGGTGTTGGAGAGATGGCTCAGCAGTTAAGAGCACTGACTGCTCTTTCAGAGGTCTTGAGTTCAATTCCTAGAAACCACATGGTGGCTCACAACCATCTGTAATGGGATCCAAGGTCCTCTTCTGATATGTATAAAGACAGCTACAATGTACTCATCATATATGTAAAATAAAGAAATAAAAAAAAAATAGAGTGGAGCAGGGTAAAAGACATAAAGTATCCAGAGAAAAGCTACAAATGTCGTAAAAACCCTATCAAAAAAAAAACAAAAAACAAAAAAACAAAAAAAAACGGGTTGTTTTCCTTAGAAGAACAGGGAGGTGGCATAGGAGGAAAGCCTCCTGCCCCACCAGCTAAACTTAGCGATTATCTTCATGTGTTTCCTTCCTATTGCACTGGCAAATGGCAGAGGTGAAATTTTAAGTAATGATCCCCTATTCCTGTTTAGACAAAGAAAACCTTGGTGTTTTAATTTGCTTCTGGGCTCCATGAACACAGACAGGTGTGGGACCCATCATGTCAGCAATTCCAGAAGAAACCATCAAACTTGGGTCCAATATAGTCATCACATATAGGGGAATGAGGAGGGGACAGACAGACTGTACACACACACAGACACACACACACACACACACACACACAGCCATCAGTTTTATGATTTTCCCTTTCACATGTGGGTTATGATTTGTCTCTATTTAATTTAAGGGTATGCCAAGAGCTCATTTCTTCAGCTTCATTCCCCCCACACACCCCCATGGATATTTAATTGCTTCAGCTACAGAAAAGATCATCTATTCCTACCATATAGCAATGTCACCTTTGCCATAAATCAAGTGACCTCATCTGAGTGGGTCTATTTCTGGATTCTTGCTTCTGTCCCGTTGCTCTGTTTGTCAGTCCTTGTGCTGTTTCTACAGCATATTAATTACGCTAGCTTTATGGTAAACCTCGATATATATTTAGTATAGTCCTCCAACTTTGTTCTCTCAGATTGCTGCAGCTATTCCTGGTTCTCTGTTTCCCTGCACATTTTAGAATCAGTGTGTCAGTTTCTGCCACAAGAAATATGCTGAGCCTGAAATAAGTCTGTAGGTTGACTTGGGAGTAACTGACATCTTCACAGTGTGAACTCCTCAGCAGACGAGCATTCTTTAATATCGCTAATAATGTTTTATAGCTTTAAATATGAAGAAATTTATTCCTGGGTGTTTGCTATTTTTAATGTTAGATGATAAATAATGCCATTTCATTTCTCTCTTTTAAATTTTATCTTTATTTTATTTTGCACGTGTATGTATGTGCTTTGTATATCAGCCTGCAGAGGTCAGAAGAGGGCGTCAGATCCACTGGAACTGAGGTGCCAGGTGGCTGTGAGCTGCCATGTGGTTGCTGGGAACCAAACTCAGGTCCTCTGGAAGAGCAGTCATTACTTTTAACCACTGAGCCCTCTCTCCAGTCATCATCATTGTCGCCGTCTTCTTCCTCTTCCTTTTCCTCCTCCTCTTCCTCCTCTTCTTCTGACAGGCTCTCTAGCCCAGGCTGGCCTCAGTGCATGCTGGCCTTGATTTGAATTACCCTGCCTCATCTGGTATTACAGGTGTGAGCTACTTTGCACACAGCTTTATTTCATTTTATATCGTAATTCAATTAACTTTTACTTACGGTGACCTTGAATTGAGAACTTTCTAAATTAATTTGGTTGTTGCAGATTCTTCTGACTTTCCCACTTTCACAAACATGCTGTCCCAAGCACAGTTGGCCTGACCAATGTTCCCCGATTTCTTAAATCTCGATCTGATCTCCTCCTACCCGAAGCTCCACTGACTACTCTGTTAGCCCCCAACCTCTGTAATCCCCTGACTGCTGGTCTTTCTCCCCGGATCTCTCTGCTGTCTCTGGGGGGATCTTGTCAAGGGATTGCTGTTAGGGTGAACTCTGGAAGGAAGGTATGGGGTCCCTGACACCACTTGATGCCTTCCCTCCCCATGGAGGAGGTGAAGAAATCAGGGTTCTCAGAAGAAGGCCTCAGGCAGTTCTTTTGTGGCTCTAGATGTATTTGCACCTCTAGAAGATTTCCCAGCTACAGAGGAGGCAAGCGGATCTGTGTCTTAGTCAGGATTTCTATTGCTGTGGTGAAACAATGTAACCAAAAGCAAGTTGGGGAGGAAAGGGTTAATTCAGCTTCTAGTTCCAGCTAACAGTCTGTTACTGAGGGACATCAGGACAGAAGCTGGTGCAGAGGCCATGGAGGAGTGCTACTAACTGACTTACTCTTCATTGCAAACTCAGCCTGCTCTCTTATAGAACCCAGGACCACCAGCCCAGGGATGGTACTAACCACAATGGGCTGGGCCCTCCCCATCAATCATTGAGAAAATGCTCTACAGCCAGATCTTACTGAGGCACTTTCTCAATTGTGGTTCCCTCCTTTCAGATGACTCTGGCTTATGTCGAGTTGACATAAAACTAGCCCACAGAGTCTGCTAACAATCCAGGGGGAGGGTCTGCCTGAGAGGCTGTGGAGACTGGCCTTACTGACCAAAGCAAGAGCAGAGGCCTAAGCAGTCCAAAGAGGCTGCGTAACAGAGGTATGAAGTATCGTGTCTGCATCCGGAACCTAGAGTTTTAGTCATGACCCCTTGAGAAGGACATGAGAGAGGAAAGAACTTCCCAGACCCAAATCTACCCAAGTGTCAGAGTCTGAAGACCCCAGCATAGGCACGAGGTGAGCGAGAACACAACTAGAGAGATGGCCAGCGTCTGCTGGGAATCCATCGCTTGCCCTCACTAACCTTGTAAGCTTCTTCCACAAACACTAGAGAGAAGCACAGAGGCTCAGGCTGCTTGGGTAACTGCTCCAAGTCACTCCTATTAGGGTGGAGGCCCTCAGCAACTCAGTGATGCGTTTCAATGTAAAGTCTTCAGTCTCCAGGGTTCTGGAGCCGCTGCTCCGCCCTTAGGGGATATTAGAGTCTGCTGATCTAGGGCGCGTGCTATGGATTCCACTGCCTTACATATAGCAAGTTCCTGGTGAGGAAGTGGCGGTCCTTCTGCCTTTTTTTGGTGGGACTATTGCCTGCAACCTCTCCAGAACCTGCCAAAGCGATGGAGAAAATGCTTTCTCTGCAAGGAGAGCAGTCAGAGATGGCAATGGCCCTGCATGGCAGCTCTTCAACTGGAAGAGTAATCCACAACCTTCACACGGAGAAACAGTGTAAGCTCTATAAGGCAGTGCATTCAGGGTCCCAGTCACTCCAGAGACAGAGGCAGAGGGATAACCCTTGGGGAGACATGGTAAGACCCTATTCAGAGTCAGAGACATATTGATTCATTCCATTTCTGAAATGTTCAAAGGCACTCAAGTGTAGTTTATCAGTATGTTTAGTCAAGCCTGGTCCCTAAGAGTGACCAGGACAGCCCTTTGGAAGCCCCTCTACACCATTTCCATTGACGGAGTTCAGTAGAGCCTCATGCTAACTCCAGATCAGCAAGGTGAGGGGTGCAGGCTTGACTACATTCTGTGAAATATCCTAGGATAAGATTAAAATCCACAGAAAGTGGCTAAGTGGGACTCTCTGCCTTTTTGTGGAGAACTTGACCTATAAGTTATCTACCCTGGCCCTAACCAAGGCCGACCCTTTGGCTCAGCCCTTTTCAGAGTTAAGGCAAAGTGCACGCTCGTGAGGCGGACCCTTTTGGCGCTGCCAAGTCACATGGTACCCATTCGGCCTGGGCATCAGTGCTGCAAATTGGCTGTTGGGCTTCTTGCTAATGTGTGTTGCTTTAACAGGTTTTCTATTAGTCAGTCAGCAACAAACAAGAGTTGACCGTGATGAAATTTTTAACAAATCATTTGATTCAGTTTGCTAGTTTTGTTTAGACTTTCACATCTATGGTCTTTTGTGGTGGGAGGGGTATCACAGTTTAGACAGGGTCTTATAATATAGTTCAAGTTAGCCTCAAACTCACAGCAATCCCCCTGCCACAACTTCCCAGAAGCTGGGATTACAGCCATATAACACCATGCCCAGCACATGTGTACGTTCTTAAGTGAGATTGGTTCAGACTTTTCTTTTCTTGAATTCTTATTTGGCTGAAGAGACAAGATCATACCAGCTTCAGAAAAAAGTCTGCCGGTCTTCCTTCCATTTTGTAGTTCTTCCATGCAGATTGATACTTGCAATGGGCTTTGGGTTTTATAAAAGCACTCCTTGGCAGGCAACTTGACACAAGCAATAAGGTGGGCACCTCTTTTCCTTGCTTGTAGTCTACATGGCTATTTATTTATTATAGCACCTTTGTTGTTTCTACAACTGCTCTACTGGGAGTCAGCCATTTCCCCGAGGAAGTCCAGGAGAGAGTAAGAAAAGCCCTTGGGATAGAGTAGTATGCTAAGAGAGATACACACAGGCCTGAGCCTGATACCCAGTACCCACTGATCCACCCCAGGGTCCCTGGGACCATCTCAGCTAACCCTCTTGCAGGCACCATGTTCCGCAAGAAAAAGAAGAAACGTCCTGAGATATCAGCCCCGCAGAACTTCCAGCATCGTGTCCACACCTCCTTTGACCCCAAGGAAGGCAAGTTTGTGGGTCTGCCCCCACAATGGCAGAACATTCTGGATACACTGAGGCGGCCCAAGCCTGTGGTGGATCCTTCTCGAATCACACGGGTGCAGTTGCAGCCCATGAAGGTAAGGATAAGGAGGGCAGGCTTGCAGCCATGTTCAGCCTCTCCCACTGCACAGGAAGTTGTCTGTGAGACCCCCAGCGGCACCAGCAGGGTCCACTTGAGTATCAGAATCAAGTCTCCTGTCTCAGTTCTCTGCTAATCAGCCTTCCTACCTGGGGAGAACTTTAAGCTGGGTGTGAGGGCTCTCTGTTATAAGCCCAACGCTTGACAGGCTAAAGCAGTCATAATGCTAGGAGTTGAAGGACTAGCCTAGGCTACAGGGTGAGGCCCTGTCTTGAAAAAATTCTCCCCAAACCATCAAAACTAACTCATCCACCACTTAGACCTTTAGCCCCAGAGGAGATACAGCTGTCACAGACCAAGGGTCACATGAGGAGACTTAAGAGTTGGTTTGGAGTTGAGGTCAGGAGACTTGTCATAGTGGATGGGAGGTGAGGAGGTCTCTCTGAAGACCACTAAAGAAGATCTAAAGCCTGAAGTGCTGAGTTCGCCAGCTCCCTGGGCTCAGCTGACCCACCCACTTTTCATGTTGGACCCTAACCTTGAGGCTGCCCTATCTGCCCTGCCAACCAGGGCTTTCTCCCCATAGCCTTATAGATTCACTGTGAACACGGGTGAATATCTCAAACCCTAACACATGGACGGTGATAATGGAGGTGTGTGGGTGGGAGGCTCTGAGCCGCCACCTGCCACGAAGGGGCTGTTCTTCCATACTCTTTTGTCTTCCTCCACAGACAGTGGTACGGGGCAGCTCAGTGCCCACGGAGGGCTACATCTCGGGGCTGCTCAACGACATTCAGAAGTTGTCAGTTATCAGCTCCAACACCCTGCGTGGACGCAGCCCCACCAGCCGGCGGCGGGCACAGTCCCTGGGGCTGCTGGGAGATGATCAGTGGGCTGCTGACCCTGATATGTACCTCCAAAGCCCCCAGTCGGAGCACACTGATCCCCATGGCCTCTACCTCAGCTGCAATGGGGGCACACCAGCAGGTCACAGGCAGGTGCCCTGGCCAGAACCACAGAGCCCGCAGGCCCTGCCCAATGGGATGGCTGCCAAGGCGCAGTCCCTGGGCCCTGCTGAGTTCCAGGGTGCCTCACAACGCTGCCTGCAGCAGCTGGGTGCCTGTCTGCAGAGTTCCCCACCTGGTACCTCACCCCCTATGGCCACAGGGAGGCGTGGGGTGAAGGTTGCCAAGCATAGCTCCGAAGAGGCCCGGCCACAGTCCTGCCTAGTGGGCTCGGCCATTAGCAGGCCAGGTGGAGAAGGCAGCCCTAGCCCTAAGAACCAGGAAAGCAGCCTCAAGCACCGGCTCTTCCGAAGCATGTTCCTGTCTACTCCTGCCACAGGCCCGGCAAGCAGCAGCAAACCGGTCCCTCTGCCACAGAACAAGGTATATGACCTGGGGCTTCCTCCTGGGGTCTCTCTAAGGAGGACAAGGAAGCACACCTAGTGACATCCATAGGCCAATAAGTATTAGAGAAGCCAAGCCTAGTGGGGCCCTCCCCACTCACTGGATAAGGATAAGAATGTGGGAAATCAAAACGGTCAACCAGAGTGACCTTGGCTAACGGCTATAGCCTGAATTCACCATCTGAATCCATGTCTTCCAAAGGCTTAGCATGTGTGAGTCACAGGCTGTAAGCCAAGTCATTTCAGGTAGAGAGAAGAGATCACTGTGGCTGGCATTCCTGTTCTCTGAGGCCTGGCACTCCACACTGAGAGGCAGACCCTCCTTTAAAAGCATCTTTAACCAAAATCTCAGGACAGAACCTCAAGGTCCAAGTAGGGATATGTGCCCTTACCTGGAGAGGACAGGGTCTCTCTGCCTCCCTCTTTGGGGGCAGTTCTGAAGCCCCTGGTTCCCTGAGAACTGCAGGGGATTCTGGGTATCGCTCGATGCCTACAGTGACCTCCTCCGCTTCCTCCTCTTTTTCCTCTTCCTTTTCTCTCCATAGTTATTTATTCTGCAATGTGTCCAGAGAAGACCAGAGGGTCACAGGAGAATCAGCCCTCAGTTCTCACTTCTACAGTAGTGTGTGCTTGATTCTTTAATGTCCCTGGAGGGGGACAACTTTCCAGAAGAGTGTGAGCTATGAGAATCAGATATGACTGCACCAGAACTTGGAGTGGCAGGACAGAGGGCTTCTTTCCTGAGACAGAGGGGAGGGAGACTTGGTGGCATTTCTTGGCAGGCAGGTTAGCATGTTTCCCTACTCGCCTGCCTGCCTGCCCATCCTGTCTGCAGTGACAGGGCCACCATTTCTCACTTGGGAGATGATGACGTACTCAGAGTGAGCTCACCTCGGGTCTCCAGTGAATCACAGGAGCAAGCAGGAAAGGGCCTCTCTTAGAGCCGTCATCCCATCTCAGACCTTCCGGGCTCCTGGATCTTGTCTACAAAGCATTGCAATCGCAGTGGATAGTTATTATCAAGCCCCCGAAAGACAGGATGAGCTTGAGGGTTTTAAGCCATGCCTAAGAAACAGCTGCTCATGGTGGTGGGGCCTCCCCTTGAACGGGAGGGCATTGGGAGCAAGCTGGATCCTTGCTGTGGTGATGGTATGACTGGGGTGTAGCCTGAACTGGAGAATGCCTACTAGTGAGCCTACTAGTGCTGCAGGCCACTTCCAGCTGAGGCACCGAGGAGGCCTTTTGGCTTCATACACTCTTGTTCCTCACATATCTGTGAGATTAGGGGTCTCTGGAAGGCTGTGACTTGGGAGACATCCCTACTAAGCTAAGGTGTGACAGGGCAGGGCATAGCCCTAGGGAGGTCAGAGTCAGTTGATCCCTATGTCTGTTTGGGTGAGCTGCAGGGGTCTAAAAGAAAGAGGTGCTAACACTGAGCTGGGCTCTGACAGCATTTGTTTGAACTGCCAGTCACCATGCTGCCCATCCCCATGGAGGACACTGAGAACCCTCATGGGCCATAGTGTATGCCAGGGCTCTCCCGCAGTGGAAGCAGTTGACGGTCATCATGGGCTCAGAGGCAAACTCAGGGGAGTAGTTCCCTTCAAAGCAGAGTTTCCAGATGGCTGGGGCTCTGACAGGCTTGACAGAATCTTCCTTCAACCACCCCTGTGTACTTGCAGAACCCCAGCAAGGCTCTGCTCTTGCTTAGAGTGAGTCCCCAAAGCCTGGGAATAGCATAGAGCTGGCAAGCCTATGGCAGAACCAAGATTTGGGGCACCTGAACAAGCCTAAAGTGTCAGCTCCAGGAGATTTCCTTGAGAGGGTTCAGTGTTGTGGCCATGCGTGAAACCTACTGAGTACAGACATCTGCCCCTGGGATAGGTTAGGGGTGCCCTAGGCAACCTTCTGTGTAGTCCCTGTAGGGTCCCTCTTCATGTGCCTTTTAAAAATACAAGATCCCTGAAGGGGTGGTGAGGGGTGGGCTCCTTTTGCTCCAGCGCTGGCAGGAAGGCTCAGATAGGAGAGGGCTTCACCAGTTTTCAGGGATGGGCTGTCTTTCCTCTGTGTCACCCCCAAATGAGGCTGAGAGTAGCCCCCCCCAACACTTTTTCCTCCAAGGGTTTTAGCCAAGAGGCTAACCTCCTAGATACACAGCCTCACAAGAATGCTGCTACACAGCAGCCATGGCTCCTTCCCTGTCTTGGTTTTGGGAGCCAGTCACAGCTACCCACTGCCTCTTGCCCAGGGCCATCTCCACTCACACCAGGAGCCTCTGACACAGCTTCCCTGAGAAATCTGTCTCCCTGAGGCCTGCTTGTCAATTGCCCAGGAAGAAATACCCAGCTTGAGGCCCCGGTGGTGGGAGGGGGGCTTACTGTCTTTGTCTCCCCTGGGAGTGGGAGAGTGAGTATAAAGAGATGCTCCTGTGCCTGTCCCCTGGGGGATAGGGGGTACATCTGCTGCTCTGGTCAGGTTCAGCTCAATTGTTTGCTTCCTCAATTTAATCTGAAGTCCTGGGTGGCCCTGCTAGTGTCCAGGCCACAGCAGCCAACCCTGCCTTTAGGAAGCTTGTCTCAAATGTTCCTTAACACACCGAATATTGTCTCTTTCCTTGTCTTCGCAGCCCAATTCTGCTTTCCGACCACCACAAAAAGACTCCTCCTCAAACCTGGTAGCCAAGGCCCAGTCCTTGCCCTCAGAGCAGCCCATGGGGACCTTCAGTCCTCTGACCACCTCAGATACCAGCAGCCCCCAGAAGTCCCTCCGCATAGCCCCAGCCGCTGGTCCACTTCCAGGCCGGTCTTCTCCAGCAGGCTCCCCCCGTACCCGGCATGCTCAGATCAGCACCAGCAATCTCTACCTGCCCCAGGACCCCACAGTGGCCAAGGGGGCCCTGGGTGGCGAAGACACAGGCATTGTGACCCATGAACAGTTCAAGGCTGCGCTCAGGATGGTGGTGGACCAGGGTGACCCTCGGCTGCTGCTGGACAGCTACGTGAAGATTGGGGAGGGCTCCACGGGCATTGTGTGTCTGGCCCGGGAGAAGCACTCAGGTCGCCAGGTAGCAGTCAAGATGATGGACCTCAGGAAGCAGCAACGCAGGGAGCTGCTCTTTAATGAGGTGGGGACCTGGCGGGATGCCCGCAGGGCAGTAGAAATGTTCAATGAGGCTTGCACGGCACGTGGGGCCGACTTGGCGGGAGAGCAGGATGGCCTGACCATGGGATACTGTGCTGGGTACTCAGGCTTCTCTCTGCCCTCAGGTGGTGATCATGCGTGACTACCAGCACCTCAACGTGGTGGAGATGTACAAGAGTTACCTGGTAGGAGAGGAACTGTGGGTGTTGATGGAGTTCCTGCAGGGCGGGGCCCTCACAGACATCATCTCCCAAGTCAGGTGGGCATCTGAAAGGGCTGGGCAGAGGGAAGGCCACCCCACCACTGCTTAGACGTGGAGATCAGTTGCCTCTGGCCAATAGGACTAATCTTACTAGACTCCTGTCTATTTGGGGTAACTGAGACTCCATGGTCTTAGATTAAAAATGGGCAAGAAAAACGTGTACTCCGGGGTTGCAGCCTGCTGAGTCTGCAGCCTGGGAGTTGTAGTCCCTTTGCCGGGGACTCCTCTCTACCCAGCCCAGCCACACTGACCACATGGCTCTCCCATGGTGGCTTGCCTTCCCTGTCCAGACTGAATGAGGAGCAGATTGCCACTGTGTGTGAAGCTGTGCTTCAGGCCTTGGCTTACCTGCACGCCCAGGGTGTCATCCACCGAGATATCAAGAGTGATTCCATCCTGCTGACCCTTGATGGCAGGGTAGGTCCTCCCTTTCCACGGCTCAGCTGCCCGCCCTGTTCTCTCTGGTGCCACTCCTCTTCCTGGTCTCTACCTACTTCCTTTTCAACTCCAGGTGAAGCTCTCAGACTTTGGGTTCTGTGCTCAGATCAGCAAAGATGTTCCCAAGAGAAAGTCCCTGGTAGGAACTCCATACTGGATGGCTCCTGAAGTGATCTCCAGATCCCTATACGCGACTGAGGTAAGGGTTCCCTCCATCCCAAGATCTCCAGGCTTAGAGCCACATAGCTCCTCGGTCTTGCCCATGTTAAGTATTTCCACTATTAATGACCCCGGTTCTGAGGTCTCCACTTAATCAGTACCTATTCCCGGTCTTCCTTTTGAGACAGGGTCTCTCCATGTCCTAGATTTCCTGGGACTCACTATGTAGAGCAGACTGGCCTCAAGTTCACAGAAATATGCCTGCCCCTGCCTTCTAAATGCTGGGATTGAAGGCCTGCACCATTGCACCCAGACATGCCTCCCCTTTTTGATGGAGTTACTCTCACCTGGACTTCACTATGCAGCAGGCCCTGCCACACACTGCTCTCTTCTGCACTTGCTTATGGCCAGTGTTCTCCATGAGGGGTGGCTTCTATGGTCACTGGCCACTCATACAAAAAGGGGCTGAATGTAGGGCATCAGACCAGGGGGTAAGGGAAGGAGGCAGCCACACTAGGGCACCTGGTAGGAGACAAGATACCCTATCCAACACACTGCCACCAAGAGCCAGACCCCAGCAGCAGAGTCAGGGCTATTCTCCTGCAGGTGGATATCTGGTCTCTGGGCATCATGGTGATTGAGATGGTGGATGGAGAACCCCCCTACTTCAGTGACTCCCCAGTGCAAGCCATGAAGAGGCTGCGGGACAGCGCCCCACCCAAGCTAAAGAACTCTTACAAGGTCAGTTATTGTGTTAGGTGTGAACTCCTCAGCCTCATACCCTCAAGCCCATTTCTCCTGAGACAGGAGGGCAGGGACCTGGAGCCATGGAATCAGAAGGATATATATATATATCCACATATATGTTTTTGGTCTTTTCCCACATAAAACCTGTGCAGTCACATGTATGTACCAACCATCAGGTTCATGCCAACAAATTCCCACCTGCAGCTGCAGCAGGAGAGCCACACCGCAGCAGGCTCTTCACCTATCCCTATGAGGAGGAAGAGGAGCCCTAGGGTCTCCCAAGGAGGAATCCAGAGTACAAATCCTTCCATTCTACTTGTCTGGGGCCCATACCAACACAGTGCCATCACATGATTGGGCTTGTCCTCCTGTATGACACATCTTGACCATAGCTGAGCCACTGTTTGCGCCTTAGACCCAGTATCTATACTTATTATAATTAACTCTCTCCTGCCAAATAAATCCATTCCCCTGCTGCCAGATTGCCAGAGGACAGACAGCTAAATGGTACTGCCACCTAGTGGCCAAAGCTAAAAAATGCCCCCAGAGGATTGATGCCCAGTTTCTAACAGGCTCTAAGACAGCTTGGTCCCTGGAGACTGCCCTGCGAAGCCTGAGATGAGCAGGTCTCAAAGAGCACCCGTTAGTTAGTTAACTGCTCCGGGGGGCAGCCTTCTGTAGCATTCCCCAGGCAGCCCGGTAGATGAGGAACTGGATCGCTGATGCCAGTTCCATGCCCCTTTCGCAGAGCTGCAGAGCCTGAAAGCCAAGAGCCCTGAGAAGCAGGCAGGGGGAGTGGGCCGTGTGTGGAACCCAGCCACCCAGACTTCCAGACATCCTCATCCCATTCATTGCTCTGCCGCTCTCATAACAGGTGAACTGGCCTCCTTCTCCTGCCTCCTAAGCCAATCATCAGTGCGCCTGGGAGGAACCAGAAAGTAAGAAAGCAGAGAAGATGAGGTGTGGAGCTAGTGGGGGCCCAGCAATCAGGCCGCCGAGAAGTGACTGCGAGCCATGGCTTCCCCTCACCCCCTCACGGTTCTGTTCCATAGGTCTCTCCAGTGCTGCGAGACTTCCTGGATCGGATGCTGGTACGGGAACCCCAAGAGCGAGCCACGGCCCAGGAGCTCCTGGATCACCCGTTTCTGCTGCAGACGGGGCTGCCTGAGTGTCTGGTGCCTCTGATACAGCTCTACCGCAAGCAGACCTCTACCTGCTGAGCCCGCACCCAGGGTGCACCTGCCACCTGTGCCCACAGGCAAAGGACACTGGGCAGCCATTCCATTGGCAGGGCCTACCCGCCTTGTCCTCTCAGTGTTCTCTCCAAAGATCGAATGTGAAGCTCCACCCCTTCCCTCCTGCCCTTTTGCCCGCTGGGCCAGGCCGGACCTGCCCCCTTTGGTTTCACTCCCCAGAGTCCCAGTTGCCTTTGGGATGACAGTGACCCCTTCTGCAGGTTTGGCCCTTTGTTATTTGCACAGGGATGTTTCTAAGAAACGCGGAGAGTGGTGCTCTTGGCCACAAGCCAGCAAAGCCGACAGGCTGCTGCAGATTTTTAAAGGCAGTGTCCACAGTGACCTGGGGCCACCAAGAGGGTGCATGCTCCATCTCCACATGGACACTTGCTATTCTCAACTGAAGCTTCAAACCCTGGGGTCCCAGAGGGCCACGGGGAAGGATTTCGCTGCCTGAATCCTTCTTCCTCCTCTGGTCTGACTTCTGGAAGCCCCACTTGCACCTGTTTCCTGTCTGTTCCCTGGCACTGCCTCGCCCTAGAAAGCCTCGACGGAACTGTGAATAGCCTGTGTGTAGGCCATGAGAGCAGCCAGGGGGGAATCTTCTGAGAGAGAGTGGGTTGGCAGTAAACGTGGTTCCATTGTCCAGGATGTAGAGAACTTTCTCTCTCTCTCTCTCTCTCTCTCTCTCTCTCTCTCTCTCTCTCTCTCTCTCTCTCTCTCTCTCTCTCTCTCTGTGTGTGTGTGTGTGTGTGTGTGTGTGTGTGTGTGTGTGTGTGTGTGTGTGTGTGTGTGTAAACTTCCCCCAGTGGCCCAGGTCCTTCCAGTCACCCACAGAGAGCCTCAGAAGAGCTGTCCACCTCTTTTCTACCAAGCTCCATTCTGAAGGAATCTGCTTTTTGGACCTGGCTTTCTGCCTCTCAAGTCTCATGTTATTACCTAAACGGGGAAGGGGTGTGTGTATGTCAAGTCTAACACATGCTGGGGGCCCTCGACGTTTCTGAGTTTCTCCCATACTGAGGCAGGAATAGTAAGGGAATATACTTTGTTTTGCCTGTCAGCAACTTCTTAGTGGCCAGATCAGGGACCCCTCCTCTTCAGAACCCTGGGCTGGGACAGAAAGGTGAACCACCTCCCGGAGGGGGTCCCTCATGCCGAGGGATGAGCACCTCCTCTGTGAGCCTGCTGCCCCAGCTGTCCTGCTGATACTTCCCTGCCTCCTTGACCTCCCTCCCTTCCCACCTTCCTGGCTGTTGTGAGACAGGGAATGCCAAGGAAGAACTCCAGTGTCTGGACCCGATCCAGATAATATTTTTAGACTCCTCTGTTCCCTGATGACCTGCATTAGGGCAAAAAAAAAAAAAAAAAAAAAAAAAATTGCAAGGTCTTTTTTTTTTTTAAGGGTCAGAGTTTTAAAAAAAAAAAAACAAAAGCATCCTTCCCTAGACATTTTTGTGACTTGTTTGAACTTGTGCCTGTTTTAAATTAAACTAAATGTTCGAACCTTTGGGTTTTTCATTCTCTGGGATTGGAGCCAGGCTTTCTTGGAACTGGATGCCCTTGGAGTGGGTACCTAGTAGGGCTCTTCTGTGGTTACTTGAATCCACAAATCACCCAGCTTCTTTGGCTTGGACACCTAGAATGAGGGCCGAGGAAGGAGGAGCCAGGAAGTGGAAGGCCCTGGGGCTTGAAGAAAGGGCGAAGAAGGCTCTGGTCAGGGCCGAGGAGCCACCAGGCGGAGGTGTGGGGGAGGGCCCTGGCAACTCAAGGCCACAGAGACCAACCTCATTCAAGGTTGGTTTCTCCCTTCTCCTGGTCTTCAGGCTGCCCATAGAAAGTTCCCTGAAAGCAGCCCATGTGCATTTCTTAAAACTGAAGGACTCTGAAATTTCAAAAGAGTAGGGAAGTGACCAGAGACTTGGGTTCTAGCCCTGGGGTTGGGAAGTGGCAAAAAAATCTTTTAACTTTTACTCCGACAGTGATTCCAATCTTCCTTTTCTGAGCTCTATACTCAACACAGTGCTCATTGAAACCACTTAACTCGGAGCAAGGAGCCAGCCCCAGCCCCAGCCCCAGCCCCAGCCCCAGCCCCAGCCCCAGCCCCAGCCCCAGCCCCAGCCCCAGCCCCAGCCCCAGCCCCAGCCCCAGCCCCAGCAGCGGTTCATTGGTTCATCGAGAAGCAGCCCCCATGACTGTAGAATGGCCATGGCCAGGGCTGATGAAGGTAGGAAGTGCCTCCAAATGGAGTGTGTGCTTCCATCTTTTCAAAGGAAGCCAAGAGGCAGCAGTGAGCAGGAAGGCAAAGAGAGGCCAGGTCTCCAATGCAACAACACTGGGTTTATTAGCTGTGCCTCCCCTGCCAGTCTTTTTCAGCACATCGCTCCAAATGCATGTGCCAACGTCCTTCATACCCTTCCATGCCAACCAGCGCTAAGTGCCAGTGGCTGGGGTGACTGACTCTTCACAATGACGACGATGATGACAATAATAGGAAAGGCAGAATATGCAGCAAAGTCTTTTCCTACTGCAGGAGGGGACAAGTGAAGACCGCAGCCTCAGTATACCTAGAGCTAACAGGAAGTCCAGAGCGAGTGAAGTGTGCTGGAGTTCTGTACAGAGCCTGCTAAGGCTTAGCTAAGGGCAGACAACAAGCCCCACAACTCAGTTGAGATGGAAAAGATCTACAGTGTATCCGAAACATCATTTTCAACCACCCATGTTCCAGCAACTCCACAGACCACAGACAAGAGCAATCGTTTACCCAACAGAGACTGACCAAAGTGACATTCTCACAGGGTGACATATCAGTGACACTGGATGGTTGGCAGCACCCCTGACACAACGTGTGAGCCAAATGCTACGGTGCTTGTAAGCCAAAAAATTGTATCCTTACACCATTAAAAAAACATCACTAAAAGTAAACATAGTTGAAAATGGAATGTGAGGGACAAAGGGTCAGAGGAAAAACACTATTTACTTGGAGTGTCCCAGCTCTGACCTCCTCTGACTTTTCAGACACTGTGGTATACTGTTCGTCTGCCCCTTGGGGTGAGAAAAGGCAGGTGTATGTGTGCGGGTGTGTGGGGCAGAGGCCGGGAGTGTCTGTGTGTGTCCGGGTGGGGTGGGGTGGCAGAGAGATCATCCCAGAATGAATAGCAACTGTCGTAAGACAACACACATGGTCAGGTCAAGGCTCAGAAGTCATAAGGGTTGGCAGCTCCAGTTGTTCTAAAGACAGCAGGCGATCTTCCAACAGTAGCCTTAGCTTGCAAAATAACTTGGGGTTCTTGGTAAAGGGGTCTTTGCTGGGCTTCTGAGCACTTCTTACCACACCCAGTGCTGACTTTCCTTGTTCACTGTTCCTCACTTCATTGAAGTGAAGTGACTTCAAGTATCCGGATTTAATATTTTACAAGAGGAACACGCTTTATGGGTAAAAAGCACACAGAGGGAGAAGTTACACATCAATGATCTCCCAAAGAAAGCCAAATCTGAGCTCCCGGGGCGCAGCGAGGAGAATGCAGAGGTGCCACCAGGGGGCAGCAAGGATCACGGTCCCAATTGTGGGCTGGAGCGCGGCCTCGGACGCTAGCGAGGGAGGGCAGGAACTGCGGAGCTCTCTGGCCCCTGCAAAAACTGGTTTCCGACTTCCTACCCTTCAACCGCAGACCCAGTTTCTGAGCACCAGCATTCTCTCTGGGAAGTTCCCTCAGAGTTACTGGTGAGAAACCTTTCCACAAAGACGATCTTCCACAAAGATCAACGTCTTCAAAGACTTTATCGCAGACAAGTGAGGGACTTAAATGCCCACTCTTCGGGGTTCACAAATAGAAACCCGAGGTACTATCATGGCCAGAAAACCTTCACTGCTTTGAAGCAGGAGTTTTTACCCCACCCTGCTGGTACAGATTTTCCACCAGGAGCCAGCACTGACACTGGGGTCGTAGAGCATGCAATCTGTCGAACTCCTTTCTTCGCCTCCTCTCTGAGGCGGTACAGTGTTGGAGGGCAGGGGCGGAGATGGAGAGGACAAAAGACTTCGCGGGGAGGGGGCCTAACTACTTCTCCACAGTTGCCTCTGACTCACTAATCTGCCCAGTAATAAAAGCTGGAAGCTGGGTTGGGCCTGCATCCCACGCGGTGGGGCCCAGACAGGGGTCTTTGGTCTTGATCTAGCATCCATCATCTGCCCTGCCCTCCATTAACAGCCCAGCAAGAAGCAGGAGACGTTTAGCAGCCCCCTCCTATGCTCTCTCGGGAGTCTGATGTAATTTAGACCGAGACCTGCGGTTCGTGTGGGCTCTCGACTCCCGCGCCCGTCGCCGTTAACGTGGCAAACACTACAGTCAATTATCCCCCTCGCTGAGGTGCTATTTAAAGAGACGTTGTCAGGTTCTTAAGCCTCGGATCAGACCTGCTGCTTTCTGCTTCATATACAAAGGCTCAAAACACGAATTCTTTTGAGGGTTGGGAGAAATACAATTAAGCAAAAATCCTTCCTAACTGTTCCACCCTCTTGGAGCACCCACGTGTGGAATGGGGGAGCTGGGAGGAAGGAGGGGGTGGGGTGCTGTGTCCTTTCCATTTCAGGCCTCTGGGACTAAGTGGAAATGTAAGTAAGGCTGGGCCAGGAGAAGGGAAAACATTGAACCTCAAAGATGAAATTCAAACACAATCATTTGGGGGATCAAGCTGGCCCAGAAGCCAAGAGTTAGTAG
This sequence comes from Mus caroli, assembly GCF_978045245.1. Lineage (NCBI taxonomy): Eukaryota > Metazoa > Chordata > Mammalia > Rodentia > Muridae > Mus > Mus caroli. Next base: position 61,643,334 of record NW_028227257.1, on the reverse strand, counting down.
GGACTTGGGGAAGCAGTGACCCACCAGTATCAATGAAGTTAGATCCCATAGTCTGACTGAGACAGAGTCAAAGGCAGTTGATTTCCCAGAAGGGAAAGCTGGTAAACACCTAAAGGGGGCATTGAGTCTCAAAATATTCCTGTTGCCTTGAGTCTCTGCCTCAGAAAACCTTAACCACTGGATTCCTTCATAATCAGCCCTCTTGTCCAAAAAGCTTACGTGGCCACCTTAGTTCCTCCCTTCTTCCAACACTTACAGGGAAGGGAGACTTTGGTAGTTTGTCAAACTATTATGGTCAGCATCAGCAGGCACAGCCGTCTGGGCCCTTGTTCTCTCAAAGCCAGCTCTGCTGTTACCTGGCTGCCAAGGTGATAGGAAAAGTTAAAAATAGGCAGGGGATTCTGCGGGTACTGAGTCTATGCAGTTGAACCTCAAGGCTGGGGCTCGGCCTGAGCCATCCACCTTTCCGGCTAGAAAGCTGAAGCCCACAGAAGCAGCCATTGTTCACACCTCCATTTTCCCCCAGGACAAGGAAGTCAAGCTGGAGGAAGGTGGGAGATAGGAAATACCAAAGAGCACACAAAAGGATGGGATCTCTTTCTTACATCTGGTGGAGGACTACAGGAGGTCTCCCTTTAGCAGTGGGGACAAAGGGTGGGCAGAAAACTGCAGAGAAAGGGAGGACTTGGAGGAAAGGGAGACATCTTAGTAACTAGAGACAGAGTGAACTTTACAGGGCTCGACCTTCGCGCTCCTTACCGCTGAGCCTGCAGTACTACAGCCTCTGTGCCCGCCTGCCAAGGCTTTGGCCCAGGTACTGAGAAAGGCAGAGCGTTGTTCTCTAATTCTGGGCCACTCTCAGGCCCTGAAGCCTCCCCGACCAGGCTGGGGATGTCTGGGGCTGTGGACCGTCGGCGCAAACCCAGGCGGCCAGAGCCGGGGCCGCCCTCGGGATGAGGACTAAGGCCGACCGGGCCGACCGGGGCTTGCATTAAGGCCAGTGGCGCTCCCTCCAGCACCTCCTGTGAACGCCACCGCCCACTCCCCGAAGACTGGGGTGAGTTTGGTCGAGCCATCAGAGCTCCTGCCCTAAGGCGTGCTGTCTCCTCCTCTGTCATGGTACCCAGAGCTAGGCTCATGCTCCGGCCCAACTCTGGTCTCTCATTGCCTTGTGCCCTATGACGGACCGAGCCCTTGCCAGCAGAGGCAAGCTCGCCTCCGTGGCCGTGGCCATGGCCGTGACCGTGACCGTGGCCGCCGGCAGCTCGCGCAAACCGTGCCAAAAGAGGGCGCGGTAGACGACGGGGACTGGGTCGTCGCCGCTCTGGGCTGGGCACAGGGGCAGGGTGGCCAGGGGGACTGTCGGAGTTGGAGCCCCGGGCCGCTGCCGCGGCGGCTGCCCGACCCCAAGGCCCGGTGAGGGCTTGCACACAGGTCCCGTGGCCGCGAGAGGCAGCCAGCTGCAGCGCGGTGAGGCCCGCCCGGTTGGTGCGGTCAAGGCGTAAGCCCAGGCGGCGGAAAGAGCGCACCAAGAACTCCAGCACCGCCCCGTGGCCGCACGCCGCCGCCCACATCACCGGGCTGTTGCCCGCCGAGTCCGTCGCCTCCGGATCGCCGCTGAACTGCACCAGGAGCTGCACGGCGTCTAAGTGGCCTCGCTCGCAGGCCAGACTGAGTGCAGTGCGGCCCCGCTCGTCCCGCAGGTTCACGGCTGCACCTTGCTCCAGCAGCAGTCGCACGAAGCGCGAGCGCATCGCGGGGTCCGGCAGCCCCACGGCCACCATAAGCGGCGTCCGGCCCTGCTCTGCGCGGCAGTCGATGATGCTGCGGTCTAGCGCGTCCAGCACGAAACGGGCCAAGTGCACTTTGCCGGCCTGCATGGCCTCAAGGAAGGTGCGCGTCCCCGCTCGGGGGCACAGGTCCTTGGGCTTGAGCATGGCTCCGGCCGCCGCGCCCCGGAAGTCCGACGCACGGGGGCGCCCCTGTTCCCTCACCCCACGGGGCTACGGCCCCGGCCCGGACACCGGTACCGCTCTTTCCAAGCGGCGCGTAGGTGGCTGCAACCGAGTGTCCTGCAGTTCCCGCTCAGGTCTCCCTACCGCTCGGCTGCCTCGCCGCTCCCAGGGCGTCTTGCTTTTCCTCCCTGGCCCCCCACGACTGGAGGTGTGGGCTGCTGGCTGCTGGCTGCTCCGACTCTCGCTCAAGCTCCAAGCTCGGCCTCCTCAACTCTTGGGCCCTCTTCCCTGTATCCGACGCCCCTTGGTCCCTCGTGGCTTGGAGCAGCGCCACTCACCCGCACCCCGGGCAGCCCCTGCTCCCCTGTTGAGCGGGTGGCTCCCGCCTGGCGCGCCTGCCTCCTGCCCCGGCGGGGAGCGCCGCTCCTCCAGCTCCCAGAGCCTCTCCCCGCCTCCTCCTTTCTTGCGGGGGCCGGGACGCTTGCTTTTTTACTTGGGGGGCTCAGCGGCTCGTGAGGTGCCCGACGCCTAGATACCTGGCTTTATAGCTTCAGGGGTCTCCATGGCAATGACTGCTCTGGAAGCAGGCTGCACCTTCAGGGCAGAGACGGACAGGGCAAGGGAGACCGCCCCTGACCCCCACCCCTTCGTGGGCCACGAAGTTGGGGAGCGGCTCCTCCTCCGCGCTCCCCTGGGAATGCGGCGGCGGTTGCGGGGCGGGGGTGGAGGCTGCTCGCCGGGGGCCACATGCACCCGGCGGGGCCAATCCTAAAGTCTCAGTCTTCTTTCCCCGCCTCCCGCCTCCGCCGGAATCGGTAGCCTCGGCTGCTTAGAAACTGGCGGGAGCTCCTGCCATCGGTTTTAGGTTAAAGGGACTGGGGACCCCACAAGGACAGAACTGGACAAGAGACAGAGGAAAAGTAAATTGGGGTATGAGGCATTTGTGCTCCGGACTGAGGGCGCTCAGTCTGGCTGATAACTGCCATCTAAAGTGCAGCGAATCACAGCCACACACAATTGTGCCTCCCGCACGCGCTCACTCAGAGAAGGGCGGGGGTGCATTCTCCAATCTCAGACGTCTCCAAACCTGACAGCGCGCCCGCGTGCCAGCTCCACGGTTGGTCGGTCGCTGTGGAGCAAGTTGACTAGACACTGGCCGCTCTGACCCAGGGCAGGTACCTTAGGACCCGAGAGTGTGCAGGCATTAGGACTCCCCAGGCACTACCTCCTATCCCCTCAAAGTCAAGCTAGAGTTAGGGTCTAGGAAAGGACAAAAGACACAAGCAAGAATTCCCTGACAGGGCTGGGTTCTCTTGAGCACAAAACCATCTTTAGGCCACAGAGCGCTAGGCCTGGCCCCTAAAAAAAGGAGACAGCCTGAGATCTTTTTTTTTTTTTTTTCAATCAGATGTGTGGAAACCCCACTTCCTTTGGACAATCAGCTCATGGTCGCTAGAGAGGGGGAATACTGAAGGCCTAGCAGAGTCTTACAATGAGTGCCCCACAAGCTCCCAGGACTAGAGAGAGGGCTTGAGAATAGTTGAAATGGAGTTTATTTGTAGAATAAGTGAAGAGCTAGGGACTTTTCGCAGCTGGTCGAGTATTTGCCCAGTATACACAAAACGACTGGTTTGATTCATTCCCAGGATGAAGCCAGCTGTGGTGCTATAAGCTAACAACCCCAGCACTTGAGAGGTGGAGGCAGGAGGCTCAGAAGTTCCAAGATCATCCTCAGCTACATAGTTAGGTTGAGGCCAGCCTGGGCTACATAAGACCCTATGGTTGTGTTTCCAGCAATGGGAAACATAGATACACAAACTAAATTCTGAATGAATGAGACTTGTCTTCTCAGTCAGGAAGACAACCCCAGGACTGAGAACATCTGCTAAATACAAACTCAAACAGCCATTGGATGGAAGGGTAAATGGTGGGAAGGAGAGGGAACTAAGATCCTCTGAAGGCAACAGCAGAGTTAGTCCTTTAAGGAGGAGTGACACAGGCTAAGAAACAAGGAAGACGGCCAGGCAGAGGGGTTACAGGAACAAAGGCACCCAACAGACACAATGTGGAGGGTTGTGTTCAGGGGCCCTATGCTGTAAGAGAAAGGAAGTCCAGTGAAGAATGGAGGGGGTGTCCAGTCTGGGAAGAGCAGGTTGCTTTGCAGGACACGCCTGAGGATTCTGTAAGGAGTGCTCTTCCCCAGGGAGCAGGGGCCGGGGAGACCCCGGAGCATCGTATCTTCTGGACGACCTAGGCTCCAGGATGGCCTAGGAGTGGATTCGGGCGGGCTCGACCCTACAACAGGGACTCACGCTCCCCTTCGTCCTGTGAGGCATATTACTAAGTGCACAGTTGGTGAACTGAGCCCCCACGCATTTCTTGGCAGGAGAGTTAGGTCTCAACCTGTGTCATACACTGGTAGTGTCAACCCAGGCCTGCACAGTCCCATCTGTGCAGAGGGAGCAGAGACAGAAACTCTGCCTGCACCACACAGGGTCAGGAGCCAGTTAGAGAAGCACCATTTAGAGGGACCTCAAAGTCTGTCCCATCAGCATCCAGGTGACACTCTCCACTCCCAGGAAGGGGACAGGCATGCTCCCCCTCCTTAAGCAGAAGAAAGGCTTTTGTCCTTTTGGGACTCAGTTTTCCCTGTTTTCTTTTTTTTTTTTTTTTTTGGTTTTTCGAGACAGGGTTTCTCTGTATAGCCCTGGCTGTCCTGGAACTCACTTTGTAGACCAGGCTGGCCTCGAACTCAGAAATCCGCCTGCCTCTGCCTCCCGAGTGCTGGGATTAAAGGCGTGCGCCACCACGGCCAGGCCCCTGTTTTCATCATGAGAGAAAAATGCTTTCTTCCCCCTTTTTTTTCCTGCCTTCAGGATCAAGAGGAAGGCTAGGCTGTGTACCTCCATGAAGAAAAGCACCAAGCCCCCCTCCCCAGCCCCTCCTCCCAAGAGCCTCCCTGAACCAGCTCAGCTTTGCCTGTGCCCCTGTTGCCTATGGTGGAAGGAAACAATGTATTGGGGGGGGGGGGAGGTGTAGTGGGAAAATTGGTCAAGTCTTCCTCAGAGCCTCACTCTGGTCTCTGCTGAGTTCCCAGATGGGCAGTGAGTTCCAGGTTTCAGAACCTAGAGCCTTTGCTCTGACTTTCTACCCTTGGCTCACTATGTTCTGAACAGAAAAGAAACAGCAAAAGCTGGGGGGAGAAAAAAAAAAAAAACCAGAGATTTCACTGTGGAGCACAGAGGATCCAACAGCCTGAATTAGAAGCTGTCGCTTAGGGAGCTGAAGGCTGACAGGAGAAGGAGCTATGCAGGCAGGGGGCAGGCAGGCGCTTCACACTCCTCCCCTCCCACCCGCCCAGCTTCTCCTCCTGCAGGCCCCAGGCTGGCAAAAGGGCTTCCTCCCAGAGGTGCCTCAGTGTGCAAGTCTGTCTGTCTGTAACTGCCCCTCCCGCCCCCTCCTTTCCTCTTCAAGTGTCACCAGCCCCCTCACCCTGTCACATTGTACTTGCTAGCTCCTGAGGGTTGAGCCTAGTGGCACGTGCCTTGGAGCTGCAGGGAGCTGGGAGGGGGTGTGTGCAAGGGGGGGGGAGTGAGTCAGCAGAGGATCTGCTACTGAGTCAACCATGGAGCTCCTGAGGGGTGAGGACCCTTCTCCATATCAAATGGAAATCAGGAGTGAAGAGGGAACCTGACCCTATGGCACAACAGGGATGGAACTCAGGTGTCTTTTACCTATCCAGTGCCCAAGGGAGGGCATCAACTCTTCCTCTGTACTTCCCCCGGTGGCCACAGATTAACCTATCTCTGGGGCTAGAGCCAGCCCTTTGGGGCATCAGATTGAAAGCAAGCAAGTGGGTATGCAGACCTGCCTGAGAAGCCATTCAGAGGCCCCTTCAGGAGGCAGGATTGCAATTCCTTCCCATTTGCTCAGTTGCAACCTGACCTGGCAAAAGGAGAACTGAAGGTGGGCTTTCCATGTGGGCTCATGGTACTGACTGTGGTTCCTGCTCAGTGGGCCCTGCTGGCTCTGACTGAGCCCACATACCCACTTCAGTGAGTTCCCCTCAGTCTGGATCTTCATCTCCACAGAGTTACATCCCTGGGAGGTTTGAGGAGAGAAGGGCAGTATGGGATTTCTGGGAATGGGTTGAGGTCAGGGCATTGCCCCAGGGTGTGGCTATCCCACCCTGATGGTATCCAGTATAGCTATGACAGGGAGACTGCCTGACAGAGGCCAGGCTTTAGTTGTATGAATGAACAGGTCTTAGCTTTACTCTGTGGCCAGGGATAGGTAGGGACCCTTGAGGTCAGGCCCTGGGAGGGATGGGGAGGGCGTCCCTATTCATTTTCCAAAGGCACAGGTGTTCACAGTTACTGGCATCTGCTGTAACTCTCTGATAAGAAAACAACCTCTTCCCAGCATCACCCTGCCCTGTCAGCCCATTTGGGATTTGAGAAGGAGCTGGGGGTGTGGCCCACAAGCTATGCCTCCAGAAAGTTTATTGGATTCGTCCACAGCAGGGGCAGGTCTCTCTGTGTGTGTGGTCATTCTCGGTGTTCCTAAAGAGGCCCAGACAGCTCAAAGGTTTGGGGTTACCAAGAGGGTGGGTGTACTTTTGTACTGGGATCTTCTGCTCCGGCCCTGGTCAGGAGAGACGAGGAAGGAGCACATCTGTGGGGGTGTAGAGAAGAGAAGAGAGTGTAACACCATCTTTTAAGGATTCTGGCATCAGGGTCAGCAGACAGGGGAGGCATAGGCAGGGCCACTTGACAGGGCCCCAGGAGGGCCTTCACTCTTTCTGTAGCCCCCAAGGGATCCATTCCCCACACTCCACTCACGCAGCTTGGCTTCAGAGGCCTTCCACTCCCCCTGTCTTTTCCTAACTGGAGAACAGAGGTCAGGCTAAGGCAAGAGATTCTTTGGTAAGGCAGGATTGGGTTCTTTGGTAGGAAGGAGAAAAATAAATAAACCGTATAAATCCAGTGAAGAAAATGACGATGAACTCAAGCCCCCACCCAAGACTGGTGGCGCACCTGCTAGGAAGCGCCAGACCCAGACCCAGATCCAGAAAAGAGGGTGAACCAGTTTCAGAGTTGGAGAGAGCACTCTAGAAGCTAGTCTCCCTTTGCTAGCAGGCGTAGCCCCCACACCCCCAGTACTTGATCAATTGAGGGGCAGCTGAGAAAGCTTTCCCACGAAGCCATCTATCCCCATAGGCAGGAGGTGAGGGCAGGGGCCTTGGCTGCCATTCTGGAAGTAGCCATTCCCAGAGAGCTTTGGGGCTCTGCCTTAAGGTGTTAGCAAACGCTCTGTACTCAAGGCAGGCCCGAGATGCAGCCTAGAAGCCTGTGTAAGGCACTGCTTCAAAGCACTCATCAAGGCAGGAGGACTAGAGGGAAGGTTCCAGGGAGCAAAGCCAAGTGTCCAGGAAAGGGAATCAAGCTCCAAGTGGAGCGCCCCTGTTTGTACATTAGGAAAGGGAGAGGGGAAGCCAGGACCCAGTTTCCTCTCTCTTGGTCCATATTCCTTTGCCTTCAATGGCACTACAGGTGGGACAGACAGAAGAAGCCAGTTTAGAAAAGACTCAGGTTCCATGAGGACTCTTGCCCCGATAGTCTCTAATTCCTGCCTTATCTGAGTATTAAGGTTCCTTTGTCCTGGGAAATGGGACCATGTTCCAGAGAAGAGTGTGGACATCCTTGCTTAAATGTCAAAGCGAGATGCTGGCATCAGAGGCGGCTCTCCTGGATGTCTGCCTTGCTCACAAGTGGTTCCTGTGGACACGACTCCTCAGAGGCCTCACAGAACCTCTCAGGCTTGTCTTCTGCTTCAGCGGGGAAGCAGACCTTGAAGTAGGCCCGCACCGACTCCTTTACTTCAGCCTCCAGGCCCTTCATCTTGGCCTCATACTCTGCTAGCGCCTTCTCCTGGAACTGCAGGGACAGCAGGGACCATTACCAGGCTCAGGAGGGGGCCCTGCCTGCCCCAGACTATAGAACACTAAGATGCTCATTCTATTCGGGACTTCCAAGAGCCTGGGAGGGGATGGAGAGAGTCAGACACATCAAAGAACCTCCCAGGAGAAACATCAAGCAAAGAAATCTGTAGAGATGCCTCACTTGAAAGGGCCTTGGGACACCATGAGAACCTGCCTGTGGCCCACTGCTGAGGTGTGATGGGCCCCTCCCCTGACCTCTTGCATGGAGCCCCTGGGGTTGGGCCCCTTTCCACCCATTTATCTCCACTGGGACCAGGACAGAGCTCTCACCTGCTTTTCCATTGCCTGGATCTGCTCCAGGCAGGCTGTCTGCCTCTCTTCCAGCTTCTCTTGGTGACGCTCCAGGGTCTCTGTCATCTGGGTTCAGGTAAGAGACAGAGAATCAGACAGACAGGCAAGCAGCATAAAGGCTGGACCCCCACTCTCATCTCAGCTAGCCAGCAGTGAGACTCTGGGGCAAACTCCTTAACCTCTGGGCAGCTTTTACAATATGTAAAGTGAGGTAAAAGGATCACATGTCTGGTCCACAGGAAGCCCCTGTCATAGTGCCTGACACAAGGTCAGGCCACAGTAGGTGGCAGGCCTGTCACTGTGGTCACAGTGCCCAGGGAAGGAGCTTTAGGTCCATTCTCAGCAGTGTTTCCCTTCCCCTTTCCATTCCATGGTGCCCAGGAAGCCTTCCTCTCCTGCCCCATCCAATCCCATTCTTCCAGGACCTGCTAACTCATGTTTCCCAGGCCAGTCCCTTCTGGCTGGCAGGCTCCACCCACAGGCCAGAACCTTGGGAAACTTCCTCTCATTCCTAGCTGCATGGACACTTCTGGGCAGCCTGCTTTCAGGGCTCAAAGGAAGGACACGCACATCCCCCACACAAACCTATGGTGAGAATGGTTGGGAAGGACACAGCCCTGCATACCTGCTTGACAGCCTGGACCACTTCCTGGATGTGGGAGTTGTTAATTTCTCTCTTGAGCCTGTTGATACAATTGGAGTTTTTATAAAGGGACAGAGTCCATAAATTATCCTAAGGGTACGACAAATAAGAACTCCATCACTGAAGCAGGGAGGAGCAGAGAGACCAACATGGAAGATGGGGAAGGACTATTGGGAGCCCTGGGTCCACTTCCTCGTTAAAACACTCTGACAGAAAGTCATCGAGGGTGGGCACAGTGGAGAATGCACACATCTAAGGGGACAGGCTGCTACCCGTAGGCTCCATCTCCTTCTCTTTGTGCATGGTTTTCCTTCCATTGTTTTTCTTTCCTTAAGCAGTGTTAGTATCTGGGTTTTGCTCAAGGGAGACTGAGAGAGCAATAGAACTAACTTGTGAAGGGCCAAGACAGAGGCAGATCTATGGGAATCAAGTTAGGAGCCCTCATAGGGTTGACCTTCTTCTAGCTGGAGGCTGCTCAGATGGGCCTCCCCTTCAGGGTTTACCTCTCCTGGGCCACCTTGTCTGTGGTGACCTTGGTCATGGCTTGGATCCGTTCCAGCCTCTTGGCCTCCAGCTTTTTCTTCATTTCTTTGGTATCACTGCGGACAGACAGGGGGGAGAGATTCTGTGGATCGCAGCCTTTGGCGGGAGGTAGGGGCAGGCAGTCACAAGGGGCGACTTTACGACTTGACTTTACATTTCTGAGGTTTCCTTGAAGGTCTTGAGTTCAGCAGCCTGTTTCTCTTTGGCCAGCTCCATCATCTTGGCGATTTGCTGCGAAGGAGGAAGGAGGAGCTTAGTTAGCTTCGCGAGAAGCCCTTGGCTGTGCAGAAAGGGTGGGGTTGGTTGCCGCAGCCGCTGTTGTCCCACACCTCAGTCACATGCTGCTCCTTGCGCTTGAGGACAGAGCGGTACTGCTCCTCGCCTTGCTGCTGCAGCTCCTGCTCCAGCCTGTCCTTCAGCTCCTGCACGCGCGGGTCCGCCCGGTCGTGGGGCTCGCTAGGCGCCACGACGGTCTCCTCACAGGGCAGGGTCCTGCGAAAGCCACGAGGGAACAGGCCGTGAACCAGGCGCCACCACTCTCGGGGAGGGCAGGGCGCCACCGATGCCCGTACCTCTTCTTGCGGGAGCCCTTGCCCGGGCGGAGTTTGCTGCCTGCTGCCGGGGTCTGGAGCTCCGCCAGCTGTGCGGCGCCACGCTGCAGCAGTTCCTCCCAGCGCCGGGCTCCACGGCGCTCCAGCTCTCGAAGCTCCTTCTCATGTCTTCGCTGCAGCTTCACCACGCCCTTCAGTTCCTGCAACTCTTCCAAGCTGGCGGTCTGTGGCTCTGCAGAGGCATGGTTTGAGGTGCCATGAGGCCCAGAGCATCCTCCCAGTCTTGCAGGCCACCCCCACGCCCGCCAAAGTCCCAGGCCCTCCCACCAGATCCTGCCCCACGATCACATGGCTCAAGAGGACTCACCTGTCACTTCTTTCGTAGCTTCGTCCCCCGTGGCCTTGGTCCCAGGCGCTGTAAGAGCACAGGGCTGGACTGTCAGGTGCTTTGGTGGCACCTCAGTTTAGTTCCTGCGGGGTTGTAGTTTGAGCCACTCCCCCTTTCTTAGTGTTGAGGCTTCCGATTCAGATCTTCCCTCCCCGGATGAAAGTGGGACTAGGGGTGTGGTGGGAGAGGTGCAGAGCTATCCACTAGGCAGGTGGACCCAGAACTACCTACCTGCTGACCCATTGCCTGCTGAGACTGGCGCCCCATTGGACTGACTGGCAACAGGTGTCCCAGAGAAGAGTTTCTGTGTGAGGGTGGCTGGTTAGAATGGTGGCTCTAACACGATTTTCCCTGAGTGGGGGACTCTGCCCCTCCCCACTCATTTCACAGCTCATGGAGGGTTCTGGGAGTGGTCCAGGCCACACAGACCTCGGGCAGACTTCCTGTCATTTCTTTGAGCTTCACGGACTTCTTATCCTGGGCATTGAAGTACTTGATGGGGTTGGCAAGGGCCACCGTAAGATCTGGGAACACAGGACATGAGCAGAGCGATGTGTATGGAGTTGTTTAAGGCACGGAAGGATCCACCGACCACCCTTTCTCGTTCCACTTCAGATACTGGCTTAGTGAATGGAGAGGAAGCAGACAGCTCGGGGCCAGGCACAGGTCTCCTACCTGCCCACGTGTCAGGTATGTAGTCCTTCATCTCCAGGAAGACAAAGAGAGCTGGCATGGTAAGGGGCATGTTGCTCTCACTGCGCAGGCACAGATGGTGGTATCCTGTGGAACACGGTGAGGTGGGTGGTAAGTGAGAGCTCACCCCTGCTCAGCACCACAGCACAGCAAGCACTCAGGACCTTCTGGTTCTGGAGTCAAAGGCCAGGGCTCTAATGCTTCCCTACTGTGTGGCTTTGGGCAGGCTAGGTTAACACTTGGTTGACTCCTCATCTATCTGCCGTGTGTGTGCATTTATTCTGAGAACGTGTTATAAGCTCTTCACACCTTTTTATTACATTTTAATTTATTTACTCTGCATGTGAGCGCGTGCATTCGCAAGCAGAGGTCAGAGGACAGCTTGTGGGAACCGGGTCTCTCTCTTTCACCATGTGGTGTCTAGGGTCAAACTCGGATCATTAGGCTTAGCGGCAAGTGTCTCTACCCGCTGAGCCATCTCACCAGCTCCTAACACACTGTAAATGCCCAGAGATGCCAGCTGCTCAGAAATCTGTAACAGTGACTCCAGAAGATCATGGGCATTCTGTTAGGTGGGCAGAGTTCCTGGAGAAAGTCTATTCCTGTCCCAGATAAGCTTGATAACATGAGGGAGGAAGCTGAGGCCTCGGAGACCCTGCCTGAAGGCCACTCCCGCCCCAGGCTAGTCTTGTCTCAGACTCTGAGAGTAGTTAAGACCCCCAGTCCCTTACCAGAATGTAAGGCATTGATGGGGATGATGCGGTGTCCAAGAAATTTGCTGCCTTCTTCCATCACAGCTATCCTGAGGGAGGCCAGCTCAGGCATCAAGATCTATGGTAGTTTAGGACCGCAGAGTCTGAGGAGCAGACAGCGGGGAGCCAAGCGGCCCCTGCCCTTGACTCCAGAAGTCTCACAAAATGCCAGGCTGAGACCCTAGCAGGCACTGCTAGATTTGGTGAGGATAGGCAGAAGCAATGCCCTACGGTACATACAGGCATCTTCCAGTTTGAGCGAGGCTTACATGTAAAAATGGACTAGATGTTTGCCATGCAAACAGCCCTGGTAGCTTTGCCAGCCAGTGTCCAAGGAGACAAAAAAAAACCCATCATCTGTTAGCTTCTGGGCTGAGAGTTCATGTTTTTATCCCTAATCCTAATGTGTACAAGCACCCTCCGCCACACACACACACACACACACACACACACACACACACACACACACACCTTGCGAACTTGAGTTTGGGACTTTTAAATGTTAGGAAGTCATATAGGGACAGGCCAAGAACTAGGGACAGACGCCAGTGCCAGCCCCGACCCTAGCACCTTCTCAAAGATAAAGGGTTCCTCTTTCCAGACAGGATTGATGGAGTTAGCAGTAGGTGACAGCTTGGTTCGATATCGCCTCTTGGGGTCCCCTGGGAGGCCAAACAGTTCCACTTCCACATAGGTGCGTACACTGCGCTCTGACAGGAACTGCCCAGAGATGACCTAAGGGTGAGAAGCCAGGGGAAGGCCAGCATTAGATATCCCATTCCAATTGATTCCTAAGCCTGTGGGGTTTCTGTCCCCATAAGGCTAAGTATCTACAGTGGGTATTGTGATGATCCCCCTTCAGCATTGGCCATCAAATAGCAGCGGTGTGACTCAAGATTTGCAGGCATGTGCCAAGCATGGTGGCGCACACCTTTAATCCCAGCACTCGGGAGGCAGAGGCAGGTGGATTTCTGATTTCGAGGCCAGCCTGGTCTACAGAGAGAGTTCCAGGACAGCCAGGGCTATACAGAGAAACCCTGTCTCGAAAAACAAAAACAAAAAAGATTTGCAGGCACACTTTAAGGACCTGAGTGCTTTCCAGGACTCCCGGGCAGAGGCAGGCCACCCACACAAGAAAGGAGCAACAAACGTTTGGTCTGGAGCTTGGGCTCCTGCTGCCCAGCATAGCCCAGACTCTGTCTCTCTCTGTCTCTCTCTCTGTCTCTCTCTCTGTGTGCGTCTCTGTCTGTCTCTCTGTCTGTCTCTCTCTCTCTGTCTCTCTGTCTCTCTCTCTCTCTCTCTGTCTCTCTCTCTCTGTCTCCCTATCTCTCTGTCTCTTTCTCCCCTCCCCCCACAGGAGTTTCAGCCCTTCCCCTTGGTTTCCATGGGGACCAAGAGGCAGACTCCAGTGCTGAGGAGGAGGCAGTTTCCAAGGCAACTTGCTACTGCAGGAACTGGCTGGGGTTGAAGTCTTCAAGATATCAGGAAAGGGGGTTGAGGTAGAGGGGTGGGCTTTTTGGCCTTCTTTTCAAGAACCCCGCCCTCCCAGCCACTTGTCAGCCCTGGGCCTTGCCGTAATGGAAAGGGTGGTGGCTACCACCACATCAATGCGGTCCACTGAGAAGGGGTTGAACTGCTTGTCCCGTCTGCGCATGAACTCATGCTTTAGGAGGTAGCCACTCTGCCCGTTGAACTCAAACAGTGCCATGTTCTGCTGCATGGGCAGGTCTGGGGGGACGAGAGGATGTGGTGAGGATGGTGCGACCTGGTTCTATTCTCAGTCTCTTTTCAATACTTTCAAGCCTTTTTTTTTTTTTTTTGTCTTGGGAATGGGGGAGTTTGGGTAGATTGTGAAGGTAAGAGTTTCTCATGCCCTGTCCCAGTCCCTTGGGGGTACCTAGCCTTTCAGGAAGGGTCTTCAACCTAAAGTAAGCAAGGAGTAATGGTATGACCAGGCTGCAAATTCACAGAGGATCTGGGATAACTGGCACAGATGTGACATCCAAACAGAGCAGCCAGAACCCATGCCAGCCTTCGTGTCTTATGTATGCTCCGATATATGAACAGCTAAACAAGAATGGGGGAATGAGCCCCTCCCCAAAGTGCTCTCACTACCAGGGTATGCTCCCAGAGCCTACACAAACACCACACCCAGTAGACATCAAAGCTCTTTATCCAGGGAGGAGTAAGGATCGGATAAGCAGGGCCCTGGGGAGGTAGTGAGAGACCCAGGGGAGGGCTCTCTGGTTTTGGAAGTGCCCTTACCCATTGTCTGGAAATTGAGGGCAACCATCTGACATCCAGCATTCCAGAACATCTGGGGCATGTAGTTGGAAGAGTCCATGCGTGTGCCCTTGGGGTACACACGACTCATCTGGCGTTTATTATAGCTGTCGCTGAGTATAGGAGCTGGCCAAGGCCACTTGTACCAGCAGGACCCCAGACCCTCCCCCAAGCCCCATCCCACCAGGGACCTTGTCTGGCAAAGCCTCAAGGATACTCCACAAACTGCATGGAGGCCTTGGAGAGCAGCTCGCAGGCCTTGAGCTCCGTGAAGGAAGAGACAACGTAACTTCTGTTCTTCTCTGTGCAAGGGAGAAAAGGGAGGGGAGTCCACATCAGGCTGCCTCCTCTCTCAGCCCCGCCTTCCTTTTGGGGCACTTTCCCCCATAGAGTGGTGTTTCCAACCAAGGATTCTGTTGAGGTCTGAGGGCCTAGCAGCCAGATTTGAGAGGAATGTGTGCCGACAAATGTGCTGGGGTAAAGGGACATCACAGTGGACATGCAGGAGGAAATCTGCATCACGGTGAGAAAGAGTGGGGTCCATATGCCATGGATAGGCGCGTAGGGTGTGGCGGACATATGCGGCCGAGTCCAGGGTATCAGGAACGAGTGGTACACGCACTTGGCGAGAGAGTAGCTGGGGCACGTAGTTGGAAGAGACCGTGTCTGTACCCCTGGAACACACAAAGCTCACATAGTGTTTGTTATAGCTATACCTGAGTCTAGGTGCTGGCCAAGGCCATTGGCAGGACCCCAGGCCTTCCTGCAAGCCCCCAGCTCGGGGACCTTGGCTGGTGAAACCTTAAGGATACCCAGGCAGTGATGTTCACAGGGAGTGAAATGTGCAAGCAATCGGCAAGTGCAGAGGGGAGCTGTATAGTAAGGGTAGTACCCCATACCCTCCAAACACATCCTGCGTGTGCCTAGGTAGCAGAACAGGCTGGGAATTCAGATATGGGGAGTCAGTGTTGCAGAGATCCACGTGCACACAAATGCTCAGAAAGGTGCTCATGTTGGTTAGATGCAGAGGGTAGGAAATGCACTCAAGGGCATCAGGGCAAGTGTCATGGTGACACACAAAAAGAGAAGGATCGGATGCAGTACGTGAGCCTCTGGAGGTTGCTCTGCCTTCCACCCCCTCATGGGCACTCTCTTCCCTCCACCTCCCCTCCTTCAGACAGGGTCTCTCTATGCAGAGTCCTGGCTGTTCTGGAGCTTGCTCTGTAGACCAGGATGGCCTTGAATTCACAGAGGACTAAAGGTGTGTTCTCCCAGGAACTCTTCTTCCAGGGCAGAGGCTTAGAGCTGGGGCAGCACTTGGTAGAGCTCAGGCCTGGGAGCTGCAAAACCTTAGGAAATGGCAGAAGCTCCAGACAGGCCTGGCTGAGGTGGCCTGTCACACCAACCTGCCTGTCACTGACACACACCAGAACATTCTGTTTGCTGCCAAGTTCTCCAGTCCAATGCTGGGAGCCACTGCCACTTAAACCCTTTGCCTGACTCCTAAGCTGGGTATTTATAGACAAGGCCCTTAGTCCAAGAGGAAGCAGGTCCCTTCCTTTCATCCCACTCACAAGACCACTCTTGAACCAGGACAGCCTGTTCCTGAACCCGGCCTGCCCTCTCTCCCCAATCACCCTATACTAGCGTACATACGTGCAGAGAACTCGAAGGAGATAAACTTGGTGGGCTGGATATAATTGACAAGGCTGGACATTTCCTCATAAGCTGTCACCTCCAGGCCTGCTGTGCCCTAGAGGACAAGGGGGAGAGTGAAAAAAGAAATAATACAGAGTCCACGCCGTAGCCCATGCCCACCCAGAGGGTACCACAGTGGAGCCATCAGAGGGACTGCCCCCACACACCTCATCCGACTGCATCTTCTTAATTTCTTCTTCATCCAGGCTTCCTGACTCCTCCTCTTCCTCCTCTTCCACCAACTCCTCCTCCTCCACCTCAGTCCGGTCCTCAGCAGTCCACCCTGCCACACACAGTTCTATCAGCCCTGGCTCTCCCCAAGCCCCACCCCACTGCCCTTACTCACTCACCCGTGTCCTCTTCTACAGGGACACTAGACGGGAGGCTGCCCTCAGCCACCCCACCAGGCTTCTTGCTGGAGGATGCTGGCCCAGAAAACTGGTTCTTCTTATTCTTAATGAGGATCTTGCCCCGGAGGTCCTCGGGGCTGGGCAGAGGGATGCCAGGTTTCAGCTGTAGACAGGGAAGAGTTGGGTACCATTGCCTCCCCCTGTGGTGTGTCCTTGTGGTGTGGGCCTACATCTGCTGCTTCACCTCCAACCACTGCCCCTTGTGTCTTGAATTCCCATTTGACTGAAATTACCTGTTCCTCAGCAGAAATGTGTTTTTCATCCATTCCTTCTGACTAGACTGCTCTTTTCACATGCTCACTGAATCTCTGTCATCTTCCAGACTTCACCTTACCCATCACACCCCTCCAGAAAGCCTGCCTTGATCCTCTAACTCCAAGCACTGCTTCCCATAGCCAACGCTGGCTGTAATTGGCCTGGATTCTTATCTGTCTCCTCATGAAGAGGGTCAGAAGCCTGGGACAGCACTTGTGACATTTGGGTTTGTTTGTTTGTTTTAGATAGGGTCGCAGTATGCAGCCCAGGTGAGCTTGTAACTTGAGATCTTCCTGCAGTAGCCTCTCAAATGTAAGTGCTGTCACCATGCCTAACCTTCATCCAAGTTTCTGACACTGGTAGACTCCTAATTCTAACATACTCTCTGACACATGGTAGACTCGCAATCCATCGAATAAACTCAAGTATCTCTGCCCCGCTGACCTGGTTCCAGATGTCCCACAAGACTGTACACTCACAGGAAAATTTTCCAGGGGATCTGTGAGCAAGGTCTCTCCAAACATGGTCCTGCAGTACTCAGCCATCTTAGCCTGTTGGCGGGGTCTGTTAGCAGGAACAAAGTACAGGTAGGGGTTGGTTGCTTAGCACCAACCTCTTGCCCATCTTCTGTGCCCTGATAACTCAGATCAGGGGCCCAGGAAGTGGGGCAGGTAGGAACAGAGGAAGGAGATACTGAGGTCCTAAGAAGACTAAATGGATGCCTAGAGGCCAGGGACAGTATATGTGCGTGTGGTGGAGGTTGCGGGTTCAGGCAAGAGGCTGGACCAGGATACGCACGAGTCTACATGGTTTTCAAATGACAGGATGACAGGATACGGGGAGGTCTTAAAGGCACTTTCTGCAATGGCTTCGATTGCTTCCTAGAGGAGAAAGGAACTCTGTGAAGAGGGTAGCTTCTCCCCACTACTTAGTTTCCACATACACATAAAACTAGATAGCCATGGTAGCCTCCCAACAGCCTGAGGTATTCCAGATGTTTCTCCCCTTCAGCTTCACTTCCCAAACTCAGGCTCTTTCTGATGGCCACTGTCATCAGCTCCCACACCTCAAGACCCACCTTGAACAAGATATCTGTGGTCATGGTGAAGCCGTGGGTGATAATGGGCTCTTCATCGGGGGGCTTGCCCTTCCAACAGTCTAACTCTACACAACGGCAGCCAGACAGCAGCACCTGGCGGTACATCTCAGCCGAGGAAAGGCCTGAGAACTGGCCGGCTGAACCAGTGGAGAGAAAGGGCAGGGGTATCACTCACAGCCAGGCCCAGGCCCCTTGCTACCTCATAGTCTGCCCTGTCAGCAGGACAAGCAGTAGTGAAGAAGCATCTGTGGAGAATCGAAGCCGGGAGCAGCTCAGCATGAGGCTTCCAGGACCTACCTGTCAGGTAGGTGTTGTGTGAGGAGTTGATGAAATAGTGATTCAGTGGTTGTGTCATGTCTTGGTGGATCAGCAGTGTATCGTGGGCCAGCACACTGTTCTCTGGTCCACAGAGAAACCAGACCATCCCCTCTGGCGACAGCTGGCCTGGGAGACAGTGGACAGCAAGCAGTCACGGATGCCACTCAGCCCCCAGGGTGCGATGGGACTATGGGAAGTAGGAGGTTTCCTTGGTCCTCACCCCTCTGCACATTGATGCCGCTGGGTTCGTATTTGTCAATGAGCACTTGAACTTGCTCAGGCTGGGCCGGTGGGAACAGCAAAGAGTTGAGTCGAGGGTCTCGCTGCTTCTGATTGATGAATTTGGTCAGGTGCTCCTTGGTCATGTAGGGCTTAGCTTTAGCGTGGCTGTAGGCCAGAGAGAGGGGCACAGGTGTATGCCCTTTGGACCTGGAGGCTTGGATTACCCTCTTCTCTTGTACAACCCTGTGATTCCCAAAAGGACGGGTAGAAGGAAGGACTCACTGCCTTTACCAGCAAGCACTCCACACCCAGCCCAAGGAACTCACTAGGAAGTGAAGATCTCGTCGATTTCTGGCCGAGGACAGAGGCTCATGAGGAAGCTCTTGTACACGGATTCTGGGAAGTCCTCTGGGTTGATAGCATCATTCTGGAAGAACCATCACCTTGTTAGCCTTCATCTCACCTGCTCAGAGCTAAGCCTCACCACGACCTCCACCCTGCTCTGGGGAAGGGGTCCTGATAGGAGAGGAGTTACTCAAGGCAGACAGGCGGCAGACACATCGGGCACGTCTCAAGGAGCTTGCTGCCTGACTGCAGTGCCCGTTAGCTGGCTTGCTCTGATGGTGATTTTGGATTGTGGCTAGTTCCGGGATTGGAATGAGATTGGAACTAAGCATAAGCAGAATGAAGAGGACAAAATGTCATAAGCAAGGGGCCCTGCTTGCCTGCCAGGGTCCCAGGCTGTTAATTTCTTTTTAACTTTGTAAGTGAAGGACAAACTTTCTAAAGAAACAGTATGAACGTAGACAAATGTGCACCTAACAGTAGAGCCCTGGACTGTGAGGGCTAAAGCCTGAGGAGCTGGAGGGAGAAATGCACTAGTACAACAGGAGC
The DNA here is from genome assembly GCF_978045245.1 of Mus caroli. Taxonomy (NCBI): domain Eukaryota; kingdom Metazoa; phylum Chordata; class Mammalia; order Rodentia; family Muridae; genus Mus; species Mus caroli. The sequence continues at coordinate 61,624,338 of NW_028227257.1, read as the reverse complement.
AGAGTGTCCGCCTGATATGCAAGAACCCCCGTGAGCACGCGCACACAAACACACATAGGCGTGCACACACACCAAACAAAAGACACGAAATTGGGAAAAGCACACACACACACACACACACACAAAGAAATAAAATCAGATTTGATCAAAATTTAAAATATGCATGCTTGCTGGGTAGTGGTGGTGCACACCTTTAATCCTAGCACTTCAGAGGCAGAGGCAGATGGATCTCTGTGAGTTCGAGGCCAGCCTGGACAACAAAGGGAGTTCCAGGATAGCCAAGGTCACACAAAGAAATCTTGTCTTGAAAAAACAACCAACCAAACAACAACAACAAATGTATGCTTGTAAGGACACCATCTAGAGGCTGAAGGCTAATAGCTAAGGAAGAAAGAGAGGGAGGGAAAGAGGAAGGGAGAGAGGATAGACAATTCACAAAATAAAATAAAATATTTACAAATCAATTATCCATTACGTGTTAATTCAACAACAAAAAGATAGCCCAAAGGCTGGGGAGATGGCTTGGTTGTTCGCGCACCTACTGTGCATTATAAGGAACTGAGTTCAGACCCCCAGTATCCACATCAATGCTGGTCTCCTCGGTGTATGTCTGTAGCCCCAGCGCTGGGAATGGACAGAGACAAGAAGATCCCTGAAGCTACCAGCCATCCTCGAACACATGAGCTCCAGGGTCAGTGAAAGCCCTTCAAATACTGAGATGAAAGCTGGAGAGATAGCTCAGCGGTTAAGAACAAGCCAACACTGATCCTGCAGAGGCTCTGAGTTCGATTCCCAGCACCCACAACAGACAGCTCACAGTGCCTGCAATTCCAGCTCTAGAGGATCTGATGCCTCTGGCCCCTGAGGACACCTGAGCTCACATGTGCATATCCACACACAGATACACACAAGCACATGATTAAAAAATAAGTCAAAAATAAGATGGAGCATAATTGAGGAAGACCTCTGACATCAACCTCCAGCCTCCACACATGTACAAATTCACAAATACAGACACCACAAACACATGCATACAAAAGAAGAAGAAGAAGAAGAAGAAGAAATGAAAGACAACGACTTTGAAATGATGTTTCTGTAAAGGAGACACAGAAATAATAGGTACATGAAAAGAATTCACCATCATTAGTTATTAAGCAAATACAAATTAAGATGAGATACCATTTCATTCCCACTAGGACAGCATAAAGAAACGACAGACTGTAGCAGTGTTGATGGCCTGTAGGAACGCGGGAACCCTCGTGTATGCTGGCAGGAAAGTAAAATGTGGCAGCCACTTGAGAGAACAGTTTGTCAGTTCCTCAAAATGGTCAACATAGAGCTACCATATAGTCATGTGAACAATTTCACCTGGATATGTCAAGACTAATAGCTAAATCATGACAACATGCTTGTACAAGCAGTATTCATAATAGTCAAAGAGTGGAGAGAAACCAAATATCTATCAACATGGAATATGATAACTGTTATATATATAATATACATATTTATATTATAGAATATGATAACTGCTATATATTATGTACTTCGTATATGTGTATACATATACATATGTATATATACATATACAACACACATCTAATATACATATACAACACACATCTAATATACATATACATATGAAGTAGTGATGCTTTCACATGGATGACTCTGGAAAATACAATGTTGAGTGAATAAACAACATAAAAGACCATGGATTGTCTGAGCTGAGTACGTGATTCTATAGAAATAGAAAAAGAAATTAGACGGACAGTATGCAGGGATCCTGTTCTCTTCATTTTTGTCCCTCCAGAAAACAAAACGTTCATTGCCATTCAGGATCACACTGGAAGATCAACATGAGTCTTAGTTGGCGGATAAGGGTCTGAGCCGGAGAACATGGCTAGATCTCCCCCAGCCCAGCTCTGCCTCCGAGGCCCGTCAGTGGCTTTTACTGGGACATGAGAAGCAGACAAATATGGAGAACACAGCTGGGGATGAGCTCAGGAGAGAAGTGGGTGGGTGCTACTAGAAGCAGGCAGGCACCTCAGGAGCCCAGTCCACCTTCTCCCTGCCCCATGCTTGAATCCAGTGTACCTGGCTGCACTTGGGGTCACCATGGCTACGAAAGCTGGGCCTATGGGGGCGCATTTCTTGTGTGGTTTATAAGGATGGCTGCTTAGAGTCTTAGTTCTACTCACTTCTAGTGTCCTTAATTCTTCCCAGGGGAAATGCTTCCTGGGGTGAGACTTGACACAAGGGCACTGGCCAAGATGGAAAAGGGACCCAACATCACCCCCAGACCAGACTTGGACCTTGGCTCTGGGCCCTATCTACCTAGAGAGCTCTTTTTTTGGTAAATCACAGAAGACATCTCATGTGGTGACCCTGCTTCTGATTTGTAATTAAAATTTAATTGCTTAATTAAAAGGAAGTGGAATGTGTTTCCGAATTGAGCAGAAGTCTGTGCCCTGGCAGCTTCCACTCTTGGCTCTGCCCCTCTCCCCAACACCCTGCAGCATTAGTCCTTTCCTGGAGCCTGTGGCCTGCCTCCTGTCCCTGGTGCCCCTATCTTGATCTCCACAATGAAAACATCAATCTCCTATGCCCGAGGCAAGGATAGGAAAGCTCGCCATGTCCATCCTTGTCCTCCCCAACACTGCCTCCTGCACTACACTCTCTCGAACTGGTCCCACCTTTATGCCTAGTGTCAGTAACCAGAGGTCCTGCTTAATTGGCTTGGGGAGCGAATGGCTTCTGCCCTCCCCATCCATCACCCTCCCTGGGCCACCTTTGCTCTGGTGGCAACGAGAACTAGCAGAGTCGACTGGGGGTGGAAAACTACTCACTTTGCCTTTTGCAAGGTGACAAGCACCGAGGGCAGCTTCCACCCGTTTGCGATCAGCAGGAAACATCTGGAAAAAACTGCAGGAGCAGAGAAAGGTACCAGGCAGCAGAGGAGTCGTGCCAAGGGAGGGAAGGCTTGGGGAGCTGGGTGGCTGTTAGGACAAGCTCAGGAGACTCACTTCTTCACAGGAATCTTCCCTTCAGGGTTGAGCTGCATCTTAAGCTTCACCAGGCTGGAGGGGTGGACAGTGGCCCATCAGTCTGGGGGCTGGGAAGCCAACCCCTTGAGCTCAGGCGTGGAGGTGGGGAGGAGGCTGGGGGAAGTGGGGGACAGGCACTTACATCTTGTCCAGGAATGTGCTTCGAGGAGCATTGGCTGTCATGGGGTGTTTGGCGAGAGCTAGCACGTCCTCAGCCCAGTCCTACAGAACATAGAGCCCCGAAGTCAAGTTCCTGGCCACATGTGCACCTGAGCCCCTTGCCCAGGCCTATGAGTCTCAGGAAGGGCAGGCTTTCCCAAGGGCCAGCACTCTACCCAGGTGTTGCCAATGCACCTTGCCTACGTTCTCCTTGTAAGAGACAAAGTTGTAGAAGGTGAGGTCCACCATGTCAGGGCCGGATACCACTGTGAGTGTTTTCAGCAGGAAGTTGTTGTCTGGGAAGTCCATGTTGAAGACCTCCCGGAGTTTCTGGCTCTGTAGGAAACAGTGACACGGTAAGTCAGAGGGAAGCTCTCAGTCTTACCCAACGTGTCTTTTCCTGTATCTCCTCATCAGAATGGCCATGGAACCTAGGAACCACAAAACCACAGGCCTCAGCATTGCCCTATTCCTGGCTCTGGCAACTGCCACGGGAAGGAGAGGCCCATGGGAAGAGCGTGGTTGGCAACGCAGTGGGACCTGAGAATCCTGGGAATTTTGTTTTGAAGATAGACTCTTAGCTCCTAACTCAGAGAATACTGCTTCCAACTGTCGGTACCTTCAATCTTCTCACAAGCTTTAGGCAAATGTAGGCAAAGCATCACCAAGATGGGAGCAAGGGGTAGAAGACATGTTCTAGACCGCCTGGCATACTCAGGGGCAGGAATTCACAGCCTCAGGATCCAGGCAAGCTGAGCAGCAGCCACCACACCACCCTTCCTTGGCCTCAGCTGGCATCCTTGTTGCCTAGCAGCCCAGGACCCATCCATCTGGTCACACAGCTAAGGCTCCCCACCTCCAGGAGAGACTCACTCCTTGCCCTCTGCAACTCGTGGCTGCTTCTGGGCCCACTTTACCTTGGGTATCTTTGCAAACTTCCCAAAGCGAGTATCTCGGATGCTCGTGACATCCAGGAACTCCATCTCCTGGTAGCAGTTCCCAGTGGGAGCAGAGAAAGGTGGGGACAAGGAGGTCAAGTGGAGAATAATGACGCAGAGGGGAGAGGGCTTTCCACATCCCTTCCCATCCTATCTGCTGCCTCCTCTGGATGCCAAGACTGCCCCGGGCTTCCTGGATCCCTCCCTTCACTTGCTGCTCATCAGCTTCTGTCTATTTAGGGAGAAGCACTCTTCACTCCTTCCCTGGGATAAGAGCTGCAATCTGCAGCCTATATTTTATCCTGGAGGCCCCCACCTCCAACCCCCATGCCTTCCTCTGTTTCTCTGAATGGCTGCGCCTGTCCTCTGAGCCCTGAGCTCTGTAATGACCTGGAACTATCTCTCCAAGAGATACTAACTTAAGAGTAGGTGGGCTCTGGGCAGCCATGAAATGAGATGACTGCACCTTCCTTCCCTGCCCATGGGAGAGCCCCAGGAGCTACACTCTCTGCACCTCCTGCATACATGTCTCCATCCTATACCACCAGGGGTCTAGCGGAGTTCACTGGATCGCTTGGAGCTGAGGGCCATGGTGGGTAGTGTCTTACCTGATTTTGATTTGTCCAGTATAAGTAATAGCCCTTGGGATCCACACGGAGGATAACAGGAGAGGCTATTGAAGTTTCCTGGGGAAAGAAGGAGTCAGCTATCTACTCTCGGATCTCAGGCCAACATTCCTGGCCCAGGCTAAGGATTCAGATAGAGTTCATCCCTTTCCTAGAAATTCAAAAGGTGTTTCCCTTTGTTCTCTGAGCTAACAATAGGGAGGCCTTGAGGAAGGGAGGTGGGGTTCCTGGAAGAGAGGTGCACTTTCTGGACACCAAGCAATGCCTCTCCCCCTCCTTGTTCTCAGGGGTCACGGTTCCACCAAAGGATAGAATCTCTCTCCAAGATTCCTTACTGCCATCTTGGAAAGCTTGGCCCCGAGCCTTGGTCTGCACAGCCAAGGCCCTGTACAACCCAGCATCAGCCCTGATCCTCAGATTCCTTCCGTTCAACTGTGAGCACTGGCTGCCCATCCTGTCCAAATGATCCAAAGAGACACCGAGTTCCTTCCCACCTCCAAAGTGAAGTCCTCAAACCTTCTCAGCCTAAACTGTCTCAAAAGACCAGCCCACACTTTACCCCTTCAGCAAAGGACTGTCTGAAGTGTGCTGTTATTAATAAGTGTGGACAGGAACTGGGTCACACATCTGGGAAAGGCCTATGAGCTCAAGGATCCCAAGGGCTGTGAGCCAGCTAGACCTTGAACTTGGTGCTTAGTGGTTAACCTTGGAGTTTGCTGAGTGAGTATGCAAAAGAATGAGCAAACCGGCCTAATCCCTACTCCACTCACACAGTACATAGGCCATCATTTATTTTAATAGCCTTTGCATATATAAACAAGATATTACGACTGAAGTCTCCAGCAATGCATGATTATTGCTGCTGACACACCACACCAAATACGGGATCTACCAAGGAAATGGAACAAGAAAGGTTCCCACATTACAGGTGGTTAGAGTGTGGGGGAAGGATTTTATAAGAAAGCTGATTTTGGAAAAAAGCTGTGTAGTGAGCCCCAGGGAGGGTCCATGCTGGCTCCCTGACCTTAAGACTGTTTAGTGTGGGATGGCGTAGACAGGAGCTGGTCTCTAACCTGGGAAACCCAGAAAGTGTGGGGCAGACTGCCTCTGATTGCAGTTGCCTGGACAGTAAAATGTGAGTGTTTGCTGGACCTAAAGCAGATGCATGTGTGAGGAATGGGCAGAAAGGGCCCAGAGCTGCAGGGAGGAAACCAGTTAGAGGGAACTGAAAACAATCATGAGCGAGTCCCTGAATAGAGAGATATTGGGAGATTTCAAGCAAGCCAGCCCCAATACATGGAGGAGGGTCTCCCCAAATCATCAAAAAGGTCACCAGAGAAAGAATAAGTGTCAAGTTCTGTCAGGCTTAGAAACTCCAAGCCAGCTGTCGACAGCATATATTCAAGAAAGAACTCTCAGTCTTCCTTGCGCCCCACGTAGGAAGCCCTGGAAGAGAAAGAGCTGAGGACCCCCCCTTTCCAGGAAGCCTGCAGTTTCCCCCACCTCATCCTGGAAGGAGAAGGGCAAAATGCAAGCCAAAGCACGGTTAGAGCTTCACTTCTAATGTGTTCCTAGAAAAGGACTGGGTTTTGTGGGGACCGCTGGACTATTGCCCAAGGGTGAAGGTCATGTCTGAGAGCTTGCTGAGTTTCTTTCTATAGCCAGGAAAGTTTTCCCCTGTAAGTATGTTCTGAAGGGGCTGTGGGAGACTAGACAGAATCAGGTTTGGTTCTATCCTTTATACTACAGTTATCAATATAGAGCCATAGATCTACTAACTGTGACAAAGCTACCCAAGAGCAGAACCTGGTTCATAGGTCATGTGTCCCATGACTGGGCTTGGGACATTCTTGCTCATGCAAGTCAGAGTCCAGGGACCACACAGCACTCTGGGTTGGGGAAGGGAATTGGTCAACCAGACACACAGGTTGGAGAAAGAAGTACATGCCTTATCCCTGATGACCCACGGTCCCCCTCAGGTTATACAGGCTTCCCAGAGGAACTGAGAGAGTCACTTCACTTTTCATTGTGAGTCATTTTCCTCCTTCCATAGACTCTAAGACACGCCACATCACCACCATGCCACCAGCGTGCCACCACCATGTCACCAGCGTGCCACCACCATGCCACACCAACCAAAACTTCTAGAGAAACAGAAAGCATTTCATGCCAGGGCCCCATCCCCACAGTTTTGAGAGCCAGATGCCTTAACGTAGCAAAGCCCCAAAGGGTCTAGCTTCAGACTCCCCTCAGTTCATAGAGAAACTAGACAAGCCAATCCAGGGAGCTGAAGTAAAAATTGTAGGTGACCTCCTAAATGCCATGCGCTGTTGAGAATATCAGGCCTTCCTGAGACCAGGCTAGAGCTCTCTTAAGGAGGCCTATCCCTCCCTGAGTGACAGTTCTCATTTTATTCTTCTTAGACCAAAAGATTCTATGGTTAGTGGCTGTGTCTTCAGCCCAGAAAGACCAAAGACGATTTAGGAAGGCGCAGACTCTGGGCTGGGGTGCAGATGGTCTTCCCACCCCGGGCTGGATGACAGGTTGGCAGGTAATAGAAGGCTGAGCTGAGCTGAGCCACCATGGGGGAAGCAGAAGTCAGTAAGTTCCTTCTCAGACCCCAGTCTTTGAGCCTCCCATTTTCAACTGGGAAAACGGCCCCTTAGTGACTCTTGCCACAGTAGTAGCTTGAGAGAGAATAGGGCTTCCCTGGGACAGGACACAGCTTTTTCTGCACACTGGGGTGGTGCGGCTGGTTATGGGCCTCCTGCCAGAGCAAACTTGGGGTGTCTGTGCTGGGAAGAGGACCTGACTGACCTCTCTTCCTGATCTCAGCTGAGGCGGGAGGAGAGGGGCATGCATTCCCCCTACCAACACTGAAGTTACTAGAAACAAACCTTTATCATCTTCGGGGATTTGAAAAGGGCAAATCAGGTCCAAAGATTTCTGACTCTGACTCCCCCCCCCCCACACACACACACAAACACACATAGCCCACTCTCTTATTCCCAAACACAGAGGCTTCCTTCCCTACAGCAGCCAGGAGCACCCACCCTCACCCGAGACTTGTTTATCTAGACTGTTGTGACAGACACATAGGCGCCTGGGTGCTGGGAAGATATAAACCAACCCTCCAGTTCTGCAAAGCTCCCAAGCAGCCCAGCCCCCGCCGTCCCGGGGGTGGGGTGGGGGGGTTGAGGGGGAAAGGCGAGCCCTACTCACATCGTCCCACTTGATGAAGCGCTCCCCTTGGCTCAGATATGCCTTCACGTTAGGGGGCAACAGGACAGGGTTGAGCAAAGACATGATGTCAAGTGTCCCTCTTTGGAGAGGTTGGGCAAACCTCTCCAGGGGACAGGAGAAGAGAAGGAAGAAGGGTGAACAGGAGGGGAAGCTTTGGCTGGGCTCACATGGCACCCGCCCAGTACCGGTCCGGAAGTCGGGTGCTCTTATAGCCTGCGGGGTGGCAGTAGCTGGATGCAGGATTCAGAGCTTCGGGCCAGGGCTCAGGTGATCTGCCTTGTAAATCAGCCTCCACCTCCTCCACCTGAAGTCGGGGGGCTGCAGTAGCTGTTTTGCCCAAGGGGGCTGAGCTCCCCTCCTGGGAGTCCCTCTCCGCCCCCTGCCTCAGCACTTCCTGCTCTGGGCTTCCTTCTCTGGGCTGCTGTGAACTGAGGGGCGGGCTATGAGATCTAGAAATGTTGGGGCCAGGACCCCGTTACAAAGACCGGCTTTACTCAGATTTACCCCCCCCCCCCCCCCGCGAATGGAAGAAAGTGATGTATCATGGAGGGCGGTGGGAGATGCCATTCCTGAGCCTTGGGCTGAGGCAAGAACACAAACAGTTCTTTAGGAAAAGGGTCCTCCACAGAGCAGGGGTTCTGTCCTCAGAGGGTGGGATCACTCTGGAAGTGGGAGTCAGGGATGGGCCGGGTCCCAGCTGGCACTGAGTGTTTTGAATAAGCAAAGTCACTCGAACACCCAGCTCCTCTTTCTCAGGGCTTCCTCCCCATGAAAATGAGAGCCAGGTGAGGCAGTATGCCTCTCACCCATGACGCTTCTCTGCATCCTTGAACCTTTCAGTAAATACCTAAAAACTCCACTGCCCAGCGGCTGCCTCACACAGCCTGAGAGGCCCTTTGCTGTCGCCAGCACTGGAGTGTTCCTTCACGCACTGTGTTGCCTCACACACAGATCCTGGAGGAGAGAGGTTCTGAGAGGCAGACCAGAGCCTGCTCTAGCCCCTGTTCAGGGTGTAGCCCACTCTAACCCGGTTCGGTTCCAGGTGTTGTGATCCTTACAACGTCCATATCTATCCCAGAGGCTCAGTTCCAGCCCAGCTCAGGCCCTAGTCACTTCCTCTTACCTAATAATGCACTCTTATCGAATGGCTTAGCACCGTTGGGGAGGCTAGAAGCTTAACCCATGATTTCCTTCCCCTCTGAGGCCCTGGCCTTCTGCAACAGGTCCCATCAGGGGTCTGTGTGCCACCCCTGACAACTGTGAACTACCCTCTCCAGGCCCTGGAACTCCTGGCTAGGAGCCAGAGCATGAGAGTAGGGGCAGGCGAGAGAGAACAGGTTTAGATGAACAGGTTAGTTAGTTAGTGAGAATCAAAAGATAAACTGTGGGTCTCTGGCACTAGAGGGATGGGGTCAGGAGTTCAAGACTAGGCTACAGGAGAGCCTGCCCACCTCCCACACCCCAATCAAAGTAGTGAACTTCTCAAAGGAAGCTAGCTTAGAAATTAATTGTCCCCAGAAAAGCAATTCTAAGACCAGAGGGGCAGAGTCGGAGCAAGATCTGAATGAACGGCCTGGAAACCAGCTCCCAAACTCCTGCAGGTGACAGGTGTTCCAACCCCTCCCTCAGTGTCTCTCCTCAAGCCCTCCCTTCAGCCTTGGATCTTTCTGGGAGACTCCTGGGAGCCCCTGCACATCTGGCTGTCTCTGTGGGCTCAGGTTCCCTGTCTGTTTGAATGAATTTTGCAAGGGAAATCCCTGCCCCTTCCCAAAGCCTACACCTGTCACCTGCAACGGAGCTAGTCCCCATATCCAAGTTCCTCCTTCCTGTCTTGCCTGCAGCCATAGGCCTGGAAGAAAGCCTAGAAGGGAGGAGGGTTGTCTCTGGTCGTCCTTCAAAGAATTCTGGGTTCTTTGCACCTTCCATCTCTGGTCCTAAGCCCACAGAAGAGAAGCTTTACATCTGTACCCATCGACGGCATCCCCTGGACAGGCTCGGGGATTCCTGACTGTAGTAACATCAGTGGCGCTCACTTGCTAAATCTGGATGCCAGCCAAAAGAGCAGCAAGCTATTTGAAAGACCTTTACTGAAGAGGGGTTTCCTCTTTTAAAAATACATGGCAGAACACGTCTGTAGTCACAGCTCTTTGGGGGACAAGCTGGAAGATTGTTAGAACGCTAGAGTTCAAGTTTTAAAAATATTAAGTTGACAAAGGAAGAAAAAAAATTGAAACGTAATGTCAATAATCGTAGAGTGGTGGTGGCTGAAGGGAGAGAAGAAGTCTCAAGAATGCTTTTGGGAAGTTAGCCTTGGACTGACTCTTGGGCGTTGCTGATTGGAAGGCTTCCCCTTGGCGGTAGGCCAATCTAACCCCCCAGGGTGGAGAGTGGAAGGGCAAGGACGCCCCCTGCTGGGCTCATGGGAAAGCTGAGCCTAATAGGGAAAGAGGCAGACTCCTGAATCAGCCACTCCAGGAAGTCGCTGGTAGATCTGTGTCATTGTGCTTGACAGGTGGGAGCTGTGGGCTGCAGACAGGGAGGGAGCTTACACTCAACAGCTGTCTCTGCAGGGGTGCAGAGGGGAGGAGGTCCCAGTCCCAATCTCAGCTCACTCTGCTCACTTGTGGTACTGGACTCATGGGGTGACTGGGTTTCCATCTGCTCACCAGACAAGTTCAGGGGTGGAAGCTAAACTCCTATCTTCAGGTGCCAGAATTACTGGCCAGGTAGATAATTTTCCCACCTGATGCAGTGGGATTCAGGAACAGGGAGGCACCTTGTGTATTGGGTTGGGGGCAATGGCTACTTTGCTCCTGACATAGAGAGGGATCAGTTGTGGCATCCTCTGAAGCCTGTTTTCCACACACTGTTCTATGAACCCAGCCAATTACCAAGTACGTCTATCTGGTGATTCTCACCTTTTAAAGCACCTCATCTTTCTCACCTGTATAGTGGGAATAATCGTACCTCATAGGGATGTCCCTGAGCTTGCTAGGGAAAGGGATGGGCCCAGGGGAAGCAACCACTCTAGGAGGATGCTGGTAGATATTCCATTTGTGATACTGAGACAGCAGTATCCTGTGGGAGCTTTGGGGACAGAGCTTATGCTCACCAGCTGCCTCCCAAGGTTAGGTCCCAACTTCCCATGCTCCCAGCCTGACCTAGGACACCCCCTCCCACTTCAACTTCTCCAGTGCTGGAATCACAGGCATGTACCACTATGTCTGTCCCTTTCTTACTCCTTCTCAGTGAGTTAGCCTCTTAACCCATAGGTTCTGCATCTGTAAAGTCAACCAACCTCATAGTTTTTTAATGCTAAAAATGGCATCTGTATTGAACATGCAGACGTGTTTTTCTTGTCAGTATCTTTCTATATAATACAGGGTGATAAGTATTTTCATGGCATTTACATATCAGGCATAAGGGATCTCAATATGGCTTACAGAATGTGGAAGGTATGGTAGGCAATATGCAAACGCTATACCATCTTATATAAGGAATATCTTTGGATTCTGGTGGATACAGGGACCCAGAAGCCAACAACCCATGTATACCAAGGGATAATTGTACACATGCTGTTCTTTCCACACGTGTCTTCACTGACTTGCTTTACACACACACACACACACACACACACACACACACACTACAGCTGTTTGTAAGAAGCATGTCCTTGGACTCACTTTCCCAGAGCAAACCAAATTAGAGACGCCTCAACTGTAGTCTTGAAATCTGCTGTCTCCAAGCTGCCTGAACTCACAGTTACCAGCACTGGAGCTCAATTTACTAACAAACCACAGCCTCCCGTGTGTCTCTCAGCTCAACCCCAACAGCCAATAAGACAGATACAAGGATGCAGACCCAGGGCGATCCCTGTCCAGCCATGCATCAGCTGAAACTCCGTTAGCTGCCCACTGCAGTGCTAGAAACTGAGTCTGAGTGAAGGCAGAGACAAAATACGGAACAGGTGCCAAGGTGCTAAGGCAATCAAGAAGCTTCAAGCATCCTCTGAAACTGGGCCTTTAATCCCAGAATTCAGACAGCTGAGGCAGGGAGATCGCCACAGGTTGGTGGCCAGCTTGGGCCACAGAGTAAGGCTCTGACTCAAAAATTTTAAAAAAAAAAAAAAAAGTTAAATTGAAAAAAAAAAAAAAAAAGAGTTCTCTGTAGCCAGGAATAGTGGCACATACATGTAGTCCTAACACTCAAGAGGCTGAAGCAGGAGGATCACACGTTTGAAGGCAGCCATGGCTATGCAATAAGATTCTACCTCATAACCAAATGCATGAATAAATAAAAGTTCTCTAGAATTCCCAGAGTCAGATGTTGTTTGGCTTCCCTCCCACCCCCCGCCCTCTGGGTGACAGAAGAACCACCTGGAATGTCACCGTGGAAAAGATCAGAAGGAGCAGTCTCAGATATGATTTTTGTTTTGGTTTGGAGACAGGCTATCTCTGTGTGACCCTGTTGTAGCCCTGGTCATCCTGGAACTCACTACATAGATCAGGTTAGCCCTAAACGCACAGAGATCCACCTGCCTCTGGCTCCTCCATGCTAGGATAAAAGTGTGTGCCACCACTCCTAGCTGTATGTTTCCTTCTAAAGTGTCATTTGGGATCAAACTTACCTGATCCATGCTCCAGGACCCTAGCTGATTGTTCCAAGTCCCAGAAGTTTGCTGTGGGCTCCCAGCAAAAGGGCAGCTCAGTGATGATAAATCTAATCAGACCCCAAATGCTCCAGTTCTAAAAATCCCACTCCCATTAGGAGGACCAACGTGTGTCTCCAAGAGACAGTCACCTTAGGGGTGAGAGGTGCAGATAGTAGAAAAACATGACACTTGACTCAGTATGTACTGTTTAGACATCATCACTTAGCTGTTCTACCTTTGTTTATACATCTGTAAAAGGGGCCAGTTTTCATATGGATGAGGAGAATAAATTAGTTGATGTCTGTCTCTGAAGCACAGACACATAGGAATCACACATAGGAAATGTCCTAGGTGCAATCGATTGCTTCTCTCTTTACTCCCAATTTGGTCCACCCCAGCCTTTATTATTATTTTTTTAATTAGGGCCCAGATAGAACCACAGCCTCTTGGTTCTGTGACTAGCAGGAAGCTAGTCATTACAGGGATATTTGGGGAGAATTGGGACCAAATACAACATACTCTGCTGGAGCAACAGCCCAAACCCACAAGGTAAGATGAAAGGGCTTCATTGAAGGATCCAGGCTTGGCTCCAAGACACCGGCTGTATGGGGACAGGGTGGGGGAAGTGTCGGCTTAGCAGAAGCATGTGTGAATAAAACAGGGATTTTGCTGACAGCCAGCTCCATCTGAGTCAAAAGACAGAGCTGCCAATAAAAGCGGACACTCTTGAGTGGCTGGGTTGAAGCTGCCTGTGAGCCTAGCAGCTCTCTGTCTTGCAATTCCACCAGAATAACCTGCCAACATGACTTGTTCTCTGCAGCACCCAGACCCTTGGAATCAGGGTCCAGAATGAGATTCAGGAGAGGACAAGGCAGTTAGGGAGTTGGGACGTCTGCAGATCTTCACTCCTTGATACCAGGAGCAGCCAGTGCCCTAGAACCAAGGAAGACGCCGCCCCATTCTCGTTCATTCTCTCCCCATTCTCTGCATCATTAGGCCACATCTGAAATACTTGTGTATTTCTAATTAAGTTGCTTTATCACAGGAAATGCATGAACTGGGGAGCATTTGGTAGATAACAGTCAGGATGTAGGAAGCATGCAACATTTTGTTGGACCAGGAGGGAAAGCACAGGTGTCTCGAAGCTCTACCTGCATAAGGGTGGCTCTTATTCTCTGGGTCCCAGATGCCAGAAATAGAGATGACCTTGTGGCTGGGAGTGTATGGGGTGTCCCTTCAGAGTAAACACTTCTAAAGTGAGAACAAGTCAGGATAAAACAGAAAAAGAAATTATCGACGATATGACCCCATATCCCGAAAACATGTCAGTTTGAGTCCAGTGAAATACCAACGATTCTAGAGCAAAACAGATGCAGCAATCAACTTGTTACCGCATGGCCATTTGGTTCGGGAAGTAACAGAGAGGTCTGTTTTGCTGTATGGGAGGCCATTCTGGTGGGCCACTGCTGCCATCACTTACATGTCTGTACATAGCCTCCATCTAGGCCACCACGGCCATTCACGTGACTGTTGTGCCAGATGCGCAGGTCATTCTATCTACTTGGGCACATTTAAATGAGACTGGCTTACAGTTTCAGTGGCTTAGTCCATTGTTATCCTGATGGGAGCATGGTGACACGTACCAGGTATTTGATCACACCGTGAACCCTGAGATTGTGTTATTTACTGAAAAAGAAAAAAAAAAAAACAAAAACACCTATTTCTACTCATGGTGTGGCCCAACCTTAGCACACACCTTTAGTTCCTTTGGCTGAAATAAGATGCACCCTTAGTATACACATTTAATTCCCAACAATGAAGGTAAAGTTAGTTTGTAGAAGAAAGCACCCGTGTTTGAAAGTGATGTCTAATTGAGTGGCAGACAAACTGACAAATCAGAGGAAGCTTTGACAGAATGGGATAGGCCCAACTCTCAGGAGAAGACAGAGAAAAGGGAAGCTACTTAAGAGAGTGGTGCAGAGAAAAGAGGAGGGGAGAGAGGAGGTGGCTTTACCAGGATAGTTTTACAGAGACAGGAGAAGACAGAACAAGCCAGAGAATGAGAAGGAGCCAGAAGATTAGAACAGACTGCCAAAGTTAGTGTGAGGGCAAGCAGAGCAATTCAGGAGAGGCTGAGGGAGGGCATTAAATCAGTCAGGGTGGAGAGGAGCCAGAATAGCTGAGTTGAACCAGCCAGCCAGAGTTCAGAAAGAACTAGAAAGGGTGAGTTTATTTGATAATAAAGTCTCAGAGGCTGAAAACACTCTAGGCCTAGATTAGATTGTATGGAGGCTAGAAGCTTCCAGGACATGGCCTAGGTTAGCAGATGGACCCAGTAAGCCTTGGAGATGACAATTACTTCAGGAAAATAAAAGTTACTTTTATAGTGGCAGGAAGGCAGGCAGACATGGTGCTGGAGACGTAGCTGAGAGTTCTACATTGGATCCACGGGCGTCAGGAGGAGAGAAAGCCCATCCCCAAACCTTCCTCCAACCTATTTCAATAAAGCCACACTACCTAATCCTTCTCAAGTAGGGTCACTCTGTGGTGACCAAGTATTCAAATATGGGAGCCTATGGGAGCCATTCTTACTCAAATTACCACAGTAGTTTGAATGGAATAGATATAAAAAACTGGAAAACATATGTAGCTTTTTATTTGAGCAGCTCTTGGTCTTTCATACTCTATTTTATAAACATTTTAAAGCTTATTTTGTGCATGTGTGTGTGTATCAGTAACTGTGTTCTCATCTCTCCTTCCAGGCCTCCTCTCAGGGCCTCAGGCAGCACCAGCTTACCTGCTGAGGCATCCCTGTAGCCCTATTAGCATATCTTGATGGTACCCACAAAATGTGTTTTAGATGACATCTTCATCCACATAGATAATATACCTTGATCGAGTTTAGTCTCCATTATCCTCTCTTGCTCTGCCTCTCCTCTCCTGCCAGTCCCCTTCCTCCTCTTCTACTTTCATTTGTTTGTTTGTTTTTTGTTTTTTTTTTTTTTAAAAACTAGGTCTGTGGGATGGACAGTTTTGGTTGTTAACTTGACTGCATCTGATATGAACTAAAACCAAGCTGCTGGGCGCTGTGGTACAGGGAAGCTCTAAGACAGATCATTTGGAGCAGGAAGACTCACTCTAAACCTGGGCCACACCTTCTGATGGCAGCCCACATAAAAGACCATGGAGAAGGAAGCCTTGCTTTTGCCTGCTTGACCTCACTCTTGCTGGCAAGTCCACCCATCCTGTTGCTGTGCCATTCCTTCACCACGTTTAGAATCAGCATCTCCAGGGTTTCAACACTTAGACTGAATTCCAGCAGCTCTCCGAGACTCCCTTAGACCTTCAGAGCTAGATCAGGACTGCAAAGATTCTAGCCTGTAGACTGAACAACTATGAGATTCTCAGCCTCTACAGTGTGAGGCCCCCTTGCTGAACTCCGTGGATCACATCCTGCAAGACAATCCCTTCTATCCGTTCTGCTCCTTTAGGGAACCCTCATACAATTCCTTGTGTGGAAGAAAATGTGACATTTCTCTTTAGGTTTGGGTTATGATCTCAAGTTAGGTCCATAACTTCTTCCCCCTCCCCCCTTTTGCTTCCCTCTCTCCCTCCTCCTTCTTTTTGTTTGTTTGTTTGTGTGCTTGTTTGTTTTAAAAGACAGGGTGTCACTGTGTAGCCCTGGCTGTCTTGACACTCACAGAGATCCACCTGCCTCTGCCTCCTGAGTACTGGGACTGTAGTTGTGTACGACCACACCCAGCTTGTTATTACTTCCTTTCTCAATGATGGTTATCCTAACTAGAGTAAATGAGAATGTTATTTTGCTTACTTTTTCCTGATGGATAAGGATAAACAGCTTTTCCTATGTTTTTTATATTTAAATCATTTTTAAATCATTTACCTTTAAAGATGTATTTTTATTTTATGTATATGAATGTTTGGCTGAGTGTATATATGTGTACTGTGTATGTGCCTGATGTCCACAGAGGCTAGAAGAAGGTGAACTGTAACCCCATGTGGGTATTGGGGACTAAATCAGATCTTCTGCAAGAACAACAAATGTTCTTAGCCACCTGAGTCATCTCTCTAGCTCCCCCCACCCCTTTTCATGTATTTATTGGCTATTTATACTTTTTTTCTTTTGAGAACTGTGTGTTCGGTTCATTCACCCATTTGTTGGTTGGATTATCTGTTACCTTGGTGTATAACCTTTTAAGTTCTTTTTTTAAATCTTATTTAATATGTATGAATGTCTTGTCTATATGTGTGTCTCTGCATCACAGGCATGCCTGGTGCCCTCAGATGCCCAGGGACAGGTGAGGGGCCACATGGGTACTAGGGACTGAAACTGGATCCTCTGGGAAAGCATTGAGTCATGACTTCAGCCCCTGAATTCTTTATGAATTCTGGATATTAGTGCCCTGTCAGATGAATAGCGGGTAACCACCCCCCCACACATGCACACACACACACACACACACACACACACCCCTATTTCTTTTGCAATGAAGAAGCCCTTTCATTGATGGAATGAATCCAAGATGTCATTTTTTGTTGGTTAATATGTATGAGTGTTTTGTCTGTATGTGTGTCTCTGCATCACAGGTATCCTGGAGCTCCTGTAGGCCCAGTCTGGAGATCTTTGCCTAGTCCTATGTCTCTTGTTTTTCTCTTTCTTTCTTTCTTTCTTTCTTTCTTTCTTTCTTTCTTTCTTTCTTTCTTTCTTTCTTTCTCTCTCTCTCTCTCTCTCTCTCTCTCTCTCTCTCTCTCTCTCTCTCTCTCTTTCTTTCTTTCTTTCTTTCTTTTAAAGGTTTATTTATTTTATGTATATGAGTAGGTTGTCACTGTCTTCAGACACACCAGAAGAGGGCATCAGATCCCATTACAGATGGTTGTGAGCCACCATGTGGTTTCTGGGAATTGAACTCAGGACCTCAGGAAGAGCAGTCAGTGAGCCATCTCTCCAGCCTCCTCTGGAAGTTTCAATGTTTCCAATCTTACATGAAGTTCTCAGACCTTTTTAGAGACTTCACAGAGTCAAAATTATTTTCACAATACTGAGATGTGTATTCTGCCCTTTAAACAGTTCTGATGCTCACACCAATGTTACAAATGTAGTAGTGTGAAGGAAGCAACACATGAACTATGAGTTTAAGAGGGGAAAAGGAAGAAAAGGGAGAAAACCCAGGTTCACAAGCAATTACTGGTGTTACGCTATACCAAATCACAACACTTATGCACAGCCCCTTCTAATATTCTCAGTGACTGACTGTAGATACCAAATCACAACACTTATGCACAGCCCCTTCTAATATTCTCAGTGACTGACTGTAGAGTACTCTACTGCACACAGAAGTATAACTGTCCTTTTGGGGAAACCATTTGAGTGACTGGGTTATGACCTGAACTGGCCACCTTTGCTGTGGAACATTATTCTCACTTGAAGAATAACTGACATCAAGCTGTTGTCATGCAGACTTGATGACTTGGCAGGTGTTTCCTCAAACGTGAACCAAGTGTCCCTGTCACTTTGAGCAAAACTGACATCTGTTGCCAATGATAAGAACCTGACCTTTCAAGTAAAAATAGAATGTGGAATAACCTGTATGCGTGATTATGAGCGTGACTGATTTCTAAGGGCTTAAACTGTTTCTGGTATCACTAAATATGATTATTATACTGCATCATTAAATGTATCAATATTTGGAAAATGCGTGCCAGTAAGTCAGTATCTTCCTAATAACTAAAACAGGATGTTACAAAATCATACATAGATAAAAGTGCTTTCCCAAGAGCAAGATAGTGACTTTAATCAAGTAAGTACCAAAAGTCCACTGATAAAGTAATAGTGGGGTATGGGTTTTTGTTTGTTTGTTTAGTGGGTTTGGCTTGGTGTTTGTTTGTTTGTTTGTTTGTCTTTCTTTCTTTTTTTCTTTTTCTTTTCTTTTTTCTTTTTTTTTTTTTTTGAGTCAGTTTTTCTTTGTATCTCTGGTTGTCCTGGAAATCACTCTTAAGACCGAACTGGTCTTGAACTCTGAGATCCACCTGTCTCTGCCTCCTCAGTACTAAGATTAAAGGCCTATGCCACTGCCACCCCCACCCGGCTAGTAATAACGTTTATAGTCTGCATTGCAACTTCCACTTAGCACTTGTTGAGATTCGGTGTAGTACAAAAAATAGCCACAGCGATCCGAAAGACTACTAAAATACTCCTCTATTTTCCAACCACACATCTACACGATGCCAGATTTTCTTTATATATTTTGACCGAAGGAACACAGTGCCAGCAAAAGTAAGCCTCCAGCTGTCTTCTGTAAAGCAACGTTCATTGGAGTTGTAAAAATGTGAAACTGGCCAGGCATAGTGACACACGCCTTTAATCACAACACTGGGGAGGCAGAGACAGGCAGAGCCCTGTGAGTTGAAAGCTGGCCTCATCTACATAGCAAGTTCCAAGAAAGCCAGGGCTATCTGTAACCCACCTTGGCAACTTAGTAAGTCAACTTACTTTAAAAATAACCACGTTACTTTAAAAAAAAACTGTTTTAAAAAGAAATATAGTGATTTTCATAAAAACATGTCCTTTATTCACACGCAATGGAGTTGTAATGTCCTAACAAATTAATAGTTTATAAATCCCTGCCTCTTCTAATATGGAAATTTATTAATAACTATAACCCACACAAACAAAAGGGTTTATATAGGTGCATCAGCGTTTTGCCTACATGTGTGTGTGAGGGTATCAGATCTTAGAGTTACAGACAGTTGTGAGCTGCCATGTGGGTGCTGGGAATTGAACTCGGGTCCTCTGGAAGAGCAGCCAGTTCAATGCTCTCAATTGCCAAGTCATCTCTCTAGCCAAACAAAACTTTTTTGTTGACCTCAATTTTTTAAATGTCTGTCTCATGTTGCCAAGTTTGGTCTTGAATTCCCAGCCTGAAGTGGCTTCCCTACCCCAGCCTCTCAGGTAGCTAGGACTACATGCAAGTGCTACCAAGGCTAGCTCTGGAAACCTGAGATAAAGTGCTTGAGAGCCTCTGTCACAACTGAGGCACAATGGACCATTGTGAGCTGCCCAGCTAGCTTGCCCCAGGGCTATGACAGTATCAACCTGATCCGTAGATCTACCGGGCAGGAACCCTACCTGCACTGGATGCTCATCATGTTAGCAGCTCAACAACCAGCTCCTGTTATTTCAGAGTCAGTTATAGAGCAGCCTCTTGCTGGCTTCCAGAGGACAACTCACGCTGAGAAGCCCCATGGTACAATACGGGTATCTGTCCCTCCAGCCAGTCCTCATTGCTTTGATACCCAAGTATTGTCTGAGCCTTCTAGCCAGGCTTAAATAGGCTCCTGGCCACACATAGACTATCCACAGTAGCACCCCAGCTCTAAGGGTTTTTTTTAAACCCTTCTTCCACAGCAGTTCTGGCATTCCATTCTGGTGTTGCTCCAGTCTCCCAAGGTCTTTATCAGGGCACAAAATCCTGCTTCCCAGGCTAGTGCTTCCATAACAACAGACTCCCTAACTCAATGTCATGTTCAGTCTTTCCCACACCCCACTAACCTATACTACACATCTGACTCTGCCTCCTGCCAGTCCATGGCGTCCACTTCTGCAACTCCTTCAGGGTGTACCATGCCTTCCCTCTTGCCCAGAAGGACCCTGCAGATCTCTAGTTGGGTTTCATCACAGTTTCATTCTACTTAATGGCCTGGTAGTTGGGGAGAAAGAGGCAACTTCCTTTCCTGCCTGGGGACAGTTGCCAGGAACAGTAGCAGCAGGGAGCCGTCCATAGCCAATACTCCTAGCGGAGTATCTCCATCCCATGGACTCGTGGCTGGTGCCCCCATAGAATACACTACAGAGACAAGGTTTGGCTGTGCTTCCAACCAGAGTAGAGCAAGAATCAAGCATCTAAGTTGTGAAGTCAGTAAGACTTGAGTGTTACTTGAATTCTAGTCAAGAGATCCTGGGTAGGCACCAGTTTCTTCTACAAAATGGAGATAGATATTAGCTCCCTAATATATTGCAAATAGTTATGACTCCAGACATAGTGCCTGGCACATACCAAGACTATAAGGTTGTGCCTCTGCTTTGATTGCTTTGAACTTTTCTAGAGGCTGAAAGGGCTTCTTCAGGGAGCAGACAGCGAGGCTGCTCGGCAGAGACAGTCATTTAGCTGAGGCGGCACAGCACTCCACAGGAATGTTGTACAAGAGGCTCTAGGGTGGTTGAGGATATTCACCAAAGATGGCCTTTTGGGTCCATTCTGTCCCCAAACTTGCTTTGATTCTTGAGTTCCTGCCTAACCTTGGTGGGGGAGAGGCACTTAGAAAAGCATATTCACTTTCAGGCCACTAGGGGGCCATTTAGTTGCCGGCAACAGGAATACGCTAATGGTTTCTTAATGGCTCAGGCACCAGGGAGATCAGGCTCAATTATATCTGAAAGCATTTTGAGTTCCAGGGGTAAAAGACACTATGTAAATCTAGATAATAAATAGTGCTTATTGACGACAGGTTAAAGAATCTGGCACTGTTTCATTTGGGGAAGAATAGGGAGAGGAATTGAATAAGGGCTTCAAGTACATCATTGTTTAGAATAAAGAAGGAGTGACGCGTTGTTTTCCCGACTCTGCTGGGAAGCGAGCAAGAAAAAGGAAGTGTAATTTGCAGCAGAAATATGAAGAGGCAATATGGAGTGCATTCCAGAAAGGGAGTCAAGGGGGCTTTAACAAATATTTAAGATCTTGTGTGAGATCTTAAACTGTAATTCACCTTGGGATGGTCCTACGATCAACCCCACCAGGAAGGCCATAGAATAACTGAGAAAGAAGAAAAGGACATTTGATGGCAATTTTTGGACTTTAATATTACAGGCCACCTTCAAGACCTGCTCTGGCTGCTCCAGAACAGTATCCCGTCCTGCCCCCACCCCTGTGTGTGTCTCTCTCTCATACACACACACACACACACACACACACACATACACACATACCACCTATCAATCCACAGAAGCCCATAAACACTAAACTCTCAATGTCCTTGTAATATCTCAGAAATTAAAAAGGCATGGTTTGCCGGGCAGTGGTGGCTCATGCCTTTAATCCCAGCACTTGGGAGGCAGAGGCAGGTGGATTTCTGAATTCGAGGCCAGCCTGGTCTACAGAGTGAGTTCCAGGACAGCCAGGGCTACACAGAGAAATCCTGTCTCGAAACCCCCCCCCCCAAAAAACAACAAAAACAAACAAACAAAAAAACAAGGCACAGTTTTCCTTGAAATAGTATCAGGTGGTCCACCTGAGCCTCCAACCAGGACCAGATTAGAAACTTGTGGTTTGAAGCCCACTAGTACACTGCATTCTGGTAGCTGCTTCCGTGGGATGGAAAATTTGGGGAAGGGCTTGGATAAGGAAAGTCAAAGTCAAAGGAAAGGGAGAAGTGGAAAGGGCAGAGAGAGTCCTGCCCAAGAGGTTAGAAGCCAGTCGGGCCCTCGCAGAGGCCACGCCCCCTCCCCCCAACTACATCAGGACCACAGACCTTTCTCCCACTCAGCCTCATAGTTCTCTAATCCACTGAGACATCCAGGCTGCTCACAAAGACGGTTTTGGGAACACAGGTATAGTCAAGCAGGAGGGACCCAGAAATCAATCGTAGTGAATTACAAAGAGGAAATAGGGATGAAAGAAGCAAAGGGGAAAAGTGTGAAGGTATAGAAAGGGTGGTAGAGAGTCCCTGCGTGCAGAGCGGGTGGCCGGCATCCAAAGGGCCCTAAGAGCAAACAAAGGCTGAAGCCTCAATGGGAAAAGGCAGTTCTCTACATGCCGGGGTTGAAGAGAATCAAAGAATGAAAACGCTGGGAGATGTCCTCCACCAGTTCAGTGCAGCCCCTTGAGTACAATTCGAGACCAGTCCTGAAAGTCAGAAGACCAGAAAGTAGGACCTGGGACCTGTTGTGGGATTTGAGATTAAGCTGGCAGGCGAGCCTAAGAAACAAACTCAACCTTTGGCTCTTGTCTCTGTGGCTCACAGTAGTCTGACTCGAGGGTCCTAAGAGGACCCAACCAGGCAAGATTCGAGTGGTCTCAGAGTCCAGACCAACAGAGAAAAGGAAGCGAGACTGACTGCGGTGTGCGGGCGCCAGGTTCCCAGACCCGAACCAGGCTCTTTGGGGTGAAGGGATCTGAGACACTATCCCCTCCCTACTCTAGAGCTACGCCAGAGCACAAGCTTAGTGTTATCCCCACTTCGGAGACCCGGTGTAGGTGGGCCTGGTTAGTTCTCCCACCTACCATCTCCTAGCCTGGGCCACGTGAGGAGACGCCTGAGTTGACAGCTTTCTGCGGAGCCTGCCCCTCCCTGCCACCTCCCGGTTCCGCACTCCCTCCCGCAAAGTGCCTTTCCCCCTTTAAAGAAGCTCCTGTCGCCCCTTTAAGGCCCAGCCTCCCTTAACTCTCTCTTAACTGGGCGTCCCCCACGGGGCCCACGATTCCCCGCCGCAGCCGCCTCCCAGCACGGCACTTCCGGGCCCCTACATCGCCCTTTTAAGGGGCAGCCCCCCGGCAGCGCGCGGCCCCGCCCCCTGCACCGGCGCGCCCCGCGGGGGAGCCGGGCTAGAGCCGGAGCGCGCGGTCCGCGCGGCCACTGGAGACCAGGCGGCCGGCGGCCGGGCAGGCGGCGGCAGCGGCAGCGGATGGGGACGCGGAGTCGGGCGGCTGTGGCTGTGGCGGCGGCCGGGAAGCAGCTGGCGGGCCGGCGGCGGCGGCGGCGCTGGCGGCGGTGACGGGCCCAGGCCCCGGCGGCAGCAGCGACGCGGTGGCGGGCTGCGGGCGGGCGGCGTGAGGAGCAGCGGCGGAGCGCGGGGCCGCCGGGAAGCCAGGGCGCCGAGACGCCCCCTGCCCAGTCCTCGCAGGCCGCCAGGCCCCCTCCAGCCGGGGCCGTGGAGCACCGGGGCAAAGGCCGGGGCCCCCCCATGAAGGAGCGCGACGCGGCCCCGGCCGAGCGGGGTAAGCCGGCCACCTACACCGGGGACAAGAAGGCGAAGATGGCGGCC
Organism: Mus caroli; assembly: GCF_978045245.1. Lineage (NCBI taxonomy): Eukaryota > Metazoa > Chordata > Mammalia > Rodentia > Muridae > Mus > Mus caroli. The sequence continues at coordinate 61,600,618 of NW_028227257.1, read as the reverse complement.
AAGACCAACAAGAAGTGGGTCCGGCTAGCCACGGTGTTCGCCTACGTGCTCTCCGTGTCGCTGGCCGCCATCGTACTGGCCGTCTACTACAGTCTCATCTGGCAGCCGGTGGGCGCCGGGACCTCGGGGGGAGCCGTCGGCCCGCCCCCCAGCGGCTCCAACACCACCGGCCCGTCTGGGACTTCGGGGGTGGCGGCGGGGCCCAACACCACCGGGTCGTCCCGCCGCGAGGCGCCACGCGACGCACCCCCGCTGCAGGCGGCGAGGCCGGCGCCCCCGGAGCCCGCTGCAGACAGCCCCCTGGCTGGGCCGCTCGAACGGCCGCGGGGGCTGGAGGAGGACGAAGAGGAAGCGGCCGAAGAGCCCCGGAGTCGTTGAATCTCACCGCGTTGGGGGCGGTCGGGAATCATCGTCCCCTAAGCCCCCAAGCAGGACTTTGCAGCAGGACCGGCTCCGGAGCCCGCTGGAGTGACCCCTACGCGAGCGTACGCCCCCACACACCTCAGCGATCGCCAGCTTGCCCCGGGAGCCGGTAATGCACAACCGGATCTTCAGCCAAGGGACCACGATTCGCCGGGGACTCGGGGTTTGATCTTCCCAGCACCGTGCTGCGCCAGGGCCCTGAGCCATAAGGGGAACTGGGGGGGAGGGTGGAGAGAGCCTAGCACCCAGCCCTTCTGCGCTGCTAGCTCTGGTGTTTCCTAAACGCAGGGGGTGACTCGGGCGCCCCCTCCCCAAGACTCAGGGGAAGGTAGGGAGTTGTGTAGGGGCTCTTTTTTTTTTTTTTTTTTTAAATAAGGCTCTCCCAAAGAAGAGAGCACCAAAAGTAGCGGAGCTCAGGTACGTCAACCTAGTTGCAGTTGGCCAGACATGCGTTTAATTTATAGATCCCTGTATATAGTTGTTGACATATGCACTAGACGCTATAATCACATAGAACTCTATGTATCTCCCCACAGCCTGGGTAGCTACTGAATGGTGGGGTCCAGCAAAGGCTATTTGCTGGCCTTCAAACTGCACTTAGCCAGAAGGGCACAAACACAAGCTTTTTTTTTTTCCCTTTTCCATCACCCACTCTTTCACCTGTTCCCTTCCTGTTTCAGAAAGATAAGTTTCTGACGTTCTTGCACAAGAGTATAATCATTCTTAGACCCCTACCATGACCATGGAAAAACCTTAGCAATAGAAACCGTTTAGGGAGGGTGGGGAATGTGCGGATCTCCCTCCGGTTCCCATCCTAGTGCTCCCACCAAAGTGGCTTCCTGTTGTAGCCTGAGTCTCTGGATCCATGCCAGGGGCGATGGCGAGAAAGAGTAAAGCTGCTGTGTTTAGATCAGTCCCTTCCCTCACAGAATTCCTTTAGGAAGAGCAAGCCTTTTTAAGTACAGTGATTGGCAAGTGTTTTCTCTCATTCCTTTTCCGACTCCTCAACTATCTTACCGGTTCCAGATCTTGTCTTATTTCATTTCTTGCCCTTCTAGATCTTGTCTTACTCATGTTTGCATTCCCTATTTTCTGAGCCTAACACAGCAGCTTGCCCTTAGAACCAAATCAGTTGCAAACCGGAGCTTTGATGTGGTTCTGAGTTGCTTTATAGGGTAAGAAAGAGCAAAAGGTAGAATTCAAGTTCAGGAGTGTGCTTGGACAGCCAGTGAAGAGACCAGCTATTGGAAAACTGAACTGGCAGCTCATCTTTCTCATTCCTTATAAGCTTCCACTTAAATGCAGCCAACGATTTTCTAGAGGTGGTCACACACACACTTGCACACACGCACACACACCCTCGGGGCAGCAGGAATTATTCTTCAGTTTGGATTCCATTTCCCCCTGCCACTTGCTGTTAGGCAGTTGAGTGTGGGTAGTGACAGCGATCAAACCCCTTAGTGTTTCCTTTTTGGGAAATAAGCAATTTAAAAGAGAAACAAAACAGGAACCTTGTACACCTTAGTCCTGGAACTGTCTATCCACTTTTCTGGCCTGCCTTGTAGTCAGCTCTGATTCAGGTTTACAGGACAATAGTCTTGATTTAAGCCATGTCCTGACCTGGGCAAGAAAATAGCAACTAAGCTGGCAGCCTCCCAGCAGGCTGCCAACACCCAAGGTGTCTGGGCTTGGAGAGCTCTGCACAGCTGAGGAGGACTTAAGTCATTAGGAGGCCCATGGGGACTTTTTAAATTTTTGATGAGAGACTGGGGGGAAGAAACATAAAATGCCACTTTGTATCTTCAATAATAGCCTGTCATTTATATTTATGGTGTGAATTTTTAGTCCTATATTTTAATAATTTGTAACTTGATCTCTTATTCCAAGAATCCTCTGGACTCGTGGGAGAGTGTCTGGGAGTCCACTCCTCTTCCCCTCCTGACCCTGCTTTATGGACTGTTTAAATCCACTTTGGATCAAAGAGTTCAGCAAGACCACTCGTGGTCCAGCTGGCCTCCTGACTCTATAAGCCTTCACTGGAATTGGGACATTTTCTCCAGCCCTAGCTGTGAACATGACCAGAGACATTATTTATAATTCAGCCATTCAAGATATACCTGTACTTTAAAAGTCCTGTATATTTTTTAAAAGTTTTATTTTTCAGGTGAACAAAAATACATTCTAAGAACTCTGCCTAAGCCTGTGTAAGTTGGTCGTTTCTCTTACTGACTTGGGGAAGGAGGAGGAGCAGAGGTGGTCTCAGGTGCAGAGGACGTGTGATGAATAGGTTCAGGAAGAAAAGGCAATTGCCTTGCTGTTCTCAGTGCCTGCCACTGAAGAGATTAGAGAGCGGTGGCAGGATCCGTCTTAGTCAGGGAGGCCCCTGGTCAGAAAATGATGCCAGCTTTTGCCAATAAAAGTTCTACTCTACAGACCCTCAAGCGGCTACTTTAAGGACTAGTAAGTGCGAATATTGAGTTTTAGTCACAAACATTTAGCTGTCTGAGGTGAAGACACAGCCGTCTGCTGGCGTCACCCTCTCACCTTAAACTGTTAGCCTTTTGCTAACTCAGGAAGTCCTGACACTGGAACAGACAAGCCATGCGGCTGCACTGCCTGATCAGAGCCTAGCACCCCTGGAGCCAAGCTGCTGAGAGGTGTAGGTTGCTTCAAAGGTAAGGGTTTTTTTTCTACCCTTAAAGCAAACAAAACAAGATCTGTGGGTGAAAAGCATAAATATAAGGGATTCGTTATGCTGTAAAATACATGGTACGAAATTGAGCTCAGCTCATTAGCAGACAATGGAGCCCAGTATAAATCCCAACCGAGAAGCCAGTGTTGGTGGAGCCCCCTGTGGCCTGCACTTCTGCAGAGCAGTTAGGGGGTAGCCACTGTGCTTTTACCTCACCTTGTAGTCTGCAGGGAGGCAAGGAAAAAGTCCCGCCTTCCTTTATTTCCCTCTTCAGCCTACACAAAGGCTTTCTGTAAAAGGGCTTGGTACAGCAGCGCAGGAGAGTGAGTTTGTTGGCTTTTGGACACAGCCCCTCCTTTCTGCAGATGGGGACATGTGGCTTGTACAGCTGCACACAGCTTACCCCACTGGCCAAAGACAGCAGTAGGTACACGGAGAGCCTGCTGGCTGATTAGAGCAGGGCCCGATGGGACGGGAACAGGCATCGGGACAGCTTTCTTTGCAGATGTCGGGAGGGAAGGAGCAGAACTGTCCATGTTTTTAAGCCTGGAAGGTCTGTACAAAGGGGGTTGCTTACCTCTCCCCCTCACCGCTCTGCACTGGGACAACCCCTAGGTGTTTGCTTATACTGAGAGTTACCACTATCCATTCTCTAGCAACCCGAATTCAAAGGAAAAAAGGAATGAAGTTTTGAAGGTATAGGGCCGGGGAGCCCTTTGGATAAGCTGTGTCTTCCTCTCTCTCCCACGGATGATCAGGTACAAGAAGTGCTTCTCTAAAGCTGTATTTCCCCACTGACAGCTGTATAGTTCTACATAGTATGCTACCACGGGGCGGGGAGCTCTTGCGTCTACCTTGTTTTTCAGTTTTCACTGGGGAATTCTACACTGGTGTGTTCTGTAGTCAAGTATTTATATCCTGGTTTGAAATGCTGAAGGCAGAACATGGACTTGTTCCTCCATGCTGCTCTAAGGAGGCTGAAAGGTTGGTGGCTTTAGGGCCACTGCAGCTATTTAAAAGGGTAATGACTACCCTCACTTTCCTGTCTGCAGAAAATGGAGGTATTTCTGGAGTTGCAATTCAGTAACCAAAGGGCCACAGCTGTACTGTTTAATTGGCTTCCCCCTGGGGAGGAAAGAAGTGCCATGGCTTTGCTCATTTCTTATGACCAGTGCCAACTCAGTGCCTGGCACAAAGCACTGGGCCCTCAGAGTCCACTGCTCACCTGGGTGGGCAGCGTGCTGGAAGTAACTGGCATGCCATCACAGTGTCCCTGTCACAGCCCACTCAGAGAACCTGCGTGGAACACAGCCCATAAGCTAGCTGAAACGATAGCCAAACTGACCCAGCTGAACGGTTTCTTCCTTCCGTGTTGACAGGCCTGGGTTTGGCCCTCCGGTTTTATCTGGGAACCAGAAGTCTATGGCTGGCATCCATGTGGGAGCAGCATAGGCTTTCGACCCATTCATTGTCCTGTCTGCCCCAGCACTAATGTGGAGCTACAAAAATAGCTGCACTGTTGACAGTCTTTTGGTCACATCTGTTTCCCTCACAAACATAGCCTGTGGTTTTCTGCTGCGAAGAGCCCGTGTTACGATTTTTTTGTTCCTTCCAATGGCTCATCAAAAAATAAACAAACAAAGCCTGTCTTTGCCACACACCCTGACTCTATTAAGATGTCCACAGTCACAACAAACTCGGCGCCCAGTGCTCCCTTGCACTCATGAGACACCTGGTCAGTCATAAGATACTGTTCTAAACCAGTTCTTGTGGTCCTAGACAGTTCTGAAGCCTTGGCTAAGCTACAAGAAGGAGACCAGGAAATCACCACACACTTTGTGCCCATGACTGCCATGTGTGATTGCCTAAACAGCTGCATTTTCCTAATTTTAGCCATCAGTTATACTAGCAGCAAGATCCCGTTTAATATCCTCAGGAATATTTTCCACAAACCATTACCATTAATTTGGTATTTATTGAGCCAAATGGACTTCAAAACTCTCAAAACAAACTTGTCAATCAAAAATGGTTTCCTTTTAAATATCTCTTCTCTCCCTAAGAGCTCCTAGCTGTTAATGAGTTTTTCTTTCTTGTGTCCAAGAGTCCACCTGTCCCCTCAGGTGCCTCCTGGGCAGTGCCAGGTTACAGAAGCAGGGCTGCAGAGATGGCTCAGAGCACTTGCTGTTCTCCCAGAAGACCCAAGTTCGATACCCAGCACCCACATGGTGGCTAACGACCAAGGAGTGCCCCCCTCTCTTGTGGGCTCCACAGGCACCAGTCATAAACAGTGCGCAGACATATACACAGGCAAAACCACCATACACATACAAAATAAAGTGTATGTTTTTAAAAGTTACAGGAGCCCATCACTGAGCCGTAGTTGTCCCATGCATGATTAGAACCTAGGTGTGGAGACAGAATGTTCTTAGAAGGGACCCTGAGCAGGAAGTAAGAAACCTGACAACTCATCGGAGGCATTGGTAAAGGCTCGGCCTCCTGTCCTGCTGACCGCGTGGCATGTCATGAGAGTGAGCGGAGGTAATAGATCGATGTAATAGGGCTTTAAGGCCTTGGGAATAAAGGGACTGCATACACGTGAGATAATATATTCTCAAGGGAATATGTAACCATTTGGGGAGAAATGATGTATGGGGAAAAGTGTGTAAACAGGACGTTGACTCCCAGACCAGCAGCATCAGCACCACCTGGAGAACTGGGAGAGCTGTGACACTGGGCCACATCCCAGACCAGCTGGGCAGCTGGCTCAGCAAGTGGAGGCAGGCCTTCTGTTAAAAATCAGCTTTCCAGCTGTGCACCTTTAATCCAGACAGAGGCAGGCAGATCTCTTAAGTTTGCAGACAGCCTGGTTACAGAGTGAGTTCCAGCATGACCAGTGCTACGCAGAGAAACTCAGTTTCAAACAAAACAAACAAAACCCAAAAGCCAGCTTTCCGGGTGATTCTGATGCACACTGAAGTTGGACAGCCGCTGGCCCCGCCTTTCCCTCTGGTTTCTGTAGTTCCAGGAATCTTTCTGTGTTGCTAGCTGGTTATCACTGTGGCTTTCGGCCCTCTTGCTTCAGTGGAGCCAGCTGCCCTGTGCAGAGGAGAGGGAACACTATGTCTCCAGAGTTTGTAAGGAAAAGGAAAAAGCCTGCACTGTCCATTATTTTTGACAGTTCACCCTGGAGAGCTTGTTAAGATGGAGGTTGGCTTGAGAGCTTCCTCCCTCTGCCTCAAAGGTGCTGGTGTGTTTGCGGCACCTCCTGCCCTGGGGCCTGCTGTTTCTCCAGCCAGGCCTTAAAAGGAGCAGCGGGTGCCACATTTGTTCTTTCTGGTGCCAGGTCTGCGTTATTTCACCTCCCTGGCGTCAAGTGGATGCTTAATGAGAGCCCTGACGTAGGTGCAGCAGACTTGAGAGAAAGCAGCCACGGCCTGGACTTTGTGCTGGCTCTCTCCTCTTCACCTTTCCCAGCCCTGAATTGTTCCTCTGTGAGGCAGCCACGGTCACCCGATTTGTCCTAACTCAGTAGCCCAGAAAAGGCCTCTGACTTGGAAGGAGATGTGGCGGGGTCTGTGGCCACTGATAAATGACACAGGACAGTGTGAAATGGTGCTGCCTTTATCTCTATCCTCTTGGCAACCCTCACTGGCCCACACCCTAAGAAAAGACAGTCATATGGAAAATCTTGTCATTTCTTGGTGGGTTTTTCCCCCTTTACTTTTTTTTATTAGATATTTTCTTCATTTACATTTCAAATGCTATCCTGAAAGCCCCCTACACTCCCCCCTGCTCCCCATCCCACCCACTCCCACTTCCTGTCCCTGGCATTCCCCTGTACTGGGGCATATGATCTTCACAAGACCAAGGGCCTCTCCTTCCACTGATGGCCGACTAGGCCATCTTCTGCTACATATGCAGCTAGAGACACGAGCTCTGGGGGTACTGGTTAGTTCATCATATTGTTCCTCCTATAGGGTTGCAGACCCCCTTCAGCTCCTTGGGTACTTTCTCTAGCTCCTCCATTGGGGGCCCTGTGTTCCATCCAATAGATGACTGTGAGCATCCACTTCTGTATTTGCCAGGCACTGGCGTAGCTTCACAAGAGACAGCTATATCAGGGTCCTGTCAGCAAAATCTTGCTGGCATATGCAATAGTGTCTGGGTTTGGTGGCTGTTTATGGGATGGATCCCCATTTCTTGGTGTTTTTAAGGACCAGTGTCATCTCTTCCTGTAATTCTTGTCCCTGACAGTAGCATCAAGTTTGGAGTTAGTGGTCAGACATTCCAAGCTTGTACGTTGTTTTAAACTGCTGAGGTTGGCCATAAGAAAATCAGCCATTTGCTCGTTTGGCAGAACTTAATTCCAGGAGAAACAGAGGAAGCTCCCTGGGGTGGGGTAGCTTCTGGAGGAAAGTAATGGAACAAAACTAGGCTGTGAACTTGTGAGACCAGTTCTGTTTTAAAGAGAAGAAAAGAGGAGCCCTCCTAGTCATCTGTGGCATTCAGAGGGCTATGTCGGAGCCAGAGAAGATAGAGTGTACTCCATATAAAAGCAAGGGTACCCCGCTAAACACCCTATCTCCAGGGAAGTAAACGAAACTCTCTGTCCTGGAAGGGCTGCCAGAATGGCTTGAGCCATTCCCCCCTTTCCCTGAGAGAGTTCTGAACTCAATAAAAAGAAAAGTTAAAAGAAACCAAGCAGATAAAGACCTCATATCAACGCCCACTTCATTTATTCATCATGTTTTCAGAGCATCGGGCTACTGTTCCCAGAGTGTCCACTTAGTGTAGGCATGGTTTGCACACTCTAGTATTGTCAGCAACCCTTCAAGGTCAGTACAGCAAGCCTCCTTCTGCAGGTAAGGGGACTGAGGCTTTTAGAGGTTAACGTTGAGCAAGGTAGATGAGAGGTGCAGGGTTTACTCTCTCAGACTCCAAGGTGTGCTTCGCTCTACCTGGTGCCTGAGATCTCAACTCGCACCTGTCTGACAGGATGCTCTCCATTTTCCCCCGCTCTGTTCCCCTCATCTCCAGGTGTTCTTGCCCTGCCAGCTCCTCCTGGGTACCCTCCTTGCTTGGCTCCTTCCAGCCCTGCATCTGGTTTCCCAGAGTTGTTCGTTGTTAATGACGACTCAGACTTTTAAACAGTCGTCTTGTCTACTTGTTGGAGGGAAGAGGGTTTCCTAAGGGAAGACTCTGCGTCAGACCTAGGAACTAGGAAGAACCATGGCTGGCCCTTGGAGGCCTCGAGAGGAATGGTTGACCTGGGTTTCTTCCGCTCCATAGTTGACTCTAACAGAGCAGGATGGTACAACCTGGACAGAGAGTTGGGAGGTGTGGCCTGTGTCTTTTCCTGGAGAAGAGCTCCCCTTTCTCAGGAAGAGTTTCCTGCTGTTGCCCACACTGCAGGCTTCTGGAATGAAGGTGTCCTGTGTTGGCTTCCATTCTCACCAATCCCCGGGACAGCTTTCCTCAGTGCCCTAAAGGCTGTTGCCCATGAAGAGAAGCCCCATGTCCTCTTAGTCCTCTCTAATGGCTCCTTCTCCTGCTTAGGTTCATTTGTAAAGACTGAACCAGAACCCTGCCAGATTTTTACATCCTCAACCTGTGGTCAAACTTGCCTTGCCCTATGTTGTCTGACGGATCGCATTGCACAGTTGGCAACATCAAGTGGGAAGCAAACTGTGAATCTTTTCTCTCTCCCTCCCTCTTCCCTACTCCCTCCTTTTCTCCTCTCTTCCTTTCTATTCTTCTCATTTCCTCTGTCTGTCTGTCTGTCCTAAAGACTGAACCTGTGAGTTCATGCGTGCTGAGAATGGACTCTACCAACCTACGCCCCAGCCAAGGATTCAGATTCTTGATCACAGCCATTTCTTTGCAACATCTGGATTCAAGAGCTCTCTCTGCCTGAACCTGCTCTGTTCCAGTCCCATCTTTAGGAGTCATGAGCACCAGGGCCTGTGTCACACTTCAAAGTCAAAATATACTTGAGACTGGAAGGCAAAATGAAAACGTGAATTTGGATTCTACACTCTGGCCCAGGCGTGTCTCCTATGTACAGGAATATTTTTTTCCCTTTCTGGACTTCCTCTTAGCCACCACACTGACTCTTCCACCCCCCTTCATCCTGTCACATCCCAATCAGCTTCCTTTTGATGCACTACAGAGTTGACTCCACTATGCACTGCTGAGGAATCTTCTACGGGCACCTCTGAAGCCAGGAGACCTCTTCCACTTGCCAGGGTAGCATTCCCCTAGTTCTTGCAGAGCTGGAAACTTGCTTTAGATCTAGAGTCTGCTCTAATCTGAACCCTTCACACACTCGAATCCAGAACCTGACTCCTCAAAGGGTTCTTCAGCCAAAAAGGAGGCCATGTCTCCCTCACCTGGGACATATTAGAAATGCTAACGTTCAGGCCTTCCCCAGACCCACTGAGTTCAACCTGCACCACACATCACACAAAAACATGAAAAGAGTTCTCTAAACAGCCTGACCTGCTGAAGAGTCAGTCACCCCTGCCTGAGTAGAGGGAATAGACATGGAACCAAGAGGCAGGAAGGAAGAACAAGGCAGGAACCCAAGTTGAAGGCCTCACGTGTAAAGATGAGGGTTATGGAAGACCCAGTTACCCTTGTAGAGAGGAGGGGAGGAGGGGGCTGCATGGTGCCACCAAGATGCAAAGGGCACATGCCATATCAAAAGAGGGGAGCAGAGGCAGGGTGGGTCTCTTCAGGCACCTACCCTCATCACACCGAGGGCTACCAGGCTTCTACAGATGAGAACAGCACTTGCCATTCAGCCTTGAGCTGTCGGATGACTGAGTGTCTTCCCTCCCTCCGGCTGGCAGAGTCACCCTCGCCCACTGGCTGGATTACTGGGAGAAGATGCTCAGGAAATGTTTGTTGTATCAAAAGGAAGCCACAGCTTGTGCAGAGTCTGGATAATTCACCAGACGTGGGCCTCATGGGAGGGGCCTGGATGGAGTTGGAAAGACACATCCTGATGCACTTAGCTGAGGTTGCTAATCCTCTGACTGTACTGTGTGCTTGCTTTTGCATGGCCTTGGTGAGGGAAAGTGGAGAAGGAAGAGAGGGCAGGAAATGACCCTGGGCTACAGGGTCTATTCAGGGCACCCACGATGTCTGATCTGGATATTCGGAGGAAGGCTCAGCACCTGCTAGTGAGCTCTCTCATTCTCCCGTGGCAAAAGGAGAATCCTAGCACAGTTCAAAGAGCCCCGCTGGATGTCCCGTCCCCCCAAGAAGCCTTGGGTTTTTCTGTTCCTCTCCACCTGTGTTCCTGTCAGCCATGAGCCCCAAACCACTTTCTCTAGGCCTCAAACGACTGTTGAAATCCTGGTTTGGCCATCTTAGAAGAGCAGAACTGTGAGTCACCTGGATAAAGGCATGATTATCAGAAAGGGGCTAGGCTGGCCATACCATCTTTGAGACTGCCTAGAGCTCAGGAGCCTGAAGGCTTGTGACTGGAGAGGGAGACCTGGCAATGACGAACTATAAGGAGCCAGGAGATCCATGTATTGGGGTCCTACCAAATCTTGCTTGGTGGGAAATGCCTATGGCCTAGGTAAGACCAGGACAGGGATACCAGCCTTGAACAAGAGATCCCAGCCTGGCCAATACACCAAGAGCCTTGACTACATGTAGAAACCCACTAGTGTAGAGGTATGCATAAGAGGCCCTTACACGGTGTCCCTGTGGAATTTTGCTGCATTGCTCAACCAGAAAGGTACCAGACTCCCACCAGCAGCCGTAACTCCCACCACACACAAGACTCTTGACTGAGTTCTCCCCTTCGCAGCCTAGCTCCCCAACTCTCCTGAGCTCCACTCAGCATCTTCCTGCAGGGCCAGGACCTCCTGCCCTGCTTCTTTTACTTGTGCCTCTTGACCTTGGGCCAATTCCTCTGGAGGGCCTGCTTCTTGGTGTCAGATTCTCCTGGGCCCCAGCCTTGCCAGCCCTGTCCTCCTTGGGCTCTGGGGTCTGTGCTTCCCTCTGTGACTCAATGCAACTGTGGACTTCCAGCCCAGGCTGGTGGTCAGTGCATCCCAGTGTCTGCTGCTCAGAACCATTTGGCCATGACACTGGACTTTGCTGAGCCCCAGCCTTTGGACTGAGTATACATGTACTTTTTCCAGGCTTGGGGCTGCTAGCTCCTCCCACAGAGAGGTCGAGGGGAGCCAAGTCAGAATGTTGTGGAGAGTCTGGGGCCAAACTGGCTGTAGAGGTCCCCGACTCTCCTTTTAGCCCCTCTGGGGAGGCTGGAATTGGGCTGGTTGCAGGCATGGTCTCTTGTCTGTCTGGCACCCTTTCATTCCGCTTCTGTACGAATTCTTCCTCAGCACTGGGAGTCTTCGTGCTGCTCTGGCTTCCCTGAAGCAAAAGAATAGCCCAGCTGGGTAGTAAATTTGGGGCTTCTGTCCCCAGCCTGTCCTGTCCTGTCCTAAGTACCTACCTCCTGGCTCTGCAGCGTCTCATCTTCTTTCATGTCATACCTGCAGAAATACAGCAAGTAGCAGGGCCTGTTCCAGGCTCCACCTTGCTTCAAGTAACCCCCTTCATAGCTCGTGGCCTGTGCACCCCAGGGAGAAGCTAAAGCCCAGTGGTTTCAGAGTACAGCCAGGGAGGCTTCTGGATGCTTCTTACCCAGCCTGACCTTACTTCTCAATCAGACCTAGCCATTTCCTCTGACTATCCACCCCCGGTCCCCAGCTGCTGTTTATGACTGAGCCTGCTGCACCTTGAGATCCATGGGGACTCCAGGCATGTTCCTGCATGCTCTGCCTGGGAAAGGCACACTTCACATCCCAGGGGAAGTGTGCGGTTGTAATTACCACAGCCTCTGGGCACCAGGCTCTTAACCACTACCACCTCTGCTGGTGTCCTTTCTTGGTATCTCATTAACCTGTGGCAGGCAACAAGCAACCAGGAATCAGGGGCCCTGGGAATGGAGCAGAGGGACCTGGGCCAGTCCATGGAAATTAGGACACCTACATACCTGCCTTGATTTTGTCCCCTGTCCCCTGTTACCTTCGGGCCCTGCCAGTTAGCCTCTCCTTCCCCTGGGCGTTGCTGCCTATGGTGGATGTCATCGAGGGTCTTCCAGATCGTCCACCCCAACCTGAAAGACATGATGGGGGATGGAGGGCTGTACCAACTGCCTTCACCAGCTGAAGCAATTCTGCTCCTTTTCCGCCCCCAACTCACGTTTTCCATCCAGGGATGATTGTGGGTGCTGAGGCTTCTGGTGGGTCCTAGGACCTAAAGGGAAACAAAGTAAATGGGGTGGGAGGTGTCAAAGAATCTAAAACAGACACCGGAGCTCTCTAGTACCAGGAAGCTTCCAGTGGTCATTCATTCCCTTAGGAGGTCTATCTTCCCAAAGCCCAAGCTACCTCTGCAGAAAAGCCTCCCCTGTGTTTACACTGCCCAGTTAAATGACTTGGTCAGCTCGTTGGCCCCTAGGCTCTGTGTATGAAGAAGGATATCACCAGAAATTCACAGGACTCCTCCCACAGCAAGCCCAGGAGGGCCAACAGAACTTTTACCCCACAAGGAACGGCATCTGGAAAGACCTAGTTCGGCTCCCACTGAATCTAGCCCAAGCCGTAGCTCAGAAAACACAAGAGAGGTCAAGCAGTGTGGGAGGGGAAGGGAAGACAGACTTTTTCCGTGTCCCTTTTCATCTTTGATGAAGAGACAGGGTAGTGGGATCCTAGACGAGACAAGAGGATCATGGGTTCTGGGCCAGCCTGGGCTAAGACTCTCCAAAAACAAACAAGGCACAAGAGCATGAGGTGGGGATCAGCTTACCCTTCCTGCTGCCCATGGCCAGGTCCTTGTCCCGAGGCTTGTTGTACTTCTGTGGCCTGTGTAGACCGAGAAGGGCATTACGTCACTTGTGGCAATGTGGGTAGAGGCTGCATCAGACTCCACCCAGACACTGAATCCTCTAACCCCATAGCTCAGGGCAGCACAGAGTTGTGGTCCCAAGAAAGAGGCAGAGCACAAAACCCTGGGACCAGGGTCTGATGAAAAGTCTTTTCCCTCCAAGAGGCACCCATAGTTAGCCCTACCCACGTCCCACAATCACAGCAAGCTGCTCAGCCATGCCACCCACATGGGCTTGGCTTTGTCCAGGTCCCACGGGCGGCTCCAGTCACCCTGTGGGTTTCTGTGCCGGGCAAGGCGGGCCAGGTCAATCTGCTCTCTCTCTTGTTTCCACTGCATGTAGTCCCAGCTGGCCTCAGGGGACAGCCCCAAGGACTGTTGGGGAGGTGGACTTGGGACCACGCCTGGACTCCGGGGCTCCAGAACACCCTGTAAGGGGAAGATACTTAATATCATGGAGGAGAAGTAGAAGATTTGCATGGAGCTTCTCTCTCACGGTCTCTACTTCCCAGTACATAATTAGGTCTGTCTCATCCCCAGCATGCTGTGCTTGCTGTGGACTGTTTGCACACATCCACTTGTTCACTGCCAGTTTGAGACAGGTAATTTAAGCTCTCTGAGTATTATGTCCTTATCTGTGAAAGGAGGCGTCTCTTTTCTTAGAGTTGTTGGTGTGGATAGACCAGACCGGCCCTAGATAGGAGGGGCACCCATAGGCGGTGAGCAAAATCAAGAACAATTACAAGGGGCTGCTGCCACCTAGAGGTCACAGCTGGCACATAGCCAGTCACCTACACATCCCTCTGACACCTTAGGGGCGAGTCATCAATCATATTATGGCTGGATAATATATCTGGCTTAATTATTTCTTATGGCAAGACACACCCAAAGTGGATATTGGCCAGAGAAGGGGAAGAAGGTAAGAATTCTCACAGGTGGTGCCTAGGCAGGTTTGCCCAGGCAAGGGACATACCTTACTTAGTTTCTCTGCCTTCTCCAAATAGGGATTGTGTCCCTACCCCTTCTTGAAGATGTACCTTCCCTGCTGAATCTGAGTTGGAAGTCATCTGCAAGGGTGAACTCCAGCTCCGGCCTCCTCCAGATGTCCCCTTTGCCCTTGGGCTCCGTGCTTGGGTCGTGGGTTTCTCACTTACTATCCTTTTGGCCTGGAGAAGGTATAGATAGGCATCACGGCTGAGCCAAGGGAGGGAGACCTGAGGTCTGGAAGTCTCAACTGCTCACCTTGGCTTTGTTTTCCATGGTGACAGCAAGTTCCACCCGGTCCCCCATGCTGAAAGTACCCGGTGCGTCTGCAGCATCTTCATCATCTGTCAGTGTGACAGTCACTCCAGGTGAAAGGGGCGCCTTGGCCCAGTTTCTGCTGACCACTCTCTTCTCCTGCAGAGCAAGATGCCTGTGTCCTCAGGCCACATGGGTAATTCTGAGCAGAACCTGGGTGCTGGGGGGAGGGGTTCCCTGGGTTTGGGTTCTAGCCCTAGGCCTCCCTAGAATGCCCGTGGCAAAGCTTGGCCCTTCAGGAGTCCACATGCCAATGGCATTAGTTATTCAGAGCTCAGAGCCAACAGAGGGACCCAAGATGCCACAAGGGCTTGTCATCTCTGAATCAAAAAAAAATCCAGAGTATGCAGACAATATGGCCTTATCTCTAAGACACTGATTCTTTTGCTTACAGCCCAGACTTCTCCCTCCTCTGCTTCCTGCAGGGTTTCAGCCTCAGGGTCTGGAGTAAGGAGAAGGCTGTGCTCTGCACATAGGGTATACATGCAGAGCTGTAGGACTGGGAAAGTCTGTACAAAGGTTTCTGTTTGGTAGCCTTTCATCTGTGGCCCTTTGGAGAAGATGGCAATAGCTTGGGAGGTCTGTTGTTGCTGGGAGACACCCAGAAAGGCAATTAGGAGACATGGTTCAGGCCTCAACCCTGCCTGTCTCCAAGGTGAGACTTACACCGGGAACCTGGCTGATGGTGACCGTGAGGCTGTCGGGTTGGAGGAGCCCTGGAGTGGTCACAGCCATGCCCCCCTGCTCCGCCTGCCGACGATCTTCCTCGATCTCCTGTGGGAGGGCCTGAAGTCAGCAAGGCCATGGGCCCCAGGCTCACAGACACACAGACGCTGACAGGCCTACACAGAAAAACACCAATGGGACACCAGGGGGCAGAGGCACCACATCACCAGTGCCCAAGACTCTGATGGGGGCATGGGCTAAGGCCCTCAGAGAGAACCCAGTGTGTAAACAGCCTTTTGAAGGTAGCCAGGGACACCAGCCACAGGAGTCCTCTCAGCCGACACAACACACTCACCTGGTACCTTCGTAGTAAGGCCTGGTTCTTCTTGCGCAAGGCAACTATCCTGCGGTCCAGCTCGGCATCTTTTTCCTCATGCCGGCGCATTGTGGACTCAGCTTTGTGGGGCCCCTGTAGAAGGCATGGAACCCAATACAAGGAACAGATTTTAGCCCCAAGCTACAGCACCCAGGGTGAAGGAGTTTCCTTAGGAAGACGGTCTACAGAGGGCCAAACCCCACCCCAGTGAGGCCTGTCTGCCAGTCTGCCTCCTGAGGGGCTCAGGTCAGGGCTTCATACCCAGGGCCTCTGCTCCCAGCAGCTGGCTGCCCCTCCCCCTGGCTCCCCAGGGGGTTCTGCTGTGAGCACAGTCTGGAATGAGAGTTAAAAATGGCTCTGGCAGCCGAACCTGCCGTGACTGGGAAGCTGCCAGGGGATTCAGGAGGTCGAGGGGGGACTCTTTGCCTCCCAAATCTAGAACCACACACACACACAGAGACAGGCTTTAGCTTGGTTCTGGCCTCCCAGGCACCGGACCCCACCCCCTAAGCCTGTGCCCAGTCCGAAGGAGAGAGAGCAGCTCCCACGGGCTCGGCGAGCCCTCCAGGTCTGAGCTGCTGACTGATGGGGCAGCAGAACAGCAGGCCCAGCTGGGAGCGACTCTGGGCCGAGCCATGCCTCTGCATCAAGATCTGCGGTTCTTCTCTCTCTGGCTGTGGGGTCTATGTTTTGCTCAGCGCCTTGCCCGGCCCACCACCTGCCTCCTCGTGGCTCTCTTCCTCCCAGGCCCAGCTGCCACCAGCTGTCCCCAGAATGTGGCTGCTTCGTAGCTTAGCTTAGCTCCCTCCCATCCTCTAGAAGCCCCCCTGCCAAAGAGGAGGTGCCACTCACGGCCAAATGCATGAAAATACCAGGCGCTGAGAGAATTTCAAAACAGCTCCCGGGAGCCAGAGCTGGAGGGAAGCTGGAGCCACCAGAGCCGGCCCTGTCGGCCTCTCCCTGCCGGCTTCAGCTTCGCTGCTCAGCACAAGAGATCATGTTGTGATTACAAAAGAGTGCTCTGGGCTCCCAGCCAGGAACGCCTAGCCACCACCCCCACCCTTCCACTCGCAGAGGGCGAGGACCGGGGCACCAGCAGCCGGCTGGTCTTGTCTAGCACATATCCCTGCCCTGCCTCAGTGTCCCTGTACAGGAGATCTAGGCACGCAGGGCCCACTTTCACCTGTGATCCGGAGCCCCAGTAAGACCCTCCCACCTCCCGCCTGTGTATGCCCACAAATGGGTTAGCTGGGTCTTCATCCCTCCCACTAGGAGAAAAGGGCAAGAGTTGCAGGTTCCACAGTATGGCTGACGGCCCTCCCTCGGGGCGTTTCTCTGCTTTCCTGATGGCTGTCCAGTCAGCGCGTTTAAGTCGTTAGATAAGAGTGAGAAACCTCCTCCCCAAGGCCATCGCACACCACCACAGACCCAAAATGCCACTCTCCACCATTTGGTCTCTGAGCTGGAATGTGCTTTTCTCTGTACTCCAAACATGGCCACTCCTGGAGGCCTAACTCTCTGGGTCTCCAGACCCCTACCATGCTAAAAGGAGCCTTTCTCTGGGGTCCTTAACCCAGCAGAAGCTGGGAACAGTTATCAGCCCTCTTCCCTTGGGATTCTCTCACAGAGCCCTTTCATGCCTGACACTCCCAGGATAACATTTGCAGACTCTCAGATCCCAAGAAAGGACACAGACTCCTTCCCCAAGTAAGTATCTTCACACAGCCGAGGCCAGTCTCTGCCCAGGGGTGCCTAGGTCAGCTTCAGTTCTTATGTGGTCCTGACTTCCAGGCCTTGACATGAGTGTCACAAACTCTGGCATCCCTTATGTCCCTGACTGACCAGGGCTCAGATGTTTCCCCTCACCATAATCTACCCCCACCCCGATCTCTAGCCACCATGCTCAGGCCCTTTGCTGTCCAGGCTCTTGCCCCTGGCCCCACACCCCCATCTCTGCAGCTCCCGAGTTCCCATCCTGCTTGCAAATGCCACTGTGTACCCTCCTCCCTTCCTGCCGGATGTTCCCACTGAGTCAGACTCTTGTCTACTTTCCCAGCAACAGTGACGCACCCGAACTCCTAGATCTCTCTCTCTCTCCCTCTCTCTTTCTCTCACCCCCCCCCGTCTCCCTCTCCGCTTTTGTCTACACACACACACACACACACACACACACACACACACACACACACGTACAAGCACACACTTCCTCCACCTTCTCTGCACCCTGCCTCACAAATACTGCTGAGGTCAGCCTTATCCCAGAAACCTCCAGAAGTCCCAAGCTTCCCACTGTAACCGCCCCTGCTACGATTCGTTTCACAGATCGCAGTCCGAGAGGGAGAGAGACCTAATGTAGCCCCCCTCTTTGTAATTTTAGTCCTTGATCAGGTTTAGGGAGGAGGGATGTAAACAGACTACAGAGATGAGGCCAGGTTTTTGTCCTTCTCAGCTTCCACTGCCAGCAGCGTCAGAGCAGAGGGATCAGGAGGCACAGGTAGACATCTGGCAACCCTACAGAGAGGATGACCCAGCCCCCTGGAAGAGCTGCAGGAAGATATCCTGAATGTAGATACAAAGGTTTCCCAGCCACCAGGCTGAAGTACCATGTACCCTGAACAGCCCCAAAGACAAGACTGAAGCCCCAGCCACGTGTTTCCAAGTGTCACTCACAGCTTCTCACGCCCTTGAGCAGACCCCACAAAAACGCCATTTACCAGTCTGCTCTCCCACCGGACAGAGGCAGCTTGGTATACTAAGTGCTCTGAGCTTCCCCCAGGGCCTGGCCCAGTGCCCCCATGCCGTAAAGCCTCATTGCCTGCAGGATGAGTATGGAATTAGGTGGGTACCTGTGCACAGGCTGTAACTGCCTTTTTTTTTTTTTTAAAGATTTACCCATCCACTATATGTAAGTACACTGTAGCTGTCTTCAGACACTCCAGAAGAGGGCGCCAGATCTCGTCACGGATGGTTGTGAGCCACCATGTGGTTGCTGGGATTCGAACTCTGGACCTCCGGAAGAGCAGTCGGGTGCTCTTACCCACTGAGCCATCTCACCAGCCCCGTAACTGCCTTTCTGACCACGCAGATAGATGGACACAAGCTGAAGAAGGCAGGTGTGTCTCGAAGGATCCCTGGAAGAGGGGGAATGCAGGGCTGTGGGAGGGGGCGGGGCTCGAGAATTTCCAGTTCGATATTCCCAAACCAGGGGTCTTTACTCCAAGTCACCACTAGGGGGCAGAAGCATTCCAAAAGCTTGGCTAGCAATTGGAGTGAGGGTGGGGTTTCCTTCACCCGCCCCCGCCCCCTTTCTCACTATCATCTCCCAAGTCTAGCTCAATCCCACCTCCCAACTCCATCAGAACAGTCAGACTACACAGAGGTAAAAGCTTTATTTTATTGATGAGCCCGACAGGTGTTGTCTCTCATGCAGGCTGCCTCACCTGTTTGTACTGCAGATGATACAAAAAGCCAGGGTGTTGGCCTTGCTGTCCCTAGGCCTCTTATTACAGCTGCTCCACCAAAACAAGTTTGCTTGCGACGTCTCTCTGTGCTCTCTCTTTCTCCTACTAGGGTTGGGCAGGATAACCTAGCCTGGCCTTGGATCACTGCTCTCCCCAGGTGACTCCCTGCACCTTCCCAGGTCACCTGCCAACTCGGGTGGCCACCACACCTTTAGGGCCTACATCAGATGTACTTTATTGGTACCATCTGGAAAGATACAGTTGAAGCCAACTTCAAGAACAGGATTGCTGGAAGTCCAAGCTTCTCTCTAGGGGACATCTGCCCAGGAGGGAAGTCCATAGAGGTAGCACTGCTCAGACCCTCTTCCCCATTTCTGTCAGTGTGGACATCCCCACTGCCCTCCCCCACCCCCGCTCCTGTGGGAGACTGGTTGACTGAGTATAGTGTTTGGCCTTTGACCTACTTCTCAGGCTCCATCCAGGCAGAGGGAGATGGGATGGTGGATTCCAGTCTCCTTCCTCCTTACAGGCAATGGCTCTTATGTCTTTATAACACCAGGTGGCTATCCCTCAGTGAGTCATATGATGATAACATTCAAATACCTAGCAACATCCATATTTGGAATAGTGTGTAGCCAGAGCAAGGTTCAGGCCGTTTTTTTTTTTCCTCCTGCCTCAGGCAACTGCGTGGTGGTCATCTCCTCAGTTGAAGGAGTGCCTAAGGCTGCCTGCCTCCCTCAGTTCTGGGGTCTGAGTATGTCACAGTCATCTAGTGTGTGGACCAAGGATGATCTGAGGTGTCCCTTTAGTATCTCCTCTGGGTCTCTTTTCCTCTCTCCCACCCAATGTATCAAAGCCAGGCTCCTGCAACACTGGTTCCAGGCGGTCCCCTGTGGCTGCTCCCTTTCCAGGCCCCAGGCCATTCTCTTCACCCCAGCACTAGGTGCTTCTGGGAACAGATCCTGTCCTTTGCCTGCCTGCAGATCCCAGAAGGCTGCTCCCACCCCAGTGCTCAGGAATGGCTCTTTGTTGGGGTTGAGTCCTTAGAGGTCACTGGTGGGGAAATGTTAAAGAAGATAGACAAGGGTAGGTTGGAGAAGGCAGCTCAAAGCACATTCTTTTCTGCTTGGCCCCAACACCACCCGCTCCTACAGTGGACATTCCTGTCTCATGAAGTGTCCTGATTCCTAGGCCTGGAACGGAGACCTCAAAGTACATGAAGTCAGGCTGGAGGGACCAGTCCTGAGCAGGTTCCAAGTCTAGGCCCCACCTTACCAAAAGCATGCATGCCACAGCAGGGTGGCTTCTGAAGGGAGCAGGTGACCTGCCTGTCTTCAGACTGGGTGTTGCAGCCTGGGACCTCACTCCATCCCTAACCTCCCAGGCTGCAAGGCCCATTCTGAAGTCACACCCAACCTGCAGCCCCAGTTTTAGCAGTGGGAGATGAACCGCAGTGTGGGACTGACCCCCTGCCCCCAAGACTCCTTGGGTTTGGCCTCTGTTCCTCATGGTGGAGACAGAGACTCACAGAGTTCTCCCAGAACCCTGTATTGCATCCCCAACCAACTGCCACCCTTGGTAGAGGCTGAATGTTGCCTGCATCTGGACCTGCCCATCACACGCCATTGGCAGAACATCAACTGTGGGCTTCACCTAACCACATAAGCAAGACTCATACAGGAAGAGGCAGAAAAACAATGGTGACCCACTCCCACTGCCTTGTGTGTGTGTGTGTGTGTGTGTGTGTGTTGAAACAGGGTTTCTCTGGTAGCCCTGACTTTCCTGGAACTCACTCTGTAGACCTGGCTGCCCTGGAACTCAGAGATCCACCAGCCTCTGTCTTCCAAGTGCTGGAAATAAGTGTGGACGGTGGCCTTTACAAGCAAGAGGATGTCAGGTTAGGAAAGTAACAGCCAGACTGGGGAGGTCACTAGAGGGCAGCCTCAGCAGTGACAAAGCCAAGGAGCTTCATTGAAGATCCCAGGGCAGGGCTGATGAGGCCCTGTGACAGGCAAGGAAGTAGAAAGTAGAAAGTCTCAGATGGGTCAATTGAGGGAATTGGGCAGTGTCCAGACACCAGAGAGTGATGCTGGAGCCCAGAAGGGCTCTGGGGGATCTGGGGAAAGAGAGAGCAGGGGAAATCTTCAGGGAGACACAGAGCCAGGACAGTCTCCAAGTCTCAGGCCAGAAGTCCTCTTGGGAGCAGAAAGAGCTAGCCCTTGTCTCCTTAGTACATTCCTCATGTAGGCCTGGAGAAAGGGGCAGAGGAGGCCCTGGGGCAGAAACTACACAGGCTCTAACTACCAGGAAGCTTACCACCTCAGGCTGGGATGTGGGTGAGGCCACGCCCAGTCAATATAGAGGGGCCTGGCACAGTTTTGAAGGGTGACAAGGACAGAAGGCTGAAGTGTGGGTGATGGGAACTAGCCAGGTACAATCATGCAAAAGCCAAAGGTGGTGATGTGTGCAGCAGCCAGAAGCCCACTGTGAAGCAAGGGGTGATGGGTAAGAGAGTCAAACAGTCCAGCGGAGCTCACACTCACTCCAGCAACACATTGCACCCACAGCGTATGGTTGCTGAGTCTCTACCTGTGACGTCATTTGATGTCCTCAAGTTCTGAAATCTGTGACTCTCTGAGGAGATCAAGGCCAGTGACCTGCTTCACTGTCTCTGTGGCTGAGGCCTTCTCCCTCCTCCTTGGCACTAATAGCCCTATAGCGCTTTCTCCAACCCATGTCTAGGGTGGGATACCTTTGTCAGGTAGTATCCTGTATTGGGAGACTATTGCGTGCCCTCATCAGCCCAAAGAGTCCATGTGTTGTCCCCATTGCCCTAGGAGACCCCCTTACATCTCTTCCTTCTCCTGATGATCTCAATTCTAATCCCTGCTTCTCACCACAAAAATGCCCTCCTCATATCCCAGGGATTACTGGCAGGAAGGTCCCCTCTGCCATTAAACCAAGCATTTTGGGTTCTTTATCCCCTGTGAGGCAAAGGGCTGGTGGTGGAGGGGCTGCACATTTGGCTGAAGCTCTGCTGGCCTTAAACATCTTAGGACTGGACAGTCCTAGCCTCTGTTATGGATTGGCCCCAGTGTGCCCATCATTGTTCTGGCAGCCTCCTCATCCCCGAAGGTCTCTGATCAGACTACCCACAATGTCTTATCTTCTCTGTCTATTCCATCAAGACAAACTTCAGGCCTTCTTCAAACTCCCTCAGCACCTCTACTTTGGCCTTCCCTATCCTAGGCAAGGGGCTCAGAGCTTGGCCCCAGAAAAAGAAGGAAGTGAGCCCTCCATTCTGGAGCCCAGAGCATTGCTCCCACCTCCCTTCTGGGAGGGTCTATGAGGACACAGCTTTTTTCTCAGGCTCCTGCCCAAGACTGGAAGTGAGGTAGGTGTAGTGTCAGTATCTCTTAAAGATAACGGGAAGATTTCTGAAAGAGGAGGGCTGGTAACACAGGTGGTGGTAGGCATAGGAAGTACCATCTGCTCGGACTGCAGTGTGGGAGCTCTGCAGGCACCACACTTTGCAGACCTCCTCTGGGGCTCTGCCTGTCTGCTGCCTCTGCCCTGGCTCGCTCTCCTCAGAATGGCGATGAATGTAAACAGAGCAGAGTCATTAGCTCCCTGCCTACATATAAACCAAAGTCCTCTGTGCAGACTTCCAAAGGAGTTTCCAAAGCAGGCTGGAGGGTTTGCTTTGGTTTGTTTGTTTGTTTTAAAGATTTATTTATTTAATGTGTGTGAGTACACTGTGGCTCTCTTCAGACACCAGAGAGGGCATTGGATCCCATTACAGGTTGGGATCCACCTTTTGGTTGCTGGACTTGAACTCAGGACCTCTGGAAGAACAGTCAGTGCTTTTAACCACTTTTAACTGCTGAGCCATCTCTCCAGCCCCATTTTTTAAAATTTTAAAGATTTATCTATTTAGTATATATGAATGCTCTCTCTGCATGTACACCTGCATTCCAGAAGAGGACATCAGATATCATTATAGATGGTTGTAAGCTACCATGCCGTTGCTGGGAATTGAACTCAGGACCTCTGAAAAGAGCAGCCAATGCTCTTAACCTCTGAGCCATCTCTCTGGTACCCGCCACCCCACCCCACCCCACCCCACCCCACCCCACCCCACCCCACCCCTGCCCTTTAAAGGAGTGGTTTCCTGAAAGGAAGATGGCTCAACCTAAGAAAAGCCATCTTAGGACTGGCATCTACATTCAGGCAGTCCTTGATTAGGACTACTGCATACTGGCAAACTCCTAATACCTCCGAATCCTGTTCCCTTTTAAATCTGTCAAAGAAGGGAAGATAAAACTGTATGTGGTAGTGCACGCCTATAATTCCAAAACTCCAGAGATGGAGGCAGAGGATCAGAAATCCAATGTCAGTCTCAGCTATGAGAGACTAAGTCTCAAAGTACACACATGTGCACACGTATGCACTCATGCACACATGCACAAAACAAACTCAAAACTCACTGGGTGTGGTGCTGTACACCTGCAATCCCAGTGCTTAGGAGGTAGAGACAGAAGGACCAAGAGTTTAAGTTTATCTGCTGCTCTAAGTTTGAGGCCAGCCTGGGAGAGTTGAGACCCTGTCTCAAAGACTGAAGCCCCACCTCTAAACAAAGTGAGAATAGGTCTGGGGAGACGGCTTAGTGATTAGGAGCATGTGTTCTTGCAGAGAACCCAGGTTCCACTCCCAGTGCCCACACAGTGACTCACGACCACGAGTAACCCCAGTTCCAGAGGGTCCAAAAAGTGTGTGAAATACCTATAGGCATGGAGGCAAAACATTTATAAACATAAAGCAAGATAAACACATCTAGACAAATTTTTTAAAAACAAAAACAAGAGGAGAGGGTAATACCTCCTAGATTGTAGAATTGGAGAGATGGCTCAGCAGTTAAGAGAACGGGCTGCTCTTCCTAATGAGCAGGGTTCAATTCCCAGCACCCATATGGCAGCTGATAACCAGCTGTAACTTCAGTTCCAGGGAGCCCCATGACCTCTTCCGGCCTCCAGTGGTACACGGCATTCAGATGGTGCACATACACAAAATACCCATGTATGTATGTATGTATGTATGTATGTATGTATGTATGCATGTATTAACACCACCACCTAGAGCTGATCCTGGTTGGCAGGTGCCTTCCTCCCCAGCCCTGAGATAAGGAAGACTCATCCTGTCCCTCAAGGTTTTCTTCTTGTTTTCCGATGGTGGCTATGGTGCTTTCTATTTTACAGTTCTGAGGTCAAATTGACATACCATAAACCACACATATTTGAATTGTGCAAGTTGTTTTGGTATGTTTATACTTCATGAAGCCATGGTCACAGCCAAGACAGCAGCCATGGCACCTACCCATTGCTTATCCCCCTTTCCCCCTCCGCCACTGCCCTCGGGTCTGCTGTGCTTATCAATTTTCTAGGCTTTTTTTATTCTAGACAAAAACATATAGTATGTATTCTCTGGGTGTGGCTTCCTCCACTCTACATAATTATTCTGACATCCTGCCACAGTGTGGTTTGTATCCGTTGTTTATTTCTTCATAATATTTGGTGTATGTACCACATTTGGTTATTAACTCACGTTTGGGTCAAGATAGAGACTATTCCCCAAACTACTAGGAGCAGTTAGCACAAAGCTGGCATAGCTGAATGGGTTCCCATTCTTCTCAAGCATGATTTATCTTTTTTTCCCTCATTGTCTTAGTAAGGGTTTTACTGTTGTGAAGAGACACCATGGCCAAGGCAACTCTTATAAGGACAACATTGTGGCTGGCTTACAGGTTCAGAGCTTCAGTCCATTATCATCAAGGTGGGAGCAGGGCAGCATCCAGGTAGGCATGGTGCAGGTGGAGCTGAGAGTTCTATATCTTCATCTGAAGGCTGATAGTGGAAGACTGACTTCCAGGCAGCTAGGGTGAGGGTCTTATAGCCCACACCCACAGTGACACACCACCTATTCAAACACGGCCACATCTTCTAAAAGTGCCACTCCCAAGCATATACAAACCATGACACTCATAAATTCTAGGTATCAAACCTAGGGACCTGGGCATATTAGGTACAATCGCTGAGCTACACCCCAATCCTGTCTTTTTTTAACTTCTATTTTTTTATGTGCATACACATGCACACATACATTTCTTCCCCTCCCGTGTGTGTTTGTGTCTGTGTGTATCTGTGTTTGTGTGTGTCTGTGTGTTTCAGTGTCTTTGTGTGTCTGAGTCTTTGTGTGTCTCTACCTGTGTATGTGTCTGTGTGTCTCTATCTGTGTATGTCTCTCTCTGTGTGTGTCTGTGTGTGTCTATGTCTCTCTCTTTGTGTGTGTGTCTGTGTCTCTCTATCTCTTTGTGTGTGTGTCTGTGTCTATTTGTGTGTATATGTCTATGTCTCTCTATCTCTGTGTGTGTCTGTGTGTCTCTATCTGTGTTTGTGTCTCTGTGTGTGTGTCTCTAACTCTGTCTCTGTCTGTGTGTGTGTGTATTTGTGTATACACAGCATGCCATGGACTGAGTGTGGAGGTCAGAGTACAGCTTTTGGGAGTCAGTTCCCTGCCTCCACCATGTGGGCTCAGGTGATCATGCTCAGGTTGTCAGGCTGGACAGAGGCGAGTGCCTTCACCCCCTGAGCCATTGCCAATCTCAGTCTCATTTTTGACAGGTTCTCATTCTGTAGCCTACCTGGTAAGGATTTTGTTTTGAGCAGCATTGTAATATCAGGACAGAACACAGTCATCTTCCAGAAAATAGAAACATAAATATGGAAGGAAAAAATATACACAAATGTAAACCATAAAAAAAGAAGCCAGTCATTACCCAACAACAACTAACTTCAGCATTTTTATCAAAATTCATTCATCAAGGGGCTAGAAAGACGGTTCCACAGTTAAGAGCATTGTCTTCTTTTCCAGAGGATGTGGGTTCGATTCCCAGCTTCTATATGACAGGTCACAACTGTGTGTAACTCCAGTTCCAGGGAATCCGGGGGATTCTGGTTGACCTTCACAGGCACTGCATGTATGGAGTGCACAGGTGTACATGCTGGTAAGACACCTATACACATAAACTCTTCATAAAAAAATAAAAAAAATCATCCATCAAATTCACTGGGCACTTACTAATGCCAGAAGAGCAGTCAATGGCCAAGTAACTGAAGAAGCCACTGTGTCCCTGCATCTGAGGTGCGCAGAGGCCAGTGAGGATGAGAAGCATTGAAAGAAAGGATCTCAGAAGACAGAAAGCTCATAGCAGGGGCTATGAGGGTTTACCCAGGGGAGCACAGGAACAAAGGATTATGGCACAGAGCAAGCACTGGGGCATCAGTACCAGCGGCCTACCAAGGGCTCGGCAAAGAAAGGCAGAGCAACTTGGCAGCTTGGGTTCCAATAGTTTTCATCCTTTCTGCCTCATGCAGATCCCATCCCCATGGTTCCCTTTTCTGTGTGTGCTTTCTGTTTCCAGACAAGCTCACCGGATTGGGCAACAGTTGAAGAACTCTAGGTCATAGATTCAAAGACAGGAATGTACCGAGGATCACTTTCCCTCTCCCACATGTGGGGGAGATGGTGGCCCTGTCTAGTTTGTGGAAATCAGTGTGCCAGCCCTGTGTGGAGAACTCACCTGTGAGTGACCTCGCACCTGGCTCTGCAATGTTCTCTACTCTCCTCATCTGCCCCACCCCATGCCTGCTTTCTAGTGCTCTTTGCCCAGGTGGAGACTAGTCCAGCCCTCTTCATTCCTTGAACCCTCAGCCCTGGACTCTCCCAAGAGCATATGGCCTGACCCAGCCCCACCCTGTCCTGTACAAATACTCCCTGGAGGGGAGGCAGTCTCAGCCTTCCTGTTCCTACTCTACACTCTCAGGTAAGGATCTGGCCCTGCTTGCTGAGGGTGGTAAAGGGAGAAGGTTCTGTGTGGGTGCCTGTGTGGTCCTAGACTCGCTGGGCATGTGTCTGTTCATTGAATTGGTTCCTGTACCTCTGGGTCTTTGTGAGGATAATATATGTCTGCATATGTTGACCGGTTTCTAAAGGCTCACTTGTGTCTGTGCCAGGTGTGCATCTGTGTGCATTTTGCCCACCTGTCCTCCCCAGCTTCCAGGCTAGCCCCTGTACCTCCACTCTGCAGGAGTTAGAACTGACACATCAGGTAGAGAGGTCACTTGAGAGTTATGGGCTTGCAAAGTCCCTTCTAGAACTGACAGTTCCTGTTTCTCAGTTAGCTAGGCCTGAATGAAAAGACATTCCAAGGACTGTCTTTTCTCTTGCTTTTAACTCAGGTCTTGATTGGCCCAAAAGTTTCCATTAACATCCCTTCACACACTGAAGTCCAGCCTTGTGAGACTCTTCCAAGTTCATCATTAGTCAATGGGAAAGAGCAGGGAACAGTTGAGGCTGGAGAGCTGGCTCAGCAGTTAAGAGCACTGGCTGCTCTTCTAGAGAACCTGGGTTCAATTCTCAGCATCCACATGGTGTCTCATAGCCATGTGTGACTCCTCCTTGGGTGTCTGGTTCCTACTTTTGGCCTCTGTGTGCACTGCATGAACATGGTGCCCAGACATAAGTTGAGGCAAAACACCCATACATATAAAATATTTTTTTTAATTTAAATTAAAAAAAATGTAGAGAACCAGAAAGACTATGAGCATACTTTGGGACTGATTTCAGCTGAACATGCAGAAGCCAACAAAAGTCTTCTGGGGCTGGGGAAAGGCTCAGTGGAAGAAAGCGCGATTCCCAAGTACAAGGCTCCACATTTGATCTGTGACTCTGTACCTTTGGTTTTTTTGTTTGTTTGTTTGTTTGTTTGGTTTTTTTTTGTTTGTTTGTTTTGTTTTTTTGTTTTTTGAGACAGGGTTTCTCTGTATAGCCCTGGCTGTCCTGGAACTCACTTTGTAGACCAGGCTTGCCTTGATCTCAGAAATCCGCCTGCCTCTGCCTCCCAAGTGCTGGGATTAAAGGCGTACACCACCACTGCCTGGTGATGCTGTACCTTTGTATTAAAGGTGTGTGTGTATGTGTGTGTGCATGAGTGTGTGTGTGCATGTGTGTGCATGTGTGTGTATGTGTATTCATGTATGTGTGTGTGTGCATGTGTGTGTATGTGTATGCATGTGTGTGTGTGTGTGCATCTGTGTTCATTTGCCCAGTGACTATGTGAGCTCAGAGGGTCTTGATACCTTTAGTCTTCAAGTGTACTGTGTTATAGGGTTGTCAGTTCTGGGGTTGTCAATTGTGCCTGGCATGCCAGGCCCAAAAAGACGAGGCTCTAGCCTCAACAGCTCCACGTGATGACAGCTTGCCAGTGGATGATAAGTTGACTCAGACCTTAAACCCCTCACCCTCTTCCAGTCTCTAAGAGAGGAGACAATAATGAGCAGTGAGGGCCCAGGAAGGCCATCCATTCATTTGTGCTTCAAGAACAAAGTCCTGAAGGTCCCCGTCCTCCCTAGAAGCCCATGCCCACCCATCTGTTCTGCCCCTCCCTGCTCAGCATACACCGAAGGATCCAAGCCCCCCTATCACCCCTCAATACCAGGTGTTTATACAGAGACCTACCCTGGAGGGGAAGTATCATGACCAGGACAGTTGGCAGGCACCCCTTTCTTCTTTTGAAGGAACTATGTATGAATAGCCCTAGAAAGGAAAGAGTTTAGATTGGGAGTTAAATCATTGCAAATAAAACTTTATCTGTTAACCACAGGTGCTCCTTGTGTCGCTTCCTGCTCTTGCCCCGTAAAGATGCATCCAGGTAAGTAGCATGACTGGGTGGCTAGGAGGTAGAAGAAGGAAGAGAAGAGAAAGGAGAGAGGGTAGGGCAGAGGCAATCAATCAGCCCTATCTGTTGACTGCCAAGTGTGCTTGCATGTGTGTGTGTGTGTGTGTGTGTGTGTGTGTAGCTACCTGCGTGCAGTTTCAAATGCAAACAAACCTTTGTATTCCAAAGAACACTTTATATTTAAGAAACAAGTCTATACATCCTTCATTTCAATAGCTCTTCAACCCCAGGAGAACAACAGGCAGGTCCCTCTCCCCGCGGTACCCATGAAGCCCTGGGGAAGTTAGGCATTGTGAGATGAGGCCATGAGAGCGCTGTTAGGTCTGGGGCTCTTGGCGCCCATGCTGTTGCCTCCTCTCAAAAGACATGAAAGAGCTAGAACTCCCACCAAAGCCCACCTTTTGGGACACCCAGTGCCACACAGATGGCTTCTGCAGAAGGAGCGGTTATGTCCTCAGTGGGTATCTTCCCCGTGATGTGAATTCCTGCTGGACAGTAAGGCAGAGTGAAGTGAGAGAGATCTCCAAGCAGCAGACAGCAAGGGCAGAGACTCAGAGCCGAGACCAGAAGGTTGTAATCAGGATATAAGGAGAAGCCAGCACAGAGCTCTGAGGGGCTATAAGCAGATGTTCAGGAATGAACGGGGGAGGCTGGCTGGGGCCCAGACGGAGACAGAAGAGGAAGAATTGGGGTTTACCACAATAGCATGCCTCCCAAGTGCCCTGAAATTTGACCAAGGTTAGGAGGGCAGACCACTGGCAGTGTGGACAAAACCTTAACCTCCTACCTGGCCCTGTGCCACCCAGGGGACTCGGCCAGCTCTTGAGCCCACAGGGATGTACAAGTAAGCTTTGTATTGACTTTCAATATGAATCTGCTGTTAGTGGATGAATGAAGGAATAACTGTCAGGCAAGTGGCCAAGTCTGAGGAGCCGTGGTGGGGGCAGGAGTGAACACAGGAACTAGCATCGGAGAGGAGGCAGGGGCAAGTTGTCCCCTTCAAAACCAAAGGACTGAAACCACTCTCTTTTCCCCCTTTCTCTCTAACAGGTGGCAAGGTAGGCACATTCTCGAGCCTCCCTCCCTCCCCTTCTTTGTGCCCCTTCCCTTCCCACCCTGGCTGCTTCTTTCAGACCTCTCACCTCCTTCTTGGACCAGGACTTTGCCAAATGAAGCCAGGAAGACTCAGGCAGCAGCCTGGGAAGGGCGGAGTGCTGCCGCATCCGCCCACCCCCTGCCAACTGCAACCTTCTCCTTGGCAATCTCTCCTCTGTTTTCCCATCTGTCTCTCTCCTTTCCTTACTTCCCTCCCCTGGCCCAGCAGCCCATCCTCTCCCCTGCTGTTTCCCAGCCTGTTCTGTGCTTCCCTGGCTGGCTGGCTCGCTTGCTCTCAAGCCCCAGCCACACTGCAGGCCTGCTAGGCCAGGCTTCTGCAAAGGAAGGAAGGGAAGGCTGCTTGCTCACTACCACCCCCTCCTAACCAGCAGCAGCAGATTTCCTGGCCTGCATCTGTGACCCTGCCATAGAAGGGTGGGAACTGGCTGTTTCCTAGAGTGGCTGAGCCCTGTTGAGGCAGGGACTGTTGTAAGAGGCTAGCCCCCAGTTATGGAGACTGTCTTCCCTGTAGGTATTCTGCCCTATCAACCCCTTGGATGGCCAGAGCAGAGTAGGGAGCCATCCCACTCCTGGAATAGAAGGCCATAACCTCATTTCTACACCACTGGGCTTCAGATCCCAGTGCCCTGTGATTTTCCTAGGCCTATAGCAAGAGACAAACACTGCTGGTCTCCAGCCAAGAAAGGTGGAACAGTTCTCTCCCAGGCCTCTTAGATCTGAGAAGTGGAGCTTTCACTTCTTCCTGATTAGGACTGGCAGCTGCTCAGGGGCATTATAGGCTCATACCTAGACACCCTGTGTGTACAGATGTGTACAGATGTGTGCATGCTTATGTACCCACCTGCAGGATATATCCAGACATCGCTATTTTGTTGTGGTGTTTTGTTTTTA
Source organism: Mus caroli (assembly GCF_978045245.1). NCBI lineage: Eukaryota > Metazoa > Chordata > Mammalia > Rodentia > Muridae > Mus > Mus caroli. The sequence goes on along the minus strand of NW_028227257.1, from coordinate 61,569,989 downwards.
CAGTACTAGGTTTATGGTTTGTGAACAAATTCTCTACCATTGAACTCCATACCCAGACAAGCTTTAAAATTTTATTTAGTTACTTTTATTTGAGAGACAAGATCTCATCATGTAGCCTTGGCCTGGCCTGAAGCTCACTATGTAGATCAGACTAGCCTTGAACTCATAGAGATCTGCCTGTTTCTAGCCTCTTATGTTGCTAGAATTAAAAACGTGTACCACCATTCCTGGCTAAAAATTTAAATACAAGGCTTCATTCTATTGCCCTGGCTAATCTGAAACTCACAATTTAGATAAGGCTAGTCTTGAACCCACAGAGATCCACCTGCCTCTGCCTCCTTAAAGGGTTAAAGTGCCACCACACTCCACAACCATAGCTATTGTGTATACATTTAACACACATCTATCTATACACAACATATTCTTGTTGTCCACCCTCTACCTTTGACCTGTTGTTCTCCTTGGAGCCTGGCTTTCTCCCTGCCGGGCTCTCAGGGGATTCTTCTCCAGCCTCCCCAGCTTCACCTTTGCCCCCGAGTGTAGTAAGCTGTCATTTCTAGCAAGGCAGAACTCGTAGCCATTTCATAGTCAGGGCCTCCAGGATGGGGAAGATAATCTTGTTTCTTACAAATCAATAACTGAAGATCCAGGAAAAGAGGTCACAGCTCTGCAAAAGGGATAAACCTAAGGCATCCAAACTCTTCCCCTTTTCCTTGCCTGATACCTAAAGGACTTCACTGCAAAAGAAGCAGGGCTAGGAGCAGGTCCTTGCTATCTGTATCACCCAACTTCCTACTACACCCCTTGCAGAAGCCCAGGAATCCTGAGTCCCTTGGGGAGGGGAGGTAAAGAAGAATTGACTGCAGCCATTGGCATTGGCTTTGCACCCTGGCATTTCTCTTTTGGCTTTCCACAGGGGCATTGCCAAGGTCATCCTCACTGTGGGCCACCCCCTGGCCACGGTCCAGGACACTGTCATGAGGGACATCACCCTCCAGGACCTGGTGGTCCACAACCTGGCCATGGCCCAGGACACTGTCCTGGAGGACATCACCCTCCAGGACATGGTGGCCCATCCCATGGCCATGGCCCAGGGCACTGTCCTGGAGGACATCACCCTCCAGGACATGGTGGCCCATCCCATGGCCATGGCCCAGGGCACTGTGGCTCTCACCCTGGTCCACATCACTGAGAAATCAGAAGAAATGAAGACACAAGATGAGGAGTCTGCATGGAATCCCCAGCTGACCTGGCACCAGGTCTAAACTAGAATTTTCCCTTGCAAATAAATAGCCTCTTGGAGGCCATATTTGTTCTTGTTAGAGACTGTCTTTCTTCATATCCGACTGGTCCTCAGAGCACAGTTCTATCTAAATTTCCTTACTATGAAGACCAGATATCCATCTTGGCATTCTCAGAAACTTGACTGAGTGGTACCCACAGTATATCGCTGCTGAAGATCACTGATCTGATGGGGGCTTCCGCAGCTCCGAGTACATTCTCACCATTTCCTGAAAACATACTGAACTCCCAGCCTTCTTTTGTTACAGTCTCCTAAATCCCACTCCAGGTGAAGCATGCTCTGCCTGTCTTTCATGCCTTCACATTTCCAAAACCTCCCCAGCCAGCCACAGCTCCACTGTCTCCAGGAAGCTTGCTTTAAAGCTATTCGAAAGAAATGTCTCTCTTTGTACCCTGCCCTTTCTCTGTCACAAACTGTAGATCAGAGGTGCTATCAACCATCTCCTAGGTCTAGCCACACCCTGGCCTCCTGGCACTGATTTAAGGCTGCCTTTATCTCTGCAGCCAACTGTAAGTCACTCAAGGCACTTCTAAACCTCCAGATTCACTCAGCCCAGGCTCTAGAACCCGTGTCTGCCTAGACCAGCACTTGGACACAATTAAGGGATATCTTCAAGCCAAACCTCTTGAGTCTGACTCTCCTCAGCCCGTTGCTTCCAGCTTGTCACCTCCATGCACAGCACAGCCAGGCCCAGAACAGCCTGCTTGTTGTGAAGTTCTTTTTTTTTTTTTTTTTTTTTTTTTTTTGCCTATCTAAATCTACCGAGGACTCCTCTACACTGAGGCTTCTCCTACTTCTGGTATTCACTATAATTCAGCTACAGTTCTCTAGCCAGGCCTGCCCTTCGACCAACACCTCAATTCCTTCACAGCTAGTCCCTGGTCGGGGGGCTGGCAAGTGCTCCGAAGTGGGTGGCTATCAGTTCTCTCTGTAGGTGGAGAGTGGTGGTAACTGCATGAAAGGGGCTGGGCATCTCTCCTCCTCTCACTCCCCCTATCCCTTGTTGCGCACTTAAAAGATTCGAGAAGAGGCTTTAATGTAGGAAGAGGCCGCAGGCTCAGAGCCAGGTCCAAAATGGGAGGAGTGACCCAACTCGAGCAGATACCCACCTCTCCCTCGGGAGGACAGAACACTGAGAGAAGCCTAGAGAAATAAGGGTATTCATGAGACCCAACCTCTCTGCTTCCCTGCGCTACAAAGTGTGGAAGCCTGGGGTTCAAGTTGGGAGGATTTTACCCGAGTTGTTCCTTTTTAGTTTCTTGTAAAAAGTACAAGGCGTCCAGGAGGGACGGTTTGGCCATATTACTAAGGACAATGATGAGACCTGGTCAGGGTAGAGAGGCCTGTACTGCAGCCTACAACCTTCGTGACAACGAACCCCCCAGCCCCCCATGCTGCGGCTCTGCAGCAGCTTGTGTCCCTGTCTCCCCTCCATCCTTCCTGCCCTCTGTCCATTGGCGGATTTCTCTTCGGCCCCGCCCAGCGACTGGCCTCTGGAGCTGACGCATGCGCAAGATCCCACCGCTGCCGCTGCTTCAGCACCAGAGCCCGGACAGCGGCGCCGCCCACGGGCATGGACGGTGGTAGCAGCCCCAGCTGCTGCAGCGATCTTCTCTTTGCCAGTTTCTGAACCGCAAGCAGCGGCCTGAGGGGAATACATTAGCCCCAGAAGGCAGCTGCCGGAACAAGTAGGAAGAACCCCTCCGTAGATCCTGCTGGAAGATCTTCTCAGTAAGCCTGCATCAGGTATCCTAAATAGCCGCCGCCACATATCACCTCATCCATTCCCCAGCTCTTCTGAAAGCCTTTTCCCGAGGCGAGTATGTTTGTACACCTTCATCTTGCCTGGCTAGTTCATCCTCTCTCATCGACACTTGATAATACCAGTTCTCGTTGCTTTCACCTCCTGGGGGACCTGCCCCACCCACTGTTCTCTCCTTTCCCCTAAGGCCGCAGATGTCCATTTCCTTAACCTCTAGAGCTCCCCCAACTCCCTGAGGCCTTGCCTCTGCGTCTTTGCAAAAGGCCTCAGGATCGCAGATGCGTCGGTCTGCATGTCAGTGAGCAAAGGGGTGTGCATGTACAAAGGGGGGAAAAAGGCTGGCTAAAGCAGGTATCCTAGGGAGAGAAGGCGACATTTGGGATCTACACCAGGGGCTGACTGTCTGTCCATCACCATCAGTTGCTTGTCTGCCCACTGCCATCGGTTGCTCGGCTGCCCAGCAAATCGTTGTTTGTTTTCTCTGCATGGCCTCCTGCTTGTGTACACACTGGCTTTAGCCTCCATGTATGGCAAAAACTAGACTGAAGCCATGACCGCTGAAGGAGCCTCCCAGGGGGTGGAAGAGGAAAAAAAATCATCTTCCCACTGAGTGCCCATTCCCAGAACTGGGTACCCTTCATTTTTCTGACTTCATCAGACGTGTGGTGGAACAGTCTGGCCAGGTAGCAATATGGCGCCATTTCTGTGTCCTGCCTGACTCTGCCGCCCCCAGAATCTCTCTTCAGACATGACACTTCATCTCTCTCCTGCCTGGACTGAAATAAAAGGCATTTTTAAGAGGCAAAAGGCAGATGCAGACACCTTATCTCAGATTATCGGATTTAAATTGTACATTCTGTTTCTCAGAAGCAGGAGAAAACCCCACAGGTGGAAGCAAATGTTTTCTCCCCTCTTTTATTAAATCATTACTCTGAGAGAGATAAAATCTTATTCACGAGGGCAAATCACAGTATGGGTATAATCTCCAGACCAGAGCACAGGCCAGGGACTCTGCTTGCAGTCACAACCTGACCAAAAGAAGGTGGGACTGGGGCTGGGGGTGGGAGTTGCAGCTCAGTGATAAAGCATTTTTTTTCTAGCATTGGCAAAGCCTTAGGCTCCATCCCCAAGCACTGCAGAAAAAAGGGGGGAGAGGAGGGAGGGAGGGAACAGTGACAAATCAGGGCAGGGCCCAGGACTAGGAGCATCTGTACAAGGGGCTACAGCATCATTGGCTGTCTGGCACATCTTGCCAAGGATCAGCCCTGTCTGGTCTCCTCATTTCTCCCAGGCATGGGAACTACTTGTTCTCTTCCAGCAGTCCTCTGGAACCCCTGCTGATCTCTGAAGTTCCCCAGAGATCGTGGATACTACACAGGCATAACAATTTTGTTCAACTCAAGAGAAGAAACACAAATATGCTCCCGTTGACCTAAGCACCACCCTGGGGATAGTTATACCATAAAAAGTACACACTATACACACCACACACACACACAGATACACAGACACACTACACCACAAAATTATCACACAGACACACACAAACACACTACACAACAAACTCACATCACACACACACACAAACACACACACACACACACTGCAGTCCTTTCCTCCCAGTTCTAGAGATTAAACCTGAGCCTTATGTGTACAAAGAACATTACATCCTCATTTCCACCCTCAAGGTAACATGCAATTGTAATGCCAGCCCTCAGGTGGCTGGAACAGGAAGATCACAAGTTCAACGCTACTCTAAACTACATAGACCTTGCTTTCTCCCTTTCCTTGGCCTCCCAAGACCCTTCCTCTAGGCCCCGCCTCTGCATCTTTACCTAGCCTACAGAGAGAGTATCTGTCTTTAAAAAAAAAAAAAAAAATTCAAGTGTGGCAGCAAATTAACCCCAGAACTCACTTGGAAAGCAGAAGTGTAGAGTTCAAGGCCATCCTGATATGCAATCTCAGTTTGGGAGGCTAAGGAGGGGATTTCCATGACTTTGAGGCCAGCCTGGGCTATATATCAAAAGCAAAAGGGGTGAATAGAAAGAGAGAGACAGAGAGACAGAGACAGAGATCTTGTTTGCCTAGGCTGGCTTCCAAGTACCCGATCTCCAGGCACAGCTTTCAGTTCTACAGTATTTTATAAAGTCATTGGCTTCAGAGATGTTTGAATAGTTAATTATTTGTACTTTTAAAATGACCATTCCCTTTCTTAATGGTATGAACAGCTCCCCTCATCTGTCCTGGTCACTCTGTGGGACCACAGTGACATCCAGATGAGTCTCTGAGTTCAGGGAAAGATTATTTCATACAGAGTTGCCCCTTCTGGAGCGCCTGCATTGGGGCTATGTGCCCGGGGCCAGATTCAGCACTTTCTACCCCACTCACCACCCCCCACCCCCCACCCTCCACCCCCCATTTGGCCGGTGCAGACAGGCAGCCCAGGAAGTTACTCATCCTAATTAAAGAGCTGGCTCATTTCCTTGGGAAGACTGAGACAAAGGTTCAACCCTACCACAGTCAGGCTAGAGACTTTCAGATTTTCTACACTGGCATAACATCCTGCAGAGTGAAGACAGATAAGCTTAGGATCAGCTGATCCTTGATCCCTGTAGAGGAACTGAAATGTTTACAGGGAGGGAGCTGGAGCCATAGAGACCTAAGTGGAAGCAAACCAATGATGGAGACTAGATCCCCTTCAACAGAAGGAGTTTGGGAAAGAGAGTACTCCGTTTTCCAGCAGTATGCTCTGTGGCTAACTTCTATTACAAATGAGACTGACACACCAAGTTGGGGCCTGGTTCTTTTTTTTAATTATTATTTTTGGTTTTTCGAGACAGGGTTTCTCTGTATAGTTTTGGCTGTCCTGGAACTCACTTTGTAGACCAGGCTGGCCTCAAACTCAGAAATTCGCCTGCCTCCCAAGTGCTGGGATTAAAGGTGTGCGCCATCACGCTCAGCTGGGGCCGGGTTCTTAAGATAAGTCCTGTGCTCAGTGATCTAAGGTCTTAGGCTGCTGGAACAGGCCCCTCACCTCTACCCTGGCTACCTGACTGTCTTAAGCTCTAGGAGGCAGGCTCTCCTCTAAGAGGGAGACAGAACTGATGCTGGTCACGTTGGGACCCAACCCAGGTCAGGCACAGTGCTAAAAATTAAACAAACAAACAAACAAACTGGGGAGATTGAAACAAAGGCCAAGCTCTAAAGCAGCCAGGCTAGAGGCTTCCAGGCTCTTGTGAAATAATGATATAACGGCTGGCATAGTGCAGAGGGGCGAGGTTATGAACCGTGATATAATCTAAACCAGTGTGCATGCAAGCAGGCACCCAAGCAAGGTGGGGGAAGGGGAGTCACGTGACAGGCAGGGAGGCGAGCAGGCGAAGGTGAAGTTAAAGACCTTCAGAGGCAAAAAGCAGAGACTGACACACTGTCTAGATTAACTGATTTGAAATGTTTGTTGTGTTCCTCAAAGGGAAGAGAAAGCCCCACAGGTGGAAGCAAATGGTTTTCCCCCTTTTTGTTAATTCACCAATCTGGTGGGTAGAAAGCCTTCTTCAGGAGGGTAAGACACAGAAAGCCAGCTTTGTTCTCAAGAAACAGTTGCTGATGCTGGCCATATTCAAACATCAGAACCCAACGTAGGCTGACTACTATATTGAGCACATAGAATATACAAATAAATAAACGGACAAATAAAATAGGAAAAAACTATAGGTTTAAAAACTCTAGTAAATGTTAACACCCGGCATGGTGGTATGCACTTGTACACCGCACACTGAGGAGGCTAAGGCAGGAGAGCTACAAGTTCAAGGCCAGCCTTGGTTACACAGTGAGCTCCTGTCTCAGCAAGTGAATAAATTAACAAATGATCTCATGCATACGCATGACCCAGGCATTTATCCAGTTTCTCTTTGGCCCAAAGAGATTGGCTTCCAAGGGCTTAGTGACTGGCTGCTTATGTCATCAGCTTTATGGAGTTGTCCGAGGTCTTGCTTTAGAATGTCTTTGGTCAAATCAATATATTTCACCGGGCGTGGTGGCGCACACCTTTAATCCCAGCACTTGGGAGGCAAAGGCAGGCGGATATCTGAGTTCGAGACCAGCCTGGTCTACAGAGTAAGTTCTAGTACAGCCAGGGCTATACAGAGAAACCCTGTCTCAAAAAAAAAAAAAATCAATATATTTCTAAATGTTAAACTAGTACAAATAAATATCCATGACCTCAGTCATGACATCAGCTTTCAAATGCAGACGTTATGAAATGGGGATATTACCCGAGTACCTAAAAGGGTCACGTTACCCATGCAAACTACGCTGCTTAAGAGAGCACGCTGCCTGTGGTCCTGAACTTGAGAAAGAGCAGGAAAGCAAACGTGTCCTCCACATGCCGAGTTCTATTTCAGGAATGTCATGTGTGCTATATCAAAACTGAGAGCTCAAAAGAGAACGCTCCAACCATTGTCTTCTCTGAGGGCCCGGAGTCAAAAGATGAGAGAGCCTGGAGCCTACCTCCATCGCCCTCCCCCGCTTATCTTCAATGTGAGACTTGTTCTGTCTTAAACTGTTGATACAGCCACTCTTCTGACAGGGGAGGGAAATAGGCAGAGTTCACCCACTATTTCCACCTTCTTGTCATGGTTTCTGGAAAGAACTTAGCCATTCAACCACCACAGGCAATGACCATCTGCCACTGTGGCCAGGGCTCTGGCTCATGACACATCTGGCAGGGCACCAGGTAGGCCTGGATGTCAGAGTCAGTGTAGCATACACCTGAATCTCCCATGGGAGTCAGGCAAACTGCTGGGCTGGGTAAGCCAAGCAATTTAAAGGAAAGGAGACTTTGCCAAATCATTCGGCCCTGAACTTCTCTGAGAACCCCCATCATCTCCAGGCAGTCTGCTCTGTTGTCAACTCTTTCCTGTCTTAAGACTGGCAATCGTACCCCAGGAGTAAGGCTCTCCCTTCCCATGGAGCTAAAGAGAGGAACTAGACGTGCACAGAGTGTTGTCTTGATGATTAATTTGGGGACTATCACTGACTCCTTCCTGTCATACACACCAACAAAGTAAACCTGTGCTTTGTTCATGATCTATGCCAGGACTGTTGAAAAAGCAGCAATCCTGTTTACTGAGTTTTCCAACTAAAATTGGGCCATCTGAACTTCTTTCTCATAGAATTCAACATGTTGGGCTGTCTACATCTCCCAACTACCATGAATTTCCAGGGTCATGTACTCAGTCTTATTTAACACAATGCCACTTTACCAGCCAGTCTAACACTGTTCACTTAATGGACATTCCTGGCCACCTTCTGTGTCAGTAAGCGGTTTAAGGCACTACGGATGTAGAGATGAACCTTTCTACACATCAGTTTCTGCCTTCCCGGCTTCCACAGCACACCTGAGAAGTGGGGCGTGTCTCTAATCTGATAACTAGTTGCAGCAAATACACGAAGAAAAATCCAATAGGGTGATGGAACAGAGAGGGTGCCAGTGACTGCCTTAGAAAGAATAACCAGGGACTCTTTGCAGATGCTCAAAGGATGTCTGTCAAGAGTGTAGAAAAGCTGAGCATGGTGGTACACGCCTGTAATGAAGGCAGAGGCAGGCAGATCTCTCTGAGTTCAAGGACAACAGGGTCTACATAACGATTTTCAAGAAAACCAGAGCTACATGGGGTGGGGAATATATAAACAGGCAACTATTTAGGTTCAGAAGACCTTGGACTTTGTTCTAATCTTTACCTCTCATTGAATCTGTTTTCAAGCCTGTGAAGCAAGAAAATTCTTCTTGGTTTTGTCGGCAGTAAATAAGACCATGTATGTAGAAATACATTTACTATCAAGCAGTGTCTGAGATAGGGCAGGTTTGCCAGTTATGCTTTAAGAATGCATGCTGTTTGGGTAAATGTGGACCTTGGGATGCATGACTTGAGCTCTCACCCTCCTCATCTGTCCAAAGAACTAAAAAAAGGAAAAAGAAAAACCACCCCTAGGCTCCTATCGCCTTGTCTTGCTTACTGAATAATTCTGGGATGCAGATAACCCACTACCCCCATCTTTCCTGCCTGTCCTCTCCCAGGTCCTAGACCAAAGCCATGGCTCCCGAGGCAAGCCCAGAGAGAAGCTGCTCCCTCCACACCTGTCCCCTTGAAGACCCAACCGGTGCTCCGGTACCACCACCAACCGTGTCCACGCTCCAGGCTATAGACCCGACGAGTCCGTTAACGGCTGGCCATTTTGCCTTTCCTCGAGCGCCTCAAGACTATCAAGAAGGAAGTTCACTATTAGGGCTAGGAGACCAAGCATCTCTATGTGCCCATGTCTCCAACCTCAGCACCTCCATAGACACCTCTCAGCATGATGGGGTCTGGAAGCAACCTTCTGTGCAGCGCCACGTGGTCAGTGTCAGGTAAGGAGGGGGCTGGAAAAGCCATTAAAAGATGCAGCAGACACTGAAGCCTCCATTTCCTTTCTTAGTAAGTGACTTGGATGGCTCCTGCCTCGGATGGAGGCAGCAGCTTGGATGGAGTAGGAAACAAACAAACAAACAACAAAAACAAAAACTGGAACTTGGGAGGTGGGCAACTCTAAAAATTAGTACCAACTTCCTCTATGCCTTGTCCTCTGTCTTGCACCCCTTCCCTTCCTAACCCAATATGTACTCAATCTTTCTCCCTAACCCCCAAACACACACACACACACACACACACCAGAAGACTATGGTAAACGTCTCTTCTTATCTTCTACAGGCAGGAACGCACTTTCCGGATGCCGAAGAGGTAGGGCCAGTCTTCCTCTGTGCTCCCAGGAGTGGCTAGGCTGGTACCCACTCCATGAATTTTCTTCTCTGCTACCCCAGCTCACCAGCCTTACCACCATACCCAACGTCAACTCATGCATGCTTTCTCCCTCTTTTCCAGCTATTCCCATATGATTGCTGATTGGCCAGTGGCTGTGATCGTGGGGTGTCTGGCCTTCATCTTCCTCTGTACCCTAGCTGGGCTGTTGGGAAGCCCACCACTTGACTTTTCTGAGCCTTTACTGGTGAGAGGCCACAGGAGGGAAAGAGATCCCTACACTTAACCTTACAGCTCAGTCTAGGGCAGACAGGGGGGTATAAGGTGGTGTTGGTGAGTTCTGGATCACCAAAGAGAGATGGGGATGGTACCGACATCATATATCTACAATCCAGATAGGAGGGAACCAAAGGGGTTCAGCTGGGAAGGGCGCAGAAGGAGGATAGTCTTCCTTTGCCCCCACTCCTCCTGCACACTTGTTCTTCTCTGCTCTTTTTCCTGCAGGGTTTTGAGCCTCGAGACACAGAGATAGGCCGAAGGCTAGAAGTTTGGAAAGCCATGCAGGCCCTCACTGGGCCCAAGAATCTGCTTTCTCTTTCCCCAGACCCTGAGATGAACAGGTAACATGTCCCCCATCTTCCCACTGAGAGTAGCAAAGGGAGGAAGAAGTCCAGGAAGGGACACCAGGTGACTTCTCCAAAGACATGGGAGAGCTGGCTGGTGCTCCTCCCATTTCTTGAGAGTCCACCATCCTGAACAGTACCTTGAGAAAACTGTTCTCTCTACCTCAGCTCAAGCCTCCTCAGCACCCTGAGCCCTGCAGCCTGGGGCAGGGCCGAGGAAAGTGTGGTCCGGACCAAGAGGATGGTGGGGCCTGTGGAAGTCAAAGAAGAAGAGAACTTCTTTTGTGGCCGCCCTGGTAAGCTGCATGGTGGCCAGTACTGACTTCGGGGGGGGGGGTCCACATCCTGTAGGATGAGCAAGTCCAAAGTTAATAATAGGCAGATTGGAAAAGAAAATGGCCACCAGCCATGTCCAAGCCAAGGAAGATGGAGTAATGAAATTGGTCTCAAGTGCTCCAGTCAGGCAAGAATGAACGCAGGCAAGACTAGGCATAGGGTATAGACTTCCGACTGCTGGGGATCAAGGCTTCAGGTGGCCCAGAATGAGAATCTTATCTTTTAGAGGGCCCAGGTTCTGGGGTCAAAGGGCTGAGCTGTGTGGGGGTTGTGTTGCAGAGAAGAGCCATGCAAAGCTGGTGTTTGTGTCCACCTCTGGGGGAAGCCTGTGGAACCTGCAAGCCATCCATTCCATGTGTCGCATAGAACAGGAGCAGGTGAGCTGGCTGGGGACATGCCAGGGTGTGGGTGGGAACTGAGGACATGAAGGACCCAGTCGCCGTGGGATACTGCTTAGCCAGGACTGTCAAGGTGGACTGAGGAGAGCTCTTCCTGCTTAGAAAACTATTCCAGTTCTCCTGGGTTGGGCCAGGGCAAAGGAAAGGAGGCTGACTGTAGAAGCTCCAACCTCCCGTGGCAAAGAGAACTCAAGGAGAGTATAGGGAGTTTTAAAAGGTTTGAAAAGAGATCTCAGATGTGTGTGGAAGAGACGCTGGCCCTGGGAAGTTGAGACTCTAGGCTTCAAGGCTGCAGCCTTGTCAATCCAAGCAGTGCCAATTCAGTTATGCTGATGGAGAACCATATACAGAGGCATCTATGGGAGTGTTTGCTGCTAAAAACAGAAATGCAAACCGCTCTATAGCTCTATACACCAAGTCCCTTGTGTCACACCACGATGTCCAGAGCATCAGAAGACACTGGTTAAGAATATGTGTTCTGAGCCGGGCAGTGGTGGTGCATGCCTTTAATCCCAGCACTTGGGAGGCAGAGGCAGGTGGATTTCTGAGTTCGAGGCCAGCCTGGTCTACAGAGTGAGTTCCAGGACAGCCAGGGCTACACAGAGAAACTCTGTTTCAAAAAACCAAAAAAAAAAAAAAAAAACCCAAAAAAACCCCAAAAAAAGAATATGTGTTCTGCCCTCAAATGCCTGAGTTCAAGGCCAGCTCTAGGGTTCATTTGGTATGTAACTTCTTAATCTCTCACTGCCCCATATGTGTTGTTGTTTGTTTGTTTGTTTGTTTGTTTGTTTGTTTTTGGTTGGTTGGTTGGTTGGTTGGTTGGTTGGTTGGTTGGTTGGTTTTCTTTGGTTTGTTTTTTTAGTGCTGGGAATCAAACTTAGATACTTGTATGGACTAAGTACATGCTCTATTACTGAGCTACATCCTCAGCCCTGTAAATATGAAATAGGGACAATAGTAGTATGCCCTTTATAGGGAAAGTGACTGTGAAGTGAGATTGACTTTGGAAGAACCTGACATAAGGCTGGCACTAGGAATGACTTGATAAGTGTATAGCATCAGTGTCACTGTCAACTAGGCCCCAAGGACGTGCGTGTGGTTAACGGCAGAGTGGGGCCTCTGACTCCCAGGTGGGAGCTTTGCACAACACCAGCTGGGGACAGCGGGGTTGAAAAGGAAAGGAGGCACACGGTGGGAAGAGGAAGTTCTGGCCTTAAGAGGCCTTCAGCAACCCAGGGAAAGAAGGGCTGGGGGTTCTCCACGACCCTGACCCTGGAATGTCTTCTACTGCTTGCTTCCAGCTCCCTGGTCTCTTGACCTTGCCCCATATGTGGCTTGTCACGTCTATTCCCATTCCTGAGTTAGGAAGTTGCAAAGCTGGCAGGGAGGGGCTGCAGGAGCCCTTCTGGTAGCCTCTGGGAAAGGTCTGGGGAAACTTCCCCAAGCTTGCCTTTGATAAAGCCAAGACGGAGTTACTAGAAGCTAGGCGAGGTGCAAAGTCAGCTTTGAGACAGAGTAGTTCCTTTGGGTAGTCAAAATACTTGCTCTCTGCCCTTCAGCATGACAAGAGGCGAGAGGGCCCAAGACAGGGTTAAGGTAATCTGGGCCCCTGGACTTCCCTCTGAGCTTCACTCCCCCACTCCTGTGTGCCCTACAGATCCGCTCTCACATCAGCTTTGGGGCTCTGTGCCAGCGATCAGCAGCCAATGAGTGCTGCCCCAGCTGGTCCCTGGGCAACTATCTGGCCGTGCTGTCTAACCGCTCCTCCTGCCAAGACACTACCCAAGCTGATACAGACCGCACACTGGCCCTGCTACGGTTCTGTGCCACCTACTACCATCGTGGTGTCCTGGTGCCTGCTTGTGTGGGGTCTAGCCAGGACAAACCCCCGTTTTGTGCCCAAGTTCCCGCCAAGTGTACCGGAAGCAACGTTGTCTATGAATTCCTGCACTACCTGCTAGACAGAGACTTTCTAAGTCCCCAGACTGCGGATTACCAGGTGCCCTCCCTCAAGTTCGCCCTGCTCTTCCTGCCCATTATAAAGACCTCCTCTCTTCTAGACATCTACCTGGACGGCCTAGGTGACCCAATTAAAGTCTCTGACAACTACACATCTATCAGTGGCATGGACTTGGGCCTCAAGCCCAGACTGCTGAAGTATTACCTAGCCGAAGACACCATGTACCCCTTGATAGCCCTGGTTGTCATCTTCTTTGGCATGTCCCTCTACCTGCGCTCACTCTTCATCACGTTCATGTCACTTCTAGGGGTGCTGGGCTCCCTAATGGTGGCCTACTTTCTTTACCATGTGGCATTCCGCATGGCCTACTTCCCCTTTGTCAATCTAGCGTCTCTCCTTCTGCTTAGTGGCGTCTGTGTCAATTACACGCTCATCTTCTTGGATATGTGGCGCCTCAGCAGGGGCCAGGTGCCTTCCGGGGGCATGCCACACCGTGTGGGCCGTACCATGCACCACTTTGGCTACCTGCTCCTGGTCTCAGGCCTCACCACCAGCGCAGCCTTCTACGGCAGCTACCTGAGCCGCCTGCCCGCAGTGCGTTGCTTTGCTCTTTTCATGGGCACTGCTGTACTAGTGCACATGGGGCTCACACTGCTCTGGCTTCCCGCCACCGTGGTGCTCCATGAGCGCTACTTGGCTCACGGCTGTGTGGCCCAAGCGCACGGCCAGAGGGGTGGCAGCGACCCCCTGAGGCTGTTGCTGGCGTTGCACAGACGGATCCGTATTTTTCGCAAGATTATTTCCATCCTCTCGCGCCTGCTTTTCCAGCGCCTGCTGCCCTGTGGTGTCATTAAGTTTCGGTACATCTGGATCTGCTGGTTCGCGGCGTTGGCGGCAGGGGGCGCCTACATCGGCGGCGTCAGCCCTCGCCTGCAACTGCCCATTCTATTGCCACTTGGAGGGCAGTTCTTCCGTTCTAGCCATCCCTTTGAACGCTTTGACGCAGAGTACCGCCAGCAGTTCCTGTTCGAGGATCTGCCTCCAAACGAGGGCGGCAATTTGCCAGTGGTTCTGGTGTGGGGAATCCTGCCAGTGGACACTAGTGATCCCCTGGACCCTCGCACCAACAGCTCAGTGGTAAGTGATCCTGACTTCTCGCCTAGCAGCCCCGAGGCCCAGGAGTGGCTCCTGGCTCTCTGCCATGGAGCCCAGAATCAGAGCTTCTTTGGAGATCAGCCAGAGGGCTGGCCTACGCTGTGTTTAGTGGAAGCCCTACAGCAGTGGATGGAGAGTCCCAGCTGTGGCCGCCTGGGTCCTGATCTATGCTGCGGACAATCAGAATTCCCTTGGGCCCCCCAGCTTTACCTGCACTGTCTCAAGATGATGGCTCTGGAGCAAAGTCCTGATGGCACACGTGACCTGGGACTCCGCTTCGATACTCATGGCAACCTGGCAGCTCTAGTTCTAAAGTTCCAGACCAACTTACCCTACAGTACAGAGTACGGCCCGGTCCACCACTTCTACACTGAAATCAGCCGCTGGTTGTCAACGGAGATGAGCAAGGCACCTCCTGGCCTCAACCAGGGTTGGTTCACCAGCAACTTGGAGCTGTACAGCTTGCAGCATAGTCTAAGCACAGAGCCAGCTGTTGTGCTTGGTCTGGCCCTGGCACTAGCCTTTGCCACACTGCTGCTGAGCACCTGGAATGTCCCCCTCAGCCTGTTCTCTGTGGCAGCTGTGGCTGGCACCGTACTGCTCACGGTGGGCTTGCTGGTTCTTCTTGAGTGGCAACTCAACACTGCCGAAGCTCTCTTTCTCTCTGCCTCTGTGGGCCTCTCTGTAGACTTAACCATTAACTACTGCATCTCCTATCACTTGTGCCCACACCCGGACCGCCTGAGCCGTGTGGCCTTCTCTTTACGTCAGATCAGCCGGGCCACAGCGATGACGACTGGAGTGTTGTTTGCCTCTGGTGTGATCATGCTGCCTTCCACTATACTGCTCTATCGGAAGCTGGGCATCATCGTCATGATGGTCAAGTTCCTTGGCTGTGGCTTTGCCAGCTTCTTCTTCCAGTCCCTGTGCTGTTTCTTCGGGCCAGAGAAGAACTGTGGCCAGATCCTCTGGCCCTGCGCCCATCTGCCGTGGGATGCCGGGACTGAGGATCCTGACGAGAAGGGGCGAGGGGGGCCACCAGGATTCTCCGAACACTATGAGTTGCAGCCCCTGGCACGGCGCCGGAGTCCCAGCTTCGACACCAGCACAGCCACCAGCAAGCTTTCCCATCGGCCTTCCATACTCTCTGAAGACCTGCAGATACATGATGGCAGCTGCTGCCTCCAGCATGCCCAAGCCCCTGTCTCCCCAAGGGATCTGCTCCTGGACCACCAGACAGTCTTCAGCCAGTGTCCAGCCCTGCAGACCTCCTCTCCATATAAGCAGGCTGGCCCCACCCCCCAAACCTGGATCAGGCAAGATTCCCAGGGACAGAAAACTGAGCCCCTGCAGGCACTGCCAGAAGGCCCTGCCCACTCCCCTAAGCCCAAAGTGGAAGAGCTCCCCAATGGCCTGTGCTCCTCAGCCAGCACCCTGGAGGGACTCAGCGTCTCAGATGACACCTGTGCCTCTGAGCATAGTGTCCGTGTGCCAGATTCTGTGGGTACCTCCCCAGAAGTCATGAATGACACTGGACACCCCATACTTGAGCGGGGCCAGCTGAATGGGAAGCGCGACACCCTCTGGCTGGCACTGAAGGAGACCATCTATGACCCAAACATGACCAATTCTCACCACAGCAGCTTATCCTGGAAGGGCCGTGGAGGGCCAGGCGATATCAGCCCTGTGATGCTTCCCAACAGTCAGCCAGATCTCCCAGATGTTTGGCTCCGTAGGCCCAGCACCTACACCTCTGGCTACAGCAGCTGAGAGAGGCCAAGGAAGGCCAGACCAGGGTCCAGAACCCTGTTGGTGAATATAAGGCAGATGCCACACTAGCCTAGAGCCTGAAGGTATTTCTCCCTATCGACATGATGTCTTACCCTCCAAGTATGGATTCTAAACCCTGCCAGATGTTCTAGCCTTGATCTCTTTGCTACTTACCCCTGCATCTGGAGGATTCAGTGGGAGGGCCTTGCAAGGTAATACCAGGCTCTCCCTGTGACCAACTAAGGACTCATCTGTCCCCACAGTGCCAACAAGGACCCCTCCTCTGGAAAGGAGGGAGGCCAGATGTGCAGTTCCAGGTACTGGGGAGGCTGATCAGCTGTCTCCCGGGTGACAAGAAGTTCAGTGACGCTAAGGTACTCCATCTTTGGGATCCAGTTGGAGTATCTCACTGACTAGAAAAACCCTTAAGAACCTCCACAGCCTATTGAATCTCATCCCTTCTCATCAGCTCTTAATCAGGACACTTGAGTTCTTGGGAAGCTTCTCTGGGCTGGAAGTGAACACGGGCCTCTGTCCTGCACTGCCTTGTTCTGCTCACACTCACCAGTGTGACTAGAAGCTCTCCAAAAGCAGGACAGAGGTGGATGACAAAAGAGAAGCAGGAAACAGGAAGGTCGGCTTTGGAGTATCCCTAAATTCCAAGATTCCCCCATAGGAAGCTGACTCCAGAATGTTCCCCTGTTAGTGAACAGTGGTTACCCCTTACCATTGCCACACCTGCCAGTCTCCTTGGACCTTTGCAAAGTTGCTCCACAGTGGCCTGCAGTTGGTCAAGACACTGAGAATGGTTGATTGATTGTCCCCCAAAGTCATGTCACTGGGTAGCAGCAGGATTCTCTCCTGACTCATGCTGCCACTACAGCTCCCTGTCTCCTCCTGAGTGTGAGCTTCAGGGCCCCGAGCCCCTGGCTGTCTTGGTCCTTTGCTTCTGGCAGTTACCTCATCTCTTTGCTTGAGCCTCTCTTTGTGAGCCCTCCCTCCCCTTGGGGCCTCCACCTCCAGAAAGAGTTGTAGTCTGAGTAGACTGGAGAGTTCCTCATTTCCTTTGAGTTTCCCCGCTCTGAAACTCCCTGAGATGCCTACCAGCCATGGGGCCTACCGGGTCACAGGCAGCTGAGTTGAAGCTTAGGCTTCAAGGGCATGCCTCTTCCATGGCTAAGGAGTGCAGACAGGCTTTGCCAGAAGAGGTACGAAGGGACGGAAGAATGTGAACAGAATCTAGTTAAGACAAGAACACAAAGTTGCTCTTGTGGGGTTGTCCAGGACCCTGAAGTTTCTCTAGGTATCAGGTCCCCAGTTTCTGAAGACGGCCTCCCTAGCATTCTAGGGAGACTCAAGACCAGTAAGGTTGCTTGACGGTGTCACTGGTCAGTGGCAGAGTGCTCTCCTGACTCATCCTGCCACTATGGCTCCCTGTCTCCTCCTGACCGACTGCCTGCTTCAGGGCCATTAGTTTTCTCCACCCAAAGCACTCATGTGACACAGCTCAGGACACCAGGCACCATCTGCAAGTTTACTGAACACCTGCATTGGAAAGGGTGTTGTAAGGGAGAGAGACATGGAAGGGAGAACTGGCCTCCTGCTGGGAAGCAGGCATTAGTGGGTCAGGGCTACTGCCGAGCTCAGGTGACCGGGAAGATCTTGTGGAGAGGGATGGGTTGAGCTGGGCTTCAGAAGATCAAGCAGATCAGACAGGAGGGAGCGTGGTGATCCAACTCCAGAGGTCCCCTGAGGACCGTTCTTTCAATGAGCTCCTGTGTCTAAAACTCCTGCTCTCAGGGGTCTGAGTTTAGGGGTGCTGCCAGCTCAGCTGCCCTTTCTAGTGCAGATCTCCAGGGGTCTCCAGGTCCCTGGAAGATCCATAGATCGTGGCATGAAGACCACCAATCTAGGCCATTTTATATAGGAGTATCAGAAAGGAGTTTCCAGTGCCAAATAATCTAAGGTAAGGCTAGAGGCAAGCCAGAGGACACTTTTTGTCTTATTTTGTTGAGTTCCTGTGTTATTGAGACCTATCTCCCACCCAAGTAGCCCAGGACAAGTGGAGCAGAAACTCAGATGAGAACATAAGATTGTGGGAAAGACAGAAGACAGTGTTCCCTCAGTATCCATGGAGAACTGGTTCCAGCACACCCTGCACCCTCCAGCATACCAAAATCTGAGGATGCTCAAGTCCCTCGTGTAGAATGGTGTAGTATTTGCATATAATGATGCATATTCTCCTATATACTTTAAATCGTCTCTAGAGTACTTATAATGCCTAATATGATGTAAATGCTATGTCAGTCCTTACCCCGTGTTGTTGTAATAATGACAAGAAAAATAATATGTGTGTGGTGAGTTTTTGTTTTTCTTTTCTTTTTTTCTTTTTCAATGTATTCAGGTTGGGTGTGGTTTATACACACACACACACACACACACACACACACACACACCGAATATTCTGGGTCTGTGTGGCTGGTAAGGCCACAGAAAGGGCTGTGTAAGCCAACTCCTTATCAGGTAACTAATTTGATAAATGTCTCCTGATCAAGGAGGGCTCCATTCGTTTACCTGTAGTGTCAGCTACGTGGGAAGCTGAAGCTGGAGGACCACTTGAGCCTAGAAGACCAAGTACAGCTTGGACAACATAGCAAGGCCATGTCTAAAAAGAGGAGAGAGGCCGGGCGTGGTGGCGCACGCCTTTAATCCCAGCACTCGGGAGGCAGAGGCAGGGGGATTTCTGAGTTCGAGGCCAGCCTGGTCTACAGAGTGAGTTCCAGGACAGCCAGGGCTATACAGAGAAACCCTGTCTCAAAAAAACCAAAAAAAAAAAAAAAAAAATAGGAGAGAGAGGAGAGAGAGAGAGAGAGAGAGAGAGAGAGAGAGAGAGAGAGAGAGAGGAGTTAACAGAGGAGTTAACTACTTATATTTGGAAGCCTAAGCAGCCACAAGTATCTAATTTAAACCTAATGAGTGGGGAGTAGGGGGACATTCCTCAGGTTGTACCCAAATAGCATTCCACTTTTCCAGCTTGCAGCTATTCAACAGAATCCTGGCTTAAACACACCATGTACTGTGTGCTTCTCCATCACACAGCTGGGCTGGGAAGATGGGTCACAGAGAGGATAAAGTGACTTAAGTTCCTTAGCACAAGCAGTCTGTCTCAGGCTGGGTATAGCTTAGTGGTACATCACATGGTTAGCGTACAGGAGACACTGTGGTCCATCTCCAGCACCCAGCTCCGCAATCTTTACCTTAACTCAAGAGGAGAGTACAGTAACTTCTCAGCAGTTGACCTTGGCTTTTCCACTGTGTGTTGTGGGAAGACTACAGTTCATGGACCCTGAAAAGTTGCTCCTTCAGCTGGGTGTAGTCATGCATGCCAGTGATCCCAGAACTTGGAAAGGGAGGCAAGAGGATCAAGAGTTCAAGGCCGTCCTCTTAGAGCTGGTTTGAAGCCAGCTACAGGATACTCTGCCTCAAGCCTCAAGAAGCTCTCCCACAAAGAATCTGCAAGCATGCTCTCCCCTCTCCCATCTTCCCTCTCTCACAATCTTCAGAGTGTGGGAAGGGTGCATGTGTTGGCATCAGGGGTTCAGGTACACCTAAGAATCCTTCCTTTTAAGGATTTCTGGGTCTAGTTCTTCTAAGTCATTGTTGCACAGATCTACAGGGAGGCAGGTGAGTAAGAGCAGCTGACGGTTCAACCATATCTGCTCTCCAGGACACCAGGCCTAGAGGACTGGGAAAATCCAGTGATATCCTAGACTGTCATGTTGGGGCTGAGGGCATAGGTCACTGGTGGAGTGATGGAGAGCTTGCCAGCATGTGCAAATGCCCTGGGTACAGTCATCAGTGCTGGAAAAGCAAACAATAAGAGAGAAAAACATGAATATAATGTCATGCCTAGAGTATGTCAGACTAATAGGCAACCCACATCCTCTAACCCTGATGCTGCAACGAAGATCTAAAGCATTGCAAGTTTTGCATTTGTATATCTGCTTACTTACCTTATAATTGGGGCGGTTGAATTCAGTGTGTGGCCCTGGACATGTGAGGTTTAAGAGCATCCTGTTGAAGCTTGTAAAAAGCAATCCAAGTCATCATGTGTGCTCTGCAAAATTCACAAAATAATTTCTCTCTACAGAGCACTTGTAAAGCCACAGTGCACTAACTAACACCCATCTGGGTGCTGAGCAAGGTGACACAGGTCTGTAGCCAGCACTTGGTAGGTAGAAGTAGGCAGACAGGAATTTTCAAGAGCAGCCTCAGCTATATGGGCAACTTTAGAGCTAGCCTGGGCTACATGAGACCATGTCTAAAATAAAACAATAGAGCCTAAGGATTTATTCAGCTGGAGGAGTGCCTGCCTAGCATGGGGGAAATGGAAGCAGAAATTATCAATGTCATCTTTGGCTACTATGGTCGGCCTGGGCTACATCTCTAAAACAAACAACAAACAAAAAGTCACACACTAGAGCAGACCTAGGAAGTGTTTGAGTGCAGATTTGAATTTGTCATCTTCACCTGCACCCTCAGCCTTGCCTAGCTAGAAGTTCTATCTAATACTAGTTTCCATCATTTGAGATGGCTGTTAAGTGTTTCTCCCATCTTCTTCCAGCATCTGGTGCTCTCCCCTCAACCTCTTCCTCCCACCCCTGCTTCAGAGAACAGAAGAACCCATTCTTCCCAAGGAAAACTCCGGTCCTCTGGGCTTGGTGGCTGATGCCTATTATCCCAGGACTGGAATTGAATTAGGGGATACATCACAAACTGAGACTCAAAAACCAAGAGTTCAAGGCCAGCCAGGAAAACTTACCTAGAGAAAACCTGTCAGAAAAACCATCAAGAAACGGCTTAGTGGTTAAGAGCATAGACTGCTCTTGAAGTGGTCCTGTTGATTCCCAGCGTGTTAGGCAGCTCACAGCAGCCTGTAATTCTAGCTCTGGAGGAATCTGGTGCCTCTGCCCTACATGCAGACCCACACAGAAACACACAAATATACATAAGTAAAAATAATAAAAGTAAATCCTAAAAAAAAAGACAAAGAAACAAAAAACAACCCACCCGTCCCACACAGGCTATCAAACCCCTGACTTCCCTGTCTCCGCCCAAGCCTGGATTCCCTCCATCCTAACTATGATGATGAGGGCATCATCGCCCAATGTCCTCTTGGACTTTTCATGTCAGCCTTTCACCAAAGAGCTGCTGCTCTTCTTCGGGTGTGAGAGAACTTCCTGGGAAGGCAGGAACACCGAGTTTTCGGGAAATTAACTTTTAGCATCATCTTAGTCAGGGTTACTATTGCTGTGATGAAACACCATGACCACATGTAACTTGGAGAGGAAAGGGTTTAATTCACTCACAGTTCCATATAAAAGTTCGACATCACAAACAGTGAGGACAGGAACTCAAGCAGGGCAGGAACCTGGAGGCAGGAGCTGACGCAGAGGCCATGGAGAGGTGCTACTCACTGGCTTGCTCAGCCTGCTTTCTTACAGAACTTCCCCTTGTCCCTCTCACTCAGTTGGCTCTGGCAGCCACTTTGTACCGTAGCTGCATGTGAATGAGCTCTGGGAGCAAGATTATGAAGAAACAAAGTATAGAAGAACTTTCATGAGAACTCCCAAAGCGGCAGCTCTGTGGCTGTTACTGCAGTTCTGTTTAATAATACAGGGGTTGGGGACTAGAGAGATGGCTCAGTGATTAAGAGCACTGACTGCTCTTCCAAAGGTCCTGAGTTCAAATCTCAGCAACCACATGGTAGCTCACAACCATCTTTAATGAGATCTGATGCCCTCTTCTGGTGTGTCTGAAGACAGCTACAGTATGCTTATAATAAATAAATAAATAAATAAATAAATAAATAAAAGAGGAAGAAGAAGAGGAAGAAGAAGAAGAGGAAGAAGAAGAAGATAATGATGGTGGCACACATAGCTGCCAGAGAACCCAGGTTCAGTTCCCAGCACCAGCAAGGCAGCTCATAATTGTCTATAAGGTGGGTTCCAGGGGATCTGACACCTCTTGTGAACTCTAAGGGCTCCTGCTCACACATGGTACCTACCTCCACATACACATACACATAAAATAAAAATACAGTTTCAGAGAGGCCAGAGAGATGTGGTTAACAGCACACAGTGCTGGAGCTGGAGAGATGGCTCAGAAGTTAAGAACATTTACTGGTCATCCAGAGGACACATCCAGAGTCAGTTCCAGAACCCATATGGAGGCTCACCACATCTGCAATTCCAGTTCCAGGAGATATGACCCCCTCTTCTGGCCTCCAAGTACTAGGCACAAAAGCAGTGCACAGACAAAGGTGCGGGCAAAATAGCCAAACACATGAACATATAATATATATATTTTAAAGGCATGTGCCACCACTTCCCAGTAACTATAACTGGGGCTGCCTTACAATTCAGAGGTTTAGTTCATTATCATCATGGCAGGAATTACAATTGTCTGTAAGTCCAGTTCTGCATCTGGATGGACAAGCAGCAGGAAGGGTAAGTGAGCTGGCTTAAGCTTCTGAAACCTCAAAGCCCACCCTCAGTGACACACTTCCTCCAACAAGGCCACACCCACTTCAACAAGGCCACACCCACTCCAACAAGGCTATTTCCTGAGGGCCTATGGAGTCCATTTTCTTCCAAACCACCACTGGCACCTATACATACCCACATATGAACACATGTAAGTGATTTAAGAAAACAACAACAAAAAAAAAACTTGCTTCAGTTTTGGATGGGTAAGACTGACAACCAGAGTTCAATCCCTAGAACCTACATACAGGTGGAAAGAGAAGAGACTCACAAAACTGTCCTCTGACCTTTACACAAACACCACAAACCAAGTGTGTCTGCACATCCATAATGACCCCCTTGTGGGAAAAAAAAATTTAGTTTTGCTGGGGATGGTAGAGAGCATCTGTAGTCCCAACACTAGGAAGCAGAGGCAGGAAGATTGTCTCAGTGCTGGACTAGCTTGGCATATAGAGTGAGACCTATGCCAAAAGCATTCAACTTGATGATGGCTTCCAGTAGAAAAGTGCTTGTCTGCATGTGTGCATCCCTGGGTTCAAATCCCCAGCATACTTTCAAAATAATTCAATTTTAAAAGCAAGGTCGAAAGGCTGGAGAGATGGCTTCATCAGTTAGGAGTGTCATACTACTCTTTCAGAGGACCTGAAGTCTGGGAAATTGAACGTTGACAATAACCTGTAACTCCAGTCTGAGGGGAATCGGTGCTTCTGGCCTCTGCAGGTACCTGCATTCGTGTATCAAATACCCACCTAGTCACACATACATTCACATAATCAAAATAATAAAAATAAGTAAGGTTAATGGAGGGTATTATCAGCCACATTTATCTGAATAGAAAAAGAAAATCTTTCTTATAGAAAGTTAGATTGATTTAACTAATAGATGAGAAAAGGAAAATTGGGTCAGGCATTGTAGTTCATGCCTGTGATCCCAGACAGGAGGACAAGTTCAATACCAGGCTAAGATACCTAGCAAGACTTGTCTCAAAACAACAAGAGCTGTGAGTGAGTGACAGCCCATCTGTGTATGCAAGGCCTCGGGTTCTATCTTCAGCTTGTAAAGAAGACATATGGTGATCATTTACCTCAAAATAGAAAAACCTCAATCTGCTCCAGAGTTAAGCAAGAACATATTTAAAAGTCTGATACATCTAGCACATGCAAGGCCCTGAGTTTGATCCTCAGTGCTCTAAGGAAACAAGTCAATGGGTTTAGAGAGATGCTCGGTGCTTAAGAGCACTCGCTGCTCGTCCATAGGAACTGCATTTCTAGCACAGCATCTCACAGCCACGCAACTACAGTTACCGGGGATCTAATGCCTTCTTCTGACCCCTGGGCACCAGGGATACGTGTGGTGGACATAATACATGCCAGCAAACACTCATACACATAAAAATATTAAAAATTAAAATAAAACAGAGCCAGGTGTGGTGTTTTGTACCCTTAAATCTCAGAACTCGGGAGACTGAGGAAGGCAGATCGGCAGAAGGCTTTCCGTGCAGTCAAGGCCAGCTTAGTATAAAGAGCAGTTTAGGCCAGCCAGGATTACCTAGTGAAACTCTGTCTCAACAATAAATACAAATGAATAAAATTTGACAAAAATTTCCTTTCCAGCAAAATTGGAGAAGATCAGGAACCAAATTTACCACCCTGTCTGAAACAACCAACCAACCAAACAGCAAAATCCAGGAAATGGTGGATTTCATGACCCTGGACATCAGACAGCAAAGACCAGAGACCACTGACAGACAAGAAAGTAATAAGGCCAGGCTCAGGAGTGCCCCAGCTTACTGGGGAGAGCTTGCAGTGTGTAGCGTAGGTTGGGAGAGCCTGGGCAAGGACGGCAGAGCCTTGGGGGTCAGTTCAGAGTCCAGGGAACAGTTAGGGCTCAGGACATAATACTGGAAAACACTCAAAGAGAGAATTTGGGGGCCTCTGAAAAAAATGTCATCTCCCATCTTTTGGAGTGTTCACCCAACCAGCCAGCCACAGACCCTCATCTAAGAGTAAAGAAACTGCTTGAGTCCAAGGAAAGAGTCACCAACTATAATGAAGATGCTACTACTCACAGAAGACCTGATGGGTGCCTGTTTCCACCAGCCAGATGGGACACTCCCTCAGCTGTGGAGAAGGTCCTTAGACCCAGATTAAACACGACTCAGTTCTACCTAACCCCATTACATCTATCTATCTATCTATCTATCTATCTATCTATCTATCTATCTATCCCTGGCTCTCATGAAAGTCTCATTATATAGCCTTGGCTGGCCTGGAACTTGCTATGCAGAACAGGCTGGCCTCAAACTCATAAGAGATCCACTAGCCCCTGCCTTCCCAAAGTTGGGATTAAAAGTCTCCCGACCTGACCTGGCCCTTTCTTCCTGTTTTGTGTTTGGAGCTGATTCCATACATTATTTTTTGTTTTGTAATTATCCTTTAAATTGTGTGTATGTATGTGTCTGTGTGTGTATCTGTGTTTGTTTGTATATAGATATGTGCATATCTGTGTGAGAGCCCCTGGTCCAGAAGAGCATGTCAGGTCTCTTAGAGCTGGAGTTGCAGGCAATTGTAAGCCTCCCCATACGGGTGGTAGGAGCTTCCTCTAGAAGACTCAAATGCTTTATCATCAGCTGAGCTGTGTTTCCAGCCCTCAACTTCACACATTTTAAGTAAATAATCTATCACAGAGCTGCACCCTCAGCTCCTATCCTATCAAATCTTAAAACAGACTAGGAAAGAGTAAATTCTTATTAAGCAACTAAATACATCCCAGGAAAGCACAAGAATATTTATATAAACCCCAAATTAACCAGCCCAACAAAACACAACATTCACAATGTCAGGATTTTCTAGCAAAACAATTACCAGCAAGTCAAAAATGACCCATTATGAGGGAAGAAAATCAATTGAAATAAAGCCCAAATTGACACGTAAGTGATAATTAGACAAAGACAAATGGTTATTCCAGCCCTCTTCCATATGTCATAAGTAGAAATTTGGAATGTGTTGGGGATCGGCTCTAATGCTTTGTCTTATTTTAGCTCCAAAAAAGCTGTGCTTCCAGACCTGAAAGTCCCTGCCCCTGGATGGCTTCGACTGATAATAAAGAATTGCCATACAGCCAATGGCTGGTCAGAAAGATGGAAGCAGAACTTTGAGATTGAGCAGGCGAGGGGCCAGGAGAGGGAGGAAAGTCAGAGAATCACCATGACTTGGAGGGAGAAAGATCAGATGTAAGAGCTGCAGGAAAGAAAATAACCAGCCAAGTAAGAATCCCAGGGAGGTGGCCCAGCAGCCACTCCCAGACTGGGTCTGGTGCAGCAGAGATGAAATGCTGAGTTAGCATGTTGACTCAGGAAAGTTGAAGGGGATAATGTATGCCATTAAGCTAGTCAAGGTATATCAAAATTAGCTGCACATGTGTGTCTCTCATTCTCAAATCCGGAGAGCTCTTGGGTGGGTGCTTGCGTGCAACCAGCCGGGAGCCAAAGCCGATTAACAGATTCACCACTACAGGACTGTATAAAAATATCCACCTGGTCATGAAAACTAAAATGTCTGAAAGAAGAAAAAAAAAATCAGTGGACGAAATCAACAGTTTAGAAATTGCAGTGTGTGTGTGTGTGTGTGTGTGTGTGTGTGTGTAGACATAACAATAGGGTCTGAGGTCATAGTATAAAGGGTAGAATACTTCCTGGCATACTCAAAATTCTGGATTTCAATCCCCACCCATGAGGACATAATAAGAGAAATTATACAAACAGAACACCAAGAAAAATATATGAACTTATAGAATCATACAAAATATATACCACACTGAAACTATGACCCTTATAATTATCTAAAATCATGGGCGAAGACCAAACCAAACAAACAATCACAGAAACCCAAAGACAAGGGACAGGAATGATTGCATACACCCTTAGTTCTAACTCTTGGGAGGCAGAGGCAGGAGCTAGCCTGGTCTACATAGTAAGTTCCAGACCAGCCAGGGCTGCAGAGTAGTGAGAGACCTTGTCTTCAACCAACCAACCAACCCACAAACAAAATACCTAGTTATCAACTAAAAACAAGCAAGAGGGTACTTTTAAAAATAGCTCTTGGGCTGGTGAGATGGCTCAGCGGTTAAGAGCACTGACTGCTCTTCTGAAGGTTCTGAGTTCAAATCCCAGCAACCACATGGTGGCTCACAACCATCTGTAATAAGAATCGATGCCCTCTTCTGGTGTGTCTGACAGCTACAGTGTAATTACATAATAAATAAATAAATCTTTGGGCCAGAGAGAGAAGAAAAAAGTATTTATTAAAAAAATAAGCTCTTAATTTGTTTATTTATGGTTTATTGGGAACATATATGTAATAACCTGTGTTGGAGACGGGACCATGGCAGTAGTTCTCCATAATATGAATCAGGTAGCAGGCTTGTAGGCAAGTGCCTCTACTCACTGAGCCAGCTCACTGGCCTTTACAATTATTTTTTGAGACAAGGACTCATCCTGTCATCCACTCTGGCTGTGCTAGCTAGCTTTTACATCAATGTCACACAAGCTAGAGTCATCTGAGAGGAGGGCACCTCACTAAGAAAATGCCTCCATAAGATCGGACTACAGACAAGTCTGTAACATTTTCTTAATTAGTAACGGGGAGGGCCCATTGTGGGATCAGTGCTCCTTTGTGGCCTCTGCATCTTTTGTTTCCTAGTTCCTACTGTACCTTGAGTCCCTGCCCTGACTGCCTTCAGTGATGATGTAATATGGAAGTATAATTGAAATATACACTTTCACACCCAAGTAGTTTTTGGTCAGGGTGTTTCATCACAGCATCCTAAGACACTGGCCTAGAATTCACTATGCAGCCAAGATTGACCTTGACCATGACATCATCCTCTGGGGTAGAATTACAGGTTTGAATCACCACACACTGCTAGTTTATCTTTTTTTTTTTTTGTTTTGTTTTGTTTTTTTGAGACAGGGTTTCTCTGTGTAGCCCTGGCTGTCCTGGCACTCACTTTGTAGACCAGGCTGGCCTCGAACTCAGAAATCCGCCTGCCTCTGCCTCCCGAGTGCTGGGATTAAAGGCATGCGCCACCACGCCCGGCTTAGTTTATCATTTTTAAAACTTGTTTTGGGCTAGACATAGTGCCACAGGTTAGTAATACCAGTACATGGGTGGTAGAGGCAGGAGGATCATATGTTCAAGGCCAGCCTAGGCTATTTGAAGCCTTGCCTCAAAAGCAAACAAAAAGATACCAGCAGCACTGTTATTTTGTGGGCACATGTGAAGAAAAGAGTGTGCAGATGTTACTCTAGATCCACCTTCCTTCCTTTTGCTCTCTGACCATCCCACTTCCCCACCCCCACCCCCAAAAGCATGCTGTCTATACTGCTGTGCTCCTATCACCACACACACACACACACACACACACACACACACACACACACACACACACACACACACACGCACGCACGCACTGGTATCTACATCTCTGAGAACACCATTGAAGCTCATCCTTGGTTTCTATTCTCCATTTCCTGACTCTCACTTCCTCCTCTTTCACTGGCAGCCTCTACAGTGGCTTTCATCCCAGCTTCTCTACCAACCACAGTTTCTCTTGCTAGACTCACCATGACCTGTGTGTACCAAGTTAAATGGATTCTTTTTAGATCTCATCTAGCTTGATCTTTTGTTGTTGTTGTTAGTTTGCTGGGTTGGGTTTTTTTGTTGTTGTTGTTTGGTTGGTTGGTTTTAGTTTTGTTTTTTCTTTCATGACACAGTTTCTCTGAGTAACAGTTCTGGACCTGTAGATAGACCAGGCTGGCCTCAAATTTACAGAGATCTGCCTGCCTCTCCCTCTTGAGTGCTGGGATTACACATGTTCGCCTTTGCCACCTGGCTTAGCTTACTCTTTTTATCTTACTAATTTTATCACATTAGTAGGATTGAATTTAGGGGCTCACATATACTGGGCGGGTCTAGTACCACTGCTCAAATCCTTGCCTTCTCTGACAGGGTCATACACAGTCTGGCTTTGACCTCTTCACCCTGAGGACCTTGACCTTGAAAGCCCTTTTCTCTCCATCCTTTCCCATCGTTGGCCATCCTCTCCATAAATACTTGCCACTTCCTCCTTGGCTCTTGGGTCAAGTGCTGCTTTCCTTTCCTCCCGGGCCTCTCTTGTGCCTTCTTATCAAGTTCCTTGACAGGAACCTTCTATCATCACAACTTCTAATGACAGAGTTTCTGCTGTTAGCTTCAAGGCTCATTTTGTAATTCTTTTGACAATCTCACCAAGTGTGATAACTTTAATTTATTTGTACACCAATAACTCTCAAGAGTCCAGTCACCCCTAAGTACCTGCAATAGGCTGGTTACAAAACTCCACAGGATCCAAAACCCAGAATACTCAAATCCCTTGTGTAAACCAGCGGAGTATTTGCATATAATTGACATATATCCTCCTATATACTTTAAATCATCTTGAGGTTGCTTAATACAATATAAATAACATATGCATCATTGCTATATTTTTGTGAAAAAAAATTGAAACAGTTTTACATAGCCCAAGCTAGCCTCAAACTGACTTGAAACTGAGACTGACCTTGAATTCCTCCCCTCCCATATCTCCTGAGAGCTAGGATTACAGGTATGGACGTCATCCCTAGCTTTATGCAGTTCTGGGGATCAAGCCTGGGGTTTCTGTATTCCTGTATACTTGGCAAGCACTCTACCGAGTCACATCCCCAGTTTTATTGCCATTATCTTGTTTAAAGAATACTAATGACGGACTGGAGAGCTGGCTCAGCAGATAAGAGTACTTGCTGCTCTTGTACAGGACCAGGATTCAATTCCCAGAATCTACCTTGGGGCTGACAACTGTCTCTGTAATTCCAGTTCCTAGGGAGCCAATGGTCTCATCTGGCCCCTGACACAGGCAAAAACACTCAGACACACAATAAAAGATGTAGGGATAATGTTTATATGCACTGTATGAAGACACCCTATGACTGGATAAAATAAAAAGCTGATGGCGGGAAGGTGGGAGTTCCAGGAGAGATAGGAACTCTCTCTCTCTCTATCTCTATCTCTATCTCTATCTCTATCTCTATCTCTATCTCTATCTCTATCTCTATCTCTATCTCTCTCTATCTCTATTTCCCACACCTGACTCAGAGGAAGTCAGACATATGAAACTGAGGAGAGGTAAGCAGCTATGTGGTAGAACATAGATGAATATAAATGGATTAAAATAAGTCAAGAATTACTTGGAGAGCAAGCCTAGCTTAAGGCTTAGGTATTAATTTATAAATAAATAAGCCTCCATGTCTCTGTTCCGGAGCTGGGTGGGCATGAAAAAGCCCAGATGGTTTCAAATCTTGGTTACAGATGGTTACAGATGTTGGTATCCAACATAAGGGCTCCTACAAGTTTAGAGCCTAAGCAAAAGCCCAGGGTGGAAAGGTGGGGAACGAACACTTCCCAGAACAGTTTCCTAGCCAGGGAGAAAGTGGTCCTTTTAAGAAAGAGCAAACCAGAGCCCAGTGCACTTCCCAGGCACACCAGTCGGACTCAGCAATGCTTAGCTGGGTCCATCAGCTCTCAAGAACTGTGGCCCACAGGAAACCAGCTTACACCCTATGCCTGCTAGAAAAGTCTGCCGCTGGGGTAGCCTGCACTATGTGGCCAAGAGGAGTAGCTGCCTAAGAACTCCCAAAGAGTAAGGAGGCTTAGGTGTCATAGTACTCTGTGAGCTGAGGCCTGGAGGTAGAATAGACAGCAGCAGGCAGGATGCAGCCCTGAGCCAACTTCCCAGAGTCAGGCCCAGCCCAGTCTGGCAGTGCCCGTGGACACGTGAGTGAAAGCCTGCAGCTGACCAGAGCCAGCAGCCTGCACAAAGTGCTAGCTGAACTGCAGAGAGACATGATGGTTGCCAACCACAAACATGTGGAGACAGCTGAAAAAAGATAAAAAGACACCAGACTTGCTAGGATACATGGGAAGTCCTTTAAAAAAAGAGTAAAGTAAAACTAAAAAGAAAATAACTTTGTGTTAAAAATGGAGAAAAGAGCTGGAGAGATGGCTCAGTGGTTAAGAGCACCAACTGCTCTTCCAAAGGTTCTGAGTTCAAATCCCAGCAACCACAAAGTGGCTCACAGCCATTCATAATGAGATCTGACACCCTCTTCTGGTGCATCTGAAGACAGCTACAGTGTACTTAGATATAATAATAAATACATCATTAAAAAAATGGAGAAAAACCCAATGACACAAATAATTATTTTTTTCAATAATGATTGCAAGTTTATATATTCTTTTAAAGAGATATAAGAAGAAAACAGACTTAGATAAGGAAAGGACTGAAAAATCTTTGCAACGATAGAACAAAATTTAAACAAGTCTTTGAATCATGAAGAAATTTCAGATGAATCCAATCCAAAGCCTCCAGCACCACATTGTGACAAGACTGCACAAAGACAGTCTATATCCATTAAAAAACCTAAAATCAGCCATGCTAAGGCAACCAGAGAGAGATGAGGGAAGTCTACAATGTTATCAAGAATTTAGGTGGCAGCCTATAGAGGCCCAGGACTTAAAGGGACTTAAGGAAACAATAATGACCTATGGCTTACATTTGCCATATGTAAAATAGATATTTAATAACTGGGTCACTCAAAATCATATAATTCCAGAATATTGGAGAGATTTGATGATAGCCACCTTAGAGCCTGGCCCTTGACTACAATGGCTACCATGGTGGAGAGACAAGACTTCAGTTATGGAGCAATGAAATAGGACAAGAGGCATTGATATTGTCAAGGATCAATTACTAGGTGAAGGTCGGTCGGAACTCTGAATTGAGAATACAGATTACCCTTGATGATGCCATTCTAGAACAATGTCTTATAATAGCTTTAAATGCTTGAGACAAGGTTGAACAACAGAGATGATCTGAATAATTTACAAAGAAAACCCAGGATTCAAATGAATCTTTCACTGACTTTTTACAAAGATTGGCTTCAGCTCTAAATAAAGCAATATCAGATCCAATTGCTAGAGAAGGTTTAATTGAATCTCTAGCTTTTGAAAATGCTAATGCTGAATGCAAAAAGGCCATTTGACCTTTAAAGACCAGAGCAGCCTTTATGAATGGATTAAAACTACTGTGGCTATAGACTCTCATGCTTACAACTCAGTTGCGGTTGGATAAATAATTACAGAAGATATAAAACCACAAACTGCCCATTGCAGTGGCTGTAAAACATCAGGTCATTCCCCATGGACTGTAGACAAGCAGATCATAAGGATAAATTCTATAATAATAATTCAGGAAGAAAGCGTCCTGTAAAATGTAGAAGATGTGGAGGAACAGTAATATGGCTCATGAGTGTAGGTTATCTAAAGATATTTGAGGCAATTTTTTAACATTGGAAAATAGACAAAGGTGCCTTGCTCAAGCCCCGCCCCCCCCAAAAAAAAAGACAACATGAGCCATTCATCTGTTTCCTGTCTACCAAGGAAAGACTGTTCTGAAAAACAGCTAGAAAAATCAAAGCCTGATAGGACACACAGAGCTGTTCAAAGTGTAAATAAGAATTTAATAGAAGCAGAGTAGCTCCTATGGATAAAATGAGAGATTCTAAAGATACAAAAAAAAAAAAAAAAAAAAGAAAGAAAGAAAGAAAGAAAGAAAGAAAGAAAGAAAGAAAGAAAGAAAGAAAACCAGATAATTTGGCAAGCTACTATAAATGATAAGAGACCAAAGTTAAAATTACAGTTACATGGAATTGAAACTGAAGGCTTAGTGAATAAAGGAGCAGATGTAACAATAACTTCACGAGATTCCTGGAATCTAACTTGGTCACTTCAAGGGGTATCAATACAGCTCCTAGGAATTGGGACATTGCCTCAGGTAAAACAAAATCTAAAATGGATTAAATACAAAGGACTAGAAGGTCAATTAGGAAAATTAAGGCCATATGTGGTTAATATAGCCATAAATCTATGGAGAAGAAATCTATTGCAACAGTGGGAGGCACAGATTGGCATTCCTCCAACTTTAGAAACATGCTGTAAAGGGCTAGAGAGATGGGTCGGTGGTTAAAAGCACTGACAGCTCTTCTAGAGGCCCTGAGTTCAATTCCCAGCAACCACATGGTGGCTCACAACTATCTGTAATGGGATCTGATGCCCTCTTCTGGTGTTTCTGAAGACAGCTACAGTCTGAAAATGAGAAATGAGCTACAGTGTACTCATATACATAAAATAAAGAAATAAATCTTTAAAAAAGAGGAGGAGGAGGAGGAGAAACAGGCTGCAAAAAAGGAGAAGTTCCTAATATGGAAAATTTTAAATTTAAAAATGTTATTGAAGACAGTTACAAACTGACAAGGCTATTCATACGCAGGATACGACAGACTCCTCAGCTTTATATTGAGAAGCCACTACTGAGAGATCATCAGCTGCCCTAACACTCAAGTGGCAAACTGACAAACCTATCTGGATAGAACAATGGCCTATGACACGTGGAGTTACTGACACTAGAAAAGCTAGTCCAAAAGCAGCTGGAGGCCCAACATATAGAAGAGTCCACAAGCCCTTGGAACTCTCCTATTAAAAAGAAATCTGCAAAATGGAGGATGTTAACAGATCTGAGAGCAATTAATAAAATCGTTCAGCCAATGGGCTCTTTACAGCCTGGAAGCCAGTTGCCTTCCTTGTTACCTAATGGCATGGCCAACTATAGTGAATGACTTAAAAGACTGCTTTTTCACAATCCCTTTGCATGAGCACGACAGGGAAAGGTTTGTTTGCTCAATGCCTATTTATAATAACTGCAAACTTGTTATAAAATACTGTGGGAGGGTCTTGCCATAAGGAATTTTAAACAGTCCTACCTATGTCAATATTTTTCACAACAACCATTAGATATAAGCAGTTTCCTCAATCCATAATTTACCATCATATAGATCATATTTTGGTGGCTGATTAAGATGCAAATACCTTAAGAAAGTTGTTTGATGAGGTAAAGAGAATTTTACCTTGCTGGGGATTACAGATTGCTCCTGAAAAATCTACAAAGATTCTATTAATTATCTAGACTATAAAATGGTTCTACAAAAGATTCGACCACAGAAAATACAAACCAGGAGAGACCAATTACGAACTCTTGGTGTTTTTCAAAGCTTGTTGGAAGGTATTAATTGGCTGTGGCTTACAATTAGATCAATTACTCAATTACTCAAGAGTTACGCAATGTATCTCAAACCTTATAAAGACTTAAAGAGTTTAAGTTCAAAATTATTAGCTGAGGCTGATTGAGAATTAGGTCTGGTAGAAAAATTTACAAGATTCACACGTGGACTATTTAGATCCACAGATGGCTTGCATTTTAGTTATTTTGTCTTCTATTCGTTCTCCCCATTTGGAAGTGCTTCTAATGCTTTGTCTTAATTCTGCTCCCCAGATCAGGAATCTTCCTGTCCAGATGCTGAAGGTCCCTGCAGGGGGTATGGAGCCTGCTTCCTGCCACCTGTCCCAGGCCCACATGCCACGCAGGGCTGTGTTGTTGATTTTCAGCCTTTGCACCATGCCTCTCTGCACAGAGGCAGGTTTTTCCTGCAGGTATACTCTGGTTTCCCAGGGTCTGCAGTGCCTGGGACTGAGAGACCCCGGTGAGCACTGTCACACACATGGGAAGTGCCTGAGGCTCCAGTTAGCAGCTGCTGCTGGTGCCCTTTGCTGTATATAGCCCAGGGAAGTGCATTGAGAAATTTCTTTCTGAGAGAGGCCTTCCCATGCCCTTTGGACTAGTTAACTGGCTGTATGTGATTGTTAGGAGATTTGTTGTTGTTGTTTGTTTGGCAGCTGCATTTCTTAACCTCTTAGTATTAAAATGACAGAGTTATAGCTGGAAGCTGTTTTGTTTTGTGGGGAGGGTTGGTGTGGTAACTTCTCTCGGGTTGTTTGGGTTCTTCTATGCCCCACATAAGATGCTCCAAATATAAATTATTAAATTATTTCTACCCCTGTCTTGCTTCCAAATTAAAGAAACTCAGACTACGATTTATTTATAATAGTTTTGGGGCAATTACTGGGGGAGCCCCCAATCTATTTTCCTATATACTAGATTGTCTACTTTCCCAGCTGTGCTCCCAAAGACTTGTCATTTATGACTTCCTGGGTAATTTCTGTTCCACCAGCTTATCCTGTTGGAGACTGGTTCTAATGCTTTGATCCAATCGGGAAATCTGCATGTCCAAACGCTAAAGGTCCTTGTCCCCATTTGGTTTGACCAATAAATGCCAGCATCTGATGGTTGGGCAAAGGGAGACAGGGCGAGACCCTTAGAGTTGCGAGGGCTAGGGCGCAGCAGGGAAAAGTCGATGAAGTGGTGGAAGAAGGATGGTCATTGTAGGAGATAAAGCCAACCAGCCATGGGAGATTTTAGATAAGTGGCCACTGGTCACTTCCAGGATTGGGCCTAGAGTAGCAGGCAGAGGATTAGAAGTGTCCTGCCTTTGAGTATCCAAGGCATCTTAAAATTAACTGGTGTGCGCGTGTACTCCTGGGCAGGTAGGTGGGCAGATGCATGGGTGCCATTTGTCAGGAGCCCAAACTCAATGTTAAACTATCCCCAGGGTCCATTTTACTTGGACCCAGGCTCCTGGTCCATCCTATCTAATGGAGACCTCCTGTTCTATCCGTCTTCTTCTTTCTTCCCTCTCCGTCCTCATCATCCCTGACTGCAATCCCCAGCCCAGTAACTAAAACTCTTGTCTATTTCTAGTCACCTGAGTAATTGACTGTAGCCATTTTCATTCAACCAATAATTCGTGTATGTAAGAATCTGCTCATTGGGGGTAACCACATCTTGGGGGCTAGTATTTAGCATTTGAATACACAGCAGTACCAGACCAACTCCCATCACATTAATTAATCCCATAGGCATTAATTCATAAATAAATAGGACTCAGTGTCATTATTTGGGTACTGGGGCAGGCATAGAAAATTCCAAATGGTTACCAAAAGAATAGGAAGAAAATGACTTTAAGGGCTCTACCAAGAAAAAAGTCTGGTCCATGTCTTTAATCCCAGGACTCCCAAGGTACAAGTATATCTCTGTGATAGATCATAGGTAGGTAGTTCTGGATCTTTGTGAGTTCAAGGCTAGCCTGGTTTATGTAATAAATTCAGAACAGCCAGGACTACATAGTGAGCACCTGTTAAGGAAGGAGAGAGGAGGGATGAAAGAGGAGAGAGGAGGTAGAGAATAGGATAAAGGAGAGAGGAGAGAGGAGGATAGGATAGAGAAAGAAGAGAGAAAAAGGAGAGAGGGGAGAGGAGGCAGAGGATAGGAGAGAGAAAAAGGAGAGAGGAGTGAGAAGATAGGATAGAGAAAGGGGGAAGGGAGAGAGAGAGAGCAAGTTAACTGTCTTTGGTTACTGTGTGGGTTCTTTCACCCTCGCCACCCTTTCAACCCCCTAACACTAGATAGGAGAGAATAAAAGAAAGAGGAGAAAGGACGTTATCTTTAGACCACTTCCTGCTGCTTAGGGGCATTGAGTTCCTTGGGGGCAAGTATAATCTTCACTGTCAGGGTATGTAATTTCTTCTTGTTCTTTCTTCTTTGCACATGACTACTTAACAAAGTGTGACTAACCATAACCAACAGCAAGCAACCAACAACCCACACCATTTCTCAGTGCCCTAGCATTTATATACCCTCTACAAAGTTCCCAAAATCCAAACATAACACCATCACACTCTGATAGAGCACAAGGCACATCATAGTCAGTTGCTGTGAACTGTCTGAAGCAGCCCCATATCCCACACCAGGGATTAAAACAAAAACATATTCTCATAAAAGAAATCAAAATGCCAAAATTGTCACTGAGAGAGAGAGAGAGATCCATTTCTACCTTAAAATTTCACACTTCTCATTGTTCCTGAGATTAACAACTCCTTATCTTTCCTGAATCTAACACACCTAAATCTTATTTATTTAAATAAGGTTTTGCTGTTCTGTAGCTCCTACTGGCCTGGAATGTAGCCTAAGCTGACCTCAAAGACAGGGCAATTCACCCGTGGCAGCCTCCTGAGTGCTAGAATCACCACTGTGGACCACCAGGACCTCAGTCTTTCCAATTTATACTGGTTCTTTGCTTTTCTCTCTTATAACATCTTTGTTTTCCCTTCATTGTCTTCCCATGGATGGTAAATGTGTGTTTGCAGTTGTCTGTTTAGTGTGTTTTCTGGATTATAATCTCCAAGAGGGCAGAGCTAAAGTCAGCCCTTCTATATACTCCCCTTACTCCGTCACCCTCTTAAATGTCCAGCACCAGGCTGCTGCTCCTTTGGTATTTGTGTTTTTAACGTGACGACTGAAAATCTGCCTCGTTTTGTATGAGTAACTTTAATTTGTAATTAAATCTGCATGCGGATTTTTAAGCACATTAGCTATCTCAGCCCACTGGTGTCCTTCAAGTAGGCTCTCCTGCTCTTCCCCTGGTAGTTTCTATTCAGGCCACCTGTATTCCTGGCAGGATCCTTAGCAATCACAGACCAAATAAAGAGGATTGTGACTTGACGCTAGGCGAGTTCACGTGTCTGCCTTCTGGCTGGAATGTGACAGCTTGGCTCAATAGCTCCATTCAAGCCAGCCCAGTGAGTCCCTGGCCCAGCCTCGACCAGCAGGCTGGAGCAACTCTGCTCGAACCTTCCGTACAGCATGGCGGCTCCCGAGGCCGAGGCCCAGGAGACAGCCTTCCGTACAACAGGGCCGCCTACAGACTCGGAGCCGCGCCCCTTCCCTCCCAGCTCCCGGAAGTTTCCTTTTGAAAGCGCGGCGGCAGACTCTAACGAGGACTGGGCAGTTGCTGCGGAGCATTATTTGAAAGGGAGCGGAGAGAACGGCGGATGGGAGCAGCCGGCACCGGGGTTAAGCTCTGCGGGATGTGTGCGGGTGGAAGGACGGGCGGGCTGGCGTGGCGGGGCTCTGGCGCTGCTAATATCCGCCTTGCACTTTCAGGGTCCAGCCAAGCCACCCGGCTACGATGGCCAGTGCTAAGACGGTGTGCGATGCGCAGCCTCACTCGATGCCGAGCTGCGGCTTGCCCGCAGGTGGGTGTCCACACCGCCACCAGCCGGGGGTCTGTAGTCTATATGCTAGGACTAAGAAGGACGAAATCTGTATGTCGGGGCGGCGTTCGGTTAGATCTGACATCCTCCTGCTCCTCACCCCAACTAGGCTGTGTAAGAGAGTCCCTGTTCCTATTTCAGACCCAGCCCCATTCTGCGATTACCAAGGTTATGCAGCGCTATGCTGCCCAGGCTAGCTTGGAGCACACAGAGATCCTGCCTCTGCCTCCTGAGTACTTAAAGGCTTGTGTCACCATGCTCAGTGCTTGGCCTCCCTTTTTTCCTTTTTTCTCCCCCCGCCCCAGCCCTTCCCTCCCGCCCGCCTTTTTTTAAAAGCTAGGTTTCACTCTAGCCCTGTGTAACGTTAGCTTTCAGCAACATTCCCACTTCCGCTCCGGAATGCTGAAATTACAGGCTCACTGCCACCACACTTGCCTCTCTAGAACCTTTTTTTTTAAATTGTGTGCATGTGGTGCAGGGGAGGCTTGGCATATAAGCATAGGTGCCCATCGAGAGTCAGGAGCCTTGATCCCCTAGACCTGGAGTTACAGGTGGTTGTGAGCCACCTTATATTGGTGCAGGGAGCCAAACTCCAGTCCTCTGGAAGAGTAATTTTCCCTTTTAACCTCTGAGTCATCTCTTTAACCCTAGAAATTGCTTTTAATGCAGCTATCCTTTTTATTTCCAGGTAAAGATTGGTTGTCTTAAGATTGTGGAGAAAACTCCAGGGTTCCTTGTTCACATTAACAGGTGCACAGTGGCTCTCCCGAGCAGACCATCAATATATGTTGAGTGGAATGAGAGAGATGAGCCTGGCCCAGACAGAGTTACTGAGAACCTTGAGAGAAGAAAGAGGCTGAAAACAATTTGTAGTTGCTTTTCTGTCTTGGTCTGTGCTGCTTTTCTGGTGGTTGACAGTCATCAGGTGAGGTCTGTAGTGATTGTACTGCCTCACGTGGAGATTATAGCACAGAAGATGGTCCGGTGTTGGGTGCCTGTTAGGAGGGCTTAGGAGCATCCTTTTACCATCCCTTTCCAGATGACTCCGCGCAGCGGATTGGAGAACAGCGGCAGGCAGGCTTGGCCTCTGAAGTGAAGTAAAACAGGCTTTTCCACCAGGCTTAAAGGTTTATTCTCTTTGCCCTGGGTGTCTCAAGACATCCTAGTGCCATTAGCAGCAGCATTGCTTAAGGAGTGGAGGCAGGACTCTGCAGCCTTCTGCTGCTGCTTCTCCACCACACTCCCCACCCCCGACACACACACACACCCCTTCCTCACAGTGCCCTGGATAGCTGGCAGTGACAGCCTTCCTCACCAAACCAAAGTTTTCATCTCTCTGCTTGCAATCCCTGCCCCAGCTTCACGTCACGTGTAGTGCAATAGCTAGCTGTGAAGTTTTTAGGTTGTCTCCACCTACAAAGGGAAAACAGAGCTAGGAAATGAAGGTGGGTGTGGTATACACCTGTCAGTCACCCCCCAGGAAATGAAGGTGGGTGTGGTACACACCTGTCAGTCTGTCATCCCAGCGCTCGCTCGCTCTAGATATCCAGGGAAGAGAATGCACGTGTGCTCCAGGCCTGCTTGGTCAATGTAGTGAGCTGCAGGTTATACAGCAAGACCCTGGGAGGAGGGGCTTGACAAACTTTCTTCTTTTACACCAGCCATCTAATTCTCCTTAGCATCTCTCTTCTTAGACCATCTTAAGTTCTACTAATGGCTTTCCCCTACAGCGTAGTCCTCAGGGTTCCGCAGATACAGATTGTTGAAGCTGGTTGCAGTTAATGAATTAGTTTTCAATTTATTATGAACTCTAATTACATGGGCTAGATATAATACTGTATTTAACTTACTACTACTTGAGTTGACAAGATAATACTATGAAGTTACGTCTTCTAACAGATACCTCGGAAGAACCCATTTAATAATTGCATAGTGTTAGGAATATTGAAACTAAATTTCTAATGCCCTGTAAATTGTACCTATAAGCAAAATGTGTTGAAGAACTATATTTACTCCAAATTAATGTGCAGCAAGTTATTTGAATAAACTTTTTATTAAATACAAAGTGCACTACAGTACGATTCAGCACTATACCTCATTTCAACTTAGTAATTATTTAATTATTATGCCTTTTAACCTACATCCAGTTTAAAGGAGCCATTTACAGTGAAGAAAGTGGAGTCCGTATAATCTAAAACCTTCTGAGCTGGAAAGAAAGAACAGCTTAGGGGTTGGGGCCTGATAGGTGCTATGGCATGTGTGTGTTACACCGTGGGTGGGGAGGGGGATGGGTTACCTGGTCTGGCCCAGTCAGGAGATCAGCAAGAGGGCCAAGTAGGAATCTCTTAACAAGGGGTCAATAAAGGACAAGAACTGGAAGGTCGAGAGCCTGGCATAGGGAAGAGGAGAGGAAAGAGTTTATATGTCCAGGGCAGTGAAACAGACCAGAGCTGACATGTTCCTTTTATTCCACCTGTGGCTGATTCCTGAAGTCTGGACATATACCTGATATTTCCCTAGCCACCGGGACATGAAGATGTCTCAAAGTGGTTGGGAGGACATTTTGGTGAAAGTGGGCAACACTTAAAACAGCTAGAAGCTGTCTGGGGAGAAAGGATTTGGGAGTCTTGAGGGGCAGTTCCAGCTGGGCTTTTCCTTCTGCCTCCATTGTCACGTAACTGCAGCCTGTCAAGCTTGGGGTCTCATCAGGCACTCGGAGCAATGAATTTTGTGTGTTCGTGCACGCCTTGTTGCAAGCTCACATTGTGACCCCTGAGATTGTGACCTGGAAAAACCTGTTTCTTGTGGTGTGACTCAGCCCTGGCACACATATTTAACCCAAGAGCTTCCTGTAAACAAGAGTTAAGTGAAGTCAGTGACAGGGGAAGAAACAAAGCAGCCACCAGTTGACAGGGAGTGACAAGTTAAGAAAAGCCAGGGAAGAGAGAGGAGGGTCTGAGTCGAAGGGGATTGAAGACAGTGTGGGGAAGGAGAAGGTGCTTTTCCCTCTAGGTCACCAGCTGGTGCTTTCTCTGCCTCTGAGCTAGCAGGCCTTCACCACAGCGACTGGCTCCTGAGTCCCCATAGGTAAATCAAACATTGGTGATTTTGTTTCATAAACAGTACACCTACAAACCCCAGCATTTGGAGGCAGAGTCAAGAACCGTCTCCATTTTTGAAGCAAGTCGGTGTAGAGACTTTCTTTGGAAACAACCTCTATTCCTATCTTACGATTGGACAGTATGAAAATGAGGGCTTATGGTAGCTCAGAGTGGGGCTCTGTGTGGTACAGCAAGAAGGCTGGTGGGTTGTGCTGTGGCTTCACTCCTGTTTTCCCTTTCAGATACACAAACTCGAGCCACTTCTAAACTACCTGTTAAATCCAAAGAAGCTGATTTGCTTAGACATCTTCATCCAGGAGGTCCAGAGCCTGATGTTACAAAAGTCACCAAATCAAGACGAGAGAATGGGTGAGAGCAGATCGCTGGCATCTGGTTATAGCAGCTTGCCAGAGAGAGCCCAAGAGCTTACCCTGGTGTGTTCAAGGGCCTGGGTGGACTGTCCAGCAGACAGGTGGAGGGACAGGGAGAGATACTGATTTTTCTAGAAATTGCCGAGCACC
This sequence comes from Mus caroli, assembly GCF_978045245.1. Lineage (NCBI taxonomy): Eukaryota > Metazoa > Chordata > Mammalia > Rodentia > Muridae > Mus > Mus caroli. The sequence continues at coordinate 61,528,584 of NW_028227257.1, read as the reverse complement.
AGAAATGTTTTATTAGAGACTGAAGAGATGGTTTAGCAGTTTTGACTTGGAGAGGACCCTGGTTCTGTTCCTAGCACCTGCATGGTAACTTAAATCCATCTCTAACCTAGCTCCAAGAGATCCAGTGTCATCTTCTGACCTCTTTTGGGTCCAGGCGCACACACATTTGATGTGAGATATATATATATATATGTGTGTGTATGTATGTGTGTGTGTGTATATATATCACACATAGGAAAAACACCCATCCTCATAAAATAATCTGGCCAAACAGTCATAGCCTGAAAGGTGAGGCCGACTGTAAGCCTCATTCATAGGCCTGAGCGGGGTCCAGCCTCAGGACCTAGCATGTACATGTGACTCTAGGCAGTGACCCTCTTCCAGGTGAATGTGGTTGACATGAGATAGTCATAATATCCGAAGCAAGCTGAGGTCTGTCGGGTTGTTGGGGTGAAACCAGCACGCATGCTCAGCTCTCAGCCTGCGCTAGTTACTGGGGTGTACTCTTTGTTTTTTTCCTCAGAAACTCAACTATCTTAAGTTAGGTGTGATAGCATGCACCTGCACTCCCAGAACTGAAGAGGCTGAGGCAGGAGGATTGGGCTTTCTAACCCTGTCCCAAAACAGCAAAGAAACTAAGCCCTTATTTGCACCTTATTTGTAGCACCAGCTACTGTGGTTCTCTGATGAGCTTTGATTCTGCTTCCATAGGCAGGTGAAAGCTGCAGAGGCTTCGAGCAGGAGGAACCTCAGAAACAGGTAAGCATGCGGTCGATTCAGGGTGGAGGCTTGCAATTGTGGGTGTAGAGGACAATCACATTAGGCTGTGATGTGTGATGTGTGTAAGTCTGGGTGCCATACCATGTACCTGAGAGGACTTTCGGGATTAAGACTGCACCACCATCAGGGTAAAGATCAGTGGTACCATCATCTTGAGCAATAGTCTTAGCAGGAAGCCCAAAAGCTCTTTTTAAGACATGATTTTTGAAATGTTTACCTGTGTATGTGTGTGTGTAAGTGCAGATGCCTAGAGAGAATCAGACCTCCACTGAAGCTGGAATCAGAGGCAGTTATGAGCTGCCTGATGTGAGTGCTAGGAACTGAACTTGGGTCCTCTAGAAAAGCAGTGCATGCTCTTAACCACTGAGCCATCTCAGCAGCCCCCGTAACCGGAAAGGGCTTCTTTGTAGAGGTGTTGAATTATGCCTGTAATAGAAGTACTTAGGAGACTGACGCAGGATTCTCATAAGTTCAGGGTCATCCTAGGTCAACTAGGGTTGTAGGATGTGCTGGCTATGGCTAGTCTTACATCACTACAAGCCAGAGTCACTGGAAAAGAGGGGCCCTCAACTCGGAAAATGCCTCCATAAGATTAGGCTACAGACAAGCCTGTAAGGCATTTTTTTAGTTAAAGATTAATGAGGGATGGTCTCAGCCCTTTGTGGGTGAGACCATCCCAGGACTGGTAGTCATGGGTTCTATAAGAAAGCAGGCAGAGCAAGCTATGTGTACAAAGTCAGTAAGCAGCACCCTTCCATGGCCTCTTCATCAGCTCCTGCCTGCAGATTCCTGTCCCAAGGGAGTTCCTGTCCTGACTTCCTTCAATGCTGGACAGTGTCTTAGGGTTTCATGGCTGTGAAGAGACACCGTGACAAAGGCAACTCTTATAGGGACATCATTTTTTCTTTTCTTTTTTTTTCTTTTCTTTTTTTTTTAATTTTTAATATTTTTTATTACATATTTTCCTCAATTACATTTCCAATGCTATCCCAAAAGTCCCCCGTACCCCCCCCCACTTCCCTACCCACCCATTCCCATTCTTTTGGCCCTGGCATTCCCCTATATTGGGGCATATAAAGTTTGCAAGTCCAATGGGCCTCTCTTTCCAGTGATGGCCGACTAGGCCATCTTTCGATACATATGCAGCTAGAGACAAGAGCTCCGGGGTACTGGTTAGTTCATCATGTTGTTCCAACTATAGGGTTGCAGATCCCTTTAGCTCCTTGGGTACTTTCTCTAGCTTCTCCATTGGGAGCCCTGTGATACATCCAATGATACATCCAATAGCTGACTGTGAGCATCCACTCCTGTGTTTGCTAGGCCCCATAGGGACATCATTTAATTGGGGCTGGCTTACAGGTTCAGAGGCCTAGTCTATTTATCATCAAGGTGGGAGCTTGGCAGTGTCTAGGCAAGCATGGCACTGGAGGAGCTGAAGGCAAACAGAAGACTGGCTTCCAGGCAGCTAGGCAGGTCTCAAAGCCCACTCCTACAGTGACACACTTCCTCCAATAAGGACACAGTTCCTAATAGTGACATTCCCTGGACCAAGCATATTTAAACCACCTTCCACTCCCTGGCCCCCATAGGCTTGTTTTTCTGGAAACTGCCATATGAGAGGATGTTTTTGCTGAGAACAGACACATGGTGCTTTTCTGAAAGCTGCCTGGGAAAAAGGCATGGGCTGTTTTGCTAGAACCGATGCTTGAGAGAACACATGATATTTGGGAAGAGTATAAAGATAACCCAACAGACAGATGGCTGATGCTGGGTGGTATTGGTTCGCCTTGCCACTCTCTGCTGATTGTAGAGAAAAATGTACCAAAGAACTTCTGGTGGTGTTCCAGAAGGTTCTTGCTTCTGGGGACTCATGGGCCAATTCTCAGAGCCTTGCAGGTTTTTTTTCTGGATCAAACTGCCACTGCTGATTCATGAGTGGTGTTTGCAAGTGAATTGAGCTACTGCTGCTGATTCATATAAACTGAACTGCTGATATCCTGACAACCAAGATTGGATTCATCCAAAGAACTCTTTCTAAACAGGTCCACATCCTCCTTTGCCCTACTGACCTTTCCTTTCCATTACTTCTGTTGAGTGGTGGGGTAGAAAGGAGGTTCAAGTATTTAAGTACACTTTTAAAGTAGGTTTTAACAAATTTAAGCCTACAGCTGTCAACTGCAACTGAGACCACACCTTCACCAATGGCCTTCTCTGGCCTCTCACAGTGCCAAGCCTCAGCTGCTCTCCATGACCCCTTCATGCCTTCAAAACCAGTACCATTAGCGTGATTCTTCCACATTGCCAAGTCTAGCTGCAGCACTAAGTACAACCTTGGCTATGTCTGGAACCAGCTTCTTTGTGCTCTCAGAAAGAACTTCCTAGAAGATTTTACCACAGTGATGCTGGTCTCTCAACACTAATTTCTTAGCTCCAGCTAACCAGCATCAATTATCCCAGTAGTTCCCTCTGTTCTTGACTAAAGCCAGAGCCACATGGCTGAAACTGCTGAGTTCTGTTGCTTCCTAGAACTGGAACATGGCCCCCCTCTTCTATTACATTATCACTAGCTTTCTGTTTTTCAACCCCTTCACTGCCTAAGCTTGGCTGTCCTAGAACTTCCTCTGTAGACAGATCTTGAACTCAGGGATCTGCTTGCCTCTGTCTCCTGGGATTAAAGGCCTGTACCACCATGCCTGGCCCAGAGCTTTCATGGCCACTATTCCTCAAGATCTGGATCACAAGTGTGCCCTCCATTTCTGGATTAAAAGTCATTCCAGATTAAAAGTCCAAATGAAAACTATAACCAGATAATAACACCTAACATGACATAACTATTCTTGTTCAAATGCAAACATAAACAATAAGCTTAGCTGGTTGGATCTTGCCCCAAAGTCACCACCCTCTTAATATGTTTATCTCCTCAAACCCAGGATGCAGCTCCATTTCACTTCCTGGTGCCCCTTTATTGCTTGAACTGTACATTTTATATTTTTCTTTTTAAGCTTGCTATACTTCATCAGAACACTCTTCATTAGACTAAACAACAGCAAATAGTCTAAACTGGATTGTTTTGAGACCTCCTTTGTCAATGCAATTGATCTGAGTCTCTTCACCTTAGCTTTATACAGACTCTTCAGACAAGGGCAAAAAAATAGCCAAATTCTTCTCCAAAATACAACAAAAACAGTCTCTAGGCCACGTACTAACACTTCTCTGAAATCTCTCTTGGCCCAGGTCTGCAAAGTTCAAATTGCCCTCAGTACCACAGTCTTCTATTAGAATGGCCCATTAAGCCCCACTGAAAGTTTTCTACTGCTTCCCAAAGTCTCAAAATCCACATTCTTCTAAACAAAAACATTGCCAGGCCTATACCCCACAGCAATACCCTATTCCCTGGAACTAACTTCTGTCTTCAGAGTTTCATTGCAATGAAGAGACACTATGACCAAGGCAACTTTTATAAAGGACAACATTTAATTGGATCTGGCTTAAAGATTCAGAGGTCCAGTCCATTATCATCAAGGTGGGGCATGGCAGTGTCTAGGCAGGCATGCTACCTATGGTGACACACTTCCTCTAACAAGGCCACACATCCTAATAGTGCCACTCCCTGGGCCAAGCATATTCAAACCACCACAAAGAATGATCTGGAAACACAAGCCAAATAAAATCCTTTCCAAGTTTTTTGGTCATGGTGTTTCATCACAGCAATAGAAACCCTATTTAAAAAATATACACTCTCCCCCACCAAAAAGGGAGGGAGGGACTGGGGGGAGAGAAGAGAGAAAACAATTTCAGGGCTGGGGAATGGTTCAGTGGGCAAGAGTGCTTGCTATGCAAGTATAAAGACCAGAGTTAGAATCCCAGCACCCTCCTAAAAAGCTGAGCATGGCCACGCCTGCTTGTAACTCCAGAATTGGAGTGGGAGGCAGGTAGGACCTAGGAACTTGCTGGCTGGTGATCTAGGTGAGCTTTCAGATTCAGGAAGTCCTCCTGTCTCAAGGGAACGAAATGGAGAGCAACAGGGAAGATCCCTAAAGTCCTGCTCTGGCCTCTGCATGCACATAGAAGCACCATGCATACGCACACATGTGTTTTTGAAAACTCAGGGCATTCAAAGTGAAGGTTTAATGATAAGGATGACAGCTGATTACATGTTCGCCATGTGTCAGCAGGCAGGTTAAACAGTGTCCATGGATCCTCTTATTTATAGTAATATTATAAAATGGAGGTATTGTCTTAATTCTAGAAATCAAGAAACATACCACTATCAGGAAGTCAAGACTAGAACCCATTTAAACAGCTCAAAAGCATGTATGTACCTGGCACCTATTCATATTACTGTAACTTTTGTTTTAGCTACAAACCATTTAATAAGCAAAAACCGGAGGAGGAACTAAAGGATAAAAATGAGCTGCTGGAGGCTGTCAACAAGCAGTTACACCAGAAGCTGACAGAGACTCAGGTAAGACGCCCACCCAGTTCTGACTCATTGGATGCCTCTGGTGAGAGCAAAGTGACCCTTGCAGACAGAAGAGAAGCCAGCTCCTGCTGTGGTTCACCAAGAATACAGGCAGGGAAGACCTACCACTGGTAGGACGGCTCCTGATTTGTCGGTTTGCCACTCCATAGGGAGAGCTGAAGGACCTGACACAGAAAGTGGAGCTACTGGAGAAGTTTCAGGATAACTGCTTAGCAATTTTGGAGAGCAAAGGTCTCAACCCAGGTAAGAGACAGCACATAGGGCAATGTTGACCACATGGGGTCTTTGCCATGTGAGCGAAGGAGTTGCTTAGCCAAGCCCTAAAGATTTTTCAGTTTCTTAATGTTCTGACTTGGGATAACTATTCTTGGTTGTCAACTTGATTGCATCTGGAATGAACTACAATCCAGAAGTGGAGGGCTCACCTGTGATCCAGATCTTGAGGCTGGAAGATAGATTTCTGACCTGGATCTTGACATGGAGATTGTGAGGCATAGTGGCCATGAAAAGCTTAGGCCTGGGCAAGGTAGTACATGTTTTTAATCCCAGGAAACTGGGGCAAGCGGATCTCTTGAGTTCAAGGTCAGCCTGGGACAAATCAAGTTTTAGATACAGGCATGGTGTTACACACCTTAATCTGGGTCACACCTTCTGCTGGAGGCCTACATAAGGACACTGGAAGAAGGAAGTTTCACAACTTGCACTTGCTTGCCAGCACATCTGTTGTAACCTACTTCTACAGAAGACCAACTTAAACAACTAGCCTCAGGAGTAACTACTAGATTCTTGGACTTTACATTCACAGCTACCCATTGTTAGGTTAGTTGGACTACAGACTGTAAGACATCACAATAAATTCCCTTAATATAGAGAGACCTACCGTAAGTTCTGTGACTCTAGATAACCCTATCCAAAGCATGATTTCTACCTGACTAATAGAATATGACATAACTATAGAAAGACACTTTGTTCTTAGCTAAACGCTGTCCATTCATTCAGTGCCAGCAGCCGTGAGCTTGCAAAGAGGCCAGAATATTGTGTTTCTTTCCAGTGAAAGACTCCAAAACTCCCAAAGGGAGGCACTTACTCAAGCCTCGGGTCAGCCGCGCACCCAAGAAGACACTGAGACCGAACTTAAGATGTATAGAGAGTAAGATTTAATATAGCAATGACAAGAAAGAACATAAAAAGCACATATACCAGATATCTGGGGTCGAAACTCGCAGAGGAGATTCGGCAATTAGCCCAAACTTTTCACAAGCTTTTATAGGAAATAGTCAGGTAAAAAGTACAAGTTTTACGTCACCAAGGTGTTCTGCCAAGGGGCTTTACATAACCAAGGGGTCGTGTCCTATATTTTGGCAATGTACTCGATCTATTGGAACATTCTGGGACAGTACCAGGAGGCCCCTATCTCAAAAATGTTCTTGGCATAGTCTTCAGTTGGGAGGGGTAGGACTAGGTTTTTTCCAGGAGACCCCTTATCTAAAAAATGTTCCTGGAGCAGTTTCCAATTGGGAGGGGGTACCTTGGGGTAAAAAGTTCAGGAGTGCTCCGGGAACTATCTCTGGATGGGAGGGGTAAGAGAACTCTGAGCTGAAGAGTTCATGGAGAGTTCAGGTGTCCAGTAATTAACTCTTTCATTCCCCCCTTCTTTTAGGGACAAGCTCTAATCTTAGAGCTGGGTACCGGCTTCCTGAAAGACCCGATATTGTTGCCTTAATATCATAACCTGCACTGCATTTATTCTTTCTCTGACAAAAGCCACTAACTTATTAAGAATGCAGGGGCCGAGAGTGAGCAAAAGCATAAGTATAATTAAGGGTCCTGCTATGGAGGAGAGGAGAGTGGTAAGCCAAGGGGACTTATTAAACCAGCTTTCGAACCATCCTTGTTGGCTTTCTCTCTCTCTTTTACGCATATCTAGGCGTTCTCTAAGTCTGGCCATAGAGTCTTTGATTACTCCTGAATGATCAACATAAAAACAACATTCTTCTTTTAGGGCAGCACAAAGTCCTCCTTCTTTAAGGAACAATAAGTCTAATCCCCTCCTATTTTGCAGCACTACTTCAGACAGGGAAGTTAAAGATTCTTCTAATTTAGTTATAGACTGTTCTATAGTTCTAATATCAATGTCCATAGCTGTACGTAATTCTTCATAGTATTGGGGGGTCTGAATTAAGGCAGCGGTCCCTGTACCTACTCCTGCTGCTACTCCCAATCCCAAAAGTACTGCCAGGGTTAAGGTAATGGGCTCTCTTCTCCAACGGACCCGATGATCAAACTTATCTAAAAAGGAGCTATCATCATGATACAGGAGTCTAGGAATAAGCTGAACTAAAATGCAGAAGTCTTTGGAACTATTAAAAACAGATAGAGATACACAAGGAGTGAGACCGGTATTGCAAGCCCATACTGTGTCTATGGGAGGCACCAGATACTGACCACTTTTGCTAGGCTGGATGTTCTGGGTCTGATTACAAAGGTGCCGTTTATCCTGAGGTGCCTGGCCTAAACAGAGTCCACTTCCTGAAACTGCTTCCAGAGTCAGCTTTCTGTTTTCTCCCCAAAGGCATTGAGAATGATCTGAAGTAGTATTATAAGTCCTGATCTGAGCAATTCCTTCATAATAAGGGGGCCTAGAGTCATAGCATAACCAACATGATTGAGTCATATTAGGATTAGTCCTATTCAACACCAAAAAAGCTCCTTGAACTAGACTGACCAGACGGCTTTTTGTATCTAGGGGCGGTGGGGAAACTAAGGTCGATAGGGAAGGTCTCACTGTTAGCCTGATTGTACAAATGAACCCAGGGTCTCTTGGTGGACTGGATACACGCCAACCCCACTTATTTCCTTTAAGCCAACTTAAACGATTTTGTTTTCCTTTTTCAGTGAATTTTATAAGTAGGGGGTTGCAGTATTTACCTTTGCATGGTCCTGGGGGGCTGTTTTCAGTAGCACACCCATAAGCTCCTATGGCGGCCTCATTTGGATGGAGGTTGCCATAGTTTGGATATTTATGGGGATCTCTTTCTCCTTGATATGGCTTATCATAACCACTACCTCGTTTTACCGTGATTAGATCCCAGTCAGAGGAAGGCTTCCAGTAGGCATCCCCTGTCGTTTCACATGTCCATTTGCCACAGAAGTAATCTGATGCCCCCCCACATTTTTGTTGAAGCTCTTTGTTTTGACCCTGACCAGGGCAAACATAAAACTGTGCAGCTCTAAGATTAGCTCGGTAGAACTGCCCTGAACACCCATACATGTTTCCTATTTCACCTGAAACACACCGCTGTTCAGGGGGTGGGTTACTAAGATCAGTATGGTCAGGGAGGTCCCAATTGGGAGATCCTGCTACTAACTTACAAATGTCGGGTGTGAGATCAGGCCACCAAGTCCAAGGGGGATGTGCTGCAGTGATTGCCCATACAATGTTTCCCTCCCCATTAAGCACTTCCCATGACTGTTGAATCGGGGCAAGAGGGTTGTCGTTCCCTAGGCTTAGGGTGGCCCCCACGACACAAACGAAGTTTAAGAGGATTGTCAGTAGTTGCCACCGTCCAGTTGTCTTCATGGTTGCCTCTACCCTGGCTAGGAGCCTTCTTGACGTGGGAGGCGTGGAGTTGTTAACAGTATCAGATATGGTCCTTTCCACCGAAGCTCAAGAGTGCCGGTGCGATGTCATCTGACAAGGACCGAACTGCTGTAGTCTCAGGTGCATGAGCTTCTTTGATCTGGTCCCAGATCTGTGTTCTGACAACCTCCAAGGCCTTTAAATGGGTAAACAGAGCAGAGGGTGAGAAAGAGTCAACACAGGGATCCAATATCCTGCTAGACTCAGTCAAAGAAGTAAAACGTCCAGGTGTGTTTCGGACTCTGAGAAGCACAAAGGGAAGGAGGGTCACCCAGTCTTTACCGCCAGTCTCAATAACTAATTTAGTTAGGGTCTGGGCATGACGCAGGTGCACGTAGATCAGATCTCTGGCTGGAACTGGTGAGATGTCCTTGGGATATCCAGCTCGTTCACTGTAACCAGTTGTGACCAGACTTTTTTCTGTATCACCTGCAAGCCCTTTTAACTTAGCATACAGAGCATTATTAACAACATAGGTTTAAACACATCATTTGAGACTATGATGGGCATAGGAGTTTCATAAAGGATCTTAAACAGAGTAAAACTGAATCAAGAGATAGGACATAGGGAAGGAACACCAAGTCCATGCCAGTCTCCACGATTAATTTTGTCAAGGTCCGTCTTAGAGTTTTAAACTAATTTTTATCTATCCTGAGCTCTGAGGTCTATACACACAATGTAATTTTTATTTGACCTCTAAATGCTTGGCCACACCCTGACTTACCTGGGCAACTATTGCTTTTGGCACTCTGAACCTTGGAAAAAAAATTTTCTTTAATAGTCTTCTTGATGACTATGTGAGCAGTATCATTTATCCATATTGAGAACGTCTTTTTCTGCAGATGTCAACAGCTTTCTTTGTCTGCATATTGTTCCATACAGTGGCAAAAGCATACCCGCTGTCAGTGTCATTTATAAAGCTTGTATCAAAACCACAAGTTCAGCTTTTTGGGCTGAAGTCTCTTTAGGGAAGCTGCTGGCCTAGATCACCTGCTTTTTGTCCACTGCTGCACTGCTGTCCCCGCCTTCCGCTTACCTTTAACCATGAGGCTACTGCCATCCGTGTAGGGTAAAAGGCTTAGTCAGATCTGGCAAAGCCAGAGCGGGGGCTGCAAGCAAGGCTGCCTTTATGCTGTCAAAGGCTTTTTGGTGTTCCTCAGTCCAGGTGAATGGGACTTTTTCTTTAGTCCAGAATCTGCAAAAGCCCACCGTTCCCAGAAACTCACGTGGCGCGGGGTGGTGGGGGTTGGGATCAGCATCACAGCCTTTTCCTTGGCTTCGGTGAGCCACCGCTTTCCGTCGTCGGCACCTCGGTACGACATAGCTGAGCTTTCTTAGCCGATACCCGATATCCCAACTCACCCAGTTCATTCAGGAGCTTCTAGGAGGGCCAGAATTTTTTCTTTGTCTTTGATGTCTCTGCCTTCAGCCAACCGCAGGGCTTGGGTTAGCGCCAGGAGTTCAGCCTTCTGAGCCAAAGTTCCTTCGATGAGTAGGTGAAGACTCAGCAGGTTAGCAGGGGAAGCGAAGGTAACAAAATGCTCTAATAATGTGTCCATCAGCCAGGGAAACAATTGAATCATGTGTCCCTGACCAGAAGCCACTATATGCAGACAAGCAGGCCATCCCTCAGTCACCAGGTCTAATTTTTCAAGTGCCACTGGTCTTTTAGGGTCCCAATTTCTGAGTAAGAACCTCTTTGGCAATACTTTTGTTCTCAGTCACATTTAGGAGTCCCAAAGTTGGGGACAACATTAGGGCAGTCTCAATAGCATCTAAGGCCATCCAAGGTTGTTCTTTATTTCTTATACGAAGGGCTGTTCATCTTTTTAATTCAGCAAAACCTGGAATCCACAGTCTGCAAAGGCCTGCAGTGTCCAGGAACCTTTTAAACTTGCTTTGCATTGGTTAGTGGAGGAATATGAAAACACAGTCTCTTTTAAGGACTCAGCTTCTGTGTTAGCACCCCTTCTGCTATCTCTTTACTTTCAGCCACAAACAGGTGAAGGGTTTTGTCTTGAGGGGGGGCTCTTCTTCTTTTTGTTAGGACAGTAAACACTTTGATCTTTAGCCAAAGGCTTGCTTTTGTTGCCAGGTACTAAGTTTTCTAGTCTCCCTGACTTTTGTGACCAGCATTTCATTTCTCTTATCTTTTTTTGAAAATTTTCTGGCTCCTTATTTCTTACAGATCATCTCTAAGTGCTAGTATTATTAGCAAGTATCACTGTGCTAAGTTCTAATCTTTGTCATTTATCTCTCTTTGCTCCTGTTTCTTAACTGCAATGGATCTAATTATTACATCTATATTCTGTCACTTAACTTTTGTAACTTTTCATAACCTAGGTCAGATTAATGGGACATTTTCTAGTCCCACAGACATGAGACCCTCAACAGAGCCTGGCAGTCAGGTGCTCCTTACCTTGTATGTCTCCCTCACCGGAGCTTAGAACAAACTCACACAGCTCAGGGCAGTGCCTGAGAAGAGAAAACACATGGGGCAGAGAAGGGAGTGCAGTTTTCACATCAGACCACTGATATTTCAAAATGAACACAATTTTTTTTCTCTGTTAACAAGAGACAGGATACAGGGGGCAGGAGAATGAGCCTTTCTCCCACCCAAGAGGCAGGCAAAGGCTGAAAACAAACCCTTTGATGCGAAGAGCCCAGAGCGGAGTCTCCGCTACGCGCCGGAATGCGGCGTAAACTCCTGGGAGTGGCAAACAAACGCTGGCAGGCAGGCAGAGGCAGCAATTTAACTATTTAACTACCTGATAGACGCCCTGTGCTCTCTGCACTGTCTTTGGGGAGGGAGCACGCAGCCAGGCAGGCACAAGGGAGTGCGGGCAGACTCTGGGGGGGCCAAAGGAGGGACGGCGGCTGTAGTCGGCCCCTCCCCAGCTGTGGCAGGCTTCACGGCCACTCCGGGACCGGCAGGCGGGGGCCGGCAGGCCGCTGCACTCACTATCAGCATTTCACAACTCGGGGCACAGACAGCCTCTGCTTCTGCCGTGCCTGCAGAAGCCAGAACCTCAGCACCACTGCTGCTATCAAAGCCCTAACTGCGCCACCAAAGCCGGAAATCTTTAGCCCAGCTCTGCATTTCAGAGCTCTTTTGAGCAGCCTGGGGCTCCCCAGCCGAGTGCGGACCGTGTGCTGCGTTTGTCGGCCGGTGGCAGCTGGTCTTGCCCCTCGATGGCCCCGCAGCCAGGCTGGCCGGCGCTGCCCGCCCGCTGCGAGCCGCTGGCACTGCCTCGCCGAGAGCGCAGTGGGCAAGACCGGCCTGATGGTTCTTTTTTCTCTTTTTTTCCTTTTTTAAAACCATTGCTGACAAATTTTGTCCTGACGTCAGTCCAAGTCTACAGTCGACAAAGGGTTAACACACACACACACACACACAGTCTTGTCATGTGGCCACAAACAAGCACACTCGTCCACGCTTGGACTTACACAACCAGCCAAACACTTTTTTCTGACGGGGTCGGATTCCACATTCACTCCCGCTCTGGCAGAGAGAACACTCTCTCCCTTTCACTCTGCCAGGCAACAGCCAGGTCTTTTTGACTGTTCTGTACCCTGGGCACTCCTTCCAGGGTCTCCCTTGGAACATCTCTCTTGGGGTGCGGACCGTGAGGCCATAGACAGTCGTCCTCCCACAGCCACTGCCAGAATAAACCCACAATCTCAGAATACACAAATGCAGCAGTTCCACACCTACACACCCAGCAGACTGTCCCATTTCTAGAATAATTTACAAGAGACACAACAAGAGTGGACACGACAAAAGCAGACACGAGACTGAGACAAAAAGAAAAAAACCAAAGCACGAGGTGGGACTCGAACCCACGATCTCGCGACCTGAAGCACGAGGTGGGACTCGAACCCACGATCTCGCACAGAGGGGTCCACTAAGCGTCCTTAGTCCTCCCCTATCTCACCTGGGACGTCTCCCAGGGGCAGATCGGACGGTGGGCACCTGGGCACGTCTGCTCCTTACCCACTTCGCATTCCCTCCCGGAGTGCGATCTCTGGTGCTCCTACTGAGCACAGAGCGTCACGCAAAACCAGAACAGCGATCGCTCATACAGAATGGCCTTCCTGGCCTCTCAGAAATTAACAGAACACAGACACCAGACCAAAGCAGAACAGTAAATCTTACTTCTGAGCGGGTCCAGGACTTCTGGGTAAACGCGCTGATTCCCGGCCAATGCACCAAATGAAAGACTCCAAAACTCCCAAAGGGAGGCACTTACTCAAGCCTCGGGTCAGCCGCGCACCCAAGAAGACACTGAGACCGAACTTAAGATGTATAGAGAGTAAGATTTAATATAGCAATGACAAGAAAGAACATAAAAAGCACATATACCAGATATCTGGGGTCGAAACTCGCAGAGGAGATTCGGCAATTAGCCCAAACTTTTCACAAGCTTTTATAGGAAATAGTCAGGTAAAAAGTACAAGTTTTACGTCACCAAGGTGTTCTGCCAAGGGGCTTTACATAACCAAGGGGTCGTGTCCTATATTTTGGCAATGTACTCGATCTATTGGAACATTCTGGGACAGTACCAGGAGGCCCCTATCTCAAAAATGTTCTTGGCATAGTCTTCAGTTGGGAGGGGTAGGACTAGGTTTTTTCCAGGAGACCCCTTATCTAAAAAATGTTCCTGGAGCAGTTTCCAATTGGGAGGGGGTACCTTGGGGTAAAAAGTTCAGGAGTGCTCCGGGAACTATCTCTGGATGGGAGGGGTAAGAGAACTCTGAGCTGAAGAGTTCATGGAGAGTTCAGGTGTCCAGTAATTAACTCTTTCACCAGGGCGGTAGAGAAGGTAACTTACAAGGTAATTTGCTCAGGTGACAGGAGGGAGAATTCAGTCTCAACAGCTCCTAAGTTGGCTTTATCCCAGTTCCTGCAATGGGATGCCTGGGTAAGGGTATATAGCTCAGTGGAAGAATATGTATTTAGGATATAGTCTTGAGATCTTGGGTCCTATCCCCAATACTATACCCCCAAGAAGGGAATTTGTCCAAAGGCTTTAAGATAACCTCAGGCTGGACTGAAGAGCCAGAGACTGTCCAAGAATGGGGCTTTGACCTCTTTGGGTTAAGGAAAGCTGACTCTGTACTGGAACTGGAACCCAGGGCCGCCACATGCTAAGGTTTATTACACCCACAGATACAATCTTAGGGTTGGTGGTTGGGCAAGTTTTTTGTTTCTCTTTTTAAAGACTTTATTTTATGAGAATGTTTTGCCTACATATATATGTGTGTGTACTCCATGCATACCTGGTGCCCTTAGGGTCCAGAAGAAGGTATTAAATCTCCTGGTACTAAATTTTGTGGGGGGGTGGCGGAGTGGGGGGAGGGTTTGAGACAAGTTTTTACTAGGTAATCCAGGCTGACCTTGAACTTTGGATCTTAGTGCTTCAGCCTCCTAGGTGCTGGAGTTAAAAGGCCCACTCTTTTTAAGGTGCACATACACTGATAGTATCTTAGTTCTATTGCTGTGACTGAGGCAACTCATAAAAGGAAGCATTTAATTTGGGGAGTTTACTTACAGTTTCAGAAGCTAAGCCCGCATCGTGACTAGAGGCATGGTGACATTCAGGCAGGCACCAGAACAGAAGCTGAGAGATACATCCTGATCTGGAGGGAGGCGGGGAGGGAAAAAGGAGGGGGAGAAGTAAGGGGAAATAAAGGAGAGATGGACAGACAGACAGACTGACTGACTGTGCTTTGGCATGGGCTTTTGAAACCTCAAAGTCCACTCCAAAGACACACCTCCCCCAACAAGGCCACACCTCCTAATCCTTCTCAAACAGTGCCATTTCTGGTAACTAAGTGTCTTAGTTAGGGTTTTACTGCTGTGAACAGACACCATGACCAAGGCAAGTCTTATAAAAAACAACATTAAATTGGGGCTGGCTTACAGGTTCAGAGGTTCAGTCCATTATCATCAAGGTGGGAGCATGGCAGTATCCAGGCAGGCATGGCACAGGAGGAGCTGAGAGTTCTATGTCTTCATCCAAAGCCTGCTAGTGGAAGACTGACTTCCAGGCAACTAGGGTGAGGATCTTATACCCACACCCACAGTGACACACCCATTCCAACCAGGTCACACCTATTCCAACAAGGCCACACCTTCAGATGTGCCACTCCCTGGTCCAAGGATATACAAACCATCACACTAAGCATTCAGATAATGAGTCTGTGTGGGCCATTCCCATTCAAGCCATCAAAGTTATCAAAGGGAATGACTTCTAAGGCCTGATTTTTAAAGTAGTTTTGTGTATTGTAAGCAAAATGAAAACCAGCACGGGTATTTCCTGTAGACAAAGTTTCTCCAAAAAGAAGCAGAGCAGAGAATAGACTCTTATCGATCCATCTTCACCCTTCTGGCTCAGTATATCTGGCAGACTTTTCTGTAAAGCAGGAAATATAAAGGACTGCTTACCCTGTCTTGGCAAAGCTAAGCAGTCGACTTCCCTATGCCTCCTTTGTCTGGTTTGGACAGCATGCTGTCAGCGGTTAAAGCAGGGCAGCTTCTTATCCAGTGGCCAGCTTGCTACATGTGAAGCAAACTCCATAGGGAGGTTCTTTAATACTTATCTTCCTTGAAGTAGAAATGGGGGTGCTGCCAGAAGTAGACCTGTCTCATTGTCATGAAAACCTTTCAATGATAAAACATCTTTAAATGTCATATTCTCTGGATTTCTGAGGTTTTTGAAGACCATCTATGTAAACACAACTTTTATTCTCCTATAAGTAATTATTGTCTCTAAAGATTATTGCCTCTGTCTGCTAACCTCTGCCTCTTCTGCCTAGCCCTGGAAGCTTCTAGCCTCCATACAATCTTATCAAGACCTAGAATATTTTCAGCCTCTGAGACTTACTGCTGAATAAGCTTCCTAATTCTTTCTGAACTCTTGCTGGCTGGTCAACTCAACTGTTTTTGGCTCAAAACTCTTCTCAAAGTTGACTGATTCAATCTGGTTTCTTTTGCTTTCTCCTGAATTGCTCTGCTTGACCTTAAACTAACTCTGGCAGTCTATTCTAAAGTTCTGGATCCTTGTCATTCTCTGCCTCCTTCTGTCTTCAACTGTATCTAGCTCGCACGTGCTCACTCGCTCTCTGCAACCTGTCTCTGCACAACTGTCCCAGTAAAACTGCCTCCTCTCTGTCTCCCTGTAAGTAGCTTCCCTTTCCTCTTTCTTCTCATGAGAGTTAGGCATAATCTATTCCATCAAATCTGTCTCTGATTCATCACTTTGTCTGCCACTCAATTAGACATCACTTTCAAACTTGGGTGCTTCCTTCGACAAATTAACTTGACCTTGAATGTTTGGGATTAAAGGTGTGGACATGTCTGTATTCCAGCCCAGAGATTAAATGTGTGTGCTAAGGCTGAACCATACCTCAACTTAAAACAGAGTTGTTGGTTTTTTGGTTTTTGGGTTTTTTTGATTTTCTGAGACAGGGTTTCTCTGTGTAGCCCTGGCTGTCCTGGAACTCACTCTGTAGACCAGGCTGTCCTCAAACTCAGAAAGCCGCTTGCTTCTGCCTCCCAATGTGCTGGGATTAAAGGCGTGCACCACCACTGCCCATCTTAAAAACAAGCTTTAACAGTAAACAACACAATCTTAGGTTTCACAGTCTGATCAAATATTCTGCAACATTTCTCTCTTAACATTGTATAAGTGCAATACCTTAAACAAAAGTTGAAAAATAATACATAGTATGTTGTAACAAATATAATCCTAATCTGTATCAATATACAAAGATCTATACCAGTGTATGATGCAGTAAATGTTATTTAGGGGTTTTTACCCCACCTTTAATCATTTAGTTCCCAAGTAAAAGACAAAACTTTTATATTTATAATAAACCTTAAAGCATTAGAGCTAAGTAGATATCAATCCTCTATGCTATTTTGTCTATTTTTTCATCAATAATCTTAAAATATCATTTGCCATATTCTGCCTGGGCCACTCTAACTGGCTGACCCTCATGGACATGAGCTTATGATCCACCTACCCCATGGCACCTTCTTCCTTCTCCCCTCTTTCTTTCATGGTCTGTGCCTTAGACCCCAAGCCTAGGAATGGAAGCGCTGCCAACCTCTCTTCTGCCCAACTACAGGTATCTTTATTCAACCAGTAGTTTTAAATAAAGGAGCAAGGTTTGCAACCACAGAAGTTGGCATATGTGAGAATTCACTCATCTTGAGGCACCTAGACCTTGGGATACAGAATTTAGCATGACAGTGCATAGCAACAGACCAAACCTCAACAAATGTAACCAAGTATAACCTTAAATTTGTGTCAGTATACAAAGATCTATACCAATGTAAGATTTTTATTTTTTTGCTTGTAGCAGCTTTATAGTTTAAGAGTATATTCAACAATCTATCCTTTATTCCTTATTCCTATTCTCCTTTTTCTTTTCATCCCTTCTCCCGCCTTTCCCCCAAACAAAAAGATAGGGAACAAAAAGGAAAGAGCAAAGAAAAAGGAATCCCTGGCTCTAACCTCCCTCATTTTGTTTTCTCCCTGATCGAGACTATAACAACTTGTAACCACCCCCTCAAGTGATGACAAATGTCCATCATCCGTTGAGCAACCAGAAGCGTCCATCCCACCTCTTGGGAATGAAAGCATCACTCTTAAAGTTGCTTCCTGCTGGTTTGGGGCATCATTTTCCTTTTGGGGGCCCCCTAAAAATTGGGGTATGGGTCACTTTTAAGAAAGCTAGCTGTAGCATTTGCTATATAGTTTATAGTACTTATGGTACTGTTTGGCACTGAGAAAATTCAGGGCTTATTAGCCTTTCGTTACCCCACCTAAGCTCCAGGAACGGACAAGCTACCAGCCCCCACTCAGCTTCCCTTGAGTCCATGGATAAAAGACTCAGACAGTTGTTCCTTTCAACTTGCCTTTGACACGATTGCTGGACGATACTGTCTCCCACCTGGAAAAGCAAGCATGCCCTTAACAATATTCTTATCTCTGTGCCTCCCACCTGCCCTAAACTTTAATTGGCAAGACACATTTAGTCCCTTCCCAACATCCCTGACCACCTGCCTATAGGAGCTACCGGCCTCAGGCCCCCACTCCTCCCAAGACCTCACATGGCTGCCAAAACATGGCGAACCCTCCCTTCCTTGCATCTGTCTCTCTCTTCTTTCCCTCCAGGGCCCCAGAAGTCCCACCTATTCCTTCCACCCAGCAGTTAGCCCATGGCTTTCTCTACTAACAGATCAAAAACCAATTAGGGAACAGGACCTTAGCATCAGAACCCCACCCCCACCCCCAGGCAGCTCTGAAGAAAACACAGCTCTGGAGGGCAACCATGAGAGGCGTGCTCAGGGGAGAGCTTCCAGGATCAGGCACTGAAGAGGCTTCTCCAGGAATACACGTGTGCTTGTCCATGGAGGGCTGCTTCTCCTCTGGCTCAAGATGTCTTCTCACATGAGGCTCATTTTGTTTTATCCATCCATTTTAGGCCAAGAGACCCTGGCATCAAAGCAGGAACCCACCACGGATCACACGGACTCCATGGTGAGAGCAAGGGTATAGATGGGTAGGGCCCTCAGCCAGGGCTCAGTGTTAAACCCACCAAGTAAGAGTGAAGATCATCATTCAGATTCTCTGGTCAAATTATGCAAGCTTCATTTCTCTCAGACAGGGCTGCCCCCTTCAGCAGGGTTCAAGAAAATATCACTGAATGTAGACAGTGGGGCTTATGCAGCCCCCGAAAAAGTGGGTCTTCGAGGATCGAAGGACGTCCAGAGGAATTTTGGTTACAGAGGAACTTGGCTGAACATTTCAGAAATTATTTGGCACAACATCTAACTTGGGGGGAGGAGGGGTGGAGGTTAGGGTATAGGGTGTGGAACATGTCAAATTCCAGAAAATGAGTCAAGACCTGGTCAAATCCAAGTTTTACAAAGAGCAAGAATTAACTTATATTGACCTTTAACAAGGTGTCTTTTAATCTTAAGATGGAATCAGGCTAGCCCATCACCCAAGCGGGATCCAAGGCCTCTGCTTTGTGCTTCGCAGAGATGCTAAGATGCTTTCCTTTGGATGTCCCTGATAATAGTAGAGAGAAATGGTCTGTGTACTTACAGCATATTTTACTTGGAAGGTGGTTTTTAATCCTCTCAGGTAGCTGTAAGTGAATGTGAACTGAAAACACATTCACAGAATGGGGCTGCGGGGAGGGCTCAGTTAGCAAAGTGCCGGCCACACAGCATGAAGACCTTGGTTCAGATCCTCAGCACCCAGGTAAAAGCTGGGTGGTAGAGGAGAGGAAACAGGTGGATCTCTGGAGCTCATTGCCCAGCCAGCCTAACCAGCTGCTTAACTTAGGGACCCTGTCTCAGCAACTAAATTGGAGATGGACATTTGAGATGGAGGAGCAGGTAAAGGGTCTTGCCACCAAGCCTGATAACCTGGACTGGGTCCTTCACTTTGTCCTCTGACCTCCACAGAGTGGTATAAATTCTCCCCTTCCCTACAAGTAAGTAAATAAATGGTTGTTTTGTTTTGTTTTGTTTTTTTTAAATAGTAGAGAGCTATTGAGATGACTCAGTAGGTAAAAGTCCTTGTTGCAAGTCTCACAAACAAGTTTGATCCCAGAACCCAAGTGATGGCAGGAAAACACCAGTTCCCCAAGTCACCCTCTGGCCTCCACACATCTCACGTGCATGCACACATGTCTGCACATGCACATTAGATTTTTTTTTTTTTAATGTTTTAGGTTGGAGGGGGAGGGTGGTCAGAGGCTTAAGATGGCTGGTCGGTGGATTAAGGTCCTTGCCACACAAGCACTGAATTTGATCCCTGGAAGGGAAAGGTGGATGAAAAGAATCCACTCCAGAGTTGTCCCATGAGCTCTACCTATGTGCCATGCCGTGCAACAATAAAATCATTTTTAAAGGTAGAAAGCAAACTCTACCTCTCTGAACTCCACAAGAATTTATAACTGCATGTATGTGTGCATATGCCACAGATGTACAAACACACACACACACACACGGGGCAGGGGGTGGAGGTGAGAGAGAAACCCATATAATAGAAATCTGGGGATATGACTCAGGAGTATAGTGCTTACCTAGTATGCCTGACATCTAAGGTTGACTGCCAGCACTTCAGACACACCACGCATGCATGTGTGTGTACACACAAAAACTTTTGATGGGCAGAGCCTGTATAGAGACTGTCTGATTTCCCTCTTCTGCACTTCACCAAATCTTTTCCCTATTCCGTTGCTGAGAACTCCGTAATGCCAAGCCTGTTTGAATTCATAGTTTCCTTTTGGTTCTTTCCCTATAGAAAGGTAGATTATTCGAGGCATAACGGCTCCCCAACTTGTCTCATCTTGTCCCCAAGGAAGATCAGTTATCACGGTGCCAGCCAAGAGAGCCAAGGCTTGCTTCTGAGTTTGCTGTGACTTGGCTCCTGAGGTCTGTGCAGTACAGAGCACACTGTAAATTTGATAAATTTGATACCTCAAGGAGCGAGCCTGTAGTAAGAAAGCAAGCTTCTTGGGACTGGACTGCTGAGACTGCCGGGATAAAGGATGGGTTATTGGATTAGATGTAGGGAATCTCACTGCGCTAGATAAAGGAGTCTATGGCAAAGAGAAACAGTTCCTAAGAGCAGTGCCCATTCAGAATCTGGCTCTCCAGTGGCCTGGGATCAGCGCTTCAGATCAGTCATGAACGGAAAGGATGATAGCCACCATCTAATTCATGTCTGTCTGTCTGTCTGTCTGTGTGTTTATCTAATCTATGTGTCTGTCTCTCTGTGTCTCTTTGTGTGTGTGTGTGTGTGTGTGCGCGCGCGTGCTCATGCACACACATCTCCCATCCCCCCTCTCCTTTCTTACCTCTCTTACCTCTCTTACTTTTGAAATAGGGTCTCACTACATAGTCTCCACCATCTTGGAACACACTAAGTAGGCCAAGCTGGCTTTGAACTCAGAGATCTCCATCTGTCTCTGCCTCCCAAGTGTTGGGACTAAGGCTTGTGCCACCACACCCAGCTCAACTCTGTGTATATTCTTTACTCTTAGCTGCTGCTCGAAACTTTGAAAGACGAACTGAAGGTTTTCAATGAAACCGCCAAGAAACAGATGGAGGAGCTACAGGTAAAGGCCGACACACCCATGGCAGCACCTGCCATTTCACCACAGCGTAGGGATTCGGGGAAATCGTTCTTCCTACTCTTCCCTTTTAGAGTATGCTCTGCCTACGTGTGCACATGTACAGACTGTGACAGTGTCCATGGAGGTTAGAGCTGGGTTACAGGCAGTTGTGAGCCTCCGTGTTAGGCACTGCAAGCTGAACCTGGGTCAGCTTTGCAGGAGCAGCCATTGAACTGCTGAGACACCTCTCTGGTTTATCCTTCCTTCCTCTTTTCTTTTTCCCTGTCCCAGAGATCCAGCCCCAGTATGATCCTCTTCATGGGGATTATAGGCGTGAGCCACCATGCTTGGCTTGCTTTTTATTTACTTATTTTTTTAACATTTATTTTTACTTCTGTGTCTCTGTGAATGTATGTCATGTATGCGCAGGTACCCATGGGAGACATAAGATGACTTCAGACGCCTTAGAGCTAGTCATAGACATTGGTAAGGTACCTGCCACGGGTACTAAAAACTGAACTTTAGTCGTCTGAAGGAGCAAGGGATAGTCAACTGCAAAGACATCTCCAGTTCCCCTGCCTTCCTATTACAGTTCGGTGTGAATGTATGTGGGTGCATAGTGCGTCCATGCCCCAGTTCATGGGACTCAAACTCAGGTTATTAGGCTTGGTGGCAGGCACCTTTACCCTTGGAGCGATTTCACCTGCCCCCATCCCCCCATCCTTGCCTGGATCATGTTTGGCTTGTGTGTGTACGTGTGTGTGTGTGTGTACGTGTGTGTGTGTGTGTGTGTGTGACTGCCCCTGCCTCCAAGAACTGCAGAGCTGAGAGCCAACCCACTCCCTACCATGGTTGCAGTTCTGGGAATACAAACCCCCAAGTCAGGAGTGGCCCTCACCATGTTATGACTTTGCTCCTTGGGGAGGAAGAGGCTGAGGGGAAAGGGACGGCTCCTACAGTCCTGAGTTGGGGACAAAGATGGAGAAGGGGGGACATCAAATGACCAGGGCTCCCTGCCCGGGTAGGGCTGACTCGGGTCAGCAGCCACGGAGCAACAAGGATCAACTCTCTAGGGATATAATAAATAACACACTCCTAGATCAGACTAGGTTAAGGCTCAACTCCCTCCTTCCATTCTGGAGGAGTCCAAGACAGAGACTACACTCCAGTCTGGGCTCCCTGCAAGCAGCCCATCAGAGCTCACCACGATTGACGTCCCAATCGATGGAACCATTCACATAGCTGGGCAAAAAGGATGAAGGCAAGGGTCTGCCTAGGGTTGAGGTCGGGGTGGGAACAGGGCCAGGGCGCCCAGCAGGGACAACAACAGCTGGTACGACTTGGGGTAAGGTGGGTAAGTCCCACATGTGCCATAGAAGGCAGCCCATAGCACCGGGCCCAGTATACTTGTTTGTTTTTAATGAACTATTTTGAAATAATTTTAGATTTATAGAAGAGTTACATATCTAATATAGAAAATTCAGTTTCCCTAGGATAATACCTCACGCTGTCCTCACACGTCCTCGCGCTGTCCTCACTGGCATGCCATTGGTAACTAAAGTCCCAGACTTAGTACTGAATCCCTTTTTTTTTTTTTTTTTTTAGATGCTTTTCTTTCACAAATTCGTTCTATGTTCCTGAGGACCCTAGAAAGGTTCCTGGGGATAAAACCATTGCAAGGCCCAGGGGAGCAAAGTCTCCACACCTCCCATGGGCCACACCACAGTGTGCTCAGAGAGCTGAGACTGAAATCCATGCTAAAAAGCTCTTCTCAGGAGACCTGAGCAAACTGTCCAGATTGTAGGGCTAGAGGGACAGTCAGCGGTTGAGAGTGCTTGCTGTTCCTGCAAAGGCCCCAAGTTCTACACTCTGTAGCTCATGCCTTCATAACTCCAGCTCTAGGGATCTGATGCCCTTTTGTTTCTCTCCTCTCCATGGATATCCAAGGGTATCCACACACACACACACACACACACACACACACACACACACAAATGAACAAGAAAAGATAATTTAAAAGCCAGGCACGGTAGCACACACCTTCTATCACAGAGGCAGGGGTCTGCGTAAGTTGAAGCCTGATCTACATGGTGAGATTCTTGGACTCCTTTAGATTGTCAGACAAACGGTGGGGCAGGAGACACAGCCGGTTTCATTGTTCCAGTTTAAATACAGAGTGGGGAAATTCCCCGAGCCAGCACAGATAAATTTTAAGGTGGGAAGTAAGATGCTGTCTGGTACTGGGGTCATCCCCCTCTATGTAGCACGGGTCTAGTGGTCTGGTCCAGGTGCTGTCTTTCTTATAAGAGTTTTATTATGGGTTTCCCTCTGGGATGATTTCCCTTTCAGGCCTTGAAGGTGAAGTTGAAGCTGAAAGAAGAGGAGAGTGTCCAGTTCCTGGAACAGCAAACCTTATGTAAGGACGAAGCCAGTGACTTCACAATAATCCTAGAGGAAATGGAGCAGCTCTTAGAAATGTAACTCAAGGCAGGCGGCCGGACGGCTTCTTCCTGGATAAACCCTCGGCAGAGGCCACTTAGGATATCTTCAAGGACTTGCCATCCCTTAGGTAAAGACCTTCTGCAGCAGTTGATCCGATAAGGCCAGTTGATGCTGGGGTTCCTCCTTTAAGCAGATTGCCCCACCTTTTAGATGGCTCAGCTCTCCTGCAAGAGAGGAACCTGGGAGTTTGACTCCACTTCCTGTGCAGCAGAGAGAGCAGCAGCCCTTAGAACTAGGATACTAAACCAGCCGCCTTGGAGACTCTAGAGACTCGGAAACATGGGAAGAAAGCCCACACCACAACAGCACGTGCGCTGTGCGGGAGATGTGACTGTGAGCCATGCTGTCCCCTTGTCTCTCTGGTTGAGTTAAGTTTATGAACTTGAAATTCTTGAAGTTTTTTTGGCTTAATAAATGGGGTGGAGGTATACAAAGCAACACCTACCTAAAACTACACCTAGAGCTTTTGAAATAAATGTTTCTATGAATATTAATATTCTGACTAACACTAGGGAATGAAAGTAACCTCTTTAACCCAGTGTGGTGGCTCATCTATAACAATCATAGGACTTGGGAGGCTGAGGCAGGAGAATTATCTTGAGTTAGAGGATAGCCTAGGCTGCAGAAATCCTGTCTCAGAAAAGCAAGGAAGATGTTGGGGATTAGGAAATTGCCACACAAACCATATGTACACCAATCTCAGTTAAGCAAGAATAGTTTTGTGAACGCACATTATAATATGGAAGTCCAGGTCCATGAGAAGGAAAAGCCCAACTGTGGCACCAGTCTGCTCTCAGAGTAGGCTTTCTATAGGAAAAACCAGGTTTAAAGGTCAAGGAGAGGAGCCGCTGGCTTACTAGGTAAAGTATTGTTAGCTAACCTTTAAGCCGATTGGTCCTGAGTGAGGTAAGAAAGATGGTGGTCAGGCGGTGAACAAGGGAATTTCAGAACACTGAGATAACTGGGTACAAGTGATTTAATCACATTGTTTTTGCTTATTAGTAGCATTTTTCAGTGTCAGTTACACTAATCACTATGACCTTAATTTCACCTTGTGACTAACATGGAGCCTGAATGCAAATGGCTACAGTTGTGTTAAAAGGAACAGGCCTCAACAGGAGGAGGAAGGATTAAGCGGTGTTTCGTCTAGATCTGTGAGTTGAGCATACTGGCATAAGTCCAGGGTACTGTGACCTGCCTTTCCCTCCGTCCGCTCCGTGCCTGTGACAAGGCCTCCTGCCTTCCAGGATTGTCGGTTCTTCCACATTCGTAGCTGTGTGTGCCATGCTCTATTCACCATGTTGGTGGCCAGATGCCTGTGTTCTGTCTGTATATCTGCAGCTTATCTGTCAGAGCCAACCCAGAGCCTGGTGCAACAGGCTTTCCCCATTGGGATCACCAAAATGCAGCCATTCTCCTCCTCCTCTCTCCTGAAACACAGCAGCCTTTGCTTTGGCCATCTCCCATTGCTTTTGAGCTTTCTGTTTTTCTTCACCAAACTTGCCTAATGTCTCCTTCAAAATCACTAAGGCTGCCCAGAGTCCCCAATGAAGCCGAGTAATGTCCCATACTTAACTTTCTTTCTTTTATTTTTTCAAATGTATAAAATGGTTTATAAGGTGAAGGCACAACTAAGGGCCGTCACACAGTAGGTGAAGCATACCTACTTTATATAGGTTCACCATACACAAAATGGGACTCCAGGAGGAGTCCTATAGAGCACTGCATTCTGGCTTCCTGTGTGATACACATCTGCTCCTTTGACGTGTGATTCTTCGAAGATGAAGTCCTAGCAGAATAACTAGCAGAAGTCATATGAGGGAGTTGACAGTCACACAGTCTCATGGAGTGCACTGCGCTGCTGCTGTCCCATGCATGCAGGGGACTGAAGGACACTAGCAATAGGATCCACACGGGAGCGGGTGTCCCACCATCACGGAGCTGTCTTATGTGTCATAGTCCATTCTTATATATCTATCAAAACGTATACTGAACAATGACTTCTGGGTTGCAAAAGATTTTAACCTGCCTTCCATGCCTTTGTGTACACACACACACACACACACACACACACACACACACTCACTCACTCTCTACCTGTGCCAACTTTAAAGGGCCAAAATTGCTAAAACAACCTCAAATTGTTGATTATGTCATAAAGAGTATAAATATTCCCTCAGCATCCCTCTCTCTGCCCAGATCTGCCTTCCACTTCTTGCCCAGCTATTGCCTGTCAGCTCTTTATTAGAAGCAGTTAGATACAATTCTAGATTGCCTTAGGCATGTGAGGAAGAATTACAAAATAGACAGGTGATGAGTCACAGACATAACAATACTAAGATGCTGCCAGCATTTAGCTCTGCTCATACATGGTGGCCTCAAACTCAAAGATCCTCCTGCCTCTGCCTGGGATTAAAGGTGTGCAGCACCATACCTGGTCTCACTCTTATTCTTCAATTAACATACAAAACAATGACCTCACTTTGATATTTTCATGTATCTCATGTTTTAAATTTTGTAATGTATATATATATATATATATATATATATATATATATATATCCAATTCTATTTTGCATAAAATGGGATGAATCTAACCAATCAACATATGACTTAGACCATGTGGAAAGGGACTCACCAAACGTGTAAGAACACACAGGCATTATTTCTCTTAAGCTTACATAACTGACTCTGCTTTTCCACTGCACTGGTTTTAGAATTTACACATATCCATTGGTGTCTTATCTCTGTCACAGAACATAGAGGGCAGAGTAGGTTGGTCAAAACAAACTCCTAGAAGGCTTTCTGCTGTCCGTTCTTCCAGCCAGAGATCTGTGAATGTGCAGGAATCACACTCACTGGCCCCAACCATCATCCTTTATAAGTAAATCATCCTGGCGTCAACACAGGGCAAAGTTGAAAGGGACGTGGAGCGGTAATGCTTTACTGAGACCTGCTACCTGCCAGCTACCGCACCTGTAGCCCAGTACTCTGCCGCCTTATAGCCCAGGCTTTCCCACTGGGTTTTTCCAGCTTTGCCTCCAACCACAGTCCTGACTGAGCATGCCCACTGCCTTCCCCTGTGTATATATCACTTTGGCGCTTACACTCAGATTAAACCATCTTTAAAACGACACTTCAAAAAACTTCTCATGAACTTTCAGGGCTTGAGGGGTGGGAGAGATGCAAGTATTCACTGGTAAAGTATGTGTTCAGTATGCACAAAGCCCTGGAATCGATCCCCAGCAACCCACACACCGTTTTCCCTTATAAACCCAAATGAAACCTCTGATGAAAAAAGGAAAGATGCAGGAGGCCAGGCTAGGGATGTAGTTTAGTTGGTAAAATTCTTAATAACATACATGAAGCCCCAGGTTCAATCCCAAACATTGCATAAAATCAGGCTTAGCGGTGAGATCATGCATGCCGCTAATCCCAGGAGCTGGAGGCAGGAGGGCTGAGTTCAAGATCATGCTCAGCAGGGCTGGAGATGACACGGCAGTGAAGAGGCATCTTTCAGAAGACCAGTGTTCACTTCCAGCATCTGTCACACCAGTTCCAGGTGATCCAATGACCTCTTAGCCTCTGAGGAAACACACACAAATAAACTTTTGAAAAAAATGACCCTCAACTGCAGAGCAGGAGTACAGTGTCAGGGTTTTGTTTTTGTGGTTTTAAGGTTTTAAGAATTACAGGAGGCCATTGTTTCAAAACTATCTGAAAAGCCAGGTTAAAAATAGAGACTGCCCCACCCAGGGATCCATCCCATAAACAACCACCAAATCCAGACAGTGTTGCATATGTCAACAAGATTTGGTGACAGGACCCTGATATAGCTCTCTCTTGTGAGGCTATGCCAGTGCCTGGCAAATACAGAAGTGGATGCTCACAGTCATCTATTGGATTGAACACAGACCCCCAATGGAGGAGCTAAAGAAAGTACTCAAGGAGCTGAAGGGGTCTGCAACCCTATAGAAGGAACAAAAATATGAACTAACCAGTACCCCCAGAGCTGTGTCTCTAGCTGCATATGTAGCAGAGGATGGCCTAGTTGGCCATCAATGGGAGGAGAGGCCCTTGGTCTTGCAAAGATTATATGCCCCAGTGCAGGGGAATGCCAGGGCCAGGAAGCAGGAGTGGGTGGGTTGGAGAGCAGGAGGGGGGAGGGGTGGAGGAGGGTATAGAGGACTTTCAGAGAGGAAACTAGGAAAGAGGATAGCAATTGAAATGTAAATGAAGAAGATAATAAAAATCAAACGAGAATCAAAGTCACCAACATGAAACTAAAATGTCTATCTGCTCTTACAGATCTGAATTAAAGTGGTAACAGCCAAAATCTCCCAGACTTGCCTACTTGATAAAAAGTTTTGTCTTAATCCTTAACACAAAAGGAGCTAACAGGAAGCTAGCTTTCCTGAAGCAAGCATGTCCCCACCTTCCAAGGAAACCAGCCAGCCTGCTTTTCAAAGCCCTTCTCCATTTATAAAACCTCATAGAGAGCCACTGTGGATCCCTTGTAAGGTCTCCTGTCTTCCTCATGCAGCCCCAACAGTTCCCCACTGTAAGTGGCTCCCCACTGGAGTGGATTCTCCTGTCTTTGCATTGAGCACACCACCCCAACATCTTTGTGGTTTATGGGGTGCCAGTGTTCGTAGTTTGTACCAAAGTGAGCGTTTGCCTAGCATAGCCTATAATCTCAGCACCTGGGAAGTGGAAACAACAGAACCTAGGAGTTCAAAACCAGTCTGGGTCATGAGACCCATTCCCCCACCCACCCCCCAACAAAGACCTGAGGCGGGATAGAAAGACAAAAGGACATTTAGAGACTTGAGAAGAAGAAAGGAGCCTTTTTTCTAGGTGACAAAGGAAAGTGAGGTCCAGTGACTCTCAGCTTGCCTGCTGTGACTCTTTAATACTGCTCCTCATGTTGTGGAGACTCCCAGCCATAGAATTAGTTTGTTGCTACTTCATAACTAATTTTGTTACTGTTACAAATCATAATGTAAGTATGTTTTGCTATGGTCTTGGTAATCTCTGTGAAAGGGATAGTTGACACCTGTTGACCCACAGGTTGAGAATCAGTGTCCCACAGTTTCATGGAAGCTTTCTCTCCTTCCTGGGATGGGACTTTAACTCAGGAGTTAGGGGTACCAGAAGTCCATAGTCACACAAAACTTATACCCAACCACTGGAGGGAATCGGGACAGGCACTCGAAAAGGCAGGAAGTTGGAGGCAGGAGCTGATACAGCAGCTATGGAGGGGTACTGCTTCCTGGCTGGCTTCCCTATGGCTTGCTCAACCTGCCACCTTACAGAACCCTGGACCACCAGCCCTGGGATGGCACCACCCACAATGGGCTGGGCCCTCCCCCATTGATCACAAATTGAGAGAATGCCCTACAGCTGGATCTCATGGAGGCATTTCCTCAACTGAGGCTCCTTTCTCTGTGATGACTCTTAACTTGTGTCAAGTTGACACACAAAATCAGCCAGTACATGGAACATTTTGATAAAGCTTTGATAATAACCAAACACTTTTTAATCTTAGTTTTATTAAGATTCAGTTTCCCAAGGAGTTATATTGATTAAACACAGTTTTTACTAGACTTTATTTGGTAAATGTTACCAAGAGAAAAATCAATAAGAGAAATCTGTTGATTTCAATAACAATTTGTCATTATTGTGCTGAACTTTGCCTTTAGATATTTTAATGTCACTCATATACCGTCTCCAAGTCTCAGCTATCACATACCTTATATAACTTATTCAGACATTTCGTGACGTGTGTAGGCTTTCTAGCTTTGCTTTATTTTTCTTTTTCTGGAAGAATCTAGGATCTTTATCTTTAGGTTAAAGTCTTACCATTCAGAAATCCTTATTTACCAAAACTATCCTTATTCCTACATCCTTGTAACACTTTTTCTTCTACTTGCTGGCCCCCTTTTGTTTCATTTCCTTTTTTGGAATTATAAGACATAATAACAATGCATTTACCATCATATTAGAAGAGAGTTGAGTCCAAACTACATGGCTTAATATAAATTAAGATTATCTGTATATACATTGTTCATTTATAGGCCTTTTGTCTGAGTATAATTAATATATATATATATATACACACACACATATACACATATATAAGTACAATAAGTATAACTTATTAAGCAAAAGTACAATAAGTAAATAGCAAGTCACAGGTAGACAGCAAAGTATCAGATCAGCAGCCAACTGAGGAAACCCTGTTCAAACCATCATGCTGGTATTACCACTTGAGAGATGTCCAGGCAGAAGGCGCCTTGCATCTTCTCATTCGATGCATCCCATCATAGCTATTCCCATGACAGGCATTTTTATATGATGGGAAAACAATAGTAGCCTCTGTGGAAATGCTTTACCGTTTAGCTGTTCTCAAGGACACAGTGCGGCTTGGGCTGCTTGTTGTTCTTCCTGTTACAGGGCCAGGGGACACCCCCCCCCGACTTAGGACAAGTTTTGGAGGGCACTCTGGGGCAAATAAGCTCAGATCTGAAGTAGGGGTTGCCAAACTGTACACTGAGAGTCAACTTTTTAGTGAGCTTAAACAGCATCTGACAACTTAACAATATAATGTGTGCTCCACCTTGTAACTGTAGACCTGAAGAAGATAGTTGATAGCTACCTTTTCTGAGGGCCAATGCAACCAACCAGCTGCCAGCGACCCTCTGAGACTGCGAGCCAGTCCAGTTAAATGCTTTCCTTTATGAGTCGCCCTGCGAATGGTGTCTCCTCACAGCAACAGAACAGTATCTAAGACAGTCCCCTAGACTGTCAGTGACCCAGACCTTAAAACAGAAACATCTGATGTTTTCTGCACTCAAACCTAGCCTGAACTTAGATTGGAGGATGGAAAAAGTAGCCTCAGAGGGAAACATTGAACACAGCATTGTCTTTTTATATAGATCAGAGCACTCATGTATTAAAATCTTCAGGCTGCCCACTTCCACTTGTAAACACATGCCAGCTCTATATACAGGCTTTCAAACAGTTGGTCTGGTTGCCATGTACTCGTGACCTTATAAAATTTAAAGCTCTCAACGGGTTGAAGTGACGGAGGGAATGCCATTTTGTCTTCCACTCTGTGTCTACTCAGGCACTTTTCAAACCCTAACCCCTGAACACTCACATCCACCTTCACAGCACACTGGGGCTTTCTATGATCCTGGCCCAGATACACACACACACACACACACACACACACATACACACACACACACACACACGGACCAGGAAGGAGAAAGCTCCCCCAGGGACAACCTCACCTCATAACCATCATGAGGCAGCCTGGGCAAAGTGAGACGAGAAGAGTTCCATGCTGGCTCAGCAGAAATAACGTTGCTTAATGTTGAGATGGCTCTGCTCAAGGTGGGGAAAAGAAGGCAACAAAATACTCTAGAAAGGTTGGGCTCTCAGCTCTGACCAACATGGAGGGCACGGCATGAGGGCCTCATCCCAAGGGGCCCAGGAAGTTGCTCTTCTGAATGGAAGCATGAAGTGGAAATTTCTGGTTTCTTTGGAAACTCAGTTGTGTATCCTTACAGCAACTGCTGAGGTTTACAGCTTGTTTGTCTTGTTGTTTTTCTTTCAGACTGTAATAAACTGTCCTTGAACTTCCATTATTATTATTTATTATTATTTTTTTATTATTATTATTTTTTTCAGCAGCTTCTGGAAGCTGTCTTGTGAGAGGACATGTGATGCTTTGACTGGGCCGACACGAGAGAGGTGTGATGTTTGGAAAGAGTCTAAGTGGGAGGTTGCTCTTGCATTCTATGTTCGCTGGTCTTCACTTCGTAGGCAGAAACATGTCAACATTCCAGCTGATTCTGGCCGCTTCTGCTGACTCATGCTGATTTGTGGTTTCTGCTGAGTTGAGCCACAGCTCCTGATTCGTTTTTTGGTGTTTGCTATTGGACTGGCATCCTGACCACAAAGAGTGTAATCGCCCCATAGAGCTACATCTAAATGGGTCCACGACCATCTTTTCCTATTAACCTCCTTCCTTACCTCCGGTTGGTGGCCTAGAAGGGAACCTAGAACCTAAACAAAGTAGGTTTAGAAAAAGCTAAGCCTACAGGAGCACCGCACAAGAGACACACAGTTCTAAATAGGTGTTAACTATGTTTGACAGTGTTCGCTATTTCTGCTGAGCTAGCGTGGAGTCCACCAGAAGGCACTTGCCTAAGGTCCTGGAAGATGGTTGCCTGCGGAGTTCTCTCAAGAACTTCTTTAGGGTCCTTCA
Organism: Mus caroli; assembly: GCF_978045245.1. Taxonomy (NCBI): domain Eukaryota; kingdom Metazoa; phylum Chordata; class Mammalia; order Rodentia; family Muridae; genus Mus; species Mus caroli. Next base: position 61,496,757 of record NW_028227257.1, on the reverse strand, counting down.
TGATCACCACATCCTACTTGGGAAATTAGAGTCCCTTTGGGGTTCTTGTTAATATTAATAGAGAAGGAAGGAAGTTCAAGGACAGCTTATTACAGTTTGAAAGAAAAACAACAAGACAAACAAGCTGTAAACCTCAGCAGTTGCTGCGAGGAGGGAGGGAATGGAGAAAACCACAGCTTTTTTAGTTAGGAGCCAAGAAAGGTAGCAGGCGTGAGAGCTGAGAGCTCACATCTGGTTTGGTTCTATTTATCTTAAATTATTGTGTGTGTGCATGTTGCATGTGTTCCCACATAAGCCAGTCAGATCCCCTGGAACTGGAGTTACAAGTGGTTGTGAGCCACCTGATGTGGGTGCTGGGAATTGAACTCTGGTGTTCTGTAAGAGCAGCTTGTGAAACCTCAGATCTTGAACTGCCAGCGCAAAGCAGAAAGCATGAACTCTTGAAGCCCACCCTTACGTGACAGGTCCTCCAGCGAGAGCATTTGTTCTAAACCTCCCCAAACAGTGCCATCAAGTGGAGATCAAGTGTTCAAATACGTGAGCCTGTGGGGAAGCATTCTCATTCAACCCACCACAAGCTTCAAAGCCAGAGACAGGTTAGGGCCGAGGCTCCAGGTGGTAATGGTCCTGTTTCCATAGAAAGATGGAAGTCAAACAGCACAAAGCCTGCTAGTTTTTATTTATTCAGTTTTCTTTTCCTTGTTTGTTTGTGAGACAAGATCTCTATGTAGTCCTGACTTCCCTGGAACTAGCTATGTAGACCAGGCTGGCCTTGAACTCACAGATCTGCCAGCCTCTTGCCTCCCAAGGGCTGGGATTAAGGATGTGTTCAGCACGCCCAGCCTCCTGTAAGCTTTTAAACTGTATTTTATCCCACTATTTCCATCCTAAGCCATATAAGAGATGAATTGCCCAAAGGCTGGCCTTTAAGTCTCACCTCCTGCAGACTGCTCAAAGGCTGGCCCTTTAAGTCTCACCTCCTGCAGGAACCTACTCTGCAGCTGTCACAGAGGAGTGAGAGAGGTCTGTCTGACAGTGGCAGGAAGAGCTTGTCATAAGGTAAAAGGCCCCAGACCTTAGCACAACTGACCAACTCCGTTCCGCTTCACAGGTTTACAGTCAGGCTGTAGAACTCAGCAGGTAAACAGCAGCCAGCGCCGGCCAAAACCAAGACAACGACCCAATCCATCAAAGTCCACAGTTATGGGAAGGTCTCTAAAGGCAAAGTCCACAGTTATGGGAAAATCTCTAAATGCACAAACCTTGCTTCTTGGCTTCCCTGGTTCCACTTCTGGCTTAACAAGAACAGTTGTTCTTGTTAAGTGACTATGTTAACCTAGGACATGGTTCTTGTGCTTAAAAAAATCTCAGCCTGAGAAAGGCTTGGGCTACACTGGGATCCCAGACACCCAATGTAGTCCATGGCCAGCTAATGAAGACTTTCTTCTGGATTAAACCCATGTCCAAGCAGCCTTCACCGGTGTATACCCCACCCCCACGAGGATGCTTCACAGATAGCTAATAACAAGGCCTATGACTTTGTTCGCTTCGCCCCAGTCATCCATGGAAGTCCTTTAGTCTGTATCACAGCTTGATTTTTGATATGGACGTAATACCTCTAGTGTCGTTGTCAAGACTAACTTAGTGATTTCTACTATTAAAGTGTTGGTGGTTAATATTCTCCATTATCTAGGCCATCCTTACACAACTGAATCTAGCTGTCTACAGAAATAAGTCAAAGCCTGGGGGTTCTGCCCAGCTTCGGAGTGAGCAGCCCTAGTCCCACTTCCTGTGTCTCCACTACAAAGCAGGGCTACTCTGAGTCTGGCAGCCCAAGGGTTGGGGAAGAACTTATTAATGCGTTAACTTAGTAAATGCTGCTTATAGCATTGATTTACTAATCAGGCCCAGCGTAGTAGCACATATGGGAAACAACCAGCTAGGAAGCTAAGGCAGGAGGCTGAGACCAGCCAGGTTGCGTAGAAAGACCCTGTGTCAACAGAACGAAATTGCACCAAAAGAAAAGATCCCTGGCCTCTCCCATCCAGAGCCTGATAAAGGATCTGAGCAGCCACTTCAAGTTGGGGCTACAGATTTAATAGAATCCCACTATTTCCAAGAATGATGGTAACTGCCTTTTAGTTTTTGAGGAGTTGGTATTAGGATCTCTGATACAATTTTGGAAGACAGCTCTCTTCCCAGTATATGGAACTTGGCTGGGAAGAATTTATACTCTTGTAAATTTAAACTCTGTGTGTTTGCTAGCTGGAGAGATGGCTCAGCATCCAAGAGAACACTTACTTACCTTGCAAAGGACCTGGGTTCAGTTCCCGGCACCCACGGGTGGCTCCAACTCTGGTGGATCCAACTTGTCAACATGTAGTACACATACATACATTAAGGCATGCGCACCCACACACATTAAATAAATAAAGCTTTAAAAGAAAATAGAGACCACGACTGTATTAGTTTGTGGAGCCTTCTTTGAGAGGTCTCAGAAAAGAATATTATCTCATACTAAGTAAGGTCATGCTGAGAATAGGTCATCTAGATTACTCCATGTTGTAAAAAATAGTGGAGTTTCAGGCCACACCTTGTCCTCAGACCCTCCATTTTATAAGCAGCTTTAGACTTCACTTGAGGGTGGAAAATAATTGCATGCCTGGGTTGACATGTAAACACCACCACCTGCCCAGTATCACCCTTGCTGATAGATGACTTATTCCTGGGAATAGAATAGGGGCCACCCTGTAAACCTATCAGGTTGAGTTGGGACTGTAGGGACACCTGGAATGTTTAAAATCATAGAAGGGAAACTAAGATCAAGACTTTATCAGACTTGTCAGAATGACAAGAATGTAGCTTCCTCTCCTGGACCCCATAAAGTGTGGCTACGTAGTACAGCCCCGCCCCCACCGACTGTTCATCTGACACCTGGTGTGTAAGCAAGGACTGACAGTCGGAGAACCCCCCACTGTCGTCAAGGCTTCTGCTTGGCTGGGTTCCCACTGTTGACACAGCCTATTTCACTGTCCCTCCTGCTTGCCCATCTGGACCTGAACACACCATTCACCGTGTTCCAACCCAGTTCTAACCTTTCAGCTCGAAGCTGGACTCATTTCAAATAGGTAGGTGGATAGATAGATAATAGATACATAGGTAGATCTATAGCTATCTCTATCGATAGATAGGTCTTCCTATAAAGAGAGTTTTCCTGTGTTAATTGATAGTTAATATTAATAATTATGAATAGAATTTTTAAAACCTGCATTAGCCTCAGCCAGATTGCTAATGTAAGTGTAATTCTCTGGAAAATGTCTGTCATTGAAACCACTGCACTGTGGTTTGGGGGTTTGTTTGTTTGTTTGTTTTGTTTTTGTTACTTACTGGGCAGAGGAGACGATGTATTTTGGCTTAGAGTTTCATAGGGGCAAGAGTCCGTAATGGAGAGGAATAAAAGGCAGTAGGCAGGGAAGCATGCTTGCAGGAACAGGAAGCTGGATGGTCAAATTTCATCTACACGGAGGAAGCAGAGGAGAAGGGTGTGGGGAGAGAACAGTAAACCGGCTAGGCTGTGATCCTCAAAGCTCCCCCACTCCTGACAGACTGGCTAGGCTGTGATCCTCAAAGCTCCCCCACTCCTGACAGACTGGCTAGGCTGTGATCCTCAAAGCTCCCCCACTCCTGACAGACACCTTCTTAGTCAAGCTCCACCTCCTAAAGATTCTGTAATCTTCCCAAGCAGCACCGCCAGCTGGGGACCAAGTGTTTGAATGCGTGAGGAGCCTAGGGAGGGCATTTCTCACTCAAATCGCCACATTCCACCCATGGTCCCCATAAGCATGGCCATCCCAGGATGCAAAATGCACGTAGTTCAATTTCAAAGTCCCTATAGTTTTGAATAGTCTTAACATTCTTCAAAAGTCCAACATCTCTTCTGAAAGTCAAGGCAGTTTCTTAACTCTGATCCTTCTGTAAAATCAAAAGGCGAATTGTATACTTCCAACATACGATTACATCACATCTCATCCCAAAGGGGAGAGATGGAGGTACAATGAGGAAATATTGACCCAAAGCAAGACCAAAACTTAGAGCAAACACCAAATCCTATAGTTCCATGTCCAGTGTCTGGGGTTTCAGTATCAAAGGTTTAGATGGTTCTGGCCCTCCAACTTTAGTGCCTGTAACATATTTCATTCTCTTGATCTGATTCTACCCTCTATGCAGTTTTTGGCAGGGGTCTCATGACATCTTGGGGGTCTTCACTTCAACCAAGGCTCCACCTTTATAGCGCCATACAGTGACCTTACAGGGCCTCCTCACAGGGAGTGTAACCCTGCCATACATTCCCTGGCCTCAATGGCTTTAATTCCAGGGGGACAGAGCTCATCATAGTAAGGAAGACATGGGAATAGTCGGAGAAGGCAGCGTGCAGGAGCAAGCTGGCTGATCACATTTCATTAGAATACAGGAAGCAGAGAGCCGTCCGTTTTGAATATGTTGTTTTTCAACAAATTCTGGCATTGTGGAAAGGCACAAATAAGTTCATTTATGTTTCTGGTATAACTAAATCAGGACAGGCTCACCCCTTAAGATGCAGCTCCAAGTTCCTGAGCCAAGCCATTGCTAAAAAGAGAAAGGCTGTCTTAGGATCCCTGAAGGAGGACTGTTCAAAGGTATCATTGCATGATGTTAGTTTAAGGATCAGCCCATTCTTTTAGACCCAAGACACTAAGCTACATGGTGTCAAAGAACATTTGTGTGAGAATACATAGTAGTTGGGAACTCCAGGGGAAACCGCTTTCCTTACTGCTCTCGGGTCATAACAAGACAGCATCTTGGACTTTGCCCTGGTAGCCATGACAGCCACAGCAGGGCATTACAGTGGTAGCCAGGTCTGTGGTGGTGGTTATGGAACTATTAGTTCCCTCAAGTAGATGGAGATAAAGAGAGTCAAAGACCCTTGTCTAAGGTCTTAGCTGTTGTTTTGCCTCCTCCCCATCTGAAAGCTCTCTCAAGAGCCACAAGGCTATATAGAAAACACAAGATTAATTGACAGCAGGGCCCAATGGTGCAGTTTCTAGAAGGTCACTGTCCATAATGGGATGGGACTTGGGAGTGATGCTGCTGATCACCCACACTCTGTAGGTAATCCTTCACCCTACATCTATAAGTAAGTCCATTAAACTCTTTAGTCTCTGAATAAAAATGAGGACATGAGGAGACAGTTTTGTTATAGATGACGAGGGAGAGTTCAGCCAGAGGCATCTGGAAGGGCCCAGATTGAAATGGACCTGAGAGGAGGAGGGAGCAAGCGCAGAAGAAAAGGGCAGGGACAGAGAGGACAAATGGACCAAGTTGGGAGCCAGGGGCGGAGGACCAAGGGAGGAAGAAACACCAAGAGAATATGTGGCCCAAATGGCTGGGTTATATATGAAAGAGAAGTTGGGAAGCCCAGTCCCTGGGTGGGGGCGGGAGCGGTAGGGGAGGGGGAAGGGCTGGAAAGAACCACAGGTGCTGAGTGACTTTTCTAGGTCTCCTTGGAACCTTACAGCCTCACCAACCTAGACTTTGATATGAAGCACTTTGGTCTGTTTTTGTGCCTATCTGAGGTGAACAGGCATTTATTTGTTTTGGTTTGTTCGTCTGATTTAATTTTTATGATATGTACATGGGTGTTTTGCCTGCATATATGTCTGTGCACCATACCACATACATGTCTGATGCCTGCGGATGCCAGAAGAAGGTGTCAGATCCCCTGAAACTGGAAGTACAGATGGTTGTAAGCTGTCATGTGGGTACTGGGAATTTAACCAGTTCCTCTGGGAAAGCTACCAACACACTTAACCACTGAGCCATCTCTCTAGCTTGTGACTGGACAACTGTGTCTTTCTCCAGGAAGAATGAATACAGCAAGGTCTTATGCTTGGTGATAATCCCCACTACGTTTTTACAGGAAAAGGATGAGAATGTTATATGGACAGAAACAAGACCCAATTAAAATATATTTGAGAAATGTATAAATTAATGGATGATATCCTACTAATAGCTGACATCCTTGTTTCTGGCTGTTGAGAGTACTGGGTTTGGAGGGTGTGTTTTTGTTTGTTTTGTTGTTTTTGTTGTTGTTGTTGTTTTCTGGTTTGGTTTGGTTTGGTTTGATTTGGTTTTGCAGCAAAGGGACTCCGGCCTTCAGATGTGTTTAAAGGCCACCCATCTGGAAGGCCTTTCCAAGAACGGAAGTGAACTGTGTGTATTTGCATATGGTGTTCCATAATTCTTGGAATAGCTCATCTGTCACTAGAGGGGAGGGTGTTCGGGCTCAGCAGTGTTTACACATAAATTAACTAAGTTTATGTAATGGGATCCCTGACTGGTAGGGTAAAGCTAATAGCCAGTCTGCAAGAAGCCTTTCCTTGGTAAGGGAACAGAACATTCAGGAATGATCAGAAATTGATGGGTAACTATGTAATCACTCCAGACACAGTAAACAGATAGACTTAAATTCCACCAAAGCCCCGCCTCAGACCCCTTAATAATAAGGTGAAAACAGAGAGAATAAAACTGGGTGGCCTTTGTATAGGTAGGAATTGAGGAGACCTACTGAACAGGCCACAATACTATCTAGGGACCACTCCAACCCCCCACAATGTAGACGCTTCGGTGCAGAGGGCATTTGGCCACTTCAGTCAGACGTGGCTAATGACTACCCCTCTAGGGCTGATTCTAGCTTTTCACAATCAAATGCAGTCCTATTTACCGTGCCCCCACTTTGCCTGAAGGTGATGCAGAGGTCTTTGGTGACGGCTGTCCTTGAGGTAGTCCTTCCTCCGATGTCTAGGCTGCTGGGAGTTAAAGTGACCTCCTTCCTTGGTGCCTTCAGAGCTGTGTTTCCTATCTGCCTTAGAGGTGACATGGTTTCTCAAAAGGCAGGATAAAACTTTATTGGCCTCTTCTTAGCCTTTGATCAGCCTTTTCAACTCAGATGTGTATCTTTCTCCTCTGCTTGATCTCAGTTTAAGAATGGTAAAGCTACATCTAGAAGTTGTATTTAAGGGTTTGAGGGACCCAATGCCACTTTCTGAAGCTTTTTTTCCCCTGAAATATATAGCTGACTGTCCAATATAGTGAGACCCAGTATACTAAATCTCTCTGGATAATATTTATGTATTTCATAATGGTCCCCATCCATCTCCTGTGAAGAAGGGTGTGGTTTTTATTTGTGCTTTAAGTCGCCTCCATCGCTTATCCAGGTCAGCAGACTCTTTGCTCTCTCTTTCTTCCCACCCTGTTGACCTCAGTAATACCCAGTCATCTCACACCACCTATTTGGTAATTTCAGTTAGGAGCAGCCACGAAACAGCACTGGCCCTAGTGGTTAATGATCTGATCACAGCCCATATACAGTATTTCATCAGCTATGCAACAGAGAGATGGAATTACACGTAGTTTCTTCCAAGTGAGCTCACAGGCCATGATGATATGCTCAAGACCCTGTGAAAAACATGCTAGGTGCAGTGCAAAGTGATTTAACATTCTTTGCATTGTCTTTATTTTTAATTTTTAAAGATTTTATTTTACCTTTAATTATCTTGTGTGTGTGTGTGTGTGCACATATATATCTGTGCACATAAGTCAGAGGCATTGGATCCCTAGAGCTGGAGGTACAGGAAGTTGTAAATCTTTCCAGCCCTCCTCGAATTGTCTTACATTGGCCATTGAAAGGGGAACTCTAGAATGAAGATGCTAGATTTTGCATCTTTAACTTCCTAAGATTTGTTCCTGCAGGTGGAAGTTCATTTTTACCAACTGAAATCATCTTCGTGCAGTTGGGATGAAGTGTGGGTCCTGGGAATACTCATGGCCTAAGGCCTATCACATTTCTTTTAGTCTCCCAATAATCTTGAATATCTAACAGTTTATAATAAATAAACCAAATTAGGCTGACCATGGTGGTATATGACGTTCTTATGTGCTGGCAGGATATTAAGTGATCTAGAAGATAGCCCCATAGGAATAAATCATTATTCCTTGAATTATTTATCATAGAACAAAATGGTTGATCAGTAACCTTGATGGTAGGTGCCAATTAGACAGTGAATCTTCACATACAAACATGTATACACACATACACAAAAAATTAATAAGCATGTATGTGGAAGGCCAGCTTTGACACCACAGGATTAAGTGAGGAGGGGTGAGTATAGAGTCAGTGATTGGGGTCAGTGCTAATAGCCACCAGCTGGGGCAAGCATTAAAGCTGATGGGGTCAGGTCAGATAGCAACCGAAGGAGGCTGCTGCCAATGGCAGCCAGCAGCTAGAGTAATCACCCAGCAGACTTTTTCTCGGAGGGAATCAAGCTTGATTCATTGGGGCCGGCACTCCCTGTGACCTGCAAGAAACTCTCTGAACTCTTTAAATTCTTTGGGGGCTCACAAGAAGGAGAAGAAAGAAATGGGGAGGGAGGATCACACACACACACACACACACACACACACAATCCATTCTACACACTGAGTAGATAAAGCAAGACAACCTCCAACAACTTCACATACACACATATATACATATATACAGACAAACAGATAAGGTGGATGGATGGAGCAAGCTCCAACAAGCAGTCTCCAATTATTTTACATATGTGTGTGTGTGTATAGTATTTACACACATATATACATACTGTATATAAATATTATATATACATACATACACACATATATATACATATACACAATTGATGGATGGAGCAAACTCCAAAGAACAAGTTTCAACAGCTTTACATACATACATATGCACACACATACATGCATACAGATTGATGGATGGAGCAAAGCACTGACAACTTCACACATAGACAGACAGACAGATGAACAGACAGACAGATGGACAGACATATACACATCTACATATTGAGTGGATGGAGCAAAGCTCCAACCATTTTACACACTTTTGATGAATGGAGCAGACTCCCAATGAGCTGGCTACAACCATTTTACATACACATACACGTACACATACACGTACACACACACATACACACATACACACACATACACATATACACACACACATACACACACACATAAACACGTTTGGTGAATGGAGCAAAGCTTCAACAAGCCCCAACCATTTTATTTTTTTCTCCCACAGCTTATATATCCCAACAAAATCTTTCAAGCAGTATACAATTACAATGTGATTACGTTTTAGTTTTCTTCTAGTGACTGATTGTGAAAAAACAGTGTGTTCCCAGTACCTTTACAAGAAATAACATCACAGTAAAGGTAAAGAAAACAAATTATTCCCAAGAACCCAGGTACATTTGTAACTAAGCAACTTGTTATACATTAACAAAGTGTGAGCAAGGAGACTGCCTCAGCCAGTTTCTCTTACTGGCAGGCAACAATGTGCAGTTACAAAGAAAGAAGCAATGATTTTATTATTTATCTTTAAAAGTAATTGTAAGTGGCGCAAGCCTTTAATTCCAACACTCAGGAGGCAGAGGCAGGCAGATTTCTGAGTTCGAGGCCAGCCTGGTCTACAGAGTGAGTTCCAGGACAGCCAGGGCTATACAGAGAAACCCTGTCTCGAAAAACAAACAAACAAACAAAAAACAAAAAGAAAGTGCTAGCAAAATTCTAAGCAGCACAGTCGGATCCCACCAATCACAGCATGTGTCTAGTCAGGAGACGGAAGTTAAGTGGTACGGATATGAGGCATTATTTCATGTCTCTAATGCAGGCTCGTCAGTTGGATTTTGTGGGGCTTTTGTTTTGTTTTGTTTTGGTTTTGTTTGTTTGTTTGTGTATTTTTTTTTTCGAGACAGGGTTTCTCTGTGTAGCCCTGGCTGTCCTGGAACTCACTCTGTAGACTAGGCTGGCCTCGAACTCAGAAATCCAGCTGCCTCTGCCTCCCGAGTGCTTGGATTAAAGGCATGTGCCTTTAATTAATTAATTAATTAATTAAAGAAGTTGTATTTACACACCCAGTTCAAAAAGACTTTAAAAAATCATTGATGTGTGTGTGAGCGTGTGTACTCTCCAGCTCCACACGTGTGCAAACACCCACGGAAGCCTGAATATTGCAGTCTCTAGAGTTACAGGTGGTTGGAAGTCACATGACATTGATGCTACGATCCACTCTCAGGTCCTCTGCAAGAGCAGCTGATGCTCTTAACCTCTGCACCATCTCCAGCCCCAGCGGCACCCTCTCAAACCTACAGTGTTGCCTTTATCTAATGCCAAATCCCTTCCTGTTCCCTCAGAGTGTTCTCTAATCAGAATACCTGAAGCAGAAGAACTCTCCCATTTCTCTTGGGCCTGGACTTAGCAGAAAATCAAAATGTCTCTAGGTCTGGAGGGATGGCTCAGAAGCAAAGGACGTTTGTCGCTCCTCCAGAAGACGAGTATGCCTCCTCCCACACACTTTGGGCAGCCCACGATGCCTCGAAGTCCAGCTCCAGGAGATCTGATGTTCTCTTAGCCTTCTTGGGCACCCATGTGCACGTGGCATGTGCACACACAAGTAAATAAATAAGTAAGTAAATAAATAAATAAGAAGTTTTTGTTAAATGTATAAAAAGAGGGTGTGGAGACATGGCTCAGGAGTTAGGAGCCCTGGCTCTACAGCTGGAGGACTTGAATCCAATTCCACCACCCACACGGCAGCTTTCAACCATCTATAACTACAGTTCAGGGCATCTGATGTCCACTGGACTCCTTGGGCTCAGGCATGTGGCACATGAACATACATACAGGCAAACACTCAGACACATTAAATCAATTAAATTAATTTTTAAAATGTATATTAAGAAGTCTCGGGCTGGCGAGATGGCTCAGTGGTTAAGAGCGCCGACTGCTCTTCCAAAGGTCCTGAGTTCAAATCCCAGCAACCACATGGTGGCTCACAACCATCTGTAATGAAATCTGATGCCCTCTTCTGGTGTGTCTGAAGACAGCTACAGTGTACTTACATATAATAAATAAATAAGCCGGGCGTGGTGGCGCACGCCTTTAATCCCAGCACTTGGGAGGCAGAGGCAGGCGGATTTCTGAGTTCGAGGCCAGCCTGGTCTACAAAGTGAGTTCCAGGACAGCCAGGACTACACAGAGAAACCCTGTCTCGAAAAACCAAAAAAATAAAAAATAAATAAAAAAATAAATAAATCTTAAAAAAAAAAAAAAAGAAGTCTCTGTAACAGCATGACTTCTAGCAACATAAAACTCTCTGAGACTGGAGGTAACCTGAGGCTCTGTCAACACTTTTATCCTCAGGAAAAGGACTAGTTTTACTGTCTCACTGAGGTAGCTCCCCTCAGACAGTAATGGGGGTAGATCGTGAGCTAGTCATTTGCATATGTGACCAGTAATGTACTTGATTGATTCTTTGGTTGGGCTGAGCGGCCATGCATAAAGTATGTGGGACCACTGCAGACTAAATCCATGATAGATCAACAAAAATGATGGCCTCAGTCTACATTCAGTTCCCACCATAAGCCCTGTGAGCAGGCCGCTGGGCAGGGCAGCACGTTGGTTCTCTTCCCTGGCGTTCCTCCTGCTCTTGGGAGTTCTTTCTGGTGTCTTCATTAGTAGAGCTTGGCTCGCTCTGCCGCCAATCCTTCTAGACTGTGAGACAAATTTGGAAGGCCCTGGCTTGAGAGGCTTTAATGACTGATGACCATTCAGCGCCCTAGCGATCCAAGTCAAGCTCATCAAAAGCTGAGAAAGCTTTATAGCTCCTAGAAGAATCCACACCATCACAACTAACGCTTGTGTGCTTTCTGACTCATGGGCTGCTATCACACTAAGGCTGCTGGAGGCACTTGGAGGGAAATCAGCTTCTTCCTCTCTTTGGTTTGGCTAAACTGTAAATACATTTCCCTCTGCCAGTTGTGTTTCCTAATTTGTTTTGGAATATAGGGAAACTGAGGCATCAGGTTATAGTCCTGACTGTTTGGGAATAGAGGCATTGACATGAACTTAAGAGATTATCTGCTGGTCACTCTGGCAGCCATCTTAGATTCGGCCTGTTTCAGCTAATCTAATTGAGGAGGGACTTCTGGCCTGTGGACATCCTGTGCTCAGAGACAAATTAAGATGAAAACTCAACTACTTCCCAAGGCAGTACTCAGGGCACTGGTTCCGACCCCAGACTTAAAAAAAAGAAATCACCACTATCACCATCATCATTAAAAACAAAACAAAAGCCAAGGCTGGACATGTATGGTGGTGAGTTCTGACAATTCCAGCAAGGAGACTAAGACAGGAGGATTGCTTCAAGTCAAAGACCGGTCTCGGCTATATAACAAGTTCCAGACCAACCTGAGCTATTGTGCTACAGTGTCTTAAAAGAAAACAGCCTCCATTAAAATGGTAGAGGTGGTGGTGGGGGTGGTGGTGGTGGTGGTGGAGGAGGAGGAGGAGGTGGAGGTAGTGGAGGTGGAGGTGGCGGTGGTGCAAAGCCTCCTTTCTGCATGAGAGGAAGGTGGGAAAGGAGTATGTCTTCCCTTTGAGCATATCCTCCTAGCTGGGCCTTACCTGTTCTTTCTTTGTTCCAGGCTAACTGCAGGGTTTAAATTTGTGCCCTTTATCAAGCTGTACAGTGTCTGATTTGTTCTAACTAGAGTTGTTCCTTGATGGCTTGGGAAATGCATACTTGGGATTACCCAGCTAACCAGTGCTTACAGCCACTGCACAATGGTAACCCAAGTTAGACTTAAACTTGTGATCTTCTGGTGTCAGCTTCCCACACCAACACACCACCAGCCTAAGAATTTTCATGAAGAGTATGGTGTTACACACTTCTAGTCTCAGCACGTTCGAGACAAAAATAGGCAGATCTCTGTGGGTTCCAGGCAGCCTGGTCTATTCAGTGAGTTCCAGACCAGCCAGAAATATATAGTAAGATGTATATTGTGAATTGAACCCAGCCTGGGCTACAAGAAACTTCTTTAAAAAAAAGGAAACAGGTTCCTGCCGATATGTCTGATCTAACTTGTATACTGATATGAAACAGTCCCTGTCAGATCACTTCCCTAAGAGAACTAATATGTTGGGTTAGAGAGATGGCTAAGTGGTTAAGAAGTCTTGTTCTCAAAGTGGGCCCAGATTTAATCACTGGCATCCACATTGTAAGTCACAGCTGTCTAAATTTCCAGTTCCAGAGTATGCAAAGCCCTCAGAGGGCACCAGACCTGTGACAAGCATTCATATGTGAAGGCAAAGCCCTCATATACATAAAATAAGTAACTCTGAAGGCAGCGACAGTGTACTTACATATAATAAATAAATAAATCTTAAAAAAATAAAATGAAACGTCTCTACCCTTGTCTAGTGTCAGAGTCCCTTCTCTAATGGTCACCATGCTGTCAGAGTCAGTGCCCAGGCTGTATTGACCATAACACACCTGATACCTGTCCTCAACAGACAAATCAAAGAAATCAATGACAGGAAGAAAGGAAGGAAGGAAGGAAGGAAGGAAGGAAGGAAGGAAGAAAGAAAGAAAGAAAGAAAGAAAGAAAGAAAGAAAGAAAGAAAGAAAGAAAGAAAGAAAGAAAGAAAGAAAGAAAGAGAAAAAGAAAGAAAGAAAGAGAAAAAGAAAGAAAGAAAGAAAGAAAGAAAGAAAGAAAGAAAGAAAGATAGATTTACTCAGTGTGCTCACATTGAGAAAGGAACAAGGAAGTCAAGTGACCCACTGCCATGACAGTTAATTGTCAGCTTGATGAATCCTGGTATCACCCTGGAGGACAGTCTCCATAAGGAGCTGTCTTCATCAGGTTGCTTGTAAGTATGTCTGTGGGGAACAGCTTGCGTGTTATTTGATGTGATAGGACTCAGCTGAGGGTGGGCAGCCCCATCCCTTGGTTCAGGGCCCTGGACTGTTTAGGTGTGAAGGAGTTTGGACCGAGTAGGAGTGGAGAGCTAGCTGTATGCTCTCCTCACTGCTCTTGGTGTAGCAGGTCTTGCTGAGTTCCTGTCCTGATTTCCTTGATGATTGACTAACCGTGTGGACTAAAGTAATCCCTGGGTCCCCTGAGATGCTTTCTGCAGCAACCATCGAGGCATCTCCCCCACCCCAAGGTGCTTCTGTTAAGGATTTTTATCACAGCAACAGAAGTGAAATCATAACGCCCTCCCTGAGGGTCCTTCTGGGGGTCCTGCATGAGGCTTAGGTTTAAGTAGAGGCAAGAGTTACCCTCACACTAGTCCTGGCCAAGGTGTGGTCATGGATTGACGCCCATCAGCACTGTCAGATCCAGTTTCTCTGGCAATGCCGTCAGACCGTTTTTTAGAACCATGAGAGATCTCCCTCTGGAAGACAAGCTTCCCCACTTTCTGTCACCAGGGCCCAGTTTTCCCTTCCCTAAGCATGAGATTCCTAGGGTGTGTGTCTGGGGGGTGGGGGTGAGAAATTCCAATTTCTCCACGTCCTTTCTTTCAATAATCTGGCAACCAAAAGGAAGGGTACAAGTGTCTCTTTTGAAAATCTCTGGAAAATACGTAATAAAAAAATATTAAAAAAATAATATATATGCTCAGAGTCACAGTTTGTCATATTTGGCAGGAAAGCATGTGGGGATCAGAAGCCTCTCTTCAGTGGAAACATGAACAGGACCACACAAATGGTCCCACCGTGACATTTCATTCTGTGCAGCCCCAGGAAACAAACCCTCCTTACCACAGAAGCCTGCTTGCCTCTGTCGGTCTCTAGCATGCTCACTCCCAGCCTCACACAGAACCATATTCACTTTCTCAACGCTTGTCTACTCAAAAGTGACTTAAACCTTGTTTGTTTGCCTTGGAATCTTTCTCTCTTCATGTCTTACCACTTCTCTAACTATAAAATGCATATTTTTAAAACATGTTGGACCTTTGGGATAGCTTGATGTTGGTAATGTAAGAGTCTTGGCTCATTCATTGAGGGCTTTGCGGCGTCTGTGTTTTTAAGTGTATTTGATATTCGTCTATGTGTTTTAACTTTCAGATATTTTTCTTTTTGTGCATAATGGAACTGACCTCAGAACATTATACTTAATGTTACTCAGATTTTTACTTATCTGTTTATTAGACGATGTATTTCTAAAACATTAAAAAAAAAAAACCCTCCAGGAATCTAAAAATTTCTTAACAGTATCCCAAGACAAGGAATTCAGCTTTGAAAGAATTCATAACTTGTGTTCAGATTTTCATAGATACAGACAGATGAACAGCAATGTGCTTGTAAGCAGCATCTTGAAAACTGGAGGATCATAAAGAATGCTTCTACACACTCAAACATGATAAAGGCTGTTGCTCTAGATAGAGCACAATATTCTAATAAACTCTCAGTCCATGTGTAGCTGAAGAGAAATTTTAAATGCTTTTTTATTATGTCTTTTAATAAATTTCTATATCAAATGAAAAAAAGAAAAAGAAAATCTCCATTCCTCCTAGGAGTTAAAAACAAAAGAGAGCCCGGAAACTCTAGGATGAGGTCTCTGTCTGACCTCTGTCTCCCAGGGTTCTCCAGCCAGCAGCAGCAGCAAAGCTGGGCAACACTTGACGATGTCTAAGCACTAAGAGCATGCTTTTCTTTTTTTTTTTTTTGGTTTTTCAAGACAGGGTTTCGCTGTGTAGCCCTGGCTGTCCTGGAACTCACTCTGTAGACCAGGCTGGCCTTGAACTCAGAAATCTGCCTGCCTCTGCCTCCCGAGTGCTGGGATTAAAGGCATGCACCACCACGCCCAGCAAGAGCATACTTTTCTAAGCCTTATATAAAGAAAGCAAAGTAACCCACTTCAGCTACAGGATAGAGGGTGGAGAAGGAAAATGCAGACCAGGGAAGAGTATAGTCCACAAGCAGAACTCTTTCTTTCTTTCTTTCTTTCTTTCTTTCTTTCTTTCTTTCTTTCTTTCTTTCTTTCTTCTCTCTCTCTCTCTCTCTCTCTCTCTCTCTCTCTCTCTCTCTCTCTCTCTCTCTTTCTTTCTTTCTCTTCTTTCCTTCTTTCTTTTTTAAAAAACTTTTATTATTTATAATTGTGGGCATGTGTGTGTGGGCGTGTGTGTGTGTGTGTGTGTGTGCCTATGCCTGGTATGTGCACATGAGTGCAGAGCTGTAAAATGCCAGAGGCCAGAGGCCTAGGAGCCCCTGGAATAGGAGTCACAGGCAGCTGTGAGCTGCCATTTTGGTCCTAGGAGTGGCACTCAGTTCCTGTAGGAAGGTCAGCCAGCACTGACTGCTGAGCCATCTGTCTCCTCAGCCTCACAGGCTGAGCTCTTGTTTCTACATTCGCTCTGGTTTATAGGTTAGCAGGTTGCAGAGGCCCCACCAATCAATCAGCTCTGGTAGCTTTCAAAGTTTCAACATGAGTAGGTTAGTTTTACCTGTGGCTGCTAATTAACTTGCTTTCTCTCCTCCCTCTACCCTCTGATCCTTGAAATTAAAATGTGAACACATTAGAATCTTATCCTCTTGGCCGGAAAGCTCTGGGTTATGTCCTTCTAAAGACAGAACCCTAAAAACATTTGGGAGATGAGCTGAAACTGGCAAATAGCTATAACCCATTTATGCTGTGAAAGTAAGAAGGTCCAGTCCCAAAGCAGTTCACCAGAGGGAGCATGAGGCTTTAGTCCCTACCCTCACCTGAGCTTCCAGGCAGGGTGCTCAGTCAAAGAGGAGACAAGAACCCAGCTCTCCCTTCTCTCATTCCTGACAGGAGACCCAAGGATGTCTGGGAAGCAGCTTTTTGGGGCCCCTAAGCTGCTGCCTGCGCAGTTACTACCCTCTGTTATCAGCAGGAAAGAGTCCACTCCATAGTGCTTCCCTCTAACTTCCTTGTGCACAGTGTCACACAGTCTACAGGAGCTGCACTCACACAAACCATAATTATAACCCAAAGAAAGGAATACGAGTGTTACTTCCAGAGAGAAAGGAACAGGACAAAGATGGGGTGCTAAAGGTTTTTGGTTTTGGTTTTGTTTTTTGTTTTTTGTTTTTTAAGCATTCGAATGTATTGTCAATATTTTTAAATAAAATTTTCAACAGACTGGTGTAGAAGCTGTTAAAATAGGGGTGAGGTGGTAGAGCCTCCTCTATTACAGGTATTTTCATTGCTCTTTGAGCTTCTGGCCCTTATTTCCTATAAAGCAGTGCTTCACATCCCACACGGAGGTCAGTAACGAAGCCTGAAGGTTTCCTTATTCTGTAGAGGGGAGGCTGAGGAGAGCCAGAGCACTCTTAGCTGTAAAACCCTTCATTACATCCATTCCTTTGCCTCTCAAGAGATGGAGGACAATCTCAAAATATCTAAAGAAGTCACTTCAACCAGAGTAGAAATAAGAGGAATGTGATTTTGTGTGTTTCATTTTTATGCTTTTACTGGTCTCCTGTAGCCCAGGCTGGCTTTGAACTCTACATGCAGCTGAAAATAACTTTGAACTCCAATCCTCCTGCCTCGGTTTTCCAAAGGCTGAGATTATAGGTGTAGAAGCTGCTCTGTGATTGGTTTTTGACCTCTAATTAGGGAGGGCCCAGAATGCAGCTCTTTCCAGTTGTGGGAGGGGCTAAATTAGAATGTGGGACCAGGTAGGAAAGTCAGATGTGGTAGGGACAAGTAAAAGTGAGCATGTGATGCCGGGCATGGTGGCGCACGCCTTTAATCCCAGCACTCGGGAGGCAGAGGCAGGCGGATTTCTGAGTTCGAGGCCAGCCTGGTCTACAGAGTTAGTTCCAGGACAGTCAGGGCTACACAGAGAAACCCTGTCTCAAAAAACCAAAAAAAAAAAAAAAAGTGAGCATGTGGCTCTGAGTGCTATGCTATATAATTAAGTATGCAATCGTTTTTATTATAATTTTGATTGCTGGGGTCGAACCAAAGCCTTGGGTATTCAAGTGGATGCCTCACATCGCACTGTACTCCCTGCCTAGTGAATATGCCTCATGATGACAGTGTAGTGGGGAACACTGTTCTCATTTCCAGGTGATAAAAGACACAGCAAGGATCCAAGCAATGTGTTCAAAGCCCCCTTCCTGGACAGAAGTGGAAAGGGGATTAAGGGATAAGAGCCTGGCTCCTGTCAGTCTTTCTTCTTCTGGACACAAAAGACAGATCTCCCCTCAAAGGCACTAAGTTTATTTTAAGCCAATACGAATAACCATGACATGAGCAAAATTCAGGTTGCCCTTAATGACGTACTGCAGTGTGGAACAGCTACAGGATATGTTCTTAGTCACAAAACCAGTCGTAAATAACTGTACTTACCAAAGACCTTGGCGCCAACCCTGGTCGGTGAGTTACTCCAGGGAAATCTCTGCCATGGTCTCAGATGTTATCTGATGACATACTTGGATTCTTGGTTTGTACAAGTTAGTAGTCTGCTAAATGAATAAATTCCAGGTGGCTGGTATCCACTTGTAGTGGAAGCACTCGTACGAGAGAGGCAGGCAGATCTCTTTGGAGTTCAAAGTCAAAAAGTTCCAGGACAGCCAGGGCTACATAGAGATCCTGTCTCTGATTAGTGAACTAATTTAAAATAAAATTTCCTGCCTGATGGTCAAGAATACTGGCTCAGTTACGTGGGCTGGAGATAAATGGCTACTTAAAGGAACTAAAGATACTCAAATATAATTTTGGCTGTGAATCTGCAACAGCCCAACACCCACAATCACAAAGTTCTAATTAGTTTGCAGAATCTTCACACACGTGGCTTTTTCAGGGGACCCCAAACACCATTCTTCTCTTCCTGCCCTGTCACCCCAATACGAAAACGCTCTTACAGAATCTGAGGGCAGAGAATCCCGGGCAACCTCTTCCGCTTAAGGAGGAACCAAAACCAATTACATAACAAAGCAACTTTTGCTGTTTTCAATCACTGGGGACTCTAGAACAAGAGATTCTTTAACAGACCTTCACACTTCCAGATCTGTTTGGACAGTTTATTCCTCCACATTAGGCATCTGTGTTGGAGTACTTGCTTTCCCACAGAGATAGTCGTGTGCCGTTCAAGATTAAAATCTTAACACGAGATACTACTAAACTCTTGTATGCAAGAAAGACACTTAGGAACCAGTACAGGAGGTAGCCAGCACAGGAGCCAGTCTGGCTACCGCCTCTCGGCTGATTGGCTTGCATGGTTGCAAGGGAAGCAAGGCTTTCGGCTGGCTTCCGAGAACGATTGGCTACTGAAGCCCCACCCCCTCCCTGATTGGACAAAGTGTTGAAACTAGGATTGGTGGAGCGTAAGCTATACCAGCCCAAGCTCCTGGTGCACCTCAGAGATGGCGACTGCAATCCGGCTGCTGGGACGGCGAGTTTCCAGTTGGAAACTGCGGCCATCACCGTCGCCCCTCGCTGTCCCGCGGCGGGCCCACTCGATATTGCCTGTGGACGATGATATCAACGGGCTAAATGAGGAGCAGAAGCAGGTAGGAAGGCCGGCCCCAGGACCTCATGTCCCAGGTCTTACCCAAATGACTTGTGCCTGCCAGGCCTTGGAAGCGTTTCATAGAAGCTAGGGAGAGGAACTGCGCGTCCTCTCCCTATTAATATTTGAGGCAGAGAGCAAGACAGGGGGATTCCTGGCTTTGAACTCCAGCTAGGAGGAGATAAAAGAGTAAGGACCAAACCTGGAAGACTGGTGGTGTTTGGGTGGGCAGATTGGTTGGCCCTACTTCTAGTGGCACTCATGAATCTGAAAACACACTTCAACCTGTTCTCTCTCTCTCTCTCTCTCTCTCGCTCTCTCGCTCTCTCGCTCTCTCGCTCTCCCTCTCGCTCTCTCCCATTCTCCCCTTCCTTGGGGTCTCAGTATGTATAGCTTTGGGTGGCCTGAAAGGCATTAAACTAGCCCTTGAACTCTACTAGTGAACTCTCACTTTTGCCTCAAGAGTGATGGGATTAAAGGCATGGGCCACCATACCTGGCTTGTAAGCAATGGTTCTCAATTTATGGTTGAAGTTACGCATGACCCATAGCTACCAGGGTAATTTGCTTTTTCAATGGAAGACTTTAAAGAATTTCGAAATGCCATCTTAAGTTTGTTTTTTTCCCCTCTTCAAGGCCTAATGCTCAAAGCTGAAAAAAAAAAAAAAAAGAGAGCTTGGTTGCTGGGCAGTGGTGGCCCACGCCTTTAATCCCAGCACTCGGGAGGCAGAGGCAGGCGGATTTCTGAGTTCGAGGCCAGCCTGGTCTACAGAGTGAGTTCCAGGACAGCCAGGGATCCACAGCGAAACCCTGTCTGGAAAAAACAAACAAACAAACAAACAAAAAAGAACCTACTCTTATTGCTAGGTTTAACTCTCTTCTCTAGTCAAAGCCAATGAATAATTTCCAAGGATGCCTTGGGTCCTGCTTATTTGTCTGTCTATCTATCTAGATATCTAGGTATGTATCTATGTATATGAAGCAACTGCTGTAGATTGCCTAAGAGATTGCTGAGGAGTGATGGCTTCACACACAGTGTGTTTGAGTAAGATGCTATACCAAGGGCAAGTATTGCTGTGAATAACCTAAGTGGAGGAAGGGAGTGGAGCCCCTAGGCACCTTCCGGAATTCTAAGGTTCCAGCTTGTTATTCCACTAGCCTGTTGTCTGTCTCCTGAGCTGTTACTGTCTCTGTGCCCTGGGAAATGGTTACATTCAGATGTTGGGGCAAACATATTTTCAGAATGTAACTTTCCCACAGTAGTGTATTTAAGCATCTGAGCCGGGCGGTGGTGGCGGACACCTTTAATCCCAGCACTCGGGAGGCAGAGGCAGGCGGATTTCTGAGTTCGAGGCCAGCCTGGTCTACAGAGTGAGTTCCAGGACAGCAAGGGCTATACAGAGAAACCCTGTCTCGAAAAAAAAAAAGCATCTGAAACATTCGAGTTCATATGGAGTATCATTTTTTGGCCCAATATTAATAAAGAAATTAGATGTTTGCTGGTTAACTTACTTACCTTTTTAACTTATTTTTAGATTTAGTTATTTTATGTGTATGAATGTTTTGCCAGAATGTATGTATGTGTACACTGTGCCTGCAGAGGTAAGAAGAGGGTGTCCTACCCCCTGAAATTGAAGGTACAGATGGTTGTGAGCCTCCATGAGGGTTGAGATTTGAACCTAGGTCATCATATGAGCAAAAGCAGCACGTCTTAAGTAGGCTTAATCATCGCTGTGGTAAAACACCGTGACCAGAAGCAACTTGGGGGGTAAGGATTTCCTTAGCTTACACATCCGCATCTTAGTCCAACACTAAAGAAATCAAACAGGGCAGGAATCTGGAGGCAGAAACTGAGACAGAGGCCTTGGAAGAGTGCTGTTTGCTAGTTTGTTTCTAGGACTTGCTTGGCCTGCTTTCTTATAGAACCCAGGGCCACCAGCCCAGGGATGGCACCACCCACAATGGGTTGGGCCCTCCCCCATTGATCACAAATTGAGAGAATGCCCTACAGCTGGATCTCATGGAGGCTTTTCCTCAACTGAGGCTCCTTCCTCTCTGATGACTCTAGCTCCTGTCAGATTGACACGAAACTAGCCAGAACAACTGACCCCTTGTCAATCTGACAAACACATCACTGTTTAGTCATGGCCTTCAGTTTTTACAAACTTAAAAATGTCCCACAGCCTTACAAATTCAAACACAATAAAAATTGTCTTTTTAAAAATATCCAGTTTGGGGGCTGGTGAGATGGCTCAGTAGGTAAGAGCACCCGACTGCTCTTCTGAAGGTTCGAAGTTCAAATCCCAGCAACCACATGGTGGCTCACAACCACCCGTAATGAGATCTGATGCCCTCTTCTGGTGCATCTGAAGACAGCTACAGTGTACTTACATATAATAAATAAATAAATAAATCTTAAAAAAAAATATCCAGTTTTGGGGGAGGGTATGGGGGACTTTTGGAATAGCATTGGAAATGTAAATGAGGAAAATACCTAATTAAAAAAAAATCCAGGGCTGGAGAGATGGCTCAGCGGTTAAGAGTACTGACTGCTCTTCCGAAGGTCCTGAGTTCAATTCCCAGCAACCACATGGTGGCTCACAACCATCCATAACAAGATCTGGTGCCCTTTTCTGGAGTGTCTGAAGATAGCTACAGTGTATTTACATATAATAAATAAATAAATCTTTTTAAAAAAAATCCAGTTTGAGGGCTTAAAAGCACAGACCTCTCTTCCAGAGGATCTGAGTTCACTTCCCAGCAACTACATAATGGCTCACAACCACCTGTAATGGTATCTATACTCTCTTCTGGTGTGTCTGAAGACAG
Source organism: Mus caroli (assembly GCF_978045245.1). Taxonomy (NCBI): domain Eukaryota; kingdom Metazoa; phylum Chordata; class Mammalia; order Rodentia; family Muridae; genus Mus; species Mus caroli. The sequence goes on along the minus strand of NW_028227257.1, from coordinate 61,474,528 downwards.
CAACAGTGTACTCACATACATAAAATAAATAAATCTTTAAAAAAATAAATAAGTAAAAATAAATATCTAGTTTTTCTTTTTAATCTCATTTTTAAAGTCTAGAAACTCTCCCTGGTTAGTGGTGGGGCACGCCTTTAATCTCAGCACTTAAGAGGCAGAGGCAGGCAGATTTCTGAGTTCGAGGCCAGCCTGGTCTACAAAGTGAGTTCCAGGACAGCCAGGGCTACACAGAGAAACCCTGTCTCGAAAAACCAAAAATAAAAAATAAATAAATAAAAAATAAAAAAAAGAGTGAAGAACCAGGGCACAGTCACAATCCAATCAAAGCCACACTCCAACAGAGTAAATAACTCAATGTCCAATATCTAGGGTTAATCGTGACCTTCTGGGCTCCTCTAAGGGGCTTGAGTCACTTCTCCATCTCTGCCCTCTGCAGCCCACACAGCTTGTCTTCTAAGCTCTGGTAAGCGCCACTTCCTGCTGCTGCTGTTCTTGGTGGCCCTTCCGTGGTACTGGCTATCTCCAAAATGCTGGGTCTCTGCTGCAGCTGAGCTGGACTTCCATCAGTAACCTCTTCTGGGATCTCCTCATGGTGCCAAACTTCTGCTTTTCTGCATGGCCCCTTTAATCCTGGGGCATTAAATGTAATCCATGACCCTTCACCAAGAGCCTGCCTCTCTTGGCTTCTAACAATGCCAAGTCTCAGCTACTCTCTGACCCATTCGCACCTTTAAAACCAGCAGCACCTGGATGACTTATGCTCGATCAAGTTCCGCTGTCAGAACAGCGCAGCCTTAGCTATCTCTGTAGCACAGCTTCTGTGTGCTAACGGAGGAAACACCTCCCAGAAGGTTTCACCTCAGGGATACTGGTCTCTTCCCAAACAACACTCATTTCTCAGCTCCAGCCTCAATTTCAAAGCTCCAGCTTTGCTGTCAAAGCAAAGGTTTCACTTTTAGTGGTTCTGGTCTTTTGTTAATCAGAACTGATTTTTCAGACCTAGCTAATCAGGACCATAAATTCTTAACTCCAAATATGAAATGACCCCAGTAGAGTCTTCGAGTGACTCTCAAACTTCCTTTCAGAACTTCCAAGCCAGGCCTCCATCCTCTGCATTTCTCTCAACAATTTTATCTCCCACAGAACAGCTCACCAAGCTTTGAAAACTTAATGACTTCCAGTTCAAAGTTCCAGAGTCCTTCCACAATCCTCCCCAAAACAACATGCCCAGGTCTATCACACACACGACCCTGGTACCAACTTCTGCCCTAGCTAGAATTATAATTGCGTTGACTAAACACCATGACCAAAGGCAACATGAGGAGGAAAGGGTTTGTCTGACTTGCAATTCCTCATCTTAGTCCAGCACTGTAGGAAGTCAGGACAGGAATTGAAACAGGGCAGGAATCTGTAGGCAGGAGCTGATGCAGAGGCCATGGAAGGGTACGACTGCTTACTGGCTTGCTCCTCATGGCTTGCTCAGCCTGTTTTCTCACAAAAGGCAGCACCACCAAGCCATGGATACCGCCCACAACCACCAATGGGCTATACCCTCCCCCATCCATCACTAATTAAGAAAGTGCCCTAGAGGCTGTAGAGACAGCTCAGCTGCTAAGAGCACTGGTTGCTCTTTCAGAGGTCCTGAGTTCAATTCCCAGCAGCCACATGGTAGCTCACAACCATCTATAATGGGAACTGATGACCTCTTCTGGTGCGTCTGAAGACAGCTACAGTGTATTCATATACATAAAATGAATAAATAAATCTTTAAAAAGAAAGTGCCCTAATTAAGTCACTTATTAAGAAAAAATCGGGAGCTGGAGCAATGGCTCAGAGGTTAAGAGCACTGACTGCTCTTCCAGAGGTCTTGAGTTCAAATCCCAGCAACCACATGGTGGCTCACAACCATCTGTAATGAGATCTGATGCCCTCTTCTGGTGTGTCTAAAGGCAGCTACAGTGTACTCATATATAATTAATAAATCTTTAAAAGAAAAAAGGAAAAAATCCAAGTTACAGCTGGCTCTTATGGAGGCGTATTCTCAACTGATGCTTCCTCTCCCATGGCCCTAGCTTGGATCAAATCAATATAAAGCTAGCTAGCACATGCTTTTACCCACTGAACTCTTTGTTCACCTTCTTACTTTCCCTTCTAAATCAATGTCTTTTCAATGCTTTAACTTGAATACTTTAAAGAAGATTGCCTTCATTTATAGTAGGTATTTATACAGTTCTTTATTTTCAGACTGGATGTTGCTGGGTGGCCAGGCTGGCCTCGAAGTTTTAGCAATATTCCTACCCAACTTCTTGAGTTCTGGGATTACATAGTGAACCCCTAGATCTAGTTTTATAATGTACCCTTCCCTGAAACACACACCATTTGTATACATTCGTTGTACATGGTGTTAGGCTGCATATAGACTTTTCCATGGACTTTGAGTATTTCCCTCCAATAATGTGCTCTCTCTGTCTCTCTCTGCTTCTGTCTCTCTCTGTCTCTCTCTATCTCTGAGACAGTATCTCACTACGTAGATCTGGCTGGACTCACAGAATCCACCTGCCTGTGTGCTACTATAACTAGCTTTTATAGCATTCTTTTTTAAACATATTTTTTTTTGAACTCTATTATTATTGTATGAATCTTTGTGTCTATGTGGAGGTCAGAGAACAACTTTGTAGAGTATGTTTCCTCCTTCCACCTTTACCTGGGTTCAAGGAGAACTAAACTGAGGCCGGCAGGCTTATGAGGTGAGCGCTGAACCCGCTGAGCCACCACATCCACCCTTTCTGTGATGTTCTTACATAGCAGTTCAGTAAGAAGGCCTTAATGACATGGCAAACCCTGGCTTCAAATGGCTTGAAGAAGTTAAATATTAAGTTGTGTTCTTGTAACCAAAGGAAAGGTAGGAAAAGGAAGGATGTGGTTACGAGTGGAGCTGCGGGAAGGAGGTGGTGTCACTTGGGGGCTGCATGAACTGACCGGGACTGTCATTCTCCTGTAGCCTCATCATATTGCTAAGCCTCTTCAAAGTAGACTGGCAAGATGAACCAGTGGCCGGCCGAAGGCACTTGCCGCTAAATCCACTGACCTGAGTTTGATTCTAAGACCCATATGGTAGCAAGAGAGAACTGACTCTCAAAAGGCGACCTCCATATATGCTCAATGGCAGCCCCCCCCCCACCACACACACAAAGTAAATACAGAAATATGATTTAACTCCATGGCTGTATGGTTGGCAGAGAGGGTGGCTTGGAGGCCTCAGGCTTCAGACCCGAGACTCTAATGCTCGGGCGTAGGTATCTAATGTTCCCGGCAGGAGAATGTCTCGTCCCATTGAGAATCTCTGTTAGCTAAAGTCTCAGGAGATTCACACCAGTGCAGAATTGAAGGGGAGAGCCCGGGAGAGCAGTGAGTGGGTACCGGAAAGACACAGGGGAAATTTGGGAGATAGCCCATGTGGGCTGGCTTAGGGGCTTCTGTGTCACTCTGGGTACTGCAGGAAGACACAGAGTAATTTTATGTAGGGCTGCATTTTAAAAATCACCTTTAATAATTGAGGGATTGGTCCGTCTTACCGGTTGGAACATCTTCTGGATATATGCCCAGGAGAGGTATTGCAGGATCCTCCGGTAGTACTATGTCCAATTTTCTGAGGAACCGCCAGACTGATTTCCAGAGTGCTTGTATAAGCTTGCAATTCCACGAACAATGGAGGAGTGTTCCTCTTTCCCCACATCCTCGCCAGCATCTGCTGTCACCTGAATTTTTGATCTTAGCCATTCTGACTGGTGTGAGGTGGAATCTCAGGGTTGTTTTGATTTGCATTTCCCTGATGATTAAGGATACTGAACATTTTTTCAGGTGCTTCTCAGCCATTCGGTATTCCTCAGGTGAGAATTCTTTGTTTAGCTCTGAGCCCCATTTTTTAATGGGGTTATTTGACTTTCTGGAGTCCACCTTCTTGAGTTCTTTATATATGTTGGATATTAGTCCCCTATCTGATTTAGGATAGGTAAAGATCCTTTCCCAATCTGTTGGTGGTCTTTTTGTCTTATTGACAGTGTCTTTTGCCTTACAGAAGCTTTGCAATTTTATGAGGTCCCATTTGTCGATTCTCCATCTTACAGCACAAACCATTGCTGTTCTATTCAGGAATTTTTCCCCTTTGCCCATATCTTCGAGGCTTTTCCCCACTTTCTCCTCTATAAGTTTCACTGTCTCTGGTTTTATGTGGAGTTCCTTGATCCACTTAGATTTGACCTTAGTACAAGGATATAGGAATGGATCAATTCGCATTCTTCTACATGATAACTGCCAGTTGTGCCAGCACCATTTGTTGAAACTGCTGTCTTTTTCCACTGGGTGGTTTTAGCTCACTTGTCAAAGATCAAGTGACCAGAAGATGTTCCAACCGGTAAGAAGAAGAACACATCATGCTCAACTAAGTTCATAGCAGCCTTATTTGTAATAGCCAGAAGCTAGAAAGAACCCAGATGCCCCTCAACAGAGGAATGGATACAGAAAATGTGGTACATTTACATAATGGATGGACCATCTAGAGACTGCCATACCCGAGGATCCATCCCATAATCAGCCCCCAAACGCTGATACCATTGCACACACTAACAAGATTTTGCTGAAAGGACCCTGATATAGCTGTCTCTTGTGAGGCTATGCCGGGGCCTAGCAAACACAGAAGAGGATGCTCACAGTCAGATATTGGATGGAACATAGGGCCCCCAATGGAGGAGCTAGAGAAAGTAACCAAGGAGCTAAAGGGATCTGCAACCCTATAGGTGGAACAACAATATGAACTATCCAGTACCCCCCAGAGCTCATGTCTCTAGCTGCATATGTAGCAGAAGATGGCCTAGTCGGCCATCATTGGGAAGAGAAGCCCATTGGTCTTGCAAACTTTATATGCCCCAGTACAGGGGAACGCCAGGGCCAAGAAGTGGGAGTGGGGGGGGGAGGGGAGTGTGGGGGGGAGGGTCTGGGGGACTTTTGGGGTAGCATTGGAAATGTAAATGAAGAAAATACCTAATTATAAAAAAAATAATTAAAAAAAGAGATTAAAAAAAAAAAAGAAAACACAGAAAATCCCCTCTGGAGCAAAGCAGGGAATAACCCAGCAGAAGCAGCCCCAATAAATTTTTTGCTAGTGTGCTGAAACAAACAAAAAAAAAAAATTGAGGGATTGGGATACATGAGTTCAAGTTTGGTTTGGGCAAAACTCAATCTTTTTTTTTTTTTTTTTAAGATTTATTTATTTATTATATGTAAGTACACGGTAGCTGTCTTCAGACACTCCAGAAGAGGGCGCCAGATCTCGTTACGGATGGTTGTGAGCCACCATGTGGTTGCTGGGATTTGAACTCTGGACCTTCGGAAGAGCAGTCGGGTGCTCTTACCCACTGAGCCATCTCACCAGCGCAAAACTCAATCTTAAGACTGATAAAATGATAATGTCTTAATCATTTGCAAGATGTCTAAACAAAGAATCTTTTTTTTTTTTAGATCTATTTATTTATTATATGTAAGTACACTGTAGCTGCCTTCAGACACTCCAGAAGAGAGCGCCAGATCTCATTAAGGATGGTTGTGAGCCACCATGTTGCTGGGAATTGAACTCAGGACCTTCGGAAGAGCAGTCAGTGCTCTTAACCGCTGAGCCATCTCTCCAGCCCCTAAACCAAGAATCTTAAGAAAGAGGAGCCAACATTGTCCTAGTTAGAGTTACCATTGCTATGATGAACGCCATGACCAAAAGCAAGTTGGGGAAGAGAGGGTTTATTTGGCTTACAGTTCCATCTTGACAAAATCAGGGCAGGCAGGAGCTGATGCAGAAACCATAGAGCCATGCTGCTTACTGGTGTGCTCCTCGTGGCTTGCTCAGTCTGCTTTCCTATAGAACCCATGACTACTCCCCACCCTAGGCTAGCCCCACCCACAATAGACTGGGCACTCCCCTATTGATCACTAATTAAGAAAATTCCCTACAGTCTACAACCCCATCTTAAGGAAATATTTTCTTGTTGAGGCTCCTCCTGTCTGGTGACTCTAGCTTGGATCAAGTTGACAACACTTGCCTGCACAGTCACCTCTTAAGGAAGCATAATTTAGTGGGGCCCCTAAGCCTCAACCTGATGCTGTGTGGTGAGAGTACCCATGGTCTAGCTCCCAGAATATGCCGTTTCAACCACAGGGGCATTATGTCTCTCAGTGGCGGTCATGTCTTGGTTTCAGTAGTCTCTATCTCTCTCCCTCTAGCTTCGTCATACTATATCTAAGTTCCTTCAAGAGAACCTGGCCCCCAAGGCCCAAGAGATTGATCAAACCAATGACTTCAAGAACCTGAGAGTGAGTTGCAAGGGTGCCTGTGGGAGGGGAGGCCTCTGGGACATGCCTGCCTGCATTGCACTTATGCCTAGAAAGATGGCCACTGTCTCCTGGTGACGGGGCCTTGCTAACAAGAATATAGCCCCTTTCTCTGAATGGCTTGGTCTTGTTCTGGCCACAAGTGACTAGCTGTCTTCTCATAACCCACCCCACTCTTTTGTTGACAGGAGTTCTGGAAACAGCTGGGGAGCCTGGGAGTACTGGGCATCACAGCCCCCGGTGAGTTTGACTTCTTTCCCTAAAGAGAACTCTCTCTGTGGCCAAAACAGACAGAAAAGGAAATGGGCATGGTGGCACAGTCCTGTAATCCCAGCAACACTCAGGGGGCTTAAACAGGAGGACTGCACTGATTTCAAGGCCAGCCTGTGCTGTACAGTAAATTCCGGGAAAGCCTTAGCCACAGAGTGAGACCCTGATTCAGAGAAACAAAAACAAGGGGCTGGAGAGAAGACTCGAGCTGGACTTGCTGTGTAAGCATGAGGCTAGAGTGCAGATCTCAGCACCATGTAAAAGCCAGGCCTGTCCCACCTGGCACCTATAGTCCCAGCACTGAGCAGGGCTGGGATACCTCATCACACATGCATATGCATGTATGTATATGTGTGTGTGTGTGCGTGTGCGTGCGTGTGTGTGTGTGTGTGTGTGTGTGTGTGTGTGTGTGTGCGTGCGCGCGTGTGTATACACACACACACACAGAGAAATTAAACTGGAAGAGAAGGGAAAAATCACTCCCAAAGAGCTTCCTCACCCTCTACCTGTGAGAGCAGACATTGTTACACCCTTAGTGATGGCCAAAGTTCTCTCAGACTCTCTGCTTCCTGTGGAATCTGCATGCTCTCCAGACCCTCTAGATGTCTTTGCAGGATTTAGAACATTCTAAGTCAAACAGCTGCCTTAGTAGATCAGTTTTCTCTCAGTGAGTCCTTAGCTCTGCTGCACTGGTGGCCTGTAGACAAGAATCACAAAAGGTATGTCCCTGAGGGACAGCCTAAGTCCTCTGCTTACAGTCTGTCCCCACAGGTCATTGGGGAGTCTGAAATGGGACTAAGAAGGAGGTCTGGGTCCTCGGATATGTGGTCACATGATGTGTTTTAATAGGCTCTTGAGCCTGCCCAGTATCCTTTGTGGGTGCTATGACTTGTTTGAGGTGGGGAAAGGCAGGGAGATGGTGTGTTCTGTTCTGTGCCTTCTAGGAAAAAGACCCTGCCTGGGTTGCCGCCCCAGTGCGTGAGCTCCTGGCCTCCTCATCCAGCCGCAGTCCTGAGGCATGAGAGCAAAACAGTTCATTTTTTTTGTCCTTTTATTCTTTCCTACACCATAAAGAACAATTGCTTCTAATCCCATACTTGGAAGGATAAGGCAAGGAGACTGGAGACCAAAGCCAACCTAGACAATAGAGCTAAGACCCTGGGTCAAAAAGGCAGTTGTAGGTGGTATGGCTGGAGAGATGGCTCAGTGGGTGAAGAGTACTTGCTGCTCTTTCAGAGGACCCACCTTCAGTTTCCAGCACCCACGTGGTGGTTCACAGCCATCCACTGACTCCAGTTCCAGGAGATCTGACAAGCAAGGGCACCAGGCTTACACATACCTGCACACAGGCAAGCACTCACGCAAACAAAATAATATAAATCTAAAAAATGTTAAGGGAAATAAGCTAATAATTTTGTATAAAACATTTACTGTTTATAATAGTGAGTGATATATGGGGGTTTCGAGGATGTGGGCAAGTGTGTATAAATTATATTGGCATTGTATGTAAGAGATATGACTGGGTTTGGTATCGGAATGGGTCTGGAAACCAGAGATGCAGGTGATGGTTTGACTGGTGTCTGTATATTTCATCTTGTATCCTCCTGGAGTACATAGGTCCTGGGGTTTGAGTTGAATAGTGGTATAATGATTCATTTAAGCCATGTCAATGTGAGGGACTCTGGGGGGAAGGCCTCTGGGAACCCCCAAACAAGATTAATTTTTGCTTTGAGGGTTTATGATCCCATCCAACATAATGTGTTTCTGATTTAGAATATATTAAATGGAACCAAGAAGCAGTTTAAAATCAGTGGGCTGAAGCTAGGCTGTGTGATAACCATCTGTAACCCCGGCACCTGGAGGAGAGAGGTACAAAGGTTGTAGGTTCAAGGCCATCTGAAGCGCATGAGACCCTGAGGGAGAGATTGAGGGTGTAGGTCATTTGCTAAAATGTTCAAGGGTTCCCAACATGGCAGAAAGTGGTGCCTTAAGTCCCAATACTCAGATGTAAGGCAAGAAGAACAGAAGTTTTAGAAGAAAAGTGGAAGGAAGAAAGAAAGAAAAAAGTAAAGAAAGGAATCTGAGGTCACAGTGTAGCTTGTGGAGTGTATGCTTGGTTGAAGCCCTAGGTTTGATCCCTAGCACTTAACAAAAAAAGAAAGAAACCTGATAAAAGCCTTTCAAATGGACACTTTAAAAGAAAGTCAGGAACAGGGTGGTGGTGACACGTGCCTTTAATCCCAGCACTCGGGAGGCAGAAGCCACCAGATATCTGAGGCCAGCCTGGTCTACAGAGTGAGTTCCAGGACAGCCAGGGCTACACAGAGAAACCTTGTCTCGAAAAAAAAAAAAAAAAAAAAAAAGAAAAAGGAAGGAAGGGAGGGAGGAAGAGAGAGAGAGACAGACAGACAGAAAGGGGGAGGGGAGAGGGAGAGAGAGAAGGAGGAAAGGAAAGGAAAGGAAAGGAAAGGAAAGGAAAGGAAAGGAAAGGAAAGGAAAGGAAAGGAAAGGAAAGGAAAGGAAAGGGAAAAAGGGAAAGGGAAAAAGGGAAAGGAAAGGAAGCTAGGGCTATTGTTAAGGCCTTGCATATGCCGGACTAGTCTTAACCCTATGCCCCCACCCTTTTCCTATTACTATATCTTGAGACTGGGCCTCACTCCATTGCCCTTGAAGTCACCCTGTAGCCAGGTAAGACTTGATGGCCCCACCTGAAGGACAAGCTTTGAAGGCCAGACAGGAGCTCTGCTCTCCAGCATCCCTTCTGGGAGCTGCGGCTGTGCGTCCCCAGCCTGGAGCGTCCGGCAGAAGAGCTTGGTTACAGGCTCCGTCCATGGGCAGCTAGCTGAGGGACCAGGGGATTTTCTTGGGACAGCTGTCAAAGAAAACATACTTTCTCTTTCTCACTTGCTTTTTTTTATGTTTTCTTTCCTTCTTAATTTTTGAGATAGGACCTCAGATAGCCCAAGCCTGCACTAGGTTTGCTATGTAATCAAAGATACCATTGAACTCATGATCTGCCCACCTCTACCTCCCAAAGTCTGGGATTATAGGTGTGTGCTACTGTGTCTGGCCCGAAAACCTTTTTCTTTTTTTTTTTTGTTTTTGGTTTTTTGAGACAGGGTTTCTCTGTGTATCCCTGGCTGTCCTGGAACTTACTTTGTAGACCAGGCTGGCCTCAAACTCAGAAATCTGCCTGCCCCTGCCTCCCAAGTGCTGGGATTAAAGGCATGTGCCACCACTGCCCGGCTCTTTTTTTTTTTTTTAAGTTTTTTTTTTTTTGCTTTTTATTTTTATGTATGTGTGTCTGTATATATGTTTGTATGTGTGCACACACATGTGTGTTTATGCATTCCTGAGTACATGCCTGTATATGTATGCTACATCTATATGTATCAGTTCCACTTTGTTCCCAAAGCTATGCTATGAAATCTCACCTTTGGGCCAGAGAGATGGCTTAGTCGTTTAGAGTGCTTCCTGGTCCTCCAGAGGACCAAGTTCAGTCCTTGCTGTTCACCTTGGGTGAATCACAGCCACTATAACTTTACCTCTAGGGCAGTGGTTCTCACCCTCCCTGATGCTGCAACCCCGTAGTGCAGTTCCTCATGCTGTGGTGACCCTCAACCATAAAATTATCTTTGTAGCTACTGCATAGCTGTGGTTTGGCTGCTGTTATGAATCATAATGTAAATATTTTTCAAGATGGAGGTTTGCCAAAGGGATCGTGACCCTAGGCTAAGAACTGCTGCTCTAGGGGACCCAAGAGGATTGTTCTCTTCAGGTCTCTGAGGGCACCCATACACTTGGCATAAATACACACACAGGTAAGTAAAAAACACGATTAGCCTTGTTAAAAGTCTCATCTTTTTTGAGGCCTCTGCACATGCACAGCCCGTAACTGAGTTTTTGGTGCTCTGAGCATAGGCCCCTTCCCTCCCACCCCTCTGTGTTCCCCTGCCTTCTTCCTTCATCCATCTGCTTCTGCCTCCTGTGTCTTCTACAGGAGTGGGTGCTCAGGGTTTTGCTTGTCCTCACTGAAGATGCCAGGGATAAAGCCAGTGTGTGAGACGATGATCTTCTGACTTATAGTTCACCCACAGGCAGCTAGCAGAACCAGCTGTGTCCCTGGCAACAGCCTTCCACCCTTGCCAGGAAGACTCACAATAGATTCCAGGGTGTTTCTTTTCTGCCAACTAATGTAAGATTCCTGTCTGTGTTCCAATGTAACCTGGCTGCCTTTCTGCTTCTCATTCTGTCCCACTCCCAGTTCAGTATGGTGGCTCTGGCCTGGGCTACCTAGAACATGTGTTGGTGATGGAAGAGATTTCCCGGGCTTCGGGAGCAGTGGGGCTCAGCTACGGTGCTCACTCCAACCTCTGCGTCAACCAGATTGTTCGCAATGGGAATGAGGCACAGAAAGAGAGATACCTTCCCAAGGTGAGCAGACAGGGATGGAGACGCTCACTCGTGTGGACTCAACACAGCCACCATATCACAAGCTCTCCCCTTGGTGGGGGCCAAGCACGTCCTCATTCTTGGCTTGCTGCCATAAGCTAAATATAACTAGAGAAGGGATTGATATTGCTTTAAAATACTTAAGTCAAAAGACTTGAATGCACAAATGCCTGGAGAGATGGCTCTTAGGGTAAGAACATGGACTGCTCTTCCCAGAGGACCCAAGTTCAATGCCCAGCACATACATGGTGGCTCACAATCCTCTATGACTCCCTCCCTCCGTGATCTAATCCCCTCTGGCCACTTTAAGCACTGCACACATTTGGTACACAGACACACACGCAGGTGAAATAAATAAGGTGGAAAGCAATAGAGGAAGATAATACTGTCCCTTAGTCTCCACATACATGTGCACATACAAACTTAGTCTCCACATACATGTGCACATACAAATATACAACATACCAAAAAGGAAAGGAAAGGAAAGGAAAGGAAAGGAAAGGAAAGGAAAGGAAAGGAAAGGAAAGGAAAGGAAAGGAAAGGAAAAAGAAGAAAGCAAGGGCAGAGCTTAACTTGTGAGTTGGATGATTGACATTTGACAAAGACTTTAAGAAATTAAAGGTGCACACCTTTAATCCTAGCACTCAGGAGGCAGGAGCAGGTGGATTTCTGAGTTTGATACCAGCCCGGTCTACAGAGTGAATTCTAGGACAGCCAGGGCTACACAGAAGAAACCCTGACTTGAAAAATACAATAAAAAAGGAAAGAAAGAAATCTTCAGCCAGCGATGTGGTGACTTGTGACATATGTGGAGTTTCAGCTGCTTTGGAGACAGAAGCTGGAGGATTTGGCAAGACCCTATCTCAAAAAACAAGTAGGAGCCAGTGAGATGGCTTGGTGGGTAAATAAATGTGCCTGCCTCACCAGGCTGGATGAGCTGAGTTTGATACTCATGATAGAGAAAGAACCAACTCCCATGAATCGTCCTCTGATAGACACACACACACACACACACACACACAGTAGCCTATGTGCACATGTACACACAGAAAACAAATATGTTTAAAATATAAAAACCATAGGGTAAGGGAGGGCTCAATGGTAAATTCCTTGCTTAGCATGCATGAGACCTTGGAGCCAATCCCGGCACTGCCAAAAAGTGGTGGAAGCAAGGGTAGAAGCGAGGCCTTGCAGATGCTCGATTTACTGGGGGTGGGGGTGGGGGTTGGGGGGGCGGAGTTTGGATGTGGGCAGGAAGAGGCAGGAGGAAGAGGCTGTCCCCAGGAGCTACTGCAGGCCACTTCCCAGTCCTAACAGGACCGGTTTGGGTTTTCCTTGTAGCTCATCAGTGGTGAGTTCATCGGAGCCCTGGCCATGAGTGAACCCAATGCTGGCTCTGATGTTGTCTCCATGAAGCTAAAAGCAGAAAAGAAAGGTAAGGTCACTTGCCAGGGGCCATCTGGAAAAGGCAGAAAAACAAACTCAGAGTAAGGGAGTAGGAGTCGGGAGTGGCCTCTGCTGGGTTCCTGTGCTGGTTCTCAGCAGGGTGACAGCAGTTCTGTGGACTGACTGGCCAAGCCAGGGCAAGAGACTTCAGCAAACATTGGATTCCTGCCCTGCCCTTAGGAGATCACTATGTTCTGAATGGCAACAAGTTCTGGATCACCAATGGCCCTGATGCTGATATCCTAGTCGTGTATGCCAAGACAGATTTGACCGCTGTGCCAGCTTCTCGGGGCATCACAGCCTTCATTGTGGAGAAGGTGAGGGTGGTGGGTGTGGCCCAGAGAGACTCCACCTCTAACCAAAGTGACAGAGGTAACTAAGATTAACATCAGTGTTCTGTGCTCCGCCCCCAGGAGCCGGGCGGGGAGACCTAAGAAGGTAGCCAGAGAGGCTGGGTCAAGTTTGAAGACCGTAAAACTGTCCACAGAGTTGAGGAAGAGGAAAATGGAAAAGAAGCCAGGAGCAGGAACTGCAGGGGAGGATGAGGCGTGGGTGGGAATGTAAATGAGACCTGCAGACCTCTGATAGTAAGGACAAGACAAGACACATCAGGAGTTAAAACTCGAGGGTCCCATTTTGTGTTTAGTTTTGTGATAAACAAATCCAGCCACACAGGTGACATGTATTTGTGATCTGAGCAGCACTTGACAGGCAGACTGGGCTAGTCTGAGGCTAACCTGGTCTTTGTAGTGAGATCCAAGGCTGTCTATCTAGCAAGACTGCCTCAAAGAATAAAAGTAAGAAAGAGCAAAGTTTTCAGTATAGAGAAAAGAAAGTCTGGAAGATTTGTTTTGTTTTGTTTTCAATTTTTTAAACATGGGGTCTCACTGTATAGCCCTGGCTGGCTTAGAACTCATTATTTAGACTAGGCTTCCCCTGACCTAACAGAGGTCCATCTGCCCCTGCCTCCCAAGTGCTGGGATTGAAGGCATGTGCCCCACCCTGGAAAAGTTTAAAATATATAACTTTAGAGAGCAGGTGTTGGCTTCATGCCATCTGCCTATAATGCCGATGAAGACAGAAAGCAGGTGCCACTGAGGCTTGGGGACCCAGCTGCAGGGGGATACTAGAGAGTTTAAGTACACAGTGCCAAGGTTGGCCGCACACTCCATGAGGGATGGGGGTAGCTAACTAAGGTTGGGGCTGGAAAGGCCAGGAGGTAACAGAGCAGCGTGCCAGTGTCTCCCGGCCACTTGGCAACAGTGTATCGGAGTCATCTAGGGTTCCTTTAGGGACAGGTGGGGAAAGAACGAGGGCAGATTGGCATGGGTTATGACAGTGTCTTCAGAGTGATAATCCCTGGGAGAGTGGGGAGACCTGGGGACTGTTTCATTGAGAAAACTGCTCCCTGAGAACCAGGAAGAAGCAGGCTGCATGGCAGAGGAGTTAGGAACAAGGTTGGTTTGGTGTGAAGACTGGAGTTTTGTGCGCGCACACATACACAGAGAGGGAGAGGGAGAGAGAGAGAGAGAGAGAGAGAGAGAGAGAGAACGAGAGAGAACGAGAGAGAGAACGAACGAGAGAGAGAGAGAGAGAGAGAGAACGAGAGAGAACGAGAGAGAGAACGAACGAGAGAGAGAGAGAGAGAGAGAGAACGAGAACTCGGGAATAAGATGCTAGCATGCCACGTTTGTAGGTAAATTGAGCTTTCCCTTTATTAGCACCCCCCACCCACCCCGTGGGGCAAGTCTAACCGGGGCCTCCTTTGGTTTCCTGTCAAGGGTATGCCTGGTTTTAGTACCTCCAAGAAGCTTGACAAGCTGGGTATGAGGGGCTCCAACACCTGCGAGCTGGTCTTTGAAGACTGCAAGGTTCCTGGTAAGTGACCAGGGAATAAGGGAGTCCCTGCCCTGACTCCTTTGCAAGTTGGGAAAACCTACCACACCCTTACAGAGGTTCGCCACCATCATTTGTCCCGTGATACGCAGTTGGACTGTGGGCCTCCAGCTGCTGGACAGCTGTCTGTCCTGGCCACAGACCCTGCTGCTGTTGGCTTGCCTGCCTACGATGGGGTTCTTCTGTGGGTACCACACCTTGCCTAGCCCCATCTACTGACATCCTTCAGACTTCCTGTGCACTGACTGTACAGCCCACGTGCTAGCCTGACTCTTTGTCATATATAACCCGAGGAAAACAGGTTAAAGGCAGAGAACTTATTTTGACTCATGGTTTCAGGTGTCAAGCCTATGGCCCTTTGGCACCATTGCTTCTGTACCTATGGTGAGACAGAGAATGAGAGGAAAGGGGTGAGGGAGAACTGCTTATTTTGTGGAGGTCAAATAGCAGTGATAGAAGAAACCAGAGTCTCTTTAGACTCTCACAGACACACCCCCAGAGGCCAGTTTTCCTTGGAGGCTCTTCCTCTGATCATGATGCCATCAAATTATGACTCCGTCATCAGGTCAATCCATTGAGCAGGTCAGCCTTCACAATCCAGTCACGTCCCAAACCCCACCTTGGAACACTGCTGCAGCAAGAGCCAGGCCTTCTGCACACACCAGGCCACCACAGGGCATTTCCTACCGCTCTGAATTACACTCAGTAATGATGCTAAAAGCCTATCTGAATAAATTGACAGAAGCCAGACTCGATGAAGGAAAGGTAATTTGATTTGGCAGGAATTGTTTCTCCCTGTGCTATATCTGTAAACGTGACACCATGTAGCACTGTTCGAGAGCCGAGGGTGGGGATCTGGCCATCAATTAGGACTGCTTTGTGCATCAGCCATAAACCATCCTGAAATAGTGTGCTGTACACAGGGGTCTCTAGAAAGGGAGACCGTGCAGACTTATCTTTGTAAAGAGAAAAAAATCCATCCACCAGCCTTAAAAGCAGGTAGGCTGTCCAGTTTCTATACCCAATGTTCTGCCCACACCTCCCAAGTCCTTATTAGAGGGAGTGGGTGCTCAGTAGCTTCTGTCACCAGCACCCTAACTCAGAGACAAAGGCGTTTTCATGAGCATCATTGGGAGGTGACCCCGCAGACAACCTCAGGCACTGAGTTCTCTGATTTCTATGTTAGTAGACATCAGGTGTAGAAAGAAGCAAGAGGGGCGGGGTGACTTTTAAACCAATCAGCTTTTCTTCTGTCTCATCCTAGGGGTCCAGGATAAGAAAGGAAAGATCCAACAGCTTGGGGTTCTGTAGTGTTGTGGATGCTGGGGGGAGGGGTCCTAAAGCTCCACTTCTGCCTGGAAGTGGCAAAGTTCATCTTTTCCTCTCTCCTGAAACACTAGTTGAAGGTTGAGTGACTCACTTTTGTGCCTTTTGTGACATAGTACCTTTTATCCAAGTAAAGAGGCTATGAGCAGCCTTCTCTGACTTGCATTTATCCCTGCAGCTGCTAACGTCCTGAGCCAGGAGAGTAAGGGGGTCTACGTATTGATGAGCGGGCTGGACCTAGAGCGCCTGGTGCTAGCAGGTGGGCCCCTTGGGTAAGTGTAAAGGGGCTGAAGGCCTCCTGGGTAAGCACAACATGTCACCAGCATGAGGCTGGGGGGGGGGGGGGGCGCGAGGGTACCTGAGATCTCCAGCCCTTGTTAGGTTAGAAGCTTCGCCCTGGTATACAGCGAAGACACGGGAAAGTTACTTCTGTCCTAGAGAATCTCCCCCTACATTTAACTTCTTTACCCAGAAGGGAAATGGTATGAGGTGACAGATGGCAGGGCTGTTTAGTCACTGTGGTTGTGAAACCAGAGGCCCAGACTCTGACAGCTGCCCGCTGCCCGCCACACCTTCTTGATCTCAGAGAAAGGTGCATGGGAGCTGGGCAGGCGGTGCTGTGGCTGAGCAAGGGGTCTCTCAGGTTCCTTTACCTTTTCTCTGGGATTTCAGTTCCTTACCCTCCCACCTCAACCCTCAGGCCCAATGCCCTGACATACCCACTCCCCACTTGACAACTCGACTCCACAGGCTTCCTCCTTTCTGGCAGGATCATGCAGGCTGTCCTGGACCACACTATTCCCTACTTGCATGTGAGGGAAGCCTTTGGCCAGAAGATCGGCCAATTCCAGGTAAGCGAAGCAGTTGCTGAAACGTCTTCTTCCGCTGGGTTAAGGTTTTCCGTTGGGGTGAAGAGGCTGTCGAGCACTGTGGGATAGCTATTGTCCTTCTCTTACAAAATGAGCCTGAGATCACAGACACAGCCCCTTCCCACTCAGCCTGGCTCTGGAGGGCCATCACATCCTATTGGGGATGAATGAACCCAGCACTGTAAGGCTGGGAGGTAAAGGATGCAGCACACTGGGGCTTAGGAGAACAGAAGCTGACAATAATCCCACCTTTCTGGTTGGAGGAGGCTGCTAGAAGCAAGCCACTCGAGAGGCAGCTCTTTGGCCTCATCTCCTAGAGCTGTTTCCGTTTCCATCTCCGTGGTCCGAAGCGGGTTCCTCATCCATGGCTGTCAGGTTGTCCTTGCCATTGACCTGCTTTTGGTAATTAGAGTGTCCCAGTACGTTGACCCGTTGGTTCCTCCTGTGCCAGCTGATGCAGGGAAAGATGGCCGACATGTACACCCGCCTCATGGCAAGTCGACAGTACGTCTACAATGTCGCCAAAGCCTGTGACGAGGGCCACATCATTCCCAAGGTGAGGGCGATTCTTTGGGAAGAAGAGGTGGGGCGGTGGGTCATGTCCTGGGATGGGCGTCGATGTGCTTGTCAGGACACTGCTGAGCAGAAAGAACCTCCTTCCACAGGACTGTGCCGGTGTGATTCTGTATGCAGCTGAGTGTGCCACACAGGTAGCCCTGGACGGCATTCAATGTCTAGGTGAGTGGCTCCCAGCTCCACTCCTGGGCTCCCTCTCCACTCCTTGCCCTGTTTAAGCCAGCCACACCCACGCTGGCACCTTTAGGTCATCCGCCCACTGTGAAGAGGAAAGGGACGTTTTTGTAACAGCAGTCAGTAATAAATGAATATTTATTATTTTAATGGGGGGTCGGGTAGGGCCTGGAGACACAGCTCAGTGGTTAAGAACACTGGTTGTGTACATGCACACACATGTACACAAATTAAATAAATATAAAAGAAAAGAAAAACTGTACCTGAACTGCACATAAACCCCTTTTCTTGTCCTGATTCCCTAAACATTCCAATATAACAACAGTTTAAATGGTACTTATGTTGTATTAGATATAAAAATAACCTAAAGATATTGAAAATATGAACTGGGGTTATAACTCAGTGGTAGAGCATTTGCCTAGAGTGTGTGAGGCCCACGCTCAGTCCCTGGCAGAGAGACTGGGAGGGAGAGTGGGAAGGGCATCGCATGCGCGTAGGTTATATGGGAAGGAGCCAGTCCTTGACCATCCTGGAGGGTCTGTTTGCTTCCTCGCATCACCCCCTGCCTTCAGTTCTGTCCTCTCTCCCCCCACATATGCTTCACAGGTGGAAATGGCTACATCAATGACTTCCCCATGGGCCGCTTTCTACGAGATGCCAAACTGTACGAGATCGGAGCTGGGACCAGTGAAGTGAGGCGGTTAGTCATTGGCCGAGCTTTCAATGCAGACTTCCGCTAGCTCCCTGCGGCCCATCGCCCCCTGGTCCCAGCACCGAGAGGCCTTTCTTTGGAAGCAGAGATGTGGCAGCCCTCTGACCTGTCTAAGGAAGCTCTGCTGCTCAGCTGCCCTTCTCTGCCAGCCCTCTGCCCTGTGTGAAGTCGGATTCTCCAGCCGTGCCGGGCAGTCTGTCAGGAAAGCCTAAAATGACGACTTTGGCTTTTTTGGGGCTGGGGGGAGGGTGGCAGTGTCTGTGCCATTGCTTTCTACTTCTGAATGTGGTGACCTCGCTCGCCCTCTGGGTAGCGTCTGACAGGTACCCAGCTCCTTTTCTTGGGCAAGCCTCTGGCAGGGTGCCCTTTCTGTTCAAGCGTAACAGAGGCATTACCTCTTTCAGTTGTCAGATACTTGTGGTCTCTTTTTCTTGAGGAAAAGGCAAAAGCCATGTCCTTCTTAGCTGTTTCTCCAAGAGCTAGACAGCTCCAGAATGCCTATGGCAGACCCATGAAGGGCAGAGTCCACAGTCCAGGCAAGACAACACAGAAGTTCGGCTCCCTCCGTGTACCTGAGTCTGTCTGCATCACTCTGTCACAGGCTAGCACTGGGCCTGCTCATGTGACCTTCTGCAGCTGACTGGCCAGCAGACGCAGGTCCTGTGGCCCAGCCCAGGTTGCCTGGCTCCCCTCCAGCCTCTGTATATTTCTCTAGACAGCCTGTGGCTAATTTTATTACGACTGCACAGTGTCTGATGCCATTTTGTATTAAATATACTGCAAGGTAGACCCTTCTGCACCCAAAGCAGTGTTCTGCAGGAGAAGCAAGCCACTTGCTATGGTCCTGTCTGTATCCAGAGAATGTCCTTGAAGCGGCCTGCCCTTCAGTTTACCCTTTGGGAATGGGACAGGAGGCCAGAATAGGAAGTCTCAGACCCAAATCTCCTGGTGACTTTTCTTCTTCTTGTGTGTGAAATTGTACCTAGGCTGTGCTAGGCAGGCCCTGCACCACTGAGTCAGCTCCTTACCGTACCAACTTCTCCATGGTTTTATTTTAGTCTCCCTGTAGCCGAGACTAGCTTTGAACTGAGACCCTGAACAGTAGATCTGCCCCTATCTGGAGTGCTGGGATTACAGGCAACACCCTGTGCTTTTTCTTAAAGGAAGGGGGGAGGAAGTGGGGGGGGGGTGTCAAGTGTGGAAAGACAGGAGCAGAGTCTTAAGTTTCTGGAGGATTTTGAGAGTTTTTGGGGGGTTTTGCTTTTGATTCAGAGTCTAACCTGTAACTCAGAACCCTCCTGCCTCTGCCTCCTGACTGCCAAAATTATATGCATGAACCACCACAGCTGGCATATCTCTGAGTTTTGTTTCATTTGTCTAGCTATAATAGCCCAGGCTGGCCTTGGACTCAAAGATCCTCCTCCGCCTCCCTAGTTCTGAGATTAAAGGCACGGGCAACCACCACACCCAGCTCAAACTCTGCAAGGCTGTTTTGTTCTTTTAATCCTTGACTTTTTCAAGGTCAGAATTGGAGCTAGGATCCTGATGGGCTAGCAGCAGGAACATCCCAACCTTGGGCCTCCCAACCTTGGGCCGTCACAAATAACGCCCAGGCCGTGGATTACCACATTCATGTGAGTTCCCAAAAATAAAGACTTTTTTTCCTGGCTCCCAGCCCAACAGTCTTAGCCTAGGTGGAGTGCTGAGGTCTGAGACAGGCGGAGTCAGCACCTTAGCAACCCCAAGCCAGTCCCATCTTAAGAGGGGGTTCCAGAGCTCGAGACTGCCCCTTCACTTTCCCCATCTGGGTACTGCTGTGTTCATGAATGCAGTAGATACGCTGACCAGCTGAGGAAGATCCCTGGAATAACCCACAGAAGATGATCAAAATGAGGCAGAGGACCTGCACGCCTGCAAGATTGTCACCAAGCCAGACGACCTGGGTTGGAGTCCTAGAACCCATATGGGGGATGGGGAGTAGCCCTCTGACCTCCATAAGTTATCAGAAGGCAACATGTCACCCAGTCATGCCATAGGAACCCTACCAACGAGAGTGTGCCCCAGAAGTTCACCTGTTAAAAACCTCAATCCCAGCCATTTGTTAACGGTTTAGGTAGTAATGACTTTAGTGGCTTTATAAAAGGGAGTCTTAAACTAGTGTGCCTGCTCTGTCGTCGTGTCAGGCCTCCTACCATGTTATCAGGCAAGAGAAAAACACTGGAGTTGGGAGCGCCATGCTTTTGATATTCAGCCTCTGGAACCATGAGCTATAATTACCCAATCTGTGTGTATCCAGCTATAGCAACAGAAAGGAAGAATGTGATTGTTTTTCTGAATTTTTAAAAATATGACACACAAGAAATGTTTTTAAATAAAAGACAAAATAAAAACTATGTCTGAAAAGTGGATGGGAATGGTGGGGGTGGGACGCTGCTAATGAGAAGTGTTAAGTGTAGCCAGGTCTTGTTCCTTATCAGAATCTAGTGACAAACACCTGGGTTCCCTAGGGAGTGACACTGGGCTAAGGCAGCTACATGGGGGGGCGGGGGGGTGTGTTTGGTTGAGTTGGTTTGGTTTTGGTTCCCAACCCCCACCCACCCCGCTGATAATCCAACTTGGGCCTGGAGAGTTTCTCCCCAGGGACCCGAGTCTTAGCCCCATATCCCAGTGGTAGTCCCTTGTAATATTACTTCACTTCACACATCCACTCCTTCCCTGACCTTTGCAACCAACTGGGTGCTCTAGGCAAGATTGCTTAAGGAGGCAAAGCCCTGCAGGGTGAGTTGTTCAAACCTAGGAACGCCGGGTGAGCCAGCCTCTCTCCGACGCCCGGGAGGCTGGGTGGGGCCCGAGTCGGAGTAAAGCGACTGCACGCAGGGTGGAGAGAGCGCCTAGCACACCGCGTGCTCTGGTGGGGGCTGGAATCCGCATGATCATCGGTTATCTGCTTATGGCGGATCTAAAGTGCTCTCACTTAAGACTCCTGCCTTAAAGCTCTGCGGGCGGCCGACCGATTGCAGCGAGGACTCCCGGGACCCGCTCAGTCAGCGCTGCGTGGAGCTCGCCTGACCCCTACCGGCCATCCGCGGAGTCGCAGGCGCGTTGACTTTCTGGACGCTCCACTTTCCCACTCGTGCTTTGGTTGCACGGTTTCCAAGACTGAAATTTCCCCTGAATTTGTATTTTACTAAATGAGAACATTGAAAGATCACCGTCCACTATCACCACCATTTCATACAAGAAGGCCAAACAAAAATAGGGAGACCATAAACAGCAAAGATGAGTGTGGTATTCTTTTAAAAATTATGGTCAGAGTTTAAAAAACTGTAATTTTTTCCCCAAAACTTATTTTATGTGTATGAGTATTTTGCTTGCATGTGTATATGTGTTCTGCTTGTTAGTCTGATACCCGCAGAGACCAGAAGAGGAACTGGATTCCCTAGAACGATGTTATGAGCTGCCTTGTGGGCAGCGGGAAACCCATTCAAAGGCCTCTCAATGAACAAGTGCCCCTAACCGGGGAGCCATCACCCCACCCTCCAAAACAATGTAAGTTTTAAAAAGTTTATTGAAGAGGAAAGCCTGTCCCCTCCTTCCCCCTGTACCATTCCCCCAGGACAAAACTTTTTTTTTTTTTTTTTTTTTTTTTTAGATTTATTTATTTATTATATGTAAGTACACTGTAGCTGTCTTCAGACGCACCAGAAGAGGGCATCAGATCTCATTACAGGTGGTTGTAAGCCACCATGTGGTTGCTGGGATTTGAACTTCGGACCTTTGGAAGAGCAGTCGGGTGCTCTTACCCACTGAGCCATCTCACCAGCCCAGGACAAAACTTCTTTTGAATCTGTAAGGAGTTTCTTTTTGGCTATTCATGCTTCTAAGTGCTCTATTGATTGATTGGTTCAGTGCTCTATTGATTGATTGGTTCGATTGTAGTTCCTCCTAAGGATACTGCTTTAATGTGCATAACTGTCATTTATGAGAATCTTGTTATATGCTCATATTTTTTCACTATCCAACAGGCATTTAGACAAGCCCCTAGATAGATGGGGGGGGGGGGAGACAGGGTGGGAGCACATACCAGCCTCTTCTGCCTATATTTCACTCCACAGTGGAGAAACTCAGAGCCACACTATGCAAGGTAGGGGCTCTCCCCTACTGTGCTCTACCTACTTCCTCTACCCCAGAGCCATTTGGAATTCGACTTCTCCACACCAATCCAACTTGCCTCCCTTCTTCCAGACCAGGTCGCTGAACCGCACCTCCACCCTGAGCCAGAGAGAACAATGGAGCCTCCTCTGATGGAGCCAACCATGCATCCCAGCACATTTAAGGTCAAAACAAAGGTTACACTGGGCATAGTAGGCATCTTGTATACCCGAGCACTCAGGAGCCTGAAGGAAAGGATTGGTGAGTTTGAGGCCAGCCTGAGCTGGCTATATATCCAGTTCAAGGCAAGCCTGGGCTACCTAAGTAAAAGGACTGGGAAAGCGCCCCCAAAATAAAGACCTAACATTTCAGTAGAGCTCCTTTGTCCCAGATGCTCTCGAGACTGAAACAGGAGGATCACTTAGGGGCAGGAACTTGAGGCTACGTGAGCAACACACTAGACCCAGTGTTAATAAGGAAGCATGGTGCTGCGTGCCTTTAACCTCAGCACTTGGGAAGCAAGGTCTCTGTGAATTCAAAGGCTAGCTTAGTCTAGAGAGAGCTCCAGGTCACACAGGGCTCTGGAGACCTTGTCTTGGGGGAGGGGGACCTAAGGATTAGCAAAGCAAACACAATTTGGGTCCATCTTGACTCTTTCTGCAACTCCCCTCTCCACTGCTGAGCACAGCAGCTGCGGTTGTGCGTAGTCTTCCCTGCCTTACTCTGGCCTGGGCCTTTGCCCCAGCTGGTTTCTCCATCCAGGAAGTCCTTCCAGCTCCGCGCTGTGCCCTTTCCCATTCCTAAAGCCTCACTGCAGGGCCCCTCCAGAAGAACCCTCCAGCCTTTGTTCAGTCCTCTCTCCCCACCTCACCCACAGCCCACCTCACCTTCCTCCCACCTCGGCACATGCACATCCAAGGATGCACGGCACGTACCAGGGCAAGGTAGGCATTCTCTTCTTCATGCCTGCCACCTGTTTCCTCCAACAAGGGACAGCTCCAGGCTACAGCTTCTGCTGTTCTAGAATTCTAGAACTGTTCCGGCAGTTCTAGAGTACACCTGCCCACTCTCAGATAGAGAGGCTAGCCTCATTTCTCCCAAGTATTTCTTGGATGCTGGTTGCTGTTAGATTAACTAGAGCACTCAGCCGGAGGCAGCCCCCCATCCTGCACCCGATCCTGCACAGTGGGTTTTATTATCTGATGTATCCATGTCTCTGCCTTTAGGCTGTAAACTTGAGGGCTAGCTCTGGGACTGCACTTGTCTATGTGGGAACAGCAGCAGCAGCATCATGTGATGCCTGGCCCATATGCTGCTGATAACATGGGTTACTTGTCCTATGGTCACCTTATAATACTGTTAGGATTTAGAGGTCAAAAATCATTTCCTGCCAGATATCATTGATGGCATGTGTCCATAGTCCCACCATTCAGGAGGTAGAGGCAGGAGGATTTCATGTTTGGGGCCAGCCAGGGCATTGTGGTGAGACAGAACAAAACAAGCAAGCAAACAAACAAAAACCTACAGTAACAACAAAACCCTCCCAGTTCTCTGAACCTGCAGCAGCGCCAGTGCTTGCAGTAGGTACTCAGTAGCTAAGTTCACGCTGGATGAGGGAAACAACAGGTGGGCCAGAGCCCTGGCCTAATCCAGAGTTGGCACAAACAGCGGAGCCAGCCGGCTTCTCCTGACCCTGCTCTCCCCATCCCTTCCCACCCCGGAGTAGGCAGGGCCCAGCTGCAGAGGGAGGCCCTCACTCCCAATCTTCCTCTGACCTACTACTCAGAGAGGAACCTTGGCCCCTCCTCTGCCGGCTGGGGACAGAATGGGGGTAGAGGGAAAAGGGGGGCAGAGGAGGACCACACACTGCTCTTCCCTTCCACGGTAAAAATGTGCACATAAGGAAGCGCATACATGCAATGTCAAGAATAAGAGGCAGAAGCAAGTTCCGTGGTTTAACCAGTGACCCCGTCATTTGAAGGACTGGTTCCGGGCCAGCCTGGGCTACATAACAAGACCACGATTTTTGTTTTGTTTTTACTTTGTTTTGTAAATGAGTCCAAGTGAGCCCCTGACCATTTTATTTTATTGCATTTCATTTCACTTCATTTTATTGTGCTGGGGTGGAATCCAGGGCCTCGGTCTTACCAGGCAAAGGCTCAGCCACCAAGCTACACCACCAGCCCTCAGTAATTATATGTTTGTTTGTCTACTTGCTGCTTTGAGACACTCTCACTATGCTGCCTAGGTTATCCTTGAACTCTAGGCTCAGGCTGGACTCTTGCTTAAGCCTCCCATGGTTGTACTTTTTTTTTTTAAAGGTGGCTTCTTACCTATCTGTGTATCTCTACACAACATTCTACACAACATGCTAAGTTTTTAACTTTTTATAGTTGGACTTACATTGTGTGTGTGGTGTGTGTGGGTGGGTGGGTGTACATGTGTGCTTGTGCGCATGCGCATTGCTTCTATGGTTCATCGCTGTATCCCACTGCTGGTTTTCCTTCAAGACTCATGAGCAGAACTATAACCTGCTCAATGTTTTCTTGTCTACTGCTCCCTCATGTGGAAATTGTGTGATTTAATGTCCAGTCTACCCCGACGGGCATTTGGGCATTTCTAGTTTGTAACTGCTGAGGGATGCTCCTCCTGGTGCGAGCATGCCTCCTGGGGTCCTCTAGGTACGTCCTTACAGAGGGAATTGCTTTGTGGTAGGGTACACATATAACTAGCCTGAAAAGGGAATTCAGAGCTTCTCTTCCACAGTAGTGGTTTGGGGTCGGGTGAGACGAGTGAGACAGCCCAACTGCTGCCTGCCCTCCCTGACAACCTAAGTTCAATCCCTGAGACCCACACGGTAGAGGACACCAACACTCCAAAGTTTTCCACCAACCTCCACATACACACACAGAGCATGTGCGCCCACAAACACATGTGCAGCACAAGTACAGAATGAAGATGTCATTTAAAGTTTTAAAGGAAAGGAGTGGCATGTCTATAATATTCTTAAAACAGTGCCACGAGAAATGACTCAAAACAGAGGTGGCAAGCATGCCAGACCACAGCCAACTCCGTGTATTTATGAACGCATAGCTGCGTTCCTGGTCAAGTCCATAACCCACACATTCAGCAAAGCTTTCTGAACAAACTACAAAGCGCCACGCCCTGGGCCATGGGCGTGCGGATAATGATGAGTCCACCCAGACCAACCTGGGAAGGACAGTGGTGTCCCCATGTCCTCTGCCAGTCAGCCCCGGCTCATCAGCTTACCCAGGGGCAGAGAAGGGTTGGATGGGTAAGTGGGGGATTTTCTTGAAAAGAAGAACGCTATTCCAGGCTCAGAAAGGAGCATGCTCCCTCCTCGGAGACTGCAAGTATAGCAGGTGCAGGACTGCAGAGGACCTGGTCTACGCTTGTGTTGACAGAGAAGGGCACACCACCAGATCCATCCAAGCACGCCTTGTGCCTGCCTGGAGCAGACATGGGTGAGCACACACACGGACATGCATACCGCTACACACACGGAGAGTCTGTCAGACACGCTGCAGGAGCAGAAGCAAGGAGCGTGAACACGCAGCTGCCAGTGAGAGATAAGCTCAAGACGGGGTTGGGGGGCGGGGAGGGGGGAGCGCCTGCCTGGCCTGCCTGGCGAGCCACCTTATGCATCTGCCTGAGCTCCCCAGGGGCAGCCTCTGCAAAGTGCAGTGTTTCAGAACAGCCTGGGCACCTTGCCCCACCCTCAAGGGCTTGTTCTATTTACAGGAATGGAGTAGCAAATTCTCTCAGTCCGACTTGGGTTGTGGCTGATGCTGGCAAGCTAAACAGGATCAGGTATTCAATGGGTTCTGTTAGTTGTTGAAGAAAAGTTTAATGAAATTTGCTGTGAGGTTCTGGGCCGGGAGTGTAATTCAGTGATAAAATGCCTGCCTAGCCTGCTTGAGGCCCTGGGTTCAGCTGATCCCTGGCTCTGTGAAAAATAAAATGAAATAAGAGAAAAGTGAGAAAGGGAAGGGAGAGGAGTGAAAGGAATTTTAAAATGGAAGAATTTTGAGTGGGCAAGAAGCCAGCACAGAGAGGACACTGCTCCAAAGTCAGCATGCAGTGTCCTGGCCAAGAGTGGAAGGGTAGAGGTTGGGGTCATTGCAAGGTTGCAGAGATAGGACATAAGTCAACTTTATATGACTGTAGGGTTTTTTTGAGTTTTGTTGTTGTTGTTGTTGTTAGTTAGTTGGTTTTTCAAGACAGGGTTTCTCTGTATAGCCCTGGCTGTCCTGAAACTCAGTTTGTAGACCACGCTGGCCTCAAACTCAGAAATCTGCCTGCCTCTGCCTCTGCCTCTGCCTCCTGAGTGCTGGGACTAAAGGTGTGTGCCACCACGCCCTGCTTAACTAAGGTGGCTGAGGTCTGCTCCCCAATCCTGACTCTTTGCAAGGCCCCGAGCTTGCTAGTTCAGGATAAAGAATTGCCACTTAGAAAATAAGACTCAGCAAATCCTAGCCTGTCTCAGCACCTCTCTCCCTCCCCCAACCTTCCTCTCCAGTGCCTCTGGACAGAAGTTGGACTGTGGTCCACTGAGCCTGGAGAAGGATGAGAAACGGTCTGGTTTTTAGGGACTCCATAGCATCTCAATACCTTCCCTCCCCGGGGTTTGCCCCGGGGTTTGGAGCAGAGAGGAAAAAGGAAAAGCCCTCACTGGAAAGCAACTGAGGCCTGTCATGTGGCCAGGATGCCCAAGGTACACAGCTCTGTGTCCCATTCTCTGTCCTACACATAGCTGTGGCTTTCCATCTTGACGCCCAGTCACTCGAAGGCACAGCACCCACCTCTTCTGCACTCCTGAGTCTGGGGAGAGGCCACGGGTATGAGACAAGAGTTCTAGATATTCTGTAGAATGTGAAGATTGTCACCAAGAAGTGACAAGACTGCTTTCTGTGAGAGAGGCTGTGAGGTCTCCCCAAGAGAATAGTCTCAGCCTGCCAGGGACATTTGCCTGAGACATAGAGCAATTATTCAGGGGCTGGAGAGATGACTCAGCAGATAAGAGCACTAACTGCTCTTCCAGGGATCCTGAGTTCAAATCGCAGCAACCACATGGTGGCTCACAACCATCTGCAATGGGATCTGATGCCCTCTTCTGGTGTGTCTGAAGACAGCTACGGTGTACTCATATATAATAAATTAATTTTAAAAAAAAGCTATAAGAGCAATTACTCAGCCGGGCTTGGTGGCGCACGCCTTTAGTCCCAGAACGTGGGAGGCAGAGGCAGGCGGATTTCTGAGTTCGAGGCCAGCCTGGTCTACAAACTGAGTTCCAGGACAGCCAGGGCTATACAGAGAAACCCTGTCTCAAAAAAAAAAAAAAAAAAGAGCAATTACTCTATGAATCCCAACTGTAGCTCCCTCATTGGGAGGGTACCTCTTCCTAGTTTCACAATCTTCTTCCACATTATCCCTTCCCGCCTCAAGCTGAGAAACCCCACTGTAGCCCCCCAATACTCCACTGGCCATCCTACGCCTCCTTTTCAATTGTCCTCTGAGCCCACTCCATGCAGAGCAGTCAGTAAGCTCATCTCTGTGCTTCCCACAGGGACACCACCGCTCCACACCTCAGAGAATGTGCCAAGGTCTCCTATGCCCTCCACCCTGCTCATGAAGCATTTTCCTGCCCATCCTCTTCTCCCTGTGCTTTGCCCTCGGCCTAACCTCCACCAATCCTCTGCGCTGTTTAAGATCAACCGCCATTTGCCTCATGGCCACTGTGTGTAGGGGTTGCCAGATGGCAAAGACGGGTGGGTATTAGTTATGAAGTAGACAGAGCTTAAAAGGTAGGGCAAGAGAGCCATTTAAACAAAAAAAATAATAAAATTTGTAAAGATCATTTCTTATTTCATTCACCCTCATCAGTGTTGTTGATATTGATGTTGTTGTTGTTGTTACAAGCTCTTGCTATGTAACTGTAGCTGGCCTAGTACTTGTTCTATAGTCCAGTCTAGCAATTCTCCAGCCTCAGCTTCCCGAGTGCTGGTATTGCAGGCATATGCCTCTATGCTCTGGGATTGCTGTGCTAAGGACTGTGCCCAGAGTGTTGCTCATACTCAAATTGAACCACCAACCCTTCGATCCATTTTAATGTTGTTTTTCCTAACCTGGCATGGACACTATTCCAAATACTGCCTCTCCAGCACTTATTCCCGGCTTAACAAAGTTGCCCATACAATCTATGTTTTATGTTTATCTGTTTGTTTGTTTGTTTGTTGTTCCAATTCAGGGTTTCTCTGTGTAGCTTTGGCTGTCCTGAAATTCACTCTGTAGACCAGGATAGCCTCAAACTCAGACTTCTGCCTCCCAAGTGCTGGAATGAAAGGCGTGCGCCACTACCACCAGGATGCGATTTATTATTTTAATTGAAGTTATTGGTCTGGGAATGAGACCCAGTATAAAGAGAGTGCCTGCCTCTGGTGAGGGAGCACACCTTTAATATCAGCACACAGGAAGCAGAGGTAGGCAGATCTCTGTGAGTTCAAGGCCAGCCTGGTCTCCAGAGACAGTTCCAGGATAGCCAGAGCTGTTACATAGAAAAACCCTGCTTTGACAAAACCAAACCAAACCAAAAACCTCATTGGTTAAGAGTGCTTACTGCTCTTACAGACGGCCAGGGTTAGATTCTCAGCACCCGGGTCAGGTAACTTCACAGCTGCTTGTGCCACCAGCTCCAGAGTCTGTGACTTCTCTGGTCCCACAAGCACATGGACTTGTGTGCACAGACACATATGCTTACAAGTAATTAAAAACACGATCTATTTAAATGTATTTAATTTTTGAGTCAAGGTCTCACTATATACAGCCTAGACTAGCCTAGAACTCTTGATTCTCGTGCCTACGAGTTCTAGAATTCCAGGCACCGGCCACCTTTGCAATAAATATTTGCATAATAAATGTGGTGGTAGGATGCTGCAGACCCAGTCAGAGCATCTCTCTACCCAAGGCCCTCCAGCAAGCTTATCTAAATGAAATCAGACTGAGCCAGAACATCAAGGGCAGCCTTGGAGAAGGGAGGAAAAGAGAGGGTACACAAGGGACCGCTCAAGGCTTTGCCTTGAACTAAATTCTCCCTTTTTAGTCTTTTAGTAGTTGCTTAAAAAGTAGGTTCTGTTCACAGCGCCTACCTCCTTGGGAGGAGCAGAGCCAGAACCATGACTCTTTTTTGGTTCTGAGGATGGAACCCAGGGCTTTGGACAGCGATGCACATACTTTATCATTGAACTATACCCTCAATCCCAAACTGTAACTTTTAGGGGTTCGGGCTCAACAAGACTACCTTTGCTGTGTCAGACTTTGTAAGCCAGTTGTTGAGTGTATGAAGTCAGTTAATTTTATAAGCAAAAACTATGCACCAATCTTAAAAGATAAAAAATACAAAAGGCAATTCAGAAGCCTTAATAACATTGCTACCACTTTAGAAAACAATCGAAGTTATTGATCAGGTCAGGAGGAAGAAGCCTAGGATAGTAGATAGAGCCTGGCACCATGTGGCTGTACCAGCTAGCTTCTGTGTTGAGAAAGAAAGCCAGTGCTTACATCTACCTGGACAAGCACTGTCAGACCAGACAGCCTAGCGTTGGGGCCAGGCTCAGTTAGCCACAGAGTAACTGCCTACTGACAGCCACTATGCACAGGTGCCCTGCAACCCAGGACAGCAGGCATGAGTACCTGGTGGAAGACTGGTGGCCCCGAGGAACCACAGGAAGCACCCCAGGTTTAGGAGTGAGAGTGAGCCCGGGGATGAGACTAGAGGGCCCCAAGCTGGCGGCGAGCCACCAAGGCAGCTCCAGATTTGGATCATAGGGTGAGTGTGAAACACTGAGGGTTTAAGCAGGCCGAGGAGACAAATTGGTGTGCTTTGGGAAGGGCCCACTAGCTGAGATCGATCTGGCTTGGGGAGAGCAATCAGAGGTCAGAGCTTTGTGTCACAGGGGCTGGAGGGAAGGAGAGGTTGATTCATACAGATGGACGATAAGCTATGATGATCATAGCCCTAGTGGACAGACGGACTGGAGAGTCCTTGGTTCTCCTGCAGTAGGAAGTTGGGTTAGTGTATCAGAGCTCCTCAAAGCCCCATTGTTGCTTCAGTGTCAAAGCGAGTGCAGAGGGTGGGGAGAGCGTACTTTTGATGAGGTTTTGCCAAAGGAATATTCTTTTGATAAAGAAATAGGGCAACCCACTTGCAACATTTTGTCCCAATCTCATAGTGAAAGGAAGGTTGCTCACAGCAACTTCACATGCAAAATTCAAACGAGTTGCTAACAGACCTTTGGAAAATAAAAGAATGGGGAGCTGTTGAGCAAATCTGTTTAGGAAAAAGTGATGGGAGAATGGGTCAAAGAGGTGAGGCTGAGAGCAGAGTGCCCAAGAAGTGCTGAGCACAAGTAGCCCATTAGTTAGCACAGTATTTGTGGCCCAAGCTTTTCTCTACCGGCAGGAGCTGGTCCTGGCTCTTACTGCAAAGCACAGAAGGCAAGGGAAGAGGGGGGAAAAAAACCCTTGGGTGATTCTCCCTCTGTTCTGGGTTTTGGGGGACTGGAGAGATTGGTGGGAAAGCCGAGAGGAAGAATCACCCCCTCTGAGGAATGAGATTTGGGCTGGCACTGAGAATCTCCCAGACACAGAGGACAGTATCTGAGGCCATGAAACCAGTCTTGGGTGTTGGATGGTGGAGGAAAGAAGCCAGAGAGAAGGCACGGATACCCAGCAAAGAAAGCCACTCAGCCTGACTAAGGCCAAAAGGGGCCAGGCTGCATTTAGGTGGACAGAAGACAGGCACAAAGTACCATGTAGCTGGGGATCCAGACAGGGTAGAGATAGAGGATGCAGGTCTGGACTCAATGGAAGCAGAGGAGGCTGTAGGCATAGCTGGATGAAGACAGGATAAATAGATTCACAATTGCTAATGCTTTGGGGGCACTTGGCTAGGGTCAGCCACTCTTCAAAACACTTAAATGTTAGGGAGACAAAGAGCTGGACCATGTACTAGGAGTTCTGTAGTCATTCTTAATGACGACACTGTGTGAAATACAGACATGAATAAAGGTTTTATATCTATAAAGGACTTAGACCTCGGCTTACCCTTTATGTTAAATGTTTGGTTTATATCAAAACCAAACAAACAGCAATGACAACAAACCCAAATGTTTTGGAACCACCCCAAACCCATGTGATCTTAGCAGTTATTCAGACTGTTTAAATTTCTGTTTCCTTGTTCATTTGTAAATTTGAGCAGAATACTTACCCATCACGATTGCTGAGGGTTAAAGAAAAAAGCTCCGTTGAGTGCTCGTCCATGCCTCCTGCAGGGCCACTGCTTTTGGAGGCTGTCAAGAAAATGTCCATTCCAGTTCCAGACTGCTTCCCTCTCTCCAGGGACTTCAGGTCTGTTGGAACCACAGGGTATGCACCTTGGTTTTTTATTCCATAGCCTCTGTGAAGGTACTTTCGGGGGTGGGAGGAGTCTCATTTTGACACACTCACTCTGATATCTGAACAGACAAGGTGTCTGCGGAGAGTGAAGTGCTGACCCAGGCAGGTAAGGTTGCAAGCAGCCAGACCTAGCTCACCACAGACTTTCACATTTCTTGGAATGGTCTTCTCCTCTCTCTCCCATGCAGATGCCCCTTGCCAATCATTTATTGTCCCTTCTGCAAATGACAATGTGACACCCACAGTTGCCTGGACATCATGCCATGTTCTTGGGAGCAAGCAACCACCTGGAGGAGCCTACAAATTCTGTTTAATTTCCCTTTTCATCAGCAGCCTGATGTGTGGGTACTGGACAGAGTATGTTTAGTAAACCTCTGCTCCCGGAGCAATAATGAAGGTACTTCTAGAGATGGCCACAAAGGCTGCAAAAGGATCTCTGAGAAGGTCCAACGCAGGTAGCTAGTCCATGGCCATGAATCATAAAGTTGAAACCTTCAGAGGTTAAGACATCTCAAAAGTACCCCAAGTAGGAAAGCAGGAACTATGGGCAAATTAGAGCATGCCCACCCCATAAAGATGGCTCTTACTACTTCCCATCAGCCATCACTGCAGATAGAATGCGAGCCCACAGTAGCAAATATTTTGATTTTTAAAAAGAAATTGGGACTTACTTTAAATCTCAAAACAAAAACAAAAAAAGTCAGCATTGGCTTCTAATTTTAGTCTTTTCTGAAAGTCCTGTGAAAACCAGCAAACTTGCTTGCTGGGTTGTTCCTGGAGACTAATTTACCTCTATGTGGACTTGAGGAAGGGTATAGAGGTGAAGGGCTGTATCCAGGGGCAAAAGCCGAGGGATGTGAATGGTCACATCTGTGGGACCAGAACTGTGTGAGACCCCACAGGAAATCACAAAAGAGGATGTGGAAGCCATAGACCTGCCCTTCAGATGTTCCTAAGACTCATCACGGAGACCCAGATAAAGCACGAGAAGGCCCAGAAGGCAGAAGCAAGCTGTGGAGACTTCTCAGAACTCTGAGCTTTAGAAGATCTTTCCAGAAAGTCGGGATGGACTCTGAGATAGCCATTCCAGAGGCAGGAATTCTAGAATGGACGGTGAATAAATTGAACAGAAGCCGGGTAATGCGGCACCAGCGTGTAACCTGAGAGTTCTGGAGCCTGGGGTGGCAGAAAGGTGAATTTGAGGATAGCCTCAACTATAAAGAAAGTTTGAAGCCTACCTGGGCTATCTAGTGAGACCTGGTCTCACCAAATGAACAGATACGTAAGCATGACCTGTGTGCAGAGGTGTTTGCTGGTTCAAATCCATATGGAGAATGCATCGATATAGCATGGGGATTCCTGACACACTGTCACATGGCTAAATTCCAGAATGAGATGAAGCCAGTTGGGGGGTGGGGGTGGGGAGATCCCGCAAACAAGGCCCTACATGCCCTTCAGTTGGAAGGCAGCAGTGCTGTGGGCTGGGATAAATGAGACAACTCTAGGTAGCCGCTGAGCACTGACTTATGAGGTCAAGAGACATGTTAAGTTCCTTTCTCTAACTAGGAATAGGCACTTATTGCTTTAATCATGGGTTTCCTCGTCTGTGAATCACCCACAGTAACTGCATCCCAAGTGGGATTGTGGTAAGAATGAGAAACTAGTTCACTTTTCTCCATTTACATACGACCCGCCGCCCCAACCCCCCAGTACAGACCCTGCTTAATCTGGAACTCACTATATACACCAGGCTGGCTTCAAGGAGATTCACCAGCCTTTGCCTACCTAAGTGGCTTATAGTTGCCACTATCCTGGTCTCTACAATTTTTATAGCCTGAGAGTTCTCGTCTCAAAAGGAGTCGGGTAGGAGGAAACACTTTTGGTCTCCACGTGGGCATCTTCTTCAGTAGCTGCTCCAGTAAACAAGGGTTGGGGGCTGGCAAGGCTGGCTGCCTGGTGGAAAGAATAAAAGCGAGTCGCTTTTGCCTTCTTCGACCTTTCCCAGATAGGTGGGCAGTAGTAGGAGCTGTAAGGGTGCAGAATCGTTGAGGGCACTGTACCTCAGAAGGAACCATTTCCATCCAATTTTTACCTGAGAAAGAAGGTGAGACCCAAAAGTTAAACTACCAGGAAATCAAGGGGCAACTCGACTACCCCTGCAGGAAAGGATCTTAATGTTCGATCAGTCTGCATTTTGGATCTCAGGACAAGATTTTCTTTTCCTTAAATGATCTAGAGTGCCCCCAACGCCTTTGGGGCAGAACGTGGTATGTCTTAGAAAACTTGAGTAGCCCCAGTGGCTCTCCAGCTTCGGGTCCTACTCTCAGCCGG
Source organism: Mus caroli (assembly GCF_978045245.1). NCBI lineage: Eukaryota > Metazoa > Chordata > Mammalia > Rodentia > Muridae > Mus > Mus caroli. The sequence goes on along the minus strand of NW_028227257.1, from coordinate 61,440,472 downwards.
TCTCACAGTTCCCTGCCTATATTAAAGGGTGTCCTCATCTTTCCAGTTCCCGAAGGTCAGCCTTAAAAAAAAAAAAAAAAAAGCCGACTCTGCCAAGTAAGCTCGCGTCGCGGACTCTTGTCAGAACACCCGCACCTTTCCCAGCCCTACACCCGGGAGCAGACCCTGGCACCTGCCCCTCCCCAGCAGCCATTACACGATGTTCTCAGAAAGTTAGTTTTCAGTCTCCTCCTCCCTCTACCCACAACCCATCCGGGTGCCGGACTGGAAGCATCTTGAAAGTAGGAAGTCATTCTCCTACTGGCCTCTGCCTTGGGACATTCAGATCACTCCCTAAGGGATGGAGCGCAGAGGGGGGAGGGGGACGTGGACGGGTGCAGAACCCAAGCTGCCGCAGACCCGGCAGCCCAGCCCGAACCTTGGGATGGGGGGGGGGGGGGAGGTTAGTACTTCGCCCTCTAGGGCAGGCTCCAGCCTAACCCAGCCCACCCGGCTCAGCTCCGACTCCCAAAGGCGTGCCCACCCAGCCAGGTGATCTCGAACCTTCTCCCTCACACACCCCAACAACAAACAACCCTCTGCGCTCTCCATCCGGAGAAAGGAGGTGGAGCCTGACCTCAGCCGGAGGCTGCTGCAGCTACGGGGGAGGGGGAGGGGGCTCACTGCTCCAGCCCATGGGGGGAGTCTCCTCCTGAGAGTGACAAGGGTGGGCGGCCTTGGCGGGTTCCCAAGCGTCAGGACAGTCTTCTCCCAGCAGTGTCGACCCTCCACCGGCGAAGGGAGAATACAGAAGAGGTGGCTTTAGTGAGTGCGACTTGTGACTATTCCTCTCTGGCTGAAGCACCCTCGGGCCCCTCTCCGCCATTTATGACCACCCCCCCCCCCATCCCTTCTAGCCCTGAGGGCTGAATGAACCTATGTGCCTAGTAAGCGGCGGAGAGAAGATGCTGCTTTGCTGTGCTCTAGGGAGCCGAGGTGTGCCCATCCCCCAGCCTTTTGACGGGTGGGGGTGCAGGCGGACCCCAGGGACGCCGACTAGGGCAGGAAGGAGCCTGAAATAGGTTTAAGCAGCAGTTGTTGACACTGCAGGGAGGCAACTCGCGTGTGGGTTAGAGAATGCATTTTAAGGGGAAGGACAGGGGACCCAACGAGGCGAAGTCTGTGTCAAAGGGAAGGAGAATACAGAAAGGGCTTTCGCTGGGAGGGGCAGCCTGCAAAGACTTCCCTGGCTAGCAATCTGGAGGGTAGCGCTGGACAGATGGGGGTTTGGGGCATAGCACCATGGAATGCAATCCCTAAAGTCTAAGCGCTGGCGGCTTATATGAAGACTGGTCCCACACAGACCCCTACATCATCCTGATCCCTCAGACCCATCCTGCGGCCCTTAGAGATGAGAAACGATCCTCTTCTTTGATGGGTGCTCATCAACTGGCTCCCTGGTAGCAGGAGGGGGCCCAACCCTTTTGGTTTAGTTACAAAGAGAGCACTTCTGACTCTCCCATCCCTAGGGAAAGAAGTCACAGCAGGTAAAAACCAGGCTTATACACTTGGCGTTGCCTGGGGGCAAATAATTTCCGGAGGTCCCTTTAAGGAGTGGGTGTTCTGATCCCTTTAAGAGTGAGCGGGTCCCAGCAAAAGGACTATAAAAGTCTAACTTTATTTCCTCACCCCTGGGGGGCTTCCTTTGATGGGGGAGGGGGCAAGTATTGGCGATGAATTTAATCTATGGCAAGGAGTCCCTCCAAAAGAGAGCCATTCCTTCATCTCTTCCAGTGGGGCTTAGGGGCCAGGCTGCTCAGTGTTCTAGGACCTGGAATCTGGAAGGTCTGAGGTGAGGCAGGGGAGGGCTGCCTGCCCACAATCAGAAAGGAGACACCTGGGCATGACATCGAGGCAGGTGAGAGTGGTCGGTGCTAACTTCACAGAAACTGTGCTGCGGGCTTGGGTGCCTTGCCCCGTGCCAGTGGCTGGATCTCAAGGCAGGCGGTCTGCCGGGACTGCTGCGGCAGCGGGGGAGGGGGGGTTGGGGGGCGGGGTGCCTCTCGTCTGAACTGGGGATGACAGAGCTGCCAGTCTGTCCCTGCTGTCAGTCTGGTTGTACATGGTGGGGGAAGGGTGAGCAGCATGTTCTCTCGGGCCCTGGATTTCTCCTTTTCTCGGCTCTCCTGCTTCGAGGGAGCTAACTCATGGGTCTGGAGGTGCATGGGTAGAGATAACAAGCCTCTGCAGAGGGGGACAGTCATGGAGACCTGATGAATCCATCCATTTCCAGACCATCCATTTCTAGATCAAATGACAAACTCTTTTTGGTGAGAGAGAGGAAAGGTGACAGCCCCCAGGCAGTGGCACAGCTGTTCTGGTGGAGTGGGATGGGAGCTGCATGCACTAAGGAAGAAACCATGGGAGCAGGAGCCTTTCCCAGATGTGCTGATTAAGGCTTCTTATAAAGATAAAGGTCGTGTGTGTGTGTGTGTGTGTGTGTATTAGTGTGTGTGTGTGTGTGTGTGTGTGTGTGTGTGTGTGTGTGTGTGTGTGTGTGAGTTTTATCCGGGACCGTAATGGTCAAAGGCAGGGTAGAAACCCCGGGGTTGATATTAAATAGTTCTACAACAGGAAAGGCTCTGGATTGGAAGGAGGATTGTTCCAGATGCAGGGGTTCCTGAAAATAGAGTGAAAGAGGACAGGAGGCCAAAAACTCCCTTTGGGGTACACGCAGACTGTCTAAAACCCTGGCCTCCTCTTGGCTGGCTGGTGGACCAGCGTTCAAAAGCAAGAGAGAGGGGGGACCCAGGAGATCAATGGGCTGCTAAAGGAGGAACATCAAGTGCCTTTAGAAAGCCCGCACTCCTCCCTCCAGACCCCACCCCCAGCCATAAGCCCACTGAGCCAGAGCCTCCTGGGGCAAATGAGCCAGCCACCCACAGGGAGAGCTCTGAGGACAGAGTTTCTTTGGCTATTGAGCAGGCTGGGCTACTTAAGCTCCTGGGTCCTCCACCTTCAGTCCCTCTTCCCTTCCACCTGGGTCCCAAATAAATCAACTTCTCCTGGTACCGGCACCACAGGGGTTTACCTGAAGGTGCCAGGGTGAAGCCCACTCCAGCAGTCTTGCTCTGGCTCTGTCAGTTTCCAGGTTAAACGTGGGCTGCCGTTTAAGTTTCTTTCCCTGTGACCAGTTAAATTTTTTCTTGATCCTCACATTCTCAAACCACCCCACCCCTATCATCAGAGTCTGCTCTCCTGCCTTGCTCACTTAAGTGGCCAGAGATACCCTCTACTCCCAATTTGAGGACCGGGGTCTACCATGAGACACGGTAATGGACTTGGCTGAGGAGAGGGGCTAATTTTGTGAGATGGGAAGTACAGCTGGCCTGTAAGTGTTGGGGAGCACTGCAGAGCACCTTTGCCTTGGGAGGCTCAGTGAAGGGAGAAGTCCTTCAGTGCCCTACTTTCCGAGGTTTGGGATTTTGCCTTCCCTAAGGATGGGAAGTAGAAGGACAGAGGTACTAAGAGACTTTGGCCCTTTGAGAAGTTGGCGTACCACGATTTTAGTACGGCCTTGGTAAATCGTGTCCTGTAGACTAGCTAGGCAGCCTGGGAGACCCCGGGGGAGGTAAATGAATTCTCATTCTCATTCTCTCTCTCTCTCTCTCTCTCTCTCTCTCTCTCTCTCTCTCTCTCTCTCTCTCTCTTGCTATTGCCCAGCCACAGAGGCTGGCAGCCCTAGTTACCTTAAAAGCTGCCCGGGTCAGTGCGAAAGGTGGGGAACTGTATAGAGCGCAGGAGGAGCCCCTAAGTCACTCTCCGAGGCTCGATTTTTCCTGCTTACTAACCAGGCTTCCTCAGCACTCTGGGCGCTTCTCTGCCCTAGGCGTTCCAGGGCCCAGCCCCTCCCCGGCTGCTCCCAGGCTCGGGTGACTTGACACTACCCTTTTTTGCTCCTGCTCCTTTACCTCCCAAAGCGCCCCTCCCCCGCCTGAATTGGGAATGAGGCTTTGTTCAGGGGTGGACTCGGTATTTCTCAAGAACCTACTGTGTGCACATTACAGCTCCTTGAAGTGAAGTCCTGGGCTGGCTCTGGCGCTACAAGGTGTCCAGGACACAGCCCCTTCCCGCACCTCCCAGGGACTTCCCACCCCTTCGTATGACCTCAGCCTGCTGTGCCCACCCACCCAGCTGACCCCGAGAGCGTGCTCAGGCTTGGAAAAGCACGTCTGTGGGTGTGAGAGACGGAGCCATAGCATAAGGCGACTATGGGGAAGCTAGGTAAGTGTCTGCACTAGTTCTACCCTGGCTTGGGGACGCGAAGGAGTGTGTCCAGCCGCGCCTGTTGGGCTGCCCGCCCCTTTCCCTCTCCCCCGGAGAGCTCTGATGTTCCCCGCGGTGGTGGAAGAGGGTGTGTGGGTGTCAAGGACTCACAGACCAGGCTCTGCTGTCAGCTGGAAATGGATGAGGGTTCCACACTTGGCTTCTGAAAGAGGGCGAATTGGGAACTGGGGTGGGGGGCGTTAGGTGAAGGGCAGAAAGAGGAAAAAGAGATGCGGGTGAGGGGTTACCGAGCCAGGACCGACCTTGCTAGGAAGGAAAGGAGACGTGGCAAGCAGGGAAGTCGGAAAGATGAGGCAAGGGCGGGAGGGGCTTCTCAGGAGTCGGGGCCCTTTCGCGCGAGTCTGGGGCCCTTTCAGGAGGAAAGGGGGTGTTGTTCTTGCTTGAATTTTTCGGTTGGTCTTCCCGAAGCTTTGCCATGGGGGCAGCAGCCTGAGGGTGAGGTGCCCCCTCGACCCTCAGTTTACTGTAGCCAGTGCTGGAGAGGTTACAAGGGAAGAGGGATGTAGAGGGTGATGGTCAGGGCGGGGGCGCGCTAAGATTTTTCAGGGTGGGGGTCTGCAGTGAGGTGCTGGGGCTCAGGGTCAGGTCACCATGGGATACTGGCTCAGGCTCCAAAAACCAGGAGAAAATACAAGAAGCCGGCAAAGAAAATCATCCCCCGCCACCACCCTTGGCACCGTACCCCTCCCCCCAGGCCCCACCACTCCCCGCACCGCCTCCCCCGGCCGCCTCGTGCTGCCCCCTGCGTCGGGACGACCGACCCACGATTCTGATTGGTTGGAGACCGGGAGGGGGAGCCGAGGGCCGGATTGGCTGGCGGGGCCAGCGCAGGGCGGGGCGGCTGATTGGCGGAGCTTGCCGAGGGGCGCGCCGCTGATTGGCTGAGGACGAGGAAGCAGGAAGGAGGGCGGCGGAGGCTCCGCTCTCGGGGAGTTTGTGGGGGAACCGCGAGCGGCGTAGCGGATCCCGGAGCCCGGCCCCCGCTGCTCGCCCGTCCGGCCGCCTGCCCCGCCCGTCCGGCCCTAGCCGTCCGCCCGCCCCGGCCAGGCGCGCCCCCCCCCCCCCCGACGGCCCCGCCCGAACGCGGCCCCCGCTCCGCCCGCCCGGCCCCGGCCCCCAGGAGGAGGCGCTGACGCAGCAGCGTGGAGCCCGGGAATTGAGCGCCCCCGGGGGGTTCCAGCCGCCGGATTCCAGCCCGGCCAGGGCCTGCGGGCGCCCAAAGCCGCGCCGTCCGCGCCTCTCGTCCCGGTGAGCTAGGAGCCGGGATCCAGGAGGGGGAAGGGGAGGGCGAACGAGCGAGAGCGAGCGAGCTAGGTAGGCGGACTAGCAAAACGGAGAGGACCGGCCGCCCGTCAGCGCGCCCCGCCGAGCGCGCCGCGCCGCCGCCCCCGCCAGCCCCGGGAAGGGACGGACGGACGACAAGAAGCAGGTGCGGCTGCCTGCCCGCCCGCGCGCGCCGCCTCCCTCCCCCGGGTCCGGCGCTGCGGTCCCGCCATCGGGGAGCACTGCGCGCCTCGAGGTGACAGCCCCCGGGGGGCGCCCGCCTCGCAGGCCGGGGGCGGGGTGGGTGGCGGCCGCAGGGTGGCAGCTTGGCCGGGCGGCGGCGGCGCGGGCGTCCCGGGCTACGGAGGGCGGGAGGACGCGGGGTGCTTCCTCGCCGCGGCGGAGCCGGCTTGCCTCCGAGTGCGCGGGCGGCAAGGCCCCCGCCAAGCCCCCTCCCCCATCGTGGTCCCCGAGGCTAGGGGCCGCGGCTGGGGGCGTCGCCGCGGGAGCGCCCTCTCGGGGTGGGGGGCGCCCTCCCGGGTTGGGAGCTGACCGGCAATTGCCGAAGGGGGGATGGGGATGGGGGCCGCGTCAGGGCGAGGGGTAGTGTGGACTCGATCGGGTCGGGCTGAAGGAAGGGAGGCGCCGAAGACGGAAGGGGACCGGTTCGAACAGCGAGTGTGGGCCGCGGGAGGCCCTGTGGGGACCGTGCGGGGCGGCGGCCGAGTCCGAGGTGGGGCGGGGGGAATCGAAGTTGTCAGACCGCCTCCAAGTGACAGCGGGACCCGGTGCTCCAGGCCTGGCCTGGTTGTGCCCTGCCAGTCCCGCCGCCTCTCCTCTGGGGCCGGGGACCGGGTCAGGTCGGGCCCAAGGGGCCCGCTCGGCGGTGAAGAGCCGGACAAAGGCGGCGCCCGAGCGGGCGCAGGTAGTGGTATCGGGGAGGGGAGCGAGTCCGGGGCACCCACCCCAAGGGGCGGGCACGGGGCCGGACTCTGCCCTGGGGACTGCGGGGGCCGGGGCGTCCACCGGGAGGAGCTGCGGCACTGGCTCTGGTCTGTAGCCGCAGATATCCTCGCGGCTCCGGGAAGAGTGGGGTCGACTTAGCCAAGGCGGAGGGGCAGGGTTGAGGGGTGTGCGCACCGAGTGCCCTGGCCGGTGGCGAATGGGCTGGTGGACTCACAGAGGCGAGCGGAGCCTGCTAGCAGTGAGGCTTTTAGCAAGTCTGCCTCTCGGTAGAGGTTTAACTCCACCTGGGATGTCTCCTAGTGGCCCATTGTCGGCAGTCTTAAGAGCACAGACGGCTACTTGGATTGGGACTAAGGGACCCCACCCCCCAACACACACACCCACTGTACTTGGCGATGCCTTCACTATTGCTGTAGCCGTTTTCCTTGGGCAAGAAGGTACCCACATAGGGACATGATAAAGCTGAGTCCATAAATTGAGGCAGAAATTTGATGACATAAAATAAGGTTTCCAGCTTTCTTTTGTACCACCTGACACGTTTCTCCCCATCTTCTACCTCCATAATCTTCCACCGCCAAGGAAAGCCTCAGAGGGACCACATTTCTTGGGGACACCACTGTCCTAGGACACTTTGGAATCTCTGGCTTAAGCTGTGAGCTGTGAGCGCTAACCCCAGCGGGTGAGCAGCTCTAGGCTGTATGCTGTTTGAGAAAATCCACTCGGCTCCGGTGCCCCTCCTCATGTGATTAAGTTGGGAACAGGAAGAGAGGAGTCTCTGGCTGATAACAGCTGAGAACATGGCCTTTTGCTGAGAAAAATCTGGGTTGGAGTGGCACACCAGTGGGACTGGTCGAGAGCAGCACTCGGCTGTGTCTGGCTCTAAGCCCACGGTGAGAAAGCTGCTGTCTGCCAAAGGAGCAGGAACAGGGTATGGACTTCATTCATAGCACCCAGGCTCTCTCCCCAGGAGAGTCTGGACCCCAGCTTGGGTGGAGTTGAGGCTTGTGGGGAAAGGGGGTATTAACCTCACACAAGAGACTGAAGTTTGTTTGAGAGAGTTTAATTGTATGTCTAAAATCCAGAGAAGGCTGGAGAATCTTTCCTTTTGCTGGGGTTGCATTGTATGTGATTTCTTTTGGTGGCAGTCAGAAGGGTGACCTGGTTTGGCTGCTGGAAGGTGGAAATTGCCAAAATAACATTTCCCTCTGTGGCAGGGGTTTAATCTGGCAGGAGATGCTTGTCTGTCAGATGAGTGTTTGGGAGGGCTGGCCCTGGGGAGTTGAGCCATTAACCGAGATGGTTTTGCTAGCCATCTCTTTCTGCCCCTCCCCTCCCTTGTTTCTCTCCTGTTCCTCTTACCGCTCTAGAACGGGAGGCTAGCCTGGGACTGGCAGCAAGTCTCTTCTCTGCCTCCTGGTGTGCACTACCATTGCTGGGGTTGGTTTGTTCTTTTTGGTGTCTCCCTCCCTCCTTCCCTCTCTGTTGCCATGTTCCCAGGTCAGTTTCCTCCTGCTTCCTCTGGCTCTTCTGGTCCAGTCTGTACACAGCTAGCTACCAGATCTTTCTTCCGAAGCACCCCTTCCACGTGTCAGTTTCTTACTCAATTGTGCTGGCTTCTTTTTGCTGCAGTCTGACCCTAGGCAGTGTCCCTAAGGCTATTTGCTAGTCCTGCTGAGCACTTTTGTCTGTCCTGCCCTTCGCACCCAGCTCCTACCCCTTCCTTCTCTCCCACTTGTCTTTGTCTTGGCATTGCTCAGACCACTGAGCTTGTGAAAATGGATTGTCTAACATGGTATCTTCTCAAATGCTTTGTAGATTGGAAGGTCCTTAGGGATTGAAGTAATGAGTTAAACGTGTGTGTCTGTGTGTAGTCTAGTCTTCCTCTCAGTGTTGTGTGATGTGGAATTCAGTGTGGATGGAGGGGAACCTTTGACTCTTCTAGAAATGCTCAGTATGGATGCAATCCTTGGAGGTCTCTGACCTTTTCTGTGAAAGGTGTATAAATAGGGCGTGTCTGTAAGGCTCTGGCCATGGGCATGTTTAACTGCTGTTTCTGATCCATCTGCTGCTGAAGATTGTTCACATGACAGACACCACACAGACAGGAGTTAGAAAGGGGCTGTGGTCCTGTCCTCCCGTTGTCCCCACTGGGCCAGTCTCTTGCTGTACCCAGCTCTGCTGTGTGTTGGCAGTTTACTTGTTGTCTATGCTACCATATGCTTTACCTCTTCCCGCCTGGGCGTCAGTGAGGGAGAAAACGCTATTCGGAGAACCCCTGACAAATAACCCTGGATCAGCCCTGTGGATGGGATTTGTACGGTTCCTTTTATATTAAGTGTTTTTACTGACTTCAGGGACTATGTCTGTCCCAAGGTAGAGCTTTGGGGAAGAAATGCTGTCATTCCAACTGCCTTAGAAGTTGGTGTATTGACGATCAAGCCTACACCATGGGGGACGTGGGAGAAGACTGATGACTGGTTTGGAACTAGGTAGTGAAGAAACAGACGTACCCCTGCACCCATCCTCTTTCCCCAAACCTTTCAGTTGTGCCCCAGTTTGATGATTAATGAACCAGCGTTTACCTTCCAATCGGAAAGGCCACCCCTCACAGTTGCCATGGCAATGCAGACCTCTCCCCTGTCAATTAAGAAAGAAAAAAAAAATCCTACTTCTCTTTTACTGTAACAGAAAAGCCACCTCAGAAAGCCTCTCCTGAGTGCTCTCCTCATCTGCCTGTGCTGTCTGCAGCATGCATCCTGGGACACAGACCTTTCCCTTCAGGGACATTGCCCAAGTTTCCTCACCATGAGCAAATTTTGCCCCTCTTGGAGCCAGCAACTCTAGAACCATCAGAAGAGGAAACAACCTTTTAATTTATTCAACCATGATGCAAATTACAATCCAGAAAGAGCCCTTCTCTTCTCTCTTCTGCAGAGATAGAGGAAGTGCCTCCTTACGCTCCGTGTTTAGAGGCGTGAATTGGGTAGCAGTCAAGAAGGAAATTTCAGTAGACCCAAAAGAAATTCAACCTAGCATACCTGCTTGAAATTGGAGTTCAGTGAAAAATTGGCTATTTTCATTTCTTCCCACCTCTCCATCTTAGCATCTAAGAGGACTTATAATGTTTTCATTTTATCTACTTTTGTTCCTTTTGGCCTTGCTCAGGCAACATCATCTGCCTCAGTGCCCTGTCACAAGGTGAGTCACTAAGGAGGAGAAAAAAAATCCAAAGAGGGGGAAAATCCCCAGAGCTGAAAAGTAGCCTGTGTTGAACCAAAGCTGCCAGCCCAAGCTTCCGGGTTTATGGAGCATTATATGAACAGTCCCGACATTAAAGGGCCTCCTTTTTATGAATGGGTTGTGGAGGGTATAAACAAAGCAGCATCTCTCAATGGGGAAGCATTTCACATAAGCACCACTACCCCGACCCAAGCAGTTACGGGCAGGCGGGCGCTTGCTAGCACAGTCTGGCAAGGCTTGCTTCCTTTGTGCCTTTGTGACTTTGGAGGGACTTTGGTTCTGATGCAGCCAGCAGTGCTCTCTAGCTTTGTGGGCTTGGCCTTGTCTTGATGGGCCAACACCCTGTCTTTGAGCTCTCAAAAAGATGGGAAATAGCATGTGCGGTCCAGAGCTTATGAAAACTAGTAGCAAAGGCTCCCGACACCCAGTGACCCCTCGGGCTGCTTAAATCTTCCATGTCAGGCCTGGGAGGTCTTAGGTGATGAGATCCTGCCTAGCTTTTATGGGAGGCGCATAGCTGGAATAAAATGGACTGGTTTGAATGTCAACTTCATTATGTTTGTATGTCTAGCCCTGGTTTTGCCTGCTAATGAGGTATAAGATGGCTAAAAGAAGTAGAAGAAGCAATGGGCTTCAAACATCCTGCTCAGGGCTGCCAGCTCCTGGGGTCCCAGTACGGGTCTGGGTATCTATCCCAGGCATCTTGGTGAGAGAGCTGGGGGTGAGGGGACCCTGGGTTTGAGGGGACGCTGGGTTTGGAGAACAGGACCCAGAGTGTAGTCACTGTCCTGGGGTAGTGTACTACATTTCTCTTGGCACAGTGTGTAATACCAGCAAGGATTGTCACTTACCTGACGCATTGTGGAGGGTCCTCTTCAGGCTGACCTGCCAGGGAGAATGAGAGTTTGTCTCTAGCTCTGGCTTTATGAGTTGGTAACTTCCCAACTATCAGAACTTAAGTTCCTTGAATGAAAAGGCAGGTGGCTTTTCATAGTTAATAATATCAGGACTAGCTAAAGACTTACTTGGGTGTAATTATTTTCTCTTGCCTTTGTTCCTTCTCTGTGAGATTTGGGAAGGACAGATATGTTGATTCCCTAGCCCGGAGTAAAGGAATGTATCTAGTTTCTGCCTCTACCTCTTCCTGCTGCAGGAGAGAGGAACGGGCCCTTCAAATGTAGTCACTTGTCCAGAATGTTTGGGGACAACACAATTTATTGATCAGCTTTCTGTGTGGCCAGGTGGTTCAGAAGTGTGTTCTTAGGATAGTTCTTATCGGGGTGCTGATCGGGGTGCCGCTTGATGCCCTGAGATCCTGACGTGCAGGACCACAGTAGCGCTGCCATCAAGGTCAGCTGGGAGCTTCCCAACCCTGGCTTGGTGTCACTTGCTTTGCTTTCCACTGAATGTAGAAAAAAAGAATTCTATGGAGAGGAAATGATCTTTTAGAGAAAATCGAAAGTACTAGAGATTGTCTGCTCTCAAGAAAGGAAGCCAGGAGCAATTGCTCTGTCTGTAAGTTAAGGTGGGTGTCTGCACCAGGATAGGCCACCCTCAGTCTCCACTGCAATATAAGCCAGAGGAAGGGATTTCCTTCAGGCCTATAGACTGGCGTTGGTGCTCTGGACTTACTGTAAAATTCCGTCTCTCTGGAACACTCACAACTTTCTAGGTAATAAAATGGGTTTGTTTCAGAAATGCTTGTACGAGTTTCTTTAGAACTTTGAGCCAACTGTTTGCTTGCTTGTTGGTTGGTTGGTTTGTATTGAGACAGGATCCTGTATAGTCCGGTCTACCTAGAACTCTCCATCCTTCTGTTCACCTTGAATGCTAGGATTACAGATGTGTGAGCAAACACATCTGTCTGTACAAACAGTTCTTTAAACTGAAAATTCAAGAAAAACTTTTATATTGGGCTGTGACCCAGGCTCTAGAGAATGGCAGCCAGGTAACAGCATAGAAGTCAGGGCTCTGAGCCGTGCCTGGGCACCCTGCCTGTGCCCTTGCTTATCATAGTACTAAGAGGTGAGGTGGGAGGATGGAGGGAGGGGTGTGTGTGTGTGGGTGTGTGTGTGTGTGTGTGTGTGATGTGTACTCAGAACATCAACCTTGGCAGTATGTGCCTTTACCTGCAGAGCACCCCCAACCAATTCCATACCTCCTCCTCTTTTGGTTTTTTTGAGACAGGGTTTCTTTGTGTAGCCCTGGCTGTCCTGGAACTCACTTTGTAGACCAGGCTGGCCTCAAACTCAGAAATCCGCCTGCCTCTGCCTCCCAAGTGCTGGAATTAAAGGCGTGCGCCACCACCGCCCGGCTTCTTTTTTTCTTTTTATGAACTTTTTGTATCTGTTTCCATCTGCCGAAGATGTGATGTTAGCAAACAACTTTTCCCTAGGCTGTTGCGAGGATAGATGCAGTGATTGTCATGTGCTAGGTGGTACTGGGTACCCAGAATACAGAAGAGCATTATTCCTGATAGAGTAGGAGGCTCTGGGGAACCAAGCTCTCTGCTCTCTTAGGTATCTTGGAGGACGGGCCTTTACTCTGGCTCTTTACTGCTGAGTCCACCTTGCTATCTTTTCTGGATTTATTGCTTATTTTGTTTTGAGAGACAGGATCTCTCATGCAGCCAGGCAGGCCTCACATTTACCATAGCCAAAGATGACTTTGAACTTGTGATTCTCCTGCTCCCCCCTCCAGAATGCTGGGATAAAGCTGTATGCGTCACCCTGCCTGGTGGTGTACAGTGCTGGGGACCAAACCCATCACTGCCACCTCACTGCCACCTCGGGCAGGCCCTGAACTTTAACTCCCAGCCTATCTCAGGCATTCTTTGTCATAAATGTGTGTGCACTTAATCATTAATGGTTGGTGGGAGGTAACAAGTAGAACTTTTTCCCATGAGGCACCTAGGGCAAATTGGGAGAGAAAAAGGAATGGTGGTGAAAGAGTTGAATAAATACAAATTAATATATGAATGTGAATTTGAATAGGCACAGTGGACTCTCTCTCACAGTGGACCGAGGGGGAACGTTGAAGGCATGGGATCCCTAATCTAGGCGTGTGAAGTCCTTGGATTGCTTCAAAAGCTGTTCGGGAGCATATTTTTGTTTCTGGGATTCCAGATGTGTGTACCTGGTAAAGTATGTGTATGTACGTTTTCCAAAATGGACTGGGAAAAAAATACCCAGAAATCTAAAGTAGTTAACCCATCCTAGCATTTTGAATAAGAGGTTTTCAACCTTTTGTGAGTCAAGCCAGTAAGCCAGCAGCAGGGAAAGCCTTGTGGTTGGGATTTTAGTGGGGAAGTCGGATTCTACCCAACCCTCCCCCAGGCTTGCAACCTGTTGAGGTAGCATTGCAGCCTGCCTTGTGACTCCCTCCCTTGGTGGAATGTTTGGAAGGCTTGGCCCTGGGATGTGTGTGTGTGTGTGTGTGTGTGTGTGTGTGTGTGAGAGAGAGAGAGAGAGAGAGAGAGAGAGAGAGAGAGAGAGAGAGCAAGCGCCTTGTTCAGGAGGTTCTTTGTTGGGAAGGTCTCGGGCAGACTCTCCTCCTAATTTGGTGGGTCACTTCTCTTCAGGACCTGGAGGTAGCTAGCAAGCATCTGGGGTCTCCCTGTCTTACCCAGGCTGACTGGAAACGCTGAGCCTGGCTTAAAATCCCCCCTCCCCCCCGTTTTTTTTTAACTGATGCTGGGGATTTGCAAATGTTAGGCAAGGCAGTGCTTTCCCTCTGAGGTCCATCCAGAGCAGTGTCCTGGCGGCTGGACCAGTACACATAATTTGCTACTCCTGAACAGGCTCAGAGAACAGATTGGTAAGCTATGGACTCTTAATAAGGAGTGCTGCATCAGTAATATAAGGTTTTCTCCTTAGTTATTGAGATATGGGAAGCACTGTCCCTCTTCCTGTCTCCAAACAGCTGCTCAGAGCAGTGGGTTGTGCCTCAAGCATAAGTTTGCTTCTGCTAACCCCGCCTGGGCAGTGTGGCTTATATTAGTGGGGTTTTAGGGATCCTGGTCTGGAGATCTTTACCCCCACCTAGGAACCCACCAGGCAGAATCTAGGGAAAGTTTATTCTGCCTGTTGTCTTCTTGCATCCTGGTACGTAGGGATGGCTAGCACTGCCTTCCCTGCTGGGCTTTTGTTCTCTCAACACACCTGGCCCTCAGTTGATGAGTCAGAAGTGCCTTCTGCAGACCTCTAAGCCCGCACTGGGGCTCCCCATCACTGCCTTCTCATGCTGGCCCTCCTCCCAGGCTCCCCTGCATCCCGCTAGCCCATGCCCACGCCCATGCTTAGTTTCTGTCTTTCAAGCTTTATTTCCATCCCTTAGCCTGGTACTTGGGGGTGGGGGGAGAATGAGCTAAGACTGGAGAGGTGGCTCAGACCAGGTTTGATTCCTAGCACCCGCATAGTAACTCACAGGTGTTTTCGACTCCAGTCTCAGAGGATCTGATGCCCTGGTCTGACTTTGGTGGGTACCAGACACACAGATGGTACACAAATGCAGTCAAAGCACTCAGTACACAAAAGGTAATTTTTAAAAATGAAGGGGAAAAAAGAATGGGCTTGTATTAAGTGCATGTATGTATGTATGTATATGTGTGTATTGATATTTGGCACTCGATACATGTTCTGAATCCTAAAAACAAAGTCTTGCTTTAAAAAGTAAACCAAGCAAGGCATGGAATTCAGACTCTTCCAGTCTTGATCAGGTCTCAGCTCTGCTGTGTGGGGCTGACTGGGGGCAAAAGTTGTAAGAGGTGCCTGGGTATGAGCAGTGGATGCTCTGAGTGCTCACAGGAGCACCTGGAAGAGCGGGGGAGGGTAAATTGGATAAGGTAGAGGCTTGGACCTTTAAACAAATCCCCTCAGGCCAACAGTGTGGCTGGGGAGTGGGAGGGAGGCATTTGCTGCCAGGCTTGATGGTCTTGCGTCCAGTGTTCAGAACCCTCATAGCAGGAGAGAGCAAACTCCCTCACAAGCTGTCCTCTGACCACCACATGTTCTGTTGGTGCATGCCCTCATACACATGTGCACATACCAAAAAAATGTTTAAAGAAAACCCCTAGAGACTAGTTGGTGCTGCGTGTGGTTATCTCCTAACTTGTCAGTTTCGTGGAGCAGAACACAGACATTACTAAAGCACAGTGCTCTCTGTGTAGGGAACAGTAGGTAGGAAAGGTGCTTGCTGTCCTTTCTCCCTTCTTCAGCCCCTGCCTGTTGGGTCTTTGCCTCAATACTGAGGCTTGGCAGTTTCCGACCACCAGGAGCTTAATCATTTCTGTTGTTATTACCCTAAACTTTGATCTCTAACAGACATGGGAATCGGCACACACACACACACACACACACACACACACACACCGACTCCCCCCTCCCCGAGCAGTGGATCTGTGTGCCTTTACAGTTACTGGAAGGGGGCTGGCTGGCTTTGGCCTGTGGGTTCTCATGCTGGGGTCATCAGAATTGACAAAAGTCAGACCTGGTTTTGAGGTTGAGCTGAGCTGGCCTAGCCAGATCCTGCCTGTAGGGAGTGGGCATGAACCTTTGCTGTGCAGATATTCTCTCTGTGTCTCTAGGTACCCAAAGGCCACACTGTGACCTGTGAGGAGCAGGTGTGGTCTTTCAGGGCCTCAACAGTATTGGTGCCTCTGGATGGCAGATGTGACTCCTGCCAGTGCCCAGATGGGTGGGACCCGTTCCTTTGGCTGTGCACTATGCTGTCTTTCCTGCCCGTGTGTTTCTATAGTTAAGCTCAGTTGCAAGGTGACTTGAGTACCTGCAGCAAGTGAGGCCAAGTTGGCAGGGCTAGTGGCCAGAGCCACTGCTCTCCTAGCAGGTGGTGGTTAGCAGGGTTTGGGGGTACCTTCAGTGGATCTTCAGTCAGATACTGTGGGCAGAACACCTGCCACTCTGACCCCATCCTGTGCCTGCCCCACCTCCTCCCAACTGACCCCATAGTGGCTTCACAAGGGAGAAGAGACAGTGTCCCTATCTTTCCTCAGGATGAACATTTGGATGTCCTTTGCAGAATAGTAACTGCAGAGTTCCAAGTGCAAGCTGGATGCTTGGATGGTCAATTCAGGCTGCTCTTGGCTCCTGCTAGAGAGAACTAATGATTGATGCCTCTTCTCCTGTGGCTGGGAGGGAGAGGGAAGCAAGCTTCTGTTCTCCACAATGCCTTGCCACCCTTGTCAGCATTGGGAAGTAAGGTTTAGTTTGCTATGTGCATTTCAGACAAGGAATGTCCAGTTCAGAGACGTTTAGGTGAGGTATGCATTTGGGAAACAACCAGGTTTTGTTTCACAAAAGTTGAAAGTAGGACCCAGGACCTCATACTTGGTTAGACAAGCCTTTTACCGTGGAGTTGCGTACCAGTCTCAGGGCTACCTTCCGTAGGCGCTTGGGGCTGGCTGTCTTTGACCAGAGGTTCGAGCAGTCTTGGAGCAGCCTTCACATGGCTTTACCATAGGTGGCCCAGCAGAGGCGCCTGTTTGCCCGGTGCCACCACACAGGTTCGCGGGAGGGAGACTCTGCCTTTGCTCCTTACTGCTCTTCTCCTGTAAGAAGACTCCAGAAAGCCAGTTCCTGACCAGTTACTCCTTTCAGGGGTGGAGCAGCTCTGGCCCTAAGGCTGAGACCTGGGGCACTGTAGTAAGGGGAGCAGGAGTCAGCTCTAAGGATCTCTTCCTACCCAGGAGCAGACTTAGTTTATGGGAGTAATTCATATTGTGACCTCAGCCCAGGCCCCTGACCTCCTTTGCTGGACACGTAGCACTTTTCGTGTGCACTACCTCTATTGATCGGGATAGTGTGTGGTGATCTGTACACGAGAGTCAGAATGTCTTGGCTTTTCTGCTTGGGGGGGGGGATGGCTTCTGCTAGCCCCAGGCAGATCCGAGTCACACCGAAGCCTGGCCCCACTCACTCGTCCTTACACTTCACATCCCCCTCTGTGTGGAGACTTTGATGTACCTAGAGTGGAAATCGCTGGCTTGCCAGCCTTGGTGTATACAGCCTTGGTGGGGATTTTGGATTCAACTTGTGGGGTCTTTGACCTAGAAGCCCTCTGGCCAGCCACTGTCCTTCAGGGCAGCTGTTCAGAGCTGATGACAGTCAGACTGGTTTTCCCCAGTGGGAGCTTGCTTGATACCAGCTCAGTAAAAGGTAATCGCCCTGGGGCTTCCTTCCCAGGCCCTTCTCTCAAGGGGCCAGCATCGTAGTACAGGGGTAGGCTGTTCCAGAGAGCAGAAGAGCAGTGCTCAAGTCCCCCATCTGTCCCGCCCCCGCGCCCCCCCCCCCCCCATCAGCAGTAGAAAGTTCCTGGTTGAATTAGTGTAAATGAGAGGGCCACCAGAGCATCTGTCCTCCTGGAATGGGGGGTCAGGCCTACTGCAAGCCTGGGATTTCCTTCCCTCAGGTTGGAGGTCCCCCCTCCCCCAAAGCTGCAGACTCCTCCACCCAGCCCCACCCCAGGCAGGGAAAAGCTGCTGCTGAGGTTCTCACAGGTGCCTCAGAACATGACTCACACACACTCTCTAGTATCCAAGGGCAGCAGGAGCTGGCAGCAGAGACCCCAGCCTCTCCACAGACAGCCACTGAGGCACCGCATGAAAGAGGAGGTTCTTGCACAATGTGCTTTGATGGCCCTGGCAGCCTTTAGCCAGGGACAGGAGGTTTGGCAGATGCAGAGGAGGCTAGCAGGAGGCTCCTGTGCTTGGCTTAAAAACAGAACTTGCTCCCTGATGTCCAGCCCTGGGGGGAAAGGGAGGAGCAGAGGCTCTGAGTCCTGAATGGGAGGATAAAAGTGAAACCATCTCTGCCTGGAGTACACAGTCTAGGGATAGCCTCCTGAAAGTGGCCAACACTTTTTCTTCCCACCACTCTGCTTGGAACCTTTAGGGGTGCTAAGAGGGAAAGATGGGAGTGCTGACAGATACCCGAGTACAGTCAGTACACCCGTGTGACCAGCCGGGCTCCTCCCCACCCACAGCTCTTCCACTAGCCATGCTACTCAGCCTCGTGCCCTTTCCCACCCCCCTACGCTCTGTACTTGGGATCCATGTGTTCAAAGGCCACAGGACCAGGTGACCTCACCCTTGGCCCCCAGCCATTCCCAGGCCCAGCTGCTCTGGCAACGTGGGGCCTGTTGAGGGGCTTCAGCCCATGCTTAGCTGTATTGTCTGAGCACTCATCCTTCATCTCTAAGCTCCTGGGGATGGGGGCGTAGGACTTGGCTTTGCCCGGAAATATAGATACGGTTGTGGTGGTGGTGCTTGCTCTTTGCTGATCCACCACTGGCTCAGGGCACCCTGGTTGGAGAAGAGTCCGTGGCTTGTGTGCACTCAGGTGCTTTGGAGAGTGAAAGGGACGTGCTGGTGGGTATGCTGAGCAGCCAGGACGGAGGTCACTGATTCAAAGCAGAAAAGAGAGCCTCACAGAGCCTGGGGTTGTTCGGAGCTCTGCCATTTAGGAATGATGTCCCTGGGGCCTGGGTTTGGACAGTGGCAGGTCCTCATGCATGGTCATTGGTCTTCCCAGTGCTTTCTCCTTGAGGGTTGTCTACACTGCCCTGTCAGCTGAGTTTTTTCAGCTTCCTTTCTATGCTAGTGCAGTGTGTCTGTCCAGAGAAGGCACCTAGTGAGCCCCGCCACTAGCCTAAGACCACAGAACTAACTGGGAAAAACTTGGCAAAGCGTGGAAATCCCCAGGCTTGGGTTTTCAGGGCTAAGCCTCGGCCCATCAAGGACTTCTCCCAGAATGAATGACAGCAGTGGGGAAACTAAGCTGAAAAGCCTAGCCTGCAGGGTGGGAAGGCTCCTGAGGTGCCTGAGGAGGAGCATGCACTGTCTGGCACCTCGCTTGGCAGCCTTTGTGCTTTGGAGACTAGATGGGAAGTGAACGGCTCTGTAGTCTGGCCACCCTCCCTCACCCCTGCAGTTGTGCATTGTTTTCATGTACAAGTGTGCAGTGCACAGCTCAGGCAGCTCTTTCTGGCCTTTGTCACTTAGAGCTTGGGATCAGTCTGTCCCACGTGTGTACAGGGGACATCTACAAAGCCCAAGTTAAGGATCGTGCCTGGTCCTGGGTATCCTCAGGCTTCCTGGGCAACCCCCTCGCCCTCCCTGCCCACTACCTGACGTCTTGCCTATCAAGGAAAACTGTGGGACAGGGCAAACCTTAGAAGGACCAATGGTTTGTCTCCTTGCTGGCTTTGATCCTAGCCTAATAATCTTTACCGATAGTGACGCTCCGAGCTGCCTTTCCCAAGAATCTGAACCAAATTATTGGGGGCTGCCTCCTAGGGCACACTCAGGCCTCCCCTTTCTTAGAACTTTTCTAGAAAGATTCAGTTATGGCCCTCCTGCTTTATGTGTCACATGAAGTATCATGAGAGAATGGATTTGCTCATCCCCTACCCTGCAGGCAGGTTCTCCGACTCAACACCTCTGCCTGTCTCTTTTTCTTCCGTGGCTAGTCTCAGAAGCCCAGGGTTGAGGGAGGAGTTAGTTAGTACTTTGGTCGTGTTTCTGAAATGCTCCTCCTACCTAGCCCTGTTCTGGCTGTGTTCTCAGAGCCCCTCTTCTTGAGTGTCTAGTGGGGAGAAAGAAGAGGTCTGGTTGTCACTTTGGCTCCTCCTGTGCCTTGGCACTGTTACCTGCAGCACTCCTCAGACTGGCAGGGACTTAATTCATGGTAACTCTAAGCTAGAAGGAGAGAAGCTGTCCTTGAACAGCTACTGAGAGTCTGACTGTTAAAGCTGGAGGACAAGAGCAGGAGTGAAGTGAGCCAGAGTCGTTTTGGGTGAGGGAGGGTGCGTGGGCCGCAGTGGAGGAAGAGGGGGCAGTGACCAGGTATTCTCATTGCCTGCCTTCTGTCCTGCAGCTTGGAGGGATTCCATGACACACACTCGGAGGAAGTCCCTTCCTATGCTGAGTTCCGGCTCCACTGGCCGAGGGGAGCCCCTGCAGATGGAAGACAGCAATATGGAGCAGGGGACTGAAGACGTGGAGCCGGGCATGCCTGAGAGCCCTGGGCACCTTACGGGACGCCGCAAGAACTACCCATTGCGCAAACGTTCACTGGTTCCTGAGAAGCCCAAAGCCTGCAAAGTGCTGCTGACTCGCCTGGAAAACGTGGCTGGCCCTCGAAGCGCAGATGAGGCGGATGAGCTGCCCCCTGACCTGCCCAAGCCCCCAAGTCCGACCTCGTCCAGTGAGGATGCTGGTCTCGTGCAGCCCCGCAAGCGGCGCCTCGCCTCCCTTAATGCAGAGGCCCTTAATAATCTGCTACTGGAGAGGGAGGATACCAGCAGCCTGGCAGGTGCCCGCCGTAGCAGAGGCGGGGACCCTCACCGTAGCCGGGACCGGGCCACGGGGTCCTGGTCTTTCTCCAAGAAGCGACCTAGGCTGGGAGATCTTGGAGAAGGAAGTAGGGACCTGTCCCCAGATCTAGCCCCAGATGAAGGTGCCCGTCGAGATGGAGACCCGGCTCCCAAAAGACTGGCTAGCTTAAACGCTGCTGCCTTCTTAAAACTCAGCCAGGAGCGGGAGCTACCTCTTCGACCTTCTCGTGCCCAAGCAGAAGCAGATGGGCGCTCCACCGAGCCCCTGGCACCCAGGATCCTGCGGCCGAAGGTCAACGGCAAGAACTGTCCCAAGGCTCGGCAAGGGGCTGGCTCTGGGGAGGCTACAGGGCCTCCCAACTGGCAAGAGCAGCCCGATGAGCGTTGGCCGTCTGCTCCTCCTCATGGGCCACCCACCCAGCCATCTCACCAGGCCCCAGGCAAGGCTCTGGAGAACCCGTTGCGCCCCAACCTGCCTCTGCTAATGGGTGGGCAGGCAGCCCTGAAGCCAGAGCCTGGGCGTCCAGGAGAGGAGTCACCTGCCCCCAAGCAGGAACTGCATCAGCCCTCCTTCCCTGCGCCTCAGCTGTCTCCGCTGCCAATGCCTGGCAACCCAGCCGACTACAGTGGTCCATGTGGCGGGCCTGAGCTCACAGCGCTGGGCAGCTTCTACCTGTACTGTGGCCAAGATGGGCTGCAATGTGGGGCTTACTCCCCTTGCCCCATGCTCCCAGAAGGCAAGCTGTCTCCAGTGGCAGCCCCCAATGAGGGGCTGCTCATGGCCCCCAGCTCAGTGCCCTCCGGTGTCCCTTTCCAGCACCCTCCTTGGAGCGCACCTCGCTACTGCTCCAGTGAGGACACTGGAGCGAATGGCTACAGCATCTGTGGAGTGTTGCCTCTGTCTCTCACACACATTGGCACTACCTGTGGTGGCTGCCCCTACAAAATGCCTTTTACTGCAGGTAAGCCTTGTGGGGACACATGGTATGCTGGGTGAGGGGGTTTAAGACATGGTGTCCCAGGAGGCTCTGGACAGGGGCTCTGTTGGGTCTGGGTACTACCTGGGAGGCAGGAACCTTGGAGGAGGGAGGTCTCTTCTCATTTAGACAATGTTCTCAGCCTAGGAACAGTCCCAGGAGTGTCCCATGGTTAGCTCTTAGGGCCTGCTTTGCCTAGACTGTCATTGAAATTTCTCAGCTTGGAAGTTAATAACATCGCCATGGAACAGGGCAAGGAGGGTTTCCTCCCATATTGGAATTCCCCTTAGACTCCTAGGCACAGGAGTTAGGGCCTTCTGTAAGCCCTGTGGTACAAGTCTATAAGCTCAGCTACGTAGAAGGCTGAGTCACGTTTCAAGGCCAGCTAGGGTTACAGAAAGAGACCCCGTCTCTAACAAAAATAGAAAAAGGCTTGGGGCTTAGCCATGATAGGAATGTCAGCTTAGTGTGTATGCATGGGGTTCAACCCCCAGTCCTGGGGGAGAAAGAATCAAACTAGAGTGAACCAAGCCATTCCTGTGAGCCTTCTTCTGTCCTGGGCTTTCCCTCTCCCCTTGGAAAGCTGCCATTCTTCGTGTTCCAGGAGTCCAGACCGTCTACATGCTGGCTGAGTTTAGCCTTCATAGGAAGGTTATGGATTCAGGAAGTTATACCAGGGGTAGTGGGAGTTTTGCTTAGTATACAGGCTTTGAAAAAGACAAGGTGCACAGACATGGCATGTGTGAATAGTTGTGTGTAGACAGGGTAGGTGGGCATACGAGAAGAGAGCAGCAGTGTTCTCTGCTGTGGTCACAGTGGGCTCAGACACCGGAATGGTTCGTGCCCAGCCCAAACAGTGTTAGACTGGAAAGGTGGTCCACACTGGTCTCTGCAGGCTGCTTTCTCCAGCCTCTGGGTAGGAATGAGGAGTCTAAAGCCATCCTGACCAGCAGGTCTGCCCTGTGTGAGAGGTGAGGGCTGGGCCTTCTCTCCTCACTTCCTCCCTCTCCCCACACCCCTTCATGTAGGGGTCTATAAAACAACTTTATAGACCACTTGGCTCTGGCCAGACTGGTTATATCAGGTTCTAGCATGAACTGGAGTCTTAAGAAACAAGAGCAGGCTGCTTCCTGGCTTTTCTTCTTAGACCCTCACCCTGATAAGGAAGGACCACCAGTAAGCACTGTGTGCCGAGAGCTGTTCTTAGTGCTCAACACACAGGTCTCAAAAGGTGTGTAATCAGGCAGACTCAGCCAAACTACCTCAGTTGAAATGTGCCCCCCCCCCCTTTCCTCATGACCATTGGATAAGCCAGTGACTGCTCTGTCTGTTTCCTTCATTGTAAAGTGGTAGTAATAGTACCTACCTCAGGGATGTTGTAAGGGTGAAATGAGTTAATATGTAAATAAGGAAAACAGTCAGGAAATTCTGCGTCATACTTGAAAGCACTACTTAACATTTCTCAGAGGGGCCAGAGTGACTTGCCTGAGGTCACATGGCTGGTAAGTGGTAGGTGTGGGACTCATATTCCAGTCTGTCTGACTCCAGAACCCCCTGCTCCTTAGTACTGTGAAAACCCTAGAGAAGCTTACGTCAGAGCTACTGAAGATGTTTTTGCTGTCACTTGGTCCAGTTAGAAAGGGACACATGAGTGTCTGCAGCCCAGTTTCCAAGATGGAGAAAGGGCCCTGTCCCATCTGGCCTTTGAGTTGCACCTTGGAACTAAGTGAGGCTTGAGACCTGAAAGCAGATCGTAGAGGGGTCACCACTAATCCTACCTACCTGCCTTGACCCACTCTTCTTTTTCTAGAAGGCTGCAGGTCGCTCGGCCAATTGGAATTTCCTCTCCCAGAAGCTGGCCACCCAGCCTCACCTGCTCACCCCCTCCTGGGATGCCCTGTGCCCAGTGTGCCACCTGCTGCAGAGCCTATCCCCCATCTTCAGACGCCCATCTCGGAGCCCCAGACAGTAGCTCGGGCGTGCCCTCAGAGCGCCAAGCCTCCGAGTGGCTCCAAGTCAGGTCTGCGCACAGGCTCCAGCTGCCGGCACACTGTGAGGAGCAAGGCTGCCCGCAGGCCCAGCCACCCCAAGCAGCCGCGTGCCCAGCGCCCACGTCCTCGCCGCCGCCGGCGCCGTCGCACTAATGGCTGGGTGCCTGTAGGTGCTGCCTGTGAGAAGGCAGTGTATGTCCTGGTGAGTGTTAGCTCTTAGCTGGAACAGGACAGGGACCCAGCACTTCCCGCCCCCGTCCCCGTCCCCCCCCACCCCTCTCCCAGTCCTGAACCATGTGCCCTGTTGGTTTCTGTTTGTCATTTATTCTGAGTGACCTGAGTCTTCAGATTCTTATCCCTGTTCAGTCCATTTTCTACCCTACACTAAAATGGGGATCTTTTGGAGGAGTTGGGCTAGACCCAGAAAGTTAGATGATGGAACACTGGGAGGTAGAAGCAGTATCAACCAAATGTATTGAGCACTTCTGAAATTTGACATGCGAGCTAAGCACTTGGCATGCCCTGTGCTCTGTAGTCCTCACAACTACCATATGTCAATTGTCCCTCCATAGTCTCTCCCATAGAGAAGGAAACTGAGGCTTAGATAACTTGACCAAGGCTGTGCCACTTAAAATGATTAAGGGTTCCGATTCAGACTGCACCATCAGTGCAGATGTTCAGAGAGCCAGCCACATTGCCACCAGAGTCACTTTGTTCCCCACCCTCAGTCCTTTCCCCAGAAGCCTGGCTAGGGGAGGACGACCCAGCCTGTGCTGTGCTTACAGACTTGACTGCCTTGATGAAGAGAGTGGATTTTATTTCCTGCTTCCCTCCATTCTCACTCTGAGTGTGGCACTGAAGACTTATTTGTGTCATTGGTTTGTCACCCAGGATGAGCCAGAACCTGCCATCCGAAAGAGTTACCAGGCAGTCGAGCGACATGGAGAGACAATCCGGGTCCGAGACACTGTCCTCCTCAAGTCAGGCCCAAGAAAGACGTCTACACCTTATGTGGCCAAGATCTCTGCCCTCTGGGAGAACCCTGAGTCAGGTACCTGTTCCTCAGACTGGGAACCAAAGGAACAGCTGCCCTCAGTTGGCCCCTGCCTAGAGTTTTGCCTGGCACAAGACCACCATTCTTGGCAGAGCCTGCCCACCCTTCATCCGGGGTCTGTCTCCTGTGGAGGCTGTAGCGACCTTGTGACTTGAGGTTGAATCTGTGCACTCCCTCTGTTAGCCACCAGAGCCTGAGCACTTGCCCCATACCTCATCTGCCAGAGCCTTCTTCCCATCTCCCTATGTCTAACAGCATTCCAGGCTGCTGAATGCTTGGCCTTGGTCAGAGGACACAGGTGGCCAGAGCCTGCAGGATTGGGCCAGTAGCAGGGGTTGGACAGACCTCTAGGGCAGGTGGCCAGCTCCAGCCGTGACCTCTTCTCTTGTCCCCTAGGAGAACTGATGATGAGCCTCCTGTGGTATTACAGGCCTGAGCACTTACAGGGAGGCCGCAGCCCCAGCATGCATGAGGTGAGCTGCCTGGCAGGGGAGGGGGCAGAACAAGAGGTTGTGGCATTAAAACACACATAGGGAGGGAACAGCTAGCAGGCAGCCAAGTCCCCTGGGGTTTAGCCTCCCAAACACTGTCTCAACTTATGTTCCAAATGGGAGTAATGACCCTTGAGGGCCAGGAGCTTTGAAATGGGAGTTAGCAGTTAGATTCTAACCACAGGATGGTGAGGTAGCTTGCTCACCCAGCTCCTTTAGTACCTGCAAAACGCAGACTCTCAGAGCTGAGGCCCTTCAGGCTGAGGACAGGCCGAGCACACCTTTCATTCCCTTCCCTTTTGAAGGGCTTTTCTTTTTCTTTTCTTTTTTTTTCTTTCTTTTTTGTTTTGTTTGTTTGTTTTGCTTTGCTTTGCTTTTTGTTTTTGAGACAGGGTCTCACCATATAGCTCTGGCTAACCTGAACTCGATAGGGTGGACCAAGTTGGCCTTGAACTCACAGAGATACTGCCACTAGGATTAAAGGCATACACCAGCACACTGCCCCGTCGGTGGGACCTTTCATTTCATGGGGGAGAAAGGGGTCAGTTTCCTTTTCTCTTAGGGCCGGCGTGAGCAGTCAGGTCAAGACTTAGTCTACACTGACTCCCTCGCTTGCTGAAGGTGGCTAAAGCCAGCACGTTCCTAGAATTAGGTGCCTCATTCTAGCTCCCATAACCAACTAAGCTGCTCCTGTCTCTCCTTGAGCCTTTGCAGAATGAAGTTTTTGCATCAAGACATCAGGACCAGAACAGTGTGGCCTGCATTGAAGAGAAGTGCTATGTGCTAACCTTTGCTGAGTACTGCAGGTAGGTAGTACTCTGCACCAGTACCTGGCCTCATCCCTCAGATTCGATTCGGCTAGAGTGATCTGGGGGAACTGCATGGAGTTTCAAGAAAATAACTCTGCTCGAGGCCCAGAGTCTTCCAGACTCAGAGTATTCCTCTCTAAAACCTTCCTTTAACACCTTTGTTGTTGTGGTTTTGTTTGGTTTGGTTGAGACAGATGGTCCTAGCTGTCCTGGAACTCACTTTATAGATCAGGCTGGCCTCCAACTCAGAGCGATCCTCCTGCCCCTGCCTCCCAAGTGCTAGGATAAAAGACGAGTATCACCACACCTGGCTAGGATTATTTTTTAATTAGCAGAATTACCCCCTGCTGAGGTAACTAGAGAGCACAGCTTAACCCAGCCCTCATGGTCATGTTGTGGCCCACTGCTGTTCCGAGAGAAATCTAGGAAGATGAGAAGTATTTAAAAGAGAAAGCCCTGGAAAGTATATGTGTCCAGGGGCTGAAGTCACTGGAAATTGGCAGAGAGTGCACACAGCCTCGGGGGTGAGATTAGAAGCGGGTCACCTCTCAGTGCCAGCTCAGTGTTAGGGTGGGGAAGAAATTGGTTTCCTTGAAAGTGTCTATGCTAAAGGTAGTTGTGGTATGTCACTGCAGATTCTGTGCCATGGCCAAGCGCCGGGGTGAGGGCCTTCCCAGCCGGAAGACAGCACTGGTGCCCCCATCTGCAGACTACTCCACCCCACCACACCGCACAGTGCCGGAGGACACGGACCCTGAGCTGGTGTTCCTTTGCCGCCATGTCTATGACTTCCGCCATGGCCGCATCCTCAAGAACCCCCAGTAGCCTCTTGATGCTCACAGTGGGGCTGCCTTCGGGAGAGTGGGGCCTGGGGCAGGGGCACTGCTTGAAGCACAGCACTTGGTTAGGGGCCATGGGTTGCCGGCCTGTGGTTCTCTTTGGGGGGAGGGAGGGCAGGGGCCCTATGGAGAAAGGGAGGCCAGGATATGAGAAAGGTATCTAAACCCTCAGCTTGGCCTGGGGTGCCCTTCTATGCACCCCAGGGTGGAGACTCCTGAAGATTCCGTCTTCCCTGAGGTTGGGCCAGGCCTGAGGGACCTGGCCAAGGAAGGGCAGGGACAAGTAGAAGGGGTAAGGTCCTTCCAGAACCAGGCCTACCAGGCCCTTTTCTAGCCTCCCCAAGGCCTTCCAAGGGGAGCAGGAGCCAGCTTTACCTCACCCACTGTGACCCGCTGCTTCCCTGTCAGCCTGGGACCAGGCTCTGCAGATTCTAGCACAGCTCTGGCTTGTTCCAGTGAATAAGAGAGCCGAGCTTTGACTTCCTCTTCCTGGACTCGAGGCTTATCCCTGGCTTTCTTCCTTTACCACTGCAGTAGCCACTGGTGCTGGCACAAGTTGACCCTGCCCACCCATGGGTGTCAGCCTCATGTCAGCTTGCCATTAAGGGTCACCCAGCAGGTCTGGCTTCCCAGAATACTGGTCAACATGGAGTTTATCATGTCTGGGAGAGAGGGTGGGGGCAGGGGACAAGGAAAATTGCTACCTGATTTGCTGAAGATTTTTCCTCTTGCCTTATTCTTGGAGGTTCTGGGAAACCTCTTGCAGAACTTCACACGTGACTCTTCAAGCCACACCCACCTGAAATCAAACCAAAGGAGAGTTGTGGCTCCTCTTGCCCTGCCACCCCTTACCCTAGTCTTTCGTAGATTGCACTAATTTACATCCCAGTGAGAATCAACACTGTATCAGTCCACAGACCTGAGCTGCAGCCACTTCCTCTAGGGGCTAGGCCCTGCATTTTCAGTTCGTTCCTGTTGCCCAGAGAGTGTTCTAGCCTCATGCTCCCCACCAGTGATTGATCAGAAGGCTCAGTCCCCCGCTGGCCTGGGCTGAGGGGCTGAAGCCTGGTCACTTGTACCTTGTTTGTACCAAAGAGGAGCATGGGCTCAGGGAGGGTGCAGTGCAGGGAAGTGTGGTGTGCCTGGGGCCCAGCGCTGGCCACTTGCCACCCAGGCATGTTGGGGGGGGGGGGCATACACTGTGGAAGATGGCACTGGGTCCTCCCTAGAGAGGGGAGACACGGGTCCAGCAGTCAGGGGACACGGCACTGGGGTGAGGATAGTCTGACATAGGCTGCATTGGGAGGTGGAAGTGAACCCTGAAGGCAAAGACCCGGCAACCCCAGGTCCAGGCCCCCTGATCCGTAGAAGATAAACTGTTCCTGATGGGTAATTGGGCTGGGTAGGCCTGAAGGCTTCACAGGTTAATTTGTTGTTGTTTTGGAAGCCCTATCCCAAACCCAAAGGGAAGACTTCACATGGAATAAGCTCTTTGGAGGAGGTCATCAGTCTGAAAGAGCAAGGCATAAGGAACGAGTTGTCAAGAGTGGAGATGGACCCTTTGGAGCCTGCTCGTTCTAGGGTGCTACCAAGGAGCCCAGCCTCACCCACAGGAGAGGAGATAAGGCCCTCCTAGGAGGCAGGGGGCTGCTGCCCAGATGTTAAATGCTTTTGGAATCTCTTTAGATGTGGAAATATTTTTTCGAACATGAAAATGCAGCTGGTAGAATTTCAATGGAAGTATAATCCATGTAAAATATATTTTAGTTGATATTTTGTAAAATGCACTTTTTGTGTGTGTCGATCCTGGTTTCCCAGATCTGTATTTCAGTGTTTACAAGGGAGGGGGTACCTTTCCTAACCTCCCTTTTGACAGAGATTAGAAGTACTTCTTTAAGAAAAATAAATAAATTTGAGAAATTGTATTGATTTAGAAAAGAATTATTTTCTGTGTGTTTTGTTTTGAGTTTGGCTTGGTGCTTCTATTTTGGGGATTTGGTTTGGATTTTAGTGTGTAAATATGGAGGGGCTCACGGGTCTTGTGTCAGGAGTCCTGGTTAATTACTCCTTGCAGCAGAAGTGCTTATTAAGGCTGATGAAGGTGCAAAGCCAGAAAAAAAGCAAGTGAAAAGAGACAGGAAATGGGAGATTGAAGTTAACATCAAGGTAGCCACAGCTAGCTGCCTTCTGGGTTTGTCAAATTCCTGGGTTGCCAGCTCTCACTTGGCCAGTGAGCTAAGTGGAAGGCAGTTGATCTAGATGCATGAAGACAGCTCTATCATAACCTTGGGGCTGGGTAGAAACTTCTTAGTTTCTTGTGGCTGGGACTCCGTTTGTGGTGTGGGATAGGACTGCATCTTGAGTTTCAGGATTTGACTGGTGGACTAACATGGACCTCTTTAGAGCCCTCTCATTTTGGGATGCTGAGGTCCCCCCACCTGCTAGCTAAGTCCAAATCCATGGTGGAAGAAAATTGGTGATGCGATCAGAGCTTTCATCCCCAACGCTTCTCTTCATGACATGGGTAGGCTATCCCATGGTATGGATAGCCATCAGTGTGTTGCCCACGAGAGGTCTAAGAGGTGTCACTTTACAGACAGATGGAGCAGGCAGTCCCACCACCAGAAATCTATACACTGTCTAGAAAGGGACAGCAGTGTAGTGAAGGGTCAGAAGTGGCCTGAGATGCATCCAGCATCCAATTTTAAAGCCACTGAACCTCCCAGTTCAGATATTTACCCTATGTTTTCTGTGTGGCTCTCTGAACAACAACACACATACACACTTAACTTTATCCCTCAGGCCCCCTCATCTGCCTAATCAGCTTCATAGTCTCACCATTCCCACCCAGTCCTCTCATCATCCTCTGGGCATAACCCGTCCTAAAGTCAATTCTTCGTCCTCCCATCTTGGCTTTCTGTGGTTGCTGCGTTGTACTTGTAGGTTGTCCTGAAGTATATATTGGCCATACGTGGTCCCGAGGTAGCCTCTGACCAGAGTGACCCAGTTAGCCTACTGCTTCAGACTTGGCAGGGGAGATTCCTTTTACAAACAGATCAGCATTGCTCAGTAGATAAGCACTAGTCCCTAGGAATTACTAAAGCAAAATGTCACCATGGAGACATTAGCCAGAGCTTGACAGAGTGGCCCTGCCCTGGGCTGGGACCGGTACAAGCGGCTAAGGACCATGCTTCCAGTCAGGACAGATCTCCTTTATGTCTAGACCGACTGAGTGGTGGGTTGTCCTGCATTCAGGTCACAGCTGGAGGGACAGCGGTTCCAGAGCAGTTTAAAGCAGGATGGAGGGTGCAAATCTTAAATCGAGCACCAAGAGGACACATGTTAAAGAGACACGGGATCTCAGTAGCTCCTGCTTTCCAGGAGTGGCCCAGGCTCATGAGTCCTCTCCCGGGCTAGGGTCCGCCTGCGGCCTCCCGCAACCAGCTCCTAGGACTCGGGCACCCGCCCCTCTCCCCGCCCCACAACGTGGGCCCGCCCTCGCGCCTGTATCTGGGAGGGGCGGGGAGAGGAGAGCGGCCGGGCGGGACATCCGGCCCTGGTCCCTGCCTGCACCCCGGGAGCCGGCCACCCACTATCCCTCCCCTCCCAAGACCTCCAGCTCCTGCTGCAGTCACCTCCCCTGCAGCCTCGAGGTCGGCGAGGTCTGGCCGCAGCACCATGTTTCCCCGCCCTCTGACCCCACTGGCTGCCCCGAAAAGCGCGGAGACCCTGGGCCGCACGCCGAGGCGGGCCCCATTGGGCCGGGCCCGTGCTGGGCTCGGGGGGCCGCCCTTGCTGCTGCCGTCCATGCTGATGTTCGCAGTAATCGTGGCCTCCAGCGGACTGCTGCTCATGATCGAGCGAGGCATCCTGTCGGAGATGAAACCCCTTCCCCTGCACCCTCCCAGCCACAAAGGCGCGGCCTGGAGCGGGACAGATCCTAAGCCTAGAGGCCTATCCTTGGATGCTGGGGACTCGGATTTGCAAGTGAGGGAGGACATCCGAAACCGGACCTTGAGGGCCGTGTGCGGACAACCAGGCATGCCCCGGGACCCCTGGGACTTGCCGGTGGGACAGCGGCGCACCCTGCTGCGCCACATCCTCGTAAGTGACCGCTACCGCTTCCTCTACTGCTACGTCCCCAAAGTGGCCTGCTCTAACTGGAAACGTGTGCTGAAGGTGCTGGCGGGAGTCCTGAACAACGTGGATGTCCGCCTCAAGATGGACCACCGCAGTGACTTGGTGTTTCTGGCAGACCTGCGACCTGAGGAGATTCGCTACCGTCTGCAGCACTACTTCAAGTTCCTGTTTGTGCGAGACCCCTTGGAACGCCTCCTGTCTGCTTACCGTAACAAGTTTGGAGAGATCCGAGAGTACCAGCAGCGCTATGGGGCCGAAATTGTCAGGCGCTACAGGGCTGGAGCTGGCCCCAGCCCTGCGGGGGACGATGTCACCTTCCCAGAGTTCCTGAGATATCTGGTGGATGAGGATCCTGAACATATGAATGAGCATTGGATGCCTGTGTACCACCTGTGCCAACCATGTGCTGTGCACTATGACTTCGTGGGTTCCTATGAGAGGCTGGAGGCTGATGCCAACCAGGTGCTGGAGTGGGTGCGGGCCCCACCCCATGTCCGGTTCCCAGCTCGCCAGGCCTGGTACCGGCCAGCCAGCCCAGAAAGTCTGCATTACCACTTGTGCAATGTTCCACGGGCCCTGCTTCAAGATGTGCTTCCTAAGTATATCCTGGACTTCTCCCTCTTTGCTTACCCACTGCCCAATGTCACCAAGGAAGCCTGTCACCAGTGACAGTAGGCCAGCACCTTTTGGAGTTTGGGTTTAATGATATCAGCTTTGGGATGTCTTTCAGAGAAACTCCTGGCTCTGGGTGGCTTCCTGGTTTCTCTAGGTGTCTCCATATCTCAGTGGTAAGGACTGTCCTTGGAGGTCCTTGTCCACAGTGGCTCAGAGGACAGAGCTACAAAGGAGGCCTGCTGCTTTCACTGGTGAACTGCCTCTCTTAGGGGCCTGTGGTATCCTTGTCTGCAGGGCACCAGTGGTTGGTTATTAAAGCCATATGTTTAATCGAAAGACTGACTGCAAGCCCCTGGCTGCTGCGTCTATGCAGTCCACCTGGTCTGTTGTAATTTAACCTGTGGCCAAATCCCAAATATGACACTAGCCAAGCACATGATCATGCCTAAGACCAATGGCTGTGACCCACCCATTCACCCATCCCATGGAACTCAGGACTGGAGTGAGCTGTGGTGCCTTAGAAATGAAATGTGTGCAATTCTACTCCAGACTTTTACATTTCCTCCTCTTGCTAGGTCTGAATCATTTTTCTAAGGAAAGAGAAATGGAAGTGGGGCCCTTACCTCGAAGCTCTAAAGCCCAGCCCCTCAAGCATCCAAAGACGCCTGCCTGTGCCTGACCTCTTCCTAGGGCTCCTGGAGCATCTTCAATAAGCCTCCCTTCCCTACAAACCTTTGGAGACTATGTGAGACTGTGTATGGCCCATATATCTCTGGCTGTCACTTATCTAATGCATTTATTTAAAATGTGTATATTTTGATAGGATCCTTGTAAGGGCTGACTTTTAATAAAGCTTTTTCATATACAAAATGAGCAACTCTGTAATTCCCCACAGTTCCCACTGGTGCTGGGAGACTCATAGATGCTCGTTTTCCCAGGTGAAAAGAGAAAGCTTGCAATAAGACAATGTAACTAAACCTGCTTAAACAGGTCCAGTGGCCCCTGTCACACCATGAAGTCCTTTGGGGCTTCTAATATGCTCACAGACTCAGTTTCTAGGATGCCATTTAAAAGGCAAGGCCTGTCAAGAATGGCACCAGCCAGGGGAAGAGAGTGTACACACCTTTAATCCAAGACAGTCTCTGTGCGTTTGAGGCCAGCCTGGTATATACATGGAGTTCCAGACCAGAGGGATACACAATGTGGCATCAGGTACATAGCACACCTACGTGGATTAGTCCTTAAAGGGAATGAGGGCTGGAGAGGTGGCTTACTGTTAAGTTCAGAAGGACCTGAGTTCAATTTCCACCACTTCAAGTGGCTCACAGCTGCCCGTAATTCTAGCTCCAGGGAATCTCGTGGCTCTGACCTCTGTGGGTACCCATACACATGTGGTATACACTCGCACAGATGTGCACATTTACACATGATTAAAAGAAGAGTAGTGCTCACGGGGATGGATAGGAGGCATGAGCTCGGCCGTATCTTAGATTAGGCAGGAACAGGCTGATTTTTTTCTTGGTTTGGTTTGGTTTGGGGGAGGGGGGTTGGTTGGTTTGGTTTGGTTTGGTTTTTGAGATAGAGTCCTGACTCTGTGTAGCCTTCACTGTCCTAGAATGTGATATGTACACCAGGCTGGCCTCAAACTCAGAGATCCACCTACCTCTGTCTCCCGAGAGCTGAGATTAAGGGCATGAACCACCATGCCTGACTAATTTTTTTAAAGGTAAGGTGGCCTCACTGTATTTCCTGAGATGTGGTGGGGAGGTCTTACTATATGTAGGCGAGACTTAAACGTACAATTCAACTGCCTTAGCCTCTGGAATTATAGGCGCCTACCATTGTGCCAGCTTAATCGAGGAGAACACCAGCCCCCACCCACCCACCCACCCCAGGCCAGTATTTTCAAACAACAACAAAAAAGGGATTGCTTTGTGAGCAAGGGGAGAATTGAGAATTACAAAAAGAGACTGTCAACAAGTCCCATGAGCCTCAAGGACTTCAGGAGTCCTCCATTCTTAGCCCACCCCTTGCTCTTTGTTTCTTACCTAGGGCTTACAGCAATTCCAAACCTGTATCAGCCAATGGTGCCCTCGAAGGTGCCACTAGTGCAGAGGCAACCTAGGAAGCCCTGAGAACGTGAGGCCCAGCTGTTGGCTGTGCTCTGTTCCACTTAATACTGAAGAGTTCAGTTCCCCAATGTGGCATCTTGTCTTTCAGAGGTGGGAATCAGCTCAGAGAGGGTGAGTAGCCATCCAAGGAGTCCACCCCAGACATACATGCCTCTCAAGTAGGAGGGAAAAAGAAAAGGACAGACACACAGACAGATGGGCCAGCTGATCACACTGGGGATCGAGAAGGTTTGTGAAAAGTGGGAGTAGACAGAATCAAGGATGAGAAAGCAGGACTTACTGAAGGGCCCGTGGGCAGAGGCCTTTTGCAAAATTTCTCCACTCTTCTATTTGGAAAGCATTGAACCCAGCCTAACTGGTTGGCCCGGAACACTGCTCCAAAGGGGAAAGGGAGGGGCAAAAGAGGTCCTTGATTAGCGCCTTGGTTCATGTCCACCTGGCAGAAAAGGGGTGCTGGGCCACAGAGCATCCTGCTGGCCAGAGGTGGACAGCTGTGATGTAGGGGAAATGAAGGGACAAGCATAGAGAGCAACAAGGCAAAGGCACTGCCGGGCCTTTTTGGCTTAAGTTTTCTTTCCAGGAAATGAACTTTTGAAAAAGGTCCACAGGAAACGACAGAAGATTGTGGGGCCCAGCTGATTCTAGTGGGAACTGACTTTCCCTCCATGTCCAGGTCAGAGTGGGGGTGCTGCGAGCTCTGGATCACCAGGAGAAGGGACCTCTCAGGACTGGACTCCAAAGCTCCGTCTTCTGAGAATTCCTGCTTTTCCCTGGGTCCGCTGTGACTCCCACTCAGAGTAGAACCCTCTGCTCTAGGCTGGCCCCCAGGAGAACAAGGGCCCCTTTAAAAGTAGCTCTCCCTAGGACAACTCAAGTCCTCCGACACAGAGGGAAGGGATTAGCGTTGTTTAACTCCTGTGACAGTTGGGGGCCAAGGGCAGAGGAAAGGGGAAAGGCCCCATGGGGTCTGGTTCTCTGAGTCTGGACTCTGACTCCATTTCGAAGCTCCCATGCTTGTTTCTCTGCCTGTCTGAGGCAGCTGTACAGAAACTCCCCTCCCTGCAGGAGGCCACACAATTCAGGACCCCGTGGGAAGCCATAATAAGGGCAGAAGAGCTGCCTACTCACCTCTCTGGGAGAACGCAGAACCCTCGCCGGCTTCTCCTAGGGGATCCAATCACCAGAGAGGCCAGACTCCCAAGCCCACTCCTAGAATGGACCCAGAGCCTTTCTTTCTCAAACCAGCTTCTACCTGACCTGCTTTTCAGATTCTAAAAACAGTGGTAAGTAACAATGGCTGCTCTAAGTCGTGAGAGCCTGACTAGTGTGTTATACGTATCCTTTGCCATCCTTGCAACCCAGTACAGTAAGAAAAAAACCCGTTTCTATGCTAGAGAGGATGAGGTCAAGCCCAAGGATTAAAACCTAGCTCTGTTCAGTGTCTGCCTCCTGAGAGTGAGTCTGTGAGCACTGTAGGCGACCCAGTCCATTGTGTGCTGTGAGCATGTGCTCAGTTGTTTTTGCCTGAGTTTTTGTGACTCTTTCCAGTCTTCTAAGACTGTACAATTGATTCTATCCATGGGCTTCTCCAAATCTGACAAAGTTCCCCAGGCTTGCCCACCCTAAAGGTCAACTTTCTGGTTGCTGCTAGCCCCAGACCATGAATGCAATCTGTTCAGATTTTTCAAGTGGTTGTGAATATAGAATTTGATGTGCCAGACAGTGATGACGCACGCCTTTAATTCCAGCATTAGGGAGGCAGAGGCAGATGTTCTAGGCCAGCTTGGTCTACAGAGTGACTTCCAGGATAGCCAGGGCTACACAGAGAAGCCCTATCTCAAAAAAACAAAAACAAAACAAAACAAACAAACAAAAAAAAAATAAAAAAGAATTTGATGTGCAAGAAATTAGAAATTTATGGGAAATACTTAGACATTGTTGGTAAGCCTGCACTCCCAGTACTTGGGAGATTGAGACAGAGGATCTCTTAAGATCTGGGTTTAAAAAGAAAGGGAGGGAGGGAGGGAAGGAGGGAGGGAGGAAGGGAGGGAGGGAGAGAAACAAAGGAAACCTTGTAGGGCATGGTAGCTCATATCTTTGATTTTGAACCAGGCTGATGTATATACAGCCAGGTAAGGAACAGGGAGTCAGGAAGAGCCTACACCTGTGAAATGAAAAGCCAGAAAGAATCCTGAATCTACTATGTCTGTTTATGACAGAACTGTAAGGGAAATCCCACCAGAAGGTAATCCCTATGGGGTAGTGTTGGTACTCCACCTTGCCGGCAGCAGGCAGCAAATGTGAGCATTGAGGCACATGGAGAGGTGCCAAGAGCGGTGGGTAGGGGTGCTCTTCAGCCAGCTGCATTTTCCCAGCAAGCCATCTTAAAGAGAGATGCTAATATTCTAGTCATGTGATCCCATGGCTGCCACACAGAACCAATGTGCCACTTTGACTTTGACCTACTGTCTCTTTGGGTTCTGTTGACATCATTTTGTTTAGCAGTGCTGGGTGTTGACCCAAGGTCTTGCTTATGCTAGGCAGCCACTCTACCAGTGAGCTGCATCCCAAGCCTTTGCAGCCTTTGCTTTGTAAATATTTAATTCCGTTAAGGAGAGAGAGAGAGAGAGAGAGAGAGAGAGAGAGAGAGAGAGAGAGAGAGAGAACACTTTGTGTGTGTGAATGTGGGTCTATGCTGCCATAACAAGATGTGGCAGTGGGAGGATGCTCCTGGCCTTTCACCTTGTTGCAACAGGGTTCCTTGTTGCTGTATGCCAGGCCAGCTGGCCTTTAAGCTTCTAGAAATTCTCCTGTTTCCCACCTCCCATCTCATTGGAGGTGCACAAAACTACTGTGCTCAGCTGTAGATGGACAGATGGGATTCAGACTCAGGGCTTGAAGCTTTTACCCTTATCTGTTCCAAATTTTATTTTTAAAAATATTGCATTTGTATGTATGTGTGTGTGTGTCCACATATATGTATGTGCACATGTGTGCTGGCCCCCAAGAAGACCAGAAGAGGGTATTGCATTCAGTTGAAGCTGGAGTTATAGGCAGTTGTAAACCACCTGAGATGGTTACTGTGGAGAGAACTTAGGTCCTCTGCAAGAGCAGAACGTGCTCTTATCCACCTCACCACCATTCCAGCCCCCTGTCTCCTGTCTTATAGCTGGCCTCTGTCATTGCCCTTCACGTGGGCACGGGAGGCTATGCACAGTCAGCACGCACAGACTTGTCTTTTCAGGGCATCCCTTCTGCAGATTACCCAGCTGAGGAAGGTTTCCGCTATCCGGACTGTGTCTTTATCATTAGTGTTCAATATCTCTGGTGGCTTCCACACTCCCAGCTCCTCCAACACACAACAGCTGGAGTGAGAGGGGCAGAATCAGCTAGCAAGGGTAACAGAGAGTTCAGATGCTGGTGTTGTCTACTAAACAGGGCTCCCTCCAAATATGATCTTCCAGCGAGACTTGAACTCCAAGGCAATGTGAAAAGAAAGGAAGGGTCGCCAGGCGTGGTGATGCACGCCTTTAATTCCAGCACTTGGGAGGCAGAGGCAGGCGGATTTCTGAGTTCGAAGCCAGCCTGGTCTACAAAGTGAGTTCCAGGACAACCAGGGCTACACAGAAAAACCCTGCCTCGAAAAACAAACAAAACAAACAAACAAACAAACAAAAAAGAAAGGAAGGGTCCCCAAAGACAGCATCCAGAGATTCACACATATATGAAAATGTATATTCTCGGGTTCAGCGCGGAAAAAGACAGCAAGCAATATGACTAAAAAGAAGCGGGAGAATCTTGGTGTCGCTCAGGAGATTGACGGGCTAGAGGAAAAGCTGTCCCAGTGTCGGAAGGACCTGGAGGCCGTGACCTCCCAGCTTTACAGGGCAGAGCTCAGTCCTGAGGACAGGAGGTCTCTGGAGAAGGAGAAAAACACCCTCATGAACAAAGCCTCCAAGTATGAGAAGGAGTTAAAGCTGCTTCGGCATGAGAACCGGAAGAACACGCTCCTCTCCGTGGCCATCTTCACTGTCTTCGCCCTGCTCTATGCTTACTGGAGTAAGCTTACTGAGTCAGCCATCTCCAGCCACGCAGGTTCCCTCCCACTCCCCATCCAGAGACCAAGCTCACACGGAGGTGGGGACCTACCTGTCCCCTGTGGTTGCCCCACCCCCACCCCCAGCAGCTAGAGGGGCATGGTACTGCTTCCTTCTGCTTAGTAGAGGGGCAATAAAGAGCCGCAGGCTCTGCTGTCTGGTTAAAAAAAAAAAAAAAAAGAAAATGTATATTCTCTTATATTCTCTCTCTCTCTCTCTCTCTCTCTCTCTGTCTCTGTCTCTGTCTCTCTCTTTCTCTTTCTCTCTCTCTCTGACAGAGTTTTCTTTGTGTAGAACTAGCTCTCTAGACCAGGCTGGCCTCAAACTCACAGAGACCCACTTGCCTCTACCTCCTGAGCGCCACCACCACCACCAGGCTGAAAGCCTGTTCTCCCCAGTTCTTCAGCTCTTTTCTGCCTAATCCAACAGAAAAGTTCCCACTAAAGCAAAGAGCATCATAGTTGGAGGGAGGGGCATAAGGAAGACCTGGGCCAAGCCAGGACACCCAGTAGTGTCCTATAACCTTCCAGAAGGAAAGCTATGGTGGTTTTAGCTTTGAGATATGGGACTCTGTGTCCCCAGACCTGTTAGGTCACTGCTTCACTGCCAACTTGCAGATGGAGGGAACTGTACAACAGCTGGGAACAGGAACATACACAGGACATTCACCTAACTACTGCTCCTCCCAGCCCTTGAGTGATTGGCTGTCCCTGTGACCACTGC
The DNA here is from genome assembly GCF_978045245.1 of Mus caroli. Classification (NCBI taxonomy): domain Eukaryota; kingdom Metazoa; phylum Chordata; class Mammalia; order Rodentia; family Muridae; genus Mus; species Mus caroli. The sequence continues at coordinate 61,402,459 of NW_028227257.1, read as the reverse complement.
TAGAGTATTAAAGGCAATAGACTATTGCTATCTCTGCTTTTGGTTTGGGTTAGGTTTTTTTTTTTTTTTTTTTGGTCTGTTTTTGAGGCAAGGTCTCACTCTGTACCTCAGGCTGTCCTGGAACCTACTATCTAGTCCAGACTAGATTCCAACTCACAGGGGTCCTCCTGCCTCAGCAGTCCATGTGCTGGGATACAGATGTAAGTCACCACACCCCATGAAGAGGCAACAGAGCCTTGACAAGCCTGTGTACATTTTAGGGACTGGAGGGCTGGCCCAGCAGTTAAACTTGCATACTGCTTTCCCAGAGGATTCAGATTCTCTTCCCAGCATCCACCCATGTTACATGGCTCATAACTGCCTGTCACCCCAGCTCCAGGGGCATCTGAGGCCTCTGGTCTCTTTAGGCACATGAACTCATGGGCACATACACACAAACACATACATATATACATAATTCAAAATAATAAAAATACATCTTTAAGCCAGGTATAATCAGGAGGCAGAGGCCAGTGAGTTGGAGGTGAACCTGTTCTATATAGTGAGTTCTAACACAGCCAGGGCTATGTAGAGAGACCCTACCTCAACAAACAAAACAAAACAAAACAAAACAAAACAAAACAAAACAAAACAAAACAAAAAACTTTAAAAACAGAAAAGTCCAAGCACTGGCCAAGGACCCTAAAATTCTGGCAGTTGGGAAGCTGAGGTAGGAAAAAAAAATCACGAGTTTGAGGCCTGCCTCTCCAGCTACCAGAGTGGAAGTTTCCAGTAATAAAAAAGAAATTTTCTGACAAGAAGGAAAGGAGAAAAGAAGAAGGGAGGAGAGAGGAGCAGAGAAGAAAGGAGGGACAGCCTGGTGCAATGATGTCATTCAGACAGGAAAGCCAGCCCCTACCAACTTTTGAGAAGGAACCTTTGATAGTTGCTCACAGAAACTGCCCTCAACCCAGGCGTCTACAAGTGGGTTTAAGTGACTAACTGAGGGATGTGGAGAATGAAAGCCATGAAATGGAAACAAAGAAGGATGAAGAGTCCTAGTGCAGGCCAGAGGCTAACCCTCTCTGAAGCCTTCTGACCATATAGCCCCTTCTTCCTCTGATATCGATGGTTCTAGCACAAACACACCACACACTTTTAACCCACCTTGTTATTTGTCCGGTCCTGCCCAAGCAAGAGCCTTATGTCCCTTTGTATTTGGTAAATACTAATTGCTCAATAAGGACTGACCAGATAGAAGACCAGGTGATTGGGTAGGTGGTAGATACATAGGTGATAGATAGATAGATAGATGATAGATAGATAGATAGATGATAGATAATAGAATAGGTAGGATGCGAGTGTGTTTGTTTGTATGTGTTTATGTGAATATAGGTGTGTGTGTGTTCATGTGCTCACACGAACACTTGCAAATATCTAAATGGATGGATGGATGGCAGACTGCAAGGGGAATACAGGAAGAGAACCTGTGCAAGAGAAGAAATCAGGAATCACTATAGAATCTGGCATTTGGCACATTGACTTAAAAGGAAATGAAAGCCAGGAGGTGGTGGAGGTGTTTCACTAAGAAAGCAAGAGGGGCTTCTCTGTGACTGATGGTGGTTTTGGAGGGAGTCTCACGGGTACTGAAGGTCACGAAATGAGCAAATTCCTGTGTTCCAACCCAGGTGTTGTCACAAGTTCTCTGATCTCAGTCTCCTCACGTATCACTTTGACTAACTTCTTTGGGCTTGCTGACCACACTGGGGGAGGGGTGCAGAGTTTTGCACAGCATCAAGCTCTGCTCACCTGAAGGATAGAGAGCAGGGCTGAGAGAGCCCAGGAGTTAGAAGTCCTGGATCCAGATTCCTTCATCTATTGCTCTGGAGACACTCCCAAAGCCATTAAGTCTTTTCAGAGCCTATTTCCCTGCAAGTGAAATAAACAATATCACCACTATCACAAAGAGTTGCTGGAAGTGAAGAAACAACAGTTAAGAAGGCTTCTAGCTCGTCCAGAGGACTCAAGCTTGGTCCCAGTACTCACATTGGATGTCTCATAATCACCTGTAACTCCAGCTCCAGTTCCATGTGATTCAACATTGTGGGCAATTGTACACAACCCCCCACACACAATCATAATCACCTGTAACTCATAATCACCTGTAACTCCAGCTCCAGTTCCATGTGATTCAACATTGTGGGCAATTGTACACAACCCCCCACACACAAGAAAGAAAGAAAGAAAGAAAGAAAGAAAGAAAGAAAGAAAGAAAGAAAGAAAGAAAGAAAGAAAGAGAGAGAGAGAGAGAGAGAGAGAGAGAGAAAGAAAGAAAGAAAGAAAGAAAGAGAGAGAGAGAGAAAAGGGAGGGAGGGAAAGAAGGGAGGAAGGAAGGAAGGAAGGAAGGAAGGAAGGAAGGAATAAACTATAAATATTTTCTTTTTAGAAAGTTATAAGGTATCAGATGTGTCGCTGAAGTCTGCAGATAAGGACTTAATCAGCACTGTAGTGAGCAGCTGGCACCCAGTGGTGACACTGACCCTGTTCTCACTCAGGGCGCTGCCTCCAGTGAATCTAAGAATGGAGAGAATCCTTTCCACCCCTGACATCACAGAGGGAACATCTAAAGGCCAGGCTGGTGTTACTTGGTTGATGACCTGGGCTACCTCTTCCTCCCACAGTGTGGGAAGCATGAGGCTACTCCCTCCCATGGTGGAAGGATATTCTGTGTGTCTGGCAATGCTGTTCATACCCTTGGGGAGGCTGGGCAGAGGAAGGGAGGCCCCTGTTTCTCAGGTCCATGCCAGAAACAACAACAACAACTTCTTCTTCTTTTCTTCTTCTTCTTCTTCTTCTTCTTCTTCTTCTTCTTCTTCTTCTTCTTCTTCTTCTTCTTCTTCTTCTTCTTCTTCTTCTCCTCCTCCTCCTCCTCCTCCTCCTCCTTCTTCTTCTTCTTCTCCTCCTCCTCCTCCTTTTCTCCTCCTCCTCCTTCTCCTCCTTTTCTCCTCCTCCTCCTTCTCCTTCTCCTCCTACTCCTTCCTCTTCTTCTTCCTCTTCCTCCTCCTCCTCCTCTTCTCAGCAGCATCATTTCTTTGCCTAGCTCATCCTTATGCAAGTATAAAAATCAACTCACGCAATGGGAGCTGATTTATTCTGATGGCTCTCTGTGCCAAGCCTTGAGCTTTCCTTTATTTTTTTTATTTTGAAAATGTTCAAACCTACATAAAAGCTATAAAAATAGTACAATGAGCACCCATGACCTAGATTCTCCAGTTAACATTTGGGCACTTTTGTTTTCACTCCTTGGATATGTATGTTTTGTTAAGCCATTTCAGAATAGGTTGGACTCTGATCCTTCAGCCCCCCAAACTCCAGCGTATCCCCCCAACCATGAAAAGGACATTTTGCTGTGCAACTCACTACTGTCATTAAAGTTAAGACATTGTACCCAATACAACAGTACTGTATAAGTCCACGTATACGTTTCCCAATTGTCTAAAAATTGACCATTACAACTTTTTTTAAAAATCCAGTAAATCAAGGATCTATGCTATATTTATAGCATAGCATTGACATGGCTTCTTAGTCTTCTTTACTTTTTAAAAAAATTTTGTTGATTTCGTTGTTATTTTTTAAGACAGGGTTTCTCTGTATAGTTCTGGAACTTGCTCTGAAGACCAGGCTGGCCTCAAGCTCAGAGATATGAGATATGTTTGCCTCTGCCTCCCGAGTGCTGGGTCTAAAGGTGTGCACCACCATCACCTGGCTTATTTCAACTTTTCTTTATTATATTTTACTTAATTTTTTGCGTCTATGTGAGAGTGCACATGTCTGCTACATTGAGTGTGGAAGTCAGAGGACGACTTTCTGGAGCATTCTGAGGATGGGACTTACATTGTTAGGCTTGGTGGCTGCCTTTACCCATTAAACTCCCTCCCTCTCCCTCTCCATCTCTCTCTCTTCCTCTTTCTCTCCCTCCCTCCCTGTCTCTCCCTCTCTCTCTCTTTCCCTCTCTCTCTCCCTCCTCTCTCTCTCACCTTCTCCCTCTCTCCCCCTCTCTCTCCCTCTCCTTCTCCCCCCACTCCCATTGTATTTTATGTGCCTGAGTGCTTTGCTCACACGTGTCTCTGTGTACCACATGCATGTCTGACGCCCTTGGAGGTTAGAAGAGGGTGTTAGATTTCCTGGAACTGGAATTACAGATGGTTATGAGATGCCATGTAAGTTCTGGGAATTGAACCTGGGTCCTCTGGTTAAGAGTCGTCTCTCCAGCCCTTAGTTTCTTTGAAACAGCTTCTTATTATATAGTCCAGGCTGGCCTTAAACCTACAGCAATCCTTGGACCTCATTTCCCCTAGTACTGTGGTTATCACTCCCAGCACAAGGGCTTGAGGTGGGGGAGAGCACACACATGCACACAGGTATATGGAAGTGTATGTGCATGTTATGTGAATTATGAGTGTGGAGGCCAGAGGTCAACTGTGTGTGTCATCCTTCATTTCTGTTCACCTTAGTTTTGGAGACAAGGCTTTCTCACTGAACCTGGAGCTAGATGATTCAACTAGCCTTTCTGGTGAGGGAGCCACAGGGATCCTCTGTTCCAGGACTATGGTTACACACACAGCTTGCAGTACCCAGCTTTCCTCTGTGCTAGAGATGAAGCTCCGGTCCTCATGCTCATGTGAATTCAGGACGAGACCATCTCTGCAACCCAAGATGGTTTTTAACAGCGTCTTTTAGTACTTTGGCTGTGACAGAAAAGCATATTTTTGTTTGTTTGGTTGTTTGGTTGTTTAGTTGTTTGGTTTTTCAAGACAGGGTTTCTCTGTGTAGCCCTGGCTGTCCTGAAACAAACTCACTCTGTAGACCAGGCTGGCCTCAAACTCAGAAATCTACCTGCCTCTGCCTTCCAAGTGCCGGGATTAAAGGCGTGTACCACCACTGCCCAGAGAAAAGCATATTTTTAAAAGTGCATTTTTAAAATTTATTTTGCATGTATGCATTGCCACAGGCATATGGAGGTCAGAAGACAACTTGCAGGAGCCACGTGGTTAAGAGAAGGAAACTCAGGTCATCAGGTTTGGTGATAAGTGCCTTCTCCTGCTGAGACACCACAGGTTTTGACAGGTCCTACCTGGCGTGCTGGAGGAGGAGACATCTCCAACCTACTCTGTGGCCTCCATGGCAGCCTGCCTTGACTCTTTTAGGCCACTTTAGAAATGCAGTGTCTCCTTTCCACCCCCTTTCTAGACCTGCAAGGAAAGTGATGCATTATATCACATGCTGCATGATGCTAAGGGGGTAGCAATTCTCTGGGTACAGTCATCACTGAATTCTGTCCTGTTGCTTAGCAACTCCAGGACATTTCAGCCCTTTCCAGTCACAGGGTGGGTGGAGGGGGTGACGGTATGAGTGGCTAGGTCCTCCTTGCTCTGGAGGGTCTCCACAGGGCCAGCAATCTAACAAACGGGGAGGTTCTTGCATTAAGGGGAGTTCTCCTCCTCCTCACAAGGGGCAAGCAGTATCTTCAGGGTCCTTCCTTGCGGCCTGAGAGACACACAGTGCTATGGAATGTGGGCTTCTCCTGGGGAGGGGGGGAGGTCTAAGAACATAGAGGAGGCAGCCAGCATCCCTGCAGTGAAGCGGACAGAGGAAGATGCAGGTGTCAATTGAACCCTGCAGGGAGAGGCTCAGATAGGCAATCCTTGGAGGCTGCCTAGAGTTCAGGGTTTAAGACAGGGCCATGCTCCTCTGTGGGAGATCTGGGCACATCCTTAATCACCCAAGCTTGCTGTACCAATTATCCAAACTCCCAGAACAGGTCCTTCCTAGGTCTTAGCACAAAACCAGAGAATCAGCTAATCTTGAGTATGTATCTAAAACTTTACTCATTTTACTTGCCTAAGGTTTAGAGTGAATGGTTTTTAGCTGGGGTCCTTAGGACCCTTAGGGCATTTGGAAATAATCAAAGGGGTACATTTCAAAGACAGTTACATAATTTTTATACATTTCTAAAATGTTCGTAAATTCATGGGTTTGTGAATATTTGTAGAATCCATGGCTATCATCTATGGCTGTCACTGAATCTCTACACCACTTTACAGTTGATGAAATATCAGTTATGCCTCTAAGGGGATGAGAACTCCACAGGAAGATCAACAGAGTCAACTGACCTGGACCCTTGGGGCTCTCAGAGTCTGAACCACCAACAAAAGAATATACATGGGCTGGACCTAGTTCTCCCCGCACATATGTAGCAGATGTACAGCTTGGTCTTCATGTGAGTCCCTAACAACTAGAACGGGGCTATCCCAAAAGCTGTTGCCTGTCCTTGGGATATGTTCTTCTAGCTGGGCTGCCTTGTCTGGCCTCACTGGGAGAGGAAGTGCCTAGCTTTGCAGACTTGAAGTGCCAGGGTGGGGAGATACCCAGGAGGGCCCCCACCCACTCAGAGTAGAAGGGGAGGGGAGATGGGAGAAGGATTGTGTGAGGGAGTGACCAGGAGGGGGCCAGTAAGAAAGATGTACAGTGCACAAGTAAAATAATAATAATAAAATTAAATTTAAAAAGTATCAATTATGCTGATCACTACTTAGACATTATGGGAGTTAGTTTTACAGTGCCGGAGATTAAACTCCAGGCCTCACATAAGCTAGGCAGGCAGTCTATAGCTGAGCTACACCTTTAGTCCAGAAACTATGGCAGTTGTTAGACCTGATGCTTGATTCTACTGTGTTCACGATGGAATACATATAGTATTTCTGTTGTTTAGTTCACGGGTGGGTCTTTTGAGAAAGCCTTTCACATACCTTAGGCTGGCCTCAAGGGTAACCTGGAACTTCGGATTCTGCTGTCCCTGAGTCTCTAGGGCTGAGTAAAGGCATGTACCACACCATCCTGCTGCATATATATTCTTAGCTTCATGTTTATCATTACTTGAAAAACAAGCCGGCATCAGAGATCTGGAATTGTGCTCACCAAGGGTGAAATGCTGGGCTGGGGCACTTGGCCATGACCCTTACTGTTTCCATGTCTCTTCCTGTGCTTCATCACCTCTATAATTTTCGTTTCTGCTTTCGTGTGTGTGTGTGTGTGTGTGTGTGTGTGTATGTGTTTCATACGCTGTTGTAGTATAAGCTATCTCAGACTTATGCTGATCTTCCTGACTCTGCTTCTGGAATATTGAAGTTACTTTTAGAATACCAACAGATAGTCCATCTTGTTGTTGTTGTTTTGTTTTGTTTTGTTTTGTTTATTTATCATGACAAGGTTTTTCTGTGTAGCCCTGGCTGTTCTGGAACTCATTCTGTAAACCAGGCTGGCCTCAAACTCATAGAGATCTGCTTGCCCCTGCCTCTGCCTCCTGAGTGCTGGGATTAAAAGTGTGCACCACCATCACCCAGCTTGACGTTACGTATAAATTTATCTTTCTCTTCAAAAAGAGACTGGGTCTCCAAAATAAGTAGGACTACAAGCTTGTGCCACCATGCCTGGTCCCCACCCCCTTTTAGAGTGGTTGTGACAGCATCTCAGTCTAGCTCAGGCTAGCTTAAACTCATGACAATCCTAAATCTCCCAAGTGTTGAGATGAGGGAATGGAGTCATCACACCTAGCTTTCCTTTTAAAATGTTTATTTTTATTACTTAAAGTGTGTGTGTCTGTGTGTGTCTGTGTGTATGTGCACACATGCTCACCTGCAGAGACCAAAGGCATCTAGTCCCCTGAAATTGTAGTTCTAGGCCATTGTGAGCTTCTTAATGTGGGTGCTGGGAAATGAACTCAGGACCTCTGCAAGAGCAGTACATGCTCTTAACTGCTGAGCCATCTCTCCACTCTACCCTCCTTTCCTTTTGAAGAAGAGTTAGGGTCTCAAGCATTTGGTTGGCTCTGTTTCAAAGACTTCCCAGCTACAAGGTTAGATCATTTCTGGAGATGTCAAGTATGTGGTTTCTTGATTTATCAAAAGCTGTGTTTTCAGGGCTGGAGAGATGGCTCAGTGGTTAAGAGAGCCGACTGCTCTTCCAAAGATCCTGAGTTCAAATCCCAGCAACCACATGGTGGCTCACAACCATCTGTAACGAAATCTGATGCCCTCTTCTGGAGTGTCTAAAGACAGCTACAGTGTACATATAATAAATAAATAAATAAATAAATAAATAAATAAATAAATAAATATTTTTTTAAAAGCTGTGTTTTCAGACTCCAACAATGGAAGCATCAAAGTCGTGTCATGCTGGCAAGGGTCCCTAGACTATTTGACTTTCTCACGATGCAGATTCTTTGTGGCACTAACCATAAGGTGGACACACACTGCCATGGAATCAAGAGAACAATCTAGATTACATATGGTGTTCATGAAGAATTCTCTCTCCCTTTCTACTGCTGGAAAGTATTTAAATCATGTCTCCTATAGTTACATGTCACATATATGTTTTTAAATTTGTAGTGGTGCTTGTAACTGTTACAGTGAAATTCAGAGTCAGGCAGTGGTGGGACACACCTTTAATTCTGGTACTTGGGAGGCAGGGGCAGGCAGATCTCTGAGTTTGAAGCCAGCCTGGTCTAGAGAGTGAGTTGTAGGACAGCCAGGGCTACACTTGAAGTGGAAACTTAGGGGTTCTTTGGAAAGTTGGTTGGATGGTGTTTTGCTGGGGCAAACATGTGAAGGACCATTTAGCTGAAGTAGACACAGATCAAAGGATGTTCTGCTAAAACAAGCACGTGAAAGGGCATGTGAGGAAGGAGTCTTTGCCAACAACATGTATTGGTCTGCCTTACATTGCATGGTTGAGCTGCATTAGTCAGGACTCCATGGAGAGAAACACTAAAAAACTTCTGGTGCTGTGCTGCAGTTTCTTGTCACTTTCCAGGACTCTGGCTGATTAGCAGAGTGATATTAGCTAATACAGACTCAGGGTTCTGAAGTAAGACGTGCGCTGAGGTAAGATATGTGGAGGACACGTGATGTTTGGAGGGAGTATAACTAGGACTCGAAAGACAGTGACGGGGGCTGAGCTTGGCTTGTTTCTAGAGCTACCTGTGCAATGTTTGTGGGTCTGACGTCTTTACTGAGAGAGGCACAGCCAAGAACAACTTCTGACATTTCTCAGGGTCCCTCCTGCTGCTGACTCGTGCTGAGGCCGAGGCCTGGCTGTCTCTGCTAGGTGGTGCCAGTTTGGTAGAGTTGCTATTCCAACTCTACCAAACTGGACTGCCGGTGAATCCGTGAAGTGTTTGCGAGTGGATCGAGCTGTGAACTGAACTGCCGATTTACTGACAACATAGATGGGAGTTGCTCCAAAGAACCTTTCTAAACAGGTCCACTTCCCCCATGTCCTTTTTTTCCTACTACCTCTGGTGGGTGGTGGGCTAAAAGACAGTTTAAAGTGTTTAAGAACCATCATTAAAAGTAGGTTTTGAAAAAAATTAAAGTTACAGAACTTTGTTTCAAAATAAAAAATGAAAGAAAGAAAAAGAGAAAAAAGAAAACCAGAAACTTCACAATGTATCAGAGAGCTCAATCTGTCTCTGTCTCTGTCTCTGTCTCTGTCTCTGTCTGTCTCTGTCTGTCTCTGTCTCTCTCTTTCCCTCTCTCTCTCTTTCCCTCTCTCTCTCTCTCTCTCTCTCTCTCTCTCTCTTTCCCTCTCTCTCTCTCTCTCTTTTTTCAGACAGGTTCTCACTATGTATCCTTGATTGTCCTGGAACTCATATGTAGGTAGCCCTGGCTGTTCAGGAACTCTTTTGTTTTGTTTTTTGGGTTTTTTTTCGAGGCAGGGTTTCTCTGTGTAGCCCTGGCTGTCCCGGAACTTATTCTGTAGACCAGGCTGGCCTTGAATTCAGAAATCTGTCTGCCTCTGCCTCCCAAGTGCTGGGATTAAAGGCATGCGCCACCACTGCCCAGCTCCAGGAACTCTTATGTAACTGGCCTTAAACTCATAGTGATCCACCTGCCTCAGCCCTTCTGAATGCTGGGATAAAAGACAGCATCACAACGCCCAGCTGAAAGTTGAGTGACTTATCTGACTGTTTAGGAGTTGGTTAGTGGCTGAGTATGTCCAATCACCTTACAAGCACTCATTTGAATATTTATAGATTCTGCAGAAGAAAATGTAAGCCACCGAAAACCCAGACTATAATGGCATACTTGAAATTAAGTGCAAACAAGGTACCTAAAGATTAATTTTAAGTTACCAACAAACTGTTTTTCCCACCCAGCCCAGTATTTTTGAGAGGAAATTCAGATGACTGGGTGAACCACACGATACGGCAATGAGAAAAACATCCGTTTTAAAGTGTGTCCTGTTTCTGCGCTGGCATTCCTTTGGCTGGTGAAATTCCAGGGGCTTTTAATGAATTAAAGCCACATTTGCCCACAGAAGTCAGCAAAGTCACTGTAAAGCTTGAAAATAACATAACTGAGCACACTAGGTTAAGGAAACACTTAAGCAGCGCGTACTGCTCTTCCACCACGCGCACCGTTTACGCCAAATTTGTGGTCCACATCTGCGTGCATGAGGAATGAATTTCTGCATACCCAAGACCGAGACACAGCAGCCCGGCTTGGAAGAAGGGGAAGTTTAACTGGGAATTGCTCCTGTCCCTGTGTGTCAAATCAGAAGAATGTCTCAAGGAGAGCGCCACATGGAAAATGAATGTAAGTGCATTTTCCAAGGAGAACCCCGCCCGCCCTAACAGGAAAAAGCAGCTCTTCCACTCTGACGAGGGACTTCCAAATACAGTTAATTACGGACTAAAAGCACAGCTTGTGGGTCGCCTCCAGGTGATTGATCACAATCTAGTCTGACGCTTCTTCTGATACTGTAAAATTAGAAGTTTTTTCTTTTCCCCCCCATGTTAGTCTCCTCCCCACACACACACATTTTTATTCTGTGTTCTTTTTATTTTTACATGTATGGATGTTTTGCCTGCATGCAGCACCACATACACACCATGCTCACAGAGTCTAGGAGAGGACTTTGTATCTTCTGGAACTGGAAATACAGATGGCTGTGAGCTGCCAGGAGCCTGCTGGAAATCAAACCCAGAACTTCTGGAAGAGCAGCGGATATTCTTAACCTCTGGGCCACCTCTCCAACCCTATTTGCTCTTCTTTTAAGGTTGCAGTGTATTGCACAAACTAGTCTTGACCAACTGGACTCAAATAATTCTCCTGCCTCTGCTTCCTGATAGTTAGCACTGTAGGTAAGCAAGTGTATGGCTGAGGTCAGCATATTTTTACAGGTCACCATGCATCATTTCCAACACTGGAGGTGTAGGTTGTATATGGTAGTCTAATATATCATGTGCCATTTTTTTTTTTTAAAAATTTGTCTCCAAAGACGCATTATGGCAATGCTGTTCTTGTGAAAATTCCTCAATAAACAGAGATGTCCTTTTTGCAGGTCTGCATTTGTAAAAGTTTTTTTTTTTTTTTTGAATGTTTGCTCTTTGGGTATTCCATTGTGGGTTTTGGCTGATCTCATCAAAAGACTAAAACTGTCTATCTTGGTGCTTCAGATGAGCACAGTTAAAGCTGAGGGCAAGGCAGGCATGATGGTCTAAGCCTTAAATGTCTGCACTCAGGAGGCAGAGGCAGCCTGATCTCTGAGTTTGAGGCCAGCCAGGACTACAATTACCAACCATAGTGATGTATATGAGTCTGTACATTTTGCATTCTCAGAACTTCTTTCTGAACGCCATTTGTATGCTTCTAGTCAATGCCCTTGGAGCTGTCTGGTGTTTATGGTAGGTGTTATTATTGACTGTTTTAATGTTCAAAATGCCCTGGAAAGTGGGTTTTTGTTGTTGTTGTTTTTCTCTTTGTAATTTTATGTTTCTTGAGCAAATCCTCTTTTCAAATGCAATAGATAATCTTAAAAAAAAAAAGATTTATTTTATGTATATGAGTACACTGTAGCTGTCTTCAGACACACCAGAAGAGAGCATGAGGTCCCAATACAGATGGTTGTGAGCTACCATGTGGTTGTTGAGAATTGAACTCAGGATCTCTGGAAGATCAGTCAATGCTCTTAAATGCTGAACCATCTCTCCAGTCCCGTAAATGGATACCTTTTTAAAAAGACTGGGGGGGCTGGGGGGAGACTGGGGAGATGGCTCATTCAGTAGAATCTTGCTGTACAAACATAAGAATCTGAGTTCAGATCCCTAGCACCCACAGAAAAGCAAACTTCCACCAGATGGAATCCTGACACCATTATCAGGGCCAAGAACCCATGATTAGAGAGAGAGCTTGTAGGCCCTAAGGGAGAACCTATTACTCTCCCAAATGGACACAGTTTTCAGTTCCTAATGACCTGTTGCTACACTCATAGATCAGTGCGTTGCTCAACCCTCATCAGAGAAGTGTCTTCTTCCATTAAGAGGCAATTAACACAGACCTACAACAGGCCAGCGAGCAGAGAACGAGAGATTCCAGAGTGCTCCGGCCTACGTAGGATTCTCTACCTTATCCCTCTCCAAAGGCTCAGGGATTGTCAAGGAAGAGCCTGGCAGAAAGCATACAAGAACTCCGTTTCCTGGATACCACAGGACAGATGCACATATGAACTCACAGCAGTTGTGACAGCATGCGCAAGACCTGCCAGATGTCTCAGGTCACACTGTTGCTGTTATGAAACACCATAATCAAAAGCAAGTTGGGGAGGAAGGGCCTTATTTGGCTTGCACTTTTACATTGTAGTCCATCACTGAAGGAAGCCAGAACAGGAACTCAGACAGACCAGGAGACAGGAGAGAGGAGCTGATGCAGAGGCTGCGGATTCAGAGGCTGCGGATGCAGAGGCTGCGGATGCAGAGGCTGTGGATGCAGAGGCTGTGGATGCAGAGGAGGCTGGATGCTGCTTGTTGACTTGCTCCACATGAGCAGTGCCAAGCCTCAGCTGCCCTCCAAGACCTCTTTATACCTTTAAAATCAGCACCACCTGGGTGACTCTTACCTCACCTAGTTCAGCTGCCAGCACAAGTGAACCGTGGTCACCCTGGACCATAGCCTCTGTGTGCTGACTCTAAGGAAACCCTTCCCAGATGTCACTTTAACGATCCTGGTCTCTTCTTAAACATCCCTTGTTTCGCAGCTCCAGCTAACCCAGAATCATTTGTCTCGTTAAAACAAAGGTTTTGCTTTAGTGGTTCTGGCCTCTTGTTAATCATAGATGATTTTTCAGCTCCATTTGACCAGACACCACAGATTCTTCACTCGAATGGCCTGGTACAACCTTTGCTTCCCTCTGAAATATCACAAGCCAGGCCTCCATCATCGGCACTGCTCTCAAAAGTCTTAACTTTCCAAGCTTGCATAAAACAACTCACTGGGCTTTGAATACTCAATGACCTTTCTAGCCCAAAGTTCCAACGTCTTTCTACAAATCCTCCCCAACACAACACAGACAGGCCAGCCAGAGCAACACTCCACTATCCTGGTTCCAATTTCTGTCCTAGTTATCATTACTATTGCTATGATGATACACTACAAACAAATAAGCTGGGGAGGAAAGGGTTTATCTGGCTTACACTTCCACATCTTAGTGCATCACTGAAAGAAGTCAACAAGATCTCAAACTGGAAAAAAACCTGGAGGTAGGCGCAGATGCAGAGGACATGAATGGGTGCTGCGTGGCTTGCTCAGTCTGCTTGCTTGCTTGCTTGCTTGCTTTTTTTTTTTTTTTTTTTTTTTTTTTGGTTTTTCAAGACAGGGTTTCTCTGTATAGCTCTGGCTGTCCTGGAACTCACTTTGTAGACCAGGCTGGCCTCGAACTCAGAAATCCGCCTGCCTCTGCCTCCCAAGTGCTGGGATTAAAGGTGTGTGCCACCACCGCTGGCTCAGTCTGTTTTCTTATAGAACCAAAACCACCCACCCAGATGTGGGTGGGCACTGCAATGGGCTGGGCACTGCCCCGTGGATCACTAATTAAGAAAATGCCTTACCCATGACAACAGGAGAGCCAGCCCCACCCTTTGCCAGCGTCAGGACTCCTAAGAGCGCCCCAAACCTCTCCAAGGAAGCACAGTAGAGCTGGCCTGGTTGCCGGAGTTGTAGGTGAGCCAGTTCCGAGGGCGTGAATGTGGGAGAGCTGGCCTCACGGCTTGGTATGCTGTGTGGTGGTGTGGGAGAGGGAGAGATGTCACACTTTGCCACCTATGGCAGGCAGGAGAGCCGGCCCTAGGTCATGAGAGTAAGCTAGCTGGCCCTGCCCCTCACTGTTTCCAGCACTTGGGGGAGTGAAGGTTGGGGGGCCAGGGGACATGCATGTTGCCTGGGCAGCACAGTGGAGCTGGCCCTGCTTGTGGGGTTTCCGGAGGGCGTGAGCCTGGGAAAGCTGGCCCTGCCACTTGTGTAACATGGAATGTCATGGACAAGGAAGAGATGCCCTCTCCCTACCCCCTCACCTGCTGCAGCACTCCAGAAAGCTGGCCCCGCACTTTGCCAGGGCAGCAAAGTTGGTTGTGGGTTTTGTAGGTGAGCCAGCCCCCGAGGGCATGTGATAGGGAGGGAGAGCTGGCTCTGCTCCTTGCCAGCTGCGGCACTGGATGAGCTAGCATCGCCAGAGAGCTCTCCTGGTGGTGTGGGTTTGGGAGAGCTGGCACAGCGACCAGCTCACCTATCACCTAGGTCCAGATCCAGGGCTTTGAGCTGGCCTACCCCAACATCTAGCCTATCCGTGAACTGTTGGCGCCTGTTCATGGGACCTGAACTACAGATCCAAAGCTGCAGGATCTCCACAACACAGGGCAACAACAGGAGGTCTGAGAGGAGTCCCACTGAGGACCCGGTATTGATAGTGTAGCAGAAGCCAGAGGACTCAAACCGGAATGACTATTTGCAATGAGTATTTGCAAGCAAAGAAGTGTGGACAAAAGGGCATAGTGAGGGACCCGCTGCGATACTCTACAACTTCCACAATGAGATTTTTTTTTCTTTTGGGAGGGAGATTGCAAGGGTGGAGGGTGGGGACAGGGGAGGGGGGAGATGAGTGGGATTTGGGTGCATAATATGAAATTCACAAAAAAACAATAAAAAGTAAAATTAAGGAAAGGAAGGAAGGAAGGAAGGAAGGAAGGAAGGAAGGAAGGAAGGAAGATGCCTTATAGCAAGATTGTAGGAAGGCATCTTCTCAAGGCTCCCTCCTCTCTGATGGCTCTAGCTTGTGTCCAGTTGACATAAACCTTGCCTACATACTAAACAAATTCCAGCGTGGGGAAGGGGAGGTGAACTCCAAGTCCTCCAGTTGCGGAACCATTGGCATTTGATCGCTGTTGTGAGAGGAACAGTCAGTTTCTTTAAGGGTGTGTGATCACTGATAAACCTTCCAAGCTCCAAGGCAAGTCTCATACCCACAATTATCTGGGCAACACAAAGTGGATTCAATTGGGTTTTAAAAGATCGAGAGAGAGAGAGAGAAAACAGAGTAGGTCTTGGAAGAGCTGGAGAATGCAGGTGTGTGAATATGATTAAAACATTGAGTGAAATTCTCAAAAAAATTAGTAAAAATATTTCAAAAGAAAAATTGTAAAGAAAAAAAATCACTGGGTACAGTGGCACAACCTGTAATGCCAGGGGGACAGGAGGGTCCCTGATGCTTGGTGAACAGCTAGTCTCATGGGATTGGTGCACTACAGGCTCATTGAGAGACCCTGTCTCAAAGTCCAGGGAGGAGAGTGATTTGGGAAGACACATAGACACACGTGCACACTCACCTCCACAAATGAACACGTACACGCATGCACAACACACACATGATTTTTTTTTTCATTTCTTTCTTCCTCCTCTCTTTCTTTCTTTTTGACAGGGTTTCTCTGTGTAGCCTTGGCTGGCCTAGAACTCACTTTGTAGACCAGATTGGCCTTGAACTCACAGAAACCTGCTTGCCTTTACTTTCCAAGTGCTGGAATTAAAGGCCTATGTCACCCCTCCTGGTTACTTTATGAATTTTGATCTTTTGGGACTTCAACTCTGGAAATTATGACTCTGATGACAGTGTCTTTGGGAACCTGATGGTACTTTTCCCACTATTATTTCCTCCCCGTCTGCCTGAGTGTGTTCTGTCTGTTATCATCTTCCCTGGCACTGCCAGGGTCTGACTGCATCCGCAATGCCCTGAGCTACCTCTCCTTAAAGTTGGTTGACTCTTCTCTGCCTTTCAGCATCCAAAGGGCCCACACATCTCAGTTTTACATTCCCTTCCTAGAAGGAGCTTAGAAAATAAGTTTCCCAGGGACCTGGCTGGAGGACCCTGCTGGAGAAGCACAAAGCAGCTGCGGAGATCTTTCTAGAACTGTTGTTTCTTCTTCCCGTTGTTATTACTGTAAACACAAACAACACAGTCAAGGCAGCACATGCCTGTAATCCCAGCCTTCGGCAGGAGGAAGCATCAGAAGTTCAAGACCATCCTCAGTCACATAGGGAGTTCAAAAACAGCCTGGGCTGCAGGAGACCCTGTCCAAACGAATAGCCTGTAGCATATTAAACGCTCAGCAGAGGGTTAACTGAAGGCCGCTGTTGCAGAGTTGACTCCAAAATGGTCTCATTTTGCACAAATGAAATCCTAATCTCATTGCACAACATCTCCCACTGCCCTCCCTCCCCCCACTCCCACTGCCCCTCCCCACCCCTACCCCAGTTCCCCCCTGCACTCCCCCATGCACCCCCAGTTCTCGGAATCCACCGCTCTACTTTCCGTTCTTATGACTTTGATTACTCTAGACCTCTTCATGTTAACGGAATCACGCTGTATTTATCTTTTTGTAACTGGCCCTTTTTGCTTTGCAGAATGTCATCAAAGCAGCATTTGATGGGATTTCTGTGTGTTTTGGTTTGTTTTGTGTTTTGTTTCTGAGATAAGGTCTCCCTAGGTAGTCCAGGCCTCAAACTTGCACTCTTTCTCCCACAAGCTCCCAAGTGCTGTGAATACAGATGTGTGCCATTGCATAGGCTTCGTGTGTTCTTTCTCAGGGCTCAATAGCCTTCTATTGGATGTTCACACTGTATTTTCTCTATCAAGTCACTCAATAGGGGTCTCCACATTGACCACTGGAATAAAGTATACTCGAGTGAATGTAGATCTGCAAATACTTCAAGATCCCGTTTCACCCTGGCACGGTGGCACACACCTAGCACTCTAGAGGCAAGGGCAGGCAGAGCTCTGTGAGTTCAAGGCCAGCGTGGTCTCCAGAGCAACTGTATTATTGTATAGTCCCATCAACAAACAGTGCAGAAGGTTTCTGCTTCCTCCTCTGCTTTTGCAACTCTTGTTTTGTGTTTCTTTCACAGTGGTATTAATTATTACCTTTCTTGTCGCTGTTACAAAATATCTAACAAGAGCAGCTTCCAGAGCCTGGCAAGATTGTTCAGCAAGTAAAGGCGCTTGCTCTACAAGCCTCGGAGACCTGAGTTTGATCCCTCAAACCCTTGAAAAGGTAGAAGGAAAGAAATGACTCCACAAAGTTGTCCTCTGACCTCTACATATGTACTGTGGAAGAGCATCTCTCACACATACTTTGTGACCACACAAAAAATAATAAGTAATAATAAGAAGAAAATGATATTTTAAAAGTACAAGGATTGGTCTGCTGTCTTCTCAGATGTTTGTAGGCCATTCTAGAAGGAAGGATGTGACTATCACACTCACATTTGGGGTACAGTCCATCGGGGCAAGGAAGGCATGGCTGAGGAATGAGGAAGACCTTCAATTCCTTACATCTTTTTTTTTTTTTTTTTTGGTTTTTCGAGACAGGGTTTCTCTGTATAGCCCTGGCTGTCCTGGAACTCACTTTGTAGACCAGGCTGGCCTCGAACTCAGAAATCCGCCTGCCTCTGCCTCCCAAGTGCTGGGATTAAAGGCGTGCGCCACCACGCCCGGCCAACTCCTTACATCTTAAAAGAACAAGAAACAGACAGCAGGCTAGCAGCACCTAGGGGACAATTTCACAATGTGTTGACCTCTCTCTCTCTCTCTCTCTCTCTCTCTCTCTCTCTCTCTCTCTCTCTCTCTCTCTCTCTCAGAGTATCTTACTATGCAGCCCAGACTGGCCTCTAACTCACAAGGTAGCAATGACTGGCCTCAAACACAAAGCAATCCTCCTTTAACCTCTGGAGTGCAGGATCTGCAGACATGTATTGCCACACTGTCCCATACAGCCTGTTCACATATTGCCCCAGCATCTTAATCAGCTAATGAGACAACACATACATAAAAAAAAATAATTGCTAACATAATTGTCATGGATGAGAGTCTACCTATGAAAACATGAGTCAAGGGCTGGAGAGATGGCTCAGTGGTTAGGAGTACATACTACTCTAACAGAGGACTTGAGTCGTGTTCCCAGCATCCAAGTAAGACAGCCCACGACAACCTGTAAGTCCAGCTCCAGGGCATGTGTAGATCAGACACTTCCTCTGCCAGCACCAGAATTCATGTACGCAGACACACATAAGTTAAAAATAAAATGAGTTGAGTGTGGTGGTACACATCTTTAATTCGAGCACTCAGGAGGCAGAGGCAGGAAGATTTCTGTGAGTTTGAGGCTAGCCTGGTCTGTAGAGTAGGTTTAGAAAGACCCTGTCTCAAAACAAACAAACAAACAATCAAACAAACAATCAAAAAACAGAAAGACCCTAACAAAATAAATACATATGATGAATCTTTTTTTTTTTTTAAATGTCAAGTAGCCGGGAGTGGTGGCGCACGCCTTTAATCCTAGCACTCGGGAGGCAGAGGCAGGTGGATTTCTGAGTTCGAGGCCAGCCTGGTCTACAAAGTGAGTTCCAGGACAGCCAGGGCTACACAGAGAAACCCTGTCTTGAAAAACCAAAAAAAAAAAAAAAAAAAAAAAAATGTCAAGTAACAAAATTTTAGATTCTAGTTTTCTTAATCCACCTGAAACTTCTGTTTTAATTAGGGTTTTATTGCTGTGAAGAGACACCATGACTAAGGCAAGTCTTATAAAAGGCAAACATTTAGTTGAGGCTGCCTTGCAGTTTCAGAGGTTCAGTCCATTATCATCACGGTGAGAAGCATGGCAGCATGCAGGCAGACATGGTGCTGGAGAAGGAGCTGAGAGTTCTACATCTTGATCCAAAGGCAGCAGAAGGGGACCATCTTCTGCAGGCAGCCAGGAGGAGAGTCTCATTCCACACTGGGCGGAGCTTGAGCACTGGGATCCCTCAAAGCCCACCTATACAGTGACACACTTCCTCCAACAAGGCCACACCTATTCCAACAAGGCCACACCTCCTAATAGTGCCACTTCCCATGGGCCAAGCATATTGAAACCACCATACCATGCCTTCTGGAAACCTTCCCCTGAGTTGCAAACATGAAGTTAATGTTTCTTTGGACCAAGGAAGCAGATTCGCTCAGCATATGTTGACTCTGTCTTGAGCCCTCACTTTGGTTACAGTAACCATGGCTTTGTCCCTGCCCCTTCCCTTGAGTCACACTTTACTCAGGTGGCTAGAGATACTTTTTACCAACAGACTGGGTTATCTGGATCATGACTGCTGCAGTAATCTAGGATCAGGGAGTAATCCAGCCGATTTCTCCAGAGAAGTGAGCCACATTCTAGTGACCTGCTTAGAGACAAGCTTTGGGGGTCAGAGACATGGAACAAACTCAGAGTCACACTGAATTTAGAAGATTACTCCATGAAGTCTTTCAGATATGTTAATATGTCTTACAGATTTGGGTAAAACACTCTGCACTCTGGAAAGGTGACGTTAAAGGGCATACATGGAAGGGAAGGTGGTTGGGGGAGGGGAGGAGGATCAACAAAAATTGAACCTGGGATGTGGCTCAGTGGGTAATGTGCTTGGAGAACAAACATAAAGACATAAACTCAATCCCCAACACGTAAAAAAGAAGCTGGGTGTGGGCCAGGTATAGTGGTGAGCACCTTTATCTTGCAAGACAGAGACAGGTGGATCTCTGTGAGTTCAAGGTCAGCCTAGACTAGTTAGTAAGTTCCAGGGTAGATAGAACTACACAGTGAGACACTGTCTCAAAAAAACCAAACCAACAACAACAAAGAAAACAAAACCCTAACCCAGCTTGGCAGAGTGATTTGTGCTTGCAGTCCCCGTGCTGAGGAGACAAAGATAGAAGGATCCGTGGGGGCTCGATGGTCAGGCAGACTAGTGTAATTGGTAAACTCCGTGAACCAGTAAGAGACTCTGTCTCAAAGAACAAAATAGAGCCGGCGGTGGTGGCGCACGCCTTTAATCCCAGCACTTGGGAGGCAGAGGCAGGAGGATTTCTGAGTTACTCGAACTCTGAGTTCGAGGCCAGCCTGGTCTACAAAGTGAGTTCCAGGACAGCCAGGGCTACACAGAGAAAAACCAAAAAAAAAAAAAAAAAAAAGAACAAAATAGGCAGGCAAAGCATGGTGATATATACCTTCAATCCCAACATTTGGGGAGGCAGAAGCAGGTTGAACTCTATGAGTTCAAGACCAGCCAGAGCTACATAGTGAGACCCTGTTTCAGAAACAAATGAATAAGATGAATAGGTCCAACAATATTCAAGGTTCCCTCTGGCCTCCACACATATATACACATACATCTTCACCTCACACATATGTCACATGCACACAAAAATAAAATAATAATAAATAAGCCAATTATGTATTGATAATGCCATAATAAAGCCTACCTTGTATGCTAATAAGATGTTTTAGTAAATTAAAAGATAAAGGAAGGAACAAAAATGAACATTCATAACTTGGCTATAGAATCCCTTCTGCATGGGTCTGGAAGACTGGGGAAGCTCACTTGCTCTTTTTGTTTGTTTTGGTTTTTGAAACAGGGTCTGCCTATGTAGCCCTGGCTATCTTATACCTTACTGTGTAGATCAGGCTAGCTTTGAACTCACAGAGATCCGTCTGTTTCTGCCGTCCAGGTGCTGTGATTAAAGGCATGAAGCACTATGCCTGGCTGTTTTGTGGTTGGGTTTTGTTTTGTTTTGTTTTTTTAATTAAAAGTCTAAGGGGCTGGAGAGATAGCTCAGTGGTTAAGAGCACTGACTGCTCTTCCAGAGGTCCTGAGTTCAAATCCCAGCAACAACATGGTGGCTCACAACCATCTGTAATGAGATCTGATGCCCTCTTCTGTCATGAGGGTGTATATGCAGATAAAGCACTCATACATTGAAAAAAAAAGTTTAAACTCATACATGAAAAGATTAAAATGGCACATACTCATGGAGTAATGCCGTGTGCTGTGTGTGTGTTTAGACAAATTCTCATAGCACAGCCTGGCCTGGACTTTACTATGCATCCCAAACTGGCTTCAAACTCAATCCTTCTGCCTCAGCCTCCAAAGTGATGAGGTAATATGTCATGTTTTGATGAATATACCCACACATTTATATACATATATCAGGTTTAATATATCTATTTCCTCAAACATTTACCATTTATCTTCTTTCTTTTCTACTTTTTTGTCTTATTTTGGGGTTGAGTTGGCTTTTTTTTTCTTTTTCTCATTGTTTTGTTTCTCAGTGTTTCATTTGTTCAAGACAAGATTTCATTCTGTACCTCAGGTTGGCTTGTAGCCAACTAGGTAGTCAGGCTGGCCTCACAGTCATCCTCCTGCCCCAGTCATTCAAGTGTTGGAATTATGTGAACCACTGCACCTGCCTTTTCTTTTCTTTAATTCCACCCCCAGCCCCCATATGCCTCTTTTACGGGTTCAGAGGTAAAGTTGCTCTTGGAATAGTGGCAAACACCTATAATCCCACTCTTTGGTGGCAGAAATAGGTAGATCTGTATGAGTTCAAGGCCAGCCTAGTTGAAATAGTGAATAGTCAGCCAGGGGGCTACACAGTAAGATCATGTCTTTTAATAACAACAACAACAAAGAAGGGAGTTTGCTGTTGGGGGAGGGTAGTCTAACTCCTAGCTCAAGAACTCCTCCTACCCCAGCATCCCCCAGCCTGAAGCAATAGGCTAGTGAACCTGGACTCAGCTTTGTGTGTCCACTTTAGAGATCATCTTTTGTTTGCACATTTTTTCCTATTACATTCTTTCTTTTGCTTTGATGCTAGGTACCATGGTACTGATAATCCCAATACCATCATTTGTTGGCTCGAGAAATGGAAAAAAAAACTAGCGTTCTGAAGTTTTAAATTGCTTTATTCTTCTCTCCCTTATCTGCCACCCTAAATCTGAGGATTTACCCCACCAAAGCATTCACAGAGAGATTGCAGAGCTTGGAATGTCTGTGCAAATCTCTCTGTGAATCACAGACTACAGAGTAGAAAATGCCGTTCTTTCGGGGTGAGCCTTGTCCTCCCAGGATTTCCAGCAGAGTGGAGGGGAGTGGGGGCTGAGTCAGAAGATCCACGTTCCCATTTGTCCGGCAGGTTCTTTCACTTCCTGCAGCTTCTATGATGGCAAGCTTCAGCAGCCGCTGACTCCAGTGGCCTTGGGACAGTGAGAGATGGAAGTGAGCCTTTGGAATGGCAGCCATTTATAATGGATTACTCACCAGCTCCATCGAAGGCTTTTTAAACTAGCAGGTGGGATTTGGGCATCATCAAAGTCTTCTTGCTTCTACTTTTGTGACATATATATATTTTTTGAGGAGCTAGTACTTGGGATTGAACCCAGGACCAAACATTGCTAGCTAAACATTCTTACCAGTGAGTTACAAACTCAATTCTGGCTAATTCTGTGTGCCACCCGGGCCTGAGTGGTCGAACATACACTGGATAAGTCCCATTAGCATTTATTTTTTTTGTTTTTGTTTTTTGTTTTTTCAAGACAGGGTTTCTCTGTATAGCCCTGGCTGTCCTGGAACTCACTTTGTAGACCAGGCTGGCCTCGAACTCAGAAATACGCCTGCCTCTGCCTCCTGAATGCTGGGATTAAAAATCACATTTATTAATTTGCATGTGTGTATTCATGCATGTGTATGTATGTCTGTATGCATGTAAGTGTGCATGTGTGTTTATATACATTTTTTAAATTATTTATTTATTTATGTATTTATTTATTTATTTAATGTAAGTACACTGTTGCTGTCTTCAGACACTCCAGAAGAGGGAGTCAGATCTCGTTACAGATGGTTGTGAGCCACCATGTGGTTGCTGGGATTTGAACTCCGGACCTTTGGAAGAGCAGTCGGGTGCCCTTACCCACTGAGCCATCTCACCAGCCCCCCCATTAGCATTTAAAGAGGTAGCCTGAGTAGCTTGTGGCTCTTCCTAGAGTGGGTGAGCCTCTGAGCTGATCAGTGGAAGGCCCAAATGAACAGAACTGTGGTCTCACCCTCAGATAAGTGAGTTCACCTCCACTTGCACACTTCATGAGTTCTCATCCCTCTGGGGCTGCAACTTAGACTTAGTAACTTAGACTTCCAGCTCCTCTTCTGCTTGTCAACACTTTGGACCTGACCCAGAGCTATAGATTCAGCTTTGGGGTCTCCAGCTCCTCCAGATCTCAAAGCTTCTTGGCTTCATAGCCACATGCGCTGATTTGCTGTGAGACAGTTCCCCTATACTATACCTATAGCAGACTGAGCCTGTTTCTCTGGAGAATGCTGATTAGTATAACTTTAATACACAGTCTTTAAAACTCATTAAGACTGTCAAAATTATTAGAGAAATGTCAAGCTGAGGACTGGTGGGAAGTATTAAATATACGGTGGCACACAGAACTGAAGATGAGGATCAAAAAAAGAAATTTGTCTTCAAAGACCAAAGACTCATATAGCATAACTATAGAAATGGGAGAAATGACTCAGCAGATAAAGGCCATTGCCACACAAGTCTGATGATGTGAGTTCAAGCCCCAGATCCCGTGTAAAGAGGAAAGGAACGATTACTGACTTAGAAACTTCTCTGACCTCCACACGTGAACCCGCACATACCTGCACATAGCTATTGTGCCTGCCTGTCATCCCAGGACACAGGAGATGGAAACATAAAGGATGAGTAGTGCAATGCCATCCTTAGTTCAAAGCCAGCTTGCATTACAGGAGACCCTGCCTCAAAAACTCTCCTTTAGTTTTGGATTTGTATCCGTAGCATTTCATGAGCTATTTTGAATCTGTCCGTAGATCAATTAATATCCACATCTGTCTGCTATGCAGTCACTTAAAGATATTAGAAGCAGCGTCCCAGCCAGGAAGTGCACCCCTCAAATTGTGGTATTGAGATTCCATTTCCTGTCGTAGAAATCAGAACTTCCACAAGAAGCAGCCCAGTTACAGTTGCTGAGGTAGGTCCACAAAGTCACTGTTGGAAAGAAAAATTGGTAAAGGAAAGTGGATTGTTTACAGTTTGGATAAACAGGGGGGTGGGGCCAGGAGACATCTGATTTCCTCCCTACTGTGCCCACAATGATCTTTGGGTTTAGTCAAAGCTTTGTGACAAAGGCTAGGACAAATTCAAATGCCACTGTGAGAGAGTTCAGCCTCTTCCTGGGGGAGGTGAAGCTGAGAGGGGGAAAAAGAGGGGGGATCTGATTTGGAATGGTAAACCAAAATACCAAAACCACCGAGGTTGCTTCTGTTCCCTTATGTAATCCATGCGCAAAATAAGCCTGGACACTATTTTACTGGCCAAAGTCCTGAAAACAATTTAGGAACCACTAGAAAAGGCCAGAAAGGACAACTGTAATTAAAACAGGCTAGTGACTGGTTAGGACTATTAGACCAGTCACTTGGGCTTCACAGCTTGTAAGCAAGTAAATGAAAAAGAGTCAAGCTTTCTACTGAGTTCTACCATTGTGTAGCCAAGTAGAAGATGAAGCATATCACCCCAACCAATAAAGAAAATAGAAATGACGGAGCTGAGGGTGTAGCCCAGTGGTAGAGCATGCACGAGGCCCTGAGGACAATCACCAGCACAGCCAAAAGAGAAGAGAGAAAAGAAAGAGGGACAGAAATGGATGGGGTGAGTAGAGCTGAACCCTAAGCCCTGGCAGCTACTGATCTCATCCAGCCTGAAGCAGGGGCGGTCCACATCCCCGCCTGTGAACTTATGGGCCACCAACTTGCAGGAAAGATTTAGAACAGATCATCCCAGGGAACTGGGGAGATATGAAAAGCCAAACCCTCAAACCCCATAAGAAATGGGAAACATTTATGTTTATGTTTATGTTTTATGTTATCCCACACGCCAGGGATGGTCCTGGCCTATTGTGTGTAATCTCTCTTCATTTTCATTTAAAACTCTCCAAGTGCTGGGCAGTGGTGGAGCACACCTTTAATCCTAGCACTTGGGAGGCAGAGGCAGGCAGATTTCTGAGTTCGAGGCCAAGCAAATGCAGTCATCACAACTATTTTATAGACAAGGAAAGTGAAGCCCACAGTGGTTTAGTAACTCCTGCCCAAGGCCACAAAGCTAGCAAATGGATGAGCTGGGATTTAAACCCTGGCCATTTGGCTCCAGGATCTTCTCTCTTAAACACTGGATTGATTATACTGTCTCTCTTCTAAAAAAGCCATCGGAGGTCATCAAGATGGCTCAGTGGGTGAAGGCATTTGCTGTCAAACCCAAAGGGTCCTGATCTACAGACTCTTAGTCCTAGTCCCGCAACCCACGTGGTGGGACTGACTGGGAAAATAGTGAGTGTCCTAAAATAATGTTAAATGTGTGCATTGTCTCAAGATGTTAACACACAATTGTCTTCACAAAGACGCTGGAGGTGGTGTGTGTGTGTGAGAGTGTGTGCGCGAGTGTGCATGTATGAGTGTGTGTGTGTTTGTGTGTGTGTGTGTGTGTGTGTAGTTAGCTAGCAACAAGGAGAGCCCAGGACCATCAGCTCCCGAGGCTCTTCCCTAACAAAGCAGCCAAGGCAGAGAGCAGGAAGAACTACCCCCCCACCCCCACCCCCACCCCTTGCTTGCTCTCTCCCTCTCCCTACTTCTCAGACACAGGCAGGAGCCAAAGCCAACACGTGGGTTTTGCCTCTGCTGTGTGTTCCCTTTTTTCTTCCCCATTGGTCTTTCACTCTGACCCTTAGGCCCAGGCAGTTTCTGGAAACACCCTCTATCTCTGGGGATAAATACTCCTTTGACTTTTTTTTTTTTTTTTTGCCCCCTGACCTTATCTTCAGTTCCTTAGCTAGGGGGTTTTCCCTCTGCAGCCCCTGTTGGGGAATTTTATGGTTGTAATTTGTATTGTCCCATTCTCTAGTCAGGTGGTCCTGACTCTGCTCCAGGGTTAGCCCCTTGCCTGGTTAGAGTTTGCTGTCTTCCCCAGGTAAGGAACGGCTCTCCCAGAAGAGTCCAGGTCATCTGTTCCATCCCACACATGGCCACTCTGCTTTGTTGGTCTGTACTTCCTGTTCTCCTCCGGAGATATGCAAACCCTGGTATCTTCCTAACCCCAGTTATACTGTGGTGTCCTTGACAAATAGAAGTTTGTATAGCAGGGTAGGGGTGAACGACTGTGGCCTTGGCAGTTTGGAGGCAGAGGCAAGGAAGATGATCAGGATTTGGAAGCCAGCTTGCTACAAATGGAGATACTGCCTCAAAAAAGCATGTGCTCACGTGTATATGTATGTGTAGCGTGGCATGATGGTTCGATATACATTATTACCACAATCAAACTAATTAACATATTTGCCATTCTCATATACCTTGTGTGTGTGGTAAGAACACAAGATCTACTTTCAAATGTAGAATGTGTAGAATGTATGGACATCATCCTTGTTATTAGTGGCAGTTACCATGCTGTATGCCAGAGCCTGGGGTCTTTCGTAAGTTGAAGGAGAAGCTCACAAGTGGGGTGATGCAATCACCAGATGTCTGAGCATAGATAACAGGCACCAACTAACACTCAGGTCAGAATATGCTCTCTGACAGCCACATGCTGTAGGAAGCAGAACATTTTAAGTATGTCCAAAGTGAAGATTTACTTTGTTTAGTTTTAAGACAAGGTCTCATTATGTAGTTTTGGCTACCCTAGAACTTGATACGTAGATCAGGTTGACCTCAAATTCACAGAGATCCACCTGCCTCTGCCTTTGAGCTGGGATTAAAGTTGATTTAAGGAAACACCAATGATCTTGCTCTTGTTGAAGCATCTCTGCTGATTGTGATATACTTACCCTTAATAGCACTCAGGAAATAGAGGTCGGTGGATCTCCGTAAGTTTGGGGCCCTGGCCTGACCTACTCACTCTGTAGAGTGAGTTCTAAGATAACCAAGGCTACATGGAGAAACACTGTCTGGAACAAACAAACAAACAAACAAACAAACAAGAAAAAAGATATTCCTTACCCTTCCAACATTTGTATCAGCTTACTAGGATCTGATTTTTATCTGAGTGAGTGTGTGTGTGTGTGTGTGTGTGTGTGTATGTGTGTGGTTTGTTTGTTTGTCTGTTTGTTTGTTTCATTTATTCCAGGCTGCCCTCCAACTGTAGCCTCCTGCCTCCATAAATAGGAACACCAGTATGGTATTCTGTGGTGCTAGGGATCAACCCAGGATGTCACAGATGGAGCCCAGAACTTCAGGCATGCTATGTAAGTGTTCTACCAAGCTACAGCCCAGGCTCCAGAATGAAGGGTTTAGATGTCAAAAGTTAGGGTTAAATTTGAGCATATGTACACAGATCAGAAAAAAAAATGTGTTGGTTTCTGTTGCATGCCAAGTGAATGACATCTGGGTCTCCAAATGGGTCAAAATGTCTGAGGTTAGAGATCTATTAAGACTAACAACATAGCCTGCTCTGGCAAAGGATGTCAAAGCCATGACATTAGTGTGTGTTCCAGTCCCCCAAGCCACCTCCCTCCCTTATAGTTCTTAGGTTGAGCATCACATGCCTGTGCCTCCAGAGCAGACTCTGCCTCTTGGCTTTCTGGTGGCCTCAGCACAGTTTGAAGTGTCCCAGGCAGTGTTAGGAGCCCCGGGTGCTGATGCATGCTGTGAGTCACAAGGTCTGATGCAAGCATCCATCATGGTGATTAGTCTCCTTTCCTACCACTTCCTCCTAGTAGATCAGCAGGCTAAAACAAGCCCCGGATCAGTAATTGTCTCCCCAAACCATCTGCACACACAGATCATGCTGTTTAGGTTTATAGGTGCATACCCAAAATGAAGAACATTTGTCTTGTTGCCTCCTTGATATACGCGGCAGTCCTTCCAGAATCTGAGCTCAGAGGGTTTTTCTGGGAGGGGCACCAATTCTGCCTTAGTATGTGGGTTTTCATTGATAAACGATAGCTTTCCTTCCATTGAAATATGACACTTGCTTCAGTGAATTATAATGCGGAGGCTTTAACATCTCAGTCGCATGCTCTAATAACCAAGCTTCTAAAAGGGGTTGCTTACACTCATTGTCCCCATTTCTTAACTCTCTGTTCAGCCTTTGACTCCAGCCTCCCAGCAAAGCATCTTTTCCCTGGGTCCCCAGTGACCTCTGACTCACTCCATCCGCTGGGCACCTTTAGGCTTCTTGTTTGACCTCTCTGTCGGCCACATTCTGTTGAAATCCTCGTGCTTGTGCTTGGGGGTAGGGCTGTGGCTACACTGGGTAAAAACCATGCCCTACATCCCGATCACACCTCTTAGGTGTCTCAGTGCTACTTCCAGGAGGATGTGATGGCTTTTTCACTAAGCTTTAGTGGGTAAAGACGCTTTCTGTACAAACCTGTTGATCCTGGTTCAATCCCTGGATGGAGGGAGAGAGAGCGAGACCTAGAGAACAGGCTCCTAGAAGTTGTCTTTCACACTCCTAACACACACACACACAGCCCCCCCCCATATACCACACATACAAGTCATACACAAAATATACACACATGCTTCACACACACTACACACACATGCCACACACAAAATACACACATGCACAGAAGCTAGTAAATAACAAAATAAAGCCAGGTGGTGGTTGTGCACACTTTTAATCCCAGCACTCTCAGGAGGCAGAGGCAGACAGATCTCTGAGTTCCAGGACAGTCAGGGCTACACACAGAGAAAGAAACCTTGACTTGGAGAGAAAAAATGGTGTCATTTGCCAACTAATTCAAGGCCCAAGATAACTGATTTGATCTGCCTTTTGAGATCACTCCCCTACACCTCTGGCCACCGCAGGTGTTGTGTACCTCCGCTGCTGCTCGAAGGTTTCTCAGAACAGCCTTTCTTGTCTCCCCACAGCACCATGATCTCCAGCACTGAGTGTCTCTCCTCTGTAGCTCTAACTGCAATCTGTAGTTCCATGTATGATGGCTAGCTACAATCCCCCTAGAGGAAACAAGGAAAGCAGCAGTCTGTCTGTTTCCTTTGGCCCGGCACTCTTCCTAACCCTAGGCTGTGGTATCAGCAGGTATCACATCCGAGTTCAGCAGATGTTTGCTGAATGTGCGACTGATTCATATAGCTATAATTCATTCATTATGTGCCCATCTTTCTCGGACCTGTCTCTAGTAACCCATACGATAAACCCATTTATCATATGAAGGCACACAGGATAAAATACTTTGAAGGACTACAGTTACTACAAAAAGGAGTGCCCAAATTTTTCTACTTGAGGGTTTGATACTCCAGCTGCATATTTTATTAAAGTATTTCTTTCAGGGTGGTAAAACACACTCTGTTACTGGCTTGTGGGCACTCAGCCTGGCACTGGAGGAAGGGGTCATGTTACCAGCAGTACAGAGAAGTGAGGATACTGGTGGCAGGCAGCAAAGAGGCTGTAAGGACACACAGCTCCTGCTTGGGGACTTTCTGCATTCTCTGCTTCAGAAGGTTTCAGAGGGACAAAGGGATGGACGACCTCATCACCAAGTGGCAGGAATTCCTACGACCCATGAGGCATGGTGGCTCTTGGGGGGGGGGGTCCTCAGAACAGGACAGTGCAGTCTGACTTCAAACATTTCCAGGCTTGCTTGGCAGTTTGTCACGTCGGCACACTCTGGCGTCGGAAGATAACAGTGATGGGCAGAGGGGGACAAGACTGTACTGGGAGTCAGAACAGTGAACCAAGCAAGTCACTGGTTTTCTGTAAAAAGTCACATATCAACAATAAACCTTGTTGCAGTGGGGGTGAAAAAAAGCTCCTGGCAAGCTGTGTGGAAGATGGAGCGAGCATGGCTGGTTGTCACGGTAATAACCCATCCCGCTCTGAGGAGCACTTGCCGTGATGGGTACTTGCTGAGCACTTTGCATGCATTACCTCACGCAATCCCGCAATAATCTATCAGGGTTCTTATTATCACCATTTCTCATGCCGTGGAACCAAGAGTCAGTGTGACAATGTGTGCTCCAAGTAAGCCAGCCAGCAAATGTCATACACAGGATTCCAAACCAGCTCTGTTTGACTCTGTCCCTGTACACTTGCCCGGGAGGTGGGGAACACTGGCAGGAAAGTTGGGTTTCAGCCTGGCTCTTCCTTTACAGCTTTGTGTCTTAGGGTTACTTCTGGGGGAGGGGGGAATGTTTTCTGTCAAATACGAGTGTTGGCATTCATGGCCGAGTGTTGGTAAAGATTTAAAGAGAAACACAGCAAAGCCTTTAAGACCATTTTGATGTAACAGAGACTGGTCATAGCTAATGAGTTTGGACTATGACCGTCCAAACCCAGCGAGAGGCGCTAAAGGTGTAAATATGAAAATAGTATGCAAAAGGGATGTAAAACATCTTGATTTTTCACACTAGATATATAGAAATAGTCTTTTTGTTATAGTAAAATACATTGCTGAAATTAATCTCACCTATTTCTTTTCCACTTTTTTTAAACATGATAACTGCAAATGTACAATCTTGTGTGACTAATTACATTTCTGCTACGGTGCAGTGTGGTGTCCTCCAGAGACCTATAGAGGTGAATTATTATTATTATTAAGGTGATTTCACTCAGAGCAAACTCCCATTTGCCACTGAGGTAAGCACCCACAGTCAGATGCAGAGTGAGGGCCTGTTTGCTTATCACTGTGAGGGAATTTTTGGTCTTTGTTTTTGTTTTTCCCCACCACAGAGTTTTTCTGTGTAGCCCTGGCTGTCCGGGAACTCACTGTATAGACCAGGCTGACCTTGAACTCACAGAGATCTTCCTGCCTCTGCCTCCTGAGTGCTGGGATTAAAGGATTGCACCACCACTGCCTGGGGTCCATGTTTGCTTTAATGTGGGAAAATGGTGCAGGTCTTCACATTTTGGACTTACTGTTTCTGATCCCTGCCCCTTCCCTTTGGCTCTTTTGAGACAGAATCACGTTGATCTCAAGCCGGTTTCCACTTTACTATGTAGCTGGGGATTATTTTGAATTCTGACTCTCCTGGGTCTACCTCCTGAGTGCTGGGATTACAGGCATAGACCTTTTGAAATGCCATTTTTGTTTTGTTTTGTTTTTGTTTTTCGAGACAGGGTTTCTCTGTATAGCTCTGGCTGTCCTGGAACACACTTTGTAGACCAGGCTGGCCTCGAACTCAGAAATCCGCCTGCCTCTGCCTCCCGAGTGCTGGGATTAAAGGCGTGCGCCACCACGCCTGGCTGAAATGCCATTTTTAATGTTGCTTTTCAAATACATAGAATCTCCCAAACAAAGGGAAGTACCTATGACTGGAGGCATCACTAGATTCAGAGAATAACAAGATGGTCTAAAACTCTGTTACTCACATGGGTTGTTTTCCTGTTGGCACAGGGTCTCATTATGTTGCTTATGTTGGTCTCAGGCTCAGGGCATCCTCCTGCTGCAGCCTCCTGAGGCATTAACCACCAACCCAGAGCCTCCCACGTGCCCTGCCGCTCATCCCAGCTCTGGAAGCTGTAGCCATGGAGCCAGGGAGTGATCTGCAGCTCACGAACAATGGCAGTCCCTTTTCTCTTTCTTGTAGCAAAAATCATTCCTTCTTCCCCCACTACTTATCAACTGCTGCATATCCCAACTTGTAATAAGAGCTACATCTATTACAGTGGGTTCAACCAATCTTCAGGAAAGCATTTCTTTTCCTAGTGTCTGGCTACCCTATGTATACCAGATTGGCCTTGAACTCACAGAGATGCGTTTGCTCCTGCCTACAGACTACTAGGCCTAAAGGCCTGTGCCACCACACCCAGCTGGCCATCTCATTCTGATGCATGTCTAACTTTCATCTTGTCCCTCTTGTGTCATCAGATCAACCACATACTTTAGGCTCTTGATTTTCTCATTGTGTCCCCTGCCGTTCCATTCAGCTTTGGGGTTTCCTGCAGGTTGCATCGTAGACTCTGTTGTTCATTCAGGTTATAGAATACTAAAATAAGACTTGGCTAAAAAAGGGAACAGTCAACTAAATTATATCTCTGCAAGGACAGGAGATCAAATTGACATAGCTGACCTTGAAGATTGATCTGTGTTCTGCATTAAAGTTACATCCCAGAAAAGCACAAGCCAGGAGAGGAGTTTTACTTCAGGGTAACACCAGCTGCTGTAACACAGAAGCGCCAAGATTTCAGAGGCTTTGTGGAACTGAAGGCTGTTTCTCCTGTAACAGTTTGGAGCTAATGTTCCTGGGCAGTGGGGCTTTCCTCTTTCTGGTGGTGGAGGCTCAGGCAATTCTTTCACGTGACTCTGCCAGTCTCTAAGAGCAGCCTGTTCTCTGCAGCCAATCAGCATACAAAAGGCATGCCTGTTTCTACCTGGGCCTGGAAGTGGGGCAAGATTGCCTTGCTTCCATGGCATTAATACAAATTTATCACACGGGCTCCCTGAAATATAGAGGAGCTGGAAATACAGCTCTCAGGTGGGAGGCCGCCCCGCCCCCTAACAAGAGTATTATGCAAGAGGAGCACGCAGGCTGGTAAACATCTCTCCACTTCGCCTTCAATTTCTAAATGGAAATGATTCCCATAAGGATGAATGCAAAATGTTGAGATGTGTTTCCACACTTTACCATCAATACTATCCATTATCACAGCCCCAAATCATTAAAAAGCACTAACAAGCTAAGGATATGACTTAGTGCTAGAGTGTGTGCCTAGCCCACATAAGACCTTGGTTCAATCTCAGCACCAAAACAACAGTAGAACCCGTACACACACACACTTATATTATACAATATTATATCATTATAATGTTATATATAATACAACAAAAGACAAGGAGTCAGGTAGATCCTTCAGTCAGTAAAGTACTTGCCTTAAAAGTATGGAAACTGGGACTGAAGAGGTGGCTCAGTGGTTAAGGGCACTGACTGCTCTTCCAGAGGTCCTGAGTTCAATTCCCAGAAACCATATGACAGCTCACAAGCAGCTGAAATAGAATCTGACACCCTCTTTTGGTGTGTCTGAAGAGAGTTACAGTGTACTACTCATGCACATAAAATAAATATTTTTTTAAATATGGAAATCTGATTTTGGATCCACAGAACTCCTGTGAAAAGATGCAATATGCACGGTGACACCAGCTTGTAGTCCTAAGATGGAGAAGATTGGAGGAGAAGGCAGAAGACTCTGGAACGTGTTGACCGCTAGCAAAGCCTCGCTGGCAAAGTGTCAGGCCGATGAGACATCCTGTCTCAAACTAAGGTGGAAGGTGCCTGGGGGTTTGAGAGTGATGCCCCCCATAGTCTCTGGCGTTTGGATGCTTGGTTTACAGTTGATAGCAATGTTTTGGGAACCTTAGGACATTAGGCTTTCTTTGTTAAAGTCAGTGTCACTGGAGGTGGGTCTTGACAGTCTAAATACTCTTGACATTTCTACCTTGCTCTCTCTGTTTTTCTATTTGCCTTTCAGGATGTGAGCGCTCCATTTTTCTGCTCCTGCTGCCAACCCTGTCCCTCACTGCCATTGACTCCCTGACGTGACAGACTTTTATCTCCCTGGAACTCAACACATATACATACATTTGTTTGCTTTTTATATTTATCTATGTGTATTTTTGAGACAGTCTCCCAGGTTGGCCCTGAACACTTTTTTTTTTTTCAAGACAGGATTTCTCTGAGTAGCCCTAGCTCTCCTGCAACTCACTTTGTAGACTAGGCTACCCTCAAACTCACAGAGATCCACCTTCCTCTGCCTCCCAAGTGCTGGCATTAAAGGGGTACACAACCATTGCCTAGCTTTTATTTATTTGTTTGTTTGTTTGTTTGTTTATAGACACTGTGTCATTACGTAGCCGTAGCTCTCCTAGAACTTGCCAAGTAGACAAGATTGACCTGGACTCAGAGAGAAGAGAGATGCTCTTTAACTCTGTATGAAGCCAAGGATAGCCTTGAACTGATCCTCCTGTCTCCTGGAATTATAAGCATGTGTTTAGTTTTGCAGTGCTACGGAGCAAACCTAGAGTTTGCTGAACACAAGATAAACACTCTACTAAGCACTCATACGTGTGAGCTGCATCCCAGCCTGCTTGATCATTGTTTTTAGAGATTATGTAGCCTAGGTTGACCTTGAACTCGTAACCCTTTTGCTTTAGACTCCCTGATTCCGGGATTACAGGCATGGGTCACCATTGTGACATATCACCCTACAAGTAGTGATAAGAAAACTCCACCATCAAGAGGGAATGTGCTAAGAATGTTAAAGATGTGTTAAGTGGGGGATGTCAGGATGACCAGTGTGTGTGTCACCTGCTCCATTAAAGGGACAAACGCAGAGAGAAGGAAGGCAAGATGACTAGGCAAGAGTGAGGTTGTCATCTTGTCTTATTGCTCTCAAGTTGGTAAAGGGTGAAACACCAACTTCTTTTTCTTTACACTTTATCAACAGAAATTCTATTGTTAACTTGCTCTTTCTTTCAAAGTTTCTAGATGACCTGCCAGCTAAAATACCTTGGGAAAAAAATGACATACTAGCCAAATTGTTATAAGCATTTACAAAAGCATTTGAAATGCTTTATCTTTTTTTTTGAGATGTATTTGTTTTATGTGTATAGGTGTCTTGACCACAGGTAAGTCTGTGAACCACATGTGTGCAGTACCCTTAGAAACATGTACATGTTGTTGTATTATATATAAAACATTATAATAATATAATATAATATAGCCGGGCGTGGTGGCGCACGCCTTTAATCCCAGCACTCGGGAGGCAGAGGCAGGCGGATTTCTGAGTTCGAGGCCAGCCTGGTCTACAAAGTGAGTTCCAGGACAGCCAGGGCTACACAGAGAAACCCTGTCTCGAAAAACCAAAAAAAAAAAAAAAAAAAAAAAACAACAAAAAAAATAATATAATATAATATAATATAATATAATATAATATAATATAATATAATATAATATGGGTGCTGGGAATTCAACCTATACCCGGAGCAGTGACAAGCACCCTTAACTGCTGAGTCATCTCTTCAGACTCACAAAACATTAGAGTACACAAAAACAATGTACTCTCAGCTTCTTTATACTTTCCAGAGTGCCAGTGGTTCCTTAACACATCAGATGTGTCCCTGGGGCTTGCTGGTCAGCCTAGTCTACTTGGCAAGTGAGAGGCCCTGTTTCAAAACATGAAGTGGTTGGCTAGGCAGTGGTTGTGCAGCCCTTTAATCCCAGCACTTGTAAGGCAGAAGCAGGTGGATCTCTGTGAGACTGAAGCCAGACTGGTCTACAGAGTTAGTTCTAGGACAGCCAGGGCCACAACCAAGAAACCCTGTCCAAAAGAAAAAAAAAAAGTGGGTAGTGCCTGAAGACTGACATCCAAGGTTGACCTCTGGTTTACACATAAGAATGCACACACTAATATGTATACTTTCCCTGCCCCCAACCCTCACACACAGAGAAAAGAAAAATGCCCTTACAAGACAAGAATAACCATAAATCAACCAAGTCAAAAGGCGATATTCAGGGCAATGGAGGTACACGGCTTTAATCTCAGCTCTCAGGAAGCAAAGGCAGGAGCGGCTCTGAGTTTGAGGCCAGCCTGGTCTGCAGAGGGCTACATAGAAAAACCCTGCCTCCTACCCCACAAAGGCAATATAGGTGGGTATGGTGACACATGCCTGTAATCCCAGCCCTTGGGAGACAGAGGAAAGAGAAAGGGAGTTCAAGGCCACTCAAGCTTCTGAAAACACGGTTGGGGATTGGTTCTAATGCTTTGAGTTAATCTGGCCCCCAAAATCAGGGATCTGTGTGTTCAAACACTGAAGGTCCTTGTCCCCAATTGGTTTTTGATCAATCAATAAAGAGCCAATGGCTAGTGGCAGAGCAGGTAGACTGAGGTGTGACCTTTGGATTTGCATGAGCTAGAAACTAGAAGGAGAGAGGAAGTGAGAATCGCCACAATTCGGAGACAGATCAGACTTAGAGCTACAGAAGGAAAATCATCTGAAATGCAGGTGAGAAGGAATGCGGCCCCCAGAAGGGCTGCCCAGAAGTGTCTTGAGCATCAAAGACTAGAGAGCTGCCCAGAAGGAACCAGGGCAACAAAGATAAAATATAGAATTAGAGGGTGTTAAACCAGGATTACAGAAGGGAAATGTATGCTAGCCAGTCTCCAGCCTTTGAGCTAGTCAAAGCATACTTAAAATTAACTGGTGTGTGTGTGTGCGCGCGTGCATGCATGCGTGCATGTGTGTCTGTGTGTCTGTCTGTCTTTCATTGAGATCCAGATAGCTCTTGGGTGTGTGTGCGTGCTTGCATGTGGCCTGTCGGGAGCACAAAATGGTTAGCTAAACTCACAGCCACAAGACACCTTCCCCACCCCCGTATGTGTGCATGAAGGGGGAAGTAATGCAAATTTTTGAAAAAATATTTGCAACTTGTAACATAAAAAACAAATCCACCTATGAAATGTCGTAGGACTAAGCAAAACCATAGTTCAAATCTGCTAACAAAAAAAAAAAAAAAAAAAAAGCATACATAGAAATGCAGTGAGTGTTAAATACAGACAGAAGTGTTCAGTTTCGGTTTTTTTTTTTTAAGATAAAAGTAACCAGAAATGCTTTAACTAAGTAAGAATAGGCCAAGAAGCTAAACCTCTGATAACACTCCTTGGGCAAGCAGATGAGGAAGGGAGGAACACTGTGGGACAGTCCCTGCAGGGAAGGATTTGAGAGGATCACTCAAAAGTGCAGTGTGCACAGCTTGCTACTCTACAAACTACAGCCCTAGGAACTTACCTTAAAATGCAAGTGCAAAATGACGTGCAAAGTGGGCATTGCGATTCGTTTGTAATAGCAAAATCACTGGGAAAAACCTGAATGTCCATAGACGAGAGACTGGATAGTTAATGCGTGCTTTATTAATGCAAGGGGACACTATCGTATTATTTCTAAAAAGTAACATGGGGTGGCTCTCTGTGAAGTGAGGCTTGGGTGATGTTCTATGCCTTCCGTCCTAGAGTTGGGGAGAGCAGGGGCTTGGTGAATCTCTGTGAGTCACAGGACAGTCTACACAGCAAGTTCCAGGCAAACAGGGGCTATAAGAGAGACCCTGTCTCAAAATAAATATGAAGAAAAATCAAGATGAACAGTATACATAATGCTACATTCTATTTAGCCAAAAATGAAGTTCACACATGAAGAAACTGGGCTGTGGACCTTTTACTTGCTGTGGAGGAGAGCCGGTGGGCACCCAGTTCTGAGAGATGCTTTAGAAGGGGCGGTTTGTTGAAAACGTTGCTGATATTTTCTGCTGTTTCAAGGTTGTTTTGTTTTGTGTGTTTGTTTGTTTGTTTGTTTGTTTCAACGTTGTTATGTATTGTCTGTTTGAAAAGTGACACTAAGCATAGTGGTGGCAGGCTTTTAATCCCAACACTCAGGAGGCAGAGGCAGACAGATTCTGTGACTACAGAGCATGTCCCACCACATGCAGGGCTACTCAAAGAAAAACAAACAATATAGACAACCAAAATTAAAATTTGGGCAGAGGATGTAGCTCTGCTGTGGGAGACAAGCACAGAGCCCTAGATTTGATCCCCAGTGTACTTTAAAAAATAAAATAAAATAAAGATCCAGCCAGTCAGTCAGGACTAGAAAGATGACAAGGTGGTTAAGAGCATTGCTGGTCATGTAGAGGCCTTAGGGTTTGGTTCTCAGCACCGGTGGCTCACAACCATCTGTAACTCCAGTTCCAAGGCACTCATCCCCCTCCTCTGGCTTCCTCAGGCACCAGACACTCATGAAGTACATATACATACACGCAGTCAGAATACACAGACACATAAAAACCAGGCGTGGTGGCACACGCGTTTAATCCTCGCAGCACTCCGGAGGCAGACGCAGGTGGAACTCTGAGTTCAAGGTCAGCCTGGTCTACAGAGTGAGTTCCAGGACAGCCAGGGCTACACAGAGAAACTGTGGTGAAAAACAAAAGCAAAAACGAAAACAAACAAACAAAAAAACAGGAAAAAATTCACCAATTTACAGGTCTGTGCAGTACACACCTATAATCCCAGTACTCAGCCAGTGAAAATGGAAAGATGAGAGCCAGTCTCAGCTACATAGTAAGTTCCAAGTCAGCTTGCGCTGAAGATTCTCCTGCCTCAGCCTCCTGAGTGCTAGGATTACAGCCGCACGTCCCTTCTAGAACTGTTAAATCAGCTCTGATAGGATGATGACAATCTTAGGGAAATGTGCATTGTCACCAGTAGTGGCATTATGTATTTTGTGACATTGAATTTTGGAGGGCTCACTCACCTGCTTCCTACCTCTCAGGCATGTTTCCCCAATGAAATCACCAGCCCCCACTTACCTGAGGACAGCTGCTACGATGAAGAGGCCTCGTGGGTGTTTGTTTCCTTTCAGAACAGCCACTTAAGATTTCCACTTCTTCCTTTCAAGTAAACCGAAATTTAGAGCAAAGGACAGGCGAAACTGGACCTTCTAAGAGCGAATCTTTAGATTAAAAAGGGGTGGGGGGGACAGTTTCCATTTTATTGATGAAAATGTGTTTGCTTTCTACTCAGTCAGTTACGCATTGTGTATCGCATGACATTTTCTGGTTCAAATGGCTATCTGGGTAAAATACCAACATTTAAAAATCTTTTTTTCCTCCACTTCTGTTTCAGTGTTGACAACTCTATTAGAATCTGAAAGTCAGTGCTTTTTCAGCCGAAGGACAGTTCAGCCGAGATGTTTGATTTTACCATACAAACGTGATTCAGCGTCCTTTAAAATAAATAAATAAATAAATAAATCAGAGGACAAAAGCGAAAAAGAATAGTTGGCCGCACGCTGGGATGACTGCTGGGATGGGAGGCTGCGCGCAGGCTTCTGAACTACTCCCGCCAAAAGCCAGGGTGGGCTCCGGGCCTCCGCTCGCTCAGAGATGCAAAGCCGCGGGTGACCGGCCTCTGGCGGCGGGAGTGGCTCCCCCTGCAGGACCGATGGAGAACTGCGCTGGGAAATGTTCCAGCCTCATGCGCCCCGGAGTCCTGGCTTTAAAGGGCTGCTGGCTGCTGCGCGTGCCTGCTCGCCGCTTCCGGGCTGACAGTGTGGGCTGCAGGCAGTGGCTGGCCCAGGACGCCGAGAAGATGACAAGGAGTGGCTGAACCCCAGGGCTCAGCCTGGACAGTCGACCACTGACTGCACGGGAGGGGGGGGGGGGGGGAATCACCTCGCCCAGGACAGAGTTCAAAGGTGGCTTCCCTCGGTTTTTGTCTCTTCCTACCACCCCACTGTCTTTTCTCTGCTTCCTTTTTTAAAACAATAGTCTCAACTAAGAGAAACTCTAAAACTTGTGCAAGTTATTCTTAGATAAGTAATTTAACCTGTCCAGGATTCAGTTTTTCTTTTCTTTTTTTTCTAGTAATATTAAAATTACAACTCTTTTTTTTTTAATCTGATGGTATCTTATAAAATTCAATATGTGCTTACTCTATGCCTAGCAAAACTCCTAAGTATTTATTCAGACGAAATTAAGATCCACACCCATGTTCAGAGCAGTATGACAGTAGCCAAATGTCTATCAACGCATAAGGAAGGGCACAACACACTGTGGACCTGACTGCCACTCAGCAGTAATCTATGATACTATACATCAGAATGCTTGGCTCTTTGAGTAGTATGGACAGAAAGTAACCTCTGGAGCAATGGAGATGTCATGAATCTTGACTTGTGGTTAATGTCTGTGTGAGTTCATATACTTGTTAGTAAACTGTACGTGAAGATTTATAATTTCAAAGCATGTACATTAAACTTTTACATCAATTTGAAAATATCTTTATTTTGGGACAAGGTCTTGCCATGTAGCCTAGGCTGTCCTTGAATACTTCCTGTGTCTACCTCCCCAGTGCTGAGAAAATAGAAGGACAATAAAAATATTTTTGAAAAATAGTTGTACCCAGCTTATAAGTGGTTTTAATTATGAAATAAGCTACGCAAGAGGTTCGGAGACCTGGGGAGATGGCTCAGTCAGTAAAGCACTTGCCCCGCAAGCACACATTCAGTCTCCAGAACTCCAGTTTTAAAATGAGCGCTTGTAATCTCACTGCTGGGGACACAGAGACAGGGAACCCCTGGGGTTCACTGGCTGTCCAGCCTAGCCTACTCAGACAGTGAGAGACCCTGTCTTAAAATGCTAAGGAGGATAGCCGAGGTTGCCCTCTGGTCTCCACATGTGCACACATAAGCCCACACACAAAACTGTAAGAAGATACAACGTGTGGAACCTAAATGCCACCATACAAATCCTAGGTATATGCATGCAGTATTTATATATAATATAAAAATACTGCAGCACTTATATATAATATTCATAGCTAGCCCCAAATCCTAGAGACTGTGAGAAAGACCTATAGTTTAAAGTGCTACATGTCAGAAGTGTCTGTGAGAAAAACTCACAGTGCAAAAGGAGGAATCAGCCTACCACTGTCTTAACCAAAAATGGGGTTGAGAGGGTTAAATGGGGCCACATCCTTACATTTACATGTGATCAAGAAGGGATACAAATGTGTATAAATTATTTACTATATCTTTCTGATATAACTTCTTACTATGTTGTTGTTGGTTTTTAGTTTTTAGACAGGGTATCACCTAAGTTGGCCTCCAGTTCACAATTCTCTTATTTCCATCTCTGAAGCTTGATATTATGCCTGCCCTGATAGAATTCTGCATCTGTGAAACATTGCTTCTAGTCCAAATGCCAGAGAGTCACAGAATTTAGCAAGGGACAGTGCACATTCTTCTGATGTGGAAACCACACATTCAGCGATCGCTGCTCCCTGACGCACCCAGGACATTGCACTAGCTGTGGCTTTTCATTCTGGCCCTTTCCTAGATGCTGTGTGCCTTGTGAAAAGGAGACATCTGTCCTGAATGCCTGAGTGGGCAGGCTAGCTCTGTCACTTATTACAACTGAGACTGAGGAAGTCTCTTAACCTCTTCAGCCCTAGCTGCAAAGCAGGAATAACCTCATAGGGCTTTCTAAGCTAGTTGGATGGGAAAAGGTATGTGTGAGTCAGGGGACAGGGGTTTGGGATGGGGTGGGGCATTGAAGCTGAGGAGAAAGCTCAGAGGGTAAAAAGGATTTGCTGGGTCAGAGTGCGGACCAGAGTTCAAAT
This sequence comes from Mus caroli, assembly GCF_978045245.1. Lineage (NCBI taxonomy): Eukaryota > Metazoa > Chordata > Mammalia > Rodentia > Muridae > Mus > Mus caroli. The sequence goes on along the minus strand of NW_028227257.1, from coordinate 61,361,107 downwards.
CTGCAGTACTCACTGATGGTAGTTGTAATCCCAGCCATAGGTGGATTCCCTGGATTGACTGGCCAACCAGTCTAGTTAAAATGGTAAGATCCAGGTTCAGGAAGAGACCCCCATCTCAGAAAATAAGACAAAGGCTGATGAGATGTCTTAATGGGCACAGGTTATTGCCACCAGCCTGAGAACCCAAGGTTGACGCACAGGACCTACATGTCAGGAGAGAATGACTCCCACAAGTTGTCCTCTGGCTCCTACAGGTGTGAATCTGTACAGACACGTGGAAATGCAAACAAATAAAATTGTTTGCAGAGAATTGCAAATTGAAAAAAAAAATCAAGATGGAGAGCGATAAAGGAAGACACCTGCATTGGCTTCTGGCCTGCGCATGCACTCGAGGATGCCTAGCCATCTCCTCCTACAGAAAGAAAGAGAAAGACAGTGGAGGTGGGGTGTTGTTGACTAACTGCAGGGAATGCTGAGCAGGTTGCCTGGAGTAAGCAAGTGTGCGTGCCAGTGAGCAATTTTGGAGATGCAAGCCCCCCCACTCCTCTCTGCACAAACGGGTGAAGATGTGGCAAAGCCTCTTGGAAGGGCGTGGGGGTGTGGCTCAAGGTAGGCATGATTCAGACGCTGCTCAAATAAAGGGGTCGTAAGAAACAGCCAAACAGACAAAAAGAAAGAACTTTCTGGAAGAATGAAGGGCTGTGCCCTCTGCCCTATGTGTACATGTCCTTTCTTTGCTTTCCTCTAGAAGCCTTCAATAAAATCCACGTGGTCTACAAAAGCGCTGTGTAAGTGGATTTCTAGGGAGGAGTGGGAGAGTTACCAAGCCCTGCCTTGAAGGGTACAGTCAGGAAAGTCAGGTTGCAAACAACACCCATGACTGCCTTATCCTGAATGTGTCTGGCACAGTCCTAGATTCGGGTTTTGTGTTTAATGAGTGACAGATTTTTTTAGGTGGCGCTTCGTGTCTACGTGTTCTGGCAAAGGAATCTGCTTGGCCCCTGCACAAGTGTTTGTGTAAGGACAAAAGGGTCTTGGCTCTTGTGTGGTGGGGATGCGGTTATAGTGGGCTCCCCGGCACACGTGTTTGTATAACGACAACAGGGTTTTGCGTCTTCTGGTGGGCGTTTGTGTGGTGGGGATGCGGTTATAATGTACTCCAATTCTTCCTCCCTACAGACCGGAAAATCTCCCTCATTTGGACGCAAATTATTCTCTGCCGCTCTCCACTCAGCTTCACGCTGGTGGAAGGCACCCAGCGAGCAGCGAGTAGCTGTTCCGCCCCTCGGGGACCTCATCACTCCCTCCGGTGGCTTCTCGCCCACACCGAGCCTCTAGGGAGCTACCCTAGTGGGCCCGTGGTTCAGCGAGTGACAGGACCTACTCTTTCCGCCCCACCCGGTACTGACTCGGGGCATCCCTTGAGCGCCCCCTGCTCGTGACTCCGGCACTTGCTGCAGTTCCCAGCCCTTGCGAGCCGCGGAGCGCCGGGCCACGCGTCCCCGGCCGGGTCAGGATCAAGGTCTTAGTCCCGCTGCCGTGCTGCTCCCTGGGGCTGGGACCGAGAGAACGTGCGGGTCGCGCAAGCGTGAACTTGGGGCAGCCGGTGCCGGTGCCAGCACCGCCGCCGGCGAGGCGGAGACTGAGCGCTGGGTGAACCCGGTGCTGATGCGGTGCAGGCCGCAGCTGTGCGGCCCCCGGTCTGCACTGCGCCAGCCATGCGCGAGCCTGAGACCAGCCTCATTAGAACAGCGTTTTAGATTGAATTTTCGGGTGGCTCTTTGGAGGCCACCAGTCTTGGCACAGGAGGGTGGGAAAGTAGGCTCGCTTTGGTATGTGGTACAGCGATGGAGGAATTTTTGACCACTGCACTAACAACCTCGCCTGCTCCCCGAACTTATGTTTTGAGGACAAACATGACAAATTGTGACATCGCCCAAATGCTTTGTATTTATCTACACAGAGCTGACATTTTCATACCTATACTTGATCTGATCCTCTGTTTATTTTGAGATAGAGTCTCAAACTCTGGATCCTAAAGCTTCCACCGGAACTCAGGAATTACAGGCATACACCACCCAGCTTCCTGATTCTAGCTGCTGCTTCTCCTCTCCCTTCTCCTCCTCTTCCTGTCTCCATTGTCTTCCTCCAGTGTCCCACTCTTTCCCAGACCCTCCATCAGCCTCACTACTGACCCCTGGCAATTTACGATTTAGGCTAACACAACTCCATCAGCTGTGACCCAAGTATTCAACTCACATTTCTGCTTCCATTTGGTTCCCAGCCTTCCCGTTCTAGGCTATTTCTGGCTGTCCATTATATGGCCCTCTCATTAATTCCTGTTCTTTAGGTGTCCTAAATGCTGTCCTCGCTGTGCCTGACTCAGGCCCAACCTTCCCTAAGATCTAGATTCACCATCTCAGTTCAGAGCACGCTTTCCAGATGGGGCCTGATGAGGTTTGTGTATCAGACTAGTGCTCTCAGAACTGTCCCTGGAATCTCTAGGCTTGGAAGGATCCTCTCCCTGCCCAACAGGCCCCCCAGGACAAAGTCGGACTTCTTATTCTTCTGCCCAAGGAATCTGAGCTCTGTTTCTCAAGCTCTTCTACTTTGGGAGGTCCTGTATTCTCCTAGGACGGGCCACACAACCTTTATTTCGAGGAAGGGTGATTCCTACCTTATTCTTCCTGTTGGTCTGTCGAGAGATTCTGCTATGTTTTTCACACCAAGAATTGGTAAAGGAAGCTGGGCAGTGGTGGCACACTCCTCTAATCCTAGTAGGGCTGGGGGTACAGATCTGAGTTGGAGGTCAGCCTGGTCTACAGAGCTACTTCCAGGACAAGAATTGGTAAAGGTGTCAGGGCCAACCTGCCTCAAGTCCAGACTGTCTCCGTTTCCTTAGGCTGCTAGTGAACACTGAATACCTGCTGAGTGGCTTAAGGAAGACCATTGTCCTTTCTCCCGACCCAGCTAAGTTCCACCCCTTGCATCAAGGCTGGAGCCTAGCTCAACTGAGGGCTTAATTAGAGCCTGCCTTTATCACTTACTGTCGTTTTTTTCACACCCTGTCAACAGTGTTTCCAGAAAGAGATAGTGATGTCAACTCTGTTCCTATGGTCACCTCCACACCTCAGTCAAGAACAGCCAACCCCATGCTCGGGGGAGGGGGAGCTGTCCTTCCTCTCAGAGTCCTCGGAAGGAATGTGTGCTGCGAATCAGTACCCGGATGTGTGTCTATAGGTCTTTGCTGCCCCTGGAGGACTCCACGGAACTGTTCCTGGCCCACCTCTGAGGACACACCATGTCTGGCCTCATGTGTTCATCTTTGCACACCGGAAATAACACTTCCTGAGTTTTAGAGTTTCTTGCACCAGGAAGACATCAGGCCACTGAGGACAGCTATATTTTTTGTAAGTTCATTGAAAATACTATCACTAATTATTATCATCCTTTTATTCATAAACACATTTTTTAATTCTAAAAATACAAGAATGACAGCATTTCCAGATTAACCACAAGTTTTTGCTTCTTTAGAATCTTGTGTGAGCCTAAAGTAGCCTTGAACTCCTGATTCTTCTGCCTCTGCCTCCTGAATGCCTGGACTAGATGTGTACATTAGCACATTCAGCAACAAATCTCTAAAATCAAATAAAATGTTCTCTTTAAAAATTGGAGTGCCAGGCATGGTGGCACATGCCTTTAATTTCAGCTCTGGGGACTCAGAAATACGTGAATCGTTGTGAGTTAGAGTCCAGCCTGGTCTACAAAGCAAGTTCCAGGACAGCCAGGGCTATAAAGAGTGACCCTGTCTTAAAAAGAAAATTCATTTTTGGGCTCAGAAGACGGTTCACTAGGTACTTACCACTCACGCTTGAGAAACCAGACTTGGGATCCCCGACAACCATATAAAATCCACTGTGCATGATGGGAGGCAGAGACAGGATCTCCAGAGACAGCTGTGTAGCTAGAAGAGCCAAGCCAGCAAGCCTTGTTTGAGGGTTCAAGTAAGGAAATCTGCCTCAAAATATAAAGTGGAGAGCAATAATGGAAGATACCTTATGTCAACCTCTGGTCTCCACATACATGTGCATGCACATGCCCACAGAGATAGATGTGCTCTCAGGAGGCTGACAAGATCTCTGAGTTTGAGGCCAGTCTGGTCTACAGAGTGAGTTCCAGGAGAGCCAGGGCTACCAGAGAAACACAACAATAAGAAAAAATTTACTGCATCATGCTAATTTTTTCTCTTTTCTAGGGAAAAGCACTCATTGGTGAGTCAGGAACTGGATTCCACACAGAGCACATCACCCATCCAGCAAACAAGTTGCCTGGCTACTGTGTGTAACCAGCACTGTTCCACGCCCACCTTCTCCATCCAACCCCTCAATCTGGATGGACTGGCCTAGGCTCAGGTCTCCCGAAGCCATGTCTTGAGCTGCTTGAGGCTGGATTACATTTGGAAAAGAGCTGATCCTATAACCTAGACGCTACAAGGAGCTCTCTCTTCCAGTCCTCCAGGCAAGAATTTCCTGTGATGGCAAAAATAACACTCATGTGTGAATGTCTTTTAATTAGCTTAGCATACATTATGTCTCAGCAAGAAACAGACCAAGGATTCATTTGTTTACATTGTGCATCAGATAGGGTCCATGGTGGCTCCAGTCTGCATTATCACCTCCATTCTTGGATCAGTCAGATGACACGGCCTATGCTTGGAATCTGCCTACCTCGTGGTAGAGGAAAAGGGAGAGCAGAGAAAACCTCCATCTTTCTTGAGGCCCAGTCTTCAGAGTGGCAAGGTCACTTTCCTCACATTTCAGTGATTAAAGCACAAAATCACATGGAATTTTAATAGGTCGGTGAAGACTATTCCCCCTACAAAGCAGAAGACTGCAGGTCACATCGATTGCCAAGGAAGAATATGTATCCAAGTGCCTTCCTTGGTTATCTCTAGGGATTGAATTTACAGATAATTTTTATCATTTTTTTAAAATTTACACTTTCCCTGAGTTTTATGAAATACGTGTATAGACAGACACCTAACGGGAAAGGACTACATAGGAAGCCCTTGTCTGAGAAAACAAAACAAAACAAAACAAAACATAACAAAACATGATTCTATGGGATCAGCCCTGTGTTAATAGTGAAGACTAGCCAGGCATGGTAGCACATGCCTTTAATCCCAGCACTCAGGAGGCAGAGGCAGGTGGATTTCTGTGTTCCAGGCCAGCCTGGTCTACAAAGTGAGTTCCAGGACAGCTAGAGCTATACAGAGAAACACTGTCTCGAAAAACCAAAAAAAAAGTGAAGACTAGGGCTGGAGAAGTGGCTCAGAGGTTGAAAACCTCTGCTCTTCCAGACGACACAGGATTGATTCCCAGCAACCAAAGAATACTTACAGCAGTCTCTAATCCAGTTCCAGGGGATCTGACACCTCCGGCTGCCAGGCTCCCTCCTGCACTGGCATAGAGCACTTAGACTCATGCAGGCTCACACGCATTCACATCAATTTAATATTGTTTTATTAAAAATAAATAGAGGCTGGAGGGGTGGTTCAGTACGTACGGGCATGTACTTCTCTTGTGGGATACCCGAGTTTGATCCCTAGAATCTTTGTGGGATGGCTCACAACAAACAGCCTGTAACTCCACCTAAGGAGATCCAATGCCCACAGCATTTGTGGGCACCTGCACTCACATGCACATACCCATACACACCTCTTGTAATCTCATTTTTGTTGAAAGAAAGAAGAGAAAGAATTAGAAAAAAGCCTGGAAGAATACATACCCAAGTGTCTTCCTTGGTATCTCTAGGGACTAGATTTACAGGTAATTTTATCATTTCTTTATTTACACTTTCTCTGGGTTTTATGAAATACTTTTATAACAAGCAACATGAGTGAAGTTTGAAGGAGTGCTTGGAGTTACAGGTTTTCTTCAAAAGAATGAATGCCAAGCCACCCTACTGAGGTCTCTGGGGCGGTACACAAGGCAGGAGCTTGCCCAGCCACAAGGCAGCAGTACAGCTTACAGAGGCTGCTCGCCTTGGGTCTGGCATCTCTGTCATACCCTCTGGCCCCACCCTTCTGTCCCAGTACATGGTGGCATGGTGGCACTCTGAAAAGAGAGGCAACCTGTACAGCAAGTGGCTGAGGAACAGAAGAAAGCATGTATGGTGTCAAGTATGAAGTGAATGTGTTTTCCTCAACCTTCTGTCCACATCTGTCTGAAGGACCATCCTAAAGATGAAAACGTGAAAGCGTGAAGGAAATAATACAAAGAGAAAAAACACAAAGAACACAGTCTTTTTTTTTCTTTTTCTTTTTCTTTTCTTCTTGGGAGTGGGGGGAGGGTTTCTCTATGTACCTCTGGCTGTCCTGGAACTCATTCTGTAGGTCAGGCTGGCCTTAAACTCGCAGGGACCACCTGCTTCTGCCTCCCAAGTGCTGGACTAAATTAGGGAACAGCTACATATTACATTGTGTGTGTGTGTGTGTGTGTGTGTGTGTGTGTGTGTGTGAGAGAGAGAGAGAGAGAGAGAGAGAGAGAGAGAGAGAGAGAGAGAGAGAGAGAGAGAGAGAGAGACTTTAGCCTTGGCTGGCCTGGAGCACACTATATAGACCAGGCTGGTGCCAAATTCATAGAGATACAATTGCATCTGTCTCCCAAGTATTGGGATTTGGAATTAAAGGCATGAGTCATCAAACCCCTGCCCCCTCATTTTATTAATGATTGATGCCCAGCTCACTGAGGGCATTGCCACCCCTGGGCAGATGGCCTTGGGTTGTGTCTTAGGGTTTCTATTGCTTCCACAATGACTGTGGTGGTTTGAAAAATAACTCCCATAGCCACACTGCGAGTGGCACTATTAGGAGGTACGGCCTTGTTGGAGGAAATGTGTCACTGGGGTGGGGCTTTGAGGTTTCAGATGTTCAAGCGAGGCCCAGTGTCTCACTGTCTCTTTTTTTTTTTTATTTTTTTTTTTTTTTTTTGGTTTTTCGAGACAGGGTTTCTCTGTATAGCCCTGGCTGTCCTGGAACTCACTTTGTAGACCAGGCTGGCCTCGAACTCAGAAATCCGCCTGCCTCTGCCTCCCAAGTGCTGGGATTAAAGGCGTGCGCCACCACCGCCCGGCTCACTGTCTCTTTTTACTGCCTATGTATTCAGATGTAGAACTCTAAGCTCCTTCTCCAACACCATGGCTGCCTGCTTGCCAACGTGCTTCTCGCCATAATGATAATGGACTAAACCTCTGAACTATAAGCAAATCCCAATTAAATCTTTTCCTTTATAAGAGCTGCTGTGGTTGTAGTCTCTTCACAGAAACCCTAAGACAATGACCAACGCAACTTGGAGAGAAAAGGGCTTATTTGGCTTACACTTCCACAGCACTGTTCATCATCAAAGGAAGTGAGGACAAGAACTCCAAAAGGGAGGCAGAAGCTGATGCAGAAGTCAGAGAAAGGTACTTCTTACTGGTTTGTTCTTTGTTTGCTCAGTCTGCTGTGTTAAGGACCCAGGACCACAGCCCACAGGTGCTTCACCCACATTGGGCTGGGCTCTCCCCTTGAATCACTAAATAAGAAAATGTCCTACAGGTTTTCCTACAGTCCGATCTTATGGAGACATATTCTCAATTGTGTTTCCTTTTTTGATAACTCTAGTTTGTATCAAGTTGACATAAAACTAGGCAGCACAGGTTGTCTAAGAAAGCAGACCGAGAAAGCCAGGGGATCAAGCCAGTAAGCAACACTCCTCCATGGCTTCTGTGTCAGTCCCTGCTTCCAGGCTCCTCCCCTAAGTTCTGCCCTTACTCCCTTCATGTTAGACTGTGAGCTGTAAGCTGGCTTAAATCTTTTGTTCTCAAGTTGCTTTAGGTCGAGGTGTTTGTCGAAGCAATAGAAAGCAAAGGATATATTCCAAAAGAAACATCCATTATCAGGTGTCCCCATTGTTTCCTAAACACTAGACCCAAATCAGCACAAATCTGCTGTCTTTACCCACGTGCCCATTTTAGACATTCCATGTAAATGAAATTTTACATTTTGCCTTTCATGCCTGGTGCCTAAGGAGGCTGGAAGAAGGAGACAGACCCCTGGAATCTGAGTTACAGATGGTTGGGAGCTGCCACACAAATGCTAGAAAACAAACCTAGCTGGGTTCTATGGAAGAGCAGTCCTAACCATGAAGCCATCTTTCTGGCCCCGAAATTTGCATTTTTGTGAACTTTTGTGATTGACTTCCTTCACTTGGCATTATGTTTTTAAGATTTAACCATATTTTAGTTGTGTGCATATTTCAAGGAATAACATAATTCCTTATTATTGAAAATATTTCATTGTCTATATTTTGGCAAATATTTGAGCTGGTTCTACTTTGGGATTTTTATCCATTTATTTTGAGGCAGAATCTCTCATAAACCCTGGCTGCCCTTGAACTCACTCTATAGCTAAGAATTACCATGTCTCTTGGTTTGGTTTGGTTTGGTTTGGTTTGGTTTGGTTTGGTTTTCATTTTTTTTCAGAACAGGGTTTCTCTGTGTACTCTTGGATATCCTGAAATTTGCTCTGCAGACCAGGTATGGTGGTTTGAATATGCTTGGCCCAAGGAGTGGCACTAATAAGAGGCATGGCCTTGTTGGAGTAGGTGTAGCATTGTTGAAGGAAGAGTATCACTGTGGGGGTGGGTGTTGAGACCTCCCTGCTAGCTGCATGGAGAGAGTCAGCCCCTAGCTTTCTTTGAATGAAGATGTAGAGCTCTCAGTTCCTCCAGCTCCTTGCCTGTCTGGACACTGCAATGCTCCTGCCATGATGATAAAGGACTGAACCTCGGAACCTGTAAGTCAGCCCCAGTCAAACATTGTCCTTTATAAGAGTTGCCTTGTTCGTGGTGTCTCTTTACAGCAATGGAAACCCTAAGACACCAGGCAAGCCTCAAAATCATAGATATGCCTGCTGGGATTAAAGGCATGTGCCTCCATGCCTAGCTTGAACTCTTGATCTGCCTGCCTCTACCTCCCAAGTGCTGGGGTTGCAGCCATGCACTGCCACACCTGGTGCTCAGTTTGGACTGTGACAAATAACTCAACAATGACTGTTACATATACGTTTTTGTGGGGATGTCCTTTCATTTCTCTATGATGCTAAGTTTTGGATGTTGGATGGTCCCATGAGATCCTCTTAAAGGCCTCAAGGTGGCACCTGTGAGAGATGCTCCCGGCCTTTAGAAGAATTGAAGGACCTCAGCAGGTCGTCTCTGTGTTCTGACTCATGAGATGAGCCATGCATGCCTGTCATGTCACGCTGTACCGTCTTGCCAGAGACCTAGCAATGATGTCACTTGATATTGAACTGGAACCTCCAGAACCACAAACCAAAATAACTCTTTCTCTTTATAAGCTAACAGCCTCAGGCCTTTCTTCTAGGGATGCAAAGCTGATTAAATAGTCAATGAGGAGGAGAGTTGCTGCGTCCCACACACAGTTCAACCTTTGCAGGAACTGCCAGGTTGTTTTCTTAAGTGACGTGCCATTACATTGTCACTGGCAATGTAGGAGGGTTCCTAATCCAAACACCCTGCCAATATTTGTTATTATCTTTCTACTTGGCCATAGCCATCCTAGTAGCGGTGACGTGATGTTTGGGTATACTTTTGAGCTGCTGTTCCCTAATGACTAGGGCTCATGGTGTCCCTGCTGTCTTTGATTCTATTGAGATGTGCTGTCTCCCCTTGGTGGGTTATTTGCCATCCCATCGTTGAGGCGTAGCGTTGCTTCACTACTTTTTAAAAAATATTTATTTAAATATTACTTATTCTGTATGTGTGCACATGTGTGCATGTGGAGATAGGAGGGCAACTTTTGGAAGTTGGTTTTCTCCTTTCTACCATGTGCTCAGCAGGCTTGGTGGTAAGAACCTTAACCCTTTCCTCTCTTTCTCCTCTCTCTCTCTTTCTCTCTCTCTCTCTCTCTCTCTCTCTCTCTCTCTCTCTCTCTCGTTCTCTTCCCCTCTCCCCACCCCCAATCTCTCCCTACTCTTCGATAATGACCCAGTCTCATTCTACAGCCCAGGATGCTCTAGAATTCACTATGTAGCTCAAGCTGACCTTGAACTCATGCTGATCCTTCTCCTGAGCCCTCCAAGGGTTAGAATTGATAGACATGAGCCAACACACCCAAGGATTCTTTATAGGTTCCAGATAAATTCTCATCAGATACCTGATTTATAAGTATTTAATGCCATTCTATGTGTTATCTATTCATTTTTCCAATGTTATTTGAAGAACAAACGTTATGTATCTGAATAAAGTTCCGTTTTCCTATTTTTTCTTTACTACTCATGCCTTTGTCCACTCTGAAGTCAGAAATACTCCTATACTTTCTTCCAATGTTGCTACTAGAACCGTATGGTATGTAGGACATGAGGTATGGCTTGCTGGAAGAATTTGGTACCTACAAGGCACAGAACACCATGGGCTCTAAGTGGAGTGGGCATGGAGACCTATGGGTACAAGCCAGCCTGTAGGGACTCAGCATTGGCATCTGTGGGGGCTTGAGAACTCCACCTGCTTGTTGAGAAACACTGCTCCACAATGTAGTCAGTGTTCTTCCGAAGCTCACAGCCCTGCAGTAGAGTCACAGCTCTGAATGAGCACTCCCAGTACGATGGCCACTCCCTTCCTCTGCTGGCCTTACTTGCTCTGAAGAAACTCAATGTACAAAATTGATTTATTTCTCTAGACATGGTGCACTTGGAGACAGGAGGATTGAGAGTTCAAGACTATCTTCCCACTCAAGACCATCCACCATCCGTATCATCCTCAGAGCTGGGGGGCAGGGTGTGTGTGTGTGTGTGTGTGTGTGTGTGTGTGTGTGTGTGTATCACACCTTAAATCTCAGCTCAGGAGGCAGAGACAGGCAGATCTTTATGAGTTCAAGGACTGCCTGGTCAACACAGTGAGTTCTACGCCAGCCAGGACGACACAGTGAGACCCTGTCTCAAATGAAACAAAACCCAACACAACAACAACAACAACAGCAACAAAATAGGCCATCCTCTACCACATTGAATTCAAGACCAGCCTGGGCCTGTTTCAAAAATTAAACAAAATGTATTTAAGGTTAGAAGTATAGTTCAATGGTGGAATGTTTGCCTAGCATGCCAACTCTAGGTTTGATTTCTAAAAGAAAAAAAAAAGTAAATTTATTCAATAAACCTGATATATCCCTAATAAAATGCAGTAAATGTACAACAGCTCCTTAACTTATATCTTATGTTCCAACAAGCCCATGGTACATTGAAATTGAAAGTGGTAAGTGAAAAATTGTATGTAAGATACTATCTTAGGTTTTCCTATTGCTGTGATAGAACATCATGGCCATAAGCAAGTTGGAAAGGAAAGGAAAGGGGTTATCTCCCTTACATTTCCATATCATAGTCCATCATCAAAGAAGTCAAGACAGGAACTCAACCAGAGCAGGAACCTGGAGGTAGGAGCTGATGCAGAGGACATGGAAGGGTGCTGCTTACTTGCTTGCTCTTCATGGCTTGCTCAGTCAGCTTTCTCATGGAACCCAGGATCACCAGCTCAGGTGGCACCACCCACAGTGGTCTAGGCCCTCCCCCAATCACAAATTAAGAAAATTCCCAACAGGCTTGTGTACAGCCTGATACTATAGAAGCATTTTCTTAATTGAGGTTCCCTCCTCTCAGCTTGTGTCAGGTTGACACAAAACTGGCCAGTACTTACACCTACCCCATCACATATCACAGTTTAACCACACAGTCCACTGCAGTATTTGTTGTTTAAGCTGCCCAGGATTGCAGGAGTGTTGTATAGCATGCCATGAGTCCAGGAAAGGATCTGAACTAAAAATGTTCAGTATGATTTCTGCGGAATGAGTGTTACCTTCTCACGATTATCTTGAAAAGTCATCAGCCAAACCATCAAAGTCAGGATCATCTATACTCAGGATGAGTATAGATGTGTAAATAATATCTCAGTAAAAAGTGATTTTACCATAAATCCAGGAGTCAGAGAAGAGCTCACTGGTGAAGGCCCTTGCTGTCAAGCACTATTACCTGAGTTTGACCACTGGGACCCCCATGATTGAAGGAGAAATGACACAAGTTGTCCTCTGGCCTCTACACACGTGTTTGTGTGTGTGTGTGTGTGTGTGTGTGTGTGTGTGTGTGTGTGTGTGCGCGTGCGTGGGCGCGCGCGCGTGTGCTTGCATGCACAAATAAATATATAAGTGAATGATTAAATATATGTAAAAATAAAAGATAATTCCTCCATCCAGAGTTGACCATTCTAATTGCTTTGGCTATCTTTATATCTTTTCTATATTAGGTGCTAATTATCAAAATGAATGTGAGAAATATGGTTTCCATAGTAACGTAGCTATGTTTTTATTGCTGTCATGACCGAAAGCAACTTGGAAACAATTTATTTCAGCTTATGGTCTATAATATAACATGAAGGGAAGTCAGGGCAGGATCTCAAGGCAGGAACTGAAGCAGAGGCCACTAAGGGGTACTCCTTACTGGCTTGCTCCTCTGGCTTGTTTAGCCTGCCTTTTTATATACCCCAGGACTGTATTCCCAAGGATGGTACTGCCCACAGGAAACTGGGCCCTTCCACATTGATCATCAATCAATAAATAAAATAAAATAAAGTCCTGCAAGCTTGCCCACAAACTAATCTGATGGGGGCATTTCTCAAGTGTTCCCTCTTCTCAGATGACACTTGTTGTCAAACAAACTAGTAGACCAAAACAAAACAATACCCAGGGTGAAAATAATAAAAAATGAATAGATGCCCCTGTTGTCTTAGGGTTGTATTGATGTGATGAGACACCATGACCAAGGAAACTTTTAGGCAAACATTTCATTGGGGTTGGCTTAGAGTTTCAGAGGTTCATTATTCAGAGTCCATTATCACCATGGTGGGAAACATGGCATCATACAGGCAGACTTGGTGCTGGAGGAGCCAAGAGAGTTCTACATCTTGATCTGGAGGTAGCCAGGAGGAGACTGTCTTCTGAAGGCAGCCAGCAGGAGGCTCTGATTCTACATTGAGCAGAACTTGAGCATAAAGACCTCAAAGCCTACCCTCACAGTGACAGACTTCCTCCCACAAGGCTACACCTACTCCAACAAGGCCACAGCTCCTAATAACACCACTCCCCATGGGCCAAGCATTCAAACACATGAGTCTATGGGGGACTAACCTATTCAAATCACCACACTTGTCAAGACCGTTGGAAAGCCAAACATGATGTCATCTGTCCATATACCACTCTAAAAGGCTTTAACAAGGAAGTCTTACCTGCTAAATTCAAGATCTTCCTGTCTTCCCTGTTGCCCAGTCTCCCTGGGATCCTGGGATCCTGGGATCCTGGGATCCTGGGATCCTGGGATCCTGGGATCCTGGTGGAGCCTCCTGAGCTGCCAGTCTGACTCTTCCCTGGCAGCATCTTGGCTTGCTACACTCTAGGAATCATTCTGAAGCTCCTCAGAGAAGAATGAGAGACTGGTTAGGATCTGGGTCACTTCTAAGAGCCTGGGGAGGGCTGGCTATGACCTTTGCTTCTGGGCTGGTGAGATGGCTCAGTGGGTAAGAGCACCCGACTGCTCTTCCGAAGGTCCGGAGTTCAAATCCCAGCAACCACATGGTGGCTCACAACCATCCGTAACGAGATCTGGCGCCCTCTTCTGGAGTGTCTGAAGACAGCTACAGTGTACTTACATATAATAAATAAATAAATCTTAAAGAAAAAAAAAAAAAGACCTTTGCTTCTCAAGGAGTGCATTTTGCTTTGCCTGGCCAGAGAGGCTGTAAGCTATCTTGACTGCAGTCACTCAGCCTTTGTCCTGGCAAACTGGAGAAGGCCTCATCCTCCTCAAACTACAGTCTGTCTTTTTATATTTTGCTGTTGCTAGTCTAAGTTACACCTTGCCATGCCTACCAGGACAGGCCACAGGGCATAAAGTCCTCAGAGATGACCCTGCCTGACCTGCTTTCTTCCCTTCAGCTTTGAACAAAGGGACCCAGGGCTGTTCCTGGATCATGACTCTCCCTTAGGAAACACCGAGTGGCTTCTGCCTGATTTCTCTAAGTCTGAGAACATCCACCTACCCACGACATCTGGCCTGCCTAGGTCTTGTCTCCTCTTAATTATAAATCAGTTCTTTAGGGCTGGAGAGATGGCTCAGAAGTTAAGAGCACTGACTGCTTTTCCGAAGGTCCTGAGTTCAAATTCCAGCACCCCACGGTTTCTCACAACCATCCGTAATAAAATCTGACTCCCTCTTCTGGAGTGTCTGAAGACAACTACAGTGTACTTACATATAATAAATAAAGAGCACTGACTGCTCTTCCAGATGTCCTGAGTTCAATTTCCAGCAACTACATGGTGGCTCACAACCATCTGTAATGGGGATCTGATGCCCTCTTCTGGTGTGTCTGAAGACAACAACAGTGTACTCATATACATAAAATAAATAAGTCTTTAAAAAAGAAAAGTTCTTGTAAGAACTGCCCTCAAAAAAGTAGGTACAAAGTCCCCATCCCTAATCAAGAAGCTATTCACAGTTGATTGCTGTTGTGAGGGGTGAATCAGTTTCCCTCGATGGAGTGACAGGAGATGTGTCAACACACACCAGGGCACACACACACACACCAGGGCACACACACACCAGGGCACACACACACACACCAGGGCACACACACACACACACCAGGGCACACACCAGGGCTCAGGAGTAGTCAGCCAACACAAAATGGACTCTATGTCTTTTTGTTTCTTTGTTTTGAGACAGGGTCTTACCATGTAATTCTGGATGTCCTGGAACTTACCATGTAGAACAGGCTGGCCTCAAATTCACAGAGCTCCTCCTGCCTCTGACTCCCCAGAGTTGGGATTAAGGGCATGGACCACTGTGGCAAGTGACCCTGTATTTTGTGGTGTTATCTATCTATTTATTTATTTTTCTTTCTTCTTTTCCCCACCACTGGAAGCCTTGTCTGGTCACAGAAAATGACTGGTTCAGACTCCATATCCCCCATATTTATTTACTTTAAAGAGAGAGTCAGAAATATGAAGTTGAGTAGGTAGGGAATTGGGGGAGGATCTGGTAGAATTTTGGAGAGAAGATAGAATATGATTAAAATATATTGTATGAAATTCTCAAAGAATACATTAAAAAAAAACTGCCCTCAGGGACAGGGATAGCTCAGTGGTTAAGAGCACTGGTTGCTCTGGCAGTGGACCTGGGTTCGGTTCCCACACAGTGATTCACACTTGCCTGTAACTCCAATTTCAGGGGATCTGATGCCCTCTTCTGACCTCCTCTGGGACTAGGCATACACACATGGGGGACAGACATTCATTCAGGCAAAACATTTGTACAGTAAAAATAAAGATATTTAAGAAGAAACAAAGCAGCACTGCCCTTATATGCAGCCAGTATTCTTAACCACTGAGCCTTCACCGTGACAGCCCCTGGAATATTTTCTTTTCTTCTTCTTTTTCTTTGTTTGGCATTTTCCCCCTTTTTTGGAGACAGGATCTCTCAATACAGTCCTGACTGTCTTGGAACTCACTACGTAGACCAGGCTGGCCTCAGACTCACAGAGATCCAGCTGCCTCTGCCTCCGTAGTGCTGCAACTAATGGTGTGGGGGGCCCCTGGAACATTTTCAATAATCCCATGAGAACCAATCTTAGGAGTACATCCCTTTTAATGTGATTCAGGCTAAAAGTCATGTCCCATGCTGGGACACAAGATTTTGTTAAGCTGGCTGTGGTGTTAAAATGGCCCTCTTACACTCATGTTTGAATATGTGGTCCTCAGTTGGTTTGGAAAGAACTGTGTAGCCTTCTTAAAGGAGGTGTGACACTGGAAGCAGGCTCTGAGGTTTTAAAGGATTCATGCTATTCCCAATGTCCGTTCCTCTGCCTCATGCTTGTTAATCAAGATGTAAGGTCTCAGCTACTTCTCCAATATCATGTCTGCCTGCCTGCCTGCTGCCATGCCCCTCACTGTGATGGTCATGGACTCTAACCCTCTGAAGCTATAAGCCCAAATAAATTACTTCTTCTGTAAGTTACCTCATGGTCATGGTGTCTCATCACAGCAATAGAACCATAACTAAGACACTAGACAGCCCCAGCAGTCCAAAAGACTCTGGGTTGTATATCTCATGTAAGTAATATGGAAAGTCCATCCCTTTATATACTACACTTCTGATATGTGTTGAATCAATTCCAAATTGAACTAGCAGAATTAATACACTCATGACATTTTCAAAAATTAGAGACTGGGGAGATGAGTCAGTCAGCAAAATGCTTACATAAGTATGAAGATCTGAGCTTGGATTCCCAGGAGTCACATAAAAAGCTCAGCCCTGAGAAGACATGGGGGGCAGGGGAGCTTGCAGGACAGCCCATATTGCTGAACCTGTAAGATGGTTTTGTATTTATTTGGGTTTGTTTTTTGTTTTTTGTTTTGTTTTAAAGACAGAATCCCACTATATAGCTCTAACTATCCTGGAACTCACTGCATAGACCAGGATGGTCTTGAAATCAGATAGACCTACCTGCTTCTGTCTCCTGAGTGCTAGGATCAAAGTCATGTGCCACCATGACTGGCCTGAATCTGTAAATCCTAGGTCCAGTGAGAGAACATGTCAGGAAAACCACAGTGGAGCGTGACTGAGGAAGACCCTCTACATCAGCCTCTGACCTCCGGGTGTGTGTACACACCCACATGGATACAAAAATTAGATCCAGATTGACAGGCTCAGGCCTAGAAAGCCCAGCACTTGGGAGGCTTAAACAGGAGGATCTGGGAGCTTGAGCTCAGCCTGGGCTAAGGAGGAAAATTCTGTCTCAAAACAAAAACAAAAATAAACAAATAACAATTACATAAGAAATGTTTTAAAAGGTGATTTTGTGTGAGGGAGAGTGTGTTTGGGGTGTGTGGGGTGTGTGTGTGTGTGTGTGTGTGTGTGTGTGTGAGAGAGAGAGAGAGAGAGAGAGAGAGAGAGAGAGAGAGAGAGAGAGAGAGAGAGAGAGAATGTATATATGTATGTATATGTGGCTGGAGGTTAGAGGGTGGAGTTGGTCCTCCCTGTCTACCTTGCTGAGGAAGAGCCTTTGTTCCTCCACCTTGCTAGCTGGCCTTCAAGCCTCCATATCCCTTAGGATTAAAGGTGTGCTCTACCACATCCAACTTTCTTTTCTTTCCT
Source organism: Mus caroli (assembly GCF_978045245.1). Lineage (NCBI taxonomy): Eukaryota > Metazoa > Chordata > Mammalia > Rodentia > Muridae > Mus > Mus caroli. Next base: position 61,343,856 of record NW_028227257.1, on the reverse strand, counting down.
TTTCTTTTCTCTTCTTTTCTTTTTTGTTGTTGTTGTTTTTGTTGTTGTTTGGGTTTTTTGTTGCTGTTTTTGTTTTTTTTTTGGGGGGGGTGTTTTTTTGAGTCAGGGTTTTTCTGTGTAGCTTTGGCTGTCCTGGAACTCACTCTGTAGACCAGGCTGGCCTCGAACTCAGAAATCCGCCTGCCTTTGCCTCCCAAGTGCTGGGATTAAAGGCGTGCGCCACCACTGCCCGGCTTCTTTTCTTTTTTAAAGATGTATTTTTATTTTATGTATGTGATTGTATATCAGCACCTATGTATGTGTGCCACATCCTGAATGGGGCCAGAAGACTCCAGATTGCCTGGAACTGGAGTTACATATGGTTCTGAGTCACCATGTGGTTGCTGGGAACTGAACCCTGGTCCTCTGGAAGAGAGGTTAGTGCTCTTAACCGCGGAGCCATCCCTCCAGCCACCTCTTCTTTCTTCCTTTCTTTCTTTCTTTTTCTTTCTTTCTTTCTTTCTTTCTTTCTTTTTTCAAAATTCCATATGTTCGGCAGATCAATTTGGGATCATCAGGTTTGCATGGCAAACAGTTTTAGATGCTAGCCAGCCCCAAAGAAACTTTAAAAACATTCATTCACTCTTTCTCACCAGGCCAGTGTGCATCATTTCGTCTGGAGAATCTCTATCTTTAACAACTGGCTCACTTAATAAATCATTTCCAGATTAAATGGCCTTTTCTCTCATGAACTGCCTCTATCATAAATATATAAATATCACTTCAGTGAAATGAATGACAACGGAGACACGTGAAAGTAGCTTAACTCTTAAAACGTTCTAGGGAAATGGAGATTCCACGTGTAAAGTATTTCTTTGCAAGTTGGTTTTGTAGATGTGAATTGGGCTTTCATTCATTGGGTTCTGTCCGAGTGAACACACCTGCACAATGCTACAGCTAATGGGAACGGTCTCCAAGATAACAAAGAATGGGTCGGACATAGGATATGCTTTGTTTCTTTCCGAAGCACATGCAGAGGTGCTCAGATGCCTGCAATATCATCCCTGGGAGGCTTCACTGGGAATTAGCAATATCTTCTGTCACCAGGAGGGAAGCAAAGTGCCTAAAACACAGAGAATGTGGGAGACATTTTTATTTCCACCCTATATGCTTTCAGCTTTCATCGCGTTATTTAGTCAGATAACCAAATTATAGGGGAAGGTTGCAGATAGAGCTCAGGGAAAGAGCCCTTGCCTGGCATGTACAGCATCTTGGTGACAGAGCCCTCGCCTGGCATGTACAGCTTCTTAGGTTTGATCTCCAGTATTGCCAAGATTAAAAAAAGAGTAGAGAGAAAAACAATACTTTAACACGATGTAAGAGATAAGCATCACTACTTCACTGTACAGTCAGAAATTTTCCTCTGACAGCACTGAGTCCTGCACTAAGGCAGACTGTCAGAATCGGGGAAGCATAATCTGATGCTAGGGTGTTGGCTGCCCAAGCTCTCTCTTTAAGGCTAGACTAGTATTTGAAGACATTGCTTTTCATCACTCTTTTCTCTTCTCTTCTCTTCTCTTCTCTTCTCTTCTCTTCTCTTCTCTTCTCTTCTCTTCTCTTCTCTTCTCTTTTTTCTTTTCTCCTCCTTTCTTTCTCTCCTTTCTTTCTTTTTTTAAAAGACAGTCTCACTATGTAGCTCTCACTATTCTGGAACTCACCAGGCTGGCCCCAGACTCACAGAGACCTGCCCACCTACGCCTTCTGAGTGCTGAGATTAAAGGCAATTTTGCCTTTAATTATTGCCAATGCTGCCATACTTGGCTTCACATTCTTTAAATTTTCATTTTACTATACTTTGAGTCCTAGGGATTGAAACTAGGGCTTAACGTATGCTAGGAGGGCCATCTACCACTGGGCACACTCTCAAGTGACCTCAGCCTTTCAAAGGATTTACTCTCAAGACTTAAAAATAATGATTTATGTGTCTCTGTGTGGGTATGTACATGCTGGTGCCCACTGAGGCCAGGAGACAGGACCAGATCCCCTAGAACTGGAGTTATATAGGTGGCTGTACTTCATCTAGTGTCCACTTTGGGAACCGAACTCAGATGCCCTGCAAGAGCAGCAAGCCCTCCTAACGGCTGAGCCACGGAGTGGCTTCTCCAGTCGGTCCTGGCTTTACTTGAGATTGAACTTTGTATAAACAGTCTTATCTATGACTTCACTGTATCAGCTCTTCAAGATTGCCTTTTCTTCTTTGAAGTCGAAGCTTCTAAATGCAAGGAATTTAGTGACAACGCTATAAATCACAAAAGACAAAGGGTACACTAACCCGTGAAAAACACTCCACCTTAGGGCTGGAGACAGTGGCTCAGTGGCAAAGCATTTTCCTATCATCCTCAGAGGCCTAGTTTAATTCCCAGCACCACAACAATAAAAATAAAAAATAATAAGGAAAATGCCTCACCTTGACAGTGGAAGAGATGAAAAGAAACCCCTTATTCAATTAGCAATTCACTCGAAGCTGACTGCCAGCAGGGCAGAGTCTCATGAAGTTTGCATGTATTTATATGCCTAGCTAAAATGGAAATCAGCCTTTTTTTGTGAGGCATTATGCCAATTTATTTAGCCATTAAAAATATTAATGCTGGGTCTGTGTGTGCAGCTCAAGGCATTGTCTAGCATGTCTGACAGCTCAATGCATTGTCTAGCATGTCTGAGATCCAGGGTTTGTTTCCCAGTATGGTAAGGAAAAAAAAAAAAAAAAAGCTACCTTTAGATCAAGTAATCGCATGCCCAGCAACTGGTCCTCAGGAAATTTTCTGAGGAAAGAGAAAAAGTCTTTGTGGGAAGATCTTTGCGGCAGCTCTATCCATTTGTTTTAGTCTGTTCCAGCTGTTAAAGCAAAACACCATAAACTGAAGGCTTAAACAATTACGTTTACTCCTCCTGGTTCTGGAGGCTAAAAGTCTGAGATTAGTGTAGGGCAGAGCCAGACTCTGGGAAGGCTGCCTTCTGTTATTTTCTCATTCTGTCCTCTCATGGTAAAGAGAGAGATAGCTGGTCCTCAGGCCTGCTCTTACAGGGCACTCACTAATCCCATCTATAACAACAGCTCCAGACTCCGCTAATTACTTCCCTGAAGTAAATTACTTTGGAGCACCATCACAATGAGATTAGCATTCAACATATGAATTTTAGTGAGCCACAAATACAGACTTTTACAATATCAAAAAAGTCAGAAGGTGGCATGCCAGAAAGAAGACTGGGCTCAGAATCAGGCACCTGGGTGTGAGGACTGGGTATGAGAAACATGTGGTTTCATGGTCTGCCACTTGGTGTCCGTGTGCCTAGGTAAGTGATTTGATCTTCCATCTGCCACAATGAAAGAAAAGAAATGAGGTGGAGGAAGTCCCGAGAGCCAGATCAAGAAGACCCTGGACTTCTAACCCAAGAACTCCCGGCTCTGTGCAGTCAGCAAGAGAAACCCTTCCAGGTATGATCACAGCTCTGCATCAGGAAGATTTACCAGGCAGTGCCATGGAAGATGAATGGAGCAGAAGAGAAGGCAGAGGTGGGGAGACCACTTAGACTGCTTCTGCAGTCGTCTACATGTGAGGCAATGACTAATTAAATGAAACAGCTCAAAGTGTGTGAGTACCTTGTGGGTTATGAGCCATTATCATAAATCTTCAGGCTCCCCGCAGCATCTGTCTCATCGTCAGCACCGAGCAGAAATATTACAGAATAACATCTTATGTTTCTAGAGCCCTTTATAGTTCAAAAAGTGCTTTCAATCACATTATCTCATTTGGTCTTCAAGGGTGTTTGCCAGTTGCTCTCTGTGGAGGATGTTTTCTAGATATTGAAATTGGACCTATGAGTTTATCATTTCCAGGGTCCAGCCTTCTCTCCTCCTGCATTTAGCTTCCTTTGCTCAGTCATTTCGTTTCACAATAGAGGGGGGGAAAGGCATGCTGAATGCACCAGGCTCCATGCTTATGCCCCTCAGAGGCAGGTAAGTCATCAGTGCTCCGGCTTCGAGTGCTTTTGGTTTATTTAATCATTTGTTCATCTCTCTCTGATCACAGTGGAGATTCACCATATGCTGTCCCTGAAGTTCTCAGCACGCTTGAGTGGAAGCCCAAGGTGGTGGTGGTGGGGGCAAACCTCCCCTCCCCTGCCTCCAGCTCCACCCTTCCCCCATTCCGGCCCCCAAGTCATGTCGAACTGAATCTCTAGATGTGGGACTAGTGGGGCTCAGGGGCTGGAGGCCCTGGTCTTTGCAAAGCTGGGAGCTTCCTGACTCGGGGCTTCTTTGGCTTCCAGAGACTCTAATGAGTAGGGCTGAGCAGTAATTAAGACTGTGTTCAGTTCCACAGCACACAGCACAGCTGCAGCCAGTGGAGAGGAGGGGAGAGAGGAAGAACAGTAAGGATGCCCTCTGCCTTCTCTCTCTACTCAGAGCCTGCTCTCTAGGGCTTCCTGGTACAGCGAGGGGGGGTGATAAAGCCATGGGATGAAAAGACAACCCAGAAGACAGCCGCCTAGGTGTATGCCAGCCTGACCCTTGCTGCTCTTGTCTCAGGGAGAGTGTCAACAGTTTTATCAGTGGTGAGAAGCCTCCTGACCTGCAACCTGCCTGGCACTGGATGGGAATGTAGGAAGTTGTGATCTGGACAGAGCCAGGAGGCACAGTGCAGACACCGCATGCCTGGTATCTCTGAGACATTTGGGCCATTCTGGATCACACCTTAGACCCTGGGGTCTCTCTAATCAGGGCCAACATCATTAATATGTCAGTGAGTGACCCTCAGCAGGGCCCTGGAGATCTACAGGTCCACTTGACTCAGTGTTTTCTACGGAGTGCTCCCTCCAATAGAGGAGCAGGTGTGAAAGCAGCCATGGCTGCCAAGATAGTCACAAAGGCATAGTTCCACAGGGTCATGGAGTTGCTAAGGCAACTCAATGGTGGCATCAAGTTGAGGCTTAAAGAGAGATGTCTGGGGCAAAGGGAATAGAATAAACAGAGGCATTGATCAAGAAGCAGAAGGTGGCCTGTCTTAGGCCAGTGAGCAGCCAGCACGTGTGACAGGCTTGGGCTGAAGCAGGCATGGAAAAGAGACAGGGAGATTCTAATGAAGTCATCAGAGGTCATGGGCTGGCAGGAACAATAGCTAAGGTGACCCACATTCCCTGCTTACTCCCATCAGGTAACCAGCAGATGCCCCTCAGTCTTATTACTGTAACCTCTGAGAAGCTATCCCAGCCCAGGGTGCTGAACTGGAAGGACAGCTCAGAGATGAGTCAAGGGCTTGACAGAAAAGGTAGGACTAGAGGAAGGACATTAGGTAGATCTGAACTGGAGAGAGTCAAGCTCAGCTCAGGGTCACATTCTGTCTCCTGTAGGGAAGCAAGCACATTAGGAGATGAGGGAGACTTGCATGTGTGTCCCAAAGCTTAGGCCTTACTGAAAGGTGTTAGGGTCCCCACACCCTCCCATCCTCTGCAGACAGCTCCGGAGGGCACAAAGGGAAGAGGAAGGCCTGTTCTCAACGGGGAAAACTAGGAATGAACTCTCAGAAATTTGTGGCTCACAACCTTCAAGTCAGAGAAAGAAAAGCTGGAGTCTTTACTAAGGCTTGGGTAATTCCAGGGCCACTCTCAGTTCCATACAATCTGCTATCCTTTCAGATGGCTCCCCCCACCCCCCCCCCCCCACACACACAGGGTTTCTCTGTGTAGCCCTGGCTATCCTGGAACTCACTCTATAGCTCTATAGACCAGGCTAGCCTTGAACTCAGAGATCCCCCTGCCTCTGCCTGCTGAGTGCTGGGATTAAAGGCTTGCACCACCCTGCTCCTGATGGCTTTTTTTGAAGTGTGCTGACTTCAGGTCATAGGCTGTGCTGTCCCCCTCCCCTTCCCTCCCAATGATTACCTGCCACTGGATGGCAAGAAGGTAGTAAGAACCACAGTGTAAGTTTGTTATTCTGATGTATACAATACCCACTGCTGTCTGATGAGAGAGCCGTGATGTGGCCTTGTGTTCCACAGCAGTGTGTTTCTGAAAACTGTGACTTAACAGCCCAGATCCGTGGAGTTTACTGGAAGGTACCTCCCTCTTCAGGGGCTGCAGGGCCTCTTAGGCTCCTCATTATGGAGCCTAAATGCACCAATAGGAGAAAGAAAAATCCTTCACTGGTAGAGATGGGGGAAAGCCTGGGAATCCGACTCCCTTTCACACTCACTGCGCAACCAGTTAACTTGGCATTTGTCCCTCTCTCTTAACCTGGTAGACATGAGAAACAACCTTGAGAAACAGGGGTGACTGCGGGGCGTGGTGGTGCACGCCTTTAATCCCAGCACTCGGGAGGCAGAGGCAGGCGGATTTCTGAGTTTGAGGCCAGCCTGGTCTACAGAGTGAGTTCCAGGACAGCCAGGGCTACACAGAGAAACCCTGTCTTGAAAAACCAAAAAAAAAAAAAAAAAAAAAAAAAAGAGAGAGAAACAGGGGTGGCAAGGAGAGGAAAGGCATGAGTGTGTTACAGGATATTTGATTATTGTACTCAGAAAACCTAATAGTTAGCGAAATATAAAAGCTCACATAGGCCCTGCACTTGTCAGATGCAGTTAGGTGTGTCCAGTAGAGACGTAGTTTAGGTGTGTCTCTTAAATGCCTCCACAGATAAGAATGTTAAAGAATGAAAAGTTCCTACCTATTTTAAGACAAATTACTTGGGAGAGGTCTTGTGGTCTTTGCTTTATGACCTGAGACAAAGTCAGCTGAGTGGCCTTGAGCTACCCATTGTAAAGGTGAAATAGTTTTGCCCCTACTGGCTTGGCTTGGAGCCCCCAGTCACCTAGGCAGTTTGGGGAGGAGCTAGAGACTTCTTTTATAAACAATTGGACCTTTGATAGAGGGTACTCTCCTCTCCTTTCCTCTTTCTCTTTTACCTTGGAAGAGCCTTTATGGAAGAGACTTAGGGAAGGGATTGTGTCTTTTGGCAGGAACAATAGAGAAGCACACACATAAAAGAGTCCTCTAAGAAAGAAAGCTAAGGAGCCCTCTTGGGTTTGGAGGAGCTCAAGAGAAATGTAGTACAGTAGAATGACACAGATTAAAAGAGACTTCTAAAGAGCTAGCAGGTTAGTTGTAAAATCAGGCCTGTACATAGGTAGTTTGTATAATTTAAATAAAGTTACCTTGCTAAGCTAGCAGGGCTTTTTTTTTAAACCTCAGTTTATACCTCCAATAACTATTAGATAATTTAAAAGGTTACAGCCATGCCCTTCACATTGAAAGTCTCTGGACTTTTGCATTTATATATCTATTTTTTTTTTTAAAAAATCATCTGGGTCTTTTAATTTTAGCATATTTTCCTCTTAACTATAAAGGCTTTTGCAATATGGAAAAAGTGACAGTTGATCTGAAAAAGTCTAGGAGTCTCTGTGTATGGAGCATTGACCTTAAATACCCACCCACAGAGCCACTTGGTGTGGTAGGTAGCCTGAGAGCTGAGTCTTCAGGAATGCTTGCCCTCCAAGGGTCAACTCCCAACAGGAGGTGGTGAGACCTAGGGATCGTGGACATTCCAGCATGTGTGCCCACAGCCCCTCCCATGCTCCCCTAGGCAGCTAGGGCAATACCTCTGCCTCTTCACTCTCTTGCCAGCTGTCCTAGGCTCCCAAGAAGCCCCGAGACCTGGGCTACAGTGAACCCTTGTTGGTATTTTTCCTTCAGTTAGCTCCCACTCAAATCTGACACCCACAGAAAGGTCAAGCCCATGTGGTTGTACATCCCCTGCCTGGCCCGCCCTAGCTGTTACCATGACGACTGCTGGATTGGAAATGTCTGTAGCCATCTCTACCAGCACATTGGGTGGTTACCCCAAGGACTATTCTCAGAAAAGCCCTGTCACCAGAAACTCTGGAGTTTCAGAACCACTGGGAAGACCGATAGACAGAAAGACAAACAGAAACAATACAGATCAAGTCAGAGACCTACTCACTGGCAAAACCAGAGATGAGCATAGTTTTAGAGGCACAAAGAATATGAAGAAGCAAGAAAGCAAGAGCCCAGCTACCCAGGATTTTGGGCTGAATAAAACCAAATGATCTGAGGTGGTGCAAGGAAAGAAACGGGCTGGAGAGATGCCTCAGTGGATAAGAGCACTGTCTGTTCTTCCAGAGGACCCAGGCTCAATTCCAAGCACCCACATGGCAGCTCACAGCTTGTCTGTAACTACAGCTTCAGTTTCAGGGGATCCAACACCCTCACACAGACATGAACGGAGACAACCACCAATGCATATTTAATAAGTTAAATTCATTTCTAAAAAGAAAAGACAAAGAAACAGGAAGGCACAGAGAACACAGACAACTGGGGGAGATAATCACGGACTGAAAGAATAAGGAAGAAGGCTGTGAGGGAGGACAGGAGAAGAGGCAGAGACCAGAGAGGTAGCAGGGAACAGATGCGCACACTAACACACACACTCACCCAAGGGAAGTCCCTCATTCTATTTCTCCTCAAGTTCATCCTAAACTCTCAGCCCCTCCTTTCCCAGAAGGGAAAATAGGCAGGGGAGCCATGAGCAAGAACGGTTAAATATAAATAAATAAGGTCTTCATTTACAACCCAGCAATTTATCTTGTCCACCAGGTGTCCCGTTGTCTCATCCTCTCTGGGGTTTCTGGACCTGTGATGGCTGGCTGGCCCAGCTCTGCCTCTGGTTGGACAGTCACCACCTTCGAAGGGAACTTCTTTTAAGGCAACAGTGGTAAAGTTGGGACTCATCCCAGTACACACCTCTCTGAGTCTCTTTCCCTCCCAACTCATCATAAGCACCGACTCTTGGCCGCTCCTCCCAAGAGATAAAGCTTCAGAATATTGGGCAGGAATGGGAAGAATAAGGAAAAAAGTGGCCAGCATGATGGTTCAGTGGGTAAGAGCATTTATTACTAGGGCATGATCGCTTGCGCGCGCTCGCGCGCACACACACACACACAGAAAAAGAGAGAGACAGAGACACAGAAAGAGAGACAGAGATACAGAGAGGCAGAGAGAGAGAGACAGAGGAGCAGGCACCCACACATTAATAAAAATAATAAAAATAAAACTCAAAGTCGAAATACGATGGATGAAAAAGAAGTGTTTCTAAAAAGCTTTTCACGGGCTGCAGATGTTGTAGCTCAGTGGTCCAGCACTTGCCTATCATGAGTGAAGACTTAGAGTCAATCCACAGTGCTTAGGACCTCAGGGGTTACCTGATCCAGCTTTCCATCTATTAAAGGAATCTCCTTTCAGCCATTCTCTATGGATATATAGACTCCTTCAAGGACAGACAATCCACTGGCCATAATTGGAAGCCACTAGAAAGCTCTCCTGAGCACTAAGTTGTAATTAGACTCCCTAAACCTTTAGTCTACTGGTTCTAGTTTTGTCTCTTATACTTCAATGTCTCAGCTTTCTACACAAATGCCTCTAAATATTCTAAAGTCAGCCATTTCTCAGTTACAATGATATCTCCTCTGTTCCAGGCAAAATAGTCTTTAAATTTTTTAAAACATATTTTTCATGTGTATTAGTATTTTTATGTATGTATATATGTATGTGTTTATATATATTGTATGTATGTATATATGTATGTATGTATTTCTCAAATGCATGTCTGCCCTTGGAGGTCAGCAGATGTCTGATCCCCTGGTTGTGAGACACCATGTGGCTACTGGGAAATGAACTTCAGTCCATTGGAAGAGCAGCAAGTGCTCTTAAATGCTGAATCATTTCTCTGGTCCCACAATTTTTTCTTTTCTTTTTTAGAAATGGTCTCACAGGGCTGGAGAGTTGGCACAGTGGTTAAGACTACTTCCTCATAATCATCTATAACTCCAGCTCAGGAAACCCAACTCCCTTTTCTGGTCGCCATGGGCACCTGAACACATGGCACATATACAGGCACACAAACATATACGTAAATAAAAATTCAACAAAGGAGGGAAAGGGTTTCTTTCACATATCCTAGGCTTCTTTGAACTTCTTATATAGCCAACAGTGACCTTGAACTTCCTATTCTTTCTATGTCTACCCACCTCCGCCCATGGTAGAATCAGGAGTTTACCACCATGCCCAGTTCATATGGTGCTATGGCTCAAACCCAAGGCCATATGCATCCTAGGCAAGTACTCTACCAACTGAGCTACATCCCCTGCCTCAGACAAAATAATCTCTATTGTTTTGTCCTTTCTTTGAATGACCTGATCCTTTGAACTCCTCCTTGAGAAGACATTTCACTTATTAATGATCATTTTAGAGTGTGGGTCCCACATGATGTAATGTGATGACAATGGGGTCCTACAGAGTGATATAACCAATGGTGTCAGTTACTTAGTACATTACTGTGATTCAAGTACCTGAACTGGTTGTGATTTGCCTAGTGTGGAGGCATATGTCTTTATTCCCAGAACTCAAGGAGCAAAGGTAGCTGGGCATTGGTGATGCTAACTTTTAGTCCCAGCATTTGAGAGGCAGAGGCAGGTGAATGAGTTTAAGGCCAACCCGATTTATAGAGTAAGTTCCAGGACCACCAGGACTACATAGAGAAATCCTGTCTGGAAAACAAATACACAAACAAACAAAAAACCTAAACAAACAAAGAAGAAGCAAGGGTAGGCAGATCTCTGTGAGTTGGAGGCAGCCTGATCTACATAGTTTTAGGTCATCCAAGACTACATAGTAAGACTTTGACTCACAACAAAAACACAACTCCCTTGCCCCTTACCACCAGTGCTGGGCAGGAGAGCCAGCCCCAAGGTCATGAAAGCTGACCCTATCCCTTGTCAGCTGCAGCAGTTGGGAGAGCCCTGGGAGAGGGAGAGATTTATCTCCCTGGGTAGCACAATAGCACTGGCCCTGGTGGAGGAGGCACAGGTGAGTTAGAGAGCTGGCCCAGTCCCTTGCCAGCTTTGGCATTGGGTGAGCTAGCCAAGCAGTGTGAGAGACTGGTCCCAGTGGTAGAGGTGTAAGAGAACTGGCAGGCTGACCAACTCAGCTACTATGTAGGCCCAGATCCAGGCTTTGAGTTGGCCTACCCCAACATCTTCCCTATCTATGAACTGCTCGTGAAGGGGTTGGTCTTGCAAATCCAAAGCTGTAGGATCTCCATAACACAGGATAACAACAAACTATCTGAGAGAAGTCTCACTGAGACTCTAGTATTGATAGTGTAGCAGAAGCCAGAGGCCTTGAACAAGACCAATGGCTCGTTGCAATGAACATTTGCAAGTGAAAATGTGTGGACAAAAGGGTTTACTGTAGGACACACTGTGACAAGAAGTTTTTTATTTTGTTTTGCTTTCGTTTATTTTATCCTATTTTGTATTTATATTTTTATTTTCTTTTTGGAGGGAGATTGCAGGGTGAGTGCAGATGCAAAGGGCTGGGGTGAAGAATGAGATTAAGGTAGATGATGTGAAATTCACAAAGAATTAATAAAGAGTAAACAAACAAATAAATCCAAAACTAAACAACCCCAAAATACCTAAGCTAAGTAACTCAAAGATGATTTTAGGTTTTGTTCCAGTTGGGCTGACTCCACAGCTTTGGATATGTATGAGGATATCATGGCAGGTTGCAGCAGGAGGGAGGGAAGAGGACAGGCAGGAGAGGTGGCTGGTCACCCATCAATGGCTGGAAAGCTGAGAGAGGAAGGGGCTGAGGACAAGTTACACCCTTCAAAGGCAGGCATGAAGTAGCCTACTTCCCTCCAATAGGCCCCACCTCCTAGTAGCCCATCCTGTAAGAATTCATCAATAAACCCATCCGTTGATGTGGTTACATCCTCTTGGTCCAATAATATTTTACTTAAAAAATTTAGAAATTTTATCTTCTATTTATTTATTTATTCATTCATTGTTTGTTTGTTTGTTGGAGAGGTTTCCTATCATGGCCTCCATGTGGAGGTCTGAGGACAAGTTTTGGGAGTTGGTTCTTTCTACTGTGTATATTATAGGCTCAAACTAAGACCACCAGGTTTGACACCAGGAAGCTTTAATTACATTTTGTGTGTGTGTGTGTGTGTGTGTGTGTGTGTGTGTGTGTGTAACAGATCATGTGTGGAAGTCAGAGGACAATGTTCAGAAGTTAATTCTCCTTCTACCATGTAGGCCCCAGGGCTCAAGCTCAGGTTGTCAGGGGTTAAACTCTGGCTGTCAGGCTTGGCAGCAAGCACCTTTATACACGGAACCATCTCAACAGCCCCTGCCACATTTAATATACTAACTATGGGGACCTGCCTTGAATACACAGACATTTTACGTCAGAACTGTAACAGGCCTTAAATCCATTCCACTATTGATTCCTAGAACTGTAATTTATTACTTCATTGTGGGTGTTTTGTTTTGTTTTTCTTTTCTGAGATAAGTTTCTATCCCATAGTCCTGTCTGGCCTGGAATGTATTTTGTAGATGAGGCTGCGTAAACTCAGAAACCTACTTGCCTCTGCAGCCTGAGTGCTGAGACCAAACAAATGTGCCACCATATTGGCTTAGAACTATAATTACATTTTTTTCTTTTAGAATTATTTTGGTTTATGTGTATTCATGTTTTGTCTGCATGTATATATGGGTACCATGTGCTCATCAGAGCCCTTCCCCGAGAGCAATTGGAGAGCAAGATGTTTTCTCCCGAGTTTCTGTTCTTTCATCTGGTTTTTACAATTTGTCTGTGAGGGGGTAGGGGGCTTGCTACACAGCCCAAGAGCTCTCATGTAGCTAAGGCTAGCCCTGAAACCAGAATCTTTTTGTCTCATGCTTCTGAGCCCTCTCCCAGGACAATGACAATGACAATGATGAGATGGTGATGATGATGATGATGATGATGGTATGATGATGATGATGATTACAAGCCCAGAGCTGCCTGTGCTACACTGAGCAGAGAAAAAAAAATCAAGAATGAAAAGGAGACAAGAATGAAGGTACAGTTAGGATCCTCAGATTCTGATGGTCCTAAGGCTCCTCCCACTTTTGTCTTTTATACTCAGTGTCTCTTTGTGATTTGGCCAGGTTGATCCTGGCTTTTGTTACTATGAAAAACTGATTAACACATAATTGTGACTGAGTATGGCAGATGGCTCGCACCTATAATCTTAGCATTCAGGAAGCTGAAGCAGGAGGATGACTGTATCAAACTAACACAAAATACACAGCTCTTCTTGGCCATCTGCATAGAGCTTTGATCCCAAATGAACATCTGAATATTTATCTCTAGTAGGTTTCACCTTTGCCCTATCACCCTGACTTCAGAAAAATTGGTAGAATTCTAATCTTAATTTATTACATAATCCTATGACTTTTGATAGAGTGCTCACAATTTATTCATCCGAATCATTTCAGTGTTGAACTGCACAAAGGCAACCAGACAAACAGACAGACACTCTCACTTGTAATCCCAGCACTTGAGAGGCTGAGGTAGGAAGTCTGATAAGGGTTTTAAAGACCAGTCTGGCTTGTTTACACAGTGAGTTTCAGGTTAGCCTAAACTAGAGGGAGATCCTGCAAGAAAGGGAGATGGCTGGAGAGTTGGCTCAGCCATTGAGAGCACTTCTTGTTTGTGCAGAGGATCTGGGTTTGATTTCTAGTCCCACAGGGCAGCTTACAACCGTCTGTAGCTCCAGTCCAAGCTGATCCGATGCCATCTTCTGACCTGTGTGGGTACCAGGCACGTATGGGGTATACAGACATACATGCAAGCAAAACACACACATAAAATAATAAGATAAACAAAACTAAAAAGAAAAGAAGGGGCTGGAGAGTTGGCTTAGGCATTAAAGACACTTGTTGCTCTTGTATTAGACTGGAGGTTGGTTCCAGCAACTATGTCAGATGGCTCACAGCCACTGGAAACTCTAACTCCGGGGTATCCGACATCCTCTATTGGCCTCTGAGGACACCTGCAGGCACATGTACACACATGCATACACACAAATAAGTCTTTCTTTTTAATTAAAAAAAAAACCTTTTATTGAGTCTTGTGAGTTTCATATCATGCATCCCAGTCTCCTCATCCCCTCATATCCTCATATCTACCCTTCACTCTTGCAACGCCCCCCCAAAGTAACACAACAACAACAACAACACCCCAAAACACAGAAAAACATCTCATCGTGGAAGCTGTAGTATGTCACCGTGTATCCCAAAGTGTATCCCTCCGGCCCACACATCTTTTCTTGCAGATGGACATTGCAGTTGGTCTGGTTCGAGGTCTCTGCCTTCTGTGATACTGCCAATATTGGATCCTCACCAGGACTCCTCCTGCTTATCCTGTTGTTGCTTTATGTCATGGAGATCCTACATCTTTGGATCAGCAAGACTGGCCCCTTCACGTATCTCAACCGTTTGCAGGTGATATAGATTTGGAGATGGGCCAACTCAGAGCTCTCCATCTGGGCCTGAGTGGTAGCTGAGCTCTAGTTAGTGAGCCAGCTGCCCCTTATCAGCACTACCAGGGTGAGCCTTCCAGCACCACTCTAGCTAGACCACACAGTGCCACCATTGGCAGGAGGCAGGGTGTGCTCTCCTGCCCTCAGGATAACTCACTCACTTGTACAACTCCAGAGCCATCACCGTGCTACCCAGTCCAAGCACAGGGTCCACTTTCCCAAGTGCTACAGCCTTCGAGGGACTGGGCCAACTCTCCTGGTCTTACATCCTTGGGGCTGGCTCACTCATGCCTTCTCCACTAGGGCCAGCCCTACTATGCTCTCCCTAACCTCTGGTTGGCTCGTCCACACCCCTGCCACCAGGGCCAGCTCCACTGTGCTGCCTGGTGAGCTGCAGGGCCTGCTCTCCTGACTGCTGCTGCTGCTGCTGGTGATAGGTGGGGTCAGCTCTCCAGAGCACAGCAGCCAGTGAGGGACAGGGCCAGTTCAGCACAGTCCCCAGACATGTACATGGTCCCTGGTGGCTGCCCAGATCAGGGATGTCCCCACGTTCTCTAATGATAATATGACCCATGACCATCGCCACTGATCTTTCCCACTGAATAGCCATGGACCTAGACATGGCCCCTCAGGTGGTAGCTTGGGCTGGGACCTCACCATGGCCCCAAGTGGAGGGCCGGCCATTCACAACAGGCTACTCCTCTCCACCCTGAGTCTCCAGTTCCATCTCTCTTCACAACGCTTAAGCTGTTCCACTTCTTTTTCTCTCCCATCTCTCCACCACGTACTTGCACATGTGGTTGCTCCCACTGCAGGATGGCCACATGGCTGGCAGACCCCTGAGTGACATCTTCTGTCTGCACCATGTGTCCTAGAGGCAAGCAGGTGTCTACTGCCCACCTGTAGGTGCACAGGATGGGCAAGTCTGTGGGTCTCATGGTGGTCCAGAGGTCCCTGTCTGTCTTCCTCCTCCCTAGTTACGGGGCTCTGTATCTATGGCCTGTCTATGCCATGGGGCAGAAGGCAGGTCTGGGGGCATCTTTCCCTACCTGCAGCACCTGACATAACAGACATAGGTTTCTATCTGTCTCCCTCCTTCCTCAGTGCACTGCCTGGATTTGATTGATTTGATTTTTATGTGTCCTAGGCATCAAAGCGCTTTGGCCACCATGCCAGGCCTTAAGCTAAGATGAACAAAGGACTGCCATCTGCTCTGTCCCTGACTACACAAGAACAGTACCACCAACAAGATGTGTCTTTGCCCATGTGGTGGTGGTAACGGTGGGAGACGTAACACGGATGACAAATAATCTTGTAAAAGGAGAGATGATTGTATGTTATTTTATCTGTGTACATGAATACTTTGGGGATGCTCTTCTAGAGTCCTGTTGGTCTGCTCCACTGTACTGTTTTCCAGCCTTATCCTCCATCTTCCTCCATCCTGTGATTCCATCAGACACCAGGAAAAGGCCTCGCCATTCTGCTGAATCACCGGTGATCCCAGGACAGACAGAGGCTACCATGCTCCCCTCCTGCCCCCATCTGCCCTTCCACTCAGTTGCCAAGTCTGTGGAAGAAATGCTTTCCATTGTCACTTGTCAGCCTCACTGCCACATCCTTGGTCACTATCTCTTGAAACATCTCTTCTGCCTCACTCTTTCTTCATCTTCTGGGGACCATGCTAAACATAGCTTGGATGCTGCTGTCCCTCAGAACAGCTCTTGGTACCTTGGTTATTTGCTTTCCCCTACTCTTCCCATTTTCTCTTTGTGTTTCGGTTCAGATGGTTTTTAATTTACCTGTGTTCAAGTTCAGTAGCCCTTTCCTCAGGCCTGCCTCGCTGCTGAGAACCCGGCTGGAGCGTTTTTTACCGCAGACAGCATGTTTTTATTTGTAGCATTTCTGTTTGACTTATACTTTGTATGTCTCTGCAGGATTCCCCATCTGTTCATGCAAGTTGCTCACTTCTTTCCACTAGACCTTTTTACAAATTAATTATAATTATTTTAAAGCCCTTGTCTAGTAATTCAACATCTGTGTCATATGTGAGTCTGGGTCTATTGACTTCCTTTTAAACAACAGATCTGAATGGAGATTTTTTTTTTCTTTTGTGCCTTTTTGTGCGTTGTGAGTGGTTTTTGGGGGGAGGGGTTTGTTTGTTTCTTTTGCTCTTTTTTTTTTTTAACTGAATGCCCATGGTATATAAAACAGCAGAGATTGAGGTCAATAGTAAATAGTATTTAAGCCTGAAAGTGGACATGCCCCTGCCTGCAACCTGTTGGTGTAGGAGGGTTAAGTCACTCTGGTTGGAAGTCAGGCAGTTTGGGTCTCATTGCTCTCATTATCTCCCCATGCAACCCAGGTGTCAACCTCCCCTGTGTGGCTGTTTAGAGTGGGCAAATGTTAGGAAACCTGTGTTCTTGAGCCAGTCTCCAAGGCTTTCCAACTGTCCCCACTTGCTGCCCCTCCAGCAGCCCAAGCCACTTGTTGCTTATTTGATGTTTAGCCTCATTCAGGATGGAGTTTGGCTCCCTGCTATTCTGGCTTGACTTCTGCCTTAACAATTAAAAATGAATGTATTGCTTCTTAAACCTGAAGTGGAGTAGCTACCCTGAATCCCAAACCGGCTCCCGACATGGGACTAGAGGCCAAAGAAAGATGCTCACTGGATCCGGAGACCCCAAAGAGGAAGAAGAGGAAGAATCAGTGGACCCTCTAACAACAGTGAGAGAGCACTGTGAACAGCTGGAGAAGTGTGTAAAGGCCCAGGAACGACTAGAGTTGTATGATAATCGCGTGTCTTCCCGATCACAGACAGAAGAGGATTGTACAGGGGAGCTCTTTGACTTCTTGCATGCACGGGACCACTGTGTGGCCCACAAGCTCTTTAAAAACTTGAAGTAAATGTGCAGATTCGTCCTCCTCAGCCTTGTCACTGGGAATCAGGAACAGTTCCTTGTGGTTCTGGACATCTGTGTCTAATGTAGTGAGTTCTCGAGAACCTCACTGACTTTGGCAGTAGCTTCTCTTCTGTGTAACTAGCAGTGACTTCATCTTAATAAATTGATCTGCAAACTTGCAAAAAAAATGAACTTAGTGTGTGTGTATGTGTATGTATGTATGTATGTGTGTGTGTGTGTATGTGTGTGTGTATGTATGTGTGTGTAGGTCCACACGTCTGTACAGGAGCTTGTGGAGGTCAGACGTGGGCACTGGACCCCCTGGAACCGGAGTTACTAGTTGTCAGTCACCATGTGGATGCTGGGAGCTGAACTTGGGTTTTCTGCAAGAGCAGTGAGTTCTCTTAACTGCTGAGCTAACTCTCCAGACCCAGTCTTAACAATGTTTAAACTTATGTTTGTGTGTGATCTTGCACATATATGCACCACAGGACACATGTGGAGGTCTCACACAACACACAAAATGACTTGCAAGAGCTGGCTCTCTCTTACCACGTGGACCCTGGGAGTTGAACTCAAGTTCTCTGGTGTGATGGGCTAGTCTTGGTTGCTAACTTGACTTCACCAGGAATGAACTAAAACTCAAGAGTCTGGGTACACCTGTGTCAATTTTTTTTCTTAATTAAATTGCACTAAATGGGAAGATTCACTTTTAATCCAGATCTTCTGAGGTAAGAAGATCTATCTGTAACCTGGGCCACACCCTCTGGTGGCAACCTCTATAAAGGACTTGAAGAAGGAAGCGTCTTTCTCTGTTTGCCCTCCCTCTTGATGGCAAGCCCATTCCTTGACTGCAGTAGAGCCTTCTTCTTTGGGATTCTTTTTTTTTTTTTTTTTTTGGTTTTTCGAGACAGGGTTTCTCTTTATAGCTCTGGCTGTCCTGGAGCTCACTTTGTAGACCAGGCTGGCCTCGAACTCAGAAATCCGCCTGCCTCTGCCTCCCGAGTGCTGGGATTAAAGGCGTGCGCCACCACGCCCGGCCTTCTTTGGGATTCTGATATATACTGAAGACCAGCTCAGACACTTACTTAGCCTTATAGACCAAGCAACTACTGGATTCTTGGACTTTTCATCAGAAGACAGCAGAAGACAGCCATTGTTGGACTCGCTGGAAAACCACATTAATAAATCCCCTTTGTGGGTCTATATTTAGACTCATCCCATCAGTTCTGTTCTTCCAGAGAACCCTGACTCATCTCATTCCCACTGAGTCATCTCACTTGCTCTTTTTTTTTAAAAAGATTTATTTATTGTTATACATAAATGCACTGTAGCTGTCTTCAGGTGCACCAGAAGAGGGCATCAGATCTTATTATGGGTGGTTGCGAGCCACCATGTGATTGCTGGGGTTTGAACTCAGGACCTTTGGAAGAACAGTCAGTGTTCTTACCCACTGAACCATCTCACCAGCCCATCTCACTTGCTATTAGCTTCAGACTTGAGCAGGTCCTACAATGGTGAGCTTCAAAGTTGGAGCTTAGGGCTGGAGAACTGGCTCAGCAGTGCAGAGAACTTACTGTCCTTGCAGAAGACGGGGCTTCAGTTTCCAACGCCCACATTTGGCAGCTCAGAATGGCCTGTATCTGAGAACCAGGGGACCCGCTGCCAACTTCTTGGCACCAGTCGGAACCTCCATGCACTGACACACTTTATGGCTTGGCTTTTTGAGACAAGGTTTCTCTGTGTAACCTTGACTCTCCTGGTAGATAGTCTGTAGACCAGTCTGGCCTGGATCTTAGAGACTTGTCTGCCTCTGCCTCCTGAGTACTGGGGATTAAATGCATGGCTTTAAAAGAATAGTAAACAATGAGTTATGTAAAAATAATTTTTATTCTCTTCCTCTAATTGTCATCTCTGAGGCTTACTACCTCTGTCTGCTACCCTAGGCTTAGCCCTGGAAGCTTCTTAGCCTCCATAGAATCTTATCTAGGCCTAGAATGTTCTCAGTCTCTGAGACTTGCGGTTGAATGAGCTCACCCTTTCTTGTTCTTTCTGAACTCTGGCTGACTGATTCAACTCAGCTGTTCTGGCTTAAAATTTTCTCCAGCCTGATTGATTCAATTTGGCTTCTTTCTCTCTGTCTCTCTTAACCTCAAACTCTAGCAATCTGTTCTATTCTTCTGGCTCCTTCTCATTCTCTGGCTCATCTGTCTTCACCTGTGTCTAGCTTGTTCTCTTTGTAACCTGTCTCTGTACAACCGTCCTAGTAAAACTACCTCCTACCTCTTTATTACTGTCTTTCTCACTGTCTCTTTCTCTAAGTCTCTTCATTACTGATGAGATGCCAAATCTTTTAAGTTCAGACTCCATTTTAGAGAACCTAACCTAAGTTTGAACTCAGGTAGATTAACAGGCTGGTACCTAGCATTAGTTTCCAAGTTGTCCCTCCCCCCAACAAAACCTAAGCCTAGCTCCAGTCTCTAGGTTAATCCCCAACAAGACCAGAGTTTCCAGGCTACACCCTCAACAAGACCAGTGTCTCCAGGTTATTCCCCCAACAAAACTGCACCCCAGGTTACAAGCTTGCCCCTTGCCTAATGACCACCAATGCAGAGGGGAGCAGAAGTTAAGTTTATGATATGACTCCCAGCACCAGCCAATTATGTTGAAGGCCACAGTAACTTTCCAATTAGATGCTTGCACACGTATTCCCTGCTTGCTGCTTACTATAAAGCCTTACCCTGATAGACAGCCGGGGCTCCACCACCACCAAAACCAACCTGCATGGTGGTGGTGCATGGGGGGGGGGGGGCAGAGCTAGTTCGAATAGAATAAAGATCCTGCTGTGAGTTGCATCAGATTGGCTCCTGTGTGTGTTTTGGGGGATCACTAAAATTTCCCTGGCACAATACTCTCTTCTCATGAGAGCTGTTTATATCCTATTCTATCAGATCTTTCTCTGATTCATCACTTTGTCTGCTACTCAATTAGATATCACTTTCAAACATGGGTGCTTCCTTCTACAAACTAACTTTACTTTCATTGCTTGGGATTAAACATGTGTATGAAAGGCTGAACTGCACCACAACTAGAAATACTTTTTTTTCTTTTTTTTTGATTTTTAATATTTTTATTACATATTTTCCTCAATTACATTTCCAATGCTATCCCAAAAGTCCCCCATAGCGCCCCCCACTTCCCTACCCACCCATTCCCATTCTTTTGGCCCTGGCATTCCCCTATATTGGGGCATATAAAGTTTGCAAGTCCAATGGGCCTCTCTTTCCAGTGATGGCCGACTAGGCCATCTTTCGATACATATGCAGCTAGAGACAAGAGCTCCGGGGTTCTGGTTAGTACATCATGTTGTTCCAACAATAGGGTTGCAGATCCCTTTAGCTCCTTGGGTACTTTCTCTAGCTTCTCCATTGGGAGCCCTGTGATACATCCAATAGCTGACTGTGAACATCCACTCCTGTGTTTGCTAGGCCCCGGCATCGTCTCACAAGAGACAGCTATATTTGGGTCCTTTCAGCAAAATCTTGCTAGTGTATGCAATGGTGTCAGCGTTTAGAAGCTGATTATGGGATGGATCCCTGGATACGGCAGTCTCTAAATGGTCCATCCTTTCATCACAGCTACGAACTTTGTCTCTGTAACTCCTTCCCTGGGTGTTTTGTTCCCAATTCTAAGAAGGTGCACAGTCTCCACACTTTGGTCTTCATTCTTCTTGAGTTTCATGCGTTTAGCAAATTGCATCTTATATCTTGGGTATCCTAAGTTTTGGGCTAATATCCACTTATCAGTGAATACATATTGTGTGAGTTCTTTTGTGATTGTGTTATTTCACTCAAGATGATGCCCTCCAGGTCCATCCATTTGCCTAGGAATTTCATAAATTCATTCTTTTTAATAGCTGAGTAGTACTCCATTGTGTAAATGTACCATAATTTCTGTATCCATTCCTCTGTTGAGGGACATCTGGGTTCTTTCCAGCTTCTGGCTATTATAAATAGGGCTGCTATGAACATAGTGGAGCATGTGTCCTTTTTACCAGTTGGGACATCTTCTGGATATATGCCCAGGAGAGGTATTGCTGGATCCTCCGGTAGTACTATGTCCAATTTTCTGAGGAACCGCCAGACTGATTTCCAGAGTGGTTGTACAAGCTTGCAATCCCACCAACAATGGAGGAGTGTTCCTCTTTCTCCACATCCTCGCCAGCATCTGCTGTCACCTGAATTTTTGATCTTAGCCATTCTGACTGGTGTGAGGTGGAATCTCAGGGTTGTTTTGATTTGCATTTCCCTGATAATTAAGGATGTTGAACATTTTTTCAGGTGTTTCTCTGCCATTCGGTATTCCTCAGGTGAGAATTCTTTGTTCAGTTCTGAGCCCCATTTTTTAATGGGGTTATTTGACTTTCTGGAGTCCACCTTCTTGAGTTCTTTATATATATTGGATATTAGTCCCTTATCTGATTTAGGATAGGTGAAGATCCTTTCCCAATCTGTTGGTGGTTTTTTTGTCTTATTGATGGTGTCTTTAGCCTTGCAGAAGCTTTGTAGTTTCATGAGGTCCCACTTGTCAATTCTCGATCTTACAGCACAAGCCATTACTGTTCTATTCAGGAATTTTTCCCCTGTGCCCATATCTTCAAGGCTTTTCCCCACTTTCTCCTCTATAAGTTTCAGTGTCTCTGGTTTTATGTGAAGTTCCTTGATCCACTTAGACTTGACCTTAGTACAAGGAGATAGGAATGGATCGATTCGCATTCTTCTACATGTTAACAACCAGTTGTGCCAGCACCATTTGTTGAAAATGCTGTCTTTCTTCCACTGGATGTTTTTAGCTCCCTTGTCGAAGATCAAGTGACCATAGGTGTGTGGGTTCATTTCTGGGTCTTCAATTCTATTCCATTGGTCTATTTGTCTGTCACTATACCAGTACCATGCAGTTTTTATCACAATTGCTCTGTAGTAGAGCTTTAGGTCCGGCATGGTTTTATCACATGCATTGTGATTTTGAAGTTTTTAACATGTGTTAATACCGCTTTCCTTTTCATAGCTGAGTACTATTCCACTGTGCACCCAGAACACACTTTGTCTCTCTGCTCATGTGCTAATGAGAGTTCAAGTGGCTCTGCGGTCCGGGCTGCTGTGGATCCTGCTGCTCCTGCTTGTGAGCTGCAGGAGAAAGATCTGTTCTCTCCTCCCTCTTTTCGTACATTCTCCCCTTTCTGGGTTCCTTCCTTTCGGCATTTTTTTTTTCAGTAAATAAAACAATCTCTGGAGGGAGGGTATAGGGGACTTTCAGGATAGCATTTGAAATGCAAATGAAGAAAATATCTAATTAAAAAAAAACCAATCTCAGGGTTCACAGTGGGATCAAACGTCCTGCACCAGAGTTAGGGCTCTCTCAGTCTCTTCTCTCTCCACCCCACCCCCTATGGCAGCCAAACTCTACTGGAGCTGACTTTAGACGGCTACAAATGACTGCCATCCTCCCAGCAACACAACAGATCTTTGCTGATTCTTCAACCTACAATTTCTTGCTCCTGACCCTGGGGCAGACAGAGCTTCTCCTACCACTGTTTTTCCTCCTCATTGTCCTCCTCCCGGGGTCTAAGAACTCACTCTGTAGTTCTGCTCTCCACCCCAGCCTCCCCAGCGATGAGGTTATAGGCATAAGCACTGACCATGCTCACCCTACAGAAACAAACCAGTTCATTGGGGTTTCTTTTCATTTGGTTTCTCTCTCTCCCCAAAGCAATGATCTTTGACTATGTGTGGTGAGTTTGTACTTGCTAAAAACAGATGAGTCTTGCTTTCATTCTCTTCCTGAAGCAAGAAGCTACTGCCTCTTTCCCCAGTGACGTAAGGCTTTTACTTACAGGAGAAGACTGTGGAGATGATTGAGAAATTTTTACTTCCCCTGCAGCCACCACCTGGACAATTTCTGTAGACTGTGTCTCCAAGGAGAACGTTCTCTCCTGTCCCCTCCTGTCTCCTGCTCTGTTCCCACTTTCAGGTCCCCAGGAGACAGGCCTGTTGAAACAAGGCTGCTTGTGAGTGTAGATTTCTTGTGTCTGAAATAGTATCTCACATTTTTTTTTTCCTTTCCAGTGCTGAGTATCCAACCCAGTGTCTTATGCATGCTACACAAATGCTCCACCACTAAGGTAGAGCAAACCAGTCTAAATGGATGTGATCATCCACAGGCAGATAGCCTACACACAGGTGTTAACATATTTGTAGACTTCTTCTTACCTACTTCATGGTGACCACATCTTTGCCAGAGGTGTAGTACTTTGTGTGTGTGTACCTAGGGCTCTTGGGAGGGGCTTTACTTGATTGTCTTCTTGTAACCTTCTATTTCTTATCAGTTTAAGAAAACCTATGATTAAGACTGGGCATAGAGCTCCTTGGTAGAACACTTTCGTAACAGGAAAACTCTGGGTTCAATCTTCAACATCATATAAAAAGAAACCAAAACAGAGAGATGGTGGCACACACCTTTAATCCCACCACCCAGGAGGCAGAGGCAGGTGGATATCTGAGTTCAAGGCCAGCCTGGTCTACAGAGGGAGTTCCTGGGTAGCTGAGCTACACAGAGAAACCCTGTCTCAGAAAACAGAGAGAGAGAGAGAGAGAGAGAGAGAGAGAGAGAGAGAGAGAGAGAGAGAGGTTATCTGGCTATTTCTCTTTGTTAGAATATAGAAGATATTTTGCTTCCACCATTCTGCATCCTAACTGGAAATACACACCCTCAAGTCATTACCAGGGCTTTCTTAAACAAATATAACTGTTTCAAACTGGACCCCCACATCCAATGTTGCTTCCATCCATATTGTAGGCAGTATATTAAAATTTTGTAACTGCCGGACGTGGTGGCACAGGCCTTTGATCCCAGCACTCAGGAGGCAGAGGCAGAGAGATTTCTGAGTTCAAGGCCAGCCTGGTCTACAAAGTGAGTTCCAGGACAGCCAGGGCTATACAGAGAAACCCTGTCTCAAAAAACCAAAAAAAAAAAAAAGTAACCATCATCAGAAAGTAGGATGATATAGTTGAAATTAACTATATGATATCTGATGCCTAAATCATAGTCAACTGTTGGCTGTGGTCAAGTAACAAATCCAACCCAAACTTAACGATGTAATATTTGGCTTGCCCGTGAATTTTTTAGGGTTTAGCAGAGACTGCTTGTCTTAATTCCACTTAGTGTTAAGTAGGCCTGATTAAAGGCCAAGAATGAAAATAATTTGAGTGAAGGGGGGGATGGGAGGAAGAAAGGAAGAGAGGAGGGTGAAGAGAGGAGAAGGGGAGGGAGGAAGGGAAGGTGGGAGGAGAGGAGGATGGGAGGAAGGGAAGAGGGGAGGATGGGAGGAAGAGAAGAGGGGAGGATGGGAGGAAGGGAGGGAGAAGCACACAGAAAAATGTACAACTTGGCCTCAGAACTTAGCATTCCTTGTGCTGTGCTCTGTTAGCAAAACAGTGACATAAAGGTCTGCCAAGTTCAAAGGGAGAGAATATTGACCCGACATCTCAGTGGAGGAGTGTATACATCACTCTGTAGTGTGAACACGTGAGATGTGATATACTGAACCAGCCATCATATAATTCCACTTGTCGTGGAACAGAAAGAAAATAACTTAAAATAAATCAAGTTAGAAAAAGCAAACAAAACAAAACCACAAGCCCTGTCCTTATAGAGATATATTTATCACGTCTGAACGGGAATAATTTGTACATCTTCCATCAATGTAACCAGGTCATGTCCAGGGTATCATAGCCAACTTTCTAGATGTAAACCTGATGTTGTCACTGCCCTTCTTTAACCAGCCATTAGCTCCTCTTCCCTGAAGCCCTCCACAAGGCCTTGCTTTATTAGCATCTCTTGTTTTGGTGCCTTCTTTGCTCTCTATGCTCCACTGAACAGGATCCTTCAAACACCCTTTCGTGGGGTTGGGGATTTAGCTCAGTGGTAGAGTGCTTGCCTGGCAAGCGCAAGGCCTTGGGTTCAGTCCTCAGCTCTGGGAAAAAAAAAAAAAAAAAAGACAAAATAACAGACCAGGCGTGGTGGCGCACGCCTTTAATCCCAGCACTCGGGAGGCAGAGGCAGGCGGATTTCTGAGTTCGAGGCCAGCCTGGTCTACAGAGTGAGTTCCAGGACAGCCAAGGCTACACAGAGAAACCCTGTCTCGAAAAACCAAAAAAAAAAAAAAAAAAAAAAAAAGACAAAATAACAAACACCCTTTTGCCTAAGCGCTTTGTACACACTCTCTCTCTCTCTCTTTTTTAAAAAAAGTTATTTATTTATTTTATATATATGAGTGCACTGTAGCTGTATAGATAGATGGTTGTGAGCCTTTATGTGGTTGTTGGGAATTGAATTTAGGACCTCTACTTGCTCAGGTTGGCCCCACTTGCTCAGGTTGGCCCCACTCGCTCAAGTCAAACCACACTCAGTCCGGTCCAAAGGTTCATTTATTATTATGTCTAAGTACACTGTAGCTGTCTTCAGAGGCATCAGATATTATCAGTGGTTATGAGCCACTATGTGGTTGCCGAGATTTGAACTCAGGACCTTCGGAAGAACAGTCAGTGCTCTTACCCGCTGAGCCGTCTCGCCAGCCCCCCACCCCACCCCCATACTCTTAGCATTCTATTTCTTCCTGCTCGGACTGGTTCTTCTGCACTGGCTTCCTTAAGTGGCCTCTCTCCAACACCTGCCACCAGCTGGCCTAGGGCTCTCATCTCTCCTCTGCAGGTGCTCAGAAGTGCCCTGTACTTACATTTCCTTCTGTTGGGGTTCTACTTTATTTACCACCACACCCAGTGCCTGGAGCAGGGCAGAGGCTCAGCACATGATGGTTGGCTGAATGGATCTCTGCCTTAAATAGTTCACTGCTAGGCTCGAGTAAACAGTGCTCCCACAAACTATGACTACAATGGCAGTGTCCTGTCTCGACTCCTGTAACTGAAATAGAGCCGATGCTGCGTGAGGTCGTCTGAAGAAAATGTGAGCAGTTCTATGTGGCTTGGGGAGGCAGGATGGAAGATGTGGCTCAGGGCATCTTTCCTCTTCCAGCAATCATCGTGTTAAGCAGGCCTGCCTGAAAGGGACACACCTTGGCAACAGTTGGTGGGATACTTGTTTATTCTGTGTGAACGTCCGGAGCCTATTTCTGGAGCAGGTACTGGATGCAAGCCTGTGCCATTCCAGCACTGACCTTGCCAAGCCCTGGGTGATGAGTACATATGCCAGAAAAAAAATAGTGCCAGTCACTTACTTCCCTGGCTCCCACCCAACCTTCCCTGCGTATACCAGGTCATTAATGCCTTATCCCTGGCTGGTAATTACCTCCCGTGACTGAGGCTGAGCGCTATCACTGCGGTTGCTCTACCGTGTCCTTCAGTAAGGACACGGAAGGAAGCTAGGTGACGAGTCTCTCCCCAGCACTCGCACTTCACCGATTTAAGGAAGTTCTCCCTAGAGCTTCGGGGTGAAAGGAACCAGATGAGTGTTTTAGGCCAATCTTAACTTTCCTATGGTTAGTCTAATTACTGAAAGGGAACTGGAACACAAAGAGGTCATTTGACTTATTTATGACCACACAGCAAGCCACAGGACAAAGATAGCACCCCAGATGCCTGGTTTCAAATCCAGTGCCCCTTCAGGAGCTTAAGACAATTCTATATGAGTACAGAGTTGGCTTCAGGAGCTGATGTCAGATTCACTGTGGGTTAATGGGGTTTCACTTATTAAAATAGCAATTACTTAAGCTGTCACCTCTGAAACAGGTAAGAGGCCATAGCTAAAACTTGCTGGGTTTTTTTGTTTTGTTTTGTTTTTTTGAGACAGGGTTTTTCTGTGTAGCTCTGGCTGTCCTGGAGCTCACTTTGTAGATCAGGCTGGCCTTGAACTACAGAAATCCGCCTGCCTCTGCCTCCTGAGTGCTTTGCTGAATTCTTAATCAAGATGGCTGGAGCTCTGAGCCCTTCCTCTCATACCTCCAGCAGGGTTTCCTCGGAATCAGTCTTCTGCCTTCTCAGACCAAAACATCTGTGTTCTGCTTGTTGTTGTTTTTTTCAACATGTATTTTTTTATCTGTGTGTAGGGGGGGGATGGTGCCCCCAGAAGCTGTAAGTGGGTGTTGGATCCCCTAGAGTTGGAGTTACAAACAATGGTGTGCTGCTGTCTGGTGTGGGCACTGAGAACTGAGCGCAGGTCCTCTGCAAGAGCAGTGTTCATAACTGTTGAGCCATCTCTCCAGCCCCCAAATTTTCTGAGGTAGAAAATAGGAGGTAGAGAAAAGAAAAAGCTAAGATTTTGCCTTAATTATAGAACCACTACTTTTGGCTATAAAAGACTGTCTTACGGTCCCTAGGACCAGCTGCTCTTTGGTAGAGTTTCTCTGAACCTTACTTGTTTTCTTCCTTCTCGTTCCGGAGGAAGAATGGTTTTCTTTTATGATATGGGATGAAGAAAAATCTTAGCCTTTTTCTTCTAATCCTCTCCATGTAGCCGAAGCCATTAGTTGGCCCCAGAGGAATAGAGAAGTCTGTCATCTGGCCTCGAGAGAGAGCGGGGGCAGCTAGAGAGCCTGGGGCAGCACTGGATTCTATCAGTGTTCAGGCTTCCCAAGGTGCCACCAAATATCAAATATATCAAATATATCCAACTCACCAAGAGTAGCAGGAATAGAGCTAACACTGGTAGTTAACGAAAAAAGAGCTGAGAAAAGCGTATCTGGAAATGATCAAGCATTTCTGTCATTAAGCAAATATACGGTATGACCTGCCTGGCTCCTATCCTCCTCAATATGGCAAATACTTTGATTTGGAAATGAGCAAGTGTTCTCTGAAAAGTTTTAGGCATGGTTCCTATCATATCTTATCGTCACTGTCACCCAGGAGCCACAGTCCCAGAATCTTAGCACAGAATGTTTCAGTGTAAACTGTCAGAAACATGTTAAAAACTAGAGACCTGGGACTGGAGAGATGGGTCAGCAGTTAAGAGCATTTATTGCTCTTGCAGAAAACCTGGGTCCACCCAGCATCCACATGGCACCTGCTGGTAACGTCAGTTGCAAAGGATCCAATATCCTCTTCTGGTGACCGTGGGCTCTTGCTCATACACGGTATACATAAACTCACACAAGCAAAGGACATACACATAAATAAAACAAATAAGAAAATAAGAAAATCTGTTCTTTTTTTGAGATTTATTTTTATTTATGTATATGAATATTCTATCTGCATTTACACCTGCCTGCCAGAAGAGGGCATCAGACCCCCATTACAAATGGTTTTAAGAGACCATGTGGTTACTGTGAATTGAACTCAGGACCTCTGGAAGAGCAGCCAGTGCCACTGAGCCATCTCTCCAGACCCCAATCTCTTCCTTTTTTGAGACTGAGTCTCTCTATGTAGCCCTGGCTATCCGGGAACTTGTTATGGTCACCAGGCTGGCAAAGGTTGCTGGCTCCCCTGCCTTGGCATATCTTTGTCTTTACTTCCTGTGTCCTCGGCATTCATGTGAGGGGAAATGGGTCAACGGCACCCCACACACACACACACTACACAGTTGCTCCAATGAGAAAGTTTTATATAGACAACTCAAACTTTACATGAACAACACAATAAACAAGGAGTAAATGCAAGCTCAGTCTCAGTCGGGGAACTTGCCACGGGAAGCAAGTTTGGAATTAATCGAGAGTTGTGTCAAACCATATTTACAAGTCTAATTTGGAACGTGTAAAGTTCCTACAAGCAGAAGCTGGGGGAGAAGCCACGAAATAGAAAATATATCTACGCAGATATAAACACCCACGTTTTCACACTTCTTTTTTCTTCTTCTTCTTCCACTTTTTGACAAAAGGAACAAATCTAAAGGAAAAGCCGGTTCCTGGGAGTCCGTCCATTTACGATGAGTATGTGAGCGAGTCTGGCGGGACTTGGACTCAAGGACACTGACTTCACTCTCCTTGGCTACCCTTGTTCCTGACTACTTAACTATGGAATGCTTGAGACACACGCATGAAGATCCAGAAGAGGGAGAGAAAACATGGCTCACTTGACTGATCCATTCTATCTGAGGGCTCCAGTGTCCCCGAGCTCTGCTCGAATGCGCTCAGTGTTTCACACTCCGCTCTTCACTGGGTCCTTACAGACCCCTAACCCACAGCCCGCAGCCGCAGTGCTCAGTCAAGCTGTGAGACACGCAGGACAGCAGTGTTTTGATCCAGCACACACTGGGTCTGTCACTTCATCCAGGACAGTCACACATGCCAGCCCTAAGCAAGTCCCCGGGGCCAGCAGCTGTTTGCTTTGTGGAGTGGAAGTCTGGGCTTTTTCCCCTCCCTGGGTTTCTCCTTGCTGCCGTGCTGTCAAGCTCTCCGCGGTTCCCCCTGGGCCCCAGACAGCTGCTTGGCGTATGTGTGTGTAATTTATTGTTCTGCTGCCGCTGGCTTGTCCCCGGCCTCTGGCTTCTCAGCCTGCGACTCCGGAGGGATGAGGAACTGGACCTCCTCTGTGCTGATGGCGACTTTATCCGGCTGGAGCCACCTTTTGAAATGTTCCAAGGTGCTACAAAAGAGCAGAAGGAATGGCTGGGTCAGATCTCTCTGATTAACTGCTTAGCGATTGGCTCAGTTACTCAAGTCCTGTACCCCTGCCCACCACCGATTTCTTCCCACCTCTGTTTTTCCCTGCTGACGCGCTGAGAGCCTTGCTACTAATACTCTGACAGCTGCACATCCTGGCAGCCCAGCAGCATCATTTACCCCCTAGTGGGCACTTTGGCTCTAAGCAGCGCCAGGGCCCCTTCAAAGCAGGGCCTTTGAAGGCTTGATGGGAGTAGCTGAAGAGCTCGTGCCTCGGTCTTAGTTTTTGTTCCCTCGGATCTGAAGAGGAAAGAAATTGTCAAGGGGATGAAACACTCAAATAAATATCAAATTATGGGTGAGACAGAAAAACCTGAGGTCTTTTCTACCTAAGACAGTATGGGGCTCAATTACACAAACAGAGCTTATCTGTAAGAACTGTAATTTGGGGGGTTGGGAGGAGGGCTCGGAGATTAAGATCCCTAGACAGAAACCCAGTGTTCCCACCAAGGAATGAGCATTATGCCACAGGGCTCTTTCATTTGCCTGTGGTTGTCAGATTCATGTCTCTCTCCTACCTCCCTTAAGAATCCAGGATCCTGCCAGGTGGTGGTGGCGTACGCCTTTGATCCCAGCACTTGGGAGGCAGAGGTAGGCGAATTTCTGAGTTCAAGGCCAGCCTGGTCTACAGAGTGAGTTCCAGGACAGCCAGGGCTACACAGAGAAACCCTGTCTCAAAAAAAACAGGAAAAAACCCAAAGAACCCAGGCTCCTATCCCTTCCAGTTATTTACACATTCAGAGTAGACTATAAATGGCTATAAATCATGTAAACCTCCTGTATGCTCTTCACTAACTCCGAGTAACTAGGTATTGGTGGCTCACACCCAGAATCCTCAGCATTGAACTGAGGACCTTCACAAGTTCAAGGCTAGCCTAGACTACAGGATGAGACCACACTGCTTAACCAGTCAATGAAACAACTGAACAAACAGAATAAAAAAAACCATAGGACTGTGCTTTCAACAGGAGCACCTCTCACCAGAGGAATCTCCTACCTGGCCTGTTTAAAATGCAAACTTTGAGTTTGAAAACAAACGCATAGCTACTGTTTCCCAGAGCTTGTTCTGCATACCAACAGCTGTATTCCCACAAATGTAGGTAAGAGGAACAGAACCCAGTGTCAGAGGTCGGGAGAAGCGCAGTAGGTTGGTGTATGTCCACAACTCAAAGAAAATCAGATGAAAGAGACATTACTTCTTATCTACTGCCCTTTTCATGGAATTGTTCAAATTATTTAGAAAAGGGAAAATCAGAACAAATGCGGGGAAAGGCACACTGGTTTCTGTAGGATCACATAAACATAGTGATCTTGACTCTGCAAGAGAAAGTTCCATGTCTTAGAACTGGAGTAGAGGGAGATTTTCAGGAAGACATCTTTATGCCAAGCTATGAACAGGTCAGGAATCTATGAAAAATATATTAGTTTTTGAGCCTTCTGGGGGTGGTTTGGCTGAGGGTACGCCGACTCAAGGCATGAGGACGCAAATGAAAGTGCTTTGTAAGTTAAGTGTGACTGTGAAGTTTTATTTAGACATTGTGTCCTGACTCAGGCAATAGCATATTCACATGACACAATGGGACTCTCACAATCAATATTAACTATGTGTTGTGAGCGAGAGTCATAACCCCCTAAGGCCTTTAGTTGTTATTCCTTCCACCAATTTTTTAAATTGTGTTTTTATTTCTTTAAATTTAATTTTAAAAACATGTGATGCTCATGTGTGGTATGTGCAAGTGCAGGTACGAAGACCCTTGGGCGTGCACTCAGAGGTGAAAAGGAGACAACCAGGGTCTTAATCCACCATTCTCCACCTCCTCCCCTGGAGACAGTGTGTCCCACTGAACCTGGAGTAGGCTGGTGATTTTACAGAGGGTTACAGTTAAGGCACCGCCTTGGGTCTCACAAAAGACTTCTGTCATTAAAACAGTGTTGAGACCAAAGGACCATGGGGACTTTGGAAGCTGGACTAAATGCATTTTGCATTATGATACAGTCACCAGCCTATGAAGGCCAGGGAGTGAAAATGTGGCAGTTTGAATGAAATGTCTCCCATATGCTTGGGCATTTGAACACTTGGTTCCCAGCTGGTGATGCTGTTTGGGAAGGATTAGGAGGTGTGGTCTTGATGGCAAAAAGTACACTCCTGGGGGACAGCTTTGAAGTTCCAAAGCCTCCCGAAACTCCAAGTTTACTCTCTCTGTACCCTGTTTGTGGTTCAAGATGTAAACCCTCAGCTTTCGGCTTTTGGCTCCAGTCACCACGCATCCCTAACGTGCATCCCTGCCGTGAGAGCAATGGACTCTTATCCCTCTGAGACCATAAGCCCCCAAATAAATCCCTCCTTCTGTAAGTTGCCTTGGTTATGATGTCTTATCACAGCAATAGGAAAGTAACTGACACTCTCCTCCAGTCACCGAGCACAGTGTTAGCACATAATAGATGCTTAACAAATATATCTGTTTGATCCACACACATTTATTGGGTGGCTAGAATATGTAGAAGTTCCATGGCACTGAAGATTAGAGGATAAGAAGACATAGCGCTAGCTGGCGCTCCAGTGCCATCTTTCTCCAGTGCAGGGTACACTTGAAGAGAGCAGTTTATCCTCAACTCTCTTCATTCTAAAAAATCTAAAAAATCTACTCCTGGTCCATACAGGACTTATTGGACAACCTTGCAAGGGCTGATTTCAGCTCACAGAGGTATCAGCATCAACTGGTACCAGTGCTCCGACACCACTCTACCTGAGTTCTTTAGTGAGTGAGAAGTAGTCTTAATGAAGCCAGCTGTCAGTCAATTACCTCTCATCGGAATCAAGTCCATCCACAAAGAACTCTGACGCTAACTTCTCCTGGAGGAATCGATCCCAGCACTCCTTCTTAGCTTGGGCCAGAGTTCGAAGCATGTCCTTGGAAGTTACTTCCTCATTTAAACCTTTGATTCTTCTTAGTTTCTTCTCTGAGGAGAAAAGAAATGGAGCGTGACGTAGACAACGAAATGGCATTTTAATTAAGTCTAAGGTGCAAAATGTGAAGCGAGCAGTTCTCTCCAGCCGGGTGTGATGGAGAAACCTGTAATTCTAACACTTGGGAGGCAGAGGCAGGTGGGGAGGTCAGGAGTTCAAGGCTAGTCGAGGCTACAGGTTACCTTGTCTCAAATATCCAACCAAACAGATCCCCCCACCCCCCAAAATCCTTTTACTGATGAATACATTCGCAGTCCCTGCAAAAGGACTCATTTGAGAGCTGAGAGTTGACTGAATATGCTTGTCTTCCACATCTTGCACTATATCGAGTAAATGTTTAACCCTGAAAAAAGGAAGAGCCATTGGGTCTCAGAAATAACTCAATAGCATGTTTGTTTATTTTTTTAAATCACAGAATCCCAGCAGGTATCTCTCTAAGGAATGCCTGTCTTCCATGCGTGTTCCAGCTCCTGTTTTCAACTCCTTGAAAATAATGTCTCTGAGGAGCAAATGGCTTCTTCTTCTTCTTCTTCTTCTTCTTCTTCTTCTTCTTCTTCTTCTTCTTCTTCTTCTTCTTCTTCTTCTTCTCCTCCTTCTTCTTCCAAGGACATGAAGTGTTTTCCAACCCTCAGGAGACAGAATTTGAGGAAATGACGAGAGCCCCAATGGTTGATTAGACTCTGGAACCAACTCAATGGGAACACAATAATAAGAGACCTTTAGGAGCTCTATGTGGGATTACGCTCTTGATTAAAGAAAAATATCACCCAACATTTCAAAAAGTTGCTCAATTTGTGGCCTGGATATTGGAGCCTAATAAAAGCAAACATACTGTAATCCTTTGAGAGCGACTCAAGGGGCTTCTTGGTGCTAGACCTTTAATTACTCTTCCTTGCGTTGTAATTGTTGAGGAGACCCCTTTCAAAAGCACACCAGAAATGACATCACCATTATTTTCTGCCTTAATCTAGTCGTTACTTCAACCATATGATTCAGTCACATTGTAGTCTAGGACAAGCCACAAATGCCACAGTGTCCTTAAGACAGGTGACGTCACGTGCGTCTTACTCTGAGTAAGTAAGCTCTATCCAGTTCTCTGATGAAATCGCCTTTGTCAGACCAAATCCTGAATGATAAGCAAAGTGTGAGTCTGCACATGAGTCATAGAACAAGGTTCTCCAAGCAAGCCGGCTGCTGCCATCTTCAAATCAGCTGCTGCTTACAGGCGAGCATCCCCAACAACCCGTTCACTGCTGACATGCCCTCAGGGCAGTGGTTCTGAACCTGCTTATTGCTGCTACCCTTTAAAACAGCTCCTCATGTTGT
Organism: Mus caroli; assembly: GCF_978045245.1. Taxonomy (NCBI): domain Eukaryota; kingdom Metazoa; phylum Chordata; class Mammalia; order Rodentia; family Muridae; genus Mus; species Mus caroli. Next base: position 61,309,576 of record NW_028227257.1, on the reverse strand, counting down.
GGTGACCCCCAAACAAAAAACTGTTTCAAGGCTACTTCATATCTGTAATTTTGCTACAGTTATGAATTGTAATGTAGATATCTGATATGTGATCTGTATGAGAGGGTCATTTAATTCTCTCTGAGGTCGTGATCCACAGGTTTAGAACTGCTGACTTAGAGGAAGGAGGCTGTAGGACACTCATCTGAGATTCTGGTTCACCGCCCCCACCTCACCCCCACCTGACCCCACCCCACCCGTACTTCAGCCATTCTGCCCTACTTGCATGTGGGTAGCCTCAAGAGGTGTCACATTGTATGAGCTGGGAAGGTTGACTGAAAGGAGGGATTCCATCTATGCAGCTACTAGGAAGCCATCTTCCAGAGTAGTTGATGTCTTTCAGGGTTACCTGCTTTGGGGCCAGCCATTCTCCTACAAGTAACCTCTCATCCATGCTCTGTAAGTAAGTCCAAAAAAACCTCATTGGTTTCCCAGGGTGAGCTATGGTGTTATAGTACTTAGCTTAGTCGTTAAGACCCCATAAGGATGGGGTAAATATCGTCTCCCAGAAAAGGATGTTCAAAACAACAAGCAGATGACAGCTGTTTGAGGGATGGCCATTAATCTTAGAACTAAGAGAAAGGTTGTAATCCGCAGTCTTGTTTCCATTTCTAAACAAGTGACATCAGCTAACAGCTGCTGACCAAAACCATGAACACCTTGTATTTCTGTAACTCACCAGCAAGAGGCCACCCAGGTAAAACACCTGCAGTTGATAAACGGTAATATTTTTTTTCCTTAAGGATAATGCATTTATCTAGCTGGATTTATAATTGTTGCTCTTATTGGTGGATTCTTTTTGGCACAGGCTTATTTGGCAATAAAAAACAATCTTCAGATAGTCTGGTCTTAGTTGTCATGGAGATAGGTACTCTTTGGGACTAGAATGGGCTTCTGAGGGTGCTAAGTTCCCTAGCAGATGTAGTTTTAACAGGCAGACAGAGCCAGGTACTGCTGCACACCCAGACCTGCTTGCCATCATCACCCAATTCTTTCCTGGGCTGCAAAAAGCCTCTTGGCTTCCTCAAGAAGGAAATCTTTTTTTTTTTTTTCCCCCCTTAAGCTATATTTAATGAATGAGTGCTCTACCTGCATGTACACCTGTGTGCCAGAAGAGGGCATCAGATCCCATTATAGATGCTCTGAGCCACCATGTGGTTGCTGGGGATTGAAACTTGGGACCTCTAGAAGAACAGTCGGTGCTCTTAACCACTGAGCCATCTTTCCAGCCCCAAGATGGAACTCTTAATTTCCAGTTAGTTTCTTACCTGACTCTAGAAAGGCCAGTGGCGTTTTATCTTTCCGACCAATACTCAATCAACACCATCACCCCAAGAGTGTTCCTTATAGGGCCCAGTCACATGTTATCAACCAGCCAAGGGGCCTGGTTCTTCCCCAGACTGCCTTTATCATAGTGGAGCAGATGCTCTGTCTAAGACAAACGGAAGGAACTCTCAGGCTCTCAGCCATGACCTCGAGCTCTGCTATCCCTGCTGGCTTCCTTATCAGTTTCACTCGGACCCCACATCTTGTCTTCCATCCTTCCCACTGCATTTTTTTAAAAGAATTATTCATTTATTTTATGTATATGAGTGCACTGTCGCTGTCTTCAGACACACCGAAGAGGGCATCAGATCTCTTTACAGATGGTTGTGAGCCACCACGTGGTTGCTAGGAATTGACCTCAGGACCTCTGGAAGAGCAGTCAGTGCTCTTAACTGCTGAGCCATCTCTCCAGCCCTGAAAGTCCCTTTGCCCTCCCATTTCTCAGCACTCGTCTAAGCCCTCTTCTGGCTCTTCCTGTATCCATCCACAGAGGCAGCCTGCCTTCTGTGTAGTTCAATAGTAGACTGCGTGCCTAGCAGGGGCTCACATTTGACTCCTGCCACCGTAAAAGAAACAAAAGTATTTAAACATGCCCTAGGATTGGGGCTTCTTCAAATAATAATTTCCAGATTTAGTTTTACAACACATGGATCTCACCATAATGAAAACCACTTGAGGAGATGTATTTATCCTGAATTAAACAGTACACAATGCATAGGTGAACTGAAACATGACAGACCACTGATCAAAGCAATAAATACCCAGTTCCTTTAAGTTACTAGCAAGAGCTCACCCACAAAGAACAAAACAAAACCCTGCAGGTAACACATGGTAATAGTGAAGGGATTCTCAGTTTTTCTTGAAGGAAGTAGAAAGAATGATGATGCCTATGTAACATTTAAGTTTTGTCTTTTAGAGAATAAGGGGATGATTGTTTGACACACTGCAAGAAGAGTAGTGTACTCACATACATAAAATAAAACAATATGCTGACAGAAATATGTTAAAAACGGTATGTTAATACATAGAATTTTTGTGGTATGTGTACCAGTTAAAAACTATATTTAAAGGGGCAGGAGACTAGGTGTGTTTGCTCGCCTGGTAATCCCCCATCGCTCAGGAGGTGAAGGCAGGAGGATCAGAAATTCAAGGTCATCCCCAACTACACAGTAAGTTCAAGGCCAGCCTGAGCTACCAGAGACCTTGTCTAAAAGCAGAAGCATTGGGTGGGGAGTAGACTGGAGATATGGCTCAGAGGTAGAACTTTGGTTTGTCTAGTATGTATGAAACCCTGGGTTTGAAAGCAGAATGAATACATACATACATGCATACCACAGTCAGAGTCAGCCTATGGTGGATTGAATGAAAATGGCCCCCATAGGCTCATATGTTTGAGTACCCAGTCACCTTGTTGGAGGAGGTATGTCAGTGGTAGTGGGCTTTGAGGTTTCAGAAGATTTATGCCATTCCCAGTATTCTCTCTCTTTCTCCCTCCCTCTGTCTCTGTCTGTCTCTCTACCTTGTAAGATGTAAGGTCTCCAATGTTCCTGCCACCGTGACTTTATTCTGCCAGCATGGACTCTGACCCTCTGAAATGGATGGCCCTAAATTAAACATTGTTCTTCTCCATGTTGCCTCCATTGTGATATATTGTCACAGTCATAGAAAAGGTGACCGAGACGATGCCCTGGACTGACAGCTCCGTTTCCACTTGCACGAGACTGTCTTACTTTCTTGTGTGCAGGCTCTCTAGAGATTTATACTAAGGCCACAGTACAGGGCACTGAACATGTACTGCTCTTTCAAAGCACTGGAATTCGGTTCCCAGCATTAATGTTGGGCATCTCAAAATTGCCTGTCACTCAAGATCCAAGGGAGTTGAGACTCCTCTGGCCTCTGAAGGCACCTACATGCACATGCATGTACACATACACAGACACATACGCACACTCTTTTAAAAATTGCTATCAGAGACAGAATGACTCTTCTGGCAACATGACTTCATTCCCACTAGTAGTCTATTTAATGGAATAGCTTTTTAAAGTGCAGCAACTAGAAATCTCCCATGTACTGAGTACAAAACACTTTTGACTTACTTGAACTCAAATGGGCTACTATTTATAAACAAGAGGGTTTCTACAGGATGCTAAGAAAGAAGACAGAATTTACATGAAATGGTCTAAAGCAGAAGTCAACAAAAACAGTAGAGGGAGGGAAGGAGGAAATGGGGGAGGGAAGAGAGGCAGACAGACAGAAAAAGAAAAACAGAGATAGACAACTCACCTAGAGATGCTAAATACACTTCTGAATCATGCAAGGGAGCCCACGGCTTTCCAGCTGGCTGGACAGCAGAGTCTGGGGCTGCTGTATGGCCTTCCCCTGCAGGATGGGAGTCCATGAAGGAGTCCGAGAAGGCATTGTCGGAAACATCTTCTTGGGCAGGACTTGGCAGACAAGAACAAATTTCAGCCCAGAGATCCCTGCCAGACTTTGCAGCCGAAGAGTCAAGGCTCTCAAACATTTTCATCTGGAGCTGGAAAATGAAACTCAAGTGAGTAAAGCCAAGTTCAACACTGAACCATGCTGGGTGCAGTACCATGCTGGGTGCGGTGGTGAACACCTTTAAACCCGAATCTTGGGAGGCAAAAGCAGGCAGATCGCTGTGAGTTCCAGACCAGTCAGGAATATACAGTGAGACTTTGTCTCAAAATAAATACATAAAGAATAAATGAAAGAAAGAGAAAAGAATGCAGTATAGTAGATGGAGAGATGACTCAGAGGTTAACAGCATTTATTGCTCTTGGAGAGGGTGAGAGTTTGGTTCTCAGCACCCACATAGCAGCTCACAACCATCTTTGACAAAAGTTCCAGGGCATTCAGTGCCCTGTGGACACTAGGCACGCATGTGGTGCATAAACATTCATGCAGGAGAAACACACATAAAATAAAAATAAGTAAGTCTTTATACATATAGTGGAGACAGCTGTGGTGGTACACACCTTTAATCCCAGCGCCGCAGAGGCAAAGCAAAGGCAAGAGGATATCTGTGAATTTGAGGCTAGCCTAGACTACGTAAGTGTCAGGTCAGGGCTACATAATGAGACTCTATCTCAAAAAAAAAAAAAATATATATATATATATACACACACACACACACACACACACAGGAAACATGAATACATAAAGCAGTTTGAGATGTCCATAAAGGAGCCCAGGACTTTACCATTGGGTGGACAGTGGAGTCTGCTAACTCACAACAGCCTTCACCTACAGGATGAGACTCCACAAATGAATCTGAGAAGCTACAGCCCCAGCCCTTGCATTTTACATATTCAATGAACACAAGACTCTCTATGTTCCCATGGTGCATCAGTGGCTAACTACTGTGCTGTCTGCAGACCTCCCTCATACAGCTGTTCTATCATGGTCAGTTAGGGCGTCTTCAGTGGGACACAGACTGACAGTCTTACATTGTCCCTCACATGTGAAAACAGCAAAAATGGTGCTTGGTGAAAAGTCATCATAGGGCAAGGGTAAGTGTGTATTACGGTAGCAGCAGGGCTGTGTACTTCAAGTTCCCCCACACCCCTATTCATACTTTTTTCCACTTTATTTTTTTATTATTACTATTTTAATTGCCCATATTTTTGCTGTAAAGTGCGATAATTGAATAAGCGTATGCAATGTGTATTCAACCAGATAATTAGCACTGAATGCAAATAATGAAAGAGAGGCATTGTCATCATTTTAGAGACACAGTTAGGGATGGTGGAGCACATCTGTACTCCTGCACTAAGGAGTCTGAGGCAGAAAGAGCATGAATTCCAGGAGCTGGTGAGGAAGAAGGAAGTGGAGCCGGAAAAGGGCGAGGAAGAAGCAGGAAGAGGAAATAACAAGATCAAATGAGCAGTTTGCTCAAAGCTGCATTGCTGGTATGTGATGTTTTGCTTCCAGATCCTTATTTTCACCCAGCACCGACACTATGCCTGCTTGGGAAACACACTGAAAGTCGCCCACGCCGAGATGGGAGAAGGGCTATGCATAGAGTCTAGGGCTTCCATAACCATCTAGGTTTATGGACTCGGTCGACGCCTTCTTTTAAGAGGGCTTTTAAAGATCAGGAAAGCTGACAAGGGCAAAGTCTGAATTCCAGCCAAGTTCAGCCAGCGCGAGGGCCCAAAGTAAGAAGGTCAGATATGTCACGAAGTCCTTAGAATCTCCGTGGAAGTCCTCTACACACCCAAACCCCAAGTCTGCACTCACTCGGGGTGTGGGGGGATGAGGCATGTCCCTGACCCCGGGAACCTTCAGAACGGTAGAGGAAAACGTGTGTCCAGATCCCAGGCCTCAATCACCCCGGCCTAAACAAATCACTGGCCTTGATGATCCGGTCCCTGATACCCTCAGTTGTGTTTCGGGGTCAGGTCATAGTAGGAGATGCTAAACATGAGACACCGCGGCCCCTCACCTACCACAATCACCTTCCCAGCAGTTTCCAAACGCCCGGCTCAGGTTTGTCGCTGGCAGTCAGGAAGAATCGGGGGAGGGGCGGAGTCTCTGAGTGACGGAGCTGAGGAGCCCTCCAATTGATGTCTGATTTTCTGTCGTTCTATGAGTTGATTGGTAAAATAGTTAATGACGCCCAAAGGCGGGCAATCGGTGGGCGGAACTAGTGGTTGCCAGGAAACGATGGAATCGCTTATCCAGAGTTTAGTACCTTAACTCTCCAGGATTGGATTGATTCTTTGCAGGCTCCAGAGTTCCAGCTTTTCACCACCCATCCCAGACTCGGCTAGGGAAGCAGTTTTCTAGACTTTTCTTGGTCCCCAGAGATCTTGATTTCTAAAGTCCTTCTGAAATAAGGTCCCTGCTTATTTTACAAAACTAGATGGTCCTCAAAGCCCCAAGGCTCTAGGCGCATCCCCTTCCAACTGCCCTTGCTTGGATTGTTTTCAGTGTGTATCCCAAAATTAGGTGAAAATACAGATTTGGTGTCAGTAAATCGTGTATCAATTATCTCCCAAACAATTCTCTGAATATTTGTGTTACCTTTACCTCTTGACTATCTCGTTAGAGCACGTCAGTGTCTTAGGATATCGGGGCCTCGATTCACTGAATCCTGAGACTTCATTTAGTTGAAAAAAATATACTAAGCTCCTACTCTGCTATAGGTATTGTGAGTGTGAATTCAGAACATAGAAGACTTGTTAGGGGGGCTGGAGAGATGGCTCAGTGGTTAAGAGCACTGAATGCTCTTTCATTGGTCCTGAGTTCAATTCTGAGCAACCACATGGTGACTCACAATCATCTGTAATGGGGTCCAATGTCCTCTTCTGGTGTCTGAAGACAGCTACAGTGTACTCATATACATAAAATAAATATATATTTTAAAAAAAGACGTCTTATGGGCCCCAGCTTAGTGAAGGAGGAGGTCCACCAGACAGACAGACAAATGTACAAAGGGCACCAAAGACTTATGGAAGATGATGGTAGTGTGGGAAGGGAGAGAGAGAGAGAGAGAGAGAGAGTTTATAACACCTTCAATAGCCAGATGTAGTAGTGCCTGTAACCCTAGCATTCTAAAGCTGAGAGCATGAGGCTGTGGAGTTCCAGGTCAATCCGAACTGCAAGTGAAGATCCTATCTAAAATTAAAACTCTCTTACACAGCCTCCAATGATTGTCAACATGTTTCATTGGTTATTCCTTGTTCCCAATGATTAAAAAAAAATGTTGGGGTAACTTAAAAAAAAAAAACTTATATGTATGTCTTCCATTTGGTGATTTGGTGTCTGTAGAAGGTTGTGAGACTCTTGGTGTGGGTGCTGGGAACTGAATCTGGTCCTTTGGAAGAGCAGCAAGCACTCTTAACACCTGAGCCCCATGATTCCCAGTTTCTAGAGCTGTTACTCCGTCACAAAGAAAGCTGTGATGAAAGATATCAGCCAATCACCCGTACCAGTAACTCAGCTGAGTAGATGTGTTCAAGTTCCATCAGTGTGGCAAAGGTTGTAGCAAACCCACTGTCACAGGCAAGTGTCACCGCAGAATGCTCTGCTGCTCACAGCTATAAGCATTCTTAGACCATGAATTGAAAGGAGTGGAAAGCAGAGAGACTAGAGAACAACAAAAATAACAGCAAGGTTGCAGCAATGCTTACTCGTAGGATAAAAGAAAGACGTTCAGTGTTACCTGGCTCACAGAGTGGAGCGTGGGAATGAGGGTCCCAATGTTTCAGGAAGGTGCACCAAGGCTTTCTGTGTCACATACACTCTTTATACTCGTTTTTTCGAGACAAGATTTCTCTGTGTATTCCTGGCTGTCTCGGAACTCACTCTGAAGACTACGCTGGCCTCAAACTCAGAAATTCACCTGCCTCTGCCTCCCAATGACTGGGATTAAAGGTGTGCGCCACCACTGACCTGCTCACATCCTTGATTTCTAATTTAGTCTCTCAGATATCTGGATACCACAAGAAGATGCCTTTAAACTGTAGCTGTGAATGACCCAGTTGCTGAAGAAGTACACTTTCTTACATTTAAAATCATAAATTAACAACTTGGAACACTACCAGTTAATTTAAGTCCTCCAAATCCGATCCAAGTGCTGGAGTCTGGTGTCCATCCATGGTGGTTCAGGCTTTACTCTTTCTGCTTTTATTCCATCTTGAGTGGGTGTGTCTTTCCCTCTCAGTTTCTGTACCACATATCAACCTCCCTCCCAGAAATGCTCAGGAGCGTGCTAGATGAATACACACTGATCTCCTGGCTGTCTCTCAATCTCATGAGGTTTCTGTCAGAACAAACCATCAGAACCAGTTTGTGGTTTTCACTTCTTGAAGGCAATAATGCAGTGTCAGACGTTCTCTACTCAAAGGAAGGAGACAGGATCTGGGGCTATAGCTTAGTGGGAGAGCATTTGCCCAGTATGTGCAAGGCCCTGGGTTTGACCTCCAATACCACAAAAACTCAATGATATTTTAAATTTTTAAATGTGTTCAGAAGATGCTTGATGCCCACAGAGTACACAGTAAAGGTGTATGTTAGTGCTTCTCAAGCCTGGCAGACAAACCACTGACAACCTGGCCGGAGAGCAAACCAAACTTCCATTCAAAAGTCAAGAAGAGTCGGGAAATAAGATTTTTGACTTGTTTTTACACCCAGCAACTTTACTAAGCACTATAATTAATTAATTGAGTTAATTTATTAATTGTATCAACTCTGTTCCAGAACAGTCCGTGGGAAAAACGGGCTCGGGTCACATGAAGAGAGAAAGAGGCAGAAAGACCTCAGATTGTATACAGTGCAACTTATTAGGAACTTGGGGGTGCAAGTGTGGTCCTTTCTGGAAATAAGGCCATGGATACCTGTAATTTCAGCCAGAAAAAAGAAAATGTATATTCTGGTACACAGCAAAAGTGCGCAGGTGGAAAATACCTGGTTTACCTAACTCAGTATCAATGTCATCTGACATTGACTGCACTGGGATTAGTTACAAAGCCCCACATATGGCCTAGTCTACGTACAGTTACTAGGAAACTATGTGGTGAAAATCAACTGAAGTTACTCAGGGGCAATCGTGGCTATGACTCATGGTGTCTGTGATTAGGTCAAGCTGAGTTTGTACAAACTCTATGAAGCAGAAACCCTGCTGATGTATAATTTTCTCTGCATAAAATGCTACCCTCGTTGTAAGTTTCTTCTTTTTCTCTCCCTGACTTTGTCTCTATTTGTCTTTCTGTCTGTCTCTGTGTGTCTCTGTCTCTGAGTCTCTCTCTCTCTCTCTCTCTCTCTCTCTCTCTCTCTCTCTCTCTCTCTCTCTCTCTCTCATATCTCCAGTTAAAAGGTGCAAACCACCACGACCAGCCCTCAATGTAAATTTCTTAATATGGCAATTTGCTCAAGAGATAGTGTTTTCTTTTTTAAGCACTTCTGCTCTATGGTATCCACGACCAGTGTAAAATCCAACCTCTTTTTTTTAAAGTAGGTAATTAGAATCTGGCATTCAGCATAAAGATTTCTACAGCTTCAGATATCTCAGTCTGATCTGTAGTAAAACCACAAGGACATCTTCTGTCCTTCACTTCATTTGGTGAGACTTTTGTTTATAACTTTGAACTCACTGTTTAGTCAAAGATGACCTAACAATTATGATCCTCCTATGTCCACCTCCCTTTGTGGGACTTTTGATATATAGAAGCATTTAGATAAAAATCATCTCTTGATCTTCTCCAGAAGGCTAATGCATAAGAATAGTTTAAGCCAACATTAACATTTTGTATAATAAATGCCCATGGGAAAGTTCATGCTCACATTCTTGAACTGGACTAGACACTTGTCCTGTTTTTAGACACTAGCAATCAAATATCTACATTTTTGGAGAAATCCCACTGTGAGGAATAATGGGATTATTGACTATTATCAGGCAGTCTGTAAAATAAAGACAGACTTAGTCCCTCTTAGCAGGATGGCTCCCTTGTAGAATTCCAGATCTTGAGATAGGATCACAAAGAGGCTGATATATTTAGTGATTTTCAAGGGACAGAGGGTTGTGGGGGCAAAGAGTAATTGGCACAACAGCAAGTCTCACAGTGGCAGCATCCCAAGTGGGGTTCTTCTCCAGCAACAGCTAGTTTTCAGAGGCCTTGCTTGCCTTGATTTGGTCTCTTTACTGAGTCTATACTTCAACTCTTTTATGAATCCTATGAAGTACTAACATCCTCCCAGTAATCCCCTCTCTGATGAAGTTAGCCAGTGCGGTTTTCAGCATTTTGCATTTAAGAACCCTAGCAGACTAGGGAGATAAAGGAAAGGCTAGGCTCAGTTGGTAAAGCGCTTGTCATGCAACACAGACCTCAGTTCGATCCCCAGAACCGACATTAAAAAGGTGGGCATTGCAGTACATGTTTGTGAGAGACCCTGTCTCATTAAACAAAATGGACGGCACCAGAGAAAGGTCATCTGAGGTTGACCTCTCACCTTTACACACACTCACACATCTAAGTGCATGCAACTGGCACACACATACACACAGAAGACCTTGGCAATACATTTTTGATCCATTTGAAGTTCTAATGTGCAAGTGGTTCTGGATAAGAGTTCATGGAAGTCAAATAGGCAGTCTCTAGTTCTTTTCATGCTGTTAGCAGGAAGGGCAGGTGTGAAAAAATTGTTTCTGAGGAGTGTGTCTATAATACATATGTACATATATAATTATATATAATATGTAATATATAATATATATAATAATAGCTTTATCAAGGTATGTAACATACTATAATATGCAGCCTTTTAAGTCATACAATAGCAGTACTGGGTATACTTAAATGAATGAGTGCTTGAGACTCTAGGATTCTCCAACACTGTCCCTCAAAAGTAAAAGCGAAGTAGACAAATTGGTACTACTACAGTCATAGCTGTAGCAACTTTCATTCTGATTGGTACTTTTTTCCTGCTTGTTTGCCTTGTATTCGTTTTTTAAAACAATAATAATTACTATTCTTTTTGCTTGTCTGCCTTTATTTTGAGACACGCTCTTGAATAACCATAGAACTGAAACTCCTTGATGTTCCTTCTGAGCGCCAAGACTACAGGTGTGCGATGCCTTGCCGGCTCTGCCTGTTTTAAGTACACTTTTAGGCGTTTTTTACAGACCCAGGGAAATAGCGCTTATCTATTTGAAATGTGTTGAAAGACCCACAACGTGAGGACTCCCCCACGTTCTGACTCAGGAGAGGCGACACCCCAAAATCACCCACAAGAAACGGTCTTGCTGCAACTGCAAGAGGATTTTTATTCGAGAGCGTTCTCGGGCCCATGGTCATACACCACGCAGGGGTAGAGGACCATGGCGCGCCGAGTAGCTGAGTAAGGGGGTATTTAAAGGAAGAAACCACAACTCAAGGAAGTGGGGAGGGCGTTGTTGGAAAAATACCAAAGATACCAGTTAAGAGTCATAAGGAAGTGTAAAGTCACAAGAGTCACAGAGAATACCTGGTAATTGTTTTGGTTAACTCTCAGTTTCTAAGAGCCCCTAACAATAGCACATTTGCATGGCAGTTTCCGATGTTGGTCAGGGTGACTTTCTTTGAATGAACACTCTTTGAACTCAGGAAGCAGGTAGGTGGAGGAAGGAATGTCGCTATCAAGGTATGATTAGCATACCTTGGAGCAAAGAGTCACAAAGGTTACATTCCCAAGCCTCGACCTAAAGGCCTAGAATTTTGTTACTTCTTCATTCCCCCCTTTTTTTTTTTTTTGTTAATAGTTTTAATCTTAGAACTAGACACTATCTTTTTTCTGACATATTTGATCCTTTAGGGCATAGTACTGTTGTCTCAAAACTAAAAGCCGCACTGCACTAATTCTTGTTCTAATAAAGGTGACTTGTCTATTTAACACACATGCACCTATAATTAAAAGCAGAAGCAAAATCAAAAGGGGTATTATAAAGGTAGAAAGTAGGGTGGTCAAGAGTACAAGATAAGGGCCTTTCCACCGGAGTCTCAAGGTTTTCTGTGCAGAGACGTCTAATGTAGCAGGTCTTCTTCTCTTGAGTAGGCCTTCTGGAGCTGCTTTTTTGCTCGCTGTCTCACTCACTGGAGCACCTTGAGCCTAGAGAACAAAGGCTGGGATAGCAGCATGTCAGCACTATGTACAGAGGCTATTTTTACCAGTGGAGGGGGCCCCCTGTAGAGTAATTCATAAGGGGGTCAGTCTAAACTGTCCAGGGGTGTTTCTAACCCTGAAGAGCAAAGGGTAGGAGAGCTATCCAATCATTAGCGCCAGTCTCTGTTGTCAATTTGGTAAGGGTCTCTTAATGGTTCTATTTATTTTCTCTACCTGTTCTGAGCTTTGGGCCTGTATGCACAATGTAACTTTTAACCGATCTCTAATATCTTGGCCAGTCCCTGATTTACCTGGGCAACAAAGGCAGATCTATTACCTTGGGAAGATTTCTTTTAGGATCTTCAGTCCTGGTAGGAAAAGCTTTTATCCATCTTGAAACGGTGTCTATAAACACTAACAAGTACTTGTTGCAATATCTAGCTGGCTTAATTTCTGTAAATTTTACCTCGTCATAGCACAGGCCTTGCAGCTTTTGACTATTTCTTCTGCCAAGTCAGAGAGTCCTGTAACATAGTAGTCTAAGGACCTAACCACACCTTTGAATTTTTTGGCCCCCAGGTGGGTCAAATACTGTCCAAACTTGATAGTGCTTAGGGGTGTATCTAAAGCTGGTCTCTCTGATGTCATAATAATCTTTAGTCTCCTTGACTGCCAGGATCATTGCTCCTTGAGTCACCTGTTTAGCAGTTAGATCTGCTATCTGATTTTTTTTAGCCACAGTATCTTAGGTCTTTTTTTGCAGATGTCAACAGCCCTCTTTGTCTGTATATTGCTCCGTACAGTGGCAAAAGCATACCTGCTGTCATTGTTGACTTTCCTTTTGCCATTTATGGACCTTGTCTCAAAGTCACAAGTTCAGCTTTCTGGGCCGACGTCCCTTCAGGGAGGCTGCTGGCCTAGATCACTTGCTTTCTGTCCACCACCATACTGCTGTCCCCGCCTTCTGCTTACCTTTAACCTTGAGGCTGCTGTCATCAGTGTACCAGCTCGAACCCTCAGGCCAAGGCTGATCTGATCCTTCAGATCATTTTAGCGCAGTGGTGAGTAGGTGCAGTCTCTCGTTTAGTCAACAAAAAGTTCTGATGTGTCACAGGAGCATTGGTAGTCATCCATCAGTCAGGGGGCTTTCAGATAATGCTTTCAAGAGCGTGGGATGCCATTACAGCCAGTTGCTGTCCCAGAGTGAGCTTATCAGCATCCTTGACAAGCAGATTATGGCAGTAATAGCTTACAGGCAAGAAAACCACCCGCTGGCAACAGGGTGTAACTTTTTGGTTAGGTAAGCCACTGGTCTTTTTCAAAGTCCCAAAGTCTGAGCAAGAACTCCTCTGGCGACCCCTGATCTCTCTTTCACATAAAGAGTGAAAGGCTTGGTTAGGTCAGGCAAAGGCTGGCTATCAAGAGGGCCTTTTTAATTTTTTAAAGGCTTTCTGGCAATCCGGGATCCACAAAACACCTCCCCTTTCTTGGTTAGGGGGTACAACAAGGCAGCTAAGGTCGCCAACCCAGGTGTCTAGAGTCTGTAGAAGCCAGCAGTACCCAAGAATTTTCTTACTTGTCTTGGTGTAGTTAGCCACTACTTCCCGTCTCGAAGGGTGTCTCTCAAATAAGTAACTTCAGTTTGACACAGCTGAGCCTTTTTAGCTGAGGCTCGGTCTTCAGTTGCCCAGGTTTCCTGTCTAGATCCTGTCTTTTTTTTTCTCTCCTATCACTGTGGCCAAGATTCTAGTCAAATTTTTTTCTTGTCTATGATCCCTCCTGTTTTTTCTTTCTTCTGCCTCCCGCCTCTCTCTCTCTTTCACACACACACTTTTTCTGCCTCTTTTACTAGATTGCCTAACTGTCTCCCTCTTTTTTCTGAAGCTTCTTTCTGATATCGGGGGCCAACTGCCTTATGAAGGCCAGCCAGGCCACTGAGGCTTTCTGGGCTTCCGAGGTAAGATTAAAGGGAGTGAACTGCCTGAAGGCTTCTATAAGTCTTTCAAGGAACATTGAGGGAGGTTCGATCGGCCCCTGCATTACCTCTTACCTTAGCCAAATTAGTGGGCCCATCTTGAGGCACCTTGGAGACCAGAGCCTGGCGTTAGATTTTCAAGCTCTCCTTACCTTCAGCCATGTCGCAGTCGCAACTGGGGCGAGTCAAAAGGAATCTCATGTCGATCTCATTTTGTAGCTGTGTAGACCTCCGTTGGCTTCCGGGCCATTTTTCTAGCTTCTAACAGAATTCTCTCTCGCTCTTCGGTTGTTAAGAGCATCTGCAACAGCTGTTGATAATCATCTCAAGTAGGCTGATGAGAAAACATAAGGAACTCTACCAACCCTGTGAGGCGTTGGGGATCCTGAGAAAGGGGGTGGTTAGTTTTTCAGTTATAAATACCAACAGAGGAAAATGACCAGTACTGAAGGGTTTAAAGTTTGGGCGGGTCCACCAGAGTCCGCCCGGACTCTGTGCTCTGCAGTTCCATGTACTCGCAGCGGTCCGCCTCTCGACACCCCGAGGGGTTTAGGGTTCCCTCGGCAGCTGGGGTTGAGGCTGTGGATAAGGGGAAGGTTGTGGACTAGGCCACTCAGGAGGCTTCATAGATTTTGGAGGAGCCGAATTGGCTGGTGGCTGCGATTTGGGAGAAACCTTTAATTTTTCTTGTAACATAAGAGTACAACCACAATTTTGAGAAGCAAAACCCAATTTTAACAGTGAAAACAATCTAGTTTTTTTTTTTTAATGAACTCTAAAAACATTACTTGCTATAAATTTTGGCTGCCTGTTCCTGCACACAAACACAAGAAGGTGTAGCTGCCAATACTTCAAAAAGACACTACCCTAAATCTTATCTTTTATAAATCGGATTTTTAGGATAAGAATTACATAGAATATTACTCAATTTAGGCGTATCTTTAGAGACCTGTTCCCATGGATTGTCTCATGCTGCATGTTGTAGTTCTAAATTACTCTAACCCAGAGTTACCAGTTTTAAGTCAACTTTTTGTTACCAATGTTACAAATTTTTAATCATAACTAATAACTTATGAGCCACTAATCTATAACCAAGACATATAAAAACATATTTATACTTTTGAAACTATTTAGAAACAAAAATGAAATGGCCGCATACATTTGCTCATTTAAACCAAACAAAATTCTTAATTTTTCTAGCTGTAATTTCAAGAGAGGAGCACCTTGTCACCTGATGAATCTAATTATCACAAGCACAGAGATTTTTGTAGAACTTGAGAAGCTGCTGGTCCTTATAAGAGCAGCGTTTATAATCAGCTCCTAGCAGGGCTTCTCTAGCCACACTAGATTCCTAACTACAGGTGCAGGGCCCCAAAGACCAATTAATACTGTTTATTTTATTTTATTTTTTACTAAATTATCCCCAGATAGTCGGAGAGTACTGCTTTTCTCAAAACCCATTCTCTCACATCTCAGGTGTAAACTATCTCTAGTCAGGGTATAAAGCACCTATGAGAATTACCTTTGCTTTTCTAGATTTTTACATAGCTCTAAACACATACACAAAAACACATAAAACAGAAACCAACAGATCCAGACACATTCGACCCTTTTTTGTCCTCTACAAGCAGGCAAGAGAATTAGACGATTTTGGAGGGGGAAGCTTCCGCTTCAACAGAACTCGGTCCCTCTGACCGATCCGGAGACGGCCAGGCGTCCCTGGCTCTCCTTACCTCCCAGGGCGTCCCCCAGGGCCACAGCCTGTGGTCCTCCTAGCACGTCTGCCGACCACAGTCCTCCGGTCCTTACGGCCCAAAAGGACAGCTGCAAATACCGACCGCGCGCGCATTTCAGACCCCATCACCCCATCGTCTACAAACACTAGCATCCATTTTTACCTAGACGACCAAAACCAGAGAAGCACACTTGTTCCTCACTCTGCCAGGTGTAAAACCAAGGCACGAGGTGGGACTCGAACCCACGATCTCGCAACCCGAAAACCAAGACACAAATTTCACTCTGCCAGGTGTAAAACCAAGGCACGAGGTGGGACTCGAACCCACGATCTCGCAACCCGAAAACCAAGACACAAATTTAATAAACTCAGATGGATCCGAACTCAGACTTCGCCATGCTTCAGAAACATAGGACAAGACACAAACAACCCAACACAACAAGCACATGTTCCAATGTTCGTTTCAGAAAACAGACACTCAAAACAGAGACACCGGCCGGCACACACACAAGAGGGGATCCCCATACCTCCAAGTCGGTTCTCGGGTGTGAGGGGTGGTCGCGTTTCCCGGCCCATGCACCAAATGAAAGACCCACAACGTGAGGACTCCCCCACGTTCTGACTCAGGAGAGGCGACACCCCAAAATCACCCACAAGAAACGGTCTTGCTGCAACTGCAAGAGGATTTTTATTCGAGAGCGTTCTCGGGCCCATGGTCATACACCACGCAGGGGTAGAGGACCATGGCGCGCCGAGTAGCTGAGTAAGGGGGTATTTAAAGGAAGAAACCACAACTCAAGGAAGTGGGGAGGGCGTTGTTGGAAAAATACCAAAGATACCAGTTAAGAGTCATAAGGAAGTGTAAAGTCACAAGAGTCACAGAGAATACCTGGTAATTGTTTTGGTTAACTCTCAGTTTCTAAGAGCCCCTAACAATAGCACATTTGCATGGCAGTTTCCGATGTTGGTCAGGGTGACTTTCTTTGAATGAACACTCTTTGAACTCAGGAAGCAGGTAGGTGGAGGAAGGAATGTCGCTATCAAGGTATGATTAGCATACCTTGGAGCAAAGAGTCACAAAGGTTACATTCCCAAGCCTCGACCTAAAGGCCTAGAATTTTGTTACTTCTTCAGTGTACCATCATCTCCATTCAAGTCTTTTATGTGGAGCACTCCCGAAGATTTCCTTTAGGGAATACCATCTGATCTCTTCAATGAGTCTATCTAGGACCTTGGGCATAAGGGTACTCCAAGCAAGGACTTCCTCAGACACCTAACTCTGGAAACAACTCACCTTTTCCCTTCTTGCAAACCCGCCTCTGTACTGGGGTCTTCCTGATTGGTTGTTACCTTGTGACGCCATCAGATTGCGACCCTGAAGCGGCTAGCCGTGCTGTCATGTGGCGGGGTGTCCCGGGCTGCCTACGGGATATTGTGCAGTGGCAGGTGGCGCTCTGTTCCCACAGCTTTGTCCGGACTTGGGGTAGCTGTGGGAAGGCGATGACTGAGGCACTGTCTGCGCAAGCCGAGGCAGCGGGCGGGCTGAAGGCTTTGGTTCAGCCAAATGGAGATGCTGGTAGCAACACGAGCGGAGAGCCGCTCCTGGAGCGCCTGGAGCCGGCGGCGGTAGGGAAGCAGGTCCCGGAGAGCGGGGACCAGGCCCAGGGTGGCGAAGGGCAGCTCCCGAGCAACGGAGAGCCGGCCCCAGCTCCAGTCGCCGACTCAGGCAAGAGGAAAAAGCGGAGGGGCGCCACTGGGGAACGGGTCGTGCCGCCTCCGAAGAAACGGCGCACCGGGGTGAGCTTTAGCGATGAGCACTTCGCAGAGACTACCTACTACTTCGAGGGCGGCCTGCGCAAGGTGCGGCCCTATTACTTTGACTTCCAAACCTACTGTAAAGGTCGCTGGGTGGGCCGCAGCTTGTTGCACGTCTTCAGCACCGAGTTCCGATCCCAGCCACTGTCTTACTACGAGGCCGCTGTCAGGGCAGGACGCCTGCATCTCAACGAGGAACCAGTCCAGGACCTCAGCATCGTGCTCAAGGTGGTGTCCGATGGAACTAGCTTTGAGAAAAGGAGGGAAGGTTTTGGGATTTTTTGTTTGTTTTCTCAGACACACCTTATAAGTATGGGAGTAAAATGATGGTAATCCAGAAACAATCTCATTTCCTCTTGGTGCTCTTTTAGTCCCCGCTTCCCACAGCCCCAAGTAGGTTAGATGGCCTTCCCACGCTCCAGAACTTAACCTGTTCATCCTCGCCAGCAAGGCTGTTTGTTTCCAACAAACAAATTGGAAATTCTCGTGTTCCTTTAATATCTGCCTCGTGGCAAGGGCACTGCCTAATTTCTACCCTACGTGATATATCTCTGTACAAATAATAATAGAGACCTCATTTATGTGTTCTTAACTGTATCAGGAACAAAGTTAAGCGTTTTGTGCACTCTAACATTAAACTCAAGTGGCAACTTTGGGGAGTTTGTATTGCTTCTTCTCCCTTTTGTGACCAAGCTGAACCTCAAAGTAAGGCAACAGCACGATTTCCAAAGTGTGTGCTCATATTAACACTGACACTAGTTTCCCATGTGTATGGAATTAGGAAGTCAGGTGTTTTGTTTTGATTGATTTATTTTATTTTAGTATACTGCAGCTGTCTTCAGACACACCAGAAGAGGGCATCAGATCCCATTATAGATAGTTGGGAGCCACCATGTGGTTGCTGGGAATTGAACTCAGGACCGCTGGAAGAGCAGTCAGTGCTCTTAACCACCAAGCCATCTCTCCAGCCTTTTTTTAAAATTCAGTGAGACTACTGTCATTAACACTGGCTCACAGAGATTGTAAGGAGAAAAGGAGAATTTCAGGATTTGGGACACACATAAATGAATGTAATGAAAAATTTTAAAATACAACTTTATTGTAAAGATTATACAAAGAAGCAAAAATACTCATACTCTCACCACCAAGAAATTCAATCAACCTTGTATATTTTTCAAAACTAGCTGTATGCCTGTGTATATTTTTACAAAATGAGATCTTACTACACCCACTTCTTTTTCTATTGAAGGCTTTACTGTGACCATTCCTCTGTGTCAGTAAGGAACTAGGAGCCGGGTGTCTGACTGACTATAGGTTGCTGGTCCCAGGCTGAATGTTGCGTATGTTTTTGACAGGACAATGATTTCTTGCGGAACACAGTGCACAGACATGAGCCACCAGTCACAGCAGAGCCTATCCGCCTGCTAGCTGAGAACAACGATGTGGTTGTTATAGACAAGCCGTCCTCCATTCCTGTGCACCCCTGTGGCCGCTTCCGACACAACACGGTCATCTTCATCCTAGGCAAGGAGCACCAACTGAAAGAGCTACACCCACTGCATCGGCTGGACCGCCTCACCTCAGGAGTGCTCATGTTTGCGAAGACAGCTGCAGTCTCGGAGAAGATCCATGAGCAGGTTCGGGATCGGCAGGTGAGCTAGGCTGTTGCCTGCTGTACACTGCTTCCTGGGTACACAGAGGAATCATAAAGTAGATTGAGGGGCATCTACAACCTTCCTCCTTTGAGGAGGCTCAGCACCTGAAGTTCCAAAGACAGCTATCCTGTATGTTTCAGAAGGGCTTTGGAGATGGCACATACTGCTTCCTGGTAGTTTGCTGTTCTGGAAACATTAAACATTGTTAAGATTTTGAAGAGAGCTCACTTAGTAGGAAGACTGGATAAAGTTGAAAGAGGTGCAAGTAAGATTCTTACTGGTGATGATTATGCTCTGCATCTGGATCATAATTCACTCATTGAGCACACGCCAGACTTCATCCCCAACACATTAGAACCCAATTTATGAAACGCTTATGGTAGCCCCGTGAGGTAAATGTTTTCTGAGTTCATATTTTCTTTTTAAAAGAATTTCTATTAAGTATTCATTTTAGTTTTTATGAGTGTTCTGTGTGTATGTGTGTGTGTTGGTGCACACGCGTGCATACGTGCCCCTGCAGAGGTTAGAATGAGAACAGCTCTCCTGGAACTGGAGTTAGGGATGGTTGTGAACCACCATGTAGATGCTAGGAACTGAACCCAGGTCCTCTGGGAGAGCAGCAGGTGATCCTAACTGCGGAGCCATTGCCCTGACTTCATACTTTCTGGATGAGGTATGGGATGTATAGAGTTTAAGTAACTTACCCAGAGTGGTGAAACTGACAACGCTGGTGTTAGAATTTGAATCATCCTCTCTCAGATACACTGGTGTACCTGAAGAGAGGATCTAGACTCTGTATTCACTTTGGACTGACCTTTTCCCCTTTCCTCCTGTGCAGCTGGAGAAGGAGTATGTATGCCGGGTTGCAGGGGAGTTCCCTGACAAGGAGGTAATTTGTAAGGAACCCATCTTAGTGGTGTCTTACAAGGTAGGAGTGTGCCGTGTGGATCCCCAGGGCAAGCCTTGTGAGACTGTGTTCCAGAGGCTGAGCTACAATGGCCGCTCCAGTGTGGTACAGTGTCGACCACTTACAGGTCGCACTCACCAGATCCGAGTCCACCTCCAATTCCTGGGCCACCCCATTCTCAATGACCCCATCTACAATTCAACTGCCTGGGGTCCTTCTCGAGGCCAGGGTGGCCACATTCCAAAGACAGACGAGGAACTGCTCCGAGACCTGGTTGCAGAACATCAGGCCAAAGAAAGCCTGAGTATGCTAGATCTCTGTGAGGGTGACCTGACCCCAGGGCTCATAGACTCGACAGCTCCCTCTTCAGAGTTGGCTAAAGACAGCCTGGAAGGGTCAGCAGCCCAGAAGATAGATGGGATAGCTGAGGCAGCCCCTCAGCATCTGGACACACCAGAGAAGGCAGCTAAAGCAGATGTGACTCAGGAAACAGACCCGCTCTGTGCCGAGTGCCGAGTGTTGCGACAGGATCCCTTGCCCCAGGATCTTGTAATGTTCCTGCATGCCCTCCGCTATAAAGGGCCAGACTTTGAGTACGTCTCACCCATCCCAGCCTGGGCACAGGATGACTGGCAAGAAGACTGAGGAGTGTGACCATTGGAAGAATGGCTTCTTGGATTAGAACAAGGATGGGCCTTGAGACAGGGACTGCTCCCATTGGTTGATACTCAGGTTTGGAGAAGAGCAAGGTTTCACAGTAAGGAACCTGCTTGTACCTGCTGCTACCTCCTTCCTTCTGGCTTGTTGGGGCTTTCAGATCTGTACATATATCATTTTTTTCTAACACCTTGTATGTCCATTTTTACTGGTTTCTTACAATCCCTTCCCTCTTCCCCCAGTGCTTAGGATAGAATCTAGGTCCATTAGAAAGCAAGTGCTCTACAACTGAACTCCAAGCCCCTTAGTATTTCTGAGTTTCTCTAGCTCAGGCCGATCTTGAACCCTGAATCCTCCTACATTGCCCCCAGAGCGGGAATACAGGTATGAAACACCATGCCTTGCTTTTTTTTTTTTTTAATTGAGATAAAATTCACATAGCATAGAATTAACCGCTTTAAGATAAACACTATTGGCATTTTCTATGTTCACAATCTAGAGCAACCTTACCTCAAGATTTCAAAACATATTTCTCACTCCTACAGGAAATCTGTACAGCACATGCCTCCCTCTCTCTCTCAACTCCTGGTAACAGTTTATTCTTTATTCCACAGGCATGGGCACATGCCTCCCTTTCTCTCTCAACTCCTGTAAACAGTTTATTCTTTATTCCACAGGCATGGGCACATGCCTCCCTTTCTCTCTCAACTCCTGTAAACAGTTTATTCTTTATTCCACAGGCATGGGCACATGCCTCCCTTTCTCAACTCCTGTAAACAGTTTATTCTTTATTCCACAGGCATGGGCACATGCCTCCCTTTCTCTCTCAACTCCTGTAAACAGTTTATTCTTTATTCCACAGGCATGGGCACATGCCTCCCTCTCTCTCTCAACTCCTGTAAACAGTTTATTCTTTATTCCACAGGCATGGACTCAGACAATCTGTGTCTTTTTCTTTTTTCTTTTGTTTTTTGTTGTTGTATGTTTGTTTTCTGAGACATGGTTTTGGTGTAGCCCTGGCTGTCCTGGATCTTGCTCTGTAGACCAGACTGGTCTTGAATTCACAGAGATCCACCTGCCTCTGCCTTCTGAGTTCTGGGATTCAAGGAGTGTGCCATGCCCCCCAAGCCACCCAACACTTATTCTTTTCTGTTTGTTCTATTGATCATATCTCTCCTAGTGCATGTGATGTAATTTCTCACAGTGGAATATACTCTTTTTGTTGTGTTGTTTATTATTTATTCTGGACATAAAATCTTAACAAAAGAATTAACAGCCCAATTATAAAATGTCCAAAACGATTCTGGTTAACACACACACACACACACACACACACACACACACACACACGGTCTGGTTAAGAGCACTCATTGCTCTTTGAGTGGCTCACAACCACCTGACACCCCAGCATTAGGGGACCCTTCCCCTCTTCTGGCCTCTGCCAGGGCTACATGGTGAGACTCATGTCTCAACAAAGACAGAAGCAGTGCAGTTAACAAAATTGACATGTCTTAGAATGGCAGATTCCCTGGAGTCAGGACTATTACCACCAGAACACTGATTCTGTTCTGATGCCCTGCCTTCCACAGGTAAGCACTGTGCATGATCACGGCTGTCTTTCCACTCCAAATTAGCTCTTCACTCATGTGAAACACGTTCTTATTTTCAAAACCACATTTTATCAGCCATTAGCCACATCAAAACAATTGGAAAATGTCTTTCTATTGCTAAAGCTGCCTCTGTGTGTGTATGTGGGGTGGGGGAGGGGAGTGTACTGAGACCCTGTGTCAAACAAATAAAATCTCACACACACACACACAAAGCCAATTTTTGTAAGTCTTGAATCTGGGGTAACTCCTCCCCTCCTCCATCTTTCCTGCTCTCTTTCTCTGTTTTTCTTGAGAGGGTCTTGTTATGTAGCCAGGATAGCCTCAGAATCACTGAGTATCCCAGCTGGCTTCACACCCAGTTTCTCCTTTCTTAAGCTTTCCAATTGCTTGAGTTATAGACAGCCATGTACAAGCTTGGCTTGAAGTTTTTGTTTTTGTTTTTAAATCCCAGATGGCAGAATTAAACACATGTACTGCCACTCAGGATTTTGAAGATTTCTTATGTATAATAAAACATAGACTACAAGCAAACAAACATACAACCATCCATTGCAATTCTTTCAGCGCTACGTCTTAAAAGAGTTGTTGATGTATAATCATCCAGGACTGGCGCATCACAGCTGACAATTCTTCTCTGATAGGTTCATAATCAACAGAGGGAATGAGTCTTCCTGAAGCTAAATCCAGAGGACTAAGACCCATTTCTTGGCACTTAAGCAGTAAATGCTGTTAGTCTTTTATTTATTATATGTAAGTACACTGTAGCTGTCTTCAGACACTCCAGAAGAGGGAGTCAGATCTCATTATGGATGGTTGTGAGCCACCATGTGGTTGCTGGGATTTGAACTTCAGACCTTCGGAAGAGCAGTCGGGTGCTCTTACCCACTGAGCCATCTCACCAGACCTTTTAGATTTATTTATTGATTATATGTAAGTACACAGTAGCTGTCTTCAGACACACCAGAAGAGGGAGTCAGATCTCATTACAGATGGTTGTGAGCCACCATGTGGTTGCTGGGATTTGAACTCGGGACCTTCAGAAGAGCAGTCGGGTGCTCTTACCCACTGAGCCATCTCACCAGCCCCCGCTGTTAGTCTTAATTAGGTATTTTTGTATCAATCCTTTCTCATGGTCTTCCAGGGACTCGGGGTTGGAATATCCTGTAATAGTTCAGGATAGTGTGAAGTAACCTTGCTGTTGATTTGAGTACTTTGAGCAGGCCTGTTGATGGGATTTAAAGGGTAAAACATGAAACCTCCTTCTCACCCAAAGCTGGAAGTAGCCACTGATCCAGTAGATGGCGCCTCTCACTCTTTTATCAGTCTCTTCTCTTTCTGTTACTAATTCAAGTAATTTCCTCCTCCCGTTCTTTAAAATAAAGTGGTATTGTTGATTATTTTCACTCCCTTAGAAAATGGGAGCCAAGTACTGGTAGTTATGAATCAGGAAATCATCAGGAGAGAAAACCCTGGTATTCTCATAACAAGCCTCACGGTAATTTCATGTGAGAGTAAGAACTAAACACCCTGACTTACAAAGGCATGGCAGCAAGAGGTTCAGGAGTGAGCCTCTTGAAACTGGATACCTGCATCACACCTGCCAGGCTCAGAACACCTGGGAGAAGACTGGGAAAGAACAGAAGAGCCAGAGGATAAGGAGGGGTGCCTTAAAAAGTCTGTGGGGAGTGGCTGGGTTGTTGCACCCGTGCAGCAGTAGTTACCTCTGTAAGCCAAGCACAATTCTGAGTCCACTGTCATTTAAATATGGGTGGGGGAGGGGCTACTGGCAGTTAATGGTTACTGGGAGATTGGATGTCATTTTCTTCAGTGGTCTAACAAATGAAAAGTTGCACAGCAGAAGCTGTGCAAACTGAGGCTGAATCAGAGATGGATATCCATTGGATAAAGTTTTAACCATTTTTTCTTTTCAACATGAAACATAGAATGACAGTCATTCAGACAAAACAAAAACAGACACAAACTGACACATGGTCAGATTGGTGCACCAAGGACAGACAATGCAGAGAAGGAAGGAACTTGATGTAACCAGAACTAAGGATGCCTACTGTAGGGGCCAGAGCAGAAGCAAGATGTCTCCCGATTTCCTTTTGTCCCTAGGAGAGCTCTGAAATCCATTTTCCTTCGCTCTTGATCTCTCTCATGTCATTTGTATATCTAGCGCCTCCCTTTTGTTGTTTTTGTTTTTTATTCTTTTTATTTTATTTATTTTAAGCCCTACTCCTTTCATCTGATAAAGTTCTTGACTACAGACAAATGCTTGTTTAGAATTTTCCAGTCCCATTTTCCACTGTCAACCCCTAGCTGATATCAGCATTGGGCTGACACTGACTCAGTCTAGCCTGTATCCTTTTTGCACCATTAAAATCAGCCTTCAAAAGATGAAATTTATAGCACTAACATTAATGCTGTATGTTGCTTACCGTATAGGATACCATCCTCTTCCGTTTTCTGTGGAGCTTCACCAAGACTGTCCCTCAGTTGGTCTTTCCATAATCAGGTCCCTCATTTGGGCGCCACCTGTAGCTGCCAGTGGCCATGGGTTACTGAGTTCCTGAAAGGAAAGCTGGGGATGGATGGGAAGGACGGCGAGAGAAATAACGAGCCAAGACAAAGTTCTCTGATCAAGGCTCAATGTTTAATTCTAAGATCTGAAATTTACAGGGGGGAAAAGTCATTCCTCACTTTGCCAGGATCTTGTCAGGAAGACAAGCTCAGCTGCTCAACAGGTAGTGCCTTCCTGCAGGAAGCTGCAGATGGTAGGATAATACACTTCACCTATGTGGAAGAGTCTACCTGAGGTGGGCTAGCCGATTGTTGCAAAACAAGGTCTGAACTAGCCCACTCAAGGCTGGGGGAAGGGTGCAAGGGGACTGGAGAGATGGCTCAGTGATTAAGAGCACTGACTGCTCTTCTGAAGGTCCTGAGTTCAAATCCCAGCGACCACATGATGGCTCATAACCATCAGTAATGAGAACTGACGCGCTCTTCTGATCTATCTGAAGACAGCTACAATTACTTATTTATAATAATAAATACATTTAAAAGAAAAGAATAACTAACAGGGCTGGAGAGATGGCTCAGTGGTTAAGAGCACTGACTGCACTTCCAGAGGTCCTGGGTTCAATTCCCAGCAACCACATGGTGGCTCACAACCATCTATAATGGGATGTGATGCCCACTTCTGGTGTGTCTGACAGCTACAGTGTATTCATATAAATAAAATAAATGAAAAAAAAGAACAACAACAATACAATACCTACTTGCTTTTTTTCATTGTGGTTGATGAGACTCTCCACTATATAGCCCGGGCTTGTATTCCTCCTATTTCAACATCCTTAAATGCTTAGGTTACAAGTCTGCAGCTGCTCCTCCTCCAGCTTCAACTATCTTTTATTTGTAGAAACTAGACCCAAAGCAAGCCATCAATCCTAGAAGCTGGTAATACTCAGGAGATGGGCTGGGCGTGGTGGCGCATGCCTTTAATCCCAGCACTTGGGAGGCAGATTTCTGAGTTCGAGCCAGCCTGGTCTACAAAGTGAGTTCCAGGACAGCCAGGGCTATACAGAGAAACCCTGTCTCGAAAAAAACAAAACAAAACCCTGTCTCGAAAAACAAAAACAAACAAAAAAACCTCAGGAGATGAGTGAGAGCAGACTGATGGATGCGGATGGGGATGTACAGCACGCAGGGGTAGGGATGCTTGTTGATGAAAATGACTTCTGTCCTAGTTTGTTTTCAGTTATGATAAAGCACTCTCACCAAAATCAACTTATGGAAGGAAAGGGTGTATTTCAGATCATAGGTTACAGTCCAAGCTCCAGAGAAGGAAGCGCAGGAACTTGAAGAAGAAACTATGGAGAAATGCTACTTGCAAACCAATCAACCAATCAAAAAAACATACATATTTATGTTCAACAAAAATATTTTTTTTAATTGTGGAACCATAATTCATTCATTCATTCATTTTTTTTGGTTTTTCAAGACAGGGTTTCTCTGTAGCCCTGGCTGTTCTGGAACTCACTCTGTAGACCAGGCTGGCCTCGAACTCAGAAATTCACCTGCCTCTGCCTCTCGAGTGCTGGGATTAAAGGCATGCGCCACCACGCCCGGCTTCATTTATTTATTTTGGTTATCAGATAGAAATATGAAATATTTTCTTGTTGCTTCTTAATTAGCTGGGCACTCTACTGCACTACTGTTGATGCCATCTATGATGTCATGAGGGTGGCGGCCATCCACATTACAGCCACAGACTGCAGTACCCAAGATCTCCTTGCTAGTTTTAGAAAGTTTCATCTGCCAGGCAATGGTGACAGTCTCATCAAATGTGATGTCACACTGTGTTTAATGTTCTTCTGCTTCTTCCTGTCTCTTGGTGGCGCCTTGAGGGCTTTGATGATCAGGTCTTGGGACTGAATTTGGGCGGCATGGTGGAGGCGGCTGGTGTCGGATGAACCCGGATTCGGAACCGAAGAAAGTTGCACCGTAGCCTCCTCCGAGCCGAAAGCCGAAAAGCCATGTATTTATTTTTGGATTTTTTTTTTGGGGGGGGGGGGTTTCGAGGCAGGGTTTCTCTGTGTAGCCTTGGCTGTCCTCACTCTGTAGACCAGGCTGGCCTCAAACTCAGAAATCCGCCTGCCTCTGCCACCCGAGTGCTGGGATTAAAGGCGTGCGCCACCACGCCTTGGACTTTATTTTTTTTTTTTTAAAGTCAGAGTCTTATATAGCTCTACTTCTTAGGAAACGGTGGGCTGAACACCACTGCACCAACTAATAATTAAGAAAACCCACCCCAAAAAAATCGACTTTAGGCAATCCCTCAGTTGAGGCTCCCTTTCAGGTGATTCTAGGCTGTACTGAGTTAATAGTTAATGCTAACTAGGACAACATCTAAGCTGAGATGGGAAGGAGAGGCAGTAACAGTTACAGGTTAAGGAGTGGGAGAGTAGAGGCCTGTTTCAGGGAGAGGGTAGAGCCAGGTCTGATGGTACAGGCCCTTAAGTCAAGCTACTCTGGAAGTTGAAGCAAGAGGATCAAAAGTTGAAGGCCATCCAGGTGGCCATTGATTCCACTCTGGAGGCAGTTGGATCTCTGTGAGTTCAAGGCCAGTCTGGTCTACAGAGCAAGTTCTAGGGCAGCCAGGGTTACACGAGAAACTTGTCTCAAAAAACAAAACCAACCAACCAACCAACCAACCCCAACCTACCAACCAAAAATTCACATATATACTTATACAAACTTATGCTCGACTTTCTTTTTAAGGCAGAGTCTCACATAGCCCAGGCTGACCTCAAACTGACTGGATAGTTGAGGATATCTTTGAACTGATCTCCAAGGGCTGAGATTACAGATGTGCCACCACACCCAGATCCTTTTTTTATCAAGGTCTAATGGCAGGTCTAATAATGACCATAGTGTTTGTTTGTTTGTTTTGTTTTGTTTTTTTCGAAACAGGGTTTCTCTGTATAGCCCTGGCTGTCCTGGAACTCACTTTGTAGACCAGGCTGGACTCGAACTCAGAAATCCCCCTGCCTCTGGCTCCCGAGTACTGGGATTAAAGGTGTGCGCCACCACGCCCGGCATGACCATAGTTTTGAAGTAGTGAATACTGTAATAGGCTGCTTTCTGTTACTACAATAGAATACATGAAACTGAATGATTTATATAGAATATAAATTTCGCTGGCCATGGGCATGGTGGCACACTCCTGTACTTTTAGGACTAAAGAGGCTGAAGCAGGATGTATGATTAGCCTGAGCTAAAGAGTGAGTCTCAGGCTGCTCATAAACAGAGGCATCTGTGGGAGGCACTTGCTCTCAGTTCTGGAGGCTGGAAAATCTGAGAGATGAATGCTCTGTCTGCTGCTCTAGATCAAATTTCTTTTTGCTTTGTTTTGATTCTCCAGTCGGGGCTTCCCTGTGATGCCTCTGGCTCTGTAGACCAGGCTAGCCTGGAGCTCAGCAATCTGCCTACCACTGCCTCTTGAGTGCCAAGATTAAAGGCTTGTGCCACTACCCAGTTTGGATCAAATTTCTGACACACAAAATTTGACAGACACTCTCAAACCATAGGAATTCTAAAGCAGTCCAAGTAATATAAAATACATGATTTCAACCAGAGGCAAAGTCACAGGCAATATCACTGAAGCTCATTGCCTTATTTAAAAGTGTTTTTGATGAGAGATTATGAAAATGATTGTCGCTGCCCCCTCCTCACCCACAAAAAATTGGCTACTAAACAGTCTGCAAGGACCCTGACGGAATGTATGTCCCACCAGGACAGAAAATGGACAGTAATACATGGCTGAAGAGAACTGACCAAAAGTGCCCAGATTGTGAAGGTATCAACATTCCCAAGGGATTTGGACCTAAAATGGAGGAACCAGGAGAGAGGCGACTGACTGCCTTCCAACCATCAGTGCCACAAATCTTGCTGAAGCATCTGCCACGGGTGCTAGGCTCTTGAACACTGAGCATGCCCAGTGAGAGGAATGTAAAATCACCACTCCAGGGGATCACTAAGAAGTCTTCATGATCTGGTACCATACAGGGTGAGGGTTAAACATCATGGAGTCAATAGATTGGGGTTACACTGTCCTGTCTGCAACTTAGAAGCTGTATAGCCTTGGACAAATTAAGCTTTCAGTGTAACACAACACTAATAGAATATGAAGATATCTATCATGATCACAGGGCTCTGCAGAGTGGAAGACACATAATCCATGCAAAATGTATGGTGCTTTTAGTTATGTACAAAAACATGAAGGGTTTTTAAGGGTGAGTTGAATGAATTTGCCTGATGATGTCACAAGAGGAAAATCTCTGTTCTTTTTTCTATTCCTAATCCTTTTGTCTGGTTAAATCCAGAAGATTCAGCTTCTTGTCTTTTGAAAAGGTAGTCATGTTCCTGTTCTTCAGTAGTTTCTGGATCATAGCAAGATTTCAAATGTCATGGGCTTTTTTGTTGTTTGTTTGTTTGTTTTGTTTTGGGGTGGGGGTAGGGGATCGAGACAGTGTTTCTGTGTAGCCCAGGCTGTCCTGGAACTCACTCTGTAGACCAGGCTGGCCTTGAACTCAGAAATCCGACTGCCTCTGCCTCCCAACTGCTGGGATTAAAGGCATGTGCCACCACTGCCAGGCAAAGGGTTCACTTGGGTTACCCTCCACCCCCACCCCCATGGGCGCCTTTTTAATGTATACATTGAAAACAAATCTCATAGCTTGCTTAAGGGCTGGAAGAGGTGGCATTTGTAATACAATATGGTACTTCACGATCAGAACAGGTATTAAACCCCCAAAATAGCGATTATGGTGGTATAGCTTTGGGAAGGCGAGACAGGATGGTTTTTAACTTGGAGGCCAGACTGCTACACAGTAAAACTGTGTCTCAAAATAACAACAACAACAACAAAAACACCAAGCCCTGAGTAAGAGCTCATTAAAGACTGAAAGCATTCATCTCAGAGCTAGGTCATTTCATGTTCCAGACCACCACTGAACATGTCCTGTTATTTTACTTTGTAAGAAATTAAATTCCTAGAAAAAAGTCTCTTTATCTGCTTTTTCTTCATCTGTGAGTCATAACATTCCAAAAGCAGCCTTTCAAATATCTCAATTCCTACAGCTGATTTCAAATACCAAATTCCTTCAAATTACAATATCACCAATGAAAACACCTCGATGCCGAGACTAATTGTGTGAGATAAAACCTGATCGGAATTAAAACCCGAAGCAATATTTAATCACTTCCATCCTGTGGATTATAAAATGACATTACACTAGTAAGCAAAAGACACTACCGACGAGGATGGGATTCGAACCCATGCGTGCAGAGCACAATGGATTAGCAGTCCATCGCCTTAACCACTCGGCCACCTCGTCCCAGAAGCTCTTTTTCTCCTGGTAGCTATAGGGAGTAGACACAGAGCGCTGTGACGCAATACCATGGAAGTCGCCATTTTGTACGGAAGCCAACAGTGCGATTGTCTACTCTGCAAACACTCGAAAGAAGATGGCCGTTCTCAGAATAACAGAGACGAAGAAAATTCTGTAGAAAAGGAGAAAAACCCGAGGGAACTTAAGTCAGCGCAGAGGAGGACAGAGAAGTTTAATTATGTCTTAGGGGCGGGCCCGGTCTGGAGCCGAAGGGGTGGGGTCTGCGCGGCGCGCAGCACTGAGCATGCGCATCACTCGGGCGGTTAGATTTGAATAAATTCAGGGACTGTGGCGGGACGTTGAGAGGTGACGTCCGACTCCGAGGAGCGCGAGGACCCCAGACAAGTCAAGCAGGTGGTCGGTGGCGGGTCCGAATGCTCCTTTCCGTTCTGGGCTCCTGAGAGGGCTCGGGTTCTGTCTGAGTGCTGAAGGGCGGGCGCGGGGTTGCTGAGGTCGCTCGGTCGGCCGGGCGATCTCGGAAAGGCCCTGCAGCCGACGGGACCGCGCGAGCGCCAACGGCCGGCTCTCCTCCTGGACCGCCGCGTTTCGCTTCTCCTTTCCCAAAGCCGCTCCATTCCCGACTCGGGCGGGGTCGTGTGGTCTGCGCGGTGCGCCGTGGGCCTCCGGGCTCGCCCCGCCCACCATCTTTGGTCAGGGCTCCGGGATCCGGTTCCACCGTCTCTCTCCATCTCCCCGTGGTATGTGTTTCTGACCGACGTTCCCTGCTTCCCTGGTCTGAAGGCGATGAGTGAAATTTAAATTGTAGGCTCCGTCCGAGCACAATAATAGAGTTTCGGGTTTCTGCAGGTCCAACATTATTAATAAAGACAACATCGGTGTGTTAGATTACATGAAATTCCTTTCCCATCCAAAAGGCTTTGGATTCCCTTTGGGAAGAAAAATATTGCCTACTGTAATTTTTAAAATGTACTAGACGTTGTGGTTTGATTTAAGCTCATATATTTGAATGCCGACTCAACAGAGAGTGGCACTGTTTGAAAGGATTAGGAGGAGGGGTGGCCTTGTTGGAGGAGACGTGGGAACGAGGGATGAGCTTTGAGATTTCCAAAGCTCTGCCTGCTGTTTGTGGACGTTCTCGGCTACTCCTTCAGCATTGTGTTTGCTTGCAGGTTCCCCATGATGACTACTATATAAGTCTCTGAAACTGTAAGCAAGACCCCCAATTAACTGCTTCCTGTTATAAGAGTTGTGGTCATGGTGTCCCTTCACAGCAATAAAACTGTGACTAAGACAGAAGTTAACAGAGATAAAGCATGTGGCTAAAACCCAAAGCAGCAGTTTATTCTAGACACCAAGGTTGACCGTTAGTTTTCATTTCAGTTAAAGTGGTTCCGTTGAGTCCCTTGTATGTCTCATAGTTTCATTGTCTTGTGCTAAAGTAGACTTCATGGAGATGGCATTTCATTGGTCAGATTGTTGGAGAGATGATTTATAAATATGGAAGGAAATATATCGTAAGGTATTTGGTCATTAAAGGTTAGGTTCAAGCAGTGTACTTCTTGACTATAAGAATGGCTGGAAACCTTTACAAGTTGATAGATGTCAATGGAGTAAAATGTTTGGAATGGTGATATAAATGATGTGTTTGATGCTGAGAATATGAGAAGATACCGATTCTAGATACTGGATGGAACTAGCGTTTCCAATAGAATTTTCTGTGATAATATTCTATATCTGCACTGTCCAACATGGTATCCATTAGCAATCATTTTTGGCGCACTTAAAATATGGTTATCAAAGAAATGTAGTATGATTACCAAAAACTTGAGTTTTAATTTGTTTCATCTTAATTTCATTGTATATTATCATTCAGTTTGACAGCATAGGTCTAGAGTCTGATTCAGTGGAGTCTGAATCAGTGAAAATGTTTGCTGTATATTTTGGTTGTATAAATTCAGGAATGGACAAAGAGCCAGATAGTATTTAGGCTCTGCTTATTGCAGGTCAGTATGATGGTCTCTGCTACATGATGTTTTGGTGGTGGTGTTTATTTTCTTCAGTTAAAAGAAAGTTCTCAAAGGCTGTTTTGGCCCACTGTTGGTCTGCAGACCCCTGGATTATTTAGACTGGTGGTTCTCAAACTTTTTGGTTCAAACAGTCCAAAAGAAATACTTCATAGCCTCCTGTTTATATAGCTTGCTTCAATAAATTTAATGAGTATGTCCTAACAACTTGGTAGCCATTTGATAAGTGTAAATTGAAGGAAAAGATAATAAACTTTTTTTTCTTAAGTAATCAAGTTGCTAATTAAGCCCACTAGCTTTTATTCATACCAGTTGCCAAAGCTCTTACTTCACAATGGCACATTATTATTGATGGCAATGTAGATAGATACCATTTTGAATTAGTTCATGCAGTGCCTGATAAATTTCAAGAATGGCTGTTTAAAAAACTAGTAGTATCCAAAAACCTGTAAGTATATAAGTAAAAGCCTGTAACTATGTGCTGTAAGAACGCCCTAAATGCCAAATGCAGTTTTCTAGACAATCAATAATTAGTATGAATGTGATAAGTAAGGTTTATTACAGTGGTCTAGGGGATTGACCTGTTTTGTTAAAGGTGTAACACATGGGTTATATAATAAAATACACACTTAGTGAAATTAGAGACTTCCAGAAAGTTTTGAATCTCATTGGTTAAGTGGTAACTAGGCCACAAGTTGGAGAGGAATGGCTCTCAAAGACTTTCAAACAACAATGTTTTAGGTTACCTTGGATTAATATTTCCTAGTATTTACCTGTTTTGAGTACAGAACTTGAAACTCTTTCTGTAAAAGATAAGCTGAGCTTGAAATTATTTCTGGAGAGCAGTGGTTCTTCAACCTCATTAATGCTGTAGCCTGCTAATACAATTCCTCTGGTTGTCATGACCCTCAAACTCAAAACTATTTTGTTGCAGCTGGGTGTGGTTGGCACACACCTTTAATCCCAGGATTTGGTAGGCAGAGGCAAGTTCTAGGCCAGCCTGGGCTATAGAACTAGTTCTAAGACAGTCAAGCCTACACAGGGAAACCCTGTGCTGAAAAACAAAAACAAACACAAATTTGTTGCTACTTTATAACTAATTTTGCTACTGTTATGAGTTGTAATATAAATATGTGATATGCAGGGTATCTGATATGGGACTTTTGTGAAAGGGGTTTTTGGTCCCCAAAGAGGTCACAATCCACAGGTTGAGAAACACTTCTATAGAAGAGACAAATGTACTAGTTAATAGTTGTAAGTGTTACATGTTTACTTGTGAAGGGGACTCATTCAGGAAATAGCCATTGAGCTCCTACCATTTAAAAGTACTGCTAGACCCTAACAGGAAACTCAAGACACACCACTTTAGTTTGGTAACTTTCTGCTGTGGCAAAGGTAGGTGAGTGAAGTGATAGAAACACCCGTTACTATAGAACAAGTTATATAACAAGATTCTAAAGTACAGTTCTAATGCTACCAAGAAGACTGTCTTGCTTGCCAAGAGAGAATAGCACTTTATTAGTACACTAATTTGGGAAGAACTCTGTATAGGACTAGAACAGCGAGTGTGGCTACTAAAATCAGGAAGTAGTCAAGAGTAATGAAGTCTGAGAGGCAGCCAGAGACCGTCTCTTCTAAGCCTTATAGGTCCCAGTGAAGAAGGTCAATACAGTAGCAAGCAATTGCTTTAAATACATACATTTATGAGCTGAAGAGATGGTTCACTAATTAAGAGCACTGGCTCATCTTGAGAGGAAGGACCTGGATTCAGTTTCTTTTTTTGTTTTTTTGTTTTTTGTTTTTAGGTTTTTATTGATTCTTTGAGTTTCACATCATGTACCCCCATCATGTTCTGCTCCTCTCCCCGTCCCCTCATATCAGCCTTTTGCCCTTGCATCCTCCCTCCAAAATAAAACACACACACACACACACAAACAACAACAGTCAAAAACCAAAACAAAGCATAGAAAACATCTCATTGTAGAAACTGTAGTAGTATGTTATAGTGTGACCCACAGTATATCCCCCTGTCCACACATTTCACTTGAAATGTTCATTGCAATCAGTCATTGGTCTGGTACAAGATCTCTGGCTTCTGTGACACCATCAGTATTGAATCCTCATTGGGACTTCTCCCAGTGATTCTGTTGGTGTCCTGTATCATGGAGATCCTGCAGCTTTGGATTCTGGGGTGGGCCATCTCAGAGCCCTGGATCTGGGTCTAAGTGGTAACAGCTGATCAGCTCATTAGTTCTCCCTTATCTACATCACCAGTGCAAGCTTTCTACCACTGCTCTGGCTAGGCCGGCCAATGCCACCATCAGCAGGAGGCAGGGTCAGCTCACCTGTGCCCCTTCCACCAGAGCCAGCTCCACTGTGCTGCCCAGTCAAGGCATAGGGCCCACTCTCCCAAGTGCTGCAGCCTATGAGGGGCTGGGACAGCTCTCCTGCTCTCACACCCTTGGGGCTGGCTCATCTGTGCCCCTTCTATCAGGGCCAACTTCACTGTGCTGCCCAGGTGCCCTGTTCTCCTGAGTGCTATAGCCAATGAGGGACAGGGCTAGCGCTCCTGCTCTTATGCCCTCAGGGCCAACTCTACCAATTACAGCAAGTGGCAAGGAGGAGGACATCACCCGACACTAACACACACCACCTCACAGCATAGGCGTGGGCCCAGCTCTCCTGTGATCTCGTCCTTAGGATTGGCTCATCCTTGTCCCCTCAACTAAGATCAGCTTTACTCTGTGGCCCAGAAGAAGTGCAGGGATTGCTCTCCCTATTGCAGCAGTCTGCAAGGGACAGGACCTGCATATCCACTCTTATGACCCTAGGGCCAGCTATTCTGACTGCCAAAGGTGGGGAGGGGTGAGAGCATCACTCTTGTACCCATACCACTGCACCCACACCACCTCATAGTAGATGAGTGAGTGGTGGGGCCAACACTCCCTGGATCTCATCCTCAAGGCTGGTGGTTCACCTGTGCTTCACCACCGGGGTCAGCTCTGTGTGCTATCCAGGTGAGGTTCAGGGCCCATTCTCCTGATGCTGCAGCTGGTGAGGGGAGGGGCAGAGCTATATCTCTGGGAAACTTTTATGACTGCTGGAGGTGGTGGCAAAGGGTGGGGGCATCAGCTCTGCACCTGTGCCACCCATGGCAGATGAATGGCAGGGTCAGCTCTCTTACACTCATGCTCTTGGGGCCTGCTCACCCATACCTCCACCATCAGGACCAGCTTTATTCTGCTGCCCCAGCAAGGCTCAGGGCCCACTCCACTGAGTGCTGCCAGCTGTGAGAGATGGAGCCGGCTCTCTAGAGTACTGCAGCCACCTCACAGCATAGGCGTGGGCCCAATTCTCCCACAATCTCGTCCTTAGGATTGGCTCATCTTTGTCCCCTCAACTAGGACCAGCTTTACTCTGGGGTGGGCCATCTCAGTGAGGGGCGGGGCCAGTTTGGCACAGCCCCTGGACATCCAAGTGGTCCCCAGTGCTGCTCCGACCAAGGACTTCCTCATGTTCTGTAGTGGAAATATGAGCCACAGACATGGTACATGACCCCTGCCACTGAGTAGGCACAAAGTCAGAAATGGCACCAGTGGCAGGGCTGGTCACTCAAAACAGGCTACTCTCTCCTCAAATGTCTAGTTCCATCTTTCTTCCTGATGTTCAAGCTGTTCCACTTCTCTTTCTCTCCCATCTGACCACCAAATACTTGTACATTGTGGTGGCTCCAGCTGCAGGCTGGCCACATGGCTGGCGGGTCCCTGGGTGACATCTTCCATCTATACTGCATGGCCTGTCTGCAAGCAGATGTCTATGTCCTCCCTGTGCCTTGGAGGGCACTGGAGGGCAGGTCTATGGATGTCATCATGATCCACAGGTCTCTGTCTTCCTTCTTCCTCCCTGCACTGTCTGGATTTGATTTTATTTGATTTTTTTTTTTTTTTTTTTTTTTTTTGGTTTTTCGAGACAGGGTTTCTCTGTGTAGTCCTGGCTGTCCTGGCACTCACTTTGTAGACCAGGCTGGCCTCGAACTCAGAAATCCGCCTGCCTGTGCCTCCCGAGTGCTGGGATTAAAGGCGTGCGCCACCACGCCCGGCCTATTTTATTTGATTTTTATGAGTCCTAGGCATAAAACAACTTTTGACTATCAAGCCAGAATGAACAAAGGGTTGCCACCTACTCTGCCGCTGCTTAGTATAAAAACAATACCACCAACAAGGCATCTCTCTGCCCCTTGTCAGGGGGTTTGATTCAATTTCCAGTGCTTATGTGGCATCTCACAACTGTCCCTAACTCCAGTTCTAGGGGACTCAGTTTCCTTTTCTGGCCTCCACAGATAACTAGGTTAAAATGTGGTGCACAGACATACAAGCAAACAAAACACTCACGTACATTTTGTTTAAAGCAGTCAAGCCAGTTGTGGTGATCCTTGCTTTAAACCTCAACATTCAGGAGGCAAAGGCAGAAAGATCATCTGTGAGTTCCGGGCCAGTATGGTCTGTATGTATATATTGAATTCCAGGCCAGGTAGGGCTACATAGTGAGACTATATTAAGAACCAAAAACAGGGGCTGCAGAGATGACTCAGTGGTTAAGAGCACTGGGTGCTCTTTCAAAGGTCCTGGGTTCACTTCCCAGCACCTTCAGGGCAGCTCATAATTGTCTGTAATTATAGTTCAAGGAGATCTGATACCCTCACACCAATGCACATAAAACTAAATAAATTAAAAAAAAAAACAAATAACAACAAAACTCCAAACCCAAATACTTATTTCAGACTTAAATTCAGACTTATGAAAGTCTGTTCCCTAAATTTGGCTTTTATTTTATGTGAAAAATATTATCTTTTAGGTATCTTATTTTTTCCTTATTGTTAAAAGTAAGAACATTGATACAGAGAAACCCTGTCTTGAACCCCCTCCCCGCAAAAAACAAAAGTAAGAACTTTGACTGTTAGTAGTGTATATGGTATTAATTTAATGTTATGATAGAAATAGCTAGTAGTAGTTGTCAAACTTTATAGCTATGATTTTTAAACCTGAGATATCTTTTCTTATCTGAAAATAAGGTTCTAGTTAATGCATGCAGTGAGAAAAATCTTATATGTATTTATTTTGTGTGAATTATACTGCAGATATGGAGGTCAGAGGCTAATTTAATGGGAGTCTATTCAGGTTCTCTCCTACCATGTGGATTCCAGCGATTGACCTTGGGTAGTTAAGCCTAGTGACAAGTGCCTTTACCTGCTGAGCTATCTTAATTGAGTAGATTTCTATTTCCAATCCCACTCAACACGTATTGAGAAAATTCCAATTTGAATACTTGACTATAGTATATAAAACATGAATATTGTTGGATCTAGTTGTACTTTCCTGTAATCAAGGTCGCTTAGGAGACTGAGATAGGAGAAATAAAAGTTCAAGGACAGCCTTGTACACAATGAGTTCAAGGCTACCCGGGCAGCTTAGAGAATATGAATTGTGCTGTTGCACACTTGGGTTTTCAAGAAAGACTGAAAACCTAATTATTTTATGAAATGAAAAAAAATCTTGAGATTTTTGCAATTTGGGCAATTAACTAAAAAATTAAGCATCATTGCTGGGGATGGAGACAGGGTGAGGGGGCGGGGGGTTGAGGGGTGAGCGGGTGTCAGCCCTGGCAGGTCCTCTTTCTTGTGCTTGGTTCTTCTTGAGGCAGCAGCAGAGCGGGAAGAGCATCCTTCTGTGGGGGTAAGATTTGTTCTTACAGGGTATTTAGGATTGCTGTATCATAATAAAACATTTTCCTATCCTAAGTCCAAGTCACTTAGCCACAGTAGCTGACCTCCTTTGAACTCCTCTGAGGCTTGAAACTGGTAGCAGCTCATCCTAAAGCCGCAGAGTAAATAAAGCAGCCTGTGCTCTATCTCTGCGGGAACCGAGCAGCTCTCACTTCCAGCTTGTTGGTCGAAGTCCCAGGAAGAGAAAGCGACACTTTGAAAAGTGGTTTTAGGGTTTATTTCTAAATTGTAAAAAGTTTCCTAAGAAAGCTCTTTAAGAAAAATGGGAATGGGGCTTGTAAAAAAGGGGGGGCGGTAAGTGGGACAAGGAGCACTAAAAGAGGGGATAAGGAGAATAATGTCAAGAAAAGTGGGACAAGGAGAATTGCTCTCCTCTTTGTCCTCAGCACTTATACATCTTTCAGAATACATGATCACGTAATAAAAAGTTCATCACAAAATCCATAAATTCAAATCATAAATAAGTTTACAACAGAGAATGTTTACATGCATAGCCATTAGGCATGACTATCTGGCTAAACATTCATCACCTGTCACAACTCCACAAGTTCATGGAGAGTTAAAACCATAATTAAGTTATTAGTGAAGTTTCGAATAGATAAATCCAGTCAGTATTTTTTTATCTTCTGTCGTAGCACCTATAATAAATTGTTAGTTCTCTTTTTATGACCTTTGGTCAGTGGTTTGACAACCTCTTGGAATGTGCTCTGGGTAGTAGAATACCTACTTACTATCTCTGAAGCCAGATTGACAGCGTTCTCATTGCAGTTTTGACTACCGAAAGGACCTAATACCAGTCCCACTATAAAAGAGCTTAATAAAT
This sequence comes from Mus caroli, assembly GCF_978045245.1. Lineage (NCBI taxonomy): Eukaryota > Metazoa > Chordata > Mammalia > Rodentia > Muridae > Mus > Mus caroli. The sequence continues at coordinate 61,270,707 of NW_028227257.1, read as the reverse complement.
ACTGATATAACTTTAGGAATTCTTATAGGATTGTCATTAAGAATTAAGTCGTCTATTTGTCTATATAGCATCACTATAAGACTGTACATCTTTGTTCTGCAAAGATTTGCTCAAAGGAGTGGGCTAAGACCTAGTGTTATATTATTATTTATTTATTTATTTATTTATTTATTTATTATATGTAAGCACACTGTAGCTGTCTTCAGCTACTCCAGAAGAGAGCATCAGATTTTGTTATGGGATGGTTGTGAGCCACCATGTGGTTGCTGGAATTTGAACTCAGGACCTTTGTAAGACCAGTCGGTGCTCTTAACAGCTGAGCCATCTCACCAGCCCCCATAATCTAGGCAGCTTGCTGGCCTGTATGGGAACAAACCCGTGAATTTGGCGTTATCAACACCATGCTCTAACCAATTGAGCTAACTGGCTAGGTTAATATCTATAGATATAGATATACTGGGAAAAGCATATTAATAGCAGGAGTCTTTCCTAAAATGAATTTCTCCTTGTCCTTGCCTACTGGAGCAAATCCATCATAGATTTTTTTTGGGGGTTGGGGGAGGTTCAAGACAGGGTTTCTCTGTGTAGCCCTGGCTGTCCTGGAACTCACTCTGTAGACCAGGCTGGCCTCGAACTCAGAAATCCACCTGCTTCTGCCTCCTGAGTGCTGGGATTAAAGGCGTGTGCCACCACGCCCGGCAGATTATTATTATTATTTTTAATCCAAGATGGACCATCTCAGAAACATCACTTGCTAGTTATTAGCTTGTTGGCTTCTGACACGCCGTGTATATGTTAAAAATTAGGGCCAGGTATGGTGGCACATGCCTTTAATCCTAGTACTTGTAGCAGTTCTCCTTGCCTCTTACCTCCTGAGTTCTGGGATTATAGTTATGTGCTATCATATCCAGCATAATTCAACTTTCCTAAGATATATCCACTATTTTAGGTATCCGATTGACTTCCATTTAGAGGTTGAATTATTATGTAATCCAAGTATTATATTATTGAATTATCATGCCAACTGGCCAGATTTTTATTGGAAAGTCCATGCCATCGTGCTCAGAGTTAGTCTACAAATTTTATCTTGATTTGGGGGGGCTAGAGATGTAGGACAATAGGGATGGCTTCCCTCTTGCTACAGCCCAGGCTGACTTGGAACTTGCTATGTAACTGAGACTAGCTTTGAACTCTTGCTCCTCCTGCCTCCACCTCCCAAGTACTAGGATTATAAGGATGACCATAATACCTGGCTTAGATTTTTACTCTGAGTATAAAAATTCCAGTATTAAGTATAACATGGTACTGTCCTAAATTTCTCATGTTTTAGAGCTCACAATGTAGTCTTTGCTTCTTATTTTTAGTCTTCTTTACAAAATAACTCTAAAGTCACATCCATGCTCCTAATCTACCATAGATTATATTTTTCATCTTTTTTACTTGTTAATACTATGTGCTTTTTTTTTTTTTTACAGAAAAAAAAGTTTTCAAAAATGGATGGGGTATATTCAGAAGCTAATGAAGAGAAGTAAGTTGATTCAGTGCTGCTGAAATGTTATTTTCTATTACAGAAAGGTCACTTCAAATTAGTTAAGAACTATCAGTAATGTCTGAAATTGTTTTCTATTTTGTTCCAAGTAAAAGAAGTCGGTATTACAAAGTGATAGCTTTCCTGCCATGTCTGTATAAGTTCATTAGAGTAAGAACTTAAGACTTGAAGGACTTTCATAGAGACCACCTCCCATCTCATTAAGGTCTTATGAGATGAATCGATTTCTCCAAAATTGGTACCATAAACTAGTGATCAGTTTGCAGCCTAAAAAACAGTGTTGTTTGAGACAGTCTTACTATGAGGCCCTTGGCTGGCTTGAAACTCATAAGTAAACCAGGCTAGCCTCAAACTCAGAGAATCACCTGCCTCCACCTTCAGAGTACTAGGATTAAAGGCATGTGCCACCACATCTGTTCCTAATTTTTAATATATATGACTCTTAATTTTTCAGATAATTACCAAAATTGAAAAAAATCTCAAGATTTCATACAATAATTAGGTTTTCAGTTTTTCTTGAAAAATCATGTTGGCAACAAATCTCATATTCTCCCTTGGAACAGGTAACTAGTAGAATGTAATGGCAGTGATCTTTAGACTAGGCAAGAACTAACACTAAACTATACTCTCAACTTCTACACCCACCTCTTTGGTACTAGAAATTGAATTTCAGATTTCATACCTGCTAGGTGAGCGTTCTGCCACTGAACCTCGACCCTCAGTCTTCTTCTATGTTTTGGTGTGAGACAGGGTCTCACTAAATTGCTAAGACTGGTCTTGAACTTACTTGGTATCTGAGGCAGGCCCAAATTTGTGACCCTTCTGCGTTAGCCTCTAAAGAGCTGTGATTACAGGCTGTACCACCAGGCTTGACCACAATGTGCCTTTAAAACATTGTATTCTTAAATGCAGAGTTTGATGTCTTATAACACATAAGGGATGAATTGATGACAGCTTTTAGAAATTCAGTTGTTTATCTACATATACAATAATTTTTCCTCTTTTCTTTTAGTGACAATACACAGAGGCCTGTTAGAAGACAGCATTCCTCAGTAAGAAATATTTTTATTTACATTAATAGATGTTACTTTTTACTGAATACAATTACAGGAATTTTGATTGTGGCTTTACCTTGGCATCCCAGCTACTTTTTGTTTGTTTGTTTGTTTGTTTGTTTGTTTGTTTGTTTTTTGAGACAGGGTTTCTCTGTGTAGCCCTGGCTGTCCTGGAACTCACTTTGTAGACCAGGCTGGCCTGGAACTCAGAAATTCATCTCCCTCTGCCTCCCAAGTGCTGGTACTAAAGGCGTGCGCCACCACCGCCCGGCTCCCAGCTACCTTCTTATTGCTTTCTGTGTAAAGACTCAAATAGTCTGGTTATACATTTCAAAAGTGTACTAAAATTCATATTTTTGCACTTTTTTTGTAATTTAATAAACTTTTGGTTAGCATATTTCTACAGCATTGTGATATTTTAAGTGTTTATATAATAAATTACATTTCAATATGTAAGTGCTTAAAATGTATACATTTCTTTCTTTTAAAAATATATATATTTAACCTGGCATTCAAACTATTGCAAGACAAAAGTTCACCCAAGTTGATTCACATAGTAAATTTATGTTAGATTATGAAACTGAAAAACACAATGGTATAGGATGCCTGTGTGTAGAAGTTACCCATAAGGGATTCTGACATAACTCTGCTGGGATTTTCTTTCCTTTTTTCCTATTTCAACTGCTTTGGGGTAGGTTTTGCTAACAGGCATAATTTATGTAATTATTTCTGATTGCTATGATATATCTAGTGCTTCTTATTTCTACGTTTAATTTCTGTGTAAAGAGTTTGATGTATTTTCTCAAGGTAGGGAAATAGGACTTAATACTGAATTGTGTTAGTGTGATTATCCTATTATAGGGCATGCCCTCATTATTGAACTGCACATTATGAAAAAACAAACTGCAGACTGTTAGATGGTCTCAGTACCCTTGAGTTGGTGTGGAGTGTTATCCAGAATGCTTAGATCGTTTTGTGCAAAAGAATTTGGGTGAGTGGGTCAGGAGAAGGCATAAATGTCAGACATTTAAGTCAGAAACGTAACAGTGAATAATATGACTTTGAAGAATCTCAGGGATTTTAATTGAAATGTTAGCTCTCTACTCATATAACTTAAATTGACTAGTAGCTACATTAAATTTTCTTGACTAATTCTAATTGTTGCCTTTAGATTTTGAAACCCCCAAGGAGTCCTCTTCAGGACCTCAAATGTGGAAATCAAACAAATCAGGTAAGTCTCTAGTGCAAATGCTCTGCCATTTCAGTGACTTTATTTTGGAGGGCTTGGTTTGCTAAGAGTAGGTTTCGCTCACATAGACTAGAGAGAATTTGAACCTGTGGCACTTCTCCACCTGAGCTTCCCAAGAGCTTGGATTATAGATTTCTGTCATCATGCCTGGCTTCAGAGATCATCACAAAGTTTATTAGTTATGTGAAGAGATAATACTATAAATGTTTCCCATTTAAATGGATACAGGAGGGGGCTGGTGAGATGGCTCAGCGGTTAAGAGCACCGACTGCTCTTCCAAAGGTCCTGAGTTAAAATCCCAGCAACCACATGGTGGTTCACAACCATCCGTAATGGGACCTGATGCCCTCTTCTGGAGTGTCTGAAGACAGCTACAGTGTACACACATATAATAAATAAATAAATAAATAAATCTTTAAAAAAAATGTATACAGGTAAGTATCGCATTGCTTCCATTTTCTTTTTCAATAACTCAATGATGGAATGCTTACCTACTGTGCATGAGGTTGTGGGGCACAGTGTTTAAAAAGTCCAAATTATTGAATAAGTTGGCATTTATAATTTTAAAATTCCGTAGGATTAGAATAGGGAATAGTATTTTGACTCTCTAACCTAGAACAGGATCTAGTACATGCTTTTAGCTATCTGGCCTCCGTGTATAACTTTTTACATGGATGTTAGGGATTGGCAATTGAGTTCTCTCAGTTATGTGGCAAGCACTTTATCTACTCTGTCCTGCCTACTGTGACTGATTAGACCTTTGACCATAGAGACTGCTTAATACAGATAGCATAATATTCTTGGTTCTTTTTAAGTTGTATTTTTAACTTATGTGTATATGTGAATGCTTGCACATGGGTATGTATTCTATATCCCTGAAGCCCACAGAAGCCAGAAGAGATAACCAGATCCTTTGGAGATGTAAATACAGATAATTATGAGCTTCCCAATTGGGGTGCTGGAAACCAGACCTGAGTTCTCTGCAAGAGCTGTACATATTTTTAACTACTGAGCCATCTCTCCAGCCCCTTCAAAGAGACACATAGTCATAGCAGCATTAATCACAGTAGTCAAGAGGTAGGAAAAAAATCAAGTGCCCATCTATTTAAATAAACAAAATTTGCTATTTATAAATAATGAAATTCAGTATTAAAAATCTGACACAATAGCATGCAAGTGTCTTAAAGAAATAAATGAAAAGAAAAAGTCTCAAAAAGACAAATTCTACTCATACAACTGATAATACCAAATACCAAAATAGAATGCTGGTTGACAAGGATTTGGAGGAAGGATCTAAATGTGTATTTTACTTATTTGTTTGTTTTAATTTTGTGTATGTGTCATATGCACCCTTGTGTGAAAGTGTCCATGGAGGTCACAAAGGCATCGGATACCCTTCTGGACCTGGAGTTGGAGGTGGTTGTGAATCTCCTAACATGGGAAATGAGCTATGATACTCTGTAAGAGTTGTATGTGCTCTTAACTACTAAGCCATCTCTCCAATGGCTCAATATGTATAGTTATCGTTTGTAAGATGAAGATCTTGAGAGTGGTTACACAACAAGATGTTTTCAACACTATTGAACTGTGTACTTTTAAAGTGGTAATAAAGATGAGGGTGCTGAGATGACACAGTGGTTAAGAACACTTTTTGCCCTTGCAGAGGACACAGATTTAGTTGCAGCTGAGTAGCTCACAACTACCTGTAACTGTAGTTCCAAATGATCTGATGCCCTTTTCTGACTTCCATGGCACCTGCATGTATATGGTATACATAAACTCACACAAGCACACATAAACACATTTTTTTAAATGGTAAAGATGGTAAATTTAACTTTATGTAGTTTTTACCACTAACAAAGAAGTGTAAGTACTTGTCAAGGCAGAGTGGTTAAGTTGATAAATTATGTTATAGCTGGGTGTGATGGCACAGGCCTGTAATTTCAGCACTAGGAAAATGAAATTTCAAATTCATCCTTGGGCTTTATAGCAAATTTGAATATAGCCTGGACTATAGACTACAATAATTACAACAATCACAAAAGATAGTAACTTACTTGGATTTTACTATAATGAAAGGTTTTTTAGATGAACATGGTGCTGCATGCTTTTAATCCCAGCACTAGGGAGCAGAGGCAGGCTGATCTCTATGAGTTCTATCTAACATGGTCTACATAGAGTTCCAGGCTAGTCATAGCTACATAGTAAGACTCTATGTTACAAACAAACAAAAAGCTGTTTATTTGTAATTTTAGAATACATTGTAATAAGATCAGTACAGCTGGCCACATAGCTCCTGTTCTGTGCCCAGTCTTTCTTGTTATATATTGTTTGTGTTAGTATGCTTATTTCTACTTGATTTTAGCCAAAAGGTCAAAAACCAATAATATGCTTATTTTAATTCTTACTGAAAAATCATGCTCTAGGAGTGGTGACACATACCTAAAGTCCCAGCAATCAGAAAACTGAAGTACGAGGATTATGAATTTGAGGTCAACATGGGTTATGTATTGAGGTCTTGTCTGAAAACAAACAAAGCAATGACAAAAGAAAATACATATTTACATGAACCACCGGTTCAATCCTGAGTACTACAGCCATCCAAAAAGTATTTGGAAAATCATATTCATGTTCATTAAGTGCTTTTATATCGGGCTGTTTGGAAATCTATTATTAACTCAAAATAAGAATTGATCCCGAGACGATGCCGGGGCCTAGCAAACACAGGAGTGGATGTTCACAGTCAGCTATTGGATGTATCACAGGGCTCCCAATGGAGAAGCTAGAGAAAGTACCCAAAGAGCTAAAGGGATCTGCAACCCTATTGTTGGAACAACATGATGTACTAACCAGAACCCCGGAGCTCTTGTCTCTAGCTGCATATGTATCGAAAGATGACCTAGTCGGCCATCAATGGAAAGAGAGGCCCATTGGACTTGCAAACTTTATATGCCCCAATATAGGGGAATGCCAGGGCCAAAAGAATGGGAATGGGTGGGTAGGGAAGTGGGGGGCGCTATGGGGGACTTTTGGGATAGCATTGGAAATGTAATTGAGGAAAATATGTAATAAAAATATTAAAAATTAAAAAAAAAAAAGAATTGATCCCTGCTTCTAATAGTCTGGAGATCTAGTTCACCATGATTTATATTAAGAATTGTATCCTTTACTGTTTTCTCTTAGGAACCTAATCCTCCAAGAAAAAGGAAAAGCTCTCGTCGAGTCAGCTTTGCAGATACTATAAAGTAAGTTGAAAAGAAAGTACATTGTTATAGGTTTTTCCCCCTATCAAATACATGGGTGGGAACTTAATTGGATAGTCTGTTTGCTTAAATAAATATTAGAGTGCATGCATGTGTGTGTGTGTTCCTGTGTAAGTATCTTCTTCACTCTCTCTTCACCTTACTTTTTGAGACTGGGTCTCTCTGGTCTGGAGAGACCGCTCAGCAGTTAAGAGCACTTCCAGAGGTCCTGAGTTCAATTCCTAGCAACCACATGGTGGCTCACAATCGTCTGTAATGGGATCTGATGCCCTCTTCTGGTGTGTCTGAAGACAGCGACTCACATACATACAATAAATAAATGTGTTTTTTTTTTTGTTTGTTTTTTTTTTTTGGTTTTTTTGAGACAGGGTTTCTCTGTATAGCCCTGGCTGTCCTGGGACTCACTTTGTAGACCAGGCTGGCTTCGAACTCAGAAACCCACCTGCCTCTGCCTCCCAAGTGGTGGGAGTAAAGGCGTGCATCACCACACCCAGCATAAATAAATCTTAAAGAGAGAGACAGAGACAGAGACACAGACATGGTCTTTCTATCAACATGGAACTTATTGACACAGCTAGACTGGCTTCTTTATGGGACTCAGGGAGCCTCCAGTCTCTTATTTCCCAGCACTGGAAGATTTATTACGTGCATGCTGGGAGTCTAAACTCAGATCTTCATGTTTACATAGCAAGCACTTTACTGACGGAGTTATCCTCTCACAGCCAGAGTATTGCTTTATTTTGAAAAATACTTTTTACTTAAAATGTATTCGTGTGTGCATGTATCCTGCCCTGGCATGTGTCTAGAGGTCAGGGGGTAACTTTTGGGCAGTTACTTCTCTCCTACTTTGGGGGATTGAACTCAGGCTGTTGTCTTTCACATCAAGTATTTTAAGAGACATCTTGCTGGCATTTTTTTTGTATTTTTTCAAGACAGGGTTTCTCTGTATAGCTCTGGCTGTCCTAGAACTCACTCTTTAGACCAGGCTGGCCTCGAACTCAGAAATCCGCCTGCCTCTGCCTCCCAAGTGCTGGGATTAAAGGCATGCGCCACCATCGCCCAGCTATATATTTTTAAAATTCCTTTCAAAATATATATTTATGGGACTGAAGACATGGCTCAGCAGTTAAGAGCACTGGCTGCTCTTGAGAGGACCTGAGTTTGATTCCTAGCTCTCACATGGCAGCTCAGAACCATCTGTGACTCTTGCTCCAGGAGACTGTGCTCTCTCTTCTTGCCTCTGTGGGCATGGCATACATGTGGTGCACAAACACCAACATACATAAAATTAAAAATGGAAATGTATTTCTTATTAGTGGGAGTGCTGTGTATGAGTGTGTGTGATTTGTGTGTGAGTGTGGGTGCAAAATTGTTTTTCAAATGTTATTATTCAGTATTATCTATATAAGAGAAGCAGAATGAGTCCTGAAAGGCAGTAACAAAACAATGATAACTACTAATATTTCTACTATTTACCATTGTAGTAGAGGTTCCAGCCAACAAAAGTAAAGGAAGAGATTTTAAAAATTAGAAATACAGAGGCACTTTATGCTGTCAATAATAAAACAATAGGAAATTCTTTAAAAATAAAGGCTTTTCAGTATTCTTTATTTTTTTCTGTTCTAGAGTATTCCAGACAGAGTCTCATATGAAAACAGAGAGAAATTCAGAAATCTCAGGTAAATATGTAATTTCAGTCCCTGCTAATCTGTTTTCTTTACAACTTTTCTGTGGTTATGTACTCATAACCCCCCCTCTCTTGTGTGTGTGTGTGTGTGTGTGTGTGAAGAAAGCATACATCTTAAGACGTGTAGAGTCAAGAGACAGTTGAGATTCTGTTTTCTTTCTACCATGTGGTCTTCGAGATTGAGTTTGGGTTCTACTTGGCAGTAAATGCCTTTGCCCCCTAAGTTATTTTGCTAGCTCTATCATACTATTTAATATTTAAGTACTTTATCTTAAGAAGTCGTTCTATTGTAAGGCGATTGCCATACCTACATGAGGCCCTGAGTTTGGATCTCCAGTACCTATTTAAAAGCCCAGTGTAGGCTAGTTGTGGTGAAGTGGTGGAGGGTGGCAGGTGTGGTAGTACATACCTTGTATTGGTTACTTTTCTGTTGCTGTGATAAAGCACCATGACCAAGGCAGTTTATAAAAGAAATAGGTTACAAGAGTCTATCATGAAGCCGGGCATGGTGACGCACGCCTTTAATCCCAGCACTTGGGAGGCAGAGGCAGGTGGATATCTGAGTTCGAGGCCATCCTGGTCTACAGAGTGAGTTCCAGGACAGCCAGGGCTACACAGAGAAACCCTGTCTCAAAAAACCAAAACCAAAAAGAAAACCAAAAAACACATACACAAACATGTGGTATACAGTTGTAATCCTGACACCCTGGAGGTGAATGCAAGAGAATCAGAACTTTAAGGTCATCCTTGGTTACATAGCAAGTTTAAGTCCAACCTGCGATACATGAGATGAAATATAAAAAATAATGCCAGCTGTGGTGGCACATACCTTTAATTCTAGCACTTGAAAGGCAGAGGTAGTTGGATCTCTGAGTTTGAGGTCGGTCTGATCTAGATAGTGAGTTCCAGATACATAGACTTTGTCTCAAAAAGCAAGCAGATAAATTAAATTGCTAGCACAGATAAGATTTATTTTTTTTCCAAAGCAGATATAATAATCACTGTTTTCTATCATTATAAAAGGCTCTCAGGGACTACAGTATAACTCAGTAATAGAATGGTTGCTTGCCATGTCTTGGGTTTGATCTTCAGCATTGGAGAAGGAGGAAAATATGAGCTCAGAATCTTTTTATTTATTTATTTATTTATTTATTTATTTATTTATTTATTTTGGTTTTCTAAGACAGGGTTTCTCTTTGTATCCCTAGCTCTACTGGAACTCAATCTATAGGTCAGGCTGGCCTTGAACTCAGAGATCTACCTACCTTTGCCACCTGAGTGCTGGATTAAAGCGTATGCCACCACTGCCAGTCTTTTTTTTTTTTTTTCCGAGACAGGGTTTCTCTGTGTAGCCCTGGCTGTCCCGGAACTGGGAGTGCTGGGAGTAAAGGCATGTGCCACCACGCCCGGCTCACCACTGCCAATCTTAAAGATATTTAATTCATAAGTCCTTATGAAGACCTTAATAACTATTGTCTTAGTTATTATGTTTTTATTGTTCTGTTAAGCACCATGACCAAAAACAACTTGGCAAGGAAAGGGTTTATTTTTGTTTGTAGTTATAGTTCATTTTGATGGGAAGTCAGGACAGGAACTCAAGACAGGAACAACATGGAGGCAGGAACTGAAGCAGAGACCAAGGATGAACACTGCTTACTGGTTTGCTCAACATGGCTTGCCCATCTTGCTTTCTTATACAAGGCATGTCCATCTGGTAAGGAGTGCCACAAACCACAACAAGCTGGGCCTTTTCACAGCAATCATTAGTCTAGGAAAGGCACTACAGACTTGCATATTCTCAACTGAGGTTCTCCTTTCCAGATGACTCTAGCTGTGTCAAGTTCACAGCCAAACAACCAGGACACTGGTAAATACTTCTAACTGATGACAGTCCTAAGAAAGAAAAAAAAGACTTATGGTATGATGTTTTTCTTACTGTAATCTTTTTCTTACTGTTCTATAGGTATGAACACTTTGCTTTGTGCTCCAATTCAGACTCAGATGCAACAAAAGGAGGTATGAAATCATGCAAATATCTTCATAATTTAATCTCACATAGTTAACAAAATTTTATTGTAGTGGTATAATTTTGAGATAACTTACCAAAGTGAATTATCATAACCTATTAAAACTTCCTATATTTTCAGTTAATTGAGGTAAATTAAGTCATTGCCAATTTAAATAATAGAAAGACCTTTCAAACTTCAATGATCACATGAAATATCTCAGAATTTTATTAAAATATAGAGGGTTTTTTGGGGGGGATTGAAGATATAGCTCAGTGGTATTTTGTCTAGCATATGCAAATGTCTATATTCAATACCCAGTATCACACACATGGAAAATATGTATTGTGTGTAGGTAGGTAGACAGACAAATATGTGTCCAGTTGAAAATGGTAAACTCTTCAGAGATTATATATATTTTTTAAATATTTATTTTGTTACAGGATGTATGAGTGCTCCACTTTATGTATGCATGCATTGTGTGCAAGAGGATACTAGATCCCCTTGAACTGGAGTTAGAGACAGTTGCTAGCTGCTGTGTAGGTGCTAGGAACTGAACCTTGGTCCTCTGAAAGAGTAGAGAATGCTCTTAACTGCTGAGGCATTTTTCTATGCCTCAAGAATCTACATTTCTAACCATCTCTTGAATGACACTGACATGCAGGTGCACAGACTGTACTTTGAATAACAAGAAATTAGAGACTGTATGTTTGAAAACAAGACTCCCCAAACTATAGAATATAATATGAACTAGCCATCATGTACCTGTGCCTTTCTAAGATTTTACTTAGGGTTGGAATTCAATACAGATGCCTTTCTAAGGCTTTTTATTTAGGGTTGAAGTGACTATTCAATACAGAATTTTCATTATAGTTTCATTTCATACATTCAGTGCTTTTTATTTTTTTAGTGCAGGAGGCATGTAATTAACTTTGAATTTAAATTTTTCCTAAACTAAAAGGAATTTATTTATAGATTTTAGCTTTAAAAAAAATGTTTGATGCCTGGAGAGATGGCTCAGTGGTTAAGAGCACTGACTGTTCCTCCAGAGGTCCTGGGTTCAAATCCCAGCAACAACATGGTGGCTCACAGCCATCTGTAATGGGATCTGATCCCCTCTTCTGGAGTGTCTGAAGACAGCTAAAATGTACTCACATATATAAGAATAAATAAAACTTTTTAAAAAAAAAATGTTTGAGACAAGTTTTCACCCCAGTCTGGCTTGAAACTTACTATGTAACTAAGGATGAATTTGAACTTTTTTTGTTGTTTGAGACAAGGTCTCACTCTGTTGTGCAGCCTTGGCTATATTGGAGAACACTGTATAAACTTGGTTAGTCTCAAAATCACAGAGATCTCCTACCTCAGCCTCCCAGAGTGCTGAGATGAAAGGCATGCACCACTCTGCCCAGCTCCCTTGAACTGCTTGCTGATCCTCTTGCCTCCATTATAGATGTGAATTAACTTATCTGGTCTATGCTGTGCTGAGGATTGATCATAGGGCTTTATAATAACATGGTAAGTAAGCATTCTAACAAATGAATTATATCCCTAGACCTAGGGAAAAAATGTAATAAGAAAGTACATATAATAAACTATATCAAGGAAAGCAATATAGCTTGGAACCATTACTAACTGTGCTTACATAATACATGTTAGGGGCTGGAGAGATGGCACAGTAGTTAAGAACACTGTCAGCTTTTCCAGAGTTCAATCTCCTGCAACCACATGGTGGCTCACAATCATCTATAATGGGATCTGATGCTTTCTTCTGGCATGCAGGTGTCCATGCAGATTGAGCCCTCATATTAATAAAATAAATAAATCTTTAAAAAATATATAATACATGTTATAAAATCCTTTTTTCAAAATGTATTTGGAGCTAGAGAATTGGCTTAGTTGGTAAGTGTTTTGGATGCTTTTCCAGAGGACCTGGGTTAATTCCTAACTCCTACATGGCAACTTGTAATCATGTGTGACTATAGTTCTAGGCAATCTGACACCTTCTTCTGGCCTCCACAGGCACCAGGCAAGCAAGTGGTTCATAGGCACACATTCAGGTAGAACACCCTTATACATAAAATAATAAAATAAAATAATAAATTATAAAAAATTATATTTGATCTAATATTTCTATTTTTTCATTATAGTTTTCAATTACAGACTGCAACTATGAAAGGAAACATGCAAATGATCAGACAGTCATCTTTTCAGATGAAAACCAGATGGATCTGACAGCAAGTCACACTATAATGATTACCAAAGGTCTTTCAGATTGTACCAAAAATGAAAATTCTACAAAAATAGATACCACATCCTTTCTGGAGAATTTAAAGCTTCATGCTGCAAATTCAAGAATTAAAAAGGATTTAGCATGTTCCACAATTTCCTTAAGTCAAAACATTTTCTCAGAAAAGATCAATTCTGACAACTTCATAAAAAGATTGAAAACAGGAAAACATATTTCATCTTCTACAGAGCTTGATAAGGAAAATGCTGAGATACCTGTTTATTCCAAAGACTCAAACAGTGCCTCTTCAACGTATCAAATGCATGAATCTCTTAGTGTAGATGAAAATAATAGTAATAGGACTAGAATCTTTAGAGAACAAGATGATGGTATGAATTTGACCCAATGTCATACAGCCTGTATTAAGACTTGGATTCCTCCATCCATGGAGGCCAACTTAGGAGAATTCAAAGGTGATAAAACAATTTATGGCAATGAGTGTATGGAGTTGACAACTAACTATACGATACAGGTTTTGTCATCAGAAAATAATTTATCTGAAAGAGAAACTCAAACTCAAAATGGTATGAATGTTACAACAGTTGATGGAGCTCCAGCTCCAGCTCCAGAGAAGGAAACAGCCCTTAAGGATAAACTAAATGCTGCTTTTCAAGGCTCTTTCCCAAATCCTGAAAATAAAATTCATATTACCAAATATCATCCTATAGAGTCAGAAACTCATACAGTCACACAGATTTCTAATCAAAGTGCCAGCACATTGGCTGTAACTTCAAAATCAATATGTTCTAGTCCAGCTATTGAAGGGTATAAGACAATTTTTCTTTCTAGTAGCAATGATGCAATGGAACTGACTAAGTGTCTATCAGCTATGGAAGAGGAAAAAAAATTGCTGAAGGCTGATGATAAGTATTCTAAAATATGTACCAATCCAGATGCTGGCCCACTCAGAGAGAAAACTATTTATTTAGAAGAGGATAGCATGGACATTACCAAAAGTCACACAGTTGCAATAGATAATAAAATATTTAAACATGATCAAGAAAACATTAAAAAAGAAATAACAGCTATACCAATATTTGAAAAGGAAATGGTGCTCCGAAATCTTATGCCTATGTCAAAAGATGAGAAAAGGGATGTAAATTATATTTCAGTTCCTCAAGTATCTAAGGAAAGCTTACAATGGAGTCAGACAAACACTTTATCTGTTTCATTGGCTGACAAAAAGATGGAATTCTTGGCAGATGAAGATATGGATCTGACTAAAAGTCACACAACTAAGTTAAGTCAAGTTATTCCTACAACTGTTGACTTAGCATCAAAGAATGTCACCAAATCATACTCTCACAGCAAAAGCCCTTTAAATGAGTGGGAAAGCCTGGATAAACAAGTAGTGCTAGGCCAGCATTCTAAACTCCCTTTACCACAAAGGAAAGGTATAGATGATCCTGACTGTTCGCATCATAAGATAATGTATCCAGAGGAGTTACAAACTATGGATCTAACCAAGAGCCACACTATCGTAATTGGTTTTGGTCCTTCTGAAGTACAAGAACATAGTAAAATTAATTTAGAACACAAAAACAGCCAACTTACAGCAGAAAGCATACAAACAGCTGTGAACATTCCTGCAGCAAACTCTAGAATAGTAACAACTAATGATATGGACATGTTAAAGGACAGAAATATACATAAGCCAGAATTGCTGAAGGAAAAGCAAAACGTCAAAATCTATGGAAGAAAAAGTATTGGTGGACTGAAAATTGATAAAACTATATTATTTTCAGAGGGTAATGAGGGTGATATGGATATCACCAAGAGTTGCACAGTCAAAATAAACCATAGATCTTTATTAGATAAACATGATTCTCATTTAGTATCTTTGGCAGGAACTTCTAAAACCATTTTGCATGCACGTGGACAGGTTGAAATGGAAATCAATAGAAGTCACACAACTCCTTTAGAATGTAAAATTATCTCACCCAGTGATATAACTCCTGGTGATCTGAACAAGACTGTGATGTCTATAGATGATCATGAGGAACTAGAAATGACAAAGTCCCATACTGTTTTCATTGACTACCAAGCAGAGGCAAAAGGTGTACTTCCAGACAGACTTGACTTTCAATTATCCAAAAAGGAAAGCCTACAGAAGCCGAAAGTGACATCTACTCCTGCTGAAGAGATTTACATTTCAAAAAACAGCGAAAGCAACCATCTACCAGCGAAAGGCAGCCAGCTAACAATATTAGAGGAAGGGTCTAATAGCGGGCCTGGAGAGGGAACTAATGATGCACAAAAGCCTGGATTTCTGAATGAACTTCTGTCAGGCAAAACTCAGAGAAGAAAAAGCCTTAGTCTAAAAAACAAGAGCATTAAATTTCCAGAGAATGATAAAAGTCAGAGAGAGATCACTCAGAGTTCTGTAGTAGAAATAAGTAATGAAACTAGGCTGGAAGACAGAAAGGGCTTCAGTTTTGTGCCATTGGCAGGAACTTCCAAACTAGTTTTTTCTGCATATGGGCCTGAGGACATGGAGATTTCTACAGGTCAAACCACTGCTTCAGAATATAAAACTGTCCCACCAGATGAAATAACTACTACACCTATGGATAAAACTGTAATGTTTGTAGATAATCTCGGTGATCTGGATGTCACCAGATCCCATACGGTTTTCATCGATTGTCAAGCCAAAGAAAAGGTATTTCATGAATATACTAACTTGGGAATACAAAAAACAAAAAATTTGAGTGGTTCTGAAGGTGATACCCGCATTCAGGAAATCACAAAAAACCCAGCAGCTCAACACAAACACCATATGACAACTGTTATTCCTTCTAGTACAGTAGTTAGTGATCAAAGTTCAATGAAAATCAAGTTTCACAAAGCTGATAGAGATGAGGAGGTCAAAGGAAAGGAAGTGGAGGCCAATATGCTGAAACAAACTAAACCTGAAAGCTGTCTGTTAAATATAACAGATGGAAAAAATGTGGATTTTACAAGCAGTTATACAGCTGACGTTTGTAGATCCAGTGACAAGTATTCCTCTTTACCAAATATTTCTTCTTCTGATAATTCGGGTGGTAATACTATGTCCTTGTGTGATAAAAATAAGGAGAAAGCTTATAATTGCCAAGTGCCAAACGAATTTACTTCTGCGGCTATTTTACCAAGTACATATCACATGGATTCTGAAAAACTGTCTGTCTTTCCACCTTGTCCTTCAAAAGAAGTCACTCAAACTGAAAGTGCCATAGCGCTGCTTAAAGATGAAGATCTGGTAGAAGAGCCTCTGGGGGAGATGGCTACATTTAACTCAAAGCATGTATCTCTTAACCTTGCAAAGGATCAAACAGAGGCCTTTGTTGATGTTAGTGTTGCTTCTCAGCCTCATCTCTCAGCCCAACAAAGTCCATCAACTCAAAAAGGGCAGGATGTTGCCCATAGAGATGAAGGTATATTAGCTAAAGCTGGGAAGAAGATTTTACCTTTTCTTCTAGGAAATGTCGCTGCATCCACATGTGAAAATGAGTCCAAAATACCCACTAATGTGGAACACTTTGCTGTAACCTATGAAAAAGAACTGAATATAAGTATTCAAACAGATAAATGTAATACAAATGTACATAGTCCTAGTAACTCGGCCCTGACAACACAAGTCATTCGGACACATGCAAATGCTGAAGGAGCAGTGGACTTTTTAGTTGCACCTAATGTTTCATGTTTTAGTAGCACCAAACCAAGTCTCAGTAATTTGAATAGAAAAACCGAGGAGGTTTTAGACTTTCAGACTGCTAACTTATTACCTCCTGCCGAAGAGTTACTTGAAGAAGGAAGTCAGGCACATAGTATGAGTTTAGTACAAGCTACAGAAATATATAGACTAGGTTCCAGGAATGATAGAGATGAAGAAAGTAAAACTTTCTGTAATGAGGCTGAAACTACATCTGTACCACTAAAAACAGCTGTTAAAGACAAAACGAGAAGATGTTCATTGGGAATATTTTTACCCAAATTACCAAACAAGAGGAGTTGTAGTATCACTGGTGTCGATGACCTGGAACAGAGTCTAGCAGATGCAACTGACTTAACTCAGCCAGAAACTCAGCCAGTCCGTAGTAAAGATCCAGGCACTGGATCTGTTGCAGCCAAACTGAATTTGAGTCCATCTCAGTTTATAAATGAGGAAAACCTCCCTGTATATCCTGGTGAGATACTTTCATCAGATTCTGTTAGCCTGGACATTGAGGAAAGTGTTCTGATTGACACATCTCATAGAGAGATTTTACCGTCTGAAAACAAAACAGAAAACTGCAGGGCCCAAAAAAGAACCTGGGTTGAAGAAAATGATGTTACAAATGAGAAAAAAATCAGAACACATGACAGTGCACAAGATCAAGAGGTAAGCTGTCTCGAACCCAAAAATGTTCTTGAATTTTAAGTATCTGAGCAATAAAAACTATAACTGTGTAGAATTATTAGAGGTCAGTTGGTAAAGGATTTAACATGACACGATGGCCTATAACCTGTAATCCCAGCACTCTGAAAGCTAAGGAAAGAGGACTGCTATGACTTTGAGGCTAGCCAAGGCTACGTAACAAAATCTTTCTCAAAACAATAACTTGTTGGGGCAAATACCCACAAAAATGGAATTAAAATTATATAAATACCAAATATTATAATTGTGTCTTGACTTTTTGAGATGGCATCTAACTTTATTGCCCAGAATAGCCTCAAGCTTGTGAACCTCTTGCCTCTAACTCCCAAGTGCCGAAATTACAGATGTACTCTGTAATGCCAGATCAAACTTATGTATAATTCTAAGTGTCCAGTCACTTCCGCTGCTGATCTGTTAGTATTACTTTGTGTATAAGAACCTCGTGGGAGGGATGCATGGAGTTTGAATATTTTGTGTGAGTGCGGGGGAGAGAGGTCAGAGGACAACTGTGGAGTTGGTTCTCTCCTACTTTGGTGTAGATTCTAAAGATCAAGCTGAAGTCATCAGCGTCAAGTAAAGTGCTTTACTTACTGGGTCATCACACTGACACACTTGTTTCTTTTTTTATAGTATGGATGGATGGATGGATGGATATATTTATTATAGATGAGTACACTGTCACTCTCTTCAGACATACCAGAAGGGGACACTGGATCCTATTACACCTGGTTGTGACCCACCATGTGGTTTCTGGGAATTGAACTCAGGACCTTTGGATGAACAGCACTCAGATGAAAGCTGAGCCATCTTTCCAGCCCACACATTTGTTTCTTAAGATAATGTCTATATAATCGACACTGACTTCATCCTCTTAAGTGCGGGATTATAGGCATGTGCTATCATGTCTGCTTTGAAAAGAGTTCTTCCATGTTTTAAATATTTGGGGTTTAAAATTTGTCTACTATTCGTGTCAAAGAACCCATTTCTCTAGTGACTGGAAGAATGCCTAGGTTAAGTTTAATACTTGAAAATGAACCAAGATAGATTTATTTATTTATTTATTTATCTGTTTGTTTGTTTTGGTGGTTTTGAGACAGGGTTTCTCAGTGTGGCCCTGGGTGTCCTAGAACTCGCTCTGTAGACCAGGCTGCCCTTGAAAGCATAGCAACCCACCTGCTAATGCCTCCCAAGTGCTGGGACTAAAGGCATACACCACCACCAATGGTGATTTTTTTTTTTTAATCTATTGAAGGACTTTAAATTTTTTCTTTATTTACTTTATTTAATTGTATGAGTGTTCTGCTGCATGTACACCTCCATGTCAGAAGAGGGCATCTGATCCCCTTACAGATTGTCATGAGCCACCATGTGGTAGTGGGAATTGAACTCAGGACCTGTGGAAGAGCCACCAGTGCTCATAACCACTGAACCATCTTTCCAGCTCTGGATACCTTTTTTTTTTTTCCCCCAAAAAAGGAAAACCCTCATCTGGCTTTCCAAACAAAACTTCTCATTTAATTCCAGTTTTATATGTGGGAAAATGAAATCTAGAAATGCTCTAGGATTTGTAAACTCCTGTTCAGAACCACATAAAGGGGACTAGAGAGGTGGCTCAGTGATTAAGAACAAATTTGTAGAGTATTCAAGTTCAATTTTCAGCACCGACATCAGGTGCCTCATAATTGCTTGTAACTCCAGGAGACCCAGTATCCTCTCCTGTACTCTTCAGATACCTGCATTTACATGCATATACCTCCATACAGGTATAAACACTTGTACATAATTAAAAATGAAAATAAGTCCTTAGAAAAACAATCACATAAGTAGCCAGATATGATATAGCCTAATATTCCAGTACTCAGGAAATTCAAGTAGGAGGATCACAAGTTTGAAGTCAGCCTGGGTTATAGGCTGAAGTAAGGCTTGGGGTGTGTGTGTGTGTGTGTGTGTGTGTGTGTGTGTGTGTGTGTGTGTGTGTGAACAAAAACAATGTAAGTACAAAAAATGATTTCTGTGTTGCTGGTGTTTGCTTTGAGGTGAGGTGATGAGAAAATAGCCAAAGCTTTGAGAAACTAATACTAGTAATATAACAGTTAAATCTGACGAGATGCTATGAAAATTAGTATTTTGTTGAAATATTGTATATCTGACTAAATCAATGGTTGTTAACCTTCCTTGATGCTGTGACCCCTGTATTTATATATTTTGTGTATGAGTGTTTTATCTGCATGTACATTTACATAACAAAAAAGGGCAGCAGATTCCATGGGACTACAGTTATGGATGGTTGGTTGGGAATTGAACTCCGGACTTCTGAGTGAGCAACCAGTACTCTTAAACCCTGAGCCATACCTCCAGCTCCCAGCTTTGACCCTCTAATAGAGACATTCCTCATGATGTGCTCACCCCAACCATAGGATTATTTGCATTGCTACTTCATAACTCTAATTTTGCTACTGCTATGAATCACAATACAAATACCTGTATTTTCTGATGTTGTCAGGCAACCTCTGTGAAAGGGTTCATTCTAAACCCCCAAAGGGATGTAGTCCAGTTTTTAAGACTTTTAAAAATATTTTTTAAAGGTTATTAATCTTTTAAAGCTTAGGCCTTAGCTGAGCAGTCTCCCAGCTACTCTAAACCTACTAATCCTGGTTCTACATCCTGCCATGTGGCTACATCTATCTCTCTGCTCAGCTCTGTTCTGTCCCTTCACATCGTGTCCCTGGCTGAGTCTCCCACCTCTGATTCTTCTCCCAGAGTTCCTCTCTGCCCAGATGATCTGACCAGCTATCAGCTATCATATCTTTATTAAAGCCAATTAGATATAATTGATCTTGATTACCTTAGGCAGGTGAGAAAGGAACAAATATTTATAAAACATGAGACTGGTGATGGGCCATAGAAATAACAATACTAGGATCCGGCTATTTAACTCTGTGTAGGTGCCAAATTAAGAATTGAATATATAAGAGACAGGCGGATTTCTGAGTTCGAGGCCAGACTGGTCTACAAAGTGAGTTCCAGGACAGTCAGGGCTCTACAGAGAAACCCTGTCTCGAAAAAAAAAAAAAAAAAAAGAATTGAATATACCCCAACAAAATGAAGCCCTGGCTAACCTAGAATTTGCTATCTAGACCAAAGTAGCCTTGAACTCAAAGAGTCAAAACTGTCTTCTGAGTGCTGAGAGTAAAACACTGATACTTTCTGTGGTGGCTCACAAGTTTAATCCCAGCACTTTTGGAAGGCAGAGGCAGGTGGATCTCTGAGTTCGAGGCCAGCCTGGTCTACAAACATAGTTCTAGGACAGCCAAGGCTACACATAGAAACCCTGTCTTGAAAAACCAAAATAAATAAATAAAATTCTACTCTGCATTTCTTTAGTGTATGGTGAGAGATACATTTTTGTATGGGTATATTTGCTTGTTAGCGTGTATGCCTGTGTGTATAGGCAAGAAGTCAGTGTCAGCTGTCTCCCTTTATCATTCTCCACCTTATCCTGAAACCAGGACTCTCACTAAACCTGGAACTCACCACCAATTCAGCTAGGCTGGCTAGGCATTGAGCTGATCTCCACTTCCCTTCCTTCTCTGCCCTCCACTCCTGAGATGACAGGTGCATGCCCTGTGGACACTAGGGATCCAAACTCAAGTCCTCATTGGACCATCTCTTTAGACCCTAGTTTCCTCTTCTGAGGTAGCTCCACTATTGGTGACTAGCAGCTAAATAATTGCATAATTTGACTTATGGTATCTTTCTATAACTGAGGTACAACTAAGAAATAATTTGTTTATACTATATAGCACATTAACTACCATTAAAAGCCTAAATTGCCTGATATTCTACCTCCCTCTCTCTCTCTCTCTCTCTCTCTTTCTCTCTTTCTCTCTTTCTCTCTTTCTCTCTTTCTCTCTTTCTCTCTTTCTTTCTTTCTTTCTTTCTTTCTTTCTTTCTTTCTTTCTTTCTTTCTTTCTTTGTTTTGTTTTTTGAGACAGGGTTTTTCTGTGTAACCCTGACTATCATGGAACTTGCTTGCTTTGTAGACCAGGCTGACCTCAAACTCACAGAGATCCACCTGCCTCTGCCTTCCAAGTGGTCCCCAGGGCATCTGTCACCACTGCCCAGCGATATTCTACTTCTTTCATAAGTTATTGCATATGAATTATGTAGGTAAATTTTGTTAGAAACAGTATTTTTGGCTGGGTGGTGTAGGGTGTAGTGTGCCTTTAATCCCAGCACTCAGGAGTCAGAGGCAGGGGGATCTCTGACTTTAAGGCCAGCCTGTTCTAGGACGTAAAGAAACCTCGTTTCAGAAGACAAGCAAAAAAGTTTTTCTGGTGTTCAAAATTTATTCACTAAGTTCCAAGCTCATCACTTTATGCTGATGTTTTTAGATTATGTACTGTGTGCATGAGGACACTTTTGTGCATATGTATGATTTGGATGGAGGAACATGCCACAGCATGTATGTGGATGTCATGGCAACAAAGTTGATAGCTTAACTTTGTGGAGTCAATTATCTTCTTTTCCCTTCATATGGGTTCTGGGAATGGAACTCAGGCCACTAAGCTCACATAGCAAGTGTCTTTACTTCTAACTGGCTCTTATGCTGATGTTTCTCTGGTAATTTCAGATTTTTGATAATCATACTGAAGAGGATATCAATAAAAATGTCAACAGTGTATTGCTGAAAAGCCTGAGCAGGACACCGTCTAGTTGCAGCAGCTCTCTGGATTCAATCAAGTCTGATGGACTCTCTCTGGATGTCAGCAGTAAGATACTTATGAAGGCTAAATAATAAGTTATTTGAATCTATGATGAATGAGTATATTTCACTTAAGAAGTATTTGGATGTTATATAAATCCTTTCAGTGTTGAAGAGTTGATAGGTAATTTCACTTTTGATTTTTTAAAAATTTGTAGTGAAATGACAAGTGTTGTATTACAGAGAAATAGTTGATTTCCTCCAAAGGCTTATAAATAGTAGGGAAACATTGAATGGAACCTTAAAGCTATATTTCAGATACCTTGTTTTACTAAGTGAAAAGCTTCCCAGAAACATCCTAATGGGATGCATCAGGATCACGAACAGCACATAAATTTGAAAGATAATCAAAATTAACCTTACATTTTAGTGTTTGTTCATTTGTTTTTGGTACAAGGTCTCACCTGTAGTTTTGGCAGCCTAGAACTGTGATGTAGACCAGATTAGCCTTAAACTCAGAGATCTGCCTGCTTTTGCTTATCCATTGTTGGCACTAAAGGTGCGCGCCACCATTTCAAGCCTGTCAGTTTAGCTTTGACTTGCTTACCATTTACATAAATTTTGCTTTGTTTCTAGCACAGCGTAATAGCCAAATGGAATCACAGTTTCTTGGTGACACTATCTCTGAAGAGAGTTTGAAGGAGGTATGTTAATGTATTTCTCATTTTAATTATTTTTACATTTATTATTTATTTTGTGTGTATGTGTTTGAGTGCATGTATGCCATACTACATGTGTGACAGTCTGAGGACAACTTGTAGAAATTGACCTCTCTTTCCAGCTTATGGGTCTCAGGGATTGAACTCAGGCTGTCAGGCTTGGTGTTGAGCGCCCTTGCCTGCTGAGCCATCCCATGGGCTGTGATTTCTCACTGAGGTTTTATTTTGCTTGTTTCTTTGTGTTAAAACAGCATCTTCCTTTGTGGCCCTGGCTAGCTTGGAGCTCACCATGTAAATTAGGCTGACCTCAAACTCCCTGAGATCTGTCTTCATCTGCCTCCAAAGTCCTGGGATTAAAGCCATGTGTACTACCACAATGGCTTATGTCTTGCTGTTTTGTTTTTGTTTTTGTTGTTTTGTTTTGTTTTGTTTTGTTTTTTCTTCTTAGAATTTCTCTGTGTAGCCCTGACTGTCCTGGAACTCAGAGATGGACCTGCCTCTCTCTGCCTCTTGGAGTGCTGATGTCAGAGTCATGCACCTCCACTCTCAGCTTTATTTCTCACTTTATTTATTTATTTATTTTTTTGGTTTTTCGAGACAGGGTTTCTCTTTATAGCTCTGGCTGTCCTGGAGCTCACTCTGTAGACCAGGCTGGCCTCAAACTCAGAAATCCGCCTGCCTCTGCCTCCCGAGTGCTGGGATTAAAGGCGTGCGCCACCACGCCCGGCTTCACTTTATTTTTTTATTTTTTTATTTTTTATTTTTTATTTTTCTTTGGTTTTTCGAGACAGGGTTTCTCTGTGTAGCCCTGGCTGTCCTGGAACTCACTTTGTAGACCAGGCTGGCCTCAAACTCAGAAATCCACCTTGCCTCTGCCTCCCAAGTGCTGGAATTAAAGGCGTGCGACACCACGCCCGGCTTATTTCTCACTTTTAATACATTATTTTTAAGTGTCTTTTGTTGCTTTTTTTTTTCTATTTATTTATTTACTTATTTTTATGTATGTGAGTACACTGCCACTCTCTTTAGACACCAGAAGAGGGCATTGGATCCCATTGCAGATGGTTGTGAGCCACCATCTAATTGCTGGGAATTGAACTCAGGACCTCTGGAAGAAGTTTGGCTATTTCCAAACTTAGTAGATAAAGCTGTTTAGAAATGAATGATGTTGTTAGAGTCAAAGTGAAT
Source organism: Mus caroli (assembly GCF_978045245.1). NCBI lineage: Eukaryota > Metazoa > Chordata > Mammalia > Rodentia > Muridae > Mus > Mus caroli. Next base: position 61,246,600 of record NW_028227257.1, on the reverse strand, counting down.
TCACTTTGAGTGTTCATGTAAAGTTCTTTTTTTATTTTTAGAAACTCAAGGAAGGACAAATTACAATAAAGGAGTTCTTCATACTTCTTCAGGTCCACATCTTAATACAGAAACCTAGGCAGAGCACTCTCCCAGCCAAAGTAAGTGTAATTTCTTGGCAAATATTCATCAAAATATCACCAGCCCACATTAATATGTCATTCTTTTTTATTGTCATTGTTGTTGCTAGTTAAGTTAGGTTGTACCAGTGCAAGCGTTTATTAAAAGATAATATCATGAACTAGGGATGTAGCTCAGTTGGTAGAGGCCTACCTGCTATGAGTGAAGCCTTGAGGCTGCCAAGCTTGAGGCTGCCATGGCGAATTTGTATGCTCTGGTGATGTTCCCTTTCCTCACACTGATATACTTGCAGTACCAGCTGGGATCTCCCTAAAACATTCCAGTGATGCCTTTTGAGGCAAGCTCTCAGATCCAGCTTGCAGCTCTCCCAGGTTGACATCCGTGAGTGTTTTTTTCTCCATCAGTGGTAAAACTAACAATATCTTGATGTCAATAGATCCAAGTCATACTCAAGAAGAAAAGAGACTTGAAAAATCTTAGATATCAAAAGAAATGGGTATTTGTAGATCATGGGAAATGAGGTTTATAGCTGTGGACATCATCTGTCCCAGGATTTGGATGACTGTGAGTCTCTGTAGAGTAGAAGTGGGAAACATGTTTTAGTGGGATTGGAGATGTTGCTAGCCTTCCTAAACAATGTCTGTAGCTCCCTTATATTTCTGTGTGTTGTAGGAGCTCAGCTGGCTGCACTAGTAGAGGGTGCTTTTATAGTTATCCTTGATCCTTGCATCTTTATGGAGAAGTTCAAGCTAAAATACTGTAACCCATAAAGTATAATTAGGTCAAAGATCTCCTTGGCCTGAAATACCCAAGTATTGTTTATATATAAGTTGTACATTTAATCAAAATGAATTAAAATGGCTTGTATACATAATGTCTAATTCAAGATGCAACAAATTAATTTACCAACTGAGTATAATAACTATCTAATATGTTCCACAGTGCATGAATCTTTTATCCACTGGCACTTCTGCTATTTTACTAGACACATAATTGTATGCTTTACTTTTTTAAAATTTATTTTTCTCTTATGTTTATTGATGTTTTATATGCATGCATGTTCTGTAGATCACATTTGTGCAATGCCTAAGGAGGACAGAAGAGGTCATTAGATCGCCTGGTACTGCAGTTTGCAAATAGTTGTAAGCTACCGTGTGGTACTTGGACCAAATCTCTGTCCTGTACAACAGCAACAAGTGCTCTTAACTGACAAGCAAACAAAAAAGAGATTGGCCTTGTATTGAATGGTGATGCCATGTAATATTTTCATAACTTTCTTTTCTTGTTCTTTTACAAAGAATCTTGATTTCATTTAGTATCAAACAGTGTTTAGAAAACACAATCTACATTTTCCTATTGCCATTTCATTTTGAGTCAGTACATATAGTTTTGATTTTTATGCCTTTAAAAATATTTTTTAAGAACTGGAGGACTGTAGCCAGGTATCTTCAACTCCAACACTTAGAGGCAAAGAAGTGCAGATCTCTGTGAGTTTAAGGCCAGCCAGGGCTTCACAGTGAAACCATTTCTAAAACAAACAAGAAGGTGATAATGGAGCCAGTGAGATGACATAGTGGGTAAAGGTGCCTTACACTCAGCTGACTGTGTAAGTTGATTCCGCAGGACCCATAGTGGAAGAAAACTGACTTTCACAGTCATGCTGTGACTTGCATGCCACATACATAATAAATAAATATAATATAAAATAAAAAATAATTTTGGCAGTATGCTGAATGTGGTAGCCCACATCTATAATCCAAGTTCCTAATAGATACAACCAGGAGGATCACAAGCTCAAGTCATTCTTGACTACATGTATATTTCAAGGGCCACCAAGTGTCTGTGAGACCTTGTCTGAAAATAAATGTTGGAGGGGCCCAAGGAGATGGCACAGTGATTAAAAGCAGTCTCTGCTGTTTTTAGATGATTTAGGTTTGAATCCCAGTACCCATGTGGCTGTTCACAACTGTATAACTCCATTCCCAGGAGATTTGACAGCTTCTTCTGACTAGCCAGGGCACTAGGCATGAATGATGTACATAAATACATGCAAACAAAATAGACACACCCAGGTCCTGGGATTAAACACAGTCCTCATGCTTATTTATCTTCCAGCAACTTAATAGATAAGTCCAAAGTTTAGAGTGTTGAAATAACATATTAGCCAGGACAGCCAGGGCTACACAGAGAAACCCTGTCTTGAAAAAACAAAACAATAACAAACAAACAAACAAACAAAAAAGAAATATCATATTATGTGCTATGCTGCTTGTAAGTAATGGATGAAGAGTTATTTGTTTTTGCTTTTTATAAGTAATGAAATTTAAAACCTTGTTTAGTTTTTTTTTTTCCTCCCAAAACGAGATTAAATACATTTATTTGTCTTTAAACTAGAGTTGCAAAACATAACAAACTATTCTTAATGAGTGAGTAGGTTGGTTGGTTGGTTGGTTGGTTGAGATAGGTCTCTAGTTCAAGGTAGCCTGGAATTTAGCAGAAGATGGCTTTGAACTCACAAAGGCAAGGCCATTTTGCCTCAGTCTCCTAAGTGCTGGGAATGGCAGCCATGAGCCACTACTGCCTTGATTTTTTTTTTTTTTCTCCTTTCTAGTTTAAGTAAAGTAGTTCCTGGTAAGCTTAATTTTTAGGTATTGATTTTTTTTTCAACTATACATATCTATTTATTGCGTGTATGTGTATATATGTACATGCCTGTATATGCTTTGAGGTGAGAGGACAATTTATGGGAGCCACCTTGCTAACCCTTGATTTTCTTAAAACAATTCATGGTCATTTTTAAACCCTTTCAGTCCTATAAGTCAATATTCTTAGCTCACCCGATCACCCATGGAAGAGTGGACTTTGAACCCAGAACATCATATTACTCTATACTGAACTACACACACAGCCCTGTTTGTTTGACTTTAAAAAATAGACTCTCTAAAACTTGTATTTGTTATCGTATCTGGTATTGTCCTTAAAGTGCCAGTTTTGAGCTAGGTATGATCATGCACCTCTGTAATTCCAGTACTTGGGGGGATCAGGAGGTCAGTGTGATCTTCAGTTACATAGGAGTTCCAGTCTAGCCTGGGCTACATGAGACCCTCTCTTAAAAAAAAAAAAAAAGGAAAAGAACAAAAATCCACACCTGGTTCTCCCAGACCTGGTGTCACAGCATGGCGAGAGGATAAGACAAGAGGATCCTAAGTTCCAGGCCAGCCTGAACTACATAGTAAGGTTCTAGCTTAGGTTTTAAAAGAAAAAGGTATCAATTCTGATTGATTGACTGATTGATTGATTACTTTATTTTAAAGTTTACTATAAACACATTACCTACCACAGAAGATCTGATGTTGAGACAATATGTTTATGGACCCAGGATACAGATTTATAAAGAAGACTGTGAGCTTCTTCGACAAAAGATTGACGAGTAAGAAAGTTTTATTTCCCCTGTGATTGTTTTTCGAGGGTTATAATAAACAAGTGATCTGTGTAGTATTTTAATTAGAAAAACAGCAGTATGGGAAAAAGAATGGAATTAACAGGCAGTATTATGAATAGAAACCCAATTCTGGGGGCTGGAGAGATGGCTTAGTGGTTAAGAGCACTGACTGCTCTTCCAGAGGTCCTGAGTTCAGTTCCCAGAAACCACATGGTGGCTCACAACCATCTGTAATGGGGTCCAATACACTCTTCTGGTGAATCTGAAGAGAGTGACAGTGTACTCATATACATAAAATAAGTAAATCTTTAAAAAAAAAAAAAAAGAAAAGAAAAGAAACCCAGTTCTGTCTACAATACTGTATAGCCTTGTATAAGCGATTTGCTTTCCTTTTCTACTTCATAAAGTAGTAATGATCCAGCACTTGGGAGGCAGAGGCAGGCGGATTTGTGAGTTCCAGGACAGTCAGGGGTACACGGAGAAACCCTGTATTAAAAATAAAATAAAATAAAGTAGTAGTGATATCTATTCAGTGGATACCACAAGGAATAGCCACTATTTGCACAAAATGTTTTATATCAGGATGAATAAAAAGATAAACTGAAATTATTATGTTATATTATAAATTAGTTGAAACAGAACATCTTCAAAATGATATAATACGCCCCCCCCACACACACAAACCAATAAGACAGGGTTTCTCTGTGTATCCCTGGCTGTGTTTCCCTGGTTAAGAGCACTTGCTTCAAAGTCATAAGGATAAGAGCTCTGATTCCAATATCCTATTCCAGGCCTATTTGGCCTCCAAGCCCAAAGATGTATTTATATGAATAAATAAATAAGCCTAAGAAACAAAACAGCCAGGCCACTCTGGTCTACATGATATCTTTTCTGGGAAAAATGATTGTATGTATTACTTGGTATGATGGCATAGGCCCTTTCATCCTTGTACTTAGGAAGCAGAGGCAGGCAGATCTCTGAATTCAAGGCCACCCAGGGTTGCAAAGTGAGATCTTGTCTCAAAATAGTGTAATAATAACAATTGTATAGTATTCAAAATCAAAGTTATTTTGGTGTTTCTAATTTTTGCTATATTTTCCCCTTAATTTACATACATAAAGTATAGTTTTACTTAGAATATAGCTCAATGCTTGGGTCTTTGTAAATATTACACCCAGATTTACAATTTATTTATAAAACTACTTTACCTAGAATTCAAAATAATGTTTATGTCATGCTATTTTAGTACTTACCTTTTGACCCAATCTAACAAAAATAAATAATCTTTACGTGTTGGGGTTTTTTGTTTTGTTTTGTTTTTTTCTTTGTGTGTGTGGTACAGGGGATTGACTTTAGGGCTTTGAGAGTACTAGGCATTTAATTTCTCTGCCACTGAGCTTTATCCTTAGCTGTACAGAGCAGATAGTTTTGAAGTTATTTTATGTGTGTGGGTGTTTTGTATGCATGTGTGTCTAGTGCCTGTGGAGGCCAGAAAGGGCTTCAAATCGCCTGAAATTGGAAATACATGGTGAGCTGCCATGTGGCTGGAGCTGTGGATTTGGAACTGGTCCTCTGGAAGAACTGTCAGTGTTCTTAACCACTGGGCCATCTCTCCAGCCTTACTTAGGTAGTTTTAAATTTAAAATTTAAAATAAAACTGTTAAGTATTTCATCTGGATATGGGGCATACACCCATAATCTCCATACTAAGGAAAAAAGATGGTAAATTCATAGCCATCCTGTGATAACTATATTCCAGGTCAGCTTGGGCTATGTAATCAGACCCTATCTTCAGAAGAACAAGCAAATGCAATAAGGACCTCTGTTGTATGGTTAAAAGGACCTGAGGTCAAACCTCTAGCACCAGTGTAAAAGATGGCAGCACAAGCATCTTCAATCTCAGCTCCTACCGGAAGATGGGAGGCAGAGACAAGAGACCTTAGCTGCTCAAGGGTCATGTAACCTGCTATACACAGCATTAGAAAAACAAAAAAGGGATTCGGGTCTTAAACAGGTGATATCAAGATTGTCCTCTGACCTCCACACACATGCCCATAGACACACACTAATGTGCACATATACACATTGTGTACTCAACAAACAAGGGGAAAAGAAGGAACAAACAAAAAATGATGGTAGACCAATTGTCTGATTCTACTTTGTTCATTCAACATATTTATTTAGCACCTGCTGTTTATCAGAATCTATATTAACTACTAGGGCTCATCACTGAATAAGACAGATAAGATTCTTAATATTGTTTTAGAAAGTGAAATGCAGGTGCCTGGACAGGTCGCTAGCGAGTATGAGTACAAGAAGCTCACTACTGCCTGTAACTCCAGTCAGGAGATTGATGCCCTCTCCTTAACTCTTTGGTTTCTTTCACGTACATAGTGTACATAAACTCCTTCAAGTACACACAAACACACACACACATACATACATACATACATACATAAATAAAGCTTTCAAAAAATGGAATCTAGCCTTAAAAAGTAGAAGCTTATTTAGATTTGTTTTGTTGTTTGTTATATTTTATAATTTTGTGTTGAGGATATATATAGTTCAGTGGAGCACTTGAATAAATTTGCATAAGGGTCTAGCCTAATTCTCAGTATCACAAGTGTCTTCTTTGTTTTAGAGATTTACTTCCTCTATTTATTAGTAAATATTGAAAGGATAACAGCTTTCTTATTGTTTTCTTTTTTGAACAATGTCTCATTGCCAGGCCAAGCCACAGCAGCCTTAATATTCATGGTGTGTGCCACTATGCCAGGTTAACTTTGCTGTGTTTTATAAATGCTATCTTGTACAGGTTACATAAACTTTGAGCTAAATTGAGAACTTTTACTTTAAAAACTAACTACAACTTCACATCAATTATACAATGATATCTTAAACTTGAAAGCACTGCTTTCACTCACAGTAAGCAAACAGAGTGTAGGAATCCTTTTTAGAAAGTTTTTGATTTGTACCACTCCTTTTTAATTTTTTTACTTTAAAATTTTATTTTTATTATTTTAAAGTGTGTGTGTGTGTGTGAGAGAGAGAGAGAGAGAGAGAGAGAGAGAGAGAGAGAGAGAGAGAGAGGTCCAAAGAAGCCAGGTGTTGGAGTTTCTAGAGCTGGAGTTAATAGCAATTCTAAGCCACCCAGTGTGGGTGCTGGAAACTGAACTCAGGTCCTCCAAATAACAAGCTCTTAACCACTAAAATTAGTACTTATATATAAGTTCTTTTTTGTTTGTTTGTTTTTTTGAGACAGTGCCTCAAAAGAGACTGAAGTCTAGGCTGGTTATTCTAGGCAATCCTCCTGCCCCAGTCTCTAAAGTGTTAGGAATACAGGTGTGTACCATCCCTTGATTGCAAATGCAGCCATCTTATACAATTCCATATGTACAGTATCTGCTTTGCATAAAACAATAAATAATATAGGCAATGTACAGGTAGTGGTAGGAAGGTATCATCCTGGAGGTAGTCAGATTTTTGTAAGGAAGGTACATTAGCCTTGATGTAGTGTAGGCTATGGAGAACTAGGGGCAGTCATTTCTGGAAAAGCCAAATGCCTGAACTGAGGAAGAAGTAAAAACAAACAACCCCAAGGAGCAGATGTACAGAGTACTACAGTCGCCATCCAGGTGTGGGCCTTCAAGGGTAGGAAGCTTGAATTTTCAGAATTATTGGCTTGAGTAATGGAGAGGAGGCCCTCAGGAGTGAGGGGTAATGTTAGCTGGCAAGGTCTCTAGAGGGTCTTGGTTAACTGCTGCCTGAATGAAGATTTTGGTGGTGGGCTGAAGTGATCCTGAACAGCCTCCAGAGGCTGCTGCACTTGCTGGGATTCTGACCTCCGGAGTTTAGAGCCTAAACTCTTAGTGGTCATGCAAGGAATGAATCCCAAAACATATTGGGAAGATAGAGCAAGCAGAGGGACACCATGATGGGCTGTGGGAGTAAGTCATTGGGGGAAGTTTGAGAATCCCAAGATGGGAGGACTAGAGTTTGGGACTCTTGGTCTAATCTACCATGCCCATGGAGGCTGAGAGTCTCAGGGACTCGGCCTAGATCTGTCCTAAGACTCAAAATCAAGTCTTTGCCCTTTTTTTGCTGAACACCCTGGAAGCTGGGATCTTAGTAATTCAGAAATTCAGGTGCTACCCTCTCCTACTGCCATCTCTACCCCCTCCAAGTCCTGCCATCACCTAAAGGTACCAATGACCAATGGACTCTGGCCTCTCTGACCCTGGGATCTATCCCACTTCCCAGCATCATTGAGACATTGTGTGTGTGTGTGTGTGTGTGTGTGTGTGTGTGTGTGTGTGTGTGTGTTTCAAGACAGGATTTGTCTTTGTAGCCCTGGCTGTCCTGGAACTCACTCTGTAGGCAAGGTTGTCCTTGAATTTACAGAGATCAGCCAGCCTCTGCCTTCTGAGTGCTGGGATGAAAAGTGTGCCCAACCACATTCTTTTTTTTTTAAAGATTTATTTATTGATTATATGTAAGTACACTGTAGCTGTCTTCAGACACTCCAGAAGAGGGCGCCAGATCTTGTTACGGATGGTTGTGAGCCACCATGTGGTTGCTGGGATTTGATCTCCGGACCTTTGGAAGAGCAATCGGGTGCTCTTACCCACTGAGCCATCTCACCAGTCCCGCCCAACCACATTCTTAATTTTTGTTCTTTAAATGTTGAATAATCATGCTAGCTGCGTACCCTGAGTGAATTACTCCTGTGTAGGGAAAAAAAAAAACTAGAAATAATTGTTTGGCTGTATGTTTAAGCTTGTTTATTCAAGCAGAATTCTAAATCCTGTATTAACATTGTTTGTTTTAGATTAAAGATATCTGCATTGAACCAAAATAAACTACTGGCGGATGTAAATAGGAACTTGTGGGAAAGGGTGAAAGACTACTCGGATGAAGAGGTATTGTATGCCGTTTTCTGGACAAGAATGACACATTTTGATACATTTGGAACTGTTGCTTAGCCTGCTGTGGTGATATTCCCAACCTTTACTTGTAGCACTTAGAAGGCAGAGGCAGGTGGATATCTGAGTTCAAGGCCAGCCTGAACTACAGAGCTAGTTCCAGTACAGCCAGGACTACACAAGGAAACCCTGTGTCAAAAAAACAAACAAAAAAGACCTGTTACTTGATAGTATGGAGTTTTAAAATTTAGTCTTAGATCTAATGTGTTACTGTGGTCTTATCTAATTATTACCAAGTAATTGTTAAATATAACCTTTCTAATGTATGATATCTAATTTAACCTGGAAAAATATATATGATGTTCTTTTTTTTTGCATTTTCCTTTGGTTTAAATGAAGGTTTCCTTTAACTGATTAGCTATTTTCCATGTACCCTAATATATAATCATGCTTTGTTAATTAAGAGCCAATCATTTTCTAGTTTATAAAATAAGTGAAAGAATCAAAACTGAAGTTTTTGATTATATTCTTAAATAGATATGCAGAGCCTAAGTGTGGTGGCTTATACCTGTGATCACAGCACTTCAGAGGCAGAAGCTGAAGGAGCACACATTTAAGACTAGCCTGATCTGTACAGTGACTTCCAGCTCGCCAATTTGCAAATGAAAAATTCTTGTCTTAGGAATCGGAATCTAGATTAGGCAAAACCCAGCACAGGCAACTGAACTCGCCTTCCCAGACCTTACTTACCTTCTCTGATTTGTTCTTAGTAACATGTACTCTTTAACTCTCTCATACAGCTGAAGAACTATGGAATTTACCTTAACAAAATCAAATCACGCTATACCAAGATGACAAAAGTCTTCACTCACCAAGGAAAAGTAGCTCTGTATAACAAATTGGTGCATTCAGCTGAGGTAACTTGAGATGGTGGATATATAGTAATGTATAGTAGATATAAAATACGACATGCTTCTTAGGAGACATGTAAATGAAGCTTGGATGAAAGTTTGTTTATAAAAAGTGAGGTTCTAGAAACCAGAAGCTTCAGGTTTTGGCACTGGGAGTTAAATAAAGTATAGTTACTAATATGGCCTATGTCTTGCATGTTGTCATCCATTTTACATATTGAGATAAAATACTTGTGATTCTGTGTCCCTATTCACACAGAAGGCAGTATTATCTTCTTTATATCCATATTCAGTTGCAAATGTATATGCATGTGTTTATCCTTTTTCTTTCAAAAAGGACTTACACACAAGGCTGAAACTGTAGCTCAGTGGTAGGACATTTGTTCGGTCTCTCATTTGAGAGACATAAGTGGGATGCTCGTGCCAGTGAGCACAAGCATTTATGCATGTACACAAGAGCAAGCACAGTAGCCTAGTGCTGCTTAGTAAGTACCAACAAACAAGTACATGAAGTGTTTTATACAGTTTCATCTTTTATAGAAATAAAAATTCAAAAATGGTTGTGCCTGTTGCACACACCTACAGGAAACTGAGGCGGGAGTATTGCTGTAAGTTCTGGATCACATAGCAAGAACCTGTCTCAATAATAACAGCAATACAAACAAACAAACTAAAACACACACTTAAAGGCTGTAGTTCTGTTTGGCCTGTGTCCATCTGATCACAGAAAAAAAAAATTAACCTTTTTTAAAGCAATAAATATCAATATCCATACAGAATAACTTCGTCTTTTTACATTAAAAAACAAATTAAGTCCAGACTAAAAGTCTTGACCTCAAAATTTGCCTGTTCATGCCAGTTTGGTGGCACGGGCCTGTAATCCTAGCTACTTGAAAGTCCAAGGCAGGAATATCACAAGTTCAGCATCAGCCTAGGCAATTGAATTGTAAGACCCTGACTTTAAATAAAAAGTGAAGGGGAAAAAAAAAGACAGGAATAAAGGGCAGTAGTGTAGATCATGTGACTAGCATGTTCAGTCACTGGTATTGCCAAATAAAAAAGGGAAACAAATTTACCCATTTATAATCACGACAGTAATTAAAAGTATTAAAGGATAGTTTGGAGTTTAAGGTTTACAATCTATAATATTTTGTGTTTAGAATGAGAAGAAGAAACTTCAGATAAAAATAAATGAGATGGACACTATGCTCAAGAAGATCAATAACTGTCTCGCTGAAGTGGAAACAGGTAAAGTCTTGCTTTCCTCTATGGCTGAGGATAGAGTGCAGTGAAAGAACACCTGCCTAGCATGCAGAAGGCCTTAGGCTCGACTCCCGCAACTACACAAACTTAAAGGATAGTTTTCTATAGAGGCTTCTATAAGTTAGAAAGTTTGGTCTTACTATGCTGTCTTAGCAGCTTGAGTACTTAAAGTGGAGCAAAATAAAACCCTTTTTTGGGCTAATGAGTTGGTTCAGTGCATAAAGGTGCTTGCCACCAAGCCTGATGACCTGAGTTTGATTCCTGGGGCCCACATGGTGGAAGAAAAGAACTGATTCCCATGTGTTTTCCTCTGATCTTCATAGGCATGCTGTGGTGCGTAACCCACCTTCCAAAATAAATAACCGTAATAAAAAATGATAATAAATTCTGGTTCGCTATAATCATCCATAACAGTAAAGAAGAAATGTCCAAAAAAAATTAAGTTCTTTTGCAAAGCTCTTCATAACCTATACCATAATCTTGTATGGCTTTGCTTATTTGGGGTACAGAGTCTGTATAGCCCAGGGTGGCCTAGAATTTGCCTGAGCTACTCTTGAACTTGTGATCTTCCTGCCTTGCCTACCAAGTGCTGTGTTATGAGTGTGTGTCTCCATGCCCAGTATTCTGGGGTTTTGTTTTTTAATCACACTTGTTTGTTTGTTTGTGTAATTTTAATGTTATTTGTTTATTTATGAGATTTTTCTTTTACTTTCTTGTTCCCTGGTCCTTAGTCTGTTTCCTTTTTTTGACACTGCTGATTATTCTTTTCTTCCTAAACTATTTATTTCATTTACCCTCTGAGGCATTACAACACCAAACTCTAATTCCGTTATTTCTGGGCTTTCCTTTTAGCTCCTATGTGGGCCTCTCTTACTCAAACTAACCCATCAGTACCCAGGCCAGGTGATTCATGACTGCCTATAACTCTAGATCCAGGGGATCCAACATCCTTTCCTGGCATCCTCAGGCATACACTCATACACACAGGCACATGCAAACTTATGTACATACACACACACACACACACACACACACACACTCAAACACACACACATAGAGCGAGAGGTAAAATTAGCATGCTTTAGTAAAAAAGCATGTTTTTTAAAACATCCCTAGCACTGTGAATTGCATAGAAAAAATATGTAATACATGCATCCTGCATTTAATTGAAAATGAATATATGAATATTATAGTTTTAAAATAACTTACATCATTACTTTACTTTCTACTTCATAATAAAAGAAATAGAAGCCTTTAGACTAGACCTTTCATTCTTTCTTCCTTCTTTTCTCTCCCCTAACACCAATCTTCCCATTTAAACTGATTTTGCCAGGTGTGGTAGTGCATACCCTGTAATACCAGTACTCAGGAGGCTGAGACAGAAGATTTGCTAATGAGGCCAGCCTGAACTCCATAGTGAGTACTAGGCTACCCAGCCCTATATAGCAAGATACTATCTCTTTTTAAAAAATCAAATAAATGATTTCTATTATATCTTCTCAGTAATCTTATATTGACTCCTCCCTTTATCATATCCATTTAATTTACATACCTCGATGTCATCTTTAAAGCGTCCGTAGGGGTGTGGTTTAGTTTCTTAAGTGTTGGCTTAGCATGCACAGAACCCTGGGATTCCATCCCCAACAGCATCTGATGAAGTCAGGTATGAATGTACATGCCTATGACCACAGCACTCGGAAGATTAAGGCCTCAAGTTACAGGTCATTTTCAGCTATATAACTAAGTTCAAGGTCATCCTGAGGTACTTAAGACTCTTAAAAAAAGAGGAAAAAAAATAATTGGGTAAATCTGGCTCAAAACTTGCAGTCCCAGCATTTGGAAGGCCAAGGTAAGAAGACTGCCTTAATCTCAAGACTGGTGTGGGTTACATTTTTGAGTTCTAGGCTAACCTGAATAGTAGGAGATCCTTCAGAAAGGGGGAGAAAAGAACTAGAGAGGTGACCCAACAGTTTGTGGGAACTGTCTGCTCTTCCAGAGGACCTCAAGTTCTATTCCCAGCACCCACATAGTGGTTGTAGCTGCATCCCCAGGGGACCTAATGGCCTCTTCTGACCTCAGAGGGCACTAGGCATGCATGTGGTACATAGACAAAACACCCATTTACAAATAATAAATTTGTTTAGAAGCCTTCTACACCCCATATAAAAAGCAAATATAAATAACAAGGCTGGAATGGAGTTTGTTGACAGAGTATTTTCAAGTCTCTGGATTTGATTTTCTCAGGACTGAAAGAAAAAAAAACCCACAGAAGGAAAAACACAGCAGCTATGCTTCCCTCCCCTCTTTAGGTAGCACTAAATGGCTACCCTTTTCTTCTTTCATTACTCATTTTTCAAATTTGCTTAGTTTGTAACTTTTTGTTTGTTTATTTGTTTGTTTTTGTTTTTCGAGGCAGGGTTTCTCTGTATAGCCCTGGCTGTCCTGGAACTCACTTTGTAGACCAGGCTGGCCTCGAACTCAGAAATCCACCTGCCTCTACCTCCAGAGTGCTGTGATTAAAGGCGTGCACCACCACACCTGGCAGTTTGTAACTTTTATATGATGGTACTCAGAAATAAGAACACATTAGTAGCCCAAACCAAATATGATTTGTGCCCTTGTGGAATTTTTTTTTCCTCCCATGTCCTATCATGTAGGATATACTGACCTCTAAAATGGTTGAGAGTGTCCTTAAACACCTGATGCTTCTTCCTCCACCTCCGCAGTACAGAGACTGTACATGTACTACCATCCCCGCTCCTTAAGCAACTTTTAATCCAGAAGCAACTGTAGACACTAAACAAATAAGCTGGGTATGCTATTACACACTTGATATCTCAGTCTGTAGGCGACAGAGTCTAGAGGATCAGGAGTCTGAGGCTAGCCTGTGTTACACAAGACCTTTGTTCAAAAACACAAAAACACCAAATCATCCTTCCCCCAAAAGTAATTTCATAGTAAATTCTGTGGATGATATTATAAGGTACTGGGATACTTCAATAGAAATCTGATCTAGTTAAGAGGTCAAAGCAGCCTTACCTATACAGAAGAGACTTTACAGCTAAAATATGAAAGATGAATAGGAGTAAAAAGAAAAAAGAGAAGCCAGGCATGGTTCACATCACTAATCCCATCACTTGAAAAGCTGAGGCAGGAGGATTACTGTATGAGGCCAGCCTGAACTACAGAGTAAAACAGTTTCTTTATAACACATACACAGATAAATGTGTGTTCATGCACACACATACAAAAAACAACAGACTATTCACAATTAACACATTTAGTAAACCCATACCAACTACATGTGTTTGAAGATAGAGATAAAGTAAAATAGAGAACAGGAGGGAATGTCTTCTAAAAGCTTGATTTGTTATTGGGACTAGGCATAGGACAGCCTCTCAAGGAACTCTAAATATGCTTATAAGAAGTGAACTATCACAGTCAGCTATTGGATGGATCACAGGACCCCCAATGGAGAAGCTAGAGAAAGTACCCAAGGAGCTAAAGGGGTCTGCAACCCTATAGGTGCAACAACAATATGAACTAACCAGTACCCCCCAGAGCTCGTGTCTCTAGCTGCATATGTATCAGAAGATGGTCTAGTCGGCCATGAGTGGAAAGAGAGGCCCATTGGTAGTGCAAACTTTATATGCCTCAGTACAGGGGAACGCCAGGGCCAAGAAGTGGGAGTGGGTGGGTAGGGGAGTGGGGGGGGGTATAGGGGACTTTTGGGATAGCATTTGAAATGTAAATGGAGAAAATACCTAATAAGAAAAAAGAGAGAGAGGGAGGGAGGAGGGAGGGAGGGAGAGAGAGAGAGAGAGAGAGAGAGAGAGAGAGAGAGAGAGAGAGAGAGAAAGAGAGAGAAAGAGAGAGAAAGGAAAAGAAAGGGAAAGGAAAGGAAAGGAAAGGAAAGGAAAGGAAAGGAAAGGAAAGGAAAGGAAAGGAAAGGAAAAGTGAACTAGCCGTGTGTTTATTAAGCACTAACAGCGCTAATGGCGCTATAGAGCTTGGGTTTGAATAGATAAGTAAATGCAAGCTGGTTGTCATGGTGCACATCTGTAATCTCAAGCACTGTGGAGGTTGAGTTAGTGTCTGCATGATGAATTCCAAACCAGCCCGAGCTACATAGTCAAACCCTATCTTAAAAAGGGGGGTAGGGGGGATATTTTTGAGGTAAAATGCAAGCTTGGAGTAGGCACTGTAATCCCAGTCCTTAGAAGGTAAGGGCAGGAAGATCAAGAGTTAGGTCAGCTTACTCAGTGGTCCAGCTGGTGCTTTATGAGACCCAGTTTCAAAAAGGAAAACATTTCAATGCTAACATGAGACAAACTGAGCATGGTGACACACCTGTTATCCTAGTTACTTGGGAGACTTTGGCAGGAAGATCACAGGTTTATGGCTGGCCTGAACAAGGCTGTCTCAAAGGTACTAGAAAGCATCAAGAGCACTAGATGCATAAGCTTGTTGATGAACCCACTTAGGAGGAAAGAAATGACTCCCAAAAGTTGTCTGCTGACCTCAAGTGCTCACCACACTCACATTACACACAATCATACACACACACACACACACACACACACACACACGTACATACATGAACACTAATAATAGTTTTAAGATGAGATCACTGTCATTAGCTCAGAGTTCACTTATATGATACCAAAAGTCTTTGAAATCATAGTTCAGGATTTTATTGGCAGAGGATGGGTATTTGGGAAAACAGTATAAATTCCTAATATTTCATTTGACCATCTATTTATCTGATATCTAATATATCTCTAATGCTTGATGTTTACCTTAGAAACTAAGAATTTGGAGAATGAAGAGAAAAATGATGCCATGGAAGAATGGGATTCTGAAATGAGAGATGCAGAGAAAGGTAACTAACTTAGTTAAGGTGACAAGGAGAACAGCACTGTTGAGTTCATTCACATGTTAGATGAGATTAGCTTAGGTCAGAATTTTTCAGTAAACTAAGTGAAAAAAATCTAAGTTTCACATTTCTCCTGGTGTCCTTTTTATGCTTGTTTTGTTTTGTTTTGTTTTTTATAGAACTGGAACAGCTGCAAACTGAAGAAGAGGAGCTTCAGAGGTCAGCTGACAGTTGGGTGTTAAAACATGTTAAGGCGCCAGATGTGCTCACTCATATGTTTTGATCCCTGTGCATTTTAGGTCCACCTGGTCTACATAGGGAGCTTCAGGCTAGCCCTAGCCAAGGCTACATAGTCTCTCTCTCTCTCTCTCTCTCTCTCTCTCTCTCACACACACACACACACACACACACACACACACACACACAGAGCAATGCACATAAAATAAAAATGAATACATTTAGGAAAAGAAAGAAATTACATGTAAATAATGACCAAGCCAATAAAATTTGAGTTGACAAATATTAATTTGACAGATAGTAATGTCAACTGAAATTAAGTTGGTATGGGTATGTTGGTACTTCCTTATAATCTTAGCAGACAGAAGGCTGAGACATAAAGATTGCTGTAATTCAAGGTTAATAGGTAGATGAGATAGGCTTTGAACCCATAAAGATCTGCCATCAATGCTGGGGTCAAAGGTGTGCAACATCATAGCCAACCTCTACCTCAGCTTTTAAGACAGAGTTTCTCATGAACCCAGAGCTCACCGATTAGCTAGACTGACTGGCCAGCAAGCACCAGGATTCATCTGTCTCTGAAGGATCTGTCCCAACACTATTAGAACACCTTGCTTTGTCTTTACTGGGTGCCAGGGATCCAAACTCGGCTCCTTCAGCTTTCACAGGGAAACCTCATCCACTGAGTCAACTCCCCATCCCCAAAACATTGTGTTACTATTCTGAACTCTAACAAATACTTTGTTTTTCTGTGAATACCTGATTTTATTTGCAGAAAATTCTTAGAAGTAGAGACACAGAAAACGCAGACCCTTGCTCAGATAGAATTTATAAAAGAACAAACAACTAAAACTGAAGAATTACTGGATCAACTGAGGTAAGCAAAAGTAGATAGCATTCAGTTTCTGGTCTATCCTGTACCTTATTTATTGCTATAGACCTTTGGAGGATTTGGGTGGGTTATTATTAATGTTGTTTAAAGTTAGGCTTTCTCTATGTTGTCCATCCTGGCCTAGAATTTCTGGATCCAAACAATTGCCGTGCCTCAGCTTCTTGAGAATACCCACATTCCAACATCCCAATACCCAGCCATTGCTATGGCCTTAAACACCCACAGCTGTGGCTCTCACCCTCCTTATTCTGCTGCGCTTCAATAAAGCTCCTCATGTCAGGTGACTCCCCCGACCATAAATTATGTTATTGCTACTTCATAAGTGTAATTTTGCTGCTGTTACTAATTGTAATGTAAATATGTGTGTTTTACAGTGGTCTTAGACAACCACTTTGAAAGGGTTGTTTGACTCTCAAAGGTTGAGAACCACTAACTGACCTTTTAAAAAAAAAAAGTCAGTGTATTTCAAACCTGAGGTAAAAACGTCTAGGAGAGTAAACTCATGAGCTTAAAATACTTTAAAATATTTTTGTGTCTGGAAAACTGGTTCAGTGGTTAAGTGTACTGATCTTGCAGAAGACCCAGTTCATTTCCCAGTACCCACATGGTCGCTCACAACTACCTATAATCAGTTTCTCAGGGATCCAATGCCACCTTCTTACCTCAGGAGCCTCCCTCCTATATACACTCAGGCACACACATATACACATAAAATAAGATGAATATTCTTTAAAATATATCTTTAACACTTCTTTTAATGATTACTTTTTTAAAGGATTATTTATTTTATATATGAGAGTATACTGTCTCTATCTTTAGACACACCAGAAGAGGGCATTGGATCCCATTGCCGAAGTTGTGAGCCACCATGTGGGTACTGGGAATTAGACTTAAGACCTGTGGAAGAGCAGTCTTTTTTAATTAGATGTTTTCTTCATTTACATTTCAAATGTTATCCTCTTTCCTAGTTTCCTCTCCAAAAATCCCATATACCCTCCCCCACTCCCCCTGCTCCCCAACCCACCCATTCCCACTTCCTGGCCCTGGCATTCCTCTCTACTGGGGCCTAGAATCTTTGCAAGACCAAGGGCCTCTCTTCCCACTGATGGCCAACTAGGCCATCCTCTGCTGCATATGCAGCTAGAGACACAAGGTCTGGGGGTACTGGTTAGTTCATAATGTTGTTCCACCTATACGGTTGCACACCCGTTCAGCTCCTTGGGTACTTTCTCTAGCTTCTCCACTGGGGACCCTGTGTTGCATCCAATAGATGACTGTGAGCATCCACTTCTGTGTTTGCCAGGAGACAGCTATATCAGGGTCCTGTCAGCAAAATCTTGTTGGTATATGCAAAAGTGTCTCTCCAGTCCCTCTTTAACACTTTTTATCAAATAGATCCCCTTCCCCTCCAATATATGATCTAAGTTTCAAATACATAAGATTGACCCAAGTGTTGTTGAACATACCTGTAATCACAGCACTTGGGAAGCAGAGGCAAGAGAATTATTATAAGTTCTTGATCAGCCTCATTTACATGGCAAGTTCTCAGCCAACCAGAGTACACAGTTAGACTTGACTCAAAAAAAAGACAACCCACAAACAAACAAAAAGCACAAGACTGTGTAATCATATTTTCTTTTCCAAGATTTTGTTTTAGGTTGTTTGTCCTCAAAAGGTGTCTATTAGTCATAAAGCTTCCACTGGTGATCAATCTGTGTGTGTGTGATGTTTCACAAATTTTTGAGTTATTTTTGTACAAGGGTTAATTTGTTCTTATTTTACTCTATGTGCCTATTTTAGTATATGTGCTGCCAAAGTTGTTGTATCGTGTTTTGAGATACCATCTCACTGTGTGACACAGGCCAGCCTAAACTCAAGGGGATCTGTCTGCTTCAGCCTCCCACGGGCTAGGATGGAAAATGTGTGTCGTTCTTCCAACTTGGCCATTCAAATTATTTAAATAGATAATTTCCCAATCCAGTGCTCCTATTGGTACTATATGAATGATATCACAAATTCTTCATTTGGGATTGTAATTTCTTGGCTTGAACCCCCAGCATTGGGAAGGAAGGAAGGAAGGAAGGGTAGACTTACTTGTTGTTCTTGTTTGTCCTTCTCTAGTTTGTCTGAGTGGGATGTCATTGAGTGGAGTGATGATCAAGCTGTATTTACCTTTGTCTATGATTCCATAGAACTCATCATCACCTTTGGAGAGCCACTAGGTAAGAAGCAAAGCTAAAATGATCTCTACAGAAAAATAAATGACTGTACTCTCTAAAGAGAAAAACCTACATTTTATTATAATAGTATCTTTTAACAAAATGACAATACTGCTGAGAATCTCAGAAGAATAAGGGACTTTAATAATAATAGTTTGGGGAAGTTTGCTAGAGATCAAACCCAGGAACTCCTACATGCTAAGTTTATGCTCTACTATCTCACTACGAAAGAATTGTATGTTGTAGAACAAAGAATATATGTAGAACAAAGAATATAGTAGAACATGGTGGCATGGCTAGACAGGATCATCTGCTACCTGGTGAGACCCTATCTCAGAAGACAACAAACAACAAGAATAAAAAGATAGTTGGTTTTGAGTTCTTTTAGATAATGAAATTATCTCTATCCAAATAATGTTTTTTCCCTGTGTGTGTGTGTGTGTATTCTGTTAGAGAATTTACTTGAATCGCTGTTCTTCTTCTTCTTTTTTTTTTAAAGATTTATTTATTTATTATATGTAAGTATCCTGTAGCTGTCTTCAAACACCCCAGAAGAGGGTGTCAGATCTCATTACCTCTGGTTGTGAGCCACCATGTGGGTGCTGGGATTTGAACTCAGGACCTCTGGAAGAGCAGTCGGCACCTTTAACTGCTGAGCCATCTCTCTAGCCCTTTTAAGTTTTACTCTTAATATGTATATGTTTTTCAGCATGTGTGTATATGTATGTATATGTGGACACCCACAGGGACAGGAGAACCTGTTGGATCCCTTGAAGCTGGGAATTGCAAGAGATTGTGAGCCTGATGTGCTGGGAACCAAACTAAAGCATCTCTCTCCACCTCACAGCTGTTTTCTTCATGCTATCTGTAGTACCTAGGACACACAAGAATTTAATAAAACGTCCATCAAAAAGACAAGACTTGGAATTTGAGAAGCAAGAAGTAACTTACACCTAGTAGATATGGAGACGTTGGTCCCACTGTCTTCATAAGGCTTTACTTGATGTTTTATTTGTTTGAGACAAGGTCTCAGAATGTATACTTAGCTGGCCCCAAATTCAGAGATCTACCTGCCTCTGCCTTCTGAATGCAGTTGATGTGCACCTTGTACCTGTTTGATTCTTGGGAAAAAAAATGTTTGCACTGAAATTAATTTAGTCAAGGGAGTTTGTGATATTTTTCAGTTATAAAATACATTCTCTGTGTACTGAGGTGACCCAGGAACCAGATAGTGTTGGCTTGGCTGTTTTTCTCTCTGTTTTGGTTGTTGACTTTATTTTCCATAATTTCCCCGAGTTTTTGTGGGGTTTTTTGTTTTTTTTGTTTTGTTTTGTTTTTGCTTTATGTTTTTGTTTTTTTGTTTGGTGGGTACAGGTTGTTGTGTTTTAGTTTATCAGGATAGGCTCTCTGTTTAACCATAGCTGTGCTAAAACTCATTCCATAGACCGGGCTAGCCTCAGACTTAGATTTGCCGAACTACATTCTAAGTGCTGGGATTAATGACATGTACCACCAAGCCTAGGTCACAAATTGGTTTTGATGTGACCCAAGCCTGAAGGCAGGCACAGTAGCATATGCCTTTAATTCTAGCACTCAACAGGCTGTAGCAGATGATCTCTGAGTTCAAGGCAGCCATAGTACATAGAAAAAACCGGCCTCAAAAAGAAGGAGGAGGCCGGGCGGTGGTGGCGCACGCCTTTAATCCCAGCACTTGGAGGCAGAGGCAGGCGGATTTCTGAGTTCTAGGCCAGCCTGGTCTACAAAGTGAGTTCCAGGACAGCCAGGGCTATAAAGAGAATCCCTGTCTTGAAAAAAAAAAAAAAAAAGGAGGACGATCAGGAGGAAGAAAGAAAGAAAGAGCTAAGATACACCCATAAAATTTCTTTTAAAATTAATAAAAAACAAAAAACAAACCTGAGCATGAGAATGCACATGCCTTCTTTAATCCCAGCACTCAGGAGGTAGTGACGGGTGGATCTCTGAGTTTTAGGCCAGCCTGGTCTACAGAGCTGTTCCAGGACAGAAGGGCTCTGTTATACAGAGAAACCCTGTCTCGAAAAAGAAAAATAAGTGTGTGTGTGTGTGGGGGGGGGGGGGGGGCGGAGGGGTTGTTAAATAAATAAATAAAGATATGTCTTACACTTTAATTTCTTTCAAGGGCCTACTAAACTAATATAATTGAATGATATCAGGGGATCTTTACCATATACAGAGAATAATGTGATTCAAGAATAAACCTTCGCCGGGCGTGGTGGCGCACGCCTTTAATCCCAGCACTCGGGAGGCAGAGGCAGGCGGATTTCTGAGTTCGAGGCCAGCCTGGTCTACAAAGTGAGTTCCAGGACAGCCAGGGCTACACAGAGAAACCCTGTCTCGAAAAACCAAAAAAAAAAAATAAATAAATAAACCTTCAATAGAATTCTCAAGTAGGAAAAAATATTTATGACCAGGAAGGATATAATTCAGTTAGTAGAATACATGCCTAGCATTCATGAACGTCTTGGGTTCAGTCCCCAGCACTGCATAAACCAGGTATGATAATATGTGCCTATAATTCAGGAGATGAAGTTAGGACAAGAGAATCTAAACTCCAGAGCTATCCCCAGCTACATATGATTTTAACGCCAGCAGGAGAAAAGAGAAAAATCTCCTTTTCTGTTTTTTTTTAGTTGGTCTCCCTTTTTTGGACAAGGCTTGCAGGAAGATTAATGCGCTCAGTTTTCAGTCTCTGTTAGATGGTAAGTTCTAAATATTTAAACCTCTAAATTTTGTTGGTAATTTATAGGTATAATAATGATCTTAAAATGTGTTTTAAAATAAAACTGCATGTATAGTATTCTAATTCTGAGTAGATTTTTTTAAAGATGTATTTGTTTTATATATGTGAATATATTGTCACTGTCTTCAGACACACCAGAAGAGGACATCAGATCCCATTACAGATGGTTGTGAGCCATCATGTGGTTGCTGGGAATTGAACTCAGGACCTTTGGAAGAGCAGTCAGTGCTCTTAACCACTGAGCCATCTCTCCAGTCCCTGAGTAGATTTTAAAAGAAATGATTATATTACTCCTAGATACTTAATAATGATTAATAATAGCTATGTTTATATTTGAAATTAGCACTATGGGTACTTAGTCTCTATACCATGTATGTATATTACTTATATCAGTACTATAAACAGATATTATTTTCTGTTTTACCAATTAGGAAACTATAGATCAGAAAAATTAAATGCTGTTCTTATAATTACATAGATAATAAAGAAAGCCTAACTTTGAACTCTGTTAAAATTTATGCTTTCACCAAAATCTGTTATATATGCTTAGGCTCAAAGTTTTATAGAATGGCTTATATAACTCCATATGTTATGGTCATGTTTAAAAATAAAAAAATCATAGCCAGGTGTGGTGGCGCACACCTTTAGTCCCAGCACTCGGGAGGCAGAGGCAGGCGGATTTCTGAGTTTGAGGCCAGCCTGGTCTACAGAGTGAGTTCCAGGACAGCCAGGGCTACACAGAGAAACCGTGTCTCGAAAAAAACAAAATAAATAAATAAATAAATAGATTAATTAATTAATTAATTAAAAATATGCATCTAGTTTGAAAATGTTTCTAGCTTATATAACATTATATTCACGCCTTATTTAAATGATTAATAAATAATACTCTTATTTTCATTTTTTTCCTTATTCAGAAGATAAAGCTCCTCCTTCCTCCCTTTTAGTTCATAAGCTTATTTTTCAGTACATTGAGGAACAGGAATCCTGGAAGAAGAAATGCACAGCACAGCATCAGGTGCCCCAGGTAAAGTCTAGTGAGGCTTTGCAAGGGAATCTTGCACTATTGTCACAAATAGCAGAATTGAAATTCTATATGTATAATATTCCCCTGAAATTATAAATATATTTGATTGTCCACATTTGGAGGATTATAATAGCTACTAAACCTCAAAAGGTTTTTTTGTGTGTGTGCGTGCATATGTGCGTGTGTCTTGAGCACTGGGATTAAAGGCATATGCCACCACCGCCCATTTTATTTAATTTTTAAGTTCCCATTCAAAATAATGTGATGTTGTTGTTCTTCTTCTTTAGTTTTGTTTCGTGACTGTCTCTGTAGCCTTGTTTGACTGATGTAGCCAAGGTTAACCATGAACTTTTGATCTACTTGCCTTCTGTATCCCAGTGCTGGATGGAAATCAAATCCTGGGCTTTGTGCATAGTAGGCCCAGACAGTTTTTTTGTTTGTTTTTAAAGAATTATTTATTTTATGAGTACACTGTAGCTGTCTTTAAGCAGTTTTTTTGTTAAGAGAGCATCAGCTGGGCGTGGTGGCGCACGCCTTTAATCCCAGCACTCAGGAGGCAGAGGCAGGCAGATTTCTGAGTTCAAGGCCAGCCTGGTCTACAGAGTGAGTTCCAGGACAGCCAGGAATACACAAGAGAAACCCTGTCTCGAAAAAAGTTAAAAATAAAAAAGAGCGCATCAGATCCCATTACAAATGGTTGTGAACCACTGTGTGGTTGCTGGGAATTGAACTCAGGACCTCTGGAAGAGCTCTTTCTTAATTGCTGAGCCATCCCTCTAGCCCCAACTTTTTTTTAAGTTTTATTTTTTATTTTATGTATATAGGTGTTTTTCCTGAATATATGTCTGGGCCAAATGTGTGCATTGCCTGAGGATGCCAGAAGAGGGCATCAGAGTCCTCTTAAACTGGAGTTACAGATGATTGTGGGCTATCATGTGAATATAGGATTGGAACCCAGATCCTCTGAAAATATAGCCAAGTGCCCTTAACTACTGAGCCATCTCTCCAGCCACTAGACCTGAACTAACTGAAGTACATCCCTAAACTCCAAAATAAACATTTCAGTATGATCTTTTCATACACACAAACACTTATACTTACAAAGTCTGTTTGTTTATTTTTTCTAGATGCTTCAAGAACTCTCCCTGGTAGTGAACCATTGTAGGCTTCTTGGAGAGGAGATCGAATTTTTAAAGCGGTGGGGGCCAAATTATAGCCTAATGCATATAAATGTGAATAATACTGAGTGAGTATCTTCAGTTTCCTGGAGCTGTTTTAGTAAGGTATTATAAGTTGAGTGGCTTGAATAGCAAAAACATAATTGACTTAATGTTCTGGAGGCTAGAAGTCTGCAGTCAATATTAGTAGGGGTGACGACATCACATTGAGAGACAGTCGCAAACAAAAGTCCGAAGGTGCCGGAGGCTCTGTACCCAGTATGCTTACCTCCACTCTACTGTGAATGTGCATTCTTGTGCAATCTCTCCCTCTCCTGAGCAAGTAACTATTATCATCAATGTCTTGCTCCAGATGTTTTACCTTCTTTTCTATTTGATAAGGATAAGAAATTATAGCCACCTAAGTTTCTTATGCAAGTATAAAAGAAAAATCTGTTTTTAATTGTGACTGTCTTTTATAGATTGAGGCTTTTATTCTCCAGTTGTGCAGCATTTGCAAAGTTTGAGATAACTTTGTCTCCCTCGGCCCATTATCCCTTGGTTCCATTACCGTTCACCATTCACAATCACATTGGGAAGACTAGGTAAGTACTCATACAGCCCGATAAGAGTTCCGGCTACCTTTGTATTCTTCTTTCATTCCAAAGACCTTGACAGTGTTAGCAAATACACTGCGAATGTATCACTTCCTTTTGACTTCCTTTTCCAGTATTTGTTCTTTTAAAGTCAGTGGTCTTATTACTGTCTCCAGTTTTGCTGGAGTCCCATCTTTTATGATGGCTTCAGTTTTCAACCCTTCTCTGTAAATGGAACTGGAGATGTAGCTCAGTTGGTAGCATGCAGAAAGGCTTGGGCTGCATTGTCACTACCATATAAATGGAGCATAGGGTGCTGCACATCTGTAAACCCAGCAGCTTTACAGGGGGAGGAGGAGGACAGAGCAGGATCAGAAGTTCAAGCTCATCCCCAGCAGACCATGATCTACTTTATACCTTTTCTGATGATACTGTGACATATTAGAAGCTGTCCTTCATTAATTCATTAGCAAACAACAGTTTAGGATTTTGTAGCTGGAGACCAGATGGCTCAGTTGGTAAAGAGCCTGCCACACAAGCATAAAGACCTGTGATCCCATCCCTAGCACACAGGTAAAATCAGGGTGAGGTGGTTCACACCCATAATCCCAGTTCCAGGAAGGGCAGAGATAGCAAGAACCCGAGAATCAGCAGCCAGTCAGTCAGTGAAAGACCTGTCTCAAAAAGTAAGTTGGAGAGCGAATGAGGAAAACTTAGTTTGTCTACCTCTGGTAGACACCCACATACACATAAACACACATGTGCATGCATGTACAAACACAAAAACAAAGTGGGGATTATGGAAGGGGTTGGAGAGAAGGCTCAGTAGTTGAGAGTGCTTGCTGTTCTTCCAGGAGTCCTGGGTTTAGTTCCAAGCACTCACCTAGTCCTGACACATTAGAACAGACAGCCTATTAGAAGAGTACAGCAGCCTACAACCACCTCTAACTGCAGGGGACTCACTGCCCTCTTCTGGATGGCTCCAACACGTGCCCTCACGTGTACCCATTCCTATAGACACATAATTAAAAGCAAAATCTTTTTTTTTTTTTAAGCAATTAGGGGTATTGGAGATATAGCAAAGTGGTAGAATGCTTGCGTAGCATGTACAAAGGCCTATGTTTAATCTCTAGCCCTATAGGCAAACAATAACAACAAAACAACATATCAGGATACTTTACAATATGTGTATATATACATATATATATATATATATATATATATATATATATGTATGTATGTATATATATATATATATAATTAGTTATTTAGCGTTATTTTAGAATACAGTTTCAAGTAAAGTTCTGCTTATTTCTAGAAATATACATTTGTGCTTCCTTAGAACTTAAGAGATAGTATCCAAGGACATGAGTAGCCCTGAAGGGGAGAGAGGTATAAGTTTTTCAGGGAAAGTAATAAAAAATACCCTTTTGTCTTTTCTAGCCATGATGAAATTGCTGCAATTATCTCTAAAGTGCCCTTAGAGGAGAACTACCTGAAGAATGTGGTCAAGCAAATCTACCAAGACCTACTTAAGGACTGAAAGCTTTCCCGTAAGACCCACAGACCACAGCTATAACAACAAAGGAATAGAGGCAAACACTTATAATCTCAGGATTCCAGTGAGAGAAGATCAAGGCTAGCCTGGGCCATCTAGGAGACCTGGTTGAAAAACAAAATACTCAAATGATATATCAGGGTCAATATTGATATTTATCTTTTGTCTTAACATTATATAAAAGTAGCAAAATTCTGCCGGGTGGTGGTGGTGCACACCTTTAATCCCAGCACTTGGGAGGCAGAGGCAGGCGAATTTCTGAGTTCGAGGCCAGCCTGGTCTACAAAGTGAGTTCCAGGCTATACAGAGAAACCCTGTCTCGAAAAAAAAAATAAATAAATAACAACAACAACAAAAAAGAACCAGCAAAAAAAAAAATTAGCAAAATTCCTCCTGATGATATCATAGTTAATTTGTATCATTAGTTTTAAAATACCTAGTTGAAAATGATGAGGTCTCAAATAGCATGTTATCTGCTTGCTATTATCCTTATACCCAAGATTAAATGATCAAACATGTGAGAAAATTTTCCTAACATAGCTTGTTGATGGACCACTTATCTTGTGTGTATAAAGCCCTGTTTTTTAAAAAGTCTAAAGTTGTGCTCTTGTCTTAATACAAGCTCTAAGGGGTAACATTTATAAGGAGGTAGCACACAAAGATTAAGCCTTTCCTCTTTTTGGGTTTTTTTGGGGGGGAGGGTGTTTGGTGTTGTTTTTGTTTTTGGTTTGGTTTGGTTTTTGTTTTTTTTCGAGACAGGATGTCTCTGTGTAGCCCTGGCTGTCCTGGAACTCACTTTCTAGACCAGGCTGGCCTCAAACTCTGAAATCTGCCTGCCTCTGCCTCTGCCTCTGCCTCTGCCTCTGCCTCTGCCTCTGCCTCCCAAGGGCTGGAATCAAAGGCGTGCATCACCACTGCCTAGCTAATCATTTCCTGTTATCTAGAGCTGTGTATTTATGGGTTTTGCCTAGCAGATATGTCTAGAGTAGAAACACTTCTATCAGGTTCTGGTAGTACATATCTATGGCTGCGGATACTCAGATGACCGAAAGAGGAAGACCACATGATCTCATGACTTCAAGATGAGCGCGGTCAACATAGTGAGGGAGATTTGTCTCAATAACACCAACAGAACATATCTATTCACGACTTATTCATTCTTCTCCAATTCAGAAATGCTGTTTTAAAAAAACACTCAACTTTTGGAATGGTTGCCATCTTTTCTTGCAAGTCTTAGTATTTTCTTTACAGTGTTTATTGTTTTCTCTTTCTAATGTATATCCTTTTTATTTCTAATGTATACTCTTTCTAGGAAAAGATCATTCATTTTGGCCTGATATATTATGTAAATATATGAATATTTTATATGTGTAACGTATGTGGTAATGAAATAATTTGCCTTCGGTAATAGGTCATTTCCTTATCTATAAAGAATGCCTTACAGGCCGGGCGTGGTGGTGCACGCCTTGGTTTTGTTTTGTGAGCCTAGCCTTTAAAGGCTGAGCCATCTCTCCAGCCCGGTTTTGTTTTGTTTTGTTTTGTTTTGTGTTTTTCGAGGCAGGGTTTCTCTCTATAGCCCTGGCTGTCCTGGAACTCACTCTGTAAACCAGGCTGGCCTCAAACTCAGAAATCTGCCTGCCTCTGCCTCTCGAGTGTTGGGATTAAAGGCATGCGCCACCACACCTGGCTTTCTGAAACCACACTTTTACTCATATACAAGAACAATATATAGATTGTTTAATAAATTAATAGTATTGTCTCTGAGGTAGACAAATGTGAACAGACTTTCCCCTACATGCTAGTCAATTCCTAATCATGGTAACTTTTGTTTCTTTTATATTTAATTCTAAACTGTGTTTACATCTTAAAATTAATTTATCTTAAATTTTTACTTTTTATATTATGGTAAAGTCCTTTTAGTCCCACAAATGTTTTTATCTTTTTTTTTTTTTTGAAAGTTTTTACTTATGGTCTATACATCAAAAGGTTACACACTCTTTTGACTTAGAAATTAAGCCAGATCACTTCTCGGCCTCAAGAAATTAAGCAAAGATACCTGTAAAAAACTTGTAAAGTCATCAGTATGGTTTGTTTCCTATGAAATTTAATTCATCCTTTTTCCTGTATAGCTAAAATTTAGAGGTTTTATTTTTTTCTTTAAACTTGAAAAAACTGCTCCAAGAATTTCTCTTATAATGATGGTGTCTGGTTTTTTTGGCTTTGGATAATGTAATTATGTTTATATGGGTGTTTGTATTTTTCAATATTTACAGTTTTGGCAAATTTTATATATTCTAAGTTTTTCTTTTTTTTCATTATTAAAGTACATTGATTACTTGTAATCCTTTATAATTAGTATCTCTATTAAGAGTACTCTGTAGTGGGGCTGGAGAGGTGGCTCAGCAATTAGTACCTACTGTGTCTAGCAGCTTTAATCCAGCTTTCATCTCAGGAAACAGATGCTGATGAATGCCCGAGTTCAAGGCTGGCCTGGTTTATAGAAGGAGTTCCAGGACAGCCAGGGCTACACAGAGAAACCCTGTCTCGGAGAGGAGAAGGAAAACAAACAAATAAACACTTGCTGGTCTTGTAGAGTTAGTTCCCAATATCCACGTGATAGCTCATAACTGTCTATAACTCCAGTTCTAGCTCATGCAATAACT
Organism: Mus caroli; assembly: GCF_978045245.1. Taxonomy (NCBI): domain Eukaryota; kingdom Metazoa; phylum Chordata; class Mammalia; order Rodentia; family Muridae; genus Mus; species Mus caroli. Next base: position 61,217,938 of record NW_028227257.1, on the reverse strand, counting down.
CTTCCAGCCTCCATGAGCACTGGGCTCTAACAAGGCACACATGCCTACACTGGCTACAACACTCATACACATGAAATTAAAATGAGTCTTTTTTTGTTTTGTTTTTTGGTTTTTCAAGACAGGGTTTCTCTGTGTAGCCCTGGCTGTCCTGGAACTCACTTTGTAGACCAGGCTGGCCTCGAACTCAGAAATCTGCCTGCCTCTGCCTCCCAAGTGCTGGGATTAAAGGCGTGTGCCACCATGCCCGGCTGTTTTGTTTTGTTTTAAGGGTATTTTTGCCTGGTGTAGTGGTGCAGATCTTTAATCCTAGCATTCAGGAGGCAGAGGCAGGTGGATCTCTGAATTCAAGAGACCAGCCTGGTCTACAAGAGCCTAGTCCCAAGGATAACTAGAGCTATACAGAGAAACCCTGTCTCCACAAAATCAAACAAAAACATATATTTTGTAGAAGGTGGCTGGTGGTGCAGATCTGTAATTCTAATTATTTGGGATACTAAAGAAGATGTGTTAGCCGGGTGGTGGTGGCGCAGATCTTTAATCCCAGCACTTGGGAGGCAGAGGCAGGTGGATTTCTGAGTTCGAGGCCAGCCTGGTCTACAAAGTGAGTTGTAGGACAGTCAGGGATACACAGAAGAAATCCTGTCTCGAAAAAACAAAAAACAAACAAACAAAAAAAGATGTGTTGTATGTTTAAGGCTAATCTGAACTACAAAAGTAACTTTTGGACCAGCCTGGGCAACTTAGTGAGACTCAATCTTAAAAAGTAAAAGGAGGACTGCAGTGGAGCCTGGTGGTAGAGCATTACCTAGCAGGCACACACAGACAGACACACACACACACATATACACATGCTTAACCTTCAGTATTACCAAACAGAAAAGGGAAAATACATTAGCCTTTTGATGTGGCACAAGTCTGTAATGTCTGTCCTTGAAACCTCAAAAGGTCATCTTTAGCTACATGACAAGTTCGATGACAGCCTGGATACAAAAGTTGCTGTCTCAAAAATCAAATAATTAAGAATTAAAAGCTAGATGGAGCTAGTGATTTAACTTATTTGTTAGAATGCTTCTCTGGTATAGGAGATCTTAAATTTGATTCCAAACCCTATAAAATAAAAGCAAGACTTAGTTCATAGAGAGTTTTTCAGGGTCAACCTGGACTACATTAGAGCCTGTCTCAAATAACAAGAAAAAAGGAGGAAAGGGGGGAAGAATTAGGAGCTCAGCTGAGAATGGTCCCCCATTCCTATAATCCCAGACTCAGAAGCAGAAGCAATAGGGTCTTATAGTGAGATTATCTGACAAGAAGGACACATGAAAATGGCCCAGCAGGTAAAGGCATATGCTCCCAGGCCTAATGACTTAAGTTTGGTCTCTGAAATACACATGGTTCAAAGGAGGAACCAATACGAAGTAAACAAATAATTTTTTTAAATTAAAACAGGAGAGTGATGATTGGAGTTAAGAGTTACAATGGGGGGGATAAAATATGGATTGTAAAAATAAATTAGTTAATTAAAAAAAATTTTTTTAAAAGTTACAACTGACTGCCTTGTGCTGGAGAGATAGTTCAGCTATTAAGAGCATTAGCTGCTCTTGTAGACCTGGGTTCAATTCTCAGCACACTTCCTGTAACAACTGTTCCAAGGGATACGATGCCGTCTTCCAACCTTCACAGGGACCAGGCACACATTTGGCAAACAAATATAAAAGCCAGAAGAGGCTGGCAGAAGGATGATGGGGTCCAGTAGATGGAGGATTAGTGTCCAGGGGACAGGCGTGGGATTGGAGAGAGATGGATAAGGCAGTTGAGCCAGAGAAGATTGTTAGGAGACAGGAGGAGAAAGGACAATGCACTAAAAGAAAAATAAATAAAAGCTACAGAAACTTTTGTTTTTTATTTTTGTTGTTGTTTGTTTTTTGTTTTTCGAGACAGGGATTCTCTGGCCCTGGCTGTCCTGGAAATGACTCTGTAGACCAGGCTGGCTTCAAACTCAGAAATTCGCCTGCCTCTGCCTCCCAAGTGCTGGGATTAAAGGCGTGCGCCACCACACCCAGCTTACAGAACTTTATATGTAGACTATGCTGTCCACAAATTCAGAGACCCATCTCCCTCTACCTCCCAAAATGTTTCCTGCCTATAATCCCAGCACTTGAAATGTGGACACAGGTGATCAGGAGTTTAAAATCAGTATCTCCTGTAAGTGTTCCTTGGATGGAAGGATATCCTGGGAGGGAAGGGATGAATCCAGGAGTGGTTGCCTCTGTTCCTGGGAGAGGATAGGGGCACTAGACAAGGCGGTTGGGGGCAGTGTATATAGAATTTCATAGAGGGCGGGGCTTTTCAGGGCAGAGATTTTGATTTGAGAGTTGATAAGACTTCAAGTCCTGGGTTTGGGGAGCTCAGAGACTGGTCGGTTTACCTGTCCTTGGTTTGGTGGCTTTGGTGCAGAGATTGGTAGGTTTTCTGGCTCAAGGATTGGTGGCTTTTTTTCACCCTCTTTTTTTCTGCATCAGGTTCATGGGTTAGGAATGGAAGTCCTTCCCAGATGCAGGTGGCTTTGGCTAAGGTACCACCTCTGTGGAGCTACTCAGAAACACTGGCCGGGCGTGGTGGTGCACGCCTTTAATCCCAGCACTCGGGAGGCAGAGGCAGGCGGATTTCTGAGTTCGAGGCCAGCCTGGTCTACAGAGTGAGTTCCAGGACAACCAGAGCTATAAAGAGAAACCCTGTCTCAAAAAACCAAAAAAAAAAAAAAAAAAAAAAAAGAAGAAACACTGGAGAGGAGACATTGCCACCGTGGACAGCTCCTGTGGTGCTAATTCATGAAGTTCATAGGCTGAGGCAGGAAAGGTGTCACCACCATGGACAGCTCCTATGACTGCACCTCTAGCTAGTAGCAGGCAGAATTGGGAAAGGATGTGTTGCCACTGTGGAAAGCTACTCATGACAGTATCAGGGTGAGACATGGCTGTTTGGCAGGTACTGGCATTTTAACAGCTCATGTTGAGGCATCTTATGGGTAGCAGTAGGTTGGAGCAGGAAAAAGGAGCCAGCAACTGCTTTGACAGCTTGCCCAGAGTCTACATCTACTACACACCAAGTCGAAGGCCAGTCTGTGCTACAGGAGATCCTGTTTCAAAAACAAAGACTGAGGATTTCATTCAGGAGAGTGTTCCTCTAGCATGCGCAAAGCCCTGAGTTTGATCCTAAGCATCTGCCTAAACTTAATGTGGTGCAGCACAGTGGTTACACTTTTTATTGCCATTCAGACGTCTTGTCAAGTTCTTCCAGGCCATAGCCACCGCCAGCTCCCCCTGTTCACAAATTGTGATATGAGCAAACACAGTTGTACACAAGAGATCATCCTAACATCTCCCCTTTATAGTCCAATAAAAGTCTAATTTCTCTAATACCAATTAACTACATACAATAAGAACAATAATGAGAACTGTCAGGAATTACATTCAGTGTCTAATCATCTGTTTGGCAACTTTGGAAAAAGTACCCCACTATCCTAACTTGGTGAATCTAAAGTTCTGTATTTAAATCACTTTCTACCATAATTTGTATGAATCAACCTAAAAACATCATTATTATTCTCATTGTATGATAATATCAGTTGTGCTAAGGTCTGGGGCCCTGTTAACAGTAGCAATGAAAGGATGGCTAGCTATGCAGCTATCCTAGCACCATTTAATAAAATATTTTACCACTATTGATTGGTGATGCCTTGATTATCATATACTAAATTGTTAGTTTTTGTATCATTTCAGTTTGTAGGAGGCAGAACAATGAACCCTTAAGAATGTCTACATTTGGGCTGGTGAGATGGCTCAGTGGGTAAGAGCACCCGACTGCTCTTCCGAAGGTCCGGAGTTCAAATCCCAGCAACCACATGGTGGCTCACAACCATCCGTAATGAGATCTGACGTCCTCTTCTGGAGTGTCTGAAGACAGCTACAGTGTACTTACATATAATAAAAAAAAATAAAAAATAAATAAAAAAATAAAAAAAAAAAGAATGTCTACATTTGTAACCCCGGAAATGTAATAATGTTCCTCTGTTTAGCCATAGAGATTTTGTAGATATATTACATACCTGTTAATCCCAGCACTCAGGAGGCTAAGCAGAGAGGATTGTTCCCGAGGCTACATACTGAGACTGCCTTTAAAAAGCAAAATAAGGGGCTGGTGAGATGGCTCAGCAGGTAAGAGCACCCGACTGCTCTTTCGAAGGTCCTGAGTTCAAATCCCAGCAACCACATGGTGGCTCACAACCATCCATAATGAAATCTGATGCCCTCTTCTGGTGTGTCTGAAGACAGCTACAGTGTACTTACATATAATAAATAAATGAATCTTTAAAAAAAAAAAAGCAAAATAAAATAAAAATCAGAGAGAAGATTACATTCCTGCTGATTCAAATCTGATTGAGCTTGCTTCCCTGGGACTTCAGGTCATTGGGTTGCAGATGTGGGTCAGTTGAATACTTGCCTAGTTCATGAACTCAGAGTTTGATGCTCTGCTCAGTACTACATATACCAGTCATAGTGGTAAATTCCAGTAGTCCCAACACTCAGAAGGATCCAAGTTCCATGTATCTTCACCTACAATGCAAATTTGAGGTAAGCCTGGGCTACATATACCAACTAAAGAACAGACATGACTAAGATTGTATAGTTCAATATTTTTCCAATTTCAGTTATATTTTCAGGAATTGTTACCTCTCTGTTAGAAGTCTAGTTCGTCTTTTTTCTCAGTTCTTAGGGTTTGGGTTTTTTTGTTTTTGAAGAAAAGTACTCAGACTAGTTTAAGCATTTTGGAATGTATGGGTTGTGCTAAATGACCAAAAGCAACACCCATGCTGCTGGGCCTCTGAAGAAGTGGAAAGATCTGAAAAGCGATAAGAACGAAAAACAAGTTTTTGGGTTTTGGGGTGTTTGTTTCTTCTCCCCCTTTCTATCTCAATTTACCTGAGAATGAATAAACTTTTTCTTGTTTGACAGCCACTGGTGTCCTTTGCCTCTTACATTTCTAAGCTAAGATTTGCCCAGATTATAATTCTAATTTCCAGGAGGAGCAATTCATTATTTACCTGCTATCAGTTTGTTTGTTTCTACAACCAAAATGCTTCTTGAACTGGTCTGTCATTGTCAAATACTTAACTCAAACCTCTGTCTCACCTGAAATACTTTTAAGAGGGATTTAGCTCAGTGGTAGAGTGCTTGCGTAGCAAACACAAGGCACTGGGTTAGGTCCTCAGCTCCAAAAAAAAAAAAAAAAAAAAATGTTTCATGGAGGAGATGACAGCTGCCACCAACCCTGGCAACCTGAGTTGAATCTTGAACTTCCACACGTGGTGGAAGGAAATGACTGACCTTCAAGTTGTCTTCTGCCCTCTACTTGTGAAAACCCATATACACACACACAATGTATTTTTAAACCAAACCATGTTTTTGTTGTCCTTGTCCTTATCTCCAGAAATCTATCATTTGATGTAAGATAGTATAAGTATAAAATACAAATTTTATACACTTTAAAGCTCCTCACGACGGGCAGTAATGGCGCACGCCTTTAATCCCAGCACTTGAGAGGCAGAGGCAGGCAGATTTCTGAGTTCAAGGTTAGCCTGGTCTACAGAGTGAGTTCCAGGACAGCCAGGAATACACAAAGAAACCCTGTCTTGAAAGAAAAACCAAAACTACTCAGCCCTGTGGGTACACACCTGTAGGGGCGTGGGGAAAAAAAAACAAGCTACATGGGAGTCTGAGGCAGGAAGATTCAAAGTTTAAATGTCACTCTGGGAGATTTATCCAGAGAAACTTATCTAAGGTGTCTCTCAAAATACAAAGTAAATATACATCAAGAATGGTGGCAGCCGGGCTTGGTGGCGCACGCCTTTAATCCCAGCACTCGGGAGGCAGAGGCAGGCGGATTTCTGAGTGAGGCCAGCCTGGTCTACAGAGTGAGTTCCAGGACAGCCAAGGAAACAGAGAAACCCTGCCTCGAAAAACCAAAAAAAAAAAAAAAAAAAAAGAATGGTGGCTTTTTTTTTTTTTTTTTTTTTTTGTGCAACCCCAGACGTTGGGGAGCTGAGTTTAATCTGGGTTACAAAGAACCTGTCTCAAAAATAATTACCTGGGGCTAGCAAGATGGCTCAAGTGGTTAAGAGTGTGACAGCAGTCGAGCAGTGGTGGTGCACACCTTTAATCCCAGCACTTGGGAGGCAGAGGCAGGTGGATTTCTGAGTTCAAGGCCAGCCTGGTCTACGGAGTGAGTTCCAGGACAGCCAGGACTGCACAGAGAAACCCTGTCTCGAAAAACAAAAGAGTGCTGACAGCTCTTCCGAAGGTCCCGAGTTCAAATCCCAGCAACCACATGGTGGCTCACAACCATCAATAACGAAATCTGATGCCCTCTTCTGGAGTGTCTGAAGACAGCTACAGTGTACTTACATATAATAAATAAATAAATCTTTAAAAAATTATAATTACCTAGGGCTGAAGAGATGGCTCAGCAGGAGCACTGACTGCTCTTCCAGAGGTCCTGAGACCAGTTCCTAGTAACCACATGGTGGCTCACAAACATCTGTAATGGAATCTAATGCCCTCTGGATGTCTGAAGACAGCTACAGTGTACTCATTAAATATAAGTAATTTTCAGCTGAGCATGCAGCTACGTTGTTGAAGTGCTTGTGTGGCATGCATACAATCGGGATTCAATCCTCAACACAGAACATAGTAATGTCCCAGCACAGCAAACAAAGGTGGGAGAAGGATTGTCAGTCATTCTTGGCACAAAGAGTTCAAGGAGCCTGGCGGTGGTGGCGCCATGCCTTTAATCCCAGCACTTGGGGAGGCAGAGGCAGGCGGATTTCTAAATTCGAGGCCAGCCTGGTCTACAAAGTGTATAGCCAAGGCTATACAGAGAAACCCTGTCTCGAAAAACAAACAAAAAGAGTTCAAGGAGTATGAGATCTTGTCTGAAAACACCTAGATGTATAACAAGAAGAATACGAAGTTCCTGGCAAACTCCACAAACCTTTACTTTATTCAATTTTACGCCTACTTTTCTGGAGTCCCAATAACCACTACAAAGCGAGAGAAGAAAAAAAACAGTAGAGAGTGAGTTATTTCGCTTTAGTTTTTGGTAGTTTTATGAATGTATATATTTAGATTATATCCACCGGTCCCAACCCCCGCCCAATTGAAAGGTTTGGTTTTTTTTCCACCTCGCTGATTCCCACACTGGTTTTCTAATCGCTGGCTCCGTTCGCAGGTTTTATCTTTATTCCAGTTTCTTCACCTCTGCCGCCCACAGCGACCAAGAGAACACCTGGTTCCAAAGCAAACCATCGGAGCTGCCAAATATGCACACTCTGCCAGAGCTGGTCAACGCCTTTCTGACCAGAGTCCACAACCGCTGTGCAAGAAGTTTTGCAGAGGTGCTTCCGCAGCAGTGCATTCTGGGTTATGTAGTCCTGGGCTGATTACATCGTCTTTGCAGACTTGTAGTCCTCAGTCGGGTAACCAGAAAGGCCCGATCAGAACAGTCATAAAGGAAGGGACGAGTGACCCTACGAAATCACTCAGCTTCAAAGCCTTCCGGCCTGTCCGTCAGGTTCGCAGCAGAAGCGGAAGTAGGCATGAGGCGGGTCGGAGAAAGGCGTGATGACGTCGCAGCGATAGGAGCGTGAGGATTTGGCGGGATTTCCGAAAGTCGCGCGCCCAGCGCAGATCCGCGCCTGGGCAAAGCCGAGGCGCTCCTACAAGTGTGGCCAGGAGGACTGAAATTTTTCGTAGAAGACCTGACAGAGGAGCTGCGAAGCGCGTTTGAGCCGGGTGAAGTGGGGGGGAGCGTGGTGTGTGCAGAGCCGGCTGCCAGGAGGAGCGAGCGGCCCGCGGCCGCGGGACAGGTGAGTGTGCGGCGCCGGCGCACCCCTCCCATGGCCGCTCGGCTTCTTGAGCTAGCTCAGGCCGGTGCTCCCGTAGCCAGCTTTGTGGGTCCCCTCTACGCTGAGAAAACGGAGAAAGGCGGAGCAGGGCGACCAACCGACCGACGCTAACTGACCCATTGAATTCGTTGTGGAAAAAACCGACCCGTACTTCAAAGCATTTGTTTTGAGACCCGAGGTCCCGACCTAGGCTGGGCAGGGCTCGAACTGCTACCCTTAGTCTCCCAGTGCTGGGATTTACAAACTTTCAGGTTCACTTCTGTGGTCCCGACGCAGGAAGCTGAGATCAGAGAAAAGTGCTCACAGCTGTTACGTAGCCAGGGCTAAGAGATTCTTGGTTACTGAGGGTAGTGGCTGGCCTCTCTGGAGACTGAAGTAAGAGGCCCCAGAGTTCAAAGATTGTGTAAGAGTAACAAAGACTGAAAAATACAACAGATTTCTAAAGAGAATCTTGGCTAGATGACACACCTATATAATCGTAGCACTTGGGAGAGGCAGGAGAATGACAGTTTCAAGACCATCCTGCGCTACAAATGGAAGAGCTGTCTCAGAAAAAGGAAAAGTGAAGTACAGGGGCTGGAAGGGGGCTCAGCTGTTAAGAGCACTTGCTGCTCCTGCCAAGGAACTGAGTTCAGCTCCTGTACCCACATGGTGGCTTACAACCAACCATAACTCCAGTTCCAGGGGATTCAGTGCCACCTTCTGACCTCAGAAACCAGGCATGCTTGTGGTACACACACATGTAATGCAGGCAAAATTCTCATGAACAAAAAAGAAATCTAAAAGGAACTTTCAAGAAATAATAATAAAGTGAAGTATAAAATACAAAGATGTATAAAATACAAGTGTATACATGAGTTATTACAAAGTGAATATATTGGGGGCTGGTGAGAGGGCTCAGTGGTTAAGAGCACTGACTGCTCTTCCAAAGGTCCTGAGTTCAAATCCCAGTAACCACATGGTGGCTCACAGCCATCCTTAATGAGATCTGATGTCCCCTTCTAGTGCATCTGAAGACAGATACAGTGTACTTAACTATAATAAACAAATCTTTAGCCTGGAGGGAATGGGGCCAAAGGGATCGAGCAGAAGTCCTGAAATCAATTCCCAGCAACAACATGATGGCTCACAACTGCAGTGTACTCATATACATAAAATAAATAAATCTTTCAAAATCAAAACAACAAAGAATATATCTATATAATCAGTAATAGACTGCTGTTACCATGCTATAAACCTCTCCTTATCCTTCCTAGTTTTAGTATTTCCCCCTCACCCTGATGACTGAACAGTGATTTCTAAAACTGTTCACTAAGGTGACCTACCTTTAAAAGGCATTTTTTAGGCAGGATCTGATTTTGTAACCCAGAAGCTAGTTTGGAACTCGGGATCCTACTGTCTCTGCCTTGTAGGTACTGGGACTACAGGAGAGTACCACTGTGCCGGCCATATTTTTGGTTTTGTTTATTTTTTTGATCAATGATCTTGCATTTTAGCAAAAGCTGACCTTGAACTCCCCATCCTGACTCTGTTTCCCCAGCTCATCTTCCCCTGTTTTTCAATTTCATGTAAATATGCCAGTGGTATTGGATGTTTGTTACATATGCTTGCCAACACTTGATTTTTTTAATAATTTATTTTATATGCATTTATGTTTTGTCTGCATGTATGTCTGTGTGAGGATGTCAAATCTTGGTGTTGTAGACAGTTGTGAGCTGTCATGTGATGCTGGGAATTGAATCTGGGTCCTCTGGAAGAGCAGCCAGTGCTCTCAACCACTGAGCCAGTCCCAACACATATTTTATGAAGGTCATATTTTATGAACTTGGGAATGGGGGTAGGGGCTGCTTTTTGAGATAATCTAACTACGCAGCCCAGCCTGCCCTTGAATTTGTGGTAGTCTTCCTGACTCCCCTCCCAGGTGCTAGGGCAGTCATGGACTTCCATACCAGGCTGTCTCTTCTTGTGGTTTTAATTCTCCTGACTATGGATGAAATTGTATGTTTGCTCATGGTTTCGGTTGTAGAGATATCTCCCACTTGAATCTGACTTCTCTTGTCCTTTTATTTTCTTATTTGAATAATTTCTTTTTTTTTTTTTTGGTTTTTCGAGACAGGGTTTCTCTGTATAGCCCTGGCTGTCCTGGAACTCACTCTGTAGACCAGGCTGGCCTCGAACTCAGAAATCCGCCTGCCTCTGCCTCCCGAGTGCTGGGATTAAAGGCGTGCGCCACCACGCCCGGCTGAATAATTTCTTTTTTTTCTCTCTTTTTTTTTATTTTTTTATTTATTTATTTTTTTAGACAGGGTTTCTCTGTGTAGCCCTGGCTGTCCTGGAACTCACTCTGTAGACCAGGCTGGCCTCAAACTCAGAAATCCACCTGCCTCTGCCTCCCAAGTGCTGGGCGTGTGCCACCACTGCCCAGCTTGAATGATTTCTTTATGTTTGTGTTCTGATTTTCCACCTCTGATTATGCATCTAATTATGTATGTAGCAAATAATTTCTCTACAGTTTTGTGGTTGTTTGTTTGTTTGTTTGTTTGTTTTTGAGATAGGTAATCCATGCTAATCTCAAACTTGTTATACCCCAGAGGATGAATGGCCTTGAGTTTCTTTGTTTTTTTTTGTTTTTTTTTTTTTTTTTTTTTTTTTTTTTTTGGTTTTTCGAGACAGGGTTTCTCTGTGTAGCCCTGGCTGTCCTGGCACTCACTTTGTAGACCAGGCTGGCCTCGAACTCAGAAATCTGCCTGCCTCTGCCTCCCGAGTGCTGGGATTAATGGCGTGCGCCACCACGCCCGGCTGGCCTTGAGTTTCTAGTCTTCCTACCTACTTCCCAAATGCTGGGATTACAGGCATAACTACCATGCCTGGTTTTATGCACTGCATAGCTTCAAACTTGGGGCTTGGTGCATGGTAGGCAAATGCTACCAATTGATCTACATCCCAAAGCCCAAAGTTATGAGCGTAAATATTGTCAGAGCTAAGGGTTTATTTCAGTAGTTATTTAACCTGTCCTGGGACCGGAAGGTCCATCTTCATCGCTGACAGTAAGATAAATGCACTCAGTTTCTTGTCTTCTTGGTGGTGCTGAGGATTCCCCCTGGTGCCTCTTTTTCATCTGCCAGACAAAGACGGTTCCACAGGCTGCTATATGTATTTCCAGCCTGCGTTTTCAAGGCTGGAAATACTGTTCACTTTTAGATTGTTGTTGCTATACGTATCTAGTTCAAGAATTCCTCTGTTCCAAGAAGATGGAAATATTCTCTTTTGGAATTTTACTCATCCTGTAGTATAGGAAGAGCTTGGAACTTGCTGCTTTGTAAAAAAAAAAATTTTTTTTAAATATATTTTGAATGGGCTGTCAGACATGCCTGGGGTTTTTGGTTGTTTGTTTTAAGCTTATTTTTATTTTATGTGTTTGAATGTTTTGTTTCTATGCCTGAAAAGATAACACTCCTGTGTCGTGTCCGCATGGTCAGAAGGGGTGCTGAATCTCCTAGAACTGAAGTTATAAACACATGAATTTCCTTGTGGGTGCTGAGAACTGAACCTGGATGCTCTCTGTAGAGCAGCAGTTGCTCTTAACCTGTGGCTAGGGAGGGCCAGCTGCAGTTCTTCAGAGGTGTGTCGGGAACTAAACTTGCAGTTCTTACTTACCCCGAATGTTTCTCTAGTGTTCACTCATACTGGTGCCTGTCTGTGTTTCTTAGTCATGGCTATGCAAATGCAGCTTGAAGCAAGTGCAGATACTTCAGTGGAAGAAGAGAGTTTCGGGCCGCAGCCTATTTCACGGTTAGAGGTAGGTTCCTAGTTGCTAAGTGTTTTCTGACAATGCTGTAATGAATTGTTCTACCTAATGAAAAAAATTCACCTTTACAGAAATTAAATTAGAGTTTCAGGAGGTTGTCAAGGTTTCTACAGAAAAGCACAGGATTGTTGCTAAAGATGTCTGGTCAAGTCTCTCAACAATTCTCTTCCTACTCTGTTGTCTCCCTAAGAGCTGAACTTTAACGAAGGCCTAGGATCCTCTAGTGGAATCTCTGTGCTACTTATACTAAGTATTAAAATGCTAATGGGGGGCTGGAGAGATGGTTCAGCAGTTATGAGCACTGACTGCTCTTCCAGAGGTTCTGAGTTCAAATCTCAGCAACCACATGGTGGCTTACAACCATCTGTACTGAGATCTGATGCCCTCTTCTGATGTTTCTGAAGACCGCTTCAGTGTACTTATATGTAATAAATAAATAAATCTTTTTTAAAATTGCTAGTGGGGAATTAGTGGTGTAACCCAGGAATGCACATGGGAAAGGGGATCAGCCTCTCTCTCTCTCCACTGGTCCCGGCTGTCATTGGGCAGGCTGAATGGTGTGGGGTTGTTAAGGTGTAAGACTCACCTCTATTTTAGGACTCAACATTATATATAATATGAAGCATTAGCTGGGCATGGTGGCCCATACCTGTAATTCTAGCAGTTGGAAGGCTGACGCAGAATTCTTTTGGAGGCCAGCCTGGTCTACATAGCAAGTTCCAGGACAAGGCTGTGTATGTTAAACCTGTCTCCAACAAGCCACAACCAAGTAGCAGCAGCAGAACAAACGAGAGGCTTGGGGAGATGGCTCTGTGGGTAAAGTCCATGCCGTGCAAACAGTGAGGACCTCAATTTGGATCCCGACACGCATAGAATCCAGGCAGAGTAGTAAATGACTGGATTCTTAGAGGATCATTGGGGCTTTCTGGTGAGCCAGTCTAGCCAATCCATGAGAATCAGGTATAGTAAGAGACCCTGTCTCCCAAGATAAGTGACTGAGGCAGACACCCCTGGCCTCCAGGCATGTACACACAAACTTATAAATACGTGAGCACATACACCACACACACACACACGCAAAACAGTAGCACATGCTAAATCTGTACAATATTTCTGCCTGCTATAGGAAGGACCCTGTGGGAGGAAACGCTTTGACCTTCTGTTTTAACTGTCTAGTTTTCCAGTCTACCTGAGCCTCAACACTCTGGAGACTATGTAAGTGAGCTGAGCTTGGGGCACTTGCTTCCCAAACGGAGCAAAAAGAATCAGGAGTCCCAGCTGACACAGTTTTTGGCCTGGAGCTCACTGAGTAGACTAGGCTGCCACCCCAGTGAGTCTTAGGGATCTCCTTGTCTCCGCCACCTCACGACCACATCTCTCCGTCTCTCCAGCCCAAAACTATTAATTTTGATAATGAAAAAGTTGATAATTTGGTGTGTGTGTTTTTTTGTAGACATAATGATATTTTGCACTGTGTAATTCAAGTGCTGGTTTCTGGGTCCCCATATCTGGTTACAATCCTTATTCTATCTCCTGCCTCGATGTTGTGTGAGTGTTGCTCCCATTTCTTCTTTGAGTGGTCAATAAAGCTAGCCAGTGAGCCAATGACTGCGCAGGGGAGAAAACGGGACAGGACTTCCTCCCATCCAGGGGAGAGGGCAGCAGAGAGAGGAGGTAGGAATTAGCCTTGGAGGAACAGTCTAGGAGACACCATGAGAAAACAACTGGAGCAGAGAAAGCCAAAGAATGCAAGTATCTTGGAGATTCTGGCTCGGAAGTAGCCAGCTTAGCACAGAAGATTAAAATGGAGTAACAATTGCTCGGTTGCTGTGACCTTACAGACTATACAGTGCAGTCTTAATTATTTGGGATCTAGCTGGGTTGAGGAAAATTGTAACACAACTTATTAAAAAGCCATTAACAGGTTTTGGTTTTGTTGAGACAGGGATTTTTTTTTTTGGGTTAACAACCCTGGCTGTCCTGGAACTCACTCTATAGGCCAGGCTAGCCCCAAACTCAGAGCTCCACCTGCCTCTGCCTTCTAAGTGATGGTATTAAAGGCATATGCCTTTAATTTGTTATTTAATAATTCATGTGTAGTCAAAGTTTTCAGATGTTTTGCATATATTAGTGATCTTCAAACACCTCTCTGAGGTGTACGATCCATACTGGACAAGAAGCCTAACTTTATTCATTGTTTCTTAACAGCAATGTGGCATAAATGCCAATGATGTGAAGAAATTAGAAGAAGCCGGTTACCATACAGTGGAGGCTGTTGCTTATGCACCAAAGAAGGAACTAATAAATATTAAGGGAATTAGTGAAGCCAAAGCTGACAAAATTCTGGTAAGTGTACCCATGAGATGGAGGAGAGGGCAGAGGCATTAGTGAGAATAATTAGTATACAATGGTGTATAGTGACAGCCCTTAGCCCTCTTCCTTCCTCTTGTCACCTGGTTCCCATTCCAGAAGTGACTGTTGACAGTTTTTATCTTAAATTCTGATTTCCTGTGGAGAATTGCAGTATTGTGGGATTTGATATAAATACTGCCAGAAGCACCCCACAGTAAGGTTGTGCACTCTGTCATTTTGAAGAGATCTCACCTCAGAGTTCTATTTTAAATTATATGTATATGCTGTTTTGGCATGTGCACCACATCCTTGCCTTCGGAAGCTAGGAGAGGGTGTCAGATGCCCTGGAGCTGGACTTACAGATGTTCATTAGCCACCATGTGGGTGCCGGGTGTCAGACCTTGGTTCTCTGATAGAGCAACAAGTGCTCTCAAGCCATTTCTCCAGCCCCTAAAATAGGTTTATAATGTATACAACTAAATGCAGCCACTTACGCAGTTTAGAAAAAAATTTTGATGCTACATTGTAAGGTACAAGCCTGTAGTTCAAACTATTACGGGGTCTGGGACAGGAAGTTGGAAGCTAGTCTCTGCTTTGGAGTGAGTTCATCATGTAGGCCAATTTGGCCAACTTAATTGAGTGAGACCCTGTTTCAGAAATAAAATGTAAAAAGAGAAGCTGGGTACGTGTTTCAGTGGAAAGTACTTGCCTGGCATGTGCTAGGCTCCAGTTAACTATCAGTACCACCAGAGAAAGAGAGAGAATGATATTGGTAAAATGTTGATATACAAAGTCACATGGTAACCTCGAATGCTCAAAGTCACAGGTTCCATCCCAACTACAACTAAAATATCAAAGTAACAGTATACATCCATGCTATCTCTTAATGTTTTTATTAGCCTATATTAATATGTAATATTTCAAGGGGGGCAATAGTGTGGAGGGTCTGAAGGGATGCTCACGGTTAAAGAGTTTATTCTGACCTGAGCTTAGTTCCCAGCGCCTATGTCAGGTATCTTACAACTTCCTTTAAGCTTCTATACAGAGATTTGTTAGAGGGCTACCAGTGTGCCTTGTGGCCTCGGGACAGATGTGTGAGAAGATACTCAAACATGAGACAGTTCTCTGCCAAGTATAAATACTCTGCCAAAGGCACCAGCCCCACCCCCCAAAATCCTACTTTTTATTCACACAAGAATTGTGGAGCTTTGTTTTAAGGTTAATTTTTGTTTTATTGGACCAGTAAGCAAGCCGACTGATTCCTTTTCAGACTTAAGAAAGCCTGTAGGTATCTGAACAGAGGAAAAGTCTACAGAGGTGTTAGAAGAGAAGGAAAGGAGGAAATGGAAAGCAGGCCTGGTGGCGCACGCCTTTAATCCCAGCACTCGGGAGGCAGAGGCAGGCAGATTTCTGAGTTCGAGGCCAGCCAGGGCTACACAGAGAAACCCTGTCTCGAAAAACCAAAAAAAAAAAAAAAAAAAAAGAGCAGCACGTGCTTTTCTCCACCGAGCCGTTTCTCTAGACCCCTAGATGCTTAGTTTTATTGTCCCATTATATTAAGACTTTTTTCAACGTAAAGTACAGTTTTGTTGCTAAGGTAAGGTATAAATGTTACTTGTGTATACTTGGAAAATAATCAATGGGGAGAAAGGCTGTGGATGACATCCTTGGTTACAAGGCTGACAGGAAGTGAGGTGTGAAGACATGCTGAGTTGTCTTTGTAAGCTCCTGTGGTGGTGCACTCCTGTCATCCCTGCACAGGAGCGTTTCCTGTGTGCTCCTGGGCACATCTCCACTGCAGAAATAAGAGGGGAAATTCACAGAAGTCTGATTTTTTTTCCCCTTTATCAAAAAACTTACACTCAAAAAGGTTCAGATTTTGAGGTATTTGGAATTTTCAGTGAAGGATGTTCAACTGGTAGTCTGCCCAAGTACCCCAAGATATACAAAAAAATCACAGTCTAAAGCATTTTGGGTCCCAGCTTTCCCAGACAGTGGGAGCCCTTTACCTGCGTGACATTGCTAGTTTAACGTGTCTGGTTTTCCTAGACTGAGGCAGCGAAATTGGTTCCAATGGGTTTCACCACTGCAACTGAGTTTCACCAGCGCCGGTCAGAGATCATACAGATAACTACTGGCTCCAAAGAGCTGGACAAACTGCTTCAAGGTACAGTGATCCTTATCCTGCGTTATAAACCCTGGGTAATCAGCACGGCTGGCAGGTCAGAGCAAAGCCAGGCTATTATACAGAATTCATCTTAGGGGAGCGAGCTGCAGAGAAGTATGGACAGTCGGGTCTTCAGGGCCCTGGCTGCCTGATGCTCCAGTTTTGCTTTTGCAAGATTTCTTAGTTTAGGTTTTTGTTTATTTCTTTTGAGTGGGTTGGTTTTTTGTTTTGTTTTTGTTTCCCTGGCTTGTGTCAATGGATCTAAGATTCAGGCCGAATTGAATGTATTTTGGGTTATAGGAATGTCAGCTTCTCATAGACACTTCATTACAGTTGGGACGATGGTGACCCTGAGGAAGCGAGGAAGTGTTTCTAGAGCCCCCTTGTATATTTATTTCTGTGTAACATTCTACAAATGTAACATTTTTAAAAGAAAGACATTTTTATTTTTTAATTATTTTTTAGTGGTTTTAGAAATGGGTTCAGGAGCTAATGATATACTTAAATTCCCCATCTTCTGTCCCTGTACTCCACTGCCAGGATTTGAGATTATAGGCATTAGTCAGTCATTCTGGCTCTGATTTATAAAATAGGGAAATTGCCTGTAAATTAAATAACTTTTGGCTTTGTTTTATCTTGTTTTGTTGAAACAGTGCCTTGCTCTGACTATATATTAAAGAATAAGTTCCCTCTGTTTGAGGAGATAAGTATTATATGTATACTATATGTTATGTATTATTTGTTTGTTTGATTTATTTATTTTAAAATTCTAACACAAGATTGAATTTCAATGACTGGTTACAGAAAGTGGTTGTCTTACAACCCTGATGACCTGAATTCAATCCTGGAACCCATAGTAGAAGGAGATGACCCATTCTCCAGAGTTATCCTCTGCCCTCTACATGTGAGCTGTGGCTCATGCCTTGCCACGTTCACACATGCCATACGCACAGTACAACAATTACAGATTTAAAAACAAAAAGTATATGGGAAGGGATTGAGTCCAGAGACTCAGGTCCTCTGCCACTGAGCTGTGCTTTCTGCTACGAAACTCAGATCCCACTGCTTCGATTCTGTAAGTGCTGGGATTAGAGACAGCGCCACCTCGTCCGTCCGAGGGGTCTGAGCTTTGAAACATAGTTGTCTCATTGTTGAAAAGTTAAGTTTGGTTCTTGCTGGTTTTCTGGTTATTTGATTATTTACTTTTTCTTCCTTTTTGGGGTACAAATAGCATGGCTTCAGGAATCATACTAAAATGTGAGTGTTAACCTCTCCAAGACGATCCCCTTCCCTCCAGGACAGCAAGGGCTATATAGACAGAGCTCATGCCTGTAATCCTAGCACTTGGGATGTGGAGGGAAAGGGTTAGATGTTTAATGTTGTCTTCAGCGATAGAATGAGTTTGAGACTAGCCTGGATTACATAAACCCTGTCTCATAAAAAATAAATAAAGGAATTTTCATTTCTAGTATTTACTTACTGGATTAAATAATGTTCCTGGTGACAATTATGCCTGTTTTCTTCAAGATGAGGATGATCGAACAGCATAACAGCATGAATGTTACATTTAAGTACATTGAACAAGGAGTTCGCAAAGAATAGTAAATACTGGGTTATATTAAAACTGCTGAAGCTGTCGGCTTTTCTTAGTTGAGCTCTGTAACTTCATTATGGTAGCAATTACTTGAAGCTGTACATGCAATAAAATTGCCTAAAAAATATAGTAACACAAGTGAGTACATATAGAGAGATGTGACCATACTGAGAGCTGAAGGGATGTAAGGTTTACCCTAGGAAACTCAGGAATGAGTGCCCAGAACCTCCTATGTACAAGCAACCTATACTTATTTAAAAATAAGTAATGGCTTTTAATTATTTTTATTGTTTTATATTTTATTTTGGGTGATATGGGGAGTTGAGTCTAGGCCTTTTTATCTAAGTAGGATTCTACCATTGAGCTACATACCCAGGCCCAGAGACTTGCTATTTTGTGCAGACTGGTCTTGAACATCCTATGTTGCCCAGACAGGCTTTGAACCTTACATCCTTCTGCTTCATCTTCCCACATAACTGGCTTACAGGTGTGCACTAGTGAGCTCAGTCAGAAAGAAAAGAAATTTACAAATTACTGAATGTTGAAAATAGGAGTTTTAAGTTATGTAACATCTCATGTGCTCTATGAACATTTCAATGAATGTACTTTCTAAACAGTTATTTTATGTGATGTACTTTTTAATTTCATAGGTGGAATTGAGACTGGATCTATCACAGAGATGTTTGGAGAATTCCGAACTGGGAAGACACAGATCTGTCATACGTTGGCTGTTACATGCCAGGTGAGTTGCTAGGGTCCGGGCTGATCAGATCAGCAAGGAGCCATGAGCTTCCTTGTGGTTGTTAGGAATGAAACCCGGTCCTGTGGAAGAGTAGCCAGTGCACTTAACCGAGAAGCCATCTCTCTAGTCGCACAGTCTACACTTTATGTCTCAAAAGAATACATGTGTAATTAATAATAACCTAACCTGAATTCATTAAATACTGTATCTGGTGTTTTTGACTAAAAATGCTTTCTCTGTAACTTTTTACTTTATGTGTGTGGCACTCGCTCGTGTGTGTGAGGGGCGCATGCCTGTGGACACTTAGAGACCAGAAGGTACCTGGTCTCTTCCTCTATTACTCTCCACTTTGCTCCTGTAAGGCAGGGTCTCTCGCTGGACTTACAGCTCCTGTCTTTCGGCTAGACTGGCAGTCAGCAAGCCTGGGTTATCATTCTGTCTCTGTTTTTTATAGCACTAGGATTGCAGATTCCTTTGAGACTATACCTAGCTTGTTAAATTAGTCCTGAGATACAAATTCAGGTCTTCAAGATTGTGTAATGAGCACTCCTGACCACCTCTCCAGCCCCCTCCCCATGTCCTTTTAACAGAGATTCATGTAGAATGGATACAGTATAAATATCTATTGTTTCTATGGCAACCCTGCATACCATGCTAATTCATTAAAATACAAATAGAATCCTAGTCTGACAATGTTTATTAAGTAGTAAGATGGTCCTGTTAACAGTAAACAAAGTCTTAAATAACATTCTGAGGTGCCCAGCAGCTATAGACCTTTGTTACTTTCCCCAAAGAACGCTAGTTCATTAACAGTCAGGACAGTTGCATGTTAGTAGTCTAAGAACCAGAATACGAGGGAGTGTTAGATTGCTACTTAAATTCAAACATCTGTTGTCATTGTTCAGATTTTCCCAACTTAATGAAATGAAACTTCACTGCATTAGATCTCTAATAATTATTTAATCTAAGATAATCTAGAACATTTCACATTTGTCCAAGAATGATAAAATGTCTGAAGAATTTATGCCATCGCATTATTAAAAAAATTTTTTTAAGATTTATTTATTTTATGTATGTGAGTACATGGTGGCTGTACTGATTGTTGTGAGCCTTCATGTGGTTGTTGGGAATTGAATTTTAAGACCTCTGCTCGCTCTGGTCAACCCTGCTCCGGTCAACTCTGCTTGCTCAGTCCCTGCTTGCTCTGGCCCAAAGATTTATTTATTATTATACATAAGTACACTGTAGCTGACTTCAGACACACCAGAAGAGGGCATCAGATCTCATTACAAGTGGTTGTGAGCCACCATGTGATTGCTTGGATTTGAACTCAGGTCCTTTGGAAAAGTGGTCAGTGCTCTTACCTGCTCAGACATCTCGCCAGTCCTATTAAAATGTTAAGAGAGATAAAATAACATGTACATCTATAAAGTAGAGATAAATTACAGCACTAAATGTTTATGGAAAACTTCTAAATTAGCCAAGCATTATGGTGCAAACCTATAATCCTAGCGCTCAGGGGATCACGAGTTGGCAATCAGCGTAGCTACACAGTGATTTCTGTCAGAGCACCACTGAAAACAACCACTACCTGCTGACTTGACAGTGTCTGCATCTCCACCTTATTCCTTTGAGACAGTCGTTCTGTGAACCTGGAACTCACTCAGGTTTCTGTTGTTGCTGCAAAACTCAGCACACTCAAGTGATGCCCCTCCTCCTCTGCTTCTGACAGCTCTGGGTTCCAGTGCCTTAGAGCCACCACGCTCTGCACGGGTGACCTTGCTTATTGTGAGGCAGTGTCTCGTGTTGCCAGGGCTGACCTCAAATTTACTATATAGCGGACCTTGAACTCCTGATCCTCTTCATACGGACATTGCAAACATGGGTCATCATTGCCAGTTGTAAATGTTTGACCTTTGAACTGACTGGTCTTAACATGCAGTTTTATCTCATAGTTTAGACTGTTTCAAAGCAGTCCAGCTCGGACAAAACACTAACTTCCTGTGCTCCATGTCAGCTATTAACTTGTATTTCTATCAAAAGAGAATATGTCCTTTTGCCTCTAATTGTCATGTTTGTTTGTTTTACTATGTATATACGTCTGGTGTTTGTGAAAGCCAAAGTAGTATCTTGGACCCTGGAATTAATTACAGGGTTGTGAGTCACCAGGCATGTCCTGGGAATGAAACCTGGGTCCTCTGGAGTACAGGTAGTTCTTTTTTTGTTTGTTTGTTTGTTTTTGTTTTTGAGACAGGGTTTCTCTATGTGGCCCTGGCTGTCCTGGAACTCACTTTGTAGACCAGGCTGGCCTCAAACTCAGAGATCCGCTTGCCTCTGCCTCCCAAGTGCTGGGATTAAAGGTGTGTGCCACCACCGCCCGGCCAGCCAGTACTCTTAACCTCTGATCTCATACTATAATCCAGGCTGTCCTGGATCTTAATATGTGGTCCAAGCTGCCTTCAAAGTCATGGAGAGGCATCTGTCTCCTGTATGTGAGCTGCCATTCCAAATTTTAATTACTATATTTTTTAAAATTACTATAGTTTTTTTATTTTGTGAGATTATAGTATATGTTGATTTATCATGGGGAACTTGGCAACTGTATCAGAAGTGTGGATGTTTCCACTGTTTCTTTTCCCCCTCCCCAGCTCCCCATTGACCGTGGTGGAGGTGAAGGGAAGGCCATGTACATTGACACCGAGGGCACCTTTAGGCCGGAGCGGCTGCTAGCAGTAGCTGAGAGGTAGGTTTTGAGACTTGAATGTGTTTAGCAAGTTGAACTTGCCTGAAATGTGTCTCATTATGCTACACTCTAGTTGTATGTGTGGTTGAAAACAACAATCTTTAATGGGAAACATTCCTTACTCGGCAATCTGTAAGTATCTCAGGTGGAATCAAAGGCAAGATCCAACTACGTGTGTCTTCCAAAGAAACGCTTTAAAGACAGGTTGTGGGCTAGAGAGATGGCTCAGCGATCAAGGATACTGAAGGCTCTTCCGAAGGTCCTGAGTTCAAATCCCAGCGACCACATGGTGGCTCACAACCATCCGTAACGAAATCTGATGCCCTCTTCTGGAGTGTCTGAAGACAGCTACAGTGTACTTACATAAAATAAATAAATAAATCTTTTAAAAAAATCAGTTCACCAAAAAGGTAATTATAGACATAATTAAGATGTATTCTTATGTATCTGAGTGTCGCCCACGTGTATGATGCATACCAAGTGCAAGGACGCACATGGAGGCCATAAGAGGCAGCAGATTCTCCTGAACTGGAATCATAAATGGTTGTGAGACACAGTGTGGGCTGTGGAAAGTCAGCCCAGGTCCTCTGCTAGGGCAGTAAGCACCAGTATCTTAATAGCCAAGAGGACATCACAGAATTGAGATTGTTAAAAACTATAAGTCATGTCAAAATTCTAGCAAGTTTTTTTACAAATTGATAAACTCATAAGAT
Organism: Mus caroli; assembly: GCF_978045245.1. Lineage (NCBI taxonomy): Eukaryota > Metazoa > Chordata > Mammalia > Rodentia > Muridae > Mus > Mus caroli. The sequence continues at coordinate 61,195,859 of NW_028227257.1, read as the reverse complement.
TCATGCGGAAAAATCTAGAGCTCCATTTATTTATCTATTTATTGTTTATTTGTGAGGAGGGCATTGCCTGCACGTGTCCGTGCACCAGAGTGTGTATCTGGTGCCTTCAGAGGCCAGAAAGGGCCACTGGATATCAAATTGAAATTTTGGTGAATATTATAGTTGTGAGTTGATGTATGAGTGTTGGGAATTGTATCTAGGACCTCTGAAGAGCAGTCACTGATCTTAAACCACTGAGCCATCTCTCCAGCCCAAGTCCTTAACTGAAAACTCATTATAAAACTACAGTAGTCATTACAGATGGTTCTGACTTAAACGTAGATATGCAGCTAGGTATAGCACGGTGGTAAAGTACTTGTCTAGCATACATGAGACCCCAGGTTCAATTCTCAGTACTGGAAAAAAAAAAAAAAGGTAGAGTTACTCAGGTCAAGAGACAGAAGCAGGCAGATCTCTGTCAGCTGAAGGCTAGCTAGTCGGAAAGCTACATAATGAAACTCTCAAAACAAAATAAAACAAAAAAAACTAAATTAATAGACAACTAAGATATGGATCAATGGCACGGAATAAAAAGTTCACAATGATTTGTACGAACACCCCAGCCCCTTGGTTTTGTTTTTGAGACACAGTCTAACCATGTAGCTCAGGCTTGATCAAAACTCTGATGTATCCCAGGTTATCCTGAAACTCTTGGTACTTTCCTCTCTGCCTCTGGTGTGGTTAGATTATGATGCATTATCGTGCCTGCCTTGTTTGAGACAGTCTTAGACATAGGTGGCCATGAATGTACTGTATAGCTGAGGTTGACCTAGAACTCCTGATCTTCCTGCATCCACCTTCAAGTATTGGGAGTTATAGGCTTGTACCACCATGCAAGATCTGCATGCTCGCTCTGTCTCTCTCTCTCTCTCTCTCTCTCTCTCTCTCTCTCTCTCTCTCTCTCTCTCTCTCTCTCTCTCTCTCCCTCTCTCCCTCCTTCCCTCCCTCTCTCCCTCCTTCCCTCCCTCTCTCCCTCCACCTCCTGAGTGCGTGGGTTAAAGGTGTGCACCACTATGCTCAGCCTTTGAGTTTCTTGACAGTCTTACTGTGTAACTCTATCCTTATGAGAGGATCAGGAACACAAGCTCTAAAAGAATTAGAGCCCATTAGATTTCATTTAAATAACTTTTAAATTTAAAAAGAAAAAATTAAATTTGCTTGTGTGCATGTTGTTGCACACATTCCATAGCACATGTGTGGAGGTCAGAGAACAACCCACAGAGATCTGTTTTCTCACTCTACCACATGGGTCCTGGGGATTGAACTGAGGTAGCCAGGTTTGGCCTTTAACTACTAAACCATCTTGTCAGTCCTAACATTATCTTTTGAATTATTAAATAAGAGAATTGTAAACAGAACATTCCTTGGGTCAGAAGTGATTGCACGTGTTTCTCATTGGGGTGTGGATAAAAACAATCAGTGCTTGACTAATATACAAAACACACTGGCAAGATGTTTATAGTTTATAGCCTTGTAAAAGAAGAGCAGATGCCCCTCACAGCACTTGAGACACAGAGCCAGGAGGACCTGTGGTTTCCAGGCCAGCCCGGGATACAGAAACCAGGAATGATGGATTTCTCTGCCATGCTTCCCCCTGCAGTCTGCTCTGTGTCAGCCCATTTACCTCTGGGCCTCAGTGTCCTCATTTCAAGAAAGGAATAGTAAAAAAGTGTAGAATCATGTAAAAACTTCTGGAAAGCTTTTGCTCTCAGTGAAGAAACCCCTAATGTGCCAGCAAGATGTATAGCTAATTAGTATTTTAAAGAATTGAGAATTTTAAAGGCCTTGAACACGGGTGTGTCAAAAATGGGTTGGGCACCTGGCAAAGCAAATTTTATTTCTGCTTTTTCTTTCTTCTCCAGTGTTTAGACTCTAGCCAAGTTTTAAAAGGACAAAAGGAAGAGAATCAGATCTATTTTAGAGGTGAGAGGAAGCTGACAAAGTATGCTTTCTAGGCTCTTGTTAGCCAGCTACTGCGGAGGCTAAGTCTTGAGATTACCGTAGCCCAGGAACTTGGGGTTAGCCTAGAAAACATAGCCATTACCTGTGCGTGCCCCCATACCCCCCCACATCTCAGGAAAATTGACAGCAGTCATTTGGTTAATTCCTCAGTTGAATACATCAAACTTACTGCCATCAAAGAGGGAGTCCCTTCTGTTGTTACAGATTCAATAAGAATGAAATTGTTGGACCAGGCATATTGAAACACCTTTAATTCTACCACTCCAGACATGGCCAGGCAAATATATGAGTTCGAGGACAGCCAGGTGACAACTTAGTAAGAGATACAGAGCACATAGACTTAGAGAGAACAGAGAGAGAAAAAGAGAGTGCCATTCTTCAGGTATCTTGATCATTTATATCTTAGGTGGCAATTACAAAGTTAAGAAAATACAGATCATTCTATGAAAATACAAAATACATAGTATGCTCTTTAAATACAAAAGAAAATAATCACTGAGGCATAAGAAATACTAAGGTATCATTCATTTAACATAATCTTTGGCTTGTTATTTTTGTTTATGATAATTCTGACTGTAGTTCTTGGCTTTTCTGACTTGAAAGTTTCTCATATGGAGGCCTCAAAGAATAAATTTAATTTATCCTTAGGTCTCACTTTTAGTTTAAGATAATCGTTGCTATCATCTCTATTTGGCTTGCCCATACCTCTAATAGAGCAGGAATCGTATCTGCGGGGCTTAAAGCCGGGGGGGGGGGGGAGGGGTTGCTGCTACTTATTTTTGTGGGTGAGGGAAATGTTAGGTATTCATTTCTCACCTGACTGAGCTCTGTCTACAGCCTAAAAATCTCCTCTTTTCTAGATACGGTCTCTCTGGCAGTGATGTCCTAGATAATGTAGCATATGCGCGAGGGTTCAACACAGACCACCAGACCCAGCTCCTTTACCAAGCGTCAGCCATGATGGTAGAATCCAGGTATGTACTCAGTGAGACGCTGAATGTGTGCCCGTGGCCCTTTCCTTGAGTCTGGATGACAGTCTGAATAGAAATTCACATTTTAAGGGTTGTCTTTTAAACAGGATCTCTCTGTCTAGTCTTGGCTGTCTTAGACCAGGCTGGCCTCAAACTCACAGAGATCCTCCTGTCTCTGCCTTCCCAAGTAGTGGCATTAAAGGCATGCACCACTATGCCTGGAAGTGGAGTTGTTTATTTGTTTTGAATGTAGTGACAATTTGGTTTTTGGGTTTTTTTGTTTGTTTGGTTGGTTGGTTTTTGGTTTAATTAAAGATTTATCTTTACTTATATGTGTGTTTCTGTGAATGTGTGCCTAATGTATCAGGGTACCTATATAGGTTAGGACAGGGAATCAGATTTCCTGGAGCAGGAGTTAGAGATGGTTTTGAGCTTCCCGGGATGGGTGCTGGGAAACAAACTTGGGTTCTCTGAAAGAGCAGAAAGTATTTTTAACAGCCAAGCCATATCTCCACCCCCAAGTTCCTTTCTTTAAAAAATACTCTCTGTGTCTGTCTTATGTGTGATGTTTGTGTTTATGTGTACACACTCATTGCTATGTGAACGTGGGCATGCATAGGAAGTGGTTATGTGAGCAGCTTAGAGGACACGTTTGGGTGTCACTTCTCACTCTCCGAATCTTCATTGTCCACTCTTGTAGCTGGTCCACAGGCTTGTAGAAGCGCTGAGATTACAAGTACATGCTACCTTGACTGGCTTTACATGGGTTCTGGGGAGTCAAACACAAAACCTTCCACTTCTATGGCAAGTACTTTACCCACTGTATCATCTTCTCTGCCTCTTCAGTTCTTATTTTGACACACTTTATTTCGGTCACATTACCAGTGAAATATTCATTTCTATAATGCCCAAGGCCCTGTGTTTAGTCAAGTATACTGAAAAACAAAAACCCCAGAACTACTTTTGGTCAAGTCTACCAAAACCAAAACAGAAACTATCCACCAAAAGTCACCATGATCCACCATGACTGAACATTTTAAAAACATTTTAAGAAAAGCACGTGTGGTTACATACTAGGAAGTGTCAGTTACTCATGTTTTACCCTGGGGAGACTGAGGCAAGAGGATCATAAACTTCATGACAGCCTGGGCTATATAAGTAACAAGTCCCGGTCTCAAAAAGGAGAAAAGTGGAAAATACACACTACATATAAGAGCTTAGGGTGGTGTCGGGTGACCGTACACAACTTTGATCCCAGCACTTGGAAACAGAAGCAGGTAGATATCTGAGTTCTAGTGCCTCAGACCACCCCAGGCAGGTATGGGGGTTCCTGGAATAAGGATCCTCAAAGCTAAATTTAAACTATTTTAATTCTTTTTATTTAAGACTTTCTTTACCATATAACAATCTCACCTCCAATAACACACGTGTAGCCATATGAAATTATATTGTTGGGAAAGTTTTTATCTGTCATAATAATTTAGTAAATGATTTAAAAAGTAAAGAATTAGTTTTCCCGGGGATAAGGTCATGTTAGTGACCCCATCTCAAGGGATGGTTTCTTACCCATTATTCTCGCTTAAGAAGTTGGCCTAGGCTACCAGGAACATGTAAATAAGAAAAGGAATAAGAGAAAACAAAACATATATATTGCCATGAGAACTACAGCTCAATATTTTTTCTCTGCCGAAGAGTTCCACAACCGATTCCAGGAGGCCTCCTCCTTTTGAGGTCAATCTATGGAACTTGTCACACTGATCCTACTGGAGGTGGTGTGGCATTCTAAGGCAGTCAAAGCTACACAAAGAAACCCTGTTTCGGGGGTGGGAGGTGGGGTCTTTAATGGCCTAGAGAGAGTATTTAAGAGCATTGGCTGCTCTTCCTGAGGACCAGGGTTCAATTCCCAACATCAACATGGTAGCTCACAACTGTCTGGTATTTGATAGCCACGAATGCAGACAAAAACATAAATGCACATAAAATAAAGTAAGTTAAAAGAAAATGGGGGTGGGGGGCTAGAGAGATGGCTCAGCAGTCAAGAGCACTAACCGTTCTTCCGAAGGTCCTGAGTTCAAATCCCAGCAACCACATGGTGGCTCACAACCATCTGTAATGAGATCTGATGCCCTCTTCTGGTGTGTCAACTACAGTTTACTTACATATAATAAATGAGTAAATCTTTGGCCTGGAGTGAGCGGGGCCTGAAGGAAGAAAAAAATGAAAGAAAGAAAATCTACGATTGTAAGGGAAAAAAAATTGACCTTTTTTTTTTTTTTTAAGTTTTTCGAGACAGGGTTTTTCTGTGTAGCCCTGGCCGTCCTGGAACTCGATCTGTAGACCGGGCTTGCCTCGAACTCAGAAATCCGCCTGCCTCTGCCTCCTGAGTGCTGGGATTAAAGGCGTGCACCACCACGCCCGGCAAAATTGACAATTCTTGTTTCTTATAGGTATGCACTGCTTATTGTAGACAGTGCTACTGCCCTTTACAGAACAGACTACTCAGGGCGGGGAGAGCTTTCAGCCAGGCAAATGCATTTGGCCAGATTTCTGAGGATGCTGCTTCGACTTGCTGATGAGGTAAACCATAGGAAACAATGAAAAATGCTTACTTTCCGTGGCTCCAAATCCCAGGAGTCTTTGTATTATCAAAGACGAACATTAGTTGGCCATTTCTTTGTTGTGAGCATTAAGGTTCTTGGTATGTCTGTGGTCACAAAACTGACCTTCTTTTCCCTCATCAGTTTGGTGTCGCAGTGGTAATCACCAACCAGGTAGTAGCCCAAGTAGATGGAGCAGCCATGTTCGCTGCAGATCCCAAAAAACCCATTGGAGGAAACATCATCGCTCATGCGTCAACCACCAGGTAAGGTGATGGCAAAATGGAGGTCATACAACTGTGATAAAAACTTGCACTGAACCCTGCTAAAATTGCTACAATATTGACACTTAGGAAGCCTCACTGAATTTGTCAAGCTTTGGTTGATACTAGTGTTTGCAGTTGGAGATGGCTCAGTGGTTGCGAGCATATACCTGTGTTGTAGAGAACCTGAGAGCGGTTCCCAGCACTCTGTCAGGGGCTTCTCACCCTCTTCTAACTCCACCCAGTAGCTCTGGTCTCTGACAGACACACAGACCCACATACAAATACAAACACCTACATGTAACTAACTTTCTCCGTCATGAAAAAAGATACATGAATAGTTGATATGCCTCCCTAATTATAAAATGTTTATTTCGTAGAGCTTTTCAATAAGAGAGTCATGGCAGAAATGAATTCCTCCATTTTGGAGGTACATTAAAAGCCATCCTAAATCCTTTGAGGAAATTACATATGTCTGAAGCAATTAGTTCTATTATAGGAATAGAATTGTTTATAACTTGGTGTTCTTGTTTGTTTCTTTGGGTCAGGCTGTACCTGAGAAAAGGAAGAGGGGAGACCAGAATCTGCAAAATCTATGACTCTCCCTGTCTTCCTGAAGCTGAAGCTATGTTTGCCATTAATGCAGATGGAGTGGGCGATGCCAAAGACTGAATCGTTAGGCTTTCTTTCCTGTGATGCTATGTGGCTTTTCTAAATGCTATACGGCTAATGGAGAGGACTGTTTACTGGGCTTCTTCACAGGCTCATGTTGTGACTGCCCCACATGGCTTCTGGCATTGTATCAGCTCTCTGGTAGCAGAAACACATCTGATCTGAAAGGTTTATTTCCTGTAGAGTCTATTAATAACTGATTTCTTTGCTGTTTAGAGGAGAAGTATGAAATAGCAGGTGTGGGGCAGTCTTTTGTCTTCAAGAGAAATAAACTGGAAAGATCCAGAGTACTCTCATTTCTCAAGGATGGTAAACTAAATGCCTGAGGATCTGTAAGTGGGAGTGGGTGGTTACACATTCTTTTCTCTGTAAGACGGATGCAAATTTAAAGGTTATATGCCTGGACTGTCACATCACTTTAAAATTTATTTTTGATTAAGGAGTCTTACATGCAGCATGCTAGTCTAAGAGCCCTTCACTGCATGCTTGTTCTCTAGATTACTAAGACTTAAGGAAATTTGTTCTGCTGCTGCTAATAAAGTAGTTGTGTGCAGTGGATGTGTTATTTGCTGGAGATATTCTAGTGCAAACCAAATATTGCAAAACAGGGTTTCAGTAACAGCTTTCGGTACTGTGTGGTTATGGTCAGCTGCAGTTGTAAAGTGTGAACCTGAAAGAAAGCCCTGCATTCAGGTTACCGCATTGTATCCTTTGGCCGAAGAATAAGAATTCCAGGCTGATTTACTGTATCTTTCCTGTGGTCTTTGTTTTTATTGTGTAAGTTTTGTGTTGCAGAGGTCTGACATTACTCAAATAACTCTACATCAGGAGTATTTCCAAAAACTGTAGTCTCCTTTTCAGTCACTGAGTCTCATTAATAAAAGAATTTCAAAATAGATTTGGAAGAAAGCTCAAAAGCAATTTTATTCAAGCTTGGGAGAAAAGCAATAGAATAGGTAAGCTGAAAATGTTAGCAGCTGCTAGGAGTTGAAGAGATGGAGAATCCGTCCTAGTTCTTAAGTTAGGCATGGAGGCAAGAGAAACAGAAGGCCCAGAATGCCAGGGAAGCACTGGGACCTCCATGGATGTGGCTTGGCAGTTAAGATTGCTTGCTTGCTCTAAGAGCGTGTGTGTGTGTGTGTGTACACCATGTGTATGCTACTTGGAAATCAGAAGTCATCAAATATCCAGGAATTGGAGTTACAGATGGTCTGAGTCACCACATGGGTGCTCTGTAAGAGCAGCAAGTAACTATAACCACTGAGCCACTTCTTCAGCCTCTGGTAACAAATATTTATGGTGGAGAAGCTGGGTGTGCTGGGTGTATTCTTAATCTCAGCCCTCAGGAGACAGGTGGATCTCTGAGTTCCATGGCAGCTTGGCCTATATAGCAAGAAGAGGAGGTCACTCACTGCTCTAGGCCATCATTTGCAGTGGGGGACCTTTGTGTAAACAAAGGTTTTATTCTGTGAGGGAATTATGACATTTGCACAAAGGACTTATAAAGTAGTGAGATAAAGATTAGAATTTCTTGTCTCAAACCCAAGTTTTATAGAATTTGGTAGGAAACACTTTGTCCTGAAGCGAGAGCTCATCAGCTTGGAGCACTTGCTGCTCTTCCAGATAGCCTGAGTCTGAGGCCCAGTACCCATGAGAGGTGGCTGAGATGCCTCACCTGAGCTTCAGACCTGTGTCGGCCTCCTTCAGACACACATGACACACATTCACACACAGAGGACAGAGGACACAGAGGACCTTCAGACAGACATGACACACATTCACACACAGAGGGTCTCAGACTGTCTGATGTGCTGCTTTTCTGTCAACTTCCTCTGGAAGAAACTCTGACGTTGTCAAAGATAACAGAAACAGTCAGAACATTATCCTTCTAATCAACTTTAGTTTATTTCAGATTTGTACCAAAAATACTCCAGGCACCTCTCCAGATAGGTCACTTTCAAAATAGATTCATAGACCCTTTGCCAGCACTGTCATCCCAAAAGCTGCCAGGACTCTGGAGGTCCCATGGTCCAGCCCTCACCCAGGAATACAGGGAGCTTATTATATACATGATGGGTGGTAGGAGGGCAGTACCTGGGCTGTGCTGGCTCCTTTTGTCCTTGTAGGTAGGGTGTGACATTAAAGGACAATAAATACATGTTGAATATTAGCAAAAAAGATTACAAGTCCTATGCTCTGTTGTGTGGCTCTGAAGTCCATCTACCTCCCTGGCAGCTGGAAGACAGTTCTGCTACTTCATTCTCAGCTCTTGGCCTTCTGGGCTGGGTCCACACTAAATCCTATGGCTATACTGTCTTGATTTTTCAAGAATTCACTTACGAGGAAGAAAGCAGAAACCTTAGCTGCAAGTACTCCCCCAATTTAAATTAAGGTAGATTAGAATAAATTAACTGATAGCATAAAAAGCTGAGGGATGGTGGTGTTAGCAGTCAGATCTCCAGGGGCCAGGACATCTTGCTTGGTTTCCTGAACTCCATGGGGGAGTCCCAGGGGAAAAAAGCAACTTGATTTCTTTTCCACATTTAAGTAGTAGCCCCACGTCATTGAAATGTGATTATTATCCTAAAATTACTTCCAGTTCTTCCAGGTCTTTTTGGAAAGCTGAATCCTAGGATAAAAGAAAACAAATCTAGTAAGTCTATACTAGAATGAGAATTAAGTTTTTCCCAAATCACTAGACGTTGACAAGGGACCCTTTTCTGTTTTACTGAGCTGTTAGCAGCCTTCCCCCTCACTTTCCCCGTGATGGCTTAGAGTCTATGCACTCTGTCTCCTGCCCTGGCAGAGGTGCATGTAGGAGACCACACAAAAAGGCATCTGGGAAGATGTGAGTAAAGCATCTAGTTGTAGGGTGTGAGTGTGCTAAGCTCAGAACCCACATCCAAGCCAAAGGCAGTAACAGCCACTGTGGCCAGTGCTCTTAAGGGAGATAAGGAAACAAAATCCCCTGAAGATCTCTGGCCAGCTCACTCAGCATGCACAGTGGCCAATAACAAAGGAACCGTGTCTCGAGGTGGAAGGCGAGAGCTGACCCTATGAGTCCTGGCATATGCCGTGGCCTCCCCACACAAAGTATTACCACCTAGGTTGTAAATTGATGTGATCCTAGTACTTGGGAGGCTGTGGTCAGAAGCCAGCCTAAACTACATTTTGAAACACTGTCTTTAAAAAAAAATTTTTTTACCTCATTAGTGATGTCTGGCAGCTCCTGAGCCAGCTTCATCCACTTTCTAGCTTCAGAGTTTTTTCCTAATTCTCTATAGCACTAAGAAAGAAAGAACAGTTAAAACTTAACCAAGAGATCAGAAAGACCCATGTGTATGTATGTGCCCAGCAGCTGAGGATGACGGTGCACACCTTTAATTCAGGAAAGATAAGCAGGTGGGTCTCCTGCATTCTCAGCCAGCCTGGTCTACATATCAAGACCTTGACTCCAAAGTGAAAAAGGGAAGAAGAGTGGCTCACACCTGTAACCTCAGCATTAGAAAGCAGGGGGAGAAGATCGCTGTGAGGTGACAGTTGCCTGAGCTACTGGGACTCTTGTCACTAGCACAGCACTCAGTATTAGCTCTCAAAAAAAAAAAAAAAAAAGGAATTTAGTGGCATAGATGGCAGAGCATACATAGACTTTGTAATCCCCAGTGTTAAAAGATTCCATAAACCAGGCAGTGGTGGAGCATGCCTTTAATCCCAGCACTCGGGAGGCAGACGCAGGTGGATTTCTGAGTTCGAGGCCAGCCTGGTCTACAGGGTGAGTTCCAGGACAGCCAGGACTGCACAGAGAAACCCTGTCTCGAACTCCCCCCGCCCAAAAAAAATTCCCATAAATACAAGTATTTCCTTCTATGTTAAAGATGAATTTACCTTAGAAATATATACCCGTCCAGCTTTTGAAAATCCTGGCTGTAGTTCCTCAGCCTGGAAAAAAAAAAAATCACTTTTAAAGAGGTTCATAAATTCAAGCGGAAATACATGTACTAGAAAGCTCTATATAATAATCACAAGATTGATTTATTATGTCTGGGAATTGACATCTTTATAAACTCAAAGTAATTTTGATTTTCCCTCAAAATAAGGTAAATACAGAATTGTCCCCAACTAGGAAACACATCTTCCCCATCAAGGATCCCAGGAATAAGCCACTGTAGCTTCCACCCACCCTTCCCTTCATACCTTAAGGAAACTCTGCAGAGCATCCTGCACAGTGGCACTAAGGGGGCTTTCAAACAAGGCGGTAGCCGTTTTTTTTTCCAACCAGTTCAAGTGAGAAACCTGCCATCAAAAAAATGAAGGTGTGGGGCTGGTGAGATGGCTCAGTGGGTAAGAGCACCCAACTGCTCTTCCGAAGGTCCAGAGTTCAAATCCCAGCAACCACATGGTGGCTCACAACCATCCGTAACGAGATCTGGCGCCCTCTTCTGGAGTGTCTGAAGACAGCTACAGTGTACTCACATGCATAAAATAAATAAAAATAAATCTTTAAAAAAAAAAAATGAAGGTGTGAATTATCAGGTGCTTATAATCCTAACATTCTAAATGAAGACGAAATCAGTTCCTAGGTAGAATGGGGCTATATGAAAACCCATCTCCAAGAGGCCAGTTTCAGGCTGCTGGGATTGCTCAGCAATAAGGCTGCCAACCCTAGACCTGAGCAGTACTCATAGGTGAAGGACAGAACCAACTTCCTTAGGTTGTCCTCTGACTTCCACATGCACCCATGGTATGTGTACGCCCACACATACCCAAGCACATACATACACATACAAATGTATATTGTTTCTTGGCTTGGAACATGTAGCTTTAGTAGCAGAGGGCCTAGCACATGTGACTCCTTAGATGTAGTCACCAGTACTATTACAAAGTTTGTTTGGGAAGGGTAAATACAAAATGTTCTGCATTAAAAGCAATATCTAGACGTGGTATCATTCACAGCCCTTAGGCTAAGGCAGAAAGATTATGAGTTGAGGGCGCTGGGCTACATACAACAGGGTCATCTACCAACAGCATGGGCAGTTCAGAGGAAGTAAGAGTCAGACCAGGAAGGCCTTGCTGGAGATTGGTGTGACAGGAACATCTTGGGCTCACCTGGTAGCACCACCTGCCAAGAAGAAAGTGACCCCTGGGGTCTTCTGGCTGCAGTTGAATGGCTTTGTCCACATGTTCCTGAGGAGAAAATACAAACCAACATCAAACCTAGAGTCGTTGAGAAAAGAGCAGCAAAGCCCTGAGGCTGTGGGAAGCCAGCCTAAGGGCGCAAGGAACCGGGCTGGGCAGCACAAGGGAAGAGAAGCCTGTCCTCACCTTGAAGCTAAAGCCACTCTGGATGCGTTTCGAGATGCCCTCATGCTCAGCCAGCTGACCACAGAGCACTGCATACCTAGGGGGAAGCAGCAAGCTCAGGGACAAGGACTGGACCATCAGTGCTGAGAATGTGTGCCACCCAGGGCAGTTACACCTCCGCTCTACTTAAGCACAATAAAAATGTATCTTTCATCTGTAAAGAATTCTCTCTTCTTAGACTCATTGTCTCAGTTAATACTTAGGCTTACAATTCTCCAAAGTAATTATTCTAAGTATTTTTTTTAATTGCCCTTTTTCTCCCTGCCTGGACACCATCCACCCTGAGTAAATCTCTCCTTTATATTAGAACATTTAGTCGGGTGAGAGGGCACATTTCAGTAATCACACCACTCACAAAGGCTAAGGCAGAAGGCTTGCCTCATGTATAGCAAGGACTAGACTAGCAAGAGCTACCATAGCAAAACCCGTGTGTAAAACAAAAACAGACAAGGTCTTGACCTGGATCTTTAAATGTCCCTGTTTTCATAGAGCATAGTCACAAGTATTGTTACAACTTGGAAACAGAGATTACAGCTTAGTGATCTGCCACTGTGTGAGGCTCTGAGTTAGACTTCAACACCACAATCTGAAAAGTCAGCATCAAACTACAGGAGGTCTAAGTGCGTTCTTGTTACTACCTAATGACTGCATGTGCACTAAAAGGTCTCTAGCTTAAGAAACATACAGGTAGTGTATCATTAGGAAGAATTATGTTCTCAGCATGGTCAAATGAGATGTTCAAGGATTTTTGTTAAACTTGGGAACCAATGGAGAAGGGGAAGAAAGATCTATTTTAGCCCCTACATCCTCCCTGTCAGAACAAATCAGTCTTTGTCTCATTGTGGCTGGGAAATGTAGCTCCGGGTAAAGTACTTACTTGCCTAGCAAATGTAAGATCTCTGTTTAAAGACAAGTGCCATTTGAAAAGCCAGGAGTATCCAACCTTTTTTTTAAAGATTTTTTTTTATGTTTGTCTGTGTATGGCTATGTGCATATGAGCACATGTCCACTGAAGTATCAGACTGCTTGAGTTACAGACAGTCCTGAGCCACCATGATTGGGGAGCTGGGAACTGAAGTGGAATCTTTGGGAAGAGCACTATGTGCTTCTAACCACTGAACTACATCTCTAGCAGACCCATTCCACAAGGCACAACGTGGAGGTCATGACAACTCTAGTCAGTTCTCTCCTGACACAGTGACATGTATTCTGGGGATGAACAGGGCTCCAGCAGACTTGCCCTGCAAGTGCCTTTATCTACTTGAGCATCTCACAACCCCCAAAACAAACCTTCCAGGACAACTGAATTCAGTGGTAGGATGCACTCACTGTACAAGACCCTGACTTCAGTCCCCAGCACCACACGAACATAGACACCAGAAGACCTTACTACCTGAGCTCAGCCCACAATACCCAGTCCTAGAAGCAGTTGACAATGGATGACTTCCCATGCCCAAGTTTCTTCTGCATATACTTGCTAAGAATTTTGGGGGCATGGGGTGTACTGGACACTTGTAGGGGCTCATTTCCAAACTGCTGTTCCTTAGGACTAGCTTTTCATTCTTGAGAGCCCAGGGAAAGCAATGGTACCTAGAAAGTTACCTGGCTTCTGAGCAGAACCTTTGCACGGAAAGTTTCAGCCATAGATGGGAAAACACAGCCTCTCAGCTTACATCTGAGGGTAGAGATTTGAAAAGCAGAGGACAGCGGAAGAAGAATGAACCTTTTTTAAAAACCAAGACAGATGCTGGAATCAGGGAATCTACATGAGGCCTTGGCACATGCCTGTTGGCAGAATGTGTCTCCTAGAGACAACAAAAGGACTCACTATCAGAGTCTTTTGGGTTTATTTTTGTGTGGTACTGAGTATGGAACCCAGGGCCTTATGTGTGCTAGGCAAAGATCCTACCACTGCACCATACCCTCAGGCCAATAAGCTAGTAAGTCAACTGTTCAACTTCCTAGGTATAAGCTCACATCTTTTTCTCATGCAAACCAAGCAAAGAAGCCAATGTCTGCCACCAGCCAGGGATCACAGCTGGGGAAAGAGCTTTTGCAGGACAGGAAATGCAAGTTATCCCAGCTTCCCTGAAGAGGGAGAACCAAGTCTGTAGCGAGTGACTCTTGGAACGATATTCAATCCTCTTAGCCCCAGCAGAACACAGCTCGTCTTTTCCCTGCCTTGCCCTCCCTGCACACCTCCCTGACCCCTGCCTAGGGTTCCGTGAGGCCTGCAGAAATTCAGAATAGTGCTCCCCTTCCTGGTTCCTGAAGCAATTGCCTCTGGCCAGGGTAAAGAAAGGGTTTACTCTGGCTCTCCTAAAACTTCAGGATATTATTACCACAGGTGGCATGCAGCACTCTCATCTCCTTTCTTCAGAGCAGCCTCTGCTTCTTCTTTTCCTGGAAGACAGGTAGATCCAGAGTAAATACAGGCCCCAAGCACTGCCACAAGCAACAGTCCAGGAAAAATGAATGACCACTTTGGTTGCATACAGCCTCTCTATCAGCGTGAGCCTGAACTATCTCTGTTTATTTCTGTTTTGAGGATTGGGCTCCCCCATGTAACAGACTGCCCCTGAACTTGAGATTCTGCTTCCAAGTACTGAAATTACTACATGAGCTATGCCTGGCTCCAACCCACCATCTTTTTATACCTACTTGATGTTCTTTTGAAGTCAATTTTTCATTTCAAATATGAAAAAGGAAGCAACAGAAACTGTCTCCAACAGACCTTATTCTGAAAAGACTGTAAACAGGCTTAAAGATGTTTATGTATCACTAAGATTATATATATTATTTTATTTTATTCATAGAAGTATTTGTAATTTGATAAAATTCTTTGTTTTGTTATCAAGACAGAGTTTCTCTGTGTAGCCCTGGCTGTCCTGAAACTCACTCTGTAGACCAGGCTGGCCTCGAACTCAGATCTACTTGTCTCTGCCTCCCAAGTGCAGATTAAAGGTATGTGCTACCATCACCAGGCTAATAAAATTCTTTAAGCCGGGCGTGGTGGCGCACGCCTTTAATCCCAGCACTCTGGGAGGCAGAGGCAGGCGGATTTCGGAGTTCGAGGCCAGCCTGGTCTACAAAGTGAGGTCCAGGACAGCCAGGGCTACACAGAGAAACCCAGTCTCGAAAAACCAAAAAAAAAAAAAAAAAAAAAGCACCAACTGCTCTTCCGAAGGTCCTGAGTTCAAATCCCAGCAACCACATGGTGGCCCACAACCATCCGTAATGAGATCTGACGCCCTCTTCTGGAGTCTGAAGACAGCTACAGTGAACTTAGATATGATAAATAAATCTTTAAAAAAAAAAAAAGTTTGGGGGTGGCTAGAGATGGCTCAGCGACTAAAAGTACCAGCTGCTCTTCTGGAGGCCCCAAGTTCAATTCCTAGCACCCACATAGCAGCTCACAACAGTCTCTACTCTGGTTCCAGGGCATCCATCAGCCTCACATAGACACACATGTAGGCAAAACACCAATCGGTGCACATAAAAATAAGTCAACCATTTTTTTAAAAGATTTTTACGAACCAGAGCTGACGGCTAAGTGGATGACATGCTTGCTGTGGAAGTGTGAGGACTATAGTTTGAGTCCCCAGCATCCATGTCCTAGACGGACAGAGCAGCCTGCCTGTAATACCAGCACTTGGGGGACAGAGATGGAATCCCTGGGCTATGAGTGTACCCACACTCTCATGGAGAAAGAGAAAGAAAATTGGGAAGAAACACAAATATAAACTGGATGGTAGTGGTGGCGCACTCCTTAAATCTCAGCACTCAAGAGGCAGAGGCAGGTGAACCTCTGAGTTCAAGGCCAGCCTGATCTACAGAATAAGTTCCAGGGCAGCCAAGGCTACACAGAGAAACCCTATCTTGAAAAATCAAAAAGAAAAACAAATATAATTGTATGTAAGCTGAAGAAATTAAAATTACATCCAATGGTATCAATAGTCTTGTGTTAAAAGGAAGGCTTATAGAACAATAAAGCTGATTTAGAAAACTCAAGGCAAAAACTGTTCAACTTCCATAGCATGTTTTGGAACACATCTGTATATCCTATGAAAAACAGTGTTCCATGGGAAAAGATGTCAGACCATGAGGTTATACACCTTGATGACGTCACGACTCCCAAGTGAGGGACAAGATGGCTGAGTGGTTTAAGGCACTTGCTGCCAAGGTTAACAACTTGAGTTCTATTCCCTGAAGTTGTCTTCTGATCACCACATGTACACCACAGCACACCACAGCACACATGCCCATGCCTAAAAATACATTTCCCAGGGAGCAAATGCCTGTCATCCCAGATCTAGAAGGCTAAGGCAGGAGGATCTCAAGTTCCCTGGGCTATATCATAAGACGCTGTCAAAAAGAAAAAATGTTTTATAGGAAAGTGACTACCCATGGCTTGTATATTAAAAACTCAACTCTGGATACAGTAATGTGTACCTGTAATCTGGGCATTGAGAGGTAGAGGAGAGTGGATCAGGAGTTCAAGCCCAATGTAAGACAAAAATAAGCAAAAAACTTTCAGTTATTAAAAGCTATAGAGGCATCTTATGTTGATGAGCACAGGCAGGTCTGCCAAGGCCAGGAGATAATGGTACATATGTGTCAATAAATTCATTACAGGCATTAGAAAAGTCTAAAAAAGGCGTGGGGAGGCTTGTTAATCCACCCTCTCCATAAGATCTTCATGGAAGACTGAAAGATTGGGGCTGCCTAGCTGCCTGGAACTCACAATGTACACCAAGCTGATCTTACGCTTGCATGGGCCTCCCGGTGCTGAGATCACAGCAGTGTGTTACCACATCCAGCTCAGACTTTTCATAAGAATAAAGTCCAGTGGGGAGAGGGAGAGATGGTTAGAGGAAATCCTTTGGTCAAACTTCAGCACAAATGCTGATCAGAACCATCACCTGAAATCTAAGAAGTAAGACAATCTTTAAAATCTAGGCATATTTTGCCTACAGATATGTCTGTGCACCACATGTGTGTCATGCCCACAAAGGCCAGAAGAGGGCATCTGATCCCCTACAATGGGAGTTACAATCATTGAGCCACCATGTGAGTGCTGGAAACTGATCCCAGGTCACTGGAAGAGCAGCCAGTAGTCTTAACTGCTGAGTCATATCTTCAACACCCACAAACTTTTCCCTGAGTGTAGTGCTACAGCCCTAGGGGATAAGGGCAGAGGTACGGGATTGCTGATAAAGTTGGAGGCCAGCCCAGTCTGTGTAGCCAGTTCCAGGAATTTTAAGGCAGTGTCTCATATAGTTCAGACTGGCCTCAAATTCATGATCCTCCTTCTAGCTGAAAGCAAAAACTTTTGAAGAGAAAAACTAAGTAATAACTGAACCTGAAACTCACAGTGTAACTTAGGCTGCCTCCCACTCACAGACAGTCTCCTGCCTCAACCCCCAAGAATTAGGGTTATGGTGTGAGCTGCCACACCCAAGTCACCCTTTTTTTTTTTTTTTTTAGTTCTAGATTCTCTTACTTCATGACTGACAAGGCCAAGTCCTAAGACTGGCACAGTTCAATTGAATTCTAGCTTCCAAAACAGAGACTTAGGAAACAGACTTACTAAATGGATCCTGGAGGCTTACAGAAGCCAGCAATAATCTTCCAAACTGCTTCTCTAAATGGCTGCATAAACACTACACTCAGTCTCAGAATCTCTGCCTTGCTGACTCAAGATTCCTAAGGAGCAGGCGAACCTTTCCTTTGGTTAAGATATGGCGCCCTTTCTTTGTGGTTGGGAAGACAAAGCAAAGACTAGCGTGGCCACGGTATGGATATTAAACAGGACAAGCACTGTGCTACTCACTATCAAGAGCAGAAAAGCAGACCTGCTATCTCGGGGAAAGCACAGGGCCTTGGGAGGCAGTTTGTCCCTGCTGAGGAACTATACTATTCCTGTCCTGACAGATCTTGTGGTTCCCCTGGGCCTTGGGCAAATGGGCCAGCTGTATCTGCAACCAGCTGGTTACACTCCCATCGGGTCCCTGTCAGCACTTACCATTTAGGGCATATGACTTCTTCTCGCTCTCCTCCTCAGTAAGCTCAGACATGTCACTGTAGGCCCGGGCCAGGCGCCACAGAAAGTCTTGTCGGCTTCCATACTATAGACCAAACAGGAATGAGTCTCCTCAGCCATGAAGAATGGGGGCCCCGGTCTTCCCCCCATGCTGTAGGTTTGTTTCCAAGACAGTGGTATAATCACTGACATCAGGCAGTTAACTGAAGATATTATCTCTAATTGATAACTTACACAATCATGGGGTAAGAACGTATTGGTCTCCTAATAATGCCAGGAGGAAAGATCAACTCCAAGAAGATATGAGACACAGCAAAAGAAGTTTAGGCTGACATGAAATGTTTAATACAAAGGGGAATTCTGCTAGGCACGGTGGCACGCACCTTTAATCCCATCACTCAAGAGGCAGAGGAAGGTGGATCTGTAGTTTGAAGCCATCCAGGTCTACTTAGTTAAACCTGCCTCGAGGGGCGGGGTGGTATCTAATTTAGGGGGAATTTACATAATAAATTTGGCTCGTGAGCCTGAGGGAATTGTTGAATGACCTACACAGTGTCACTTATAATAGAAATTTCAAGTAGGGCATGCAGATTCAACTCTCTCAAGGAAAACTGAAAGAACAGGGTGTGGTGGAGTTGGGGGAGGCACAAGTATTCTAGTCCTTTGCACTTTCCCCCCCACCCACACGCACACCCCTCCACACGCACACCCCTCCACCCCGGTAGCAAGGCAGGGCTCCCTGGAATTGTACATGAGGCAGAAAACCAAGTGAGAAGCTACGATAAGCAGTACAGTAGCTTCAGGACCTCTCTGGGAAAGGATAAGCAACCTAGCCATACGTGTAGAAGCAGCCCTCCCACCCCTATCACCTTTCCCTTGTTGCTTTGTTGGGTTGGAAACCCCGTGGGTGTTTTCATTCCCCGGGAGTGTCAGATTCGGGAGAGGAGGCAGTCTCACCGCCAGCTTATTGTTGAGCAGCAGCTGGAAGCCTTCCCGCTTGTCCTGCTCGCTGCCCTGGTGCAGCTCATCAGCCTGCAGCAGGACCGGCTGCACATCCTCTCGGCCTGAGGAGTCATCCTCCTCCAAGGCGGCCGCCGCTGGACTGGACGCCGCCTCCACATCCAGGTCCAGAGAGTCCTTCCTCCCCATCCTCACGGTTTCGCAGCTCACTTCGTCCTCAGCATCTCCACTCTCCTTGTCGGAGTCCCGCTCATAGTCAGACTCCGCGTTGGCTGTTGTATAACTGGCAGAGAATTAAGGGACAGGGTTAAAGAAGGATTACTTAGCTCAAAACTAGGGTTTGTTCTCCAGCCACAGGAGGAGGACTATTCAGCACTGTCCACTGAGCCAGATCATTTCTTATATAAGGGCAGAAACTAGTCTTCAAGAGAAAACTTGGACTATAAGCTAGGGAAATGATCGGAGAAGAAGTTTACAGGCAGCTAGGTGCTGTGTGCTGGTCAGGGTCAAGTATAAAATCCCTGTTTAGCTACTACTCCAACTGCAGAAAACTAGGGAAGAAACTGTTTTAGAGCCAGGGGTTTGGTAGTCGTCATCTCAGTCACACACATCTGCCAGGAGCTGCCTGCGTGGGTGCAGCCTCTGAGGCGTGAGCCGCACCCACGCATTTCTCCAGTTTCTTTCTCAGATGTGTACCTGCGGCCAAGTTTACAATCAAACCTCAATGGCAGTAGAGGGAGCCTGGGGAACATGAAGTGGGTGCAAACACCCCTCTAGAATATCGTCTCCATGGCTGCTAAAGGCAAGGTGGTTTCTAGGAGCCAACACCGTGGAGGAAGCTAAGTGTCTTAGTTCTCTGTTCACCAGCAGCTAACCAACTACTAGTTAAATCATACAAGAAATGGGCCTGGGACAACAGAGGATCTCCAGGGGCCAGAAACAGATACCGGAGAACCCTCCAGAAGCACAAGAAAGATTTTACAGTTCATTTGGGAGCCAACCTTCTCCCCTGGAGTGAAGCATAAAGGCAGGTCCCCTGTGGCCAACAGAAATCAACCAAAGAGTCTCTGCCCACATGAGACAGCCTAACATCTGTCCGAATGCTGTAGGCAAAGCACTGTTATCCAGAGAGCCTCTCAGGGAGGCTCCCGAGGGCACCAGAGAGTAGATATTATTGGAGCCCCAGTCTAAGCATGTGGCTACTACTGTTTAGAGCAGCTTCTTTCTATCTGAAAAGCATCCAAAGCATCAATTACAAGAACCTGCAGGAGCCAGGCAGTGGTGGCTCATGCCTTTGATCCCAGTTCAAGGACAGCCTAGTCTACAGATCCGAGTTGCAGGACAGTCAGAGCTACACAGATAAACCCTGTCCTGAAAACACACACACACACACACACACACACATGCATGATATTTAAAGATCATCCTAGTGTCTTTCCTCCTTGGAGTTTGCAGTAAGAACTTGGAGATTAAAAGACCTAGGGAAAGTACCAGACTTCATAACCAATCTGAGTCCTGAGGAATGAGGGCAATGATGCCTGTGCCTGCTGCTGACTGACTGCTTTCTGTACTCTTAAAGCTCATTAGAGAGCTGAGCCTGGGACAGAGTCAGGAGCAAGCCTAGGTCCTAAGCCTAAATCTGAGTCCTGAGGAATGAGGGCAAGCTAGAGAAACTCCAGCTGAGCTCAGACAATAACCTGCCCAAGTGAGAAAACCAAGCCATGGTCTCCACCCTGCCTAGCCAGGGCCAAAGTAAAGTAGGTAAGTAATGCAACTGTGTGGAGAGCTTGTTTTTCTTTGCTACAAGAGGAGAGCTAGGCTGAGGGAGTTCAGATAGGAGATTGTGCCTCCAACACTCCCAGGATGCACTGCTCTGGCTCTGTTGCCTTTTCCCTGAGGCTCAAAGGCCAGAACTCTGAAAAGCCAAGCAGCTAAAGAGGTGAGAAGGGACCTCGCCACCACCTGGGTGAGAGCTAACAGAGCCCCATGGAGCAAGAAAGCTAACAGGGAGAGTTTTGCACCTCAGCCCCACCTATCACACCAAGCTTAAGCCCCACCTCATGGCTACAATCATGGCTTTTAAGGGCCTAAAAAGAGATCTGCTATGTGCCAGGGTTATTCATACTATTTACAACATTCCCATACCTTCTACCTCCAACCTTTGTGGAAATCTACCAGACAGGATTTCACTGGTTGCCATGCCCCAAGGCTTTTGAGATAAGCATGCAAGAGAAACAGTTCCCACAGAGAGCTGATAAATTAAAGACTTAGTTTCCCAAATGCCTGTGCCTGCTGCTGACTGACTGCTTTCTGTACTCTTAAAGCTCATTAGAGAGCTGAGCCTGGGACAGAGTCAGGAGCAAGCCTAGGTCCTAAGCCTGTGACTCTCAGCAGTAGAGATAAGCCACGTTAAGACCTGAAGGAAAGAAGACAAGAGGCCAAGGAGTAAAGATGAGAACTTGGCTGGGATTCAAAGGCGTGTCGGGTTCTTCAGGAGAAATATCAAGCCACGTTTGGTGCGATGCCCGGGGACTAAGTTCACACGCCTGCACAGTGACTCTGCTTTCGCCACTGACAGTCAGCATCTGGAAGGACAAATTTGTTACTGGAAGAAAGACAGAATCCAGGGTAAGAGACAGTTTGGCAAGAAAAGGCACATGGAACTAAGCATGGCAACCCGAGGTTGAGCTCAGGACCCACGTGACGAAAGGAGAGAATCCACTCTCAGTTTTCCTCCGTCCTCTGCTGCACAACTGTGGCACATACTTGTGAATGCACACAAAAAAGAAATTAAATCAGTGTAAAAAGATTTATAAATAAAAATAAACATTAAAAAGAGACTGTAGCTGGTGGTGATGGTGGTGGCATATCCTTTAATCCCTGTGCTTGGGAGGCAGAGGCAGGCAGATCCCTGAGTTTGAGGACAGCCAGGACTACACAAAAGAAACCAGTCTCGGAAAAGAAAAACAGAAATTTTAACTCTCCATAGACTAGCCTACCAAATCATCCCTCAAAGAAATTCCTACCTCCCTAAGGTACACATGCTTAAAGCCACTTCAGAGCGTGTGACCTCCTTTCAGAATTTCCCTTTGACCTATATGGCATGTACCATATAGGTTGTAAAGACCTATATTTATACGCATGTACTGTATAGACAAAAACTTACTCACTATGGCCACTGCCCCCGAGAGAAGCCAGCTAAGCTGCAGTTTGTACCACCAGCAGCTTTCCTATGCCACAGGATCAGTCATGGGGCTGAGCCCAGTGCAGTGTAGCTAAGAAAGCCATCCACCCCTCTGTTGCCCTACCTGCTCCTTGTGGCCAGGATGCTCCAGGGAACACTGCATGCAGTAAGGCACCTACTCTGACCCACTGACTCCAGGAGACTAATTTGTTTAGGTCACTTCTTGAGACACAGGGTCTTACTAAGTATTCTACACTAACCGCAAACTTGTAATTCTAGGCTGGCGTTGAACTTCCGATCCTCCTGCCTCAGATTCCTGAATGCTGAATTACCAGCATGTACAGCCACTCTTGGCTGGCCCTACAAATCTGTATCATTTCTTTAAATATCAATTAAGAGGACTGTTGGCGGTAGTCTTGTTACTGTCCAGTCTCTCTTCTGTATTAAGCTTTTCTTAAAACAAAAAATAGGCCGGGCGTGGTGGCGCACGCCTTTAATCCCAGCACTCGGGAGGCAGAGGCAGGCGGATGTCTGAGTTCGAGGCCAGCCTGGTCTACAAAGTGAGTTCCAGGACAGCCAGGGCTATACAGAGAAACCCTGTCTCGAAAAACCAAAAAAAAAAAAAAAAAAAAAAATAGTAAAAGCAAACAAGTGATCATGAACGGTATGAGGTTTACGTTTTGAGCTTGAGAACAGCTCTCCTCCTGCTTTTTGTTTTTTTTTTTAAGATTTATTTTTATTATTATACATAAGTACACTGTAGCTGTCTTCAGACACACCAGAAGAGGGCATCAGATCTCATTATGGGTAGTTGTGAGCCACCATGTGGTTGCTGGGATTTGAACTCAGGACTTTTCTAAGAGCAGTCAGTGCTCTTAACCTATGAGCCATCTCGCCAGCCCTCTCCTTCTGTTCTTCCCTCTTAAAAAGGTCAACCAGAGGCTGGAGAGATGGTTAAGAAAACTTGTTGCCCTTACAGAAAAACTAGGTTTGGTTCCCAGCACCCACAAGATGTCTCATAACTATCCATTAGCTCCAATTCCAGGAGATCTGATGCCCTCTTACCTCTGCAGGCACCAGGCACACAAACAGTGTACATAAACACATGCAAAGAAAACATTCATACACATAAAATAAATCTTTGGAGAGATGGCTCAGCAGTTAAAAATTCTTTTTTTTTGTTTGTTTGGTTTTGGGTTTGGTTTGTTTGTTTGTTTTTGTTTTGTTTTGTTTTGTTTTGTTTTGTTTTGTTTTGAGACAGGGTTTCTCTGTGTAGCTTGTAGACCAGGCTGGCCTCGAACTCAGCAATCTGCCTGCCTCTGCCTCCCAAGTGCTGGGATTAAAGGCGTGCACCACCATCGCCTGGCTCAGTTAAAAATTCTTAACTGTACTTGCAGAAGATCTTGGTTCAGTTCCCACATGGCACTCACATAGCAGCTCACAACTCCTGAAGTCCAGTTCTAAGGGATTCAGTGCCTTCCTTCTAATCTGCACCGGCTCCTATATGTGGTGCATTGAAATTTACACAGCCACAAACAAATACCCATAAATACCAATCCTTCAAAAAATGTTCAGTGGGGCTGAAGGACGGTTCAACTAGTAAGAGTGCTTGCTGCCCAATCATGAAGACCTCAGTTCAAATCCCCAGAAGCCAGATGACTTGAGTACCTGTAACCCATGCTACAGGAGGCAAAGACAGGAAGCTCACCGGGACTTGTCAGCCACCAGCCTAGCCAGTAGAGCTGTCTGGAGGGAATAAAGCAAAGGGTGATATAACAGAACGCCCTTAGTCCTCCTCTAACCCCCAGATACACACGCACATAGATCATACACATGGGAAATAACTCCACCGTCAGTCTCTCAGTCTCCATCCAAGTGACTGAGTTCCTCAGGCTTCACAAGCATGACCTTAGTCCCAGTGTGACTGAGTTCCTCAGGCTTCACAAGCAGGACCTTAGTCCCAGCACTATCAGTCTTTCTTTGCATCCCAAATGTGTCATTTTTGTCCCCTCCTCTAACATGGGTTAAGGAAGCTGCTGGCAGAGCACTGTTAGGTAAACTGACAGTTCTATCTCAGCACTCAGGAGGAAGACACAGGAGCAGCTCTGTGAGTTCGAGGCCAGCCTGCTCTATAGAGTGAGTTCCAGGACAGCTAGGACCACATAATAAGACCCTGTCTGGAAAAACAAAAAACAAAAAACAAATCTAGTTCTACTATCCATCAAATACACAACTAGAACTCAGACATCCAGACAATAGTAATTTGTCTGGAGGTCTACAGCCAGATTCTGCTGGTTTGGGCTGGGGTACTCATTAACAGCCTGGGCATAGCATATGTGAAGCCCTGAGTTCAATCCTTGGCACCAACAAATAAATACTTCACTTATTTCAAGAGACACCTAAACAGAAATCAAATCTGCCAGTAAGCCAAGCAGTGCTGGCATACATCGTGACTCGGGAGGCAGAGACAGGTGGATCTCAGAGGCCATCCTGGTGTACAGTCTGAGTTCCAGAATAGCCAGGGCTACATAGAGAAACCCTATCTCAGGGGAAAAAAAAATGTTTTCCATTAAAGACCAATGGCAGGGACATGAAAAGGGACAGTAAACGTATTCTTAATTTTTGTAGGAAAGCCAAATGAAGGGCTGGGGATGGAACCCCATGGCAGAGCACTTGCTTAGCATATGGGAGGTTCTGGGGTTGATCCCCAACATGAAGAGAAAAACAGGAAGAAGCAGGAGAAAACAACAGCCCCCTAAACACAGCCAAATGACTACTGCACTCAGGCCTTTCGCGGGCAGGGAGCTTGGGCATCCGGGTCACATATGTGCCTATGGAAGTCCTGTGTGCCCTGAAGACCATGCCACTCCTCAGATCACAGATAAGCCAGCTTGTTAGGACAGAGGAGATTTACAGAAGCCGGGCTAAGTCTGAGCCTGGACGTTGTATAACACTGCTCTGAGTGCCAAGGCTCAAGCTCTCCATCTGAGAAACAGAAGAGCAGAACCTGGGCCACAGGATTACCATGAGGATGAAGTAAGAAAATACCACTAAGGCGCTTAACACACTATCTGAGGAAGCAAAAAAATAAACGGTAGCTAGTGTTACAAGTGTTCAAGAGTGTAACTGGTAGCTGCCATAGGCACGCTCTGGTTAACTCAGCCACTTGGACCCAACACCTCCACTACTCTCTCACGTGTCTATTCCCTAAGGAGAAACAAAGGTCAGCAGAGGTCACCCAGTGGACCTGCTGGATGACTGGCACCAGCACCACATACATAGCTGCTGCCACCAGTGACATCAGACTGTCCTTGAGACCAGAGTTTCAGAATGGTGCTGTGGTTTAAAAGTAAAAAGCCCTGACCAAACTTAGAAGAGCCTGTCCTGCTTGCTGCTGTCCTACTTCACAGGAAATCCTCTTATCAGATCTGCTGAGCACTTGAGAGTCACCTCCCCGGCATCCAGAAGCCAGAGCGAGCGGGTCACACACCACAGGAGGAGAGCGGTGCCTGGGGAAAGGGAGCCCAGGACAGGCTCCCAGATCGGTGCACCCTGCAGGGAGCACAGGGCAGGCCTCCAGGTCAGGCGCACCCTGCTCAGCCACCAAGGAAGGAAGTGGAGCTCTAAGACAACGCTTGTTATGACACAGAAAAATGCCCTTAAAAATGGCGTGAAAGGCTGGAGAGATGGCTCAGCGGTTAAGAGCACTAGCTGCTCTTCCAGAGATCCTGAGTTCAATTCCCAGCAACCACATGGTGGCTCACAACCATCTGTAATGAGATCTGATGCCCTCTCCTGGTGTGTCTGAAGACAGCTACAGTGTACTCATATAAATATAATAAATAAATCTTTTTTAAAAATGGTGTGAAAAGAAGAGCCCCTAGGCTGAGGCAATGGCTGAGCGTGGGAGAGCACGTGCTGCTCTTGCAGAGGACCCAAGCTCAGTCCCCAGAACACACATGGATGTTTACAACAATCTGTAACTATGGTTCTCAGGGATCTGGTGCCCTCTTCTGGGCTCTGCAGGCATCAGGCACACAAGTAGTGCACTTAAATACACACAGGCAAAATATACACATAAAATAAAATGTGTTTTTAAAACAATGTTTAAAAAGTCACCTCATAAACCTAAGAGATGCACACAAACCCACCACTAACATCCCCATGTTACATTGGATGACACACACCAAGAAGCGCTTTCTGGGGGCTGGTGAGATGGCTCAGTGGGTAAGAGCACCCGACTGCTCTTCCAAAGGTCCAGAGATCAAATCCCAGCAACCACATGGTGGCTCACAACCATCCGTAACGAGATCTGACTCCCTCTTCTGGTGTGTCTGAAGACAGCTACAGTGTACTTACATATAATCAATAAATAAATCTTTAAAAAAAAAAAAAAAAAAAAAAAAAAAAAGAAGCGCTTTCTGCTCAGTCATACCCCAACTTTTTTTTTTTTTTTTTTTTAAGATTTATTTATTTTTATTATATATAAGTACACTGTAGCTGTCTTTAGACACTCCAGAAGAGAGAGTCAGATCTCATTACGGGTGGTTGTGAGCCACCATGTGGTTGCTGGGATTTGAACTTCGGACCTTCGGAAAAGCAGTCAGTCGGGTGCTCTTACCCACTGAGCCATCTCACCAGCCCCCCAACTTTTTTTTTTATTACATATTTTCCTCATTTACATTTCCAATGCTATCCTAAAAGTCCCCTATACCCTCCTCCCCCCTACTCCCCTACCCACCCATTCCCACTTTTTGGCCCTGGCGTTCCCCTGTACTGGGGCATATAAAGTTTGCGTGTCCAATGGGCCTCTCTTTCCAGTGATGGCCGACTAGGCCATCTTTTGATACATATGCAGCTAGAGTCATACCCTAACTTTTCAAAAACAATTTACGGCACCTTGCTTTGGATGTTGATAAACAGTGTTTTGACAAGTCCAGTGTCGCTGGACGCACACTTCCTCCATGCGAGACAACTCACCCCCCCTCGCTCTCGGCGTCTGTGAGTGCGGCCCCCGAGGAGGCGGTGAAGTAGACAGAGCTGGAGCCCGTGGAGTCACTCCTCTCTCTGGCAAAGGGGAGCCTGCGCCGCCGGGCCACTCTCTGGTTCTCTTCTATTTGAGAGCTGGAAAACAGGCACCACCCCAGCGTGCACATTAGGACTCACACAGCCTGTCTCCTCCTCCCTCATTAAAGCATCAAGAAAGGAGAAGGTTCTGAGTCTTTGCTCTCAGGAGAGTAAGGGCAGCGCCTCAGGCTACCTCCTGGCCGACTAAACTGGGAAGAAGAGAGGTTGGGCTGCTTCAATAGGCCAAAGGGCACAGCAGGAGCAACAGGATCAGGGAAAGGAAGGAACCAGACGCACAGCCTCCTCCACCCTGGGTCAGCAGCTATAGGATGGGCTTGTTTAGAACCACAAAGAGCAGAGCAGAACACATCCTAGCTGAAAAGCCATAGGAGCCAGGAAAAGTCAAGCAAGAGACCCAGCCACTCACCGGACCTCCCCGACAATCTCCCCAGCCAGTCCTTGCAGGCTTCTCTGAAGCTCCTCCACTTCGCGCCGCAGCGCCATAAGACTGGTCAGCACAAAGTCCAGGCGGTCCAGCACCTTCTCCTGCCCTTCCTGTGGGAGGCTGGGCAGCATGGCAGCATCTCCAGCTTCACCTGGGATAGCCCGCAACTGTGTCACTGAAGCAAGGCGAACAGAGATACCCATGAGATATAGTGAGGGAAAGAAACAAAACCATTCAAATCTAGACTTCTAGAGCACTTGCTTCTGTTGTTCTGTTTGTTTGTTTGTTTGTTTGTTTGTTTGCTTTTATGTACATTGGTGTTTTGCTCACATGGGTGAGGGAGTTGGATCCCCTGGTTACAGACAGTTGTGAGCTGCCATGTGGGGGCTGGGAATTGGACCCAGGTCCTCTGAAAGAGCATTTAGTGCCCCTAACCACTGAGCCATCTGTCCAGCTCTCTTGTTTTTTTGTTGTTGTTGGGTTTTGTTTTT
The DNA here is from genome assembly GCF_978045245.1 of Mus caroli. Lineage (NCBI taxonomy): Eukaryota > Metazoa > Chordata > Mammalia > Rodentia > Muridae > Mus > Mus caroli. The sequence continues at coordinate 61,167,804 of NW_028227257.1, read as the reverse complement.
GTTTTTTGAGACAGGGTCTATGTAACTCCAGCCGTCTGGGAACTATGTAGGGTTTAAAGGCATGAGACATGAGCTGGGCCATTTGCTTCTCCTGGAGTTCAACTCACAGAAGAGAATTTGAGCCTCTGGGAGCATACATTTCACAGCTAAGTAGTAGACAAGTCACTATTCAGAAAAAAGAAAGCAAACATAAAAATCTGGACCAACAAGATGGCTCAGTGGGTAAAAGTACTCGCTCGCTGCTGAGGCTAACAGCCTAAGTTCAAAACCCAAACCAACATGGTGGAGGGGGAGAATCAGCTCCTGCACACAGAAGTGCTGTGGCATGTTTATATACTGGTGTGTCTACACGTGTACACACATACACACAAGGAGAGACACACACAACCTCTAAGGTCACAGTCTCTAAAGAAACACTATCTACTTGAAGAACCTTTAGAACACAGCAGGTAGTGTAAAATGCCTGCAAAGGTGTGGTACTTACAAGGCAGGGCAGCCGCTCTGCTAGAGTCAAAGAAAACCTTTGGCCAGGAGTGATAGCCTCAGAGGTGGAGGCAGGAGGGTCAGGAGTTCAAGAATAGCTTCAGCTAGACAGTGTTCGAGGCTAATCTAAGCTATATGACCTAAGCCCTGTCTCAAAAATACAAAAAGGAAAAATAAAGTCTCTGGCCTTATAGTGCTAAATACCAGGTAGTCAACACCAACTACCAGTAAAACTGGGTTTGTTCAAATCCTGATCTCTGAGTGAATAGTAACTGCCTTTCTTGAGGCCATAATTAATCTCATCAGAGCAAAGCAAAAAGAAAATGAACAGTCACCAAGAAAAGGTCCATGGAAAAAACTGGCCAAGCTCCGTAAGAAAATAGTTACCAAGCTGCATCCTCTCATCCTGAACTGAGCGTGAATGAATTAGGAACTTGGTAGACATTTAAAGCAACTGAACTGGAATATACAATATGGAAGAACTCAAGAAGGCAGGCCCCACAGAGCAGACATGCATGCATCCCTTGTTAGAGGAAATCTAGGCCAGCAGTGCCAGGGTACACCAAGGAAGATAACTAGAATGCGTAGGCTTTCTCCCATTCTCAGGGGAGGCCAGACCACTGCTAAAACATTACAAATGAGCAAAGTACAAATGAGGAGAGAAAGCCAGGTCACTGGCCCTGCCACGTTACCACTAAGTTATCAGACGCTGACAGCTGCAACCTAGGGTGATAAGTGCACAGACATTCTTGCAGAACTCACATTCCCAGTTAGCACTGAATCAAAAGATATATGAGTGCAGTGGTCACAGAAAGCATTTCCAATCAGCACAGAACGAGGGGCTACAGGAGCTTCTGTCACCCAAATAAGGGGAGCGATTCAAAGCCCCAGCTGCTTTGCTTAAATGACTTAACCTGAAGACTTTTTACAAAACGAAATCCATTTCATCTGTCACTGCTGGCTTTCAACCATTTGGCTTGAGTTGCATGAGTGTGCTCTCTGCCTATGCTGTGGAAAGTCCACTGGACCAGACGACTGGGTCCAGCTTTACCTCTTACTCTGTAACAACCTCGAGTAAGTTACACAATCCCTGTGAATCTTTCTTCATAAAAGGGATTTTTCAAACTTGGATTACTCTCCAAACACGATTTCATATCTGGATACATATATTCACGCCACCAGAACTTTTAATTCCAATGAGATTATTTCTTTTTCCTTCTTTCAGACTCTTCCTCTGTCGAACACACCCCTCACCCAGCACTTCTCAAATGCCCTCCGTACACATTCATGGGTGCGACCAGAACTAAAAGTGAAAGCTACAGTCTTCTTGCACCAAGCTTTCCTGGAATCGGAGGAAAGGGCACAGCTTTCCTTTTTGATGAGTTTTCCTAAAACTGTGAAACTCAGCCTTTCCGCTGCCCCGCCAACCTGCTCTGCGAAAGACAGCCCGAGCCCCAGTGCCATCAGTAAGTAATGACCTGTGCTCTTACCCTGGCGTCCACGCTCTGAAGCCTGAGCATAGTCCAGGGAGTTGGGCAGACTGTGACTCCGGCCATGGCGCTGGGTCCGTTTCCATCGCTGGCTGTAGAGGACGCACAGGAATCCAAGGCCGGCGGCAGTACCAAGTAACAGTCCCAACCCGGCGCGGGAGCCGCCCAGGGCCCCCAGTCTAGACATAGTGTACCTGCAGCCCGCGTGAGAGACAGGAGCGAACCGAGAGAGAGTCATGAGGCCGGCCCTCCACCCCCGAGGCAGAACCCGTTAGCCATGGCCTCACCCAGGTCCAGCCGGCGAGTGCCGCAACCCCCGGCGCAGACGGACGCCCTGCCAAGGGGCAGCAGCGCCGGTCCAACGCGCCCCTGCCCAGTGCAGTCCGGCTTTCGCACCCCTGGCCTCCCAGCACCCTGTACGCGGCAACTTCGCAGCCGGCTGCACACTCTCGGCCTTCCGGCGCCCCCCGAAGCCACGCCAGGCCCGCAGGAGACCAACTCAGACCCTTACCCAGTCACCAGCCACCATGGCAGCAGCAGGTACCGCGGGTTTCACTGTCAATGATTTTGACGTCCTTAATCCGCGCCACCTGCTCCGCGCACGGTGAGACGCGCGTGGAGATGACGCACGAGGCTCTGCCTCCCACCCGGGTTCTGTGGGCGGGGCTACATCGGCGGATGGACGCTGGGCGGGTACCGGGGCTGGCGAAGGTGGGTTGGGCTGTCTAGTGTCCGAGCCTCTGGGTGGACTTTACCCGGTGCTGCGCCCAGAATGTGCTCCGCAAATCTCACGCTGCCTATACCTGGACGATGCCACCACCACCACCACCTCTTCTTAACACTGACTTTATTTCCAGCTGAGTCGTTTACTGATTTTTCCAGTCAAACCCCAAACAACAGCGCCACTGCTAGATGAAATTGGAGTAAGTTGTTGGTTATCGATAAGATGTCCCTACATCGCTGGGACTCCTACAAGCTTTCAAAAATCCGCTTCAAGCCAGGGCCGCTGGACTAGGAGGATCATTGCGAGTTCGAATCTAACCAGGACTGTATAGTCTACAGAGTAAGCTCCAGGACAGACAGGACTCCACAGAGAAACTGGGTCTGATACATACCATTTCTGCTATCTTTGTTTTGTATGTTGCTGCTTTATTAAGTCAGGGGATCACTATATAGTCCAGACTGGCAAGTGCTGTGCCACTGAACCACATCATCAAACTTTTTTTTTTTTTTGAGGAGGAGGGTCTTTTAAATTTTGAGACCAGACCTCAAGTTGCTGAAGTTAGCTTTGAATTCGCTCTGTAGCACAGAGAGACCTCGATCTTGTGAGCCTTCTGAACCCCCACTCTGCCAAAAGCTGGGATTATGGTCTTTGTCATAAAACCAAGCTTTGGCGACTCTGGCCTTCCAAATTCAAGACTACAGATTTGTCTGCCTCCAAATGTATTCATATATAAATGAAAATAATATAAAGTATTTCACCATTTTAAGATAGACACAGGTTTTTGAGGACAGACTTAGATAGTCCCACTGTCTCTTTTTTTTTTTCAAAGATTTATTTATTTATTTATTTATTTATTTATTTATGACTACACTCTAGATGTCTTCAGACAGCACCAGAAGAGGGCATCAAAACCCATCACAGATAGATGGTTGTAGTGAGCCACCATGTGGTTGCTGGATATTGAACTCAGGACCTCTGGAAAAGCAGTCAGTACTCTTAACCACTGAGCCATCTCTCCAGCCCTCCACTGTCTTTTTTGTTTCTTGGTTTGTTTGAGTTTTTGTTTTGGGTTGGTTTGTTTGTTGAGATGGGGTTTTTCTGTATGGCACTGGCTGCATTAGAACTCTCTTTGTAGACCAAAAGGGTCTTGAATTCACAGCGATCCACCTGCCTCTGTATTAAACATTTATTATTAAATGTTATTAAACATTTGTTTAATCCCAGCACTTGGGAGGCAGAGGCAGGCAGATTTCTGAGTTTGAGGCCAGCCTGGTCTACGGAGTGAGTTACAGGACAGCCAGGGCTATACAGAGAAATCCTGTCTCGAATAAATAAATAAATAAATAAATAAATAAATAAATAAATAAATAAAAATTTATTAAACTATTAAATGTTATTAAACTGTTATTAAACATTTTGGAGCCAGCCAGGCAGTAGTGGCGCATGTCTTTAATCCCAGCACTTAGGAGACAGGGGCAGGTGGCTTTCTGAGTTCGAGGCCAGCCTGGACTACAGAGTGAGTTCCAAGACAGCCAAAGCTATACAGAGAAACCCTGTGTCGAAAAAACAAACAAAAAAACAAAAAAACAACAAAAAAATTTTGGAGCCAAGTGGTAGTGGTGCCTGCCTTTAATTTCAGCACTTGGGAAGCAGAGGCAGGAGGATTTCTAAGTTTGAGGCCATCCTGATTTCTAGAGTGAGTTTCAGGACATCCGGGGCTACAAAGAGAGACCCTTTCTCAGCCCCTGCTCCCCAGCCACCACCACCCCCGCAATCACACTGTGGCTGCATGAACAGTAGATATGGCAAAGTGGGTAAAGTGCTTGCTATACAAAGCATGATGATGTATGTTAGATTCAGGACCCATGTAAAAGCTGGACATGGTAGCATTCGTCTGCAATCCCAGCTCTCCCACCAGCAGAAGGGATGTGGACACAGGAAACTCTCCAGGGCAGCAACAGAGACCCAGCCTCTAGCAAAATAGAAGGCAAGGGCATAACATTAGGGTTCTCCTCTGACCTCCATACTCACAGGTTTCGGAGACACACAAACTAAGAACTAATATTTTAGTTAGCATAGAAAATAACAGGTTTCGCAGGTCGGTGGTGGCGCACGCCTTTAATCCCAGCACTTGGGAGGCAGAGACAGGCGAATTTCTGAGTTCCAGGCCAGCCTGGTCTACAAAGTGAGTTCCAGGACAGCAAGGGCTAATAGAGAAACCCTGTCTTGAAAAACCAAAAAAAAAAAAAAAAAAAAAAAAAAGGAAGGAAGGAAGAAAGAAAGAAAGAAAAAGAAAATAACGGGCTTCATTGTGAAAATTTTCAGAGAAACCCTGTCTCAAAAAAAAAAAAAAACAACATTGTGAAATTTTTGTGCATGTCTACAGTCGTTTACAGTCATATTTTATTCACACTCTGTGCCATTTTCCTCTCCTTATTCTGAAAATGACATATATTAATTTTATTGGGTAATGTAGTCTGGTCTGGTCTCCAGGTCACTCTAAGAGCCACTTCCCTGAGCACAGAGCAGCTCTGAGGAGTCCTGGGCTAACAGAGCTGATCTGGTGGGAGCCCTGGCCTCCTGGTCTCCCAGGTTCCCTTAAGGACTGAGGAGTTGGGCAGTGTAATCTGACCCCAGTCTCCTGCCACAGACTCCTTGGGTGTGTTGTCTAAGAGTGGATGGAGATAGGGTATCCAGAGCTGTAGTGCTGAGCCCCATATTCGGTGGGCCATAGCTTCCCTCTTCATATGCTTTCTGTTGGACCTGGTATCTTCCACAAGATGCAGAAATGGACCGATGCAGAAACACCTTGTGTGGATTTTTCCCAGGAGGAGTGGCAACTGCTGGACCCAGCACAGAATGGTTGTATAGAAAGTGATGGTAGGGAAATCCAGTCTCCCTATGGCCCTGGGCTGTATCAACACGCTAACCTGCTAGCATCTCCTGGCCAGAACAAGCAGAAGCATGAATGTTGCAGACCCAGTTGCATCAGGACCTTTCAGATTAAAGTCTGGGACTCTAATGGTGGGGGTGTAGCATCAGGAAGGCAAGGCAAACTGAAGACTGCAAAAAACTGTGAATGTGCAGTTTGGAAAACGGGGTCTTAGTACAAACTATGTGCTCAAAATCTTCATGAATGTGGTACACACGGGAGGGATTTAATGTATAATACAGATTTCACAAGTAATTTTGATGGAAGAAATCCTTGTTGTTTTCATGTACATGGACAATCATTCCTTCATTCTAAATGTGAGGAAACTCTTTTTTTTTTTTTTTAAAAAAAGATTTATTTATTTATTATATGTAAGTACACAGTAGCTGTCTTCAGACACTCCAGAAGAGGGCGCCAGGTCTCGTTGCGGATGGTTGTGAGCCACCATGTGGTTGCTGGGATTTGAACTCTGGACCTTTGGAGGAGCAGTCGGGTGCTCTTACCCACTGAGCCATCTCACCAGCCCGTGAGGAAACTCTTATTAGAATAAAATACAGGGGGGCTGGGGATATGGCTCAGTGGTTAAGAACACTGACTGCTCTTCCAAAGGTCCTGAGTTCAAGTCCCAGCAACCACATGGTGGCTCACAACCATCAGTAATGAGATCTGACACCCTCTTCTGGAGTGTCTGAAGATAGCTACAGTGTACTTACATATAATAAATAAATCTTTTTAAAAAATAAAAAAATAAAGTGAAAAAAGAATAAAATACAGAGAAATGAATGGATGTGGAAGAAAAGTGACATCTATAAATAATAAAATGAACAAAAATGGACACATAGTAATTGTGCATATTTATGGACACAAGGTAACACAAGAGTGTATTTCAAAAAGAAAAAGGGGCCAGGCGTGGTGGCGCATGCCTTTAATCCCAGCACTCGGGAGGCAGAGGCAGGTGGATTTCTGAGTTCAAGGCCAGCCTGGTCTACAAAGTGAGTTCCAGGACAACCAGGGCTACACAGAGAAACCCTGTCTCGAAAAACCAAAAAAAAAAAAAAAAAAAAAAAAAAAAAGTGGGGGGGGGAGGCCAATGGACGAGAGCATTGGGTAGGTAAGGGTGCTGGCTGCTGAGGGTGAACCCCTCAGTTCAGAGTTTGATTCCTAGAAACCATACAGGGGAAAGAGAGAACTGATTCCTGAAGGTTGTCTTTGAGACTTGTCCTCAGAGCTTTCCCTGTGGCCAGGACTGGGCAAGTGGCTCACACCTGTAATCCCAGACCAAAGCAGGAGAAGGGACCCAAGTTTGAGGCCAGCCTGGCCAACATAGTAAGACCCTGTCTCAAAAGGACAAAGGAAGGGCGAGACACCGAGGGGGGAGGGAGCAGAGTAGGCTCACATGCTAAATTCAGCTCCAGTGCCCCTGTACACCACTGCAGATTCAATCCACAAAAGATGACAAAAAGAAGGAGACAGGAAGGCCAGGCAGGCAGCCCAGGCAGGAAATTCATTTCCTCCTGGATATTAAAGATGCTATCTGGCAGGAGTAAGGCGGCCTGGCAGTGGGTGCTGTGGTGGGCTATTCAGGCAGAGCTCTATGCTAAGGTACATCAGGAGGCCAGTTTTGTGAATGCAATAAAGCAATCCCGGGCACCGTCCTAGATCTCCTCAGCCCGCCACAGCCAGCTGAGAGAGGTAAACAGAACAGGCTCCTTGCAATGGTAGCCTTATGTGGTATATAACTTTTAAGGTTTTTAGCACACACACACACACTCACACACACACACACACACACACACACACACACAAGGTCTTGGCGTTGGGGAGATGATTTCGTTGAGTGTCTGTCGTGCACGCATGAGGACCTGAGCATGGCTCCCCTGTACTCGAGTAAAACCCAAAGTGACCTGGAGCTCATGGGAAGGATGGGGTCTGAAGCAGGTCCCCGGACTCATGGGCCAGTCAACCTGCTCGAATGGTGAGCTGTAGCCTCAGTTGGAGACCATGTCTCAAAAGTTACGGTGTAAGGACTGGAAAGGCAGCCCACGGTTGCATGGTTTGCCGTGAGTGAGGTGAGTGTGGACACTAGAGCATTCCGCTGAAACAAGGCAGGTCCCAGGCACACTTACAACCCCAGCTCTGAGTGGACAGTTGAGAAATCAAGAGCCTAAGGCAGAGGAAGAGACCCAGTCTCAAAAGAATAAAAAGAGAGTGACAGGGAAAATTAGAGTCCTCTTTGGCCTCTGTGTATGGACACAGCTCATATACTAGCACACATGTGCTTACATACACCCACAAATATATACTTTAGAAATAAAGATGCAGAGAGGAAATGCCCAGCATTGACCTCTACCCTTTAAACACATGTGCAATATCCACATAAATGCATGCATACACACACACACACACACACACACATGCGTGCGCGTGTGCGCGCGCGCGCGCGCGCGTTCTTATTTTTAGGGCTCAGCTGTCACTCTGTAGGTAGAGGAGTTGCCTAGAATGTATAAAGCCCTGAGTTTTGATACCCAACATGACTATCTGAGGTGGCTCACTCTTGTTATCGCAGAATTTCTCAGGATTTGGAAACCTGAGGCAGAAGGATTGCTCAGAGTTCAAAGTTCAAAGCCAGCCAGACTACATAGTGAACTCCCGGTCTTCCTGGGGCTATATAAAGGGAGACTCTGCCTGAAATGACTCTTCCTCTCCCTCTCCCTCTCCCTCTTCCCCTCCACCATTTCCTTGTCTCAGAGGGAATGGCTCCCTGAACAGTGCACTAGCTCTTCTCCTGTCTGTTCTTTTTTTCACTTGACCACACATTTCATGAAAATAAAGGAACACCACTTTGGGAAGCAACGCTGAAGAACCCTGTCAAACCAGGCTGTGCTGACTCCTGACTAAAGGCTGAGTCAGGAAGACTGCAAGTTCTAGGATATCTTGGACTATCTAGGTGGACTTCCTGTATGGAGAAACAGAGAGAGGAGAGGAAGGGAGGGAAAAGGACAGAGGGAGGGAAGACTGGAAGGAGGGGGAAAGGATGGGAAGGAAAGAGAAATGGGGGAAGGGCAAAATGAGGGGATGTAGAGGCTTTCAAAGTGAAGTCAGGATGCCACTGAAGGCTCAGGACTCAGGCGTGTCTTGGGCTTCCGCCTAAGAACTTGAGCCCTGCCCTTCAACTGCAGGCCTCTGGGACAGCAGATAATTACAATGTGCCTAGAGATTCGAGATGCTTATCAGGAGGCTGCAGGACTCTTGCCTCAGAGACATTTCCATGGTTCACACAGCCCTCTGTTCTGTGGGTCACAAGGTCCATCTCAAACAACTTCTGCATTCTTTTTCAGCTTCAGAAGCTGTTTCTCTTTCTCTCTTTATTTATCTTATTTTTTATATTTTTATTATTATTTATTTACATGTACATGTGTGTGTGTGTCTGTGTATGTTCATGTGCCTGAGGTTAGGAGCATTCCCAAAGCTGGAGTTAAAGCTGCCTGATTGTGGGAGCTGAACTCAGGCCCTCTTCAAGTCTTAATCACTGACCCATCTCTCCGGCCTTTCTGTTTTTATTTTAAGACAGGGACTTTGTAGTGGAGGCTGGCCCTCAACTCAAGGTGATCCCCTTGCCTCAGCCTCCCAAGTGCTTAGCTAAACAATTTACTTATGTCTATAGCTTGGGTGAGTGTCCCTCAAATGTCTAGGTGTCAATGACTGGGTCTGGAGGGTGGCATTACTGGGAAATGATGAAGCCTAAAGGGCCTAGGGAAGGTCTATGGTTGCAGGGGCAAGCGCTTGTGGAGAGAAGGAGACCCAGCCTCAGTGTGTAAATGGTGTCTCACCCTAAGCCTGGAGTTCACATTTTCTCCTCCAGGCTGGAAGCCAGCAAGGACCAGTGCTCTTCCTGTCTGTGCCCTCCCTGAAGGTGGGTTACAGGCATTTGTAGAGACTTCTAGCTTGTTCCATGGGTTCTGGGATCCAAGCTGGAGTTCTCATGATTGCACAGTAATCATGCTCCCCACTGCTGAGCTGTTCTGTTTTGGTTTGGTTTTCTGAAACAGTCTTTCCATCAGCCCAGGTTGGCCTCAATTCCCAATTCTCCATTTTTTTGCCTGTTGCGTGCTGGACCTTTTTGCTTTATAAGTTAAGTGTCTCGGTGTTTCATGGCAGTAACACGAAGCTGACTAATATACTGATCTTGTGATGAGTTAAGAACTTTTTCTCACTATAAGCTCCACTTTCCCTACTTGCTTTGGGACTCTGACTCAGAGCCTATCTAGACCTATGTCTCCCAAATTGCAGTTCTCAAGACCCTGAAATAGGGGTCTTTCATGTTTGTACCTTCTAAGCTTAAATTGATACTTTTGTCTGTTTCAAATCACAAAACAAAATATCTAGTTTTATGTACCTGGGGACTTTGTGTAAGTTCTGTTTTGGTTTTGCTTTAGACAGGTTCTGTCTATGTAGCCAGACTCTCCTCCAGGGCTCCCATCCAAGCTGCAAGCAGACCTGACTCTGAAGCTTCTCAAACGAGATCAAGCATGCTCAGGGTGAGGTAGGGGACCCAGACGGCCCTCAAACTCCATCTTCATGTCTCAGCTGTGATGCTGGGGATTGCTTCTAATGCTTTCATTGGGAATCTGTGAGACCAAACGCTGATGGTCCTTGTTCCCAATTGGTTTTTGATTGATCAATAAAAGATGCCAGTTGGGCTGGTGAGATGGCTCAGTGGGTAAGAGCACCCGACTGCTCTTCCGAAGGTCCAGAGTTCAAATCCCAGCAACCACATGGTGGCTCACAACCATCCGTAACGAGATCTGGCGCCCTCTTCTGGAGTGTCTGAAGACAGCTACAGTGTACTTACATATAATAAATAAATAAATCTTTAAAAAAAAAAAAAAAAGACGCCAGTGACCACTGGTTGGGAAGAGGGAGACAGGGAGGGACCCTTTGATTTGTGCGGGTTAGGACTTGGGAGAGAGGAACAGACAGAGAATTACTATGATGTGGTGGGAGATGGATCAGATTTAGAGCTGCAGGAGAGAGAACCAACTGGTCATGTAAGAATTCAGGTAAATGGTTACTGGCCACTCCTCTGATTGGGCCTGGGGTAGCAAGGGGAAGATTAGAACTGCCCAGCTTTGATGTGTGTGTGTGTGTGTGTGTGTGTGTGTGTGTGTGTTGTGTCTTTCATTAGTGGATCCAAAGAGTTCCTGCATTGGTGACTGGAAACACATGACCCATTGGGAGTCAAAACTGGACTAAGATTACAGGTGTCCATTACTCCAGGCTGGTTTATTTTTTGTCACAAGGGGTGAAATTTGATTGTGACTATCACAATTTTGATCTCAATAGAAGTGCTCTCAGCAGACAGACAGTCCCAGCTGCCAGCACTTTACCTACACTTGGTTTTTAGAGTCTTCTCTTCTTCGTCATTTTTTTGTGGGGAGGAAAGTCCTGTAAGTTTTGTGTTTTAATTATTTATTTTATATATGTGAGTACTCTGTAGCTGTCTTCAGACACACCAGAAGACAGCATTGGATTCTATTACAGATGGTTGTGAGCTGTCATGTGGTTGCTGGGAATTGAACTCGGATCTCTGGAAGAACAGTCAGTGATCTTAACCACTGAGCCTTCTTTCCAGCTCCTAAGGTTTATTTTTGTGTGTGTGTGTGAGTGAGCAGGTACCTGTGAAGGCCAGAAGAGAGCCCTGGCTTCCCTAGAGAGGAGTCAGAGGCAGTTGTGAGCCATTTGATGTGGGAGCTGGGAACTGAATGAGGGCTCCCTGGAAGAGCACAAAATGTTCTTAACTTCTGAGCCATCTCTCCAGCCCCATGGGGCAGGAGACCTTTTTTGAGACAGTATTTCACACTTCAACACAGGCTGGCCTTGAACTTGAAGCAATCCTGTCTTCTGAGTACTAAGACTAGAGATGTGAGCCACCACCTTACCCCCATGAAATCTCACTATGTTACCTCCAAGTGGTCTTTAGCTTGCAAGTTCAAGTGATTCTCCTGCCTCCGTCTCTGAAGTAGCTGGAACCACAGCCATGCACCACACACCTGGAAATTCTCATACATTGTACATCCCTTCTTTCTTTGCTCTCTGTAAGGCAGTGTCTGGGTATAAAGATGAAGTTTCCTGGCTCACTGGTTAAGGTCCTGCTGCCAAGCCTGAGAACCTGAGTTTGAGCCCTGGAACCCACACAGTGGGAGGAGAAAGCCAACTCCTCAAAACTGTCTTATGACCTTCAGACGTTAGCCTCGACAAGGTCTGTGAACACACAGAGACAAGACACACGATAAAACATTGCATTTCTAGGATTCCTAAAGGTTTTGGGCAACTGGTCATATGCTTATTGATCATCTCTGCTCCGTGGAGTGCCTAGTCAAGTCAGCTGCCAATCTTGTTTCCCCTGTTGGTTCCTTTTGTTATGGGGTGGGTGAGGGTTTGTTGTTTGGTTCCTTTGTTTCCTTATTAGGTTTTGGTTTGTGATTGTTCTGAGACAGATTCAGTTCTCTCTCTCTCTCTCTCTCTCTCTCTCTCTCTCTCTCTCTCTCTCTTTTGCTGAGATAAAATACTCAAAACAAACAACAACCACCACCACAACAACAAACCCAGCAACTTAGGGGAGAAAGGGCTTATTTTATTCCAGCTCACAGTTCCGGCTTACAACAGAGCTTAGGATCAAACTCAGTGAACCATGGAATCAGCGGAGCAACATCCCAGCCCCTGTAGGGTTCTTGATAGGTTCCCTGATGAGACTTTTATTTTCACCGTCCCAGTACTGAGGGTTAAATTTAGAACCTCAGTTTTTGCCCTCTACCTCTGCATTACAGCCCGTCCCATTCTGCCTCTTTAACGAGCTCTTTGTTAAACATAGATGCGTCTTATCCCTCTCGCTAAATTGTTGGGGTGCGAGAGCTGGTGCCTGACAGGAAGAGGATCATATAAATAAATCAGACCAGTTAGGTAAGAAGGTCAGGTTTCCAGGCCAGGGGCGGGGCGTGTTCCAGGGCAACTGGTTATATGCTTTTCCAGGGCAACTGTTTTGTTCGTCTTTGCTTTTTAGGGAACCAATCAGAATGAGTCGGTTGAAGAATGTTGACCTGTCTACTTCTAGATGAGGGCGTGGACCAGCTAGTTGTGAACTCGCCGCCCTCTCTTGGGCATCAGGCTCAGGGATCGACGTTTCTGTGCCTCAGGTGTTACCCTGTGATCTGCGCGTGCTCCCAAGACTCCCTGCAGGAGGAACAGGTTCCGCGCCTTTACAGCCAGAGGACTGGCACCCAGCCAAGAGTGCAGATGATGCACAGACTTAATTTGCAGGGCCATAGGCATGCAAGGACCCGCAGCCACACTTGAAAATGACAGACCCCAGGACGCAGAACTGCCCAGGACCTGACACTCGCGTCTAGCCTCGCCTCGTGCCCTTAAGTTCTCAAGGCACGCGTCCTGGTGAGGACACGCAGTCCCCGCTTCCCTTTGGTCCGCAGCGCAGTTTTCGCTCTGCTACGTTGTAGGGACAGGCTGAAACCGACTGGCATCCGCCGGACTTTGGAGCCTGAGCATGGAGGTATTGCAGGAAGAGGGCAAAGGGGCGACAGGCACCCTGGACGCCATGGCCACAACTGCTAGTGAAGTCCGCGGGGACACGCCCGCTTCCAGGTCTCTGGGGCGGCGGGATTGCGGCGCGCGCTCCTGATTGGCTCGTGCAGTGTCCGCACGGCTGCCAAGCGCCGCCCGCGGACAGAGCAGGGAGTAACGGGACTGTGGTCGCGGGCAGCCCCAGCCACGCACCATGCCCTATCTGCTCATCAGCACTCAGATCCGTATGGTGAGTACCTGGAGTGGGTAACTGCGACAACCACTCTAAGAGACTTCCCTGATGGTCCCGCAACCAACCTACCACGCCCCTGCGGCGCGGACACCAGGCAGGGTCAGGCGACTGGGTGGGCAGGGAGTTCCGCGGGGATACCCACGACCCGCTTCACCAGCGCTGCAGCCAGGGCCCGCACGCCAAACGCTAAGCTGCGCGCACAGCGGCTCACCTGTAGCCCCCTCCAGGCAGGGCTCCTTCTGAAGCGGAGAGAACTCGGGCTAGAGGTGGAAAGCACCACGCGGGGGTCTGAGTTCACGCTTCTCTAGGTGAAGTTTCCGGGGGGCGTGGGAGGGAGGTGGTACTGGCTGCTTTATAAGTCTCCTCAAATCCCCTTTCAAAGGATACCTGATGTCCCCTCCCACAGCTAAACAGCTGGGCGCGCTACCCCACCCTATTCCAATGCCCAGCGGTGGGCACAAATCTAGCTCCCAGGGGATAGATAGCCAGGAGTAGTGGGCTCAGCATGAAACAGGAGAGGTCTTGACAATACCCAAAGGGCCGTGAAAACCTGTTCAGTTGTTGAAATCTAGATTGCTGGGCACTTTCACCTCTCTTCTTCCTCAATTTTTAAAAATTCTTTCCAAGTTTTCTTTCTTTCATTTTTTAGAGTTTTATTTATTTATTTTATGTATATGGGTATACTGTAGCTGTACAGATGGTTATGAGCCTTCATGTGGTTGTTGGGAATTGAATTTAGGACCTCTGCTTGCGCCAGTCAACCCTGCTCACTCAAGCCCAGAGATTTATTTATTATAAATCAGTACACTGTAGCTGTATTCAGATGCACCAGAAGAGGGTGTCAGATTTCATTGCAGGTGGTTGCGAACTACCATGTGAGATTTGAACTCAGGACCTTTGGAAGAGCAGTCAGTGCTCTTACATGCTGAGCCATCTCACTAGCCCTCTTTCCAAGTTTTGTGTATGTGTGTGACAGGGTCTCATGTAACACAGACTGGCCTCAGTTTGTTATGTATTGGAGGCTAGCCTTGCTTCCCAATTACTGGGATTATAGGCATGTCCCACCAGGCATGTCCTACCTGGCTTGGTTCTCTTAAATTATGGAGGTTTTGTTGTCTGTTTGTCTGTCTGTCTGCCTGTTTGTTTCTTTTGGGGGAGTTCTTTGGGGGGCGGGAGTTCAAGACAGGATTTCCCTGTGTAGGCCCATCTGTCCTGGAACTATGTAGACCAAGTTGGCCTCGAACTCAAGAGATCCACCTGCCTCTGTCTCCCGAATACTGACATCAAAGGTGTGCTCCATCACCGGCTTGCCACATTGTATTGTGTCTTTTCTGCCTTTAGGCTGTTATGAGTAGTTCTGCTAGGAACATATGTTTTTCTTGTTGGTTTGTTTCTTATTTTGGTGTCAGTTGTAACTTGGGAGGTTTACCTGCCTCTGTACAAAATTTTATGTGGATACATGTTCTCATTTCCTTCATTCTCCAAGTGATGCCAATACACAGGAAACCTGGCTGGTAGTACCTGGCTTGAAAGCACTAATAGGCAGTGTTCAGAGGCAACAAGGCAGCCTTTTGGGAAGTCAGGAAGGACCCACTGTGCTCCCCTCTCAGTTGTGTTCCACCTTAACTGACCTTCATTACCACCTCCCCTTCACCTAGAGCTTCCTGGGGCCAGTGGGGAGGGGAAGAGAAGTGGAACTGTGCACATCTGTCTGCCACCCAGCTAAGCAGCTACTATGGCTTTCCTTGCAGGAGGTGGGCCCCACCATGGTGGGTGATGAACACTCGGATCCAGAGCTGATGCAGCACCTGGGGGCCTCCAAGAGAAGTGTCTTGGGAAACAACTTGTAAGTAGTGGCATCCTTGCACACTTTCTTTTCTCCCTGGCAGGGTCCTCTTCTGCTTTCCCCTTCATACAGCCATCAAGCCCAGAGGGCAACAGCCCCTGGAGGGCTTGCTCATCCTCAGGCCCCCACAGATCACCAGAGAGAGTTTCCCGGCCTTTCTCCACAAACAGCTTATCCTTAGTGGAAGTCTGGGGCAGCCTGTCCCAGGGGCTCTGGAAACCAACTGTTCTTGCCTTGTCCTCCCCGCTCAAAATTGGGTCCCATCAACAAAGACAAGCTTCACCTTGAAGGCCTAGCTGAGTGACAGAGCCCAGCCCCAAAAACAGGACACCTGGGTCCTCTTTTGAGCTCCTGGCTGCCAAGGCACTTGGCCCCTTCCCCTCAGGCTCCTTCCCATCATCTCTGTGGCTAAACACGACTGCTTCCCTTTCTGCTTCCTCACCCTGTCTTAGTGTTCTACTGCTGTGGAGAGACGCCATGACCAAGCAGAGTTAGAGGTTTAGTCCATGACAGACATGGTGGGGAGAATGGCAGCAGGCAGACAGGCTCTGGGGCAGGAGCTGAGAGCTTTATATCCTGATCTGCAGGCAGCAGGAGAGAGAGAAGTGGGGGGAGAGGGAGAGAGAGAGAGAGAGTGTGAAAGAGAAAGAGAGAGAGAGAGAGAGAGAAAGAGAGAGAGAGAGAAACTGGGCCTGGCATGTAGTACTTTTGAAACCTCAAAGCCCATACCCAGTGACTCATTTCCTCCAAGGTCACACCTCCCAGTCCTTCTAATCCAGTTCTCAACCTTCCTAGTGCTGAGACCCTTTAATACAGTTCCTCATGTTGTGATGACCCCAACCATAAAATTATTCTGTTGCTACTTCATAATTGTAATTTCACTGCACTTATGAATCATAATGTAAATATCTGATATGCAGTGTATCTGAGACCCCAGTGAAAGGGTCATTTGACACCCCCCAGGGGTCATGACCTACAGGTTGGAACTACTGTTCTAATTCTTCTCAGATAGTTCCATTCCCTGGTAACTAAGCATTCACATATATGAGCCTATAGGGCGGGCTATTTTCACTGGAGCCATCAAACAACTTAAAAAAGAAAGCACTTATTTGGGGGCTTGCATTGAGTGAGCCCATAACCAAAATGGCAGGGAGCATGGCAGCATAACACTGGGTCAGGAGCTGAGGACTTATCTAATCTACACACAGAAGGTAGACACTAGGCCTGGTATAACACTGGGTCAGGAGCTGAGGACTTATCTAATCCACACACAGAAGGTAGACACTAGGCCTGGTATAACACTGGGTCAGGAGCTGAGGACTTATCTAATCTACACACAGAAGGTAGACACTAGGCCTGGTATAACACTGGGTCAGGAGCTGAGGACTTATCTAATCTACACACAGAAGGTAGACACTAGGCCTGGTATGGCCTTTTCAGAGTTAAAAGCCCACCCCCAGAGACACACCTCCAACAAGGCCACACCTTTTAATCCTTTCCAAAGCAGTTTCACCAATTAGGGACCAAGCATTCAAACATAGGAGCCTGTAGGGTGATTCTTGTTCAAACCACCATACCCTCCCTACTATTGCGGGAGAAGCACCGAGTGGGTTCACAGATCCTGAGAACTGTCAGAGACCCAAGTGCAAGAAGGGAAGAGAGAGCCAGACAGTGGTGGCGCACGCCTTTAATCCCAGCACTTGGGAGGCAGAGGCAGGCGGATTTCTGAGTTTGAGGACAGTTTGGTCTACAGAGGGAGTTCCAGGACAGCTAGGACTGCACAGAGAAACCCTGTCTCGAAAAACCAGGAAAAAAAAGGGGGGGTTGGGGGAAGAGAGGAGACAAACAGATCCCAACCCCTTGGTCAAGGCACAGAGGAGCCACTGGCATCTCTTGCCATTAGACATTTGCTTCAAGATGCCAAGCTTGGGGTTTGGGCCCCTTATCTGCTTCATGCTCTTTACAAACCCAGGCGAATCAAACTTTCTCTGTGACAGCAAATGGCAGATGGATCCAGGCGCTACCCGTATCTGCAGCTCCAGGATTGCAGGACAACCAGAGCCACAGAGGGCAGGCTACTCAGAGAAGACTAACATCACTCAGCAGTTGCAAGGCTCCCCTGGGGCCTGCTACTCAAGGCAGGCAGAGCTGACCAGCCTGTTCTCACATGTGTCCTCAGGAAGAGTAATGGTGTTTTCCTCACACTGCTGAGAGAAAACAAGTGTGGAGCAAGGAACAGGACAGGGGCTGTGCACTTCGCCTGGCCTGGCACTGAGTAGACGATAGCTTCGTATGGGTGCTTGCCCCGTATGACCTCATGACACTTTCCTGGTCTCTTTCCAGTTACGAATACTACGTCAACGACCCTCCTCGCATAGTACTGGACAAGCTGGAATGCAAGGGCTTCCGGGTGCTGAGCATGACAGGGGTGGGCCAGACGCTGGTGTGGTGTCTGCACAAGGAATGACCTGCTTGAGCTGACCTGTGCACAGAGACCGCCATGTGCCCTGCCCACATCCTTGCATCACTGTTTGCGCTGCCTATCTCTTTCCAAATTGTCAACTCCCTTGCCCAACACTGGTGGGCTGTGAACAGCCTCAGGGACCTCTCTCCAGCTGGTTGGGCACAGCAGGTTCTTGCCCTGGAGCTTTCAGCTTCCCCCAGCTAGGCCTGACCCTGGCTCTTGCTGTAGGCCACGTGCTGAAGGCAAGCCAACCTGAGGACAGTCCCTGGATCCTACACAGCTAATCCAAGCCAATAAAGGGCTCTCACAAGTGGTTGTTCCTCAGTTCTGTTGTGCAGTGACTCTTGAGATGCACCATTCTCTACTGCCTATCCCCATCCATGGAAGAAGCCCTTGCAGATAGAGCCCAGCCCAAGGGGAAGAAAAGTAGACTGTTTTTAAAAAAGTTTATTGGTGATGATTCAGAAAGGGTGTGGGGTGGGAAGGCTGGAGCCGGGGCTACGTGGGCTGCCCCTCATCTTCCTGCTGCATCTGGGCGATCAGCTGCTGGCGCTCAGCTGCCTGGCGCATGCGCATCATAACAAGACTCTCATAGTCCCTTTCTGACAGCACTGAGCCCTGGGGACAGAAGAGACAGGAGTTAGGACATGAGGGTACAGCTCCACAGATTACAGACTCAGTATGGGGCCAAGACAGAGCCAAGTCTAAAAGCAAAGGAGGGAAGGGCAGAGGAAGGGAAGGACCCAGACATCTTGGATTCCAGCTCCTCCAGGAACCTTCAGAGAAAGCAGGCCTGTGCCCCCCAGGCTGCTTCTCCATCAGCTCCCTGCAAGCTCCCCACAAACTCCCTTTACCCAGGACACACAGCTTCCCATATCCTGCTCTAGTAGAGTCCTTCCTTGTCAATCACTCTCCCTGTGCTGGCCTGGCCCTCCCCCTTCATTTCCTCTCCGCCCTTTATCTCTTTCCCTCCGCCCATGGCTTCTGCCTGGCAGGTTTCCAACAGAGGATGTTTGTGGTGCTGGGATCCCCAGGCTCTGCTGGACACAGACCGGCCCTCGTGGTCTGGCTTCTGCTGAGGATACAAAAGGGGGCCCTGACCCACACACGGCCTCAAAGGACCATAAATCTAGAAGAAGAGAAGAGCAAGCATGAGCCCAGCTTGCCTCATAAAGACACAGCGCAGGGCCCCTGGCTTTCTTTTATGATCTTGACAGCTGTGCAGGGGACTGAGGAAGACTACAATGAGCACGGCTGTGGGAAGTGAAGCAGCCTTAGGACAGAGCACTGTACTGCCAAGGCCACTGTCTGTCAAGGGCAGCAAGCACTATGAATCAGAGCAATTCCTCCCTCAGCACGGCTGGAGCTGTGATATCAGATGCGACTCTGATGGGTTGCCCACCTCTCTAATCAGCTGTGATCCTGTAGCTGATTAGAGGCTGGGAAACCCATCACAGTTGCATGGAGGCAAGCCAGATTAGGAGTTGCAAGCATGGTGTCCTGCAGGGGGCACCCCACACTGCTGCCCTCCCACAGAAGGCTTGGAAGTCAATGACCCAGGGAATAAGATGGGAGTGGCTGAGATTAGGCTGCCAGTCCCTGGTGCACTTGTTTGTAGTAAAGGTGTACAGATAAAGAGGAAGTGATATACAGCCTGGTCCCCTCCCCTTATTCCTCCCCTCTAGAAATAATACCCCTACCAGCCACCCTCCCTCCAACCACTGGCAACTCCTGGCAGCCTCACCGTCCTGGTCCCACCCATAAGAAGGTCCCCAAATGAGGCCCATGAGCCAGAGGGAAAGGCTGGGGCATCCTAGGAGCAGCAGGGCACTGGCTTCTGCTGGTGAAGAAGAAAGAAGGGCGCTGAGCAGCCATATTGATGTCTCAGCTGTGGGAGAGGGCAGTGCTCTTTCCCCAGGTTTATCTTGCTCGTCCAAGAAAACTTCAAGTCACCCCTGGCATGCCCCCAGCACCTTGGGAGGAGCGAGCCCTGTACAGGCATGGGGCTGTTCCCCGCTAACACACCCTCCACATCCTTCTCCACCATTCCTGTGGCCTGGCTAATGAGAGCTTGTCATCCATCCTGGGGGCTGAGTCACCCACACCAGCAGGTCTCCTCTCTTTCTTCCCTAGCAATTGTTCCAAAAGCTGCCTTTCAATTAGCACTACCTCCCTGGGCTCCTCCCAGAGACATCTGGGGCTAGGGAGCCAAGCAGGCCCACTGAGGTCACAGTGGCAGAGCACTGACTAGAAAGGAAGTAACCTGGTGACACACCAAGCAGGGCTGTCCCCAGACCAGTCCCCAGAGGAATCTGAAGCGTCCTACTGCCGTGGGGTGTTGGTCACAGCTGCCCCAATCCCAGCCTGTAGATGCTGCAATTACCTCAGAGCACGAAACCAGCTTCCCACCTGACTGAGTCAGCTGAAAACAAAACACATCTCTACCACACGCTGGCACAAACAGCCAAGCCACTAATCAGAGTCCCCAGATGCTGGCAGAGAGAGCACAGTCCTACACCGGCCAGGAGATCGAGACACATGCCAGGGACCAGCAGAGAGAGCTGCTGCCTGCCTGCCCACCAGCCCTCAGCCTTGTCCTGCCCTTCTGCCCTGTGAGTACTGCTACTTCCTTTGGGGTTTTCTACAGCCAGGCTCTCCAGGTGGGAGCTCGCAGTGCTGTCTCTGTCTCCTAGACAACCTTCCTCCTGCTAGTCTTCTCTCACCACCCAAGAGGCAAACAAGAGAAGGACCACCCTGAGCAGAAACGCACAGCCTCTGCTGCTAGCCCTTGAAGGGTGTCCCTCTGGTTCCTGGCATTCAGCACCCTAGCAAAAAGGTCACCTGCTGCTACTGAGCCCCTTTGTGGGGCTTCTCAGATGCCAGACCCACTAGATGACTCTCAGGAGCTCCATGGAGACCTGGCGGAAAGGCTCCTTCCGCAATGCCTCCTTTTTCAAGCGAATCACCCTGGGGCGGCCACGGAGACTGCAGCGACAGGGCAGCATACTTAGCCAGGCCAGCACTGCTGGTGGTGACCACGAGGAGTACAGCAACCGGGAAGTCATCCGAGAACTGCAAGGGAGGCCAGATGGACGGCGTCTGCCCTTGTGGGGGGATGAGCATCCCCGAGCCACCCTACTGGCCCCACCCAAGCCCCCACGCCTCTACCGAGAGAGCTCCAGCTGCCCCAACATTCTGGAGCCCCCAGCAAGCTACACAGCTGGCTACTCGGCCACCCTGCCTTCAGCAATCTCCCTGACAGGGCCGCTTCACCAGTGCTCAGAGGAGGGCCTTTCGGACACTCCCCACTTCCCGAGGACACCTACTCCGGACCTCAGTGACCCTTTCCTCTCCTTCAAAGTGGACCTGGGGCTCTCACTTCTGGAAGAAGTTCTGCAGATTCTAAAGGAGCAATTCCCAAGCGAGCCCCACTTCTAACCTGGTGAGGGTAGTGAGAACTGGGGTGACTGGAGGAGTGGCGCCTGTGGACCCAGGCGAGGAAGGTACAATGTGGACTAAAGAACAGGTGGGGACTGGAAGCCACAGTTCTCCCTGCCCTCTGGCTGCTGACCAATCCTTCAAGTCGCCCAAAGTGAAGGGGCAAAAGCCAGCTGGGAATGTATGGGAGTCACTTTCTGGCAGGAGTCCTGAAGGAAGCTGGAGAGACCAGGAAAAGGAAACTCCAACCTGCAACCACAGGAACCAGTCAGAGGTCAGTGGAGAGACAGGCGGCACAGGGGCGAGCCAGGAAATAGGACTCAGACTGGGCAGAGCAGCCTCTAAAGACCACGTCAACAGAAAGTCACAGGACAGTCTAACTGAGACGAAAGGAAAGTGGGGAGGTCGGAGAGGCAGGAATAACAAGTTACCACTTACTGCGCAGGACTGTTTAATGAAGGAAAAGCAAACTGAGAAGTCAGGTCCAGAGGCTGAGGAATGGCTCAGTGGATACAGTGCTTGCTATGCAAGCAGGAGGGCCTGAGTTTAGACCTCCAGTACCCGAGTATAAAAGGCAGGCAGGGATGCTTGCCCATCTGGAATGCTGGTGCTCAGGATGGAGAAGCTAGGGATCCCAGGGGCAGCTGGATGGTTAGGTTGCCAAATTGGCACAGTCCAGGCCCAGCAAGAGAGACTGCCTCAGAAAATAAAACACAGAGAACAATTGAGAAAAACATCTGAAATCAACCTGTGACCTCCACTTCACATACACAGATACACACAGACACACACACACACAGAGACTCACAGACACACAGACACACCATCCAGACACAAACACTAAAAAAATTTCAGTTATTTTTCATCCTAGCAAATTTTTATTTGTTTGTTTTTGAGATGAAGTCTCATATGTAGTGAGGGTGGCCTTGAACTTCTGATCCTCCCACCTCCACCTCCGGAGCCTGGGATTACTCGTGTGTGTGTGTGTGTGTGTGTGTGTGTGTGTGTGTGAGAGAGAGAGAGAGAGAGATCAAACCCAGGTTTTTTTATTAGACACTGGGGATCAAATCCAGGGTTTCATGTATGCTAAGCAAGTACTCTACCTAAATGAGTCACATGCCAGCCACATTTTAAAGATGTTTTTAAAAATTATTCTTAGCCGGGCGTGGTGGCGCACGCCTTTAATCCCAGCACTCGGGAGGCAGAGGCAGGCGGATTTCTGAGTTCGAGGCCAGCCTGGTCTACAGAGTGAGTTCCAGAACAGCCAGGGCTACACAGAGAAACCCTGTCTCAAAAAACCAAAAAAAAAAAAAAAAAAAAAAAATCTTAATTATGTGTGTGTTTGTGTGTGTGTGCACACACACAAACAAGTATATACAGGTACATGCAGAGGGCAAAGGTGTTGAATGCCCCTGGAGCTAGAGTTACAGGCAGTTGTGAGCCACCTGATGTGGGTGCTAGGAATTGAACTCAGGGCCTCTAGAAGAGCAGTATGTGTTCTTAATTGCTGAGCCATCTCCCCAGCCCACTTAGGCACATTTTAAATCAACAGCCACATCCGACTGATGGCTACTATACTGGATGACAGAGCATAAACACCGACACTGTTAGACCAAAGTCCCCTGGATGGCGCTGGCCAGACACAGTGTGTAACCATCAGAAGCTGGGTAAGGAAGGAAAGTTGCCAGCTCTAGGCTGCACATGAAGGAGGGGCTGACAGCAGGAGAGGTAGACAGGAAAATGCAGGGGAAAGGCCTAACATCATTAGCAAACACAGCATGAGACTCAAACTGCCCACAGATCTGTAAGCAAGCGATCCCAGTACTCAAGTGGAAGGAGCTCCTGGAACCAGCAGCTGCAAAGGAGTGCTCTGGGAACTTCCACAGGCACTGTACGTGGAGCCTCTGGGAAAGGCTGCAGGAACAGTACAGGGCTAACCAGATCAGAGAAAGGACAATGCAACACCAACAGGCTCCAGGATCCTCCTCCAGGCCCAAGACAGGGCAAGGCTACAAACTTGCTACTCCCCTGCCCTGTGGCTGGGTCACATCTGAATCCAGAGCCCAGAAGCACTGGACCATGTGGGTCTGGCCTCCAGGTCACTCAAGTGTGAAAGAAGGGTAAAGGAAGCTGTGACACACACTGCCTGACAAATCCACATCTGTGACATCTCTCTTTCCTGTTCCTGTGCAGAGGTACCCAGCTTCAAGCCTCCTCTGGAAACAGGAGGCAACCAATAAAGGTTTTTATAATATGTCCTACAGAGTATGGTCTTGGATGTGAAATGCTGAAACTTTCTAGTGGGGAATGAGGCTTCTTTTAAGCTAGGATCTTGTAGTGAGAACTTTGGTTTCTTTTTAAAAAGCACAGAAATCTGACTATGCTTTCACTTTAACCCCCCGTGGCATGGGGTTGCCCCGACTGTCCACAGCTGACTATGCCGCTTGTGCTCTAGCAGGGGCGTGGTTGTGCCAGCTGCAGATAGTTTCTGCAACTGTGTCACATTTGGAATTCTGGGGCCTTTTTAAAGAGTATATAGTATATATTCTGGGCCCCGAGAGGCATGGTGGTTTGTTAAGTAGTCTTGCACAAATAACAAACATTAAGGAAAAGAAATGCGCTATCCTGACTGACGAAGTCTCTTGGTGCCCCTAGTCAGGGATCTCTTTCCTTTCCTCTCTTCCCTTTTTTTCTCCATCTACTATTAGAGGGTTGAAAGGGTGGAAGAAAAGGGCTGGGGAAGGATGGAAGAAAAAACCCACAGAGTAGCAAAGGCAGCTACAGGATCCTGGGCTGACCTCTACACCATTTCATGTCCCTTCTCCATTAGGACCTGGGACACTGAGTGACAATGGCCACCATAGACTCAGATGTTTGAATGCTTGTCCCCAGTTGGTGGAACTGTTTGGAAAGAATTAGCAGGTGGAGCCCTGTGAGAGGAGGCATGTCACTGAGGTCAGGCTCTGAAGTTTCAGTTAGCTCTCTCCTTGCCCTGTGGTTATTTCAGCATGTAAGCTCTCAGCCACTATTCTAGTGTCCTGCCTACCTGCCTGCTGCCATGCTCCCTACAGTAATGGTCATGGACTCTACAACCTCTTGGAACCCCCCTAATTAAAGGCTTTCTAAGTTGCCTTGGTCCTGGTGACCAAACTGTCACAGCAATAGAAAGGTAACTAAGACTGACACACTCCCCCAAAGGCTCCGATCTCTCAGGCAGGCATCCTGATAACTCTCTGAGAAGCTGTGGACACGTGGACAGGTACGCAGGCGGTTTCAGAGAAGGGAAAAGCTCCTGCCCCAAAGCAATCGTCCCTCCAACAGGAGCGAAAGGCGTCCATGCTCCAACCTCTGCAGTCAGGCTAAAAAACTGGACCAAGGAGGGCGGAGTGAACAAGTCATGGTGTTCTAGGGACTGCGAGGCTGCCCCAGGCCCACTGTCGCTAGAAAGCTAGCACTTCACAAGTGGGGTTCCAGATATAGCACCCCAGGTTCAACATGGGACTTGATGTTATTTCCTAGAGTCAGTTTGTGAGTGGGAAGTTGGAGACAGAGCTGGAAAACAGTTCTGGGAAAACCATTGCTCCAGCTGCTTGCCTTCTGCCTCTTCACCCAACACTGGGTTCCTAAACTAAAATCCTTCACACCATGCCCAAGAACAAAGTCCTCTTTGTACAGATTAGGGCTCCATCAGGAGACACACATGAAGGATAAGCAAAGGCCAACTTTTATGCAGCCTTGGAGGTGTACTTCAGTAGTAGAGAGTGGGTTAATTATGAGCGGGGCCCTGGGTTTGATCCCAATGCTAGAAAGGGGGGGAGAGGGCGGAGGAGAGCAAAAAAAGAGAAATAATGTAGGCTAGGGTCCTCTGGTACTCAGAGAGCAAAGGAATGAACAGGGAGTCAGCCTCCTGCCTGAGCTGGTGAACCCAGCCCACCCCCACCCCATTCTACTCTTATACAGACTTGGACAGACAGAGCATGAAAGTGGAGCACAAGAGGCCCAAGCAGACCCAGCTGGGTGACTCCTGACTTTTACCTTTGACAGTCCTGGGGGGCCAGGGTCCACTGTGCTCTGGGGCTGTCCCTCCAACCAGGAAACCTTCAGAGGGTTGTCAGCCAGGCCCACTTCATTTCTGACAGCCAGCTCCTGCCAAACAGAGTGTCCAGTCTCTGTCCCATCCAATCCAGGTCTAAGGGGCTCTTTCTAGCCCACAGAAAGACTAAAACCAGCATTCTAATCCTCTAAGCAGAGCTGAGCAACCTCAGCAACCTGCACACAGTGGTACACTAAAGTTCTGACCCAGTGGGAGTGTGGAGGAGATGCACCAGGGTGGGGAGGCCATGCTGGTGCAGGGTGGAAGGTGTGGTATGGAGCAGCCAGAATATAATTAGCCAGAGCATTTTCCCACCCAATCTTGAAACCAGGAGACCTTTGGGGGAGATTCAACTCTTAAGCTGGCCTAAAGATCCACTAGCAGTGTGGGTCACCCAATCAGGAGGACCCATTAAGTTGGGCTCCTACTCAGAATGACAGGACTGCCAGTGCCCCCAAGCTCCATACCCCACTCACCGCAGCTCTGACAGTTGCAAACTCCACTATGGCATTGCCTGCCTTCTTTCTGGAAAGTACCAGGTTGAGAACCTCCCCATACTGTGGGAACAAGAGAACCACAGTAAGTATAACTGGACATACAGCATAGCCCATTAGGCTACAGCCCAATTATTTCTAGGGACCCAGAGGAGCAAGACTGAAGAGGAAAAGAAGTTGTTTTCCTTTTCCACGGTACAAAGAACAGCAAAGGTGAGATGGGCAGAGCACTGAGCCCTAGGCTAGGCTAGCACACAGCCCAGCTGAGACCTAGGCTAGCACACAGCACAGCCATCTCAACCTCTGAAAGCAGGGATGCTGAGGGGATTTCATACCCGACAGCCACCTCTTCTCCCCCAGCACAGCCAGCTAAGGCTATGCTTCAAGGAAAGGGCTAGGCTGAGGCAGGGAATGAGAGCGGACCAGGGGGGTATATGATTACTCGATGATAGGAGCACTGGCCTAGGGCAGTCTCTAGACTTATCCACAGTTATGAGCCAGGAAGAAAGGTGATGTTCAGGGAATTGGGCTCTCTGGACTGAGAGACAGGAGGTGGCAGATGTCCCAGGAGCATACCTTCTGTAAAAGCCTCAGGAGGACATCTCTGGAGTAGCCACCTTGGGACTCATCCTCCTTCTTGCACTTCCACTTTAGCTACAAAGACAATATCAGCATCAGTCATACCGGACGCACAAGCGAGCCTGCCACTCTAAGCAGACGCCCTGCTGCTCTCCAGACTCTGGCAATTTAGACCGGCCAGGCCATGCTCCCTGTGGAAACGGAGAAGCAGCCTGATCAGTCTTGCTGATGCTGTGCACTATAAGTACCCATCTCAAATGGCTTTTGAGGATGCCCTGCCCACACCTGCCAACGTTACAGCCACTTGGTGTGGCGAGCTCTGAGAAGCAGACCTAGGGTCCGCCCGGTCCAGGCCCGGGATGTTGGACGGATGGGTAGTTACCCATAGGGAAGCACCCGTTCTTGCTGAGAGGTGCCGCACTGTGATCAGATACTACCCACTCACCTTTAGTTTGGGGGTTCCTTTGCCTTCAGTATTTTCTGTTCTTCCTAGAAAATATTGGGGAAAGAAGTAAAACTTCAGAGTTCAAGGTCTCCCAAAAGAGGTGGCCCCAAGCTGGAGGACTGCCCTATACAGGCTCTTCATGTCCAAGGGTAATGCCTGCCCTGTCCTGGTAAAGGGTCTCATGGGGAAGCTAGACTCCTGGGTAGCCTGTTCAGCCCCTTCAGGAAGGTCGCCTGTTAGTCTTGCAAATGAAAGCTAGGAACACATGCTAGGGTCTGAGGCAGCCACAGGCCGTTCAGCTCCTCGGAGGCCAGGTTCCCCAAGGCCTTTCCCTGATAGGGGGATGAAGGGGGAAAGGAGAATTGTGAAAAGGAGTGGGGGGATACAGAAAGGTAGGATAGAAGGTGGACCTACTAGTCTCAAATATTTTACATTAGTATGTACTATTATATACGGAAAGAAATTTATGGTTATTTTGTTCAACTTTTGCTTAATGTTTTCTACATATGTAACTCATTTAAAAACATAATGTAAAGTTTTAGCTTTATGAAAGCTACTATTGTAAACTGTTTAGGGTAATTAGAATTGCAAGTTAGTAGTCACCTATAAATAATCTTACTTGTAGTCTTGTTAGGTACGAGTTTATTTAATTATGGAAATAAGCTTTACTTGGTCTCTTATGTTTTCAAAGTTAAAGGGATAATAAACAGCTAAAAACAAGCAATGTTTGTCTGTTCAGATATACTATAGATAGATGGTCTTGAAATACTTCAGAGATCTAAAGAATATGGCACTTAAATTTTTTTTAAGATTTATTTATTTTATGTATTTGAGTACTATAGCTGTCTTCAGACACACCAGAAGAGGGCATCAGATCCCATTACAAATGGCTGTGAGCCACCATGTGGTTGCTGGGAATTGAAGGACCTCTGGAAGGGCAGTCAGTGCTCTTAACCGCCGAGCCATCTCTCCAGCCTGAATATGGCATTTAAGATGTTTTAATAATAAAAGATTTTTCTGACAGACATAGCTGCTCCTGGCAGCACCCCCAATCTACTTCAAAGAAGATAATGGCCATCAAAGAAAGACTCTCCACCTAGAGTTTGCCTCATTTGTGGCAAAGATGGCCACTGGACAAAAACCTGCCCTTACCTCAACTGATGACAGCATGCTGCTGTCCAAATTGTGGACAAGCAGGACACCGGACAGTTGACTGCCTAACTTTGCAGAGACAAGCTAGGCTAGTCCTTCAAAATTCCTGCTTTGCAGAAAAGTCTGTCAGATATTCTGTGCCTGCAGGCTGAAGGCTGGATGCCCCAGTGTTACCGAGGAAGCTTGGTGACCGTGCAGGCGGCCGGCCGGCCGTCTCTGTCGTGTCTGCAGTTTTGAAAGCGGCTTGCGCTGCACTTCCTGCTTACTCGGGTGACGCTTATCCTTCTCGGGGTTCTCATGGGGGTGAAGACTGGATAGCTATAGTCTTACAGTTTTCCTTATTAAAGATTAAAGACATAAAAACTTAAGTTGTTTAGGATCTAATCTTAGGGTCTAAAAAGATATTTTAAAGGTGGTAAATGCCAAGTTATAAGAAATTTAAGTATAAAACTTTGGACTCAGCAGGATAGGAGAGTACTTTTACCAAGGTTGCCAAATAAATATGGACTGAACATTGTAAATACAATTCTTACTTGATAGCTCTTATAACCGTTCTTATTGTATATAGTTTATTGGTATTAGAGAAAAAGTCATTTTTTGGACTAAAAGGAGAACCGTGGTGAGATTTTTGGTTTCTTTAAAATCCCAGTTATGGCATGTGAATATGCTTTTCCTTTAATGCCAGGCGTGGGGCAAGAGGCTGCTTCACAGCAGGTGGTTATGACTTGCCTCTGTACTGGCAGAAACATGATGTTGGCCAGCTGCAGATAGTTTAAGTCTGGGGACTCTGGAGAGGGTATAAATGGGAGAGGCCCGAGAGGGCCTGAGGTGGAGGCTGCTGCTCCCCTGCTGTCCTGGTTGGTGTTGCAGTTTGACAATAAGTTGGAGATATCCTGACTATGATGAGGAAGATGAGACTTGCGCCAAGGAACCCAGTGTTCATAATCAGCAGGAAGTAGCCTATAGAGGACTATGCCCCTTTCCCCCTAACCTTCTCTCTCTCCTACCTAGTGTTGGGGGAGTGGGTGGAAGGGATTAGAGAAAAATAAGGGTGGGAAGGTTGGCAGATATAAGAACCCAATAAAACAGTAAAACAAATTGCATCAACACTTCCTCTCCAGATCTGCTCTGGGACCAAAACCTGTGAAGAGCACAAAGGCTCCTACAAACTGGTGTGCCACCGTAGGGTGTGTGGAACACCGAGGGGGTATTCACAGGGTTCTAGGAGGTGAAATGCCCACAGCCACTCCATGAAGCAGCCAATATGGCTGCTCAATACCATGAGGAGCCTCGCCCTGAAGGAGACAGGGAGCGTGCACTCACAGGGAGCGTGCACTCACGGGGAGTGTGCACTCTCACCTCTCAGTCTCTGTTCTCGGTCCTGGCGGATCTGCTCCTGGATCAGTCTCTGCTGCTCTTCCAACTGACGGGAACCCTCTTCTCGAAGTCGAGCAATCTGCAGAGCAGGAGGCGGAGGGGTGACAACTCTGTGCAGATCCACTTCCAGGTTGGCTCACCTTGTAAAGGTCCCTGAGAGGTTTCACCTGCAAGCTACGGCTCAGCAACCTGCAAGTGGGACAGATCACCCAGCTCCCACAGAGGAGGCGATGGGCAAGCTCTCCCCACACACCTCCCAAGCCACTCCCCCTCAGGCCAGTGGCAGATCTGCGTGCTCACCTCCTGCTCTAGTGTGGTGGTGCTCCTGCTCTCCTCCTCTTCCTCACTCCCATGGGCCTGGGCCTGCCGCTCCCTGGCCTCCAGATCTAGGCACAAGGGTTGAGTGGTCCAGTTTCTAGTCTGCATGTCCATTATGGCCTCAGCCCACCCCAGCTCTGGCTGTTTTCCCAACACCTCAAACAGGACGGGCACCATACAGCAACCCACTCTTCTCTTGCTGTGCCCAAACATCCCCAGTTACTTTTCACATCAAAGGGACACACACAGAAGAGATGTGGGCTCCAGCCAAGCAGCCATGGGTCTAGAAGAGTTACAACAGCTCACACTGACCAAGCAGGTTCTGTCCATGAAGTGAACAGAGTGTATGGGTAGGGGCTGCGTCAGTGGCCCATGGCCTTGTGTCAAAAATGCCTGTGGGTGGAACTGCTTGTTCTGTTCCTGTGGTTTGGCACCGCAGCCTGACATGGGTTGTGCCTCAGCTTTGGTTCATCTCCCATCACTGGACTCAGGTTGTCACTGTGTCCCTTTCTCACTCCCCTCTGCCAAGCTTCACTGTGGCCCAAGTTCCAGTGGCCTCTCCTCAGACAGGCAGACTGCTGCTGGTGTACTCCACATCCCAAGCCCTGTGCTAGGCCAACTGTTGTAACAAACCCTTCTCTCGGGCCTAGGACTCACTCTCCCTCTGCCTACCTGATTTACCTGGAACTTCCCTCCCTTTGCCTCCCATCCCAGTTTTGACCTTGTCCATGCTAAGCAAGTATTCTATCACAAAGCTACATCCTAGCCCATTTGTTTGTTTGATAAATTCCTTTAAAAACGATGGAACTGGGGCTGGTGAGGTGACTTGACAGGCACGTGTGCCAGCTGCCAAGCATGATGACCTGAGTTGGACTCCTGAGCCCACAAGGTGGAAGCAGAGAACTGGTTCTTGCAAGCTGTCTTCCGACCTTTAAGAATGCTCTGCAGCATGTACCTGCACATTCACATACTAAATAAACACATGTAAAATGTGTCTTTATAAGTTCAACTAGACTTTGCTCCCTTGGAGCTCTGGGGAACTGTCCCAGAGTACAGGGTTAGTAGGCAGGAGCTAGACTGAGGGGAAGAGAGGCAGCCTCCACTGGAGGTCAGAACAATGGCCTCACTCAAGCTCAGCGTAGGACCCTACTCTGGCAAGCTTCTGGCCTTTAAAGATGTATTTATTGCTACTTTCATGTGCATGGGTGTTTTGTTGCATGCACTATCTGCATGCCTGGTACCTGAAGAAGTCAGAAGACAGTACCAGATCCCTGGAACTGGAGTTACAGACGGTTGTGAGCTGTCATGTGGGCTAGGGGTTGTACCTGGGCCTGAGCAACAAGTGCTTTTAACCACTGAGCCACATCTCCAGCCCTCAGTGCTTTAACTTTACTAGTAAACCTGGTAACCTGCATTGTTTTGGGAGAGCCTTTAGGACCCAGCCTCTCCAAACTGTTTTGCCAGGATCTGGGAAAGGCTCTAAAAAGCAAGAAGAGGGAGACTAACAACAAGGGCTAAGAGAAGCCAGGGGCCAGCCAGCCTGGCAAGGTCACCTACCAAGTTTCACTTTCTTCCTGTTCTCGTCAAGTCTCTGGGTCCTCTCTGCTGCCTGCTTCTTGGCTTTCCTAACCTTGTCATACGCAGCCTGAATAAAAACAAAACAAAAAACAAAAGAGCAGAGTCAGCCAAAGAAAAAGGGCAGAGCTCCAGGCATCTTCCTGGCCCTTCCTCAACCCCGAGTTATCAGGACCTCTCATAGCCTACAGCCAGTGAAGCCTGCCCCTGCTTAGCTTCTAAGATGCATAAAATTAGCTCCATTCTAGGCAGCAGCAGTCACCGAGGACAGTTCAGCTAAAGATGGTGGTACTTACCCTGGCTGCAGCATCCGTCAGCACTTCCAAGGCCTGGGACAGCTGGTGGAAGAGTTCAGCTACACACAAGGACAAAATAAGAAGTGAAGCGAGATGTAATGACATTGCTCTTCCTCAGTGAAGACAATATTGACACACAGCAGGCCAACAATGAATGGTAAGTACATATACAAGCTGTATACCCCACCATGTGAAGCCAAGCCCTTCACTGTTCAAGTCTGAGAGGCATACCTGCTCTGGGGTTATCTGGATTTTTGTCTGGGTGGCAGGACAGTGCTTTTTGCCGGTACGCCTTCTTCACCTAGAAGAGTCAAGAAAACATAATCAGTCACCCTCCCGGAGGGATAATGGGAAAGCCTAAGTGATGTCACCACATCAATCTCATGCCACCTAAGAGGCTGTGGCTCCCCCGGCACAGCCATCATGGCACCTGTGATAAGAAGGCGCAGGCCATGGAGGGAGCTGCCACTGGAGGGAGCTGCCACTGACATCTAGCAGTCTCCTCACTTGATCCCGGTCTCACTCTTGGTGGGCATGGAAGCTATCACACTTAATTACTTTATTTACCTTGTGCTCTTGGGTGTGCTGCCATGCTATGGTGTCCATGTGAAGTCAGAGGGCAGCAGGTGGAGTCGGTTCTTTTCCACCACGTGGGTTCCCAATGTGGCACTCAGATGCCCTGGTGAGGTGCCTTTACTCTCTGACCCACCCTGGTGACCTTATCCATTACATTTTAAAACACACTTTCCCTTTGACTCAGCCTAGGAATTTGAACTCGAGAGGAATGACTAAATATATAAAGATGCTCAATGCAACAACAGTTAGTGGAACTAGCAAATCCTCTACCTCCGGGGGACCCATTAAAACCACGACAGTGGCCTGGTATTATGGGAGTCCATGCCTGTAAGCCCAGCTCTAAGGAGGCAGAAGCAGGGGATCAAGAGTTCCAGGTTGTCCCGGGCTATATAGAACAAGTTGCAAGCCAGCCTGGGCTACATTAGACCCTATCTCCAAATCAGATCAAATCAAAACAAACAAAATAACCACTACAGGGGCTGGGAGCAAGGGCCAGGAGAGATGACTCAGTGGGTGAGGGAGCTCTCTGTCAAGTCAGAGTTCAATCCCTGTAACCCCCAAGTGGAAGGAAAGAACCAATAGCTACAGGTTACCCTCCAACCACCACAAGCACACCATGGCAATACACGTATGTACTCTTACACACTACACACAATAAAGAAGTATAATCAGGTTACCCTCCAACCACCACAGGCACACCATGGCAATACACATATGTACTCTTACACACTACACACAATAAAGAAGTATAATCTTAAGTTCATTTTTATTTTTTGGGGACAAGTTCTCTCTACACAGCCCTGGCTGTCCTGGAACTCACTATGTAGACCAGGCTGTCCTGGAACCCACATAGATCCTCTGCTTTCCGAGCCCTGGGATTAAAGGCGAGCACCACTACATCAGCTTAAAAAATTAAGAGAGAAAAATCAGTACTCAACACTTATGTATACAATAACCACTCTAGGGTTGTTCTTCCTCATTTTTGTTTTTTGTTCAAGACAGAGTTTCTCTGAGTAGCCCTGGCTGTCCTGGAATTCACTCTGTAGACCAGGCTAGCCTTAAACTCAGAAACCTGCTTGTCTCTGCCTCCTGAGAGCTGGAATCAAAGGTGTGCACGACCACCACCCAGCTTGGGTTTAAAATGTAAAAGCAATTAAGTCAAAGCATTATGGACTCATCAGCACTTTGTCCTCAGAGCATCAGAAGAACTCTGAGAAAGTGGTGAGGAGCGAAGGCCTGTGACCCTAGCTGGCAGGCTGGCAGGCTGCTCATGTCTGAGACAATACTGAGGTACAAGGTGAGTGCCACAGACCCTGTCTCAAAAAACAAACACAAAACAAAAAAACCCAAAACTATTTCTAGATGGATGGACAGAGGGGGGATCATATGCATGCACAAAAGAGGAAGGGGACTCCCAATAGTGTCTTGGTGTGATGTAGAACCAAGCCAACTGAATTTACTGTGTAGTCCAGGCTGACCTTAAATGTACCCTGTTCCTATCCTGGCCTCCCAAGTGCTGCAATTACACCCATCTACTATCAGGCCAAACTCTAGCATTTCTTTTTTTTTTTTTTTTTTTTTTTTGGTTTTTGTTTTTTGGTTTTTTGAGACAGGGTTTCTCTGTGTAGCCCTGGCTGTCCTGGAACTCACTCTGTAGACCAGGCTGGCCTTGAACTCAGAAATTCACCTGCCTCTGCCTCCCAAGTGCTGGGATTAAAGGTGTGTGCCACCACGCCCGGCTCTAGCATTTCTTTATTTGCAAAAATTAAAAAGCAGAGCCTGAGCCGGGCGTGGTGGCGCACGCCTTTAATCCCAGCACTCGGGAGGCAGAGGCAGGCGGATTTCTGGGTTCGAGGCCAGCCTGGTCTACAAAGTGAGCTCCAGGACAGCCAGAGCTATAAAGAGAAACCCTGTCTCGAAAAACCAAAAAAAAAAAAAAAAAAAAAAGCAGAGCCTGGAGAAATGGTTCAGTGGTTAGGAGCAGTTGCTGCTCTTATAATGAAATGGATTCACTTCTGAGCACCCAAGTGGTTGCTTATAACTCCAGGGGATCTGGTGCCCCCTTTTGGCCTCTAGGGACACTACAGGCATAAGCATAGACGTGTGTGCAGGTAAAACACATAAAAACAAGTGAACCAACAGCTATCAGACGTTCTTTCACATATGGCCTGCTCAGACGTTTCCAGGAAAAGGTGGTACAGACACAGGCCTGACTCTGCTCTGAGGCCTCAGCATTTCATTTGTGTTCTGCACAGCTTACCTGCTGCTTAAACTCCAGGAAGGAGCAGCTCAGCACTCTGGCTTCCTGGTCTCTCAGAGGGAACTAATTCTACCTCTGCACTCAAGTGAGCTAAACAAGGAGCTTCAGTGACAGGCGGCCAGCATCTCCCAGGAGAGTCCGCCTGGCAGGCACCAGATTCAAATGCTCTCCAGTTCCCGAGCCCCGGATCTCTGAGGTTGTGCTGCCACCTGCTGGGCTCAGCCAGCCCCACATCCATACCTGCCAGGGCTAGTCTGGTTTTCCAGATTGAACTAGAACAGTGAGGGAACAGAAGTTCATCCCTGTTGGTCCATCTTCCCAACTGCCTACCTACGCATACCCCAGACCACACGCTCATTACCCCAGCTCTCTTATTAAAAAATTAAAATGAGCTAGGCATGAAGGCTTCACATCTGTAACCCAACCATCAGGACTCTGGGGCAAGAAAACTGGAAGCTCTGGACTAGACTGGGCCACAGAATGAGACCATAACTAAGCATTCCTCCCTTCCAAAAAACCCAATACAACAATAAGGAAAGAGATGGCTTGCCAGGTAGTCTCTCAAGTGCAATCCTGACTTCCAGGTAATCTGTCTTTGCGCCTCCACTGAGCCCACAGCTACATCTGGTGCTCTTGAGCCGGGTTCTCACTGTGTTGACCTAGCTGGCCTGGAATTTGATTTGATTTGTAGATCAGCCTACCCTTTAGCTGTCAGAGATCTGCCCACCTCTCGAATAACCAACCAACCAAACAACAAACAAAGATAGCCACCACTAGACCTGCTTCCCACCTCTTTTATTTTATTTTATTTTATTTTGGTTTTTCGAGACAGGGTTTCTCTGTGTAGCCCTGGCTGTCCTGGAACTCACTTTGTAGACCAGGCTGGCCTCAAACTCAGAAATCCGCCTGCCTCTACCTCCCGAGTGCTGGAATCAAAGGCATGCACCACCACGCCTAGCTCTACCTCTTTTATTTTTAAGCCAAGCTTTATTAACCATTTTCATATATATGCACATGTACATGTATATGTATGAAAATATATACAGTATTTCTTTTTTTTCAAGACAAGTTCTCACTATGTAGCTCTAGCTGTCCTAGAACTCACTATGTAAACCAGAGGGGTCTTGAACTCACAGAGATCCATCTGTCTCTGCCTCCCAACTACTGGAGTCAAAGGTGTGTGTTTCTACACCCAGCTTTCCGTGTGTGTGTGTGTGTGTGTGTGTGTGTTATGAAATTATCTTTAATCTTTTTTTTTTACAGTCCAGTCTTTATCCCCCTCCAGACCCACCCTCCAACAGTTCCTCATCCTCCCCCCCTTCCCCGAGAATGTCCCCACCCCTTTTATATTTTAAGGCCCTTTATCTGCTTTTTTTTTTCCAGTGAGGTGAAACACCACAAAATATATAAAGAAGCTGGTATGTGGGTGTGGTGGCACACACCTCTAACTCTAGCACTAGAGAGGCAGAGAGGGCTGCCAAGAACTCAAGGAGGCCAGGGCTTACATGCTCTACGTGAATTCCAAACCATCATGATAGTCTCATCACCTATGATGAGACTAGGAGTACACGGTGAGCCCTGCAGAAACAGAAACTGTATAGGTGGAGGCGGGAGGATCAAGAGTCCAAGGTCATCCTCAGTCAAACCGTGAGTTCGAGGCCACCTGGGGCTACATGAGACCCCATCTCAAGAGAGGGAGGGAGGAAAGGAGGAAAGACCATGAAGAAAAAAATTATAAAACAAAAGGTCTGGGCATGGAAGCAAACTCCTTAAGTGACAGCACTCAGCAGGCAAGCAGGTCTCTGTGGAGTTCCAGGCTAGCCAAGGCTACACAGTGAGACTCTGTCCCAAAAAAGAAAAACAAACACATAAAATATGATTAATAACAAGAAAAAATTTCGACCTCACACACAAAAATTACAAGCTATTCTCAGCTACTGACAAGTAGAAAAGGATGTTAGCCGGCCGGGTGAGATCGTTCAGGGGCTCAGAGCACCTGTTGCTCTTGAGAAGGCTCCAGGCTCTGTTCCCGGCACCCAGGCTGTGTGGCTCACTCCAAGTCCAGTTTTAGGAGATCCAACAGTCTTTTGGCCTCTGCAGTCATTTGATGCACATGCATACACCCAAATATACACTTAATATAAATAAGTAAATATTTTTAAGAGAAAAAAAGATATTTAATTTGGATCATAAAACTGAGCCCTCAGACCTAAGGGTCGTCGTCGTCTTTTTTCCTCCTCCTCCTCCTCTTCTTTCTTCTTCCTCCTTCTCCTCTTTCTTTTTCTCTAAACAGGGCTGCATATAAACCACATGCCTAGAACTCACTTCACAGCAGAGGCTGGCCTTGAACTCCAGATCCTCCGGCCTCTGCTTCCCAAGTGCGGAGAAGAAGCTTGCACCACCAGGGCAGTTTGTTTTTGTTTCTTTGTTTTATTAGTTTTACTGTTTTCTTTTTATATGGGCTTTTAAAAAAGATGTATTTTTAGGGACTGAAGAGCTAGCACAGTGGTTAAGGGCACTTGCTGTTCTTGAAGAGGACCTGCGTTCGGTTCTCAGCAGTTTACAAACATCTGTTAACTCTGGGTCCAGAGCTACCATATTCTGGTCTCCACAGGCACCAGGAACACAACTGGTACACAGACATACACACAGGCAGAACATACAGAAATAAAAATAAATACATCTTTTTAAAAACAAAAAGATTCATTTTTATCTTTGTGGGCTTTTTTGGTTAGGTCTTTTGAGACGGGATTTCTCTGTGTAACCCTGGCTGTCTGGAACTTATTCTGTAGATCAGGCTGGCCTCAAACTCAGAAATCTGCCTCTCTCTGCTTCCTAGGCACTAGGATTAATGGCAAGCACCATCACTGCTAGGCTAAAGTAAAATTTAAAACTTTTAAACATTAAAAAAAAATTCAACAATTAAGAATCAACATGGACAAAAACAATCCTGTTGTGGTAGATGATATATTACCCTCCACTGAGACACATGAGAAAAGTGGTATAATGAGAAGTTTTGTTTTGTTTTGTTTTTCGAGACAGGGTTTCTCTGTATAGCCCTGGCTGTCCTGGAACTCACTTTGTAGACCAGGCTGGCCTCGAACTCAGAAATCCACCTGCCTCTGCCTCCCAAGTGCTGGGATTAAAGGCGTGCGCCACCACCGCCCAGCTATTGTAATTATTATATTCAACAAAACCTATTCTAGTTAGAGATATAACTTAGTGGTAGAACACCTACCGAGCACGGGCAATCCCCAGCACCACTCACATACAGAATCTACTCCAGTCAAATACTGTGGAAAGACTAATGACGCCCAGCCTCGTCACACCTTTTACCCCTGGCAGATAAAAATGTAGAACTATTCACGGCGGAGGGATATAGTTGATATTTACTGTCTATAATGAGTTCAAGTAATATAAGAAAAATACTTCTATATGATACATATTTTCAAATCAGACTCTTCCTTATACTAACAGCAAGACTTCAAGCAAATGAACCTCACTTGGACTCAGGCTCCTAAGTCCCCACTCCTTAAGGCTGCTGGAGGGTTAAAGGAAACAGCAAGACACTCCACACGAGTCCCAAAACCTAAAGGCGGTGTGCTGGCAGTCCCTGGATCCCAGCATCTGAGAGGCTGAAGCAAGGGATCAAAAGTTTACCCTATACCTTGAGCAACCTCAAGGCCAGCCGGAGCCAAATGAGGCCTCCTCAATAATAACCCCAAAGCTGGGTGTGGTAGCACACACCTTAGATCCCCGCACATAGACAAAGAAGCCAGTGGGATGGTGCTGAAGACCCAAACAAACAAAACAAGTTCCCAAACCTCTTCCTCACCCCTTCCTTGACAAGAGTCAGTAAGCCATTACAGCAGTCTAGGAGCCTGACAGAATGCAGGTAAGTCCAGGAATAGACCCAGGCGAACCCAACCTGAAAGGTCTGGATGGACAGGCATGGTTTCAATCCCACTGGAACTAGTCCTAAAGGTCAGCCCATGGCTGGCCCCAGGAGCTCTGAAATACTCTCCCTGAAAAAAGTAAGGGCTTGGGCATACAGCCTGAGATCTGCCAGGGCAGCCACAAACCGACACGCAGAATGCTGGCCAAGTTTGTCTATCTGGATTAACTAGTTATTACTATATTTGGCTGCGCAGCCTGCCCTGGGCAGAGCCCATCCCTGTGATTGAGGCTGGAAGGAGAGTTGTGATTTTGAACCAGCTGGCCTGGACCTTGATGCTTTCTTACAAACTGGATCCCAGCTCTGTCCAGACCTCAGGACTGGCAGCTGAAGAACTTCTCACCAGGGCAACAACCCTCCTAAAGCCATCTGGCCGCAATTCTCAGAGCTGCTTATTCAAGCTGGGCTGGTAACTTTTATTCTCAACTACTGCAGAGGCTGAGGCAGAAGTATTAAATATGCAAGGCCTAGTTGGGTGTAGTGGCTCAGGCCTTTAATCCCAGTACTCAGAAGGCAGATCTCTGTGAGTTCCAAACCAAGACAGTCAAAGCTACATAGTGAAACCCTCTCTTAAAAAGACAAAATAAAAGCTGGGCGTGGTGGCACACGCCTTTAATCCCAGCACTCGGGAGGCAGAGGCAGGAGGATTTCTGAGTTCGAGGCCAGCCTGGTCTACAAAGTGAGTTCCAGGACAGCCAGGGCTATACAGAGAAACCCTGTCTCAAAAAAAAAAAAAAAAAAAGATAAAACAAAACAAAATTCAAAGCCCAAATGGACAACTTTGTGAAACCTTTCAAAATATTAAAGTTATTAAGGACTGAAGATACAGCTTAGTAGTAAAACAATGTCTGGCATGCAAAGATTCTAGGTTCAATCCCCAGCAGGAAACACACACACACACACACACAAATAGGGCTAGACTCCAGGTTAGAAGGTCCAACAGCGACCTGCAAGATGGCTCAGTAGATTAAAGTACTTACTGAGCAGTTCTGACAACCTGAGTGTGATCCATGGAACCTACTGTATCTCAAAAACAAAAACAAAGCAAGAAGAAAAGTTTCAAGCCCTCTGGAGCTGTTGGCCACCTGAGAGCCTTGTCATTCTGGAGCTGTGCCTTGGAGACAGCTTGATTCTCTGAACCCTGGACTACAGAGGGGCGGGAGTGTAAAGACCAACTCCCGGAAATTGTCCTCTGAAACACACACACACACACACACACACACACACACACACACACACACGCACGAGGCACGAGCAAGCAAGCTCACAATCTGGTTTTTTTTTTTTTTCAAGCCTGGCGTGGTGTTGCACACCTTTAATCCCAGCACTCAGGAGGCTGATTTCTGAGTTCGAGGCCAGCCTGGTCTACAGAGTGAATTCCAGGACAGCCAGGGCTATCCAGAGAAACCCTGTCTTGAAAAAAACAAAAAAGAAAAAAAATTTTTTTTCAAGACAGGGCTTCTGTATATACTGGCTGTCCTGAAACTCGCTCTGTAGACCAGGCTGGCCTTGGACTCAGCAATCTGCTGTCTCCCAAATGCTTCATAAATTTTAAAAGTGTAACAAAGGACTGAGGATATATAGCTCATTGGTTGGCTTCAATTCCGAGCACCCTCTCAGGTGCATTCTACCCTCCTGCCCCTCTGCAGTCCAGGGTTCAGAGAATCAAGCTGTCTCCAAGGCACAGCTCCAGAATGACAAGGCTCTCAGGTGGCCAACAGCTCCAGAGGGCTTGAAACTTTTCTTCTTGAGACACAGTCTTACTATGTAGCCCTGCCTGGACAGGAACCTGCGATGAGGACCAGGCTAGATTATAACACACAGAGACCCACTTGCCTCCACCTCCCAAGTGCTGGGATTAAAGGAATGCACCACCATGCCCAGGGAACTTTAATCTACAGAAAGTTTTGGGTTGTTTTTTGACATGGTCTAATGAATCTCATCAAATTCAACTACATAGCTAAATAATGACCTTGAATTTCTTTTTTTTAAAGGCTTATTTATTTATTATATGTATTTATTTATTATATGTAGCTGTCTTCAGATGAACCAGAAGAGAGCATCAGATCTCATTACAGATGGTTGTGAGCCACCATGTGGTTGCTGGGATTTGAACTCAAGACCTTCTGGAAGAGCAGTCAGTGCTCTTAACAGCTGAGCCATCTCTCCAGCCGACCTTGAATTTCTAAGCTCCTGCTTCCTCCTTCTGAATCATTCACTTATTTATTGGTGTGTGTGTGTGTGTGTGTGTGTGTGTGTGTGTGTGTGTAGGCACCTGTAGAGACTAAAAGGCATCAGATCCTCTGGAGCAGGAGTGAGGCAGTTGTAGGTGCTGGGAACCAAGCCTCCACCCCAAGATTTATTTATTTATTGAATGTATGTGAGTACAGTGCTGCTCTCTTCAGACACACCAGAATGTGACATCGGATCCCATTACAGATGGTTGTGAGCCACCATGTGGTTGCTGGGAATTGAACTCAGGACCTATGGAAGAACAGTCAGTGCTCTTAACTGCTGAGCCCTCTCTCCTGCCCCTGAACCAAGTCACTTAGGCCCTCTGTTAGGGAACTGGGGCCCCCTTGAAGAGCAGAAAGTGCTCTTAACTACTGAGTCATCTCTCTAGCCCCACAGGAAGGGACCTGTACTAAGTTTTTCTTTTGGTAGTGGTAGTAGTTGTTCAATTTGGATTTTGAGAAAGGATGTCAGCAGGACCCAGAACAGTGGAACAAAAAGCATCTCCTAGGCATACACAAATACCTGTTGCATGAAAGGGGCAAACATTCATTTGCTTTCAATCAAAACGGTTAGAAAGCCTCAACCAAGTCAACTAGTTGCAGCCCACAGAAGGGTGGAAGGAAGTGTGTGCTCTCCGGGCTCCTCCCCCCCAGCCCTCACCCTTTCATAACTGCCCATTCTACCTATTTACACCTTCCCTCACAAAAACCAGGTCTAAGCCAGGACATGCTTTAATCCCAGCACTCAAGAGGCAGAGACAGGGGCTAGCAAGATGGCTCAGTGGGTAAGAGCACTGACAGCTCTTCCTAAAGGTCTTGAGTTCAAACCCCAGCAACTACATGGTGGCTCACAACCACCCGTAATGAGATCTGACTCCCTCTGCTGGCGAGTCTGAAGACAGCTACAGTGTACTTATGTATAATAATAAGCAAATCTTAAAAAAAAAAAAAAAAAAAAAAGAGGCAGAGATGGTGGATTTCTGGGAGTGTAAGGCTAGCCTGGTCTAACAAAGTGAGTTCCAGGATAGCCCGGGATACACAGTGAGACTCTATTTCAAAAACAAAAGTCTAGAAGACAACTTACTGAGACAGACTACCAGGACAAGCTCAGTGGGAACCAGATGTTATCTCCCCACAGCCCACAGCACAGGGGTGGGGGTGGGGTAGAAGGAATAGGACAGCAACTGCACTCAGCCCCTCCAGGAGCTCCTTAACTGGTTCCACAAATCACCGCAGCCCAGACCAGTGGAGGTGGCCACAGTCTGAGCTCCTGCTACTCAGGGGATTTGCCCCAGGCACCCAACAGGGCCTCTGACAATCTTTCTGTCTCCAGTTTCACCTTTTGAGGTTAAGGATCTCCTGACTCACCCAGAAAAGCAAGGGCTGAGGGATCCAATAAATAGAAATAGCCATCATTAACTTAAAAGAAAGGTGCCCAGCAAAGAACAGATCATTATTTTTTTAAAGGCGGCTGTCCTTTCTTGCAGTAAAACTTGGAGCCAGGTAAGAGATACAAATAATTAGACCCAGTTCTCAAGAGCCAGGCCAGTTGGTAGCACTCAGACAAGGACACCCAGGGAGGCAGTGGCTACAAGGACAGAATGAACAAACCATCTAGGTGAATCAGCTCAAACGCCATTAGCAGCCCCAGTTCTGAACAGTGTGACCACAGCCTGGACACTCATCTCTCCCCAAACTTAGAGGCAGACATCTCATTCCCTTGCTAGCAGGAACACTAGGAGTTATGTGACTGTCTGACGTCAGGCAGAAAGAAAGGCAACACAGGGCTCTGGGCACACAGATCCAAGAATCCCCTCTGTAAGAGTTCAAGGCCAACCTGAGCAATATGAGACTCTGTCTCAAAAAATAAAACGAGCAAGGAGAGATGGTTCAGCAGTTAAAAGCACTAACTGATCTTCTGAGGACCTGGGTTTGAATTCCAGCACCCACATGTCAGCCTAAAAGTCTCTAACTCCGGCTCCAGGGGAAATGACTGCCTGTTCTGGTCTCTGTGGGCACCAGGCATGCACATGGTACACAGAAAAACATGCAAGCATGTTTGGTTTCGTTCGTTCGTTTGTTTGTTTGAGATGGGGTCTCACTCTGTGGTCTAGCTGGCTTGGAACTCATGGTGTAGACAGGCTGTCCTCAAATGCACAGAGCTCCACTTGCCTCTGCCTCTGGAGTGCTAGGATTAAAGGTATGTGCCACCATCCTTGGCAAAATAAAATAAATATATAAAAATAAAACAAACAAACTGGGCATACTGGCACACCCTTGTGATACCAATATTTAGCATGTTGAAACAAGAGGACCCAAGGTTCAAGGCTAGCCTTGGCTCATACAGAGGCCACCATGGGCTGGATGAGATCTGGTCTAAAAAGCAAACAGCAAAAGAACAACAAAGGAAACCAATGAGCAACAGTCCCCTCCTCCTGAAGACTGGTCAGTATTATTCCTTTCATCCACACAGACACAATACTGAAACCCTCAACTGTCTGGGCACCCAGAGACTGGGGGACACTCCCACTGGACACAAACA
Source organism: Mus caroli (assembly GCF_978045245.1). Classification (NCBI taxonomy): domain Eukaryota; kingdom Metazoa; phylum Chordata; class Mammalia; order Rodentia; family Muridae; genus Mus; species Mus caroli. The sequence continues at coordinate 61,124,703 of NW_028227257.1, read as the reverse complement.
GGGAAGGAGCCATCCCACACTACCCTCCTCAGCTCAGTGTCCCCAAAGGTGATTTGGGGGATGCCTGGAGTCCACACCAAGGTCTCTCTCCTGGTTGTGGCCCATGGTGCGATCTCAGGACAGGAATCTACTCCTCCAGGAACAACTAAAGCACGCGTTCAGCCTGGCCTCTATGGACTCAGGATGAGGGATAGGGGACAGCGGGGGTTGTATGTGTGCTCAGTCCATCTTTGGTCTTCCCACTTCACTCTTTTAAGTTCTCCCTTCCTTTAGTTCTCCCAACATGTCTTCCTGGTCCTCAGCTTCCAGTTAGCCCCCTGGAATGAGCCCTCCTTCTCACCCTCAGATCTACCTTCCCTCTGGCCTCTCTTTCTTCCTCCCTTTCCTAAGCACCTCAGGCTTAGGCTCAGGCTCAGGTCCCAAACCCTGTTTACCTTCTTGTCTTTGATTTCCAATCCCTAGATCCACAAGATATCCTGGGTCTGGCTGCTTCCACTCTCCTCATTGAGGATCTGCTGTCACCCTCAACCCCTAGAGATCTGGACCCCCAGAGACTCATCACTGCCTCTCTTGGGGGCAGAACTCCTCTTTCTGAGATTGGGCCATCCCACAGCGAGTTCAACATACCCCCTTCATAAACATGACAAATTTCCTTCACACACACACTCACTCTCTCTCTCTCTCTCCTCTCTCTCTCTACTACTACTACTACTACTACTACTACTACTACTACTCACAAGTACGGAAAGGGCTGTACAAGTGGAAACTATTTGGAAAGCTGCCTTAGCTGAAATGGAAACTGTGTTGTCTAGCATTTACCAAGCCAGCTCAGTTCTCACCTGTTGGGCTCACCCAAGTCAGATGGCTTTACTCAAAAGGAGGCAAGTCTCTGTCTCTCGTACAGAGATTGGGGGAGGGTCTTGTAGGGGAGCACAGACCACTTCTGGCTGCCCTAATTGCTCCTGGGGTGTGGGCAAGGGCTCTGCATTTATTTGTTGCCTTATGCCAGGCAAATCAATTAACCTCTTTAAGATTTGGTTTTCTCATCTATAAATTAGAGTTAATAGTCCTTGCCTGCCTCCCAGCCTTGTTTTGAAGATCACATCAAATGAACTAGACATGGGAAAGCTCTCTGGTATCATATAAATGTGAGGCATTACTGAGAATGCTAATAAGCAGCTTCCAAACACAATAGATCACGCTTTTTCCTGAGTAGGCTGCTAAGTAACTTCAAAACTCCAGAGCTTCTGCCAAAGTTGAGTTAAACAGAGACCCACAGGACTTGAGAGCCGCATACTAACACCACCCACCATGCTTGGATCTTGATGAAAAGAACCAGTGTCTTCCAGTGACGTGTTCTCAGTGCCTAGCCTAGAGAAGTTCTCTCTGGAGACATGCAGACAACACCCCAAATCCATAAATGACCCCCAAAGAATCCAATTTAGGTCAAACCCACCAATTTCTCAGATTCAGCTCCTGTCGAATCTTCAACAAACACTAGGCAAAGCCCTGTTCCTTGCTTTGACATAGCGCCCCTGCCATACCTTCATCTTACCTCCCTCTTTCAGCTCTTTGGTGTCTGGCCTCAAAACGGAAGGGTTCTATTTGTTTTTTAAAGACGTATTTATTTAGCCAGGTGGTGATGGTACATGCATTTAATCCCAGCACTCAGGAGGCAGAGGCAGAAAGGCAGAGAGGCAGAGAGGCAGTGAGTCAGAGGCAGTAGATCTGAGTTCAAAGCCAGACAGGGCTACACAGAGAAACCCTATCTCAAAAAACCAAACCAAATACACACACACACACACACACACATGTATATGTGTGTGTGTATTTTATGTATACACTTGTTCTGCATGTATGTCTATACATCAGAAAAGGGTATTAGATCCCACCATAAACAAGTGTAAGCTGCCATGTGGGTGCTAGGAATTGAACTCAGGACCTCTGGAAAAACAGCCAGTGCTCTGAATGGCTGGGTCATCTTTTCAACCCCTGATGATTTTTAAAATATTTTAAAGAAACAATGTTGAGCTGGGCATAGTAATACATGCCTTTAATCCCAGCACAAGGGAGGCAGAGGCAGGAGGATCTCTCTGAGTTCTGGGTTAGCCTGGTCTACATTGCAAGTTCTAGAGCTACATAGTGAGATGTGTCTTGAAAAACAAAAAAATCAAAGGCCAAAAAAACAATAAAAAAAATAATGTTGAGGGGCCTAGCAAACACAGAAGTGGATGCTCACAGTCAGCTATTGGATGGATCACAGGGCCCCCAATGGAGGAGCTAGAGAAAGTACCCAAGGAGCTAAAGGGATCTGCAACCCTATAGGTGGAACAACATTATGAACTAACCAGTACCCCAGAGTTCTTGACTCTAGCTGCATATGTATCAAAAGATGGCCTAGTCAGCCATCACTGGAAAGAGAGGCCCATTGGACTTGCAAACTTTATATGCCCCAGTACAGGGGAACGCCAGGGCCAAAAAGTGGGAGTGGGTGGGTAGGGGAGTGGGGGGGGTGTATTGGGGACTTTTTGGATAGCATTGGAAATGTAAATGAGGAAAATACCTAATAAAAAATATATAAAAAAAATAATGTTGATGTACCTCATTCTACAGTATAAAGATTTTGTGGCTTAAATAAATTGCTCAGTAAGCTTATAGAGAAATAGCTTAGCCATTTAGAGCACTGGCTTCCTTTGCAGATGGCTGGAGTTCTGTTCCCAGCTTCTACATGGAGGCTCACAACTCCAGTTTCAAGGAATCCAGTGTTCTCTTCTAATCTTTACAAACACTAGGTATGCATGTAATGCGTGCGTACACACTCGGGGGCATGTGCGAGCGCCTGCACACACACACACATGTACACACATATACATACATATGTGTGTGTGTGTATGTGTGTGTGTATATATATATTTATGGCAAGATATACATACAGACAAAATAAAAATAAATCTTAAAATAAACTCCTAACAAATACAGTTGGTTGGTTGGTTGGTGACCATGGAAGCACACACCAGTGACCCTGGCACTTAGGAGTATGAAACTGGGAGATCAGGGTTTCAGAGCCTATCTCAGACATAAAACAAGTAGAGGGCAGCCTGGGCTACATGAGACACTGTCACCAAAATAACTAAATAACTAATCAAACTATATTTTTTAAGAACTTTGTTTTATCTAGTAATAACTGTCAAGATCAAACAAGGTACGTTGAGGGGCAAGTGGAACTATGCCACCAGACAGAACGAGTAAGGTTGAAGCAGATTCAAAAACCCCAGTAAATCTCATAATTGAGAACAGGAGGCATTGGAATCAGACTGCCTGCCAGACTACCTGCCCTGGAACTTGTGACCGCAGTAGCTCACTAAGAGGACTATGACAACTGTACATGAAAACCTACAGTTCTTCATGAGGTATATACATAGGTCCAGAGTGTATAGCCAATGAGCTTCCCTTCTTAGGCATCCCTTCCTCCAAAAGGTATTTAATCTCTGGTTCACACTGAGTAAGATGTATGCATTCTTATCCACCATAAATAAAACAGTTTGGATAAAGCAAGGACTGTCTCCTTCATCAAGAACTGCCTGGAGCCATCATCCTAAACAGCCAAGCCTAGATCTCCTGTAGAAGGCCTCATTTCAAACCCTTCTGCAATTTTGGCACTCACTCAAAGCAAAGCCACATTCTGCTCTGTCCCAGCTCAGCATGGGCCCACCTACACCCCCACCCCTGTTCCCAGCTCCTCAAGGTCTCCAGCATTGTCTGGGTACGCAGGAGTTAAGAGGACCACAGCACCTGTCTCAGTCACCACTGTTTCTCACCCGGGGAAACACGGGTTAGAACCCCTATCTTAGACTGTGTTTTTACCTTCCCTAAGTGGCATGTCAGCAGCCCAGCAGCCCAGTAGCCCAGCAGCCCAGCAGCAGGGCAGAAACACAGACCAACAGTATATACCCTTCGAAAAGCTTCAAATGAAGGGCTAGGTTGCTAAAAACAGAAGGGAAGGGCTAAAGAGATGGCTCAGAGGTTAAGAGCACTCTCAGTTCTTCCAGAGGTCCTGAGTTCAATTCCCATCAACCACATGGTGGCTCACAACCATCTGTAATGGGATCTGATGCCCTCTTTTGGAATGCAGGCATACATGTAGACAGAGCACTCACTCACATACATCATACATGCATACATACATACAAAAAGAAAACAGAAGAAAAGGCATGTAAGAACTAGAGAGACGATGAACCCGGGCCCTGGTCTGACCCTGACACTCAGCAGTGGACGGTCTTGACATGTTTCACAATCTCTGTAGATCAATGAGCAGCAGATCATCACGAGGGAGGCTCCCTCTGGTTGCTTGTTGCTCCCACTTATGGGTGTTCTGCCTGCATTTATGTCTGTGTCCATGTGTGTACCTGCTGCACATGTAGGTGATCCCCTGGAACTGGAATTACAGATGGTTTTAACCACACCATCAGTGTGACGAACCAAACCCAGGTCTACAAGAACATCTCTCCAGCCTCCAACCAACTAAACTGATAATCTTTTGTTCCCTAAAGTTTTGAACAAAATACATTCTCAGGGAAGCCTTTGCTTTTTTCCCCCTCATTGCTTTTTTCCCCCTCTTCCTCCTCCTCTTCCTCTTCAGATTTATTTGTTTTGTTTTGTTTGGGTTTGGGTTTGGTTTTTTCGAGACAGGGTTTCTCTGTGTAGCCCTGGCTGTCCTGGAACTCACTCTGTAGCCCAGCAGATTTATTTTTTTATGTAAGTACACTGTCACTGTCTTCAGACACACCAGAAGAGGGCATCAGATCCCATTGCAGATGGTTGTGAGCCATTATGTGGTTGCTGAGAATCGAACTTAGGACCTCTGGAAGTCAGTGCTCTTAACCACCGAGCCATCTCTCCAGTGCCATGTTTTTCTTTTTATTCCTAAGATATTTCCCCTGTATGGTTCCACTGAGCCTCTTTTCACTTCAGAGTTCATGAGTTACAGCACTGTCTAAGCTGACAAACCCCAAGTGACTTTTTTTCAGCACTCACCTCTACCATGACCACCTGGGATATTGTCTATGGTGATAAACTCCATCAATTTGATTTGCATGTAATACTGAACTCTGGTAAAGCTCAACTTTGTTTTACTTTATCCTGTCTCCCTTCTCTACTGATCTCTGCTTCCCTTGAGATCTACTGGAGGACAATCCGCAGTACTTGGCTTACTCCTGCTACAAGAGTTCTAGGAATCAAAGTGGCCCAACAGGCTTGGCAGCAAGCACCTTTATCTGTTCAACTATCTTCTCGGCTCTTATTTTGGTTTTCTGAGAAAGCATCTTAATATGTAGCCCTGGCTGGTCTGGAACTGTGGACAGGAACCAGGATAGCCCCAAATCTGTAGGCAATTTTCCTGCTTGTGCCTCTCGGTTGCAGTGATTACAGATATAGCTCACAGATAAATATTTAACTTTAAAACGCTCAATGAATTAGGCATGGTGGTGCTCAGTATTTGGGAAGGAGAATCAGGAAGATCATTCATGCCAGACCAGCCTGGGTTACATGAAACCCTGTTTCAAAAACCAAAACACAGAACTTGCAAGGAGGATACAATCGCTAGGGCGACCTCCCTGGCACCTCTCTGGCACCGCGCCAAGCACTGCGATTACAAGCACTATACTAAGTGCTTTGTATGGATCCAGTCTCAACAATGCAACCAGGAGGAAGCCATCACTTCCACTGGGCAGATGGGGAAACCAAAGCTCAGAGAAGTTCACGGCCACTCCTGGGCTAAATCATAAACCATCCTCAGGCAGTCCTGACTCCAAAGTTCCTCTCCTTAGCCACACCTGCCTGTACATTCAAAGACTATTGACACACTTACAGTTCACAGCAGTGCAGGCTGTTCTACATGGATATCTATCCATCTTCAAACCATGACAGCTATAACAAGCGGTAATTCTTGACCTTACTGAAGACTGGTTAGAAAAATTCCCACTTTATGCATGGCATGTGCCTGTAGAAATCATCAATCATCATTAATTAATCATCATTAGAAAATGTAAGCTTTGGGGCTAGAGATGCTCAGCAGGTAAGATCTTGACGAGGGCCTGAATTCAGTTCCTAGCTCCCACGTCAGGTGGCTCACAACCACCTGTAATCTCACTGTGTCTGGCCTGTGCAAGCACCTGCATTCATGTGCACACAAAGAATAGACACATACACATGCTTTAAAAAGAAAATGTGAGCTTCTGGGGAAATCACCATTAGCCTCCAAATTTCAAAGTAAATAGCCCCAGAGGCAAGGAACAGAGAGGCTAGAAACAAGACACAAGTGGCCACTCCTCGGGGAGAATCTCTATTCACATCTGTATCAGCACCAGACACAGCTTGACACCCAGTAGGCACTTAATAAAACGGTTCGCAGGCTATGAGATGGCTCAGTGGAAGATTGCAAGCTTGCTATGTAACAAAGCCCTGGCTTTGACTACCACACCAAAAGAAGTGTTTACAGGAAATGGTTCCATTCTCCTAAACAAAGTAAGAAGGAAGGAAAGGAAAGTTTGACTCTGTGAAGGGTCAAGGCGTGCCTGCCCTAGCTGGGTACCTGGTGTGCTGCTGTCAAATGTCAAGATTCAAGTAGGGAGATGGACGACCTCATACCTACTTGGTGGGAATATAAATCAACCTTTCTGTGAGTCAGTGTGAATCATAATCTTGTAACTACATTAACTTTTGGTCTACTAACTTCACTTTGTCTGAAAACAACACTGCATGCTCATTCGATCATTCACCAAGTGTTTACTGAACATCTGTCCAGCGCTAGGCATTGTTCTGGAAGCTAGAAACTGCAGCAAACAAAAACAGGAAGGCTTGCTGCCAGGATTTTTACACCCTGATGGGAGAGGCCGACAGAGAGCAAACAGCATTAACATAACATGCAAAACAATGAACTGAAACAGCTCATTAGGGAAAGCAGCTCCCAGTGGTCAAATGTCCAGCTGCCTCTGTCTCCCAAGTGCTGGGATTAAAGTATTTTAATCCCTGGCTGATGACTAATGTATGTTAACTCTCAAATCCTGCCTCCAGTGACATACTTCCTCCAAGAGGCCACACCTCCTAAGCCTCCCAAATGGTGCCATCAGTTGGGGACAAGTGTTCAAAGGCCTGTGATTATGGGGGACATCTCATGAAAACACCACAATTATCACATGGCAATCGTATATTTAATATTTAACAACTTGAGGAATTCTCACACCTTTAAGCAACAGTCATACCACATGCAATGCACAACAACTCCGCATCCTCATATACGTATGCGTGTATTTATCTTGGCTTTGGAACAGTAAGTAGTATTTAATCCTAGCTTATTTGTTTTTGAGACATGTAGATCATAAACTGGGCTTGAACTCACAGAGATCCACCTGCCTGAGGTTCCTAAGTGCTAGGATTAAAGACTTACCCTACCACACTCAGCCCAGCTATTTTTTGAGACAAGGACTCACTAGCCCTGGAGCTCACTGAGTTGGCTAGACTGGCTAGCCAGCACTGCTCCGGGAACCTCCTGTCTCCGCCCCTCCCAGCACCAGGATCACGGGTGTGCACTGGCACACTTAGGTTTTATTTATGTCCTCATGCTTATGTTGTAAGCACACAGAGCTTCTACCCAAGGAAGCCAGCCGCACATCCCCCACCTCCACCCCTGGAGCTAGCGTTAATGTGATTGTCAGCTACTCAACTTGGGTGAGGAGAATGAAATTCAGGTCCCCTTTACCCTTAACCAATGAATCAGCTTTCCCACCACACTTTGACCTAAATTTTAAATTGAGTTGTTTTGTGGCTTTTTGTTTTTTTATTTTGTTTTGCTTGCTTGTTTGCTACAACTTTCTACATGTAAAAACCATTCTGAGTGCATAGCCATTAAACAAATAGTCACAGAGGGCTGAAAAAATGACACTGTAGGTAAGAGGGTATAATGGCCCTTCCAGAGGACGGAAGCTCAGTTTCCAGCGTCCATATCAGGTAACTCATAACTGTAATTCCAGATCTCACTTACACGCGTACATACACACACTGTAAAATAATAAAATAGGGACTAGACAGATGGCTTAACAGTTAAGAAACCTTGCTGCTCTTGTAGAGGACCTGGATTCAATTCCCAGGACCCACAGAGTGGTTCAAAACTATCTGTAACTCTAGTTCCAGGGACTCCAACTCCTCTGGCCAATGAGGGCACCTGCATTCATGTCACACGTGCCTAATTAAAAACAATAAAATTAAAGCGAAAAGCCGGGCGTGGTGGCGCACGCCTTTAATCCCAGCACTCGGGAGGCAGAGGCAGGCGGATTTCTGAGTTCGAGGCCAGCCTGGTCTACAAAGTGAGTGCCAGGACAGCCAGGGCTACACAGAGAAACCCTGTCTCGAAAAACCAAAAACCAAAAAAAAAAAAAAAAAGCGAAAATAAAATTTTAAAATATAAAATAATTTGTTTGTTTTTAAGATTTATTTATTTAATGTATGTGAGTATACTGTCGCTGTCTTCAGACACACCAGAAGAGGGCATCAGATCCCATTACAGATGGTTGCAAGTTACCATGTGGTTGCTGAGAATTGAACTCAGGACCTTTGGAAGAGCAGTCAGGGCTCTTAACCACTGAGCCATCTCATCAGGCCCCAGATCTGCTTCTCAAGAGGTAGAAGCACAGAAAGTATTGAGGCATTAGGCAAATAATAGAACTAACCAGCTGGGCATGGTGGCGCACACCTTTAATCCCAGCACTGGGGAGGCAGAGGTAAGCGGATTTCTGAGTTCGAGGCCAGCCTGGTCTACAGAGTGAGTTCCAGGACAGCCAAGGCTATACAGAGAAACCCTGTCTCAAAAACAAAACAAAAAAAATAACAACAAAAACAAAAAACAAAAAAAGGACTATAACAATAGAACTAACTGCAGACTGGTGTCAAGTGCTGTAAAGGTAAAGGAGGGGAGCCAGCTGCTATGAAAGAAAGCGGCAGGCAAAGAGACTGGGTTGGAGCCCCATAGGACATCTGCCTAGCAAAGTCCTATAAGTTCATATCCCGCATAGGGGTTGAGGAGTAACAGACAAAACTTCACTGAGGGGCCAACTGAACTGAGTTGGGTTCTTTTTAAAATATATGTCTAAGTGTATGTGGGTGTATGTATGCACATGAGTGCAGCTGTCTGCAGAGGCTATTGACTACAGATGCCCCAAACTCATATCCTCTGGAAGAGTATTCTAAGTATTGTGAGCCTTTTTAACTACAAAGCCATCTCTCCAACCACCCCATCCCCCTCGTTGTTTATATTTTTTAAGTAGGGTCTCTGTGCTGTTTTTTTGTCCGACACAGACACAGACACTAATAGAAAGAGGAGGAGGTGGTGGAGGAAGAAGAGGAGGAGGAGAAGGAGGAAGCAGCAGCAGGTGGTGGTGGTGGTGGAGGATTGTGACTTGGGGTTGGAGAGCTGGCCCAGTCTGTAATGTGCTTGTCCTGTGAGCAGAGGATCTGAATTTGGATCCTAAGCATTCAGGTAAAAAGCCTGGATCCCAAAAGCAGGGCACGAGGCAGCCTAACATTTGGGAGGCAGATTTATCGCTGTGAGTTCAAAAACTAGACTGATCTACATAGAAAGTTCCAAGACAGCCAGGGCTACATCAAATTTTCTTCAAGAGAGAGAGAGAGAGAGAGAGAGTGAGAGAGAGCCAGGCAGTGGTGGTGCATGCCTTTAATCCCAGCACTTGGGAGGCAGAGGCAGGTGGATTTCTGAGTTCCAGGCCAGCCTGGTCTGCAGAGTGTGTTCCAGGACAGCCAGGGCTGCAAAGAGAAACCCTGTGCTTTATGGGTATTTATTTCTACATCCATTTTTTACTTCAGCCAAATCTTCAGGAAGCTTTCTGAGCAGGATGACCACAACTTTACTGAAGAATCCAATCACCCTGATTTTCTGCCCCAAAGCACTCTTTCTGACACTCAACCATTGCACAAGCAGTCCAGAAGTATAAAGAGCATTGATAAGATCTCTTTCTTGCTGGGCAGTGGTGGCGCAAGCCTTTAATCCCAGTACTGGGGAGGCAGAGACAGGCGGATTTCTGAGTTCGAGGCCAGCCTGGTCTATAAAGTGAGTTCCAGGACAGCCAGGACTATACAGAGAAACCCCGTCTCAGAAAGAACAAAAAAAGGATCTCTTTCTTTCCCCCCACTCCCCCTCTCACCTTAAACACCTTAAGACAGCTGACCTTAAACTCCACAAGAAACTGAAGTTGACCTTAAATTACTGATTCTCCTCCCTCCAGCGCCCAAGTGCATTACAGGCTTGGATCACTATGCCCAGCCCGGTAGGCATTACTTTTTATCTAATGAACTCCCTTGCGTGTACTGTCACTATTGCCACCACAATCTAAGAGTAAATAACAGAAACCTTAAGTACATCTCGATCTGTCTCACCCCAGGCACCTTAACCAGCACTTGAGATAAGTGGACCCCCACACCACCTGCTTTAACCTTCTGATCCTCTTATTTAACCCGCTAAGCAGCACGCACTGACAACACTGGAACATCTGATACTTAAAAAGAGGAAAAGAAAACTGAGGCCTCTAGGTTCTAGGCCTCAACGTCAAATCCAGAAAAAGAAGAGGGGCTGAAGGGAGGAGTTAGAGCCTAGAGACTTTTCTTCCTAGGATCCCCCTTAAGTTAAAACAGACTAAAACCAAACACCTCCAGACAGACAGATAAAGCGTTCAGCGTACAAACTGATGCTGCGCAGGCGCAAAAAAGCAGGCCTGGCTCTCAGGTTCAACCGGCCTCCAACAGTGCGGCAGAAGGAACAGCACGGCCACACAGTTCAGAGTCCTCAATGACTCCCTCCCTAACCCGGTCCTCAAGCCTTTCAGGAAGTGCCCGGAGGTCCCCTTTTTAGTCATTGGCCGTCCCTCGCTCCGGGTCCAGGATTGGGCGGAGCATAGAAAGCGCGCGCCAGGCGCGAGGGCCGAAGAACTGCTTTGCCTATCAAGTTCTCACCTCTTTGTCTGCCGCCTTCTCCTCAATGCCTAGCAGCGCGTACAGATCCATTTGTAAGAGCTCTTTGGTCACCGCCATGGTTCTAGTTCAAACTTGAATTGATACTACAACTCCCAGGAGTCTGAGCGTGTGCGTGGGCGCGGGGGTTACTCTCTCCGAGCCGGCCCAAAAGCGCGCTAAGCCTCCTGGGATGATGCCTTCCGATTCTCGTCTGACTGGCTGTGGAGGAGCGCGCAGAGGAGAATGAACTACGACTCCCAGCATGCCTCACTCCACTGCCGCCCCGCCTTGGTGAGTGCAAAGTCAGAATTCTACGCGCTGGGCCGCCCCTGGACAGCGCGGATGGGCGTGTGGGACTGGGCTGCACAACCTGAGGGTCTGAGAGGCCTGCGCTGCGCTGGTGAGAGGCTAACCTACCAATTCTGCAGCGCCGAGAACTGCTATGGAGAGCAGGTGCTACGGCTGTGCTGTCAAGTTCACCCTCTTCAAGAAGGAGGCGAGTGTACTCCCAGAGAGCTGAAGGGCCAAGGGAGGACGCGGGGCGAAGGGAAGGGAGTTGCAGGCTAAAAACAGTTTGACGGCTTCTTTTCAGTTGTGTGGTTTTGATGAAGTAACCCGGTTAACCTCTCTGTATAGTGGGTCGGATGCCCACCCGTTTCCGGGTTAAGATGATGGTCTGATGAGGTTCAGTGAGGTGGCTTTGAGTAAAAGCACTTGCTGCTAACCCCGATGACCTTAGTTCGAACCCCAGGACCCACATGGTGGAAGGAGAGAACTCCTGAAAGTTATTCTCTGATCGCCACACACATGCCATGATATGCACATGTCTGCACGCATACACTCACAAAGAAATAATGTAAATTAAGAAAATTTAAAGTAGCTTCGGTGAGGTGCTGTAGCTGAAAGTACCCTAGAAATTGTAAAGTTTCCAAAAGCTACACTTTTTTTTTTAAATCTCCACCTACATTCTATCCACTCCCCTTCTCTCCATTTCTGTCTTTAAAGTCATCCCATGCATGCCCGTTGCTCTCTGTTCTGAAACCTGCCCCGTCCACAGCTTGCCCTTACCCAGGATAGATTACCATACTTCCTCTTCTCCCCAGGGCACAATGAAAAAGCCTTCTTCTCAACCACATTCCCCTTGTAAGCTGCAAGGGAAGTAAATGGGACGAATTCATGGTGTATAGGATTGGAGCACTTACATATCGATTTTGGAGTCAGAGTTCAAATTTCAGCTGCCCTGTCTTATTCAAAGAATGATCTAATTGAACAGTCATGTAATTTCACTGGCCCCTGTTAAAATAGAGATAATACTAGTGGGCATCAGGATCAAATATGATGACGTATGTAAGTGATGATGGTTATAAAAAATGATGAATTTTAAGGTGCAGGCTTAGTGCCTGGCACACACTAAGTACTTAATAATTGAAGCTATTGTTACAACCCTATCCTGAGGCGAACCTCCCACCATCTCTGACAGAACAGAGAAAGCACAGGATCAGCACCCAACTCTGATTCTTTTTGTTGACAAGCCAGGGACCTGACACACAGGGCCTTGTTTGTCTTTGCACTACCCCCCCCCCCCCCCATGGTAAGAAATTGAAAATGGTAGAAAGCATGTGACTTTTGCCTGAAGTTTTATCTAATTTGAATAAGACTCTGGAAACCAAGGAATCGCTGAACCCATCTCAGCCAGAACCCTAGGGATACCACTCTTCCGCCTTCCTTCAAAATCTGGTCACAACTTCACTTCCCTCTTTCTGTGAGTGCTTAGAGGGTCTCAGAGAAGAGCCATCAGGGCTGGGTGAGACATGCTTCCTCCTGCTTCCTGTTTCTTATAGTATGGCTGTAAGAATTGTGGCCGAGCCTTCTGTAATGGCTGTCTTAGCTTCAGCGCTCTGGTACCCCGGGCTGGCAACACACAACAGAAAGTCTGCAAGCAGTGCCACACAATCCTGACCAGGTGAGAGATGGGCTCGGACAAGGGCTCGGACAGACATGACAATAAGCATCAGGTCAGGCCTTGTGGCCTTGTGCGCCTTGGCCAGAGGTCTGCCTGGGAAGTATTTGGGGTAGAAATTACCAATGGGAAGGAGGGCAGGACTTCTGACACGGTTGTCCTCTGATGTCCTCTCTCTAGAGGGTCTTCTGACAATGCCTCGAAGTGGTCACCACCTCAGAACTATAAGAAGTAAGTACTGAGAAGAAGACAAGTGGGGCTGGGAAAAAAAACAAGGACACCACTACCACGTCTCTCCTTCCAGTTTCCGGAGCAAATGGATGCAGGACAGAGAGAATGCCCACCTCCAGGCTCCTGGCTTCCCTCTTGAATCCTGAAAGCCACTCATTAACCAGTTATCAGAAAAGGCATTTGGGAGCTCCTTCCCTGTCAGGCATACCCTCCTGCTGGTTATCTGGGCTAGGCTATGGTACCACAGGAATAGAGGCCACAGAAGATGGCCTGTAGAGGCCCAGATTGATTTAAATGGGTGCCATCAGTCTTCTCTTTAACCTTAAGGGTCTCTACCTCATATTCACCCAGGCGTGTGGCAGCCTTGGAAGCCAAGAAAAACTTCAACACTTCCCGGAGCCAAGGCCTGACCCACAAAGACCAAGCCATCGCTGAGCGCCTAGCACGGCTTCGTCAGGAAAACAAGCCCAGTGAGTGGGAGTGGGCCAGGGGACCTTTAAAGGCACATACCAGAAGTGAGGTCTGAGCTTCCTCTGGCCCTTACAAATCCTTTCCCTTCCAACTGCAGAGTCAGTACCCTCACAAGCCGAGATAGAGGCACGGCTAGCCGCACTGAAGGATGAAGTCCAGGGCCCCATTCCTTCCACGCAGGAGATGGAGGATCGGCTTGCAGCCTTGCAGGGCAGAGTCCCACCTTCTCACACCGTGAGACCGGTGAGTGTGTGGCTTAAGAGAAAAGGATTTCCTAGGGTGAGCACCCTTCACAAGCCCAGATACATGTATGATCCTGTGCTTTGCAGGGATTGGTAAAGCCTCCCACCCCTACCTCCTGAGCCTTAAGCCTGCTCCTAAACCAAAGAACAAAGGCCAAGCAGCAGGACTGAGTGCGTCAGCAAAGAGTGGATACTCAGTCCTGTTGGGAGCCGCCAGACCGACTCACCTATGTGGACTTGAATTCATCCCTTTCCTTGGGCTTTGAAAATTCTTCACCATCCATCCCTGACTCAGACTTCTTCTGCACTCTTGGTGTGGCCTTCCCCACAGCCCTTTCCCCACTGAGCTGCCCTCCTCCGCACAGGCACACCAGGCACCAGATACCAGGACCCAGGCCCAGCAGACGCAGGATCTGCTAACACAGTTGACAGCTGAGGTGGCTATTGATGAAAACTGCCAACCAAGAGCCTCAGGTAACTTGTCCGCTTGGCTTCTCCCAAGTCATGTCCTGCCTCTACTGCCCACCCTTTTGGGAGGTGAATGTAAGTCAGAGAATGGTCAGCACAAAAGACCTTCTGTTTACTGAGTGCTAGCTCCAAAGAGCCAGCGTGGGCCTCTTGCACTGGCTCTAGAATCAGATGGTGAATTCCACTTCCACCACATACATGAGTTACCTCACCTGAGTCTTTCTCATCAGTAAGCTTAAGCTACTGTGCTAAAACCTATGTCCTGGGAGAAATCATGAGGACAAAATGAAACAATACAGTAAGTGCTTGGGACTGTGCCTGGCTCATAATAAGTACTTTGTGAGTACTCTCTGCAGTGACTGACTGCACTGACAGTGAGGAAGAAGCTTCAGGGAAAAGAGTTAGGGTCGGTTGGCTCCTCGCACCAGCCACATTTCCACTGTTCGCTATCCATATGAGCTCGTGGGTCACATCATGGAGAGTAGATCTAGGATGTGCTATGCAGGGTTCTGACATCATAGAAATTCTTGGACAGTGGTAATGAAGTCTACAGAGCAGTAGTTCCAACCAGGAATGCTTTTGAGCCTTAGACACCTTTGGATTTGGTTAAAAACATTTTCATCGTCACAGTTCACAGGTCCTTCTGGCTTCTGGTGGGTGGAAGATGGGGATACTGCTGGGCACCCTACTGTGCAGTTGCCAGCTCCCCACCTGAAAAAAAAAAAAAATCTGCCCTTAAATGTACCAGTGGAAGTAAGATTGATAGACTTCTGCAGAGAGTCTCTGTGGATAACCTCACTTATCTGATGCATGGATTACTGTCAAATGTCTTCCTGCCCATTATCTAACTTAGCTGTTACTGTTATGACTTCTTCCTGTTGTTCCCAGAAAATGCTAATTCCAGCTCTGAAAGACAGTCTAGCTAAACCCTAGCCCCTCACATTCTGATCCTCAAGCCCTAGGATAGCCACCCAACTCAGTGTGTGGGGGTGTAGAGCTGAATTGCTACATTGTAGGTGCTTCTCTTCTCTGCCCTTTTTCTTCCACTCTTTCAACTTCCAACACTAGATGAAAGAGAAAAAAAGGATAGGGAGGAAAGGAAAGAGATCCCTGAATAAAGTCAGGTTGAAAAACAGTGACATTACAGGTGGACATCTTCCTGTTGATTAGGGTGTTAAATTCCTTGGGGACAAGATTGTTCTTTGCCTTCAAAATATCTAATTCCGTCTTCTTGTTTCTTCTCTGCACATTGAAACCCACAACAACCAAAAACCCACCAACAGCCTCTCAGGGCTGTAACATTTATATACTGTCTGAAAAGTCCCCAGAATAACAAATGTCACACACTCACAGAAAACATTCTGCAGCTGGCAAAATCACACCCCTGGTATAGCACAAGGCAAATCATAGTCAGCTACTGTGGAAAATCCGAAGCAGCCCCATATCCACATTGGGGATTAAAACAAAAACATAGCCTTATAATAGTTCTATATTTTCCAAAGAAAGCAAATTTCCAAAATTGTCACTCCCAAAGTTGATGTCTTTGAAGTACACAACTAAAATTACTAGTTTTCCAAGGCACTCTGCAGTCATAGAATTGTGAGGTAAGGACAGAAAGATCCTGAGTTCCAGGCCATCAAATGGAGGGATAGGGGCACCACCCCAACCACAAGACCTTTGACCTACAGTTTGTCATTCCTGCAAAATCATCATCAGGGTGTTGGAGAGCCTTCATCCAGCTCCTGTGGGAACAGATGCAGACTACTTCAGACAAACATGAGGAGGAGTTCAGAGAGTGCTGCAAAGGGAGGGAGGAAGGATCTGATGAGCTAGAGAAGTCAGGGAAACCCTAAGAGTACAAGACCCACAGAAAGAACTGATTGGGACTCAGGTGGGATCCCGTAGAGGTCTGCCCTAGGTCCTCTGTATATATGCTATGGCTGAGTAGCTTGCTGTTCATGTAGGATTCCTAACGCTGGGAGCGGGGGCTGTCTCTGACTCTTGCCTGCTTGTGAGACCCTTTTCCTACTACTAGGTTGCCTCCTCCCTTGCTGTGGATGGCTGATGTCCCTGGGAGGGCTTCTCCTTTCTGAGAGGAGGTGAAAGGGAAACTGGCATGGGACTGAAAGAAAGTGAAGTTGAGGCAGAGAGATTGGCAGGACTAGAGGGAGGGGGAAACTGAAGTCAGGATGTAATATATGAGAGAAGAATTAAAAAAAGAAAGAGGCCGGGCGGTGGTGGTGCACGCCTTTAATCCAGCACTCAGGAGGCAGAGGCAGGTGGATTTCTGAGTTTGAGGCCAGCCTGGTCTACAAAGTGAGTTCCAGGACAGCCAGGGCTATACAGAGAAACCCTGTCTCCAAAAACAAAAGAAAGAAAAAGAGAGAGAGAGAGAGAAAGTAAGTAAGTAAGTGTTCCAGGTTCCAGGTCAGGCTAGACTCTACAGCAAACCCCTGTCTTTAAAATAAATGAGTAGACGTGGAAGTGCACACACCTTCAATCCCGGCACTTGGGACCCGCACTTGGGAGGCAGAGGTGGGCAGATCTCAGTTCAAGACCAACGTGGTCTGCAAAGTGAGTTACAGGCAGGCCAGGACTACACAGAGAAACCTTGCCTTGAAAAAACCAAAAATAAATATACCAATGAATAAAATCCTAGTACTGAGCAATGAAAATGAAAATATATGGTTAAACCTAGTTGAGAAATGGCTTCCAGGATGAGATCTTGGAATTCTTCTGCCTTCCTAACTACATCATCCCTGCCAGCAGCCTCTCTCCAGAATGACCTCAACAAGGGAACTGCGAGAAGCCAGCACACAAATTCCCAAGGCCAGGCCAGCCAGTCTCTGGAGGAAGAGAAGTACAAGCTGCTGGCTGAGGCAGCTGTTGAGCTACAGGAGGAGAACACCAGGCAGGAACGGATCCTGGCTCTTGCCAAAAGATTGGCTGTACTGAAAGGACAGGACCCCAGCAGAGGTAAAGGTTCTAGCCAGCATCCTTCTTCAGGCCCCCTGGCCAAGACCTACTGCCACCACAAACTGTATTTTCCCTGACAGTGCTAAAGTAGATAAAGGGTCCCTGTGCCAAAGGATATGCCATGTGCTATGCAGAGCTGTGACGTATGATGGGGGAGCAGAGAATGAGGACTCGGAAGCAGCCATATTGGGCAGTGGAACCTTCAGTTCCTTCTGGTGCTAATGCTTCTCATTCCGCCCTCTGCTCTCAGGGCTGATGGTCCAGCCTTGCAGAGCTGAGGTAGAGGCAAGCAGCTTGGTTCTCAGCTCAGAACCAAGTGCCCCCAGCAACCAACAGTTCTAGAAGGCAAGAGCAAAGATGTGGTGAAATCTCTTACCTCACTTCTTCCTGTGTTCCTGTCCCTCATTCCAGTAACCCTCCAGGACTATCACCTCCCAGACAGTGATGAGGATGAAGAGACAGCCATCCAGAGAGTCATGCAGCAGGTAGCCCCGTTATCCACCCAGTCACCCTAGTCTGCCTCTGCCTCCTTGCTCAGTGTTGTACCAGCTGTCTGGTCTCATGCCGGGCCTCTGCACTGGGGCCACATGAGCGGTCATTCCTTAGCACTTCTTCTAGCTGGGGTCCTGATCTTCCTGGTGTCTTGACATAGGAAATGTGCAGTCATAGGCAGGAAGGGAGTAAAGGGTGAAGTGCAGTGAGAATTCTGTACTTTCCATTTCTTTTAAAAACACATAAATAAGAATGAGTTTTTCTTTTTATCCCACGTGTGGGATGTGGGGCTACTTTGGACTGTCCTTGCCAGCTGACCATGATTTGCCTGTGCTCTACCAGAAGCATGGTTGTGCCACCTGCAGAGAGTTTCTGCAGTTTCGTGGTTTGTAGTACCCATGATCAAAGAAGAAACAAAAGGCAATAAATTAGATCCAGGAATGTCGGTCAGTCGGTCAGTTGGTCTGTCTGTCTGTCTGTCTATCTCCCTGCCTCTCCCTCTCCCCTTGATACCCTTTTTCTCTTATCTAGTATTAGGGAAAGACACTGAGGGGAGGAGAACCCCCAGGGTGTTAACAGATGGCAGATCAGCTACAATGAAGAGCTGAGAAGCCAAGGCCACAAAACAAACAAATGATGGGAGGGCAGCCTGTGCCTCGAGCAGGAAATAGTCCTCTCCCTCCCTCGATGTTCACAGCTCACTGAAGAAGCTGCCCTAGATGAGGCAAGTGGCTTTAACATCCCTGAAAAACCAGCTCCAGGATCCCGGGCCCAACCCTGCAAGGGAGAGACAGAGGTGAGCAAGGTCTCACTCAGGCTTCCATCCTCACACTTCCCACAGACAGCCTGCCACCTGCCTTACGGCTCCATCTCTATGGTCCCCATTCCTCTCTCTTCCTAAGCCCCAGTCTCTGCTTCAGGGGCCCCAGGCTGAGGAGGAAGAACTCCCCTGGTGCTGTATCTGCAATGAGGATGCTACTTTGCGCTGTGCTGGCTGTGATGGAGACCTCTACTGTGCCCGGTGCTTCCGGTGGGTACTGGGAGAGTGTTCTGAGAGGAGAATGTTCTTGGCTTGAAGACTGCCAAGTTGTCTGCCATTCACCCCTTTGTTCTGCAGGGAGGGCCATGATAACTTTGATCTTAAAGAACATCAGACTTCTCCCTACCACCCCCGACGGCCTTGCCAAGAACACTGAGGATAACCTAATGATCTCCTGAGGTGGCTGTGCCACAGGCAACCAGCAGGCTGGGAAGACTCCTGGGCCAAGTCTCAGGGCATCCAGGGTGACAGAAGATCCTGCTCTACTGATGGTAAACACACCCTTTTGTGAGCTTCCCAGTCCCTGGAAGGAAGAAACATAAGAACTCTGAGAGGGGCCAGGTGAGAGGAGGAGTCACTGCCCTCCCCTAAGAGGCTGGCCTCAAAGAGAGGCAGGTGGAAAAGACACCATACTGAAGCTAAAAGTGATACCTGAAATCTGCTTCCCAGGCCCAATCCTGGCTATACTGGGATCTAATAAAATGTGTTGAGTCATTGGCCCCAGATGTTTTTTCTGTCCTGGGGATTGAACCCAGGGCCTTTCACATGCTACAGAAGGATGTTACATCCCTCATTCCCGAACCTTTCAATTGTGTGTTTGTTACTGGCGCTACTTGGGATTGAAATCACATCCTCATACATACTTAGTGTGTGCTCTACCATAGACCTCTACCTGCAGGTGCCCAACACCTTCTCTATCTAGAACCTCATGGCCCCTGAGCCTGGGGCATGTGAGAGGTGCTAAGAACACAGTAGGTTAGGAGCGGACCCCTGTGGAATTCATGAAAAGCTTGAGCTGTTCTGTAAGCTCCCAGCAAGGACAGTCACAGCTCCCGGTGGCCTCATTCCAAGTAAGCATGAATATTCACCTTAGGGAATCGTGTCTTGTACTCAGCAAGGCTCAACTTATCCAGAAGAGCCTTCTGTGTTGGATTTCTATCTGTCTAGTACTTAGTAATGAGTATAGGAACAGTGTATGCATATCCAGCTTCCTCCACTCACAGAAGACCTGGCTCCCATCCCAACTTGTGTACCTCAAAGATCCAACAATGTCTGTCTTCAGCCATCTGGCTCAGTCTCTCACAATCCCTTTTACTTCTCTGCATATCCTCTGCTTTCCTTCCTGCCCTGCACAGGAGCAAATCCAAGAAGAGAGTGCTATCCAAGGAGGCCTGCTACACTGTGGAGGAGGGATCAGCCTCCCTAGATGCTCCCGTGAGATGTTTCCTGTGAGACCCAGTGAGGTGTTTCCTGTTGCCTCTTTGGCAGAATTCTAAACTTGTCTCTGCCAGTTAGGCCCTTCTTGTTAGTGACACCAGGATACTGTGTGCTTTCTTAACATGGCCTCTAGGCCTCACTATTCCAATCTCTTCAAATCTAAGCTATGTTCTCTGTCTTTGCATTCCCAACACCTATTGGCATGGAGATGGGAGATGATGGTGGGTGGATGATGGATATTTGGATTCAAGATGTGGATAGAGCCAAGCGACTTAGGACATTGGTTTTCCAAGATATCACTTCCCGTCTCCCATCCTCAGCATAGATACACACCACACTCCCTTATTCTGGGTTCCTAAAGGTTTATCTTGGCTGATAAGGAAAAGCATTAGACAAAACTACAGCTGACTCCCAGAGAGTCCAACTGAGAGCCAGCTATGGCTGCATATGCAAGTGTGGGCTATACAAGTGTCTCTCTTTGTCTTCTGCAGCCCTTGTCCATATCCAAGACTTTTCAGCCAGTATCCAGGTCAGGAATGTGGATCCTGGCAGTGCTGAGGCTCAGGAGATGGTCCCTCCAGGATTATTTCGAAGGCCTGCTGAGTCTCCGAAGTCTCTTGAGTTGACTGAGTAGCTCAGAGATAAAAGGCTGAGGGAAAGAGAACACTGAGATCAAGGCAGGAAATCACAGTCACAATGCTGTCCTCCTTAATCTGTCCTCCCACTGTCCCCAGAGCAAGAAATGGAAAGAATGATCAAGGGCCAAGCGTTCCTTTCAAAGGCTTCTCTCTATTTCTCATAGCCTTCCCCTTAAGTCTTCCTCCTAAGGCAGTAGCAGAAAGTGCCTTACCTCTCTGTTGCCTGGGCAGTCTTGGAGAATGGCCTGAGGAAAAGAGAGCAAGTTGAACTGAGCCATGTACTTCCCCACAAGCCCCCACCAGTCTCCCAAGAACCCTCCCTAGGCTCCAAGCCCAGCTTCCCCTCCTACCTCCAGCTGAGTCCTTTGATCTTCTGTTGACAAATCCATGAGAGCTTCCAGATCAATCTCAGGCTCAGAAGATTCTTCTTGACCCTAGTTGACAGTGACAGACATCTGAGCACCTGGTGCTAGGAAGGCAGTTACTGACAGGACTCACCCATCTCTTCCTTCATCTGCTGATCTTCATACTGATCCCCTCCTCAGCTAACTCACAAGGACCATTGATTTCACTATTGATAAAGGTTTACTAAGGACCTACTATATCCCATGCAAAAGTGCTAAGAGTTGTACCAAATGAGGACTTCACGTGTCCCTGTGCTCTCCGTGTTTAGGCTGAGGACAGAGGATCATGACTTTCAAAGCGACCTAAACACCGTAGTGGGAAAAGGAGGGGGAATGCCTTGAGGAGATGGCTGATCAGATGAGCAGATCAGAGCACTTTGCTGCTCTCCCACAGAACCTGAATTACATTCCCAGCACCCCATTGAGGCTCACAACTGTTGACAACTCCAGTCCTAGTGCTTCCTGTTCCTTTTTTCTGGACTCCTTGAGTACTCACATTTGGAGAACAGATATACATGCAGTTGAAACACCTATACA
Organism: Mus caroli; assembly: GCF_978045245.1. NCBI lineage: Eukaryota > Metazoa > Chordata > Mammalia > Rodentia > Muridae > Mus > Mus caroli. The sequence goes on along the minus strand of NW_028227257.1, from coordinate 61,103,011 downwards.
CACAAAATAATAAGATGTTTGCAGAGTGTGGTGATAAACAACTCTAATCCCACCACTCAGGAAGCAGAGGCAGGTGGACATCTGTGAATTCAAGGCTGGCTGGCCTGGTGTGTAGAAAGATCAGTTTTAACAACAAAGCCTTGTCAATGAGTCATTGTATATATGAAATACGCACTATAAGCTGATCCACAGAGACGAAGTAGATCTATTCTTGCCTAGGGCTGAAACCTCATGGAAGGGAATGTGGGGTGACTACTAATACACTGGGACCAGGGGAATAAAGTATTCTGAAGTCAGGTTGTGGAAACCTTTGCTTATACCCATGAGATACAGAACACCATGGCTTTGTACACTTTAAAAAGTGTGTGGCCGGGCGTGGTGGCGCACGCCTTTAATCCCAGCACTCGGGAGGCAGAGGCAGGCGGATTTCTGAGTTCGAGGCCAGCCTGGTCTACAAAGTGAGTTCCAGGACAGCCAGGGCTACACAGAGAAACCCTGTCTCGAAAACCAAAAAAAAAAAAAAAAAAAAAAAAAAGTGTGTTAATTAGCTGGACACTAGTGGCAGTGGCACATGACTTAATCCCGGTACACAGAAGGCAGAGGTAGGAAGATCTCTTTGAGTTTGAGACCAGCTAAATCTATATAGCAAGTACTAGGCTAGCCAGGGCTATATGACTGACAATATGATCCTGCCCTTGAAAAGCCTACAGATAACTAACAGAGCAGTTACAATAGATGGTGACAGACAGATGCCTTGATAAGAGAACACAGGAGCCCATGGGAAGGAAGGCTCACACATGACCACAGTTCATGGGAAGGAAAGCTCACACATGACCACAGGAATCCATGGAAAGGAAAGCTCACCAACCCAGGACTCTGGAAGATTCCTGGAAGAAACCATTTCTAAATCTGGAGCATAAGAAGTAACCAGATACTGGGTAGTTCTGTCAGTGCAGAGCATGCACAAAGCCTTGGATTCAGGCCTCAGGACCAGCATAAAACCAGAATACACGTGTAATCCCAGCACTTGGGAAAGAGACATAAGATCACCCTTGGCTACTAAACGTGAGATGACACCCTGCCTAATTTTTTTTATTTTTTTGAGACAGGGTTTTTCTGTGTAGTCCTGGCTGTCCTGAAACTTACTCTGTAGACCAGGTTGGCCTCGAACTCAGAAATCTATCTGCCTCTTCCTCCTAAGTGCTAGGATTAAAGGTGTGCACCACCACAGTCCAGCTTCTGGAAACTATCTTATAAGAGGATGTTTCGCTGAGAACAGACACTTGGTGTTTTTTCTGGAAGCGGTCTGGTGAAAGGTCATGTGGTGTTTTGCTGGAGTGATGTTTGGGAAAAGTTTAAGTATGACTCAACAGACAGTGGATGACGCTCTGGCATTGGTTCGCCTTGCTTTCTTCACTGGTCTTTGCTTGTCATGCCTCTGTAGAGAGAAACACACCAAAGAACTTCTGGTTGTGTTCTGGCTGCTTCTTGTCGCTTCAGTGGAGCCTTGAGGTTTCTTCTGGATTGAGCTGCTACTGCTGATTGCTGTTGATGTTTTGCTAGTGGACTGGACTGCTGACAACAAAGATTGGAATTGCCCCAAAGAACTACTTCTAACCAGGTCTATGCCCCGCTTGTCCTATTAGCTATCTTTCTCCCCTAGCTTTGGTTGGTGGGCTATAGGGGTGGTTGAAGGGTTTAAGAACCCTTATTAAAGTAGGTTTTGAAAAAAAAATAAGCCTACAATAAGTAAACAAATAAACAAACCAACTTCACCAAATCCTGATGCTTAGAGGCAAGAGTGAGTGATAAGCATTAGATTATTCTCATAGTGAGAGGACACACTTGGTCTTAGCTCTTAGGAAGGTAAGGCAGAAGAACTAGTGAAAGCTTTAAGCTAGCCTGGGCTACATGGCAAGTAACAGAACAGCCAGGGATTTACACACACACACACACACACACACACACACACACACACACACACACACACACATACAAGCCAAGGTCAGTCTTGGCAGCACACACTGTTGACCCCAGCATTCAGAAGGCAGAGCCAGGCTGATCTCTCTGTATTCAAGTCCAGCCTACTCTACATAATGAAATCTAGGTTAGCCAATGCTATACAATGAGACCATATCTTGGGGGTGGGGTGGGAGGGCTCAGCAGATAAAGGCACTTGCCACAGGCTGATTACTTCCGGTTGATCCCCAGATTCCACAGTGGGAGGAGAAAATGAATTCTCTGAAAGTTGTCCTTTGATCTCTACATGTGAATGATAAGACATGTGTGTACAGACTCCAACATGAATCACATATATATGAACACACACAATAATAAATTTTGGAAAACAAAAAACAGCAGGTGTGGTGGTGCATGCCTTTAATCCCAGCACTTGGGAGGCAGAGGCAGACAGATTTCTGAGTTCGAGGCCAGCCTGGTCTACAGAAGTGAGTTCCAGGACAGCGAGGAGCCCTGAGAAACCCTGTCTCGAAAAAACAAACAAACAAACAAACAAACAAACAGAGTCAGGGCAGGAAGATTAGAAATTCAAGGTCATCCTAGGCTACGTACGAAGAAGGTTTGAGACTAGCCTGGGTGGCTAGGCGGGAAGCTGGAGAGATAACATCTGAAGTGCTTGCTACACAGGCATGAGGGCCTGAGGCTGATCCTCAGCACCCACATCAAAAGGTGGCCTGTGTCAAGTGCCTGCAGTCCCAGAGGCAGGGCAGAGCTCGGAGTATCGCTGGGACTTGCTGGTCTGCTAGCCTCGCCTACAAACCAACAAGCCCTCAGTCCCAGGGAGAGACCTGGTCTCAAACATACAAGGTGTGGATAGGCCTGGAAAAATGTCTCAATGGTTAGGGGCACCTGCTGTTCTTGCAGCACCCACATCAGGCAGCTCACAAGCTTCTGTAACTCCAGGATCTGTCACTCTTTCAGCACGGACACTGCATGCCTGAGGTACATAAGTATGAGTGACGGTAAAACGATCCTACACATAAAATAGGAACAAATGTTTTAGAGGTGTTCATTTTCTTTTATGTGTATAAGTGTTTTGCCTGCATGTATGTGTGTGTACCATGGTGTCTGTGGCAGTCAGAAGATGTGTCACATCCCTTGGAACTGGAGTTATGGATGGTTATAAACAACCATGTAAGTGCTGGGAACTGAACCTGGGACCTCTGTAATAACAAGAAGTGAGCCCAAATTCGGCCATCTCTCCAGTCACACAAAAAAATTTAACAAAGAGTAGCTCCTGAGGAGTGGCATCTGAAGTTGACCTATAGCCTGCACATGAGCGCTCGTGCACACGTGCATGCATGTGCACACATACACACAGCAATAATAATAAATTAATAATAGAATAAAATGTGAGATATTTTATTCTATTTACAAAACAGGTACTGGAGAGATGGCTCAGTGGATTCGAGCAATAACTGTTCTTCCAATGGATCTGGGATCAATTCCCAGCACCCACATTGGCCGCTCACAACTGTTTGTGAATCCAATTCCAGGAAACCCAACAACATGGCCTGGCTTCTTCAGGTGCCAGACAGAAACATTCATACATATAAAATAATAATTTAAAAAAAGAAGTGAATAATATTTCCAGACATTGGACAATAAGGACCTTGGGGCTGTGAACCAAGAAAGAATAGAAACGAGATTCCTTCCCAGGAGCAAGGTGAAGACCCACCCCAGAGGCCAGAAGACCCAAGTGATGTCACTGAAGCCATGTGACAGAGATCAGACCTGGAGAAGATGGAGGTAGCTAGAAGTCACTGGGCTGATTTCTGGGAAGGACAGTTAAGCAGAAAGAGAACTAGGGCAATCGTCAGAGGAGATGCTCTTGAGTGTGGGCTGAGGGCTAAGGTGGCCTTCAGGACCAACTGTGAGGCACTGAAGGCACGGAGGTGGGCTGTTCTCACACCTGATCCAGGACTGGACACAAATCAAATCCCAGCAATGAGCTGAACACTTATTGTTGAGCATGCAGGAACTCAATAGAGACCTCAAAAAGGTCATCCTGTACTGGGAGCGCTAGTGAGTCCCTGGATTCAAGGCAACTTTGGACTAACTCCAACAAAGCTTAGGAAAGTCTCAGGTCCACAAGTAACACCGCCAAAAACACAAACCGCAAGAACCCTTGAACCCCTAGAACAAAGTTGGGTGTTTTTTTTAATTTCTGTTATTTGGGTGGGTTTTTTGTTTGTTTGTTTGTTTGTTTGTTTTTTATTGTGGCTACCTTGGCTGGGATGATGGCTCAGACATTAAGACCACACTAGGCAGCTCAGAGCTGTTTGTAACTCTAGCTCTGGGAAGTTGATGCTTCTGGCCTGTAAGGGCCCCCAGTACTCATGTACACACCCACACATAGACATGGACACAACTAAAAATAAAAGATAAAATTTTTTTTTTTTTTTTTTTTTTTGGTTTTTCAAGACAGGGTTTCTCTGTATAGCCCTGGCTGTCCTGGAACTCACTCTGTAGACCAGGCTGTCCTCGAACTCAGAAATCCACCTGTCTCTGCCTCCCAAGTGCTGGGATTAAACGTGTACGCCACCACATCCGGCAAGATAAATCTGAAAACATATCCAGCTACTTAACATTCAATTCACAGTGTCCAGAACCCAATCATGTTGGATATAATTCTGTGATGGATAACTTGAAAAGCATGGGAGAGAAGCCCTGAGCTTGATTGCCTGACTTCCAATACCGCTCTTCCCCCCTCCCCCCCCCCCCCCCCCGCCGCAACACACACACCAAAATTCTCAGAAATGTTAGATATGATGGAGTTTCTAGGTAGGGAAACAAGAAAAATAGAAGATAAGAAATCCAAATGAGGGCTGGCGAGATGGCTCAGTGGGTAAGAGCACCCGACTGCTCTTCCGAAGGTCCAGAGTTCAAATCCCAGCAACCACATGGTGGCTCACAACCATCCGTAACAAGATCTGGCGCCCTCTTCTGGAGTGTCTGAAGACAGCTACAGTGTACTTACATATAATAAATAAATAAATAAATAAATAAATAAATAAATAAATCTTAAAAAAAAAAATCCAAATGAAGTCTAGGCATGTGGTACACTCTTGGAACTTTAACACTCAGAAAGGCTGAGGCAGGAGAATCAGGAATTCAAAGCCCACCTAGAAAATTTAGTAATCCCCTATCTCAAAATCAAGAGTAAAAGACTGGCAAAAGGGTGTCCAGGAATGCAGCTGAGGTGGAGAGTGCTTGCCTAACATGCACAGGCAACCTCATAAACCAGGCATGGGGACACAGGTCTGTACCCAGCACCTGGGAGATGGCACTTGAAGGGTTAGGAGTTCAAGGCCATTCTCAGTTCCATAGAGAGTTCAAAGCCAGTCTTGGCTACATTAGATCCTATCTCAAAAAAAAAAAAAAAAAAAACAATAACAAAGCCCAGATAAACAGACAAGCAGACAGATGGATTAAATGGATGGAACTTGGTGGTAAAGGTCTTGTTTTGCTTGCCTCTTATACATGAGGTCTTGAGTTTAATCTTCAGTACCTTTCATAGTAATAGTAATAATGTCAATAAATTAATAAAACCTATAAAATGTGTGGTGGCACATCCTATAATCTCAGCACTCAGGAAGCAGAAGCAAGAACATTGCTGAAAGTTTGAGACCAACCTGAATTACATAGTGAATTCTAGGCCAACCAGGGCTACACAGCAAGACTCTCTCAAAACACCAAGAATAAAATAAAAGAGGCATGGAAAGCCCCCAGAAGTGATCTTATTTTAAATAAAAGCTTTACCTGATGGGATTAACAGCATATTTAATTCTGCAGAAAAATGGTTTGAGAAGCAGCCCAGGGTGTGGCCATGGAGAAGAAGGTAGAACAGATCCTTGGCCTGCCCACATCCATCATCTAACACTCGTGGATCAGAATCTCAGAGGGCAGAGGAAGAGCCAGGGCACGTGATACCTGCCTGTAATGCAAACTACTCTGAAGTCTTGGTTTCAAGGCAATTTTAGGCCATAAAGCAAGATCCTGTCTCAAAACTAAATACATCATTAAAAAGGCTAGGATTTGGGGGCCACTGAGGTAGCTGAGTGGCTGGAAGTGTTCCCTGCACAAACTTGACAACCTGAGTTTGAGCCCTGGGATCTACACAAAAATAAAAGGAGAAAGCCAACCTCACCAAACTGTCTCCTCTCCACACTGTGGCAGGAACTCCCACATATATATCATGTATATACACACATACACAATTTTTTTTAAAGGTATTTAACCTCAGGCCCACCCTAAGAAGTCACATTCATTTGGTTTTACTCATCCACTTTCTTTTTTCTTTTTTTTTTTTTTAAGATTTATTTATTTATTATATGTAAGTACACTGTAGCTGTCCTCAGATACTCCAGAAGAGAGCATCAGATTTCGTTACGGATGGTTGTGAGCCACCATGTGGTTGCTGGGATTTGAACTCTGGACCTTCGGAAGAGCGGTCGGCGCTCTTAACCACTGAGCCATCTCTCCAGCCCCATACACAATTTTTTTTAAGTTTATGTTTTCTTTTATAAAAGACTCCTGAACCTGAAACCATTACTATCTCATGCATGTATTCAATATATGTTGAACATGATTGATGCTACAGTAAAATGTTGATAATAGAGGAGTGTATCACAGTCCAAATATTTTTTCTTTCAAATCCCCTCATCCCTAGTGCCAAGGTCTTGCACATGCTAAGCACATGCTCTGTCACTGAGCTCCTCCCTCAGCCCCTCACATACGTTTTGAATTCCCAGAAAATAACAGCCCTGAAATGGAAACTTCTGGTTTCTTTGGAAAGTCAGTTGTGTCCAATGGTGTTTTGCTGGGACAGACACACCAAAGAGTGTTTTCCTGAAGTAGGCACAAGTGAGATGTTTTGCTAAGGCAGGCACGTGAAGGGATCTTTTGCTCAAACAGACACAGGCAAAAGGTTGTTTTGCTAAAGCAAACTTGTAAAAGGATGCATGACATTAGGAAGGACCCAACAGACGGTAGATGATGCTAGATGGTATTGGTACGACTTGCCATTCCTTAATGGTCATCCTATGTCATGAGTTCTGGCGGGTTCTTGCAGCTTCCTCGGACCTGAGCCGATTGGCAGAGTGATGTCAACTGAAGCAGACTCACGTGGAGTTTTGCTAACTCAAACATCTTTACTAACTCACATGGTGAGGCAAGACCTATGAGAGGACATGTGATGTTTGGAGGGAGCATAAATAGGACCCAGTGAACAGTGATGGGGGCTTGCATAGCTAGCCTTGCAATGTTGGTCGCATGCCTTCACTGATCTTCACTTCACTGAGAGAAGCACAGCAGAAAACTTCTCCTGGCGTCCCTACTGGTCCTGGTCGCTCCTGCTGACTTGTGCCAATTTGGCTAAGGCCTGGCTATTTCTGCTGGATCATGCAACCGCTGCTGATTCATGTTTGCTACTCTGACAGTACTGAACTGGACTGCTGGTATATATCCTGATAACACAGATTGGATTAGCTCCAAAAAGCTATTTCTAAACACTTCTCCCATATCCTAAAAACTCTTCTTTTCCACTACCTCTTATGGGTGGGGGGCAGAAGAGAGCTTAAAGCATCGAAGAACCCTTATTAAAAGCAGGTTTTAAAGAAATCGAAGACAACACAGCCCCACTGAGATGAATGAGTGTGGTAGGTTTGTGACACTGTTAGAGGTAGCAGCTTTTTGCCAGCCAGTGCTTGATCTGAACCCCGTCCTTAGACCCTGGAGACTAGCAATGGAGAAGAGCCCAGATGCACTAACTGTGTGCTTCACTGACAATACTTGGAGTGTTGTTGTTGTTGCTGTTTGAGACAGGGTCTTACTATATAGAAAATACTGATCTCAAACTCACAAAAATCTCTCTGTCTGTGTCTGCTTCTTGATTGCTGAGATTAAAGGCATGCCCCACTATGTCCAACACAACACTTTTTTGTTTGTTTGTTTGTTTGTTTGTTTTTCGAGACAGGGTTTCTCTGTGTAGCCCTGGCTGTCCTGGAACTCACGTTGCAGACCAGGCTGGCCTCGAACTCAGAAATCCATCTGCCTCGGCCTCCCGAGTGCTGGGATTAAAGGCGTGAGCCACCACCACCCAGCCCAACAATACTTTTTAAAGCGGGCAGTGGTGGCACACACCTTTAATCCCAGCACTAGGGAGGCAGAAGCAGGTGGATTTCTGAGTTCGAGGCCTGCCTGGTCTGCAACGTGAGTTCCAGGACAGCCAGGGCTATACAGAGAAACCCTGTCTTGAAATGACTCCCCCCGCAAAAAGAAACTTTTAAAAAAGTATCATTATTATTATTGTGTGATGGGGAAGTGCCATGGTCAGAGGACGACGTTGTGTAGTTGGTTTTCTCTGTCCACCTTTATATGGGTGCAAAGGATCAAACTCAGGTTCTCAGGCTGTTCGGCAACTACCTTCACCCGCCAACTACCTTCACCTGCTGAGTCATCTTGGTGGTCCCAACAATACTTTCAATTTACTTACCTATTTTGTGCTATATTCCCAATTCTTTGGTGTATTTTTATTTCAAGATAGAGTCTCACTATATCGCCTAAGCTAGTCTTGAACCTGCAATGTTCCTGCCTCAGCCTCCTAAATAGCTGAGTTTATAAGCCTGTGCCACCAGGTCTGACAGCCACATATTTTAAAAAGTTATTGCTTTAAAATGTCACTGCCTCAACAGGACCAGGAAAATCCAGTATCATGGAATTATAGGAAGTTCACTCTTGGTCCACGGTGTCACCTGCTGATTTGTACATTAGTTTTAATGCACACTTAGCAAGCAGAGGCAGAGAGTTCTCAGTAGATATCAGGGGACTGAGTGGTATGTGAGTGGGAAAAGTCAGAAGAGAGTATGGACAAATACTTTCAGGGACCTGATGTGAATGAAGAGGTTAAAAAGGAGGGGTGGGGTAGAAGTAGTGTATGGAGCCTGTTGTTAACAAGAGGTCTCCTTAAATGTACAGCTGATTAAGCCAAATCCTTAGGTAACTTCTAGAGAACAGAAATTCCAGGGGCTGCAGATTGTTTGTATCCCCAGATTTAGTTTCTCACAGACTCCAGGCCAGGCTACACACCCACGGGGACATTGGTCCTCTGAAGAATGAAGGTTGAGTATCATTAAACAAGAGGCACATCCCTGTACCCGTCCCCAATGGTACAGCAGAGGAAAGGTGGTCAGGAGAGGCCATGGAGGGGCCACTGGGAAGATAGAAGAGAAGCTGGATATACTCGGAGTTGCCGTACCTCTGTCTAGATGCCCAGCCACCTGGACCTTCCTGGGCACTTAGTCGCTTCCTGCTGGCACCTTTGAACAGTTGCCATGGAAACAACAGGGCAGGTGTTTTATGCCAGTCATTGCCTGGGAGCAGTCCTCCCACATGCCTGTTTCCCAGTATTATGGGCACATTACAATATGGCTCCCTCCCTCATCCTCGCCTTGTAAAGTGGGTTCTTTGGCTGCTGCCTTCCTCAGTTGCTTGGCAGGACTTGCCCTGAGATGTCTGAAATATGAGACGTTTTGTTCAAGGGCACACGAAACCCTTTGAAACCGAAACTTAGCCAGTGGGGAGGAGCTGGAAGTAGTAAAGTGGGGGTGGCTGGAGGTGCCCTGCAAAACCAGAGTAGACAGGGACCAAGAAAGCTTACTTCTCTAGCTCCCAGTTCTGAAGCATCTCTCTACCCTCTACAAGCAGGCGAAGGATGCTTCAGCTGACCAGCCATGTATGCTAGACAGGCACAGGACATAGTGAGCTGCAACACTGAGCAGGCCCCATAAGTCATCCTTTCTACTCTCATAGCAGGACAGCTGACAGGCCTCACTTGCAAGAATCACAGGCCTGAACACAGGACCCAAAGAAGGAAAGAAGGGGGAGGGAGGAGGAAGGAAGGAAGGAAGGAAGGAAGGAAGGAAGGAAGGAAGGAAGGAAGGAAGGAAGAAGGGAAGGAGGGTAGAAGAAGACAAACACTTGTGTGAACAATGAGAACTCCTGGTCTCGTGGATTAGTCTCTGGGAACCAACTATGGGGCTTATACCCACATGGTAGTAGATTAAATTCCCATTGGCTAGCTGTTCAAGTAAGTACCCAAACTTTCTAACCAGGGGCCAAACTATAGTTCTAGACCATGGTTCCCTAGCTACATGACTTTGAACAAGTCACTTATGTATTCCAATAGCCTTGAATAAACTAAGTAGCTGAGGATGACTGTGAATTTCTGACATACACACACACACCCCAGCTTCTACCTCCTGTAAGAATGTGCTGCCATGAACCACGTAAGCTATGCCAATGTTGGGTATCAGCTGAGGCTTCATCCAAACACTCTACTCACTGAGCTGTATCTGCAACCCTGAGTCTCAACTCTCAGCTATAAGACAACAGCTACCCACTGGAGCTTGGGGGAGGGTTAAATCAAATAATGCATGTCCAGGGTTTGCATCGTGGCTAAGACATTGTAAAGAAGTCAAAACCTTATTCCTGATGGAGCAGTTGTTCCTGGTCTGGGGTCAGAGTTGACAGAGTCTAAGTGAGAAACTATTTACTACTTGCCCTGTGACCAGGGGCAAGATCCATCCTTCCCGGGGCTGAGGTTGAGGAAAGGCAGCCGGAGTCACACAGTGCAAGCTAGGGGAGGTCACTGTGTCAGTGTTCTTTGGCTGTTCTCACCGTCTAACTCTGCACTGCCCATCCTGAGATAGTGGGGCTGGTCCACATCTGTGCTGACAATAGGGCACACGAGACCATCCGCACTTTAGCCATTTCTATGTGACTTGGGATCTAAATTTTGAATTTCATCTCATCTTAATTCATTTAAAACTAAAAGCCATACTTGTACTGATAGGGACAGTATTGGACAATGTGGCTTTACGCATGGACGTACATTGAAGAGACATAAAGCAACAGAGTCTGGTCAAGCATTTACTCTTCAACTGTCATTTAAATCTCAGAAAGTCTTAGCAAAGAGATATATCAGGCATGGACAGCCCCATTATATAGCTCAGAAACTGAGTCTAGGACATTCCCAGAAATGAAATCAGGCCTTTTCCATAGCACAAAGGGGTTACTGAGGTGGTTGAGACTTCTCTTCCATCTGAAGAAGCATTCTCCATTTCATATCAGCCCTCCAGCCCCCCTGGAAGTCTCTAAGGAAGCTCTCAGAACCTCAGGACCCAAGCCCAGATCCATCCACAGTCTCCAGCAGCCCCTTCAAGCTACCCACCTGGAAGAGTTCCTGGACCTGAGCATCTACCCATTGCTCCATCTCCAGCCAGCGCTGCAGATGACCCCGGTCATACTTCACCGTCAGCCGGCTGGGTCTCCGGGACCTGGGCAACTTAGAAATGTCCAAGTGAGTCTTTGACTCTGAGTCTGTGGATGATGCCCTCCTTCTCTTCTCAGAAGCCCAGTGGACCTTCTTGTCTGGGTTGTCTGTGCCAGGGTTGGGAGATGTACAGGAAGCAGGGCTTGAAGACAGCATAGAGAGATCGGACTGTGCAAGGAGCTGGGAGAAACTGCCAGTCTAGGCAAGAGAATAGAGGGAAATGAGGGGACAGAGAATGGAGGGAGAGGCCCACAAGGAAGAAAGGAGGTGGGAAGAGGGCCAAGGCTCTTGGGAGGGGCAGGGGTCAAAGATCAATAGGTCTCTAGTTAGTGCTGGGAATGAACTTCCTAGCCTCTCTCTGCCAGCCAGTGGCATTCAGAGCCTCCATTCTGCAGCTGCTGGAGCCCACAGTAACATAAACCTCAAACAAGCAAATGTCAAGAGGCTAGCAAGCCTTGAGAAGAGGAAGAAGGAGCCTTTGAGTGCTGAAGGGTGTGGGGCTCCCACCTGTCTTCCATGGATAGCTCTAGACATACAGTGACTAGGCTCAATCACCTGAAGTCCCTCAGCATCCTATCTTCTAGGAACTAAATAGTCTATTGCAGGCCTGAGCAGCTGTGGTCGGATAATTCCGGTTCCCGGCAGGGGTAGGATTCCTCCTCATAGTGAGGTGCCACCGAGGGCAATCTCAGACAGTGGATAGAGTTCACAGATGGCTACTTCTGTCCTGTGTCTGGGTGTGTCTGGATATTGGCTTTGCTGCTGTGATTGTTAAAGGCAGATTTATGCAGCCTGGCCTACGAGACCTGTTGTCATTCTTAGAAGCCAAGTTTATGATCATGTGACCCTCCCCTGATTCAGCTTCTTCCTGATAAAAGACACCTTCAGACCTGTATCACATAGGAATCCTGGACTGGTAAACAAGCTTGCCATTTAAAAGTACTTTCATTATTCAGTCCTTTATAAGAAAAAATTTAAATAACTTAATGTCTGAGAAGACTGGGTATTTGTGGTTCATTTTGTCTTGTTTTTCGTTTTAATGAACAGCTCAGAAAAACAGATGGAAGAGAGAAAGAAAGAAAGAAAGAAAGAAAGAAAGAAAGAAAGAAAGAAAGAAATTTTCTCCCTTCTCCAGATGTAACCCCCAACTCCTACCACCATTTTTGGCTTTAGTTCTCTTACGATAATGACTGTCCTTTTATGTGGTACCATCTGGTGTGTGTGTGTCCCGGTACATGCTGAGGAAGCTCTACTACTGATAAATAGCTGATTGTACTTTGGGTCTTGTACATGTTAATTAAAAACATATGGGCTGGAGAGATGACTCAGTGGTTAAGAACACTGACTATTCTTCCAGAGGTCCTGAGTTCAATTTCCACCCAGCAACCACACGGTGACTTACAACCATCTGTAACGGGATCTGATGCCCTCTTCTGGTGTGTCTGAAGACAGGTACAATGTACTCATATACATAAAATAAATAAGTAAATCTTTTTTAAAAACATATTGCCGGGCAGTGGTGGCACACACCTTTAATTCCAAGCACTTGGGAGGCAGAGGCAGGTAGATTTCTGAGTTCGAGGCCAGCCTGGTCTACAGAGTGAGTTCCAGGACAGTGAGGGTTATACAGAGAAACCCTGTCTCGAAAAATATATATATTCTTATGTGTGTAATGCAGGTGAGCCCATGCCATGGTGCATGTGTGGTCAGAGGACAGCGCTCTTCTCCTTCTGTGTGAAAGAAACAGCTTCTCTCTCAAGGCTATTTCTGTGGCACCAGCTAGGTGGACTGTGATCTGGGTGATTCTCCTGCCTCTGTCTTCAAGTCACTGATAAGAGTGATGGATTGCAGATATGTATTAAGTAGCACCTGGGACAGCTTTTACATGGGATCCAAGGATTGCACTCAGATCACCAAGCTTACGGTACGCTAAGAACTTCTATACACTGAGCCATCTTGCCAGTCCTATTCAGGTTGGCTTTAAACTTGCTACATAGCTGAAAATGCTCCTGAACTAGAGGTCAGGTCCCTTTGATTGATGTCACAGGCAGTTGTGAGTTGCTTGTCTTCTTGTTGTTGTTAGTTTTTGTTGCTGCTGTTGTTTCAAGACAAGGTTTCTCTCTCTTGCCTTGGCTGTCCTGGAACTCACTCTGTAGACCAGGCCACCAGCCTTAATCTGCTCTCACTCTTTCTCTCTCTCTCTCACAACAACAAAAAAATCCATATTTACTTTGTTTTGCTGCAATAAACACCAGGACCAAAAGCAACTTGGGGAGGAAAGGGTTTATTTCACATACAGCTACAACAGCTGCATTGTGAAGAGAAGCCAAGTTAGAAACAGAGGCGAGAGCTGACACAGGGGCCTTGGAAGAGTCCTGCTTGCTGGCTTGCTCCTCATGGCTTGCTTAACCTGCTTTCTTATCCCATCTAAGACCCCCAGCCCTGGCACCACCCACAGTGAGCTGGGCCCTAAGCCCCATTGGCTTGCCTAAGCCAATCCTATGGAGGTATTTTCTTAATTGAGGCACCGCTTTCCAAATGACCTCAGTGTTGACAAAAAACAACAAACAAACAAAAAACAAAAACAAACAAACAAAAAAAACCTAGGGCTGGAGAGATGGCTCAGTGGGTAAGAGCACCCGACTGCTCTTCCGAAGGTCCAGAGTTCAAATCCCAGCAACCACATGGTGGCTCATAACCATTCGTAACGAGATCTGACTCCCTTTTCTGGAGTGTCTAGCTACAGTGTACTTACATATAATAATAAATAAATAAATCTTAAACAAAACAAAACAAAACAAAACAAAAAAAACAAAGGAAGAGGTGCTGGGAACTGAACTCTGGCCTTCTGCAAGAATGGAATGTGTTCTCACCACTGAACCATCTCTCCAGTCCCAATCCTTGAACTTCCAATCATCCTGCCTTCACGTCTCAGGGTTAGGCCCACAGTGGTTTATGCAGTCTGGATCATCTTGCACATTAGACAAACATTCTACCAACATAGCTACATCCCTGGTCCCTGAGTTTTGTTATAACTTCTTTTTAGGTCTTATAACGGTTGCCTTAATGATGTGAAGTTTCCATGCTCAGTGTATTGATGTCCACTAGTACGTGTTGGCTCCTGAGAAACAGCTTTATCAAAGAGCCAGTGCTGGCTAAGGTGGCATACATGTGTAGTCCTAGAACCCAGGAAGCAGAAGCAAGAAGGCTATGAATTCAAAGTCAGCCTGTGCTATATAGCAAGATTGTCTTAAATAATAAATAAATAAATGCATGCCAAGCATGGTGGCTGACGCCTATAATCCCAGGACTCAGGAAAGTGAGGCAGGAGGATTGCTACATGCTTAAGTCTAGCCTGAGCACATAGAGAGCTGTGGATCAGCCTGGGCTACAAGTATGATAGCCTATCAGAAGGAGGAAGAGGAGGAGGAGGAAGAAGAAAGAAGAGGAGGAGGAGGAAGAAGAAAGAAGAGGAGGAGGAGGAAGAAGAGGAATAGGAAGAGAGGAGAAGAAAGAAAAGGAAGAAGAAAAGAGGAAGAGGAGGAAGAAGAAGTAGAGGAGAAAGAGGAAGAAGGAAGGAGGAGGAGGAAGAGGAGGAGATTGAAGAACTGGTTAGGGGCAGGAGAGGCAGAAAGGCTGAGAACTCACACTGATTCGAACATAGGGGGCAGAGGGAGACAAACTGGGGGTAGCACAAGTCTCCTGAAACCTCAGCACTGCCCCCCCAGTGACACACCTCCCTACAAGACCATACTTCCTAATCCTTCCCAAACAGTTCTACCAACTGGGAACCAAGGATACAAATATATGAGCCTACAAGGGCCATTCTCACTCAAACCATTACATGGGCACCGTGGCACACATCTATAATCTCCAGCACCCAGAAGGCTGAGGCAGAAAGATCCATGTGAGTTCAGAACCAGCCTAGGATATACAGTGAAACCATTTCTCAAAATGACAACAGAAGACATTTCCCTATGCTGCAAGTAATATTCCACTTACTGCCCAGCCCTCTGACCTCTTGCCCTGCAATCAAACTGCTCTTTAAAAACAAAAATCAGCCAGGCTTGGTGGCACACGCCTTTAATCCCAGCACTCAGAGGCAGAGGCAGGTGGATTTCTGAGTTCGAGGCCAGCCTGATCTACAGTGAGTTCCAGGACAGCCAGGGCTATACAGAGAAACCCTGTCTCGAAAAACCAAAAATAAAATAAAATAAAATAAAATAAAAACAAAAATCAGGCTGGACAGTGGTGGCACACATCTTTAATTCCAGCACTTGGAAGGCAGAGACAGGTATGTATCTGGTTCAAGGCCAGCCTGGTCTACAAAGTAAGTTCCAGGACATCCAGGGATATACAGAGAAACCCTGTCTCAAAAAACAAACAAACAAACAAACAAACAAACAAATCAACTGGAGGCAGGGTGATCTAGAGAGCTGGCTCAGAGGGTATGAGCACTGGCTGTTCTTGCAGAATACCAAGTTCGATTCCCAGCACCCACATGGTGGCTTGGAGATATCTGATTCCTATTCCCATCTCCACGTCTGTTGCTTGTTGCTCTGTTCCCAAGCTATGATGGACTCTTATTCCTCTAAATTTGTACGTTCAAATAATTCTTCCTTCTAGAAGTTGCTTCTGGTTATGGTATTTTATCATAGTGAAAGAAAAGTACTTAACACATGGTCTAATCTTGAAAAATATTTCATTATTTCCCCATAATTTATTATCAAAAATCCTTCATTGGACATGGTGGTACACGCCTATAATTCTAACATCGAGGAGATGGAGGCAGGAGGATGAGCAGTTCAATGAGAGTCTTTCCAACGGGAGAGATGGCTCAGCGGGTAAGAGCAGTGACTGCTCTTCCAGAGGTCCTGAGTTCAATTCCCAGCAACCACATGATGGCTCACAACCATCTGTAATGGGGATCCGATGTCCTCTTCTGGTTTCTGAAGACAGCGACAGGGTATTCATATACATAAAATAAATAAAGCTTAAACTTTCTTAGTTATTTAGCAAGCTCAAAGTGTTAAGGCTTCTCTGAACTACATGAAAACTACCAAACTAAACCAAGGGTGGAGACAAATGGATTTCTGGGATTCTATGGGACTACTTAGTGAGTTCTAGGCCAGTGAGAGGCCATATCCCAAAATAAAAAGTGGACAATGTTTGATGAACTACTGAGGTTGTCCCTGGCCTTCAAACGTGTGAGTGTGTGTTTGCTAATCCACACACAGGAAAACACGGATACCTTGTTTCTACACTATCCAAGAAAATTAACAGGCTTTTAGTTCGATCCCTAAAAAGAGTTAAGACAGGTTTTGAAATCATTCTGTAGCAGAGAGCTGGGATTATTGATGTGAAAAAAAATAATCTTTAAGCAAGACTCTACCTCTAAAAGACTTTTAAAAGGGAGCTGGATGGGGGATGAAGAGATGGCTCAGTGGTTAAAGCACTTGCTGCTTTGGCGGATGATCTGGCTTCAGTTGCTAGCACCCAAATAACTCATAACTCTTCATAACTCCAGTCCAGGGGGATCTGACACCCTCTGCTGGCCACCGCAGCCACTGCATGCACATGGTAAACGTCAATACATACAGGCAAAACATACATACATGTTCCCCGGAGCCAGGCAGGTGAAGGACACCAGGGCCACAGACAGTTGTGAAGAGACTTAGTGCAGAGAGAGCGGGAGATAGACAGTTGTGAAGAGACTAATGCAGAGAGGATGTAAGGAGGGAGTGGCTTGAAGCTAAAAAGAATGAGTGATGGCATCCGGGGTTCCTGTCTTCATTTTGGCTACCCATGCTCTTTCAAGGGAAGCTGCAAACTATTTCTAAAGCTAGGAAGAGGAGCTATGAGTGGTAGCACAGACTTAGCAGTTGGGAGACGGAGTCAGGAGGACCCCTGGGGCTTTGCTAGCCAGTTAAATCTGTGAGCCCCAGGTTCAGGGAGACACTATCTCCAAAAACAAGGTCAAGTGACAGAGATGGCTCAGCAGTTACAACATTTCCTATACAAATGTGAGAAACGGTTTGGATCGTCAGAAAGCCATGTAACTGGATGAGCCAGGTAGCTCGACCAGACTCAAGGGAGGAGACAGAGCGGATCCCCGGACTAAGCTGACTAGCGAGAGTAATCCTGCCTCCGTGAGTAATGATTTCTGACATCAAATTTGAGCCTCCACAGGAATGCCTGCACATATGCACCCCGCTTCCTCTGCACACACACGGGTTGGGGGGTGGAATGAGGCAGCAAGTAAATGAAGAAGACACTCAATATTAACTTCAATAATAGCTTCCAGAGACTCAAAGTCCAAGATCTGACTAACACATCTAGCAGCAGCCTGACACAAGGTCCTAACAACAATGAGAAGCAGAAAGGTAGGTGAACAGGTATGCACTGAAGAGGAAATGGGCAAGGGGCAGCCTCACTCTACAACCTGTCCTCATGGTAACCCATCCAGTCCTTCAAGGATTAACCCAGTTCCTTGTTAATGATCTAATTACCACTAAAAGGCCCCACCTCTGGACACCACCACAATAGCAAATTTCAACATGAGCTTCCAAGGGGACCAAACCGTATTGAAACTACAGCAATAAGTATCATTAAAAAAGAAAGAAAGAAAAGGAAAAAAAAAAGAAAATGATTTTGTATTTCAGGCAAGGTGAATCTGAAGTAAGAGTGGAACTTCCAGATGAAATCAGAGCGGCAATCACATCGTGAAGCCCAGGGCTTAGGTACTGAACCAGTGAGGCTGGCCTGCCTTGGAGCCAACCCCCACTCTGCCACTTAGCTGCTGGGTGACCCAACACGTTAGTTCACCTGTCTGTTTGTTCATCAGTACAATGGAAATAAAACCGAACTTACTTCCTTGGTTTGGCTGGATTATGTTGGGTAATTTGTGAGAAGTGCTTAGGAACAGGATTCGGACGTTTTCAGTGCCTGATAAATAAATGTGTTTATTTGTGCAGTGCTGAAGAACTGAACTCTAGCTTTTGTGCATATAAAGCAAGTGTTCTACCAGCGAGAGTTCCGTCTCCAGCCCAAAACAAGGGGTTAGTTCTCTCTCTCTCTCTCTCTCTCTCCCACCCCCTCTCTCTTTGGAACAGGGTCTCTTTTCAGCCTCAGCTGGACTCAACCTTGATTTTAACCAAGAGTGGTTTTGAACTCCTGATCTTCCTGCCTCCTCCTATCAGATGCTTGGATTATAAGCATGTATCACCACGCCCAGCCTTAAATATAGGTAATTTTAATATCATGTACATAAGGAATGTAATCATAAACTTCTGGCCATGTGGGATTGTGATAAGGTGGCACTCTCCTTGTGGTAGTGTTCTCGTAGGTATAAGCTATTTGGGAAGGCAGAAATCAAACTGTGACAAAGTTCTTTCTTCCCAGGAAATGCACAGTCATGTTACTTCCCCAGCATACCATGATGGGCATCACTGTGCCAGTGGCTGTGGAACCCCAGAAGATCCAGAGAGTTTCCGCTCCCAGTGTCCGGAATGTGAGTGGCTGGAGGATTTGCAATCAGTGAAGGCAGGTCATCCTTGGCTCCAAGATCTACACATGAGAATACCGTCGGTGAGTGATGGGGAGATGGTTTTCATGGTGGGGGGACGTAAAATAGTATGAAAAGACATAGAAGCTTTCTTTAAGAACCTTGATTCCATTCCCAGGCCCCATGTGGAAGTTCACAATTGCCTTACTTCAGTTCTAGAAGGAGTCAAGTGTCCTCTTGTCTTCTGGTTTTAACAGGCACGAGGCAGACACAAAATGCATACAACATACAGGCACTCATACACAGAACACTCTTTAGAATCTTTGTTGTTGCTTTGATTTTTTTGAGACTGGGTTTCTCCATGTGACCCTGGCTGTACTGGACTTTGTAGTCCAGGCAGGCCTTGAACTCAGGAGATCTGCCAGCCTCCTCAAGTGCTGTAGCAACACCAGCACCAGCAGCAGTGCCATCACTAGGCCAAATGTTTTATAATCTTAAAGATATACATATTTATGATACGTGTGTGTATGTGTGTGTGTGTGTGTGAGTGAATAAACACCACATTTGCGCAGGTGTTTGAGGAGGCCAGAAGAGGGTTTCAGACCTCTTGGAGCTAGAGTTCAAGAGGCTGTGAGCCCTGAGATGTGGATGCTGGGAATTGAACTCTAGTTCTCCACAAGAGTAGCAATTGCTCTGAACTGTTGATCCGTCTCTCCTGGGGGGCTGGGGGGGCATAAATAAGACAAATCCTGCCAGATATAGTGATTCATCTCTGTAATTGCAACACTAGAATGATGCAGAACCAGAGATGCTTTTCAAGGCCTTGTCTCAGAAATAAGTTAATTTGAAAGAAAACAGGACTAATGAGTGTAGATGTCCTGTAGACATCTGGGATGTGAAGAAAGGACTGCGTGTTTTTCATTTAGGAAAAGCAATGAGCTTGGTATGAAGGTGCCCCCTGTTGTGTGAGAGATTAACTGAACCCTTCAGAGAGCTGGAGCCTCCAGGTGTCCAAACAGGGAATTGATGGTCAACTACTCACCGGGAGTTCCCCTTGGGATGGGAGAGTAACCCTGAGTGAGATTCAGGGAAGGGGACAATTTACCAACAAAAGGTGAAGAGTTCAAAAGGAAATGTTTATAGGAATGAGGGAGAGGCGCAAACAAAAGGGAATGCACTCCTGTGGGTGAAGCAGGGAAGCCAGGATACCGGGAATCACCAGTTGGTCAACTCCCGCAGAAGGAAGGGCTGTCTTGAGCTGCATCAGTGAAGCACGAATCCCAGGATCTGGTTTACACAAACGCAGCCTATTCAACTTTGGGGTTCTCTTCTCACTGGAAAACTGGAAATGATGACCCAAGGGCAGGTCACAGACAGCGAAATCGTTTGCATAAGCTTTCCCCGACATTTCTCCTCCAACTCTTTCCCAAACGCCCCCAGCCAAGGGTAGGGAATGCCGGCTCTAACCGGAAAGGAAGGCCGGAGGCAACCGCACCTGCGCCACCTTGCAGGGGTGTCGCGGCCCAGTGTGGGCTTAGGGATGCATTTCTGGTGTTCAGAGACCCAACGAGTGGCTGGACTCGGTGGAGCCAGGGTAGAGCCGCCTCCGGGGCACGCGGGCCTCACCCACGCCGCTGGGCGTTCGGAAACCACGGGCGCTGCGGCTGGGTCTGGGGTGGCGGAGCCGCCCGGCGGGTCCAGCCGGAAGTTCTGCTGGGCAGGACCGGTGGGAGTGCAACCGGCGTGGGCGGGGCCGGCGGCGAAGGGGTTAATGCCAGCCCCGCCCCGCGCTCTGACTCAGTTTCACCAGAAACTAGAAAGGCGGGGAGGAGGCAGCCAATCTTCCGCGCAGCCAGAGCCGGGCGGAAGCCGGGCGGGATCGTCGGCGGTCCCACCCCGTTCACCTGCGCAGGTAGCTGGGGCGGACGGTAGGCGGACGCCCAGCGGGCTCCGAGCATGTTTGGCGGACGTCCGCTCTGTGTTGGGGTACGCGAGCTCCTGAGCGGTGTTCTGCCGGACGTCGGCGGTCGGGTCCGAGTGTGCGTGGGCGGATCGGCCTGCGTGCGCCTCCTCGTTCCCAGTGCCCCGCGCCCCTACCCGAGCTGATCAGGTGTGTCTCCTCTGTCTCCTCCCATCTCAGGTCACAAGCACCCTCGGAACCCGGAGGCTCGCACTGTGAAGGTGACCCCCGCCTCGGGGAGGCGGGCGACGGCCCCTGGGAGCACGATGGCGGGCCGCCGCCTGGCGCGGGCCAGCATCTCTGCGGTCGGAGTATGGCTCCTTTGCGCGCTTGGCCTCCAGGCCACCGAGACTGAGCTGCCGTCCGCACCCGCTGAGCTTCCCGGGGGAGCCGCCTGCTTGAGCCGCTTTACCAGCGGGGTGCCGTCCTTTGTGCTGGACACCGAAGCCTCCGTCAGCAACGGGGCCACCTTCCTGGGTTCCCCGACGGCGCGCCGCGGCTGGGACTGCGTGCGCTCCTGCTGCACCACTCAGAACTGCAACCTGGCGCTGGTGGAGCTGCAGCCAGACGGCGGCGAGGACGCCATCTCTGCCTGCTTCCTCATGAACTGCCTGTACGAGCAGAACTTCGTGTGCAAGTTCGCTCCGAAGGAGGGCTTCATCAACTATCTTACCCAGGAGCTTTACCGCTCCTACCGCGAGCTGCGGACTCGAGGCTTTGGAGGTGAGGAAAGTTGCAGGCCTGAAGGGCTAGGCAAGTTATGGAGGCTTGGCGAAGACAACAAAAAGGAATTAGGGAGGAGAGCCCTTCCGTGGACTCCCTTTGAAGTAGGCAGTATTTTGTAAACAAAGGGGATGGGAGATTGGGGAAGGATGGCTTCTCAGGGCTGAGGTTCTGGCTCCTGAAGGATGTTCAGAGTTGGTTATAGACTGGTTGAAGGCCTAGCCCAGGATGTGCCTATGAGAGAAGTGAAGTGACTTTCTAGGTTTCGCTACCTCTGTCTCTGATAGGCAAAGTCAGGGAACATTGATGCGCCCAAGTGACTACTAGAAAGGCATCCTGACCAAGCATTGTCTTGGGCCGTTTGAGGCCTTGACAAAATGAGCCTGACCGTGGTCTTCTCCGGTGGCTGCATAAGGTATAGGTTAGTGTCTCTGCCCTGGGAATAGATTGGCCTTTTGCAGGTGGGACCAATGATATAACCAGGTCCCCAGACAATACAGGACAAACTTAGGCAAAGGTTTTCCTGAGGGAGAGGGACTGTGCTGTGGGTCCAGTCCCATAGACACTCTCTGGCGAGGGGTGAGGAGGGCCACTGGGGTGAGTCAACCTGCTGGTATGTGTATCTGGTAGGTGAGGGTTGTCAGCTGGCCCAGCAGGTGTGTGTGCCTGTCCACGTGAGCCAAGCAGGGCTGGACCTGCTTAGGATATGGTAGGCCTGGCTGTCTGTTTACCTTGTTTACTCTCGATGATGGAGGCAAAATGGGGAATAAGCCTTTGGCCTGACTGGGCAGTGACCTGTGAGCAGGACTGCAGCAGCCTACTGTCTCGTTCTCTCCGCCTGTTGGTGTTGACAGGTGGGGATTTGGGACAGGAGTGGGTCACAGTTATAACTGATGCTGGCTCTCTTAACATTTTACTCACTGTGCGTTCCCGTCTGTCCCCACTCTTCTGGAAGACGGTGCTACTTGTAGAGTAGTAGGAAACTTTCTAGAGTAGTAGGAAACTGAGCCTCCTGTGTTAAATTATTTGCTGGTATAGTGGTGCACATCTTTCATCCCAGCATTTTAGAGGCAGAGGCAGGCAGATCTCAGAGTCCAAGGCCAGCCTGGTCTACAGAGTGAGTCCCAGGACAGCCAGGGCTACACAGAGAAGCCCTGTTTCAAAAAACAAACAAGCAGAAATAAAGAAAAGAAAAAAAATTGTTTACCCAGGACAACATCCCTAAAGGGGCCTCACTTTAGGGGCCTACTCCAGAAGTCCTACTGTTTGCCATAGGACCACCTCCTTAGTAGAACAGGGTGGAAACCCAGCAGTGAACAGAACCAGAGTGTGGAGTGCAGGGAGCAGGACCAGATAGGGCCAGTGCAACAGACCCTTTCTCTCCAGGCTTCTTCCTACTAGGACCTATGGTAGACTAAGGGTCTGCTCTTCTCTCTAACCTTCCAACAGCTCTCCTTGACCTCTGGGGAGAGCCCAGGTGGGGATTCTGGAAAGTGGGGGATGCTGTGATGTAGGTGTCTCACTTGGTTAGGGTTGGAGCCTGTTCCACAAGGAAGCAGCCTTGGAGTAGGTGGTGATGACTCCTATTGGCTGTGGTACCTTCTCTACTCTTGACCAAACCTCACAGGACTCCCTTCCCCGGCCAGAACCTGAGTCTCTGGATCTGGGCCACTTAGTCCTAGGGCCAGCCTTCCTCTTTCGGAAACTCCCAGAAATGGTCCATTTGGCGTGAGATAGGCCAGAATGGGGATTTCCTGGAACATTTGAGGAGCTGGGTAGGGCTCAGGTGTTGTGTGCACTCCCGGCCATTCTCGGCTGTATCAGGGATACTGTAGGAAGTCCAGAAGTTTCATGTCGGTGGTCCCCCGCATCAGCCAAGTAGCCTAGAGGGGATGTGTCAAGAAACCTAAGCTGTTGGTTGATTCCTGTGTTGGTTAAACGAATCCTTCCCAGAATGTGGCTTGGGTCCCTTTTCCCAGCTTGTGGCTAGGCCAGACAAGAAGACTCCAGCCCAGTAACTTGTTCTTCTTTCCCTTGTGTCTGTATCCTCTCACCCTGGCCTGGTGGCTTGGGAGGTGGAGTCTGCAGTTCCTCGGATATGTCCTGAGGCCTGGTTTTATTGCCATTCCAGCCCTTTGCTCTCTGAGGGTAGGAAGAAGGGAGTGGTAGGTAGGGTAGGGCTTTTGCCCCTTGGTCTTGGGGCTTGGTGAGAGCAGATGGGGGTGGGGGTGGGGCTGCTCCTTATTCAGAGGCTGATGCTTGCTTGCCACTTTCACTTAGTGGGGGTGGGTGGATGTAGCCCACCCATCTGCTTTCCCCCCTTCCTATTGCAGGCAGCTTTTGCATAATAAAAACAGGTTCAGCCCAGCCTGGGCTTACACTCAGGGTCTGGTAAATACAGCCCAGCCCTTGGCAGCCCTGTTTCCAGGTAACCACAGTCTGTTCCTCTTGACTTCTTGCTTCCTTCTCTTTTTGTCCTTCAGGTTCCCTGCTTTCTCCTTCTTTTCTTTCTTTCTTGATTTTACCCTGAGTCTAACCTCAAACTTCACCAGTCAAGCAAGGCTCCCACCAGCAAGCTACATCCCTGGCCCTTTTTGCAAACCTTTGAGATGGGGTCCCACTAGGCCGACATGGAACTAGTTCTGTAGCCCACTTGAACTTAGATCCTTCTGCCCCTGTCTTTCCAGTAATTGGAGTTACAGACCTGTGAGACTAGGCCCATTCAACCCTGCCTTCTCCCCGAGTCCTTGTGAAACCTTGTCTCTCCCATCCATCACTGTCACAAAGTCTTCTCATCTCTGTGACTCAGCCCCCATGGCTGTTCTTATCTCCTTTGCTCTCTGAGCACTCTTACCCTCCACATAACCCGCTGTGGAGCCACCCTTGATACAGTTCTACCCGTAGGCTTAAGGTATGCACTTGCACGATAGCTCGCCAGAAGCATCATTTATAATAATGAAGGATTGGAAACAGCTTTGGTGTATGTCAGCACATCTTTTAATTGAATGCTGTGATGCTCTTTGAAAAACGGCGGAACCGGGCTGGCAAGATGGCCGAGTGGCTGAAGGTGCTTGGCACCAAGCCTGGCAATTTGAGTTTGATGTCCAGAGCCCACTTGGTAGAGGAGGAAACTGACTGCTGTACATTGACCTCCACACACATGCCTTGTCATGCCCTGCCCACAACACATACACAGCATATACATACTAGACAAACAGATGTACTGCAATAATAATAAACCTGAAGGCAAGGTTTAGGAAGGAGATGATTTTAAATACTTTCCCGCGGCCTGACGTGATCGCTCATATCCGTAATCTCAGCACTGGGGAGACTGAGGCTCGGGTCTGAAAGCCAGCCTGGACCGCACAGTAAGTTTCAGGCTAGATTACATAGTGAGACCCTGTCTAAATCAGAGAGAAAGAAAAAAACCAAACTGTCTTTTTGATAGATTCTCTTCTCTCTACCCACTTTCTCACTCTAGTGAAACGTGCCTTTTACTCTAAGGAACACTAGGGGGTTTGGGTGTGTTGGTTTGGTTTTACATTTGTATGGTTCTTTGTCAAGGTGTGCTTTCTACTCACCAAGATCAGAGGAATCTGTTCTCTCTTCACTGTGTGTTTCCTGGGCATCAAGCTCAGGTCAGGCTTGCTGGCAGATACCTTCCCCCTGCTGAGACATCTTACTGACTCAAAAGTCACATTTTAGATAGATAGAGTGTGAGAGCAGTGGAGATAGACAGCCCTGGGTTCAAATCTCACTTCTAACACTTAAACACTGAATCATGGCACGAGAGCTCAGTTCCCCACAGTTATGTTGGATAGAAACTGAGCCATGCCTCTTGTGTGTCGATTTTTCTCATCCAGTAAGAGTGACCCGACAGTTGTAGCAGGGTGGTTATGAAGCTAAGTGGTCTCAGTGGTAAATTTTTTAGGCTTTCTGTGCCATACACCACGTAGTATATGTGGCGATGGAAAAGCAGCCGTAGGTGACCTATATGTAGACAACCTACAGACACCTATCCCCCATCTGCTGGGTATCAAGCCTAGGCCGTGTGCATTCCAGAGCACTCTGCCACGGAACTACACCATTTACCTAATCTCCAGCACACGCTCACTGTATCCCCCAGATTAGCAGCTTTTTTAGGTCGCACGTCCCCACATCAGTCAATAGCCCTGGTCTCTCTGGAACACCCACACTCATCTCCCTCTGAGCCAGGGTGTGTGTACAATGTGGGTCAGATTCAGCTTTTCTGAAAGCTTCTTTCTTTGTCTGGTTTCTCTTCTGCTTAGCCCTGGGTCTTCCTTCCCCATTCCCAGACCTTTCGTGAGAAGCTGGAAGTGTCTGCCCATCGATGTTTCTCTAATCTGTCCTTACTTCCGGTGGCTGCCTATGACTCAGACCTCTCCTGTTACGTGCCTCCTGAATGAACCTCTTGCCCTTGTCCACCTGCCAGCCTTCGTACTTTATAGAAACTCTTCCAGTCAGATGTTTAAATGCTGATGCCCAAGGCAAGGGTACCTAAAGGTCCCTCCCACAGGACTCCTGGACCTCATGCACATCACAGAGGTCAAGGACTAGGGTAGCCAGGCTCGAATAACTCCACTCCACTGCTCACAGCCACTGTCTGGTCTCTTCCTGTATCACTGTTTAATGTTTGACTGCCGCTCCTGGTGTATCCAAGCACTGGGATGTAGTGTTCAGAAAACTTTGAGGTTTGTCTCAGCCTGGCCTCCTTACGGTCACAGAAGCAGCTCTGCAGATTCCTAATTCCTTTTTACTTTAGTGTGTGCATATGTGTACTGCATGTAAAGGCAGAGGTGGATATCAAGTACTTCCCTTAATTATTCCTTTGTTAATAAATAAAACAAGTCTTGGTTGTTTGGTTTGGTTTTTGAGACAGGATCTCATGATGTAGCTCAAACTGGCCTCAGACCCACAGAGATCCATCTGTCTCTGCCTCTGGAGTGCTGGGATTAAAGACGCCTGGTTCCGCCTCATTTTTAGAGGCAGGGTCTCTTTGAGAGACTGCAGCTCACTAATGCTGTGGCCAGTGAGCTCCAGAGATTATATTGTCTCTGCCTCTAGTGCTGGGATTACACGTGTGGAAAAGCCACCAAGCCTCTTTTCACATGGATGCTGAGGATTTGAACTCAGAACCTTCTGAGTCCATGGCAGACGCCTTACTAACTGAGCCAACTCTCCAGCACAGTTTACAAACACCCCCTGTTCCCCATAATCAAGTCAAAACCAAAACGAATCTGTCTTCCCTTCTGTTGAAAGCTTCTCTCTCCTCTGATAGCCCACTCTGCTGCCTTCTGCCTCATGTCACGTCATGATAGTGTCTGTTTTTTGATTCTTTTTAGCCAGTTATAGTGGCACATGGGAAATAGAAGCAGTCAGTCTATTTCTGTGAACTCAAGGGCAGCCTCCATAGTGGATTCTAGGCCAGCCACGGACACACAGTGAGACCCTGATTCAGATAAAAGCAATTGTGTCTGTATGTATGCATGTGGGCTTGTGCACATGGGCAGGCCGTGTTTTTCCCTTTTGGTGGTTTGGTTTGGTTTTGGTTTTGAGATAGGATCTTGCTATGTAGTGAAAGCTGACATGGACCTCTGTATAGAAAAACTGGTCTTAGTTCACAATCCTCTTCTCTCTCCAGACTCTCAAGTGTAAGGATTGTAAATGTGTGCCACCAGAGCCAGGTTTCTGTTTCTTGCTTTTTGGTGTGTGTGTGTGGACTTAGACACTTGTGTACGAAGTGTGGGTGTGGACGCACACATTTGTGTATGGATGTGTGTAGAGGTCAGAGGACAATCTCAGGTATCATTCCTCAGGAGCCATCATCTTTTTGTTTTTGTCTGACAATGGATTTCTCACTGGTCTGAAACTCAGCAAGTAGGCTAGGCTAGCCAGCCAGTGAGCCCCAGATATTCTCCTGTGTCTGCCTCCCCAACCAGCACTGGGATTGTAAGTGAATGACATTTAATCTGGATTTTTGAAATGGTTTCTGGGAATTGAACTCAAGTCCTTATGCTTGCAAGGAAATGCTTTAGTGATACAGAGCGTTCTCCCTGCTCTGCTCCACGCTCTGCTCTGCTCTCTGCTCTGCTCTCTGCTCTACGCTCTACGCTCTCCACTCTGCTCTGCTGTATCCTAACCCTAACCCTGGCGAGCGAGATCGAGGGCCTTGCTCACGTGAGTCAATAGCTCAACACTTTAACATTTCCGTTTTTTACAGCGTCAGATATCCAGGTAATGTCCTAGAAGTCCTTTATGTCTTCATTTATGCAAAGACTCTTTCCAAATAAAGTCGTATTCATGGGTTCTAGAAGTTCTGTGGGTGTAAGGATGGGGGCTGTCCAGCCCATCTTTAGCAGGAATCCATCTTTGTGCTTATCTCTCTGACAGGACCCCTAGCTCTCAGGTGAAGGAAGCCTCAAGCTGTCAGGACCAGGAAGGGTGTGGCTCCTGGAAATTCCCTGTTGTTGATGGCAGAGGCACCCTGTCCCATGGTCCCTCACCCTGGAGCCACCAAGGCCACTCAGCTGAAGGCCTCTGTCCAGATTCTCAGCATGGTCTAGGCTAGTGAGGAGTGATGATGCCTTTGCTGTTGCTGTTGTTGTTGTTGTTGTGTATGTGTGTATCTCTCACCATTGTATGTCTAGTGTACTACTTGGTACTACATATGTGCCTGGTGCCCATGGAGGCCAGAAGAGGGCATCAGAAAACCTGCAGCTGGGGTTATGGATGGTTCTGAGCCATTGTTCTTAACCACTGAGCCACCTCTCAGGACCATTCCACCCATAAGCACCTGTTTGCTTGTTTGTTTGTTTGTCAAAATGTAATCTTACACATCCTAGCCTGAGTTTAGACTTTTTATCCTCCTGCTTCCACCTCTTGAATGTTAGACTCATGGGCATATAGCACCACTGTTTTATTTAGCACTAGGGAGTCTATCCTGCTGTATGTCAGTGCTGAATGAGCAGTCCACCAATAGAGCTACACCTGAAGCCCCAGAGGAAAAGTGACTTTTTTTATCACATGCTTTTTTGATTGGCTTTAAAAGAAATTGTTATTTTAACTTTTTTAAGTAGTCAGCAGAAGTACCTGCTTATTGTAGGAAATAAGAGCAGATTCGCGCCCCCCCACCCCCCGCAGTGTACATCAAACACAGATTTTTCTCCTAAATGAGATTACATAATCTAACACATAGTATCCAGTTGCTTGCTACTAGTCATAATGTAACTGCATAGAGAGCAAGGTTGTGGCTTTATTGAGAGCCCTCTCTGTGCCTGTGCAGGCTACTGAGTCCTAGGTTGGCTACCACCCGTCTCGTTTACCAAGAGAAACTTGGTCTACCCACTGACGGTTAATTTTACTTCCATTTCTCTCAGGTTCCCGGATCCCTCGAATCTGGATGGGCATAGACTTGAAGGTCCAGCTGCAGAAGCCCCTGGTACTGAAAGAGGCAGATAACACAGACTGGCACCTACTGCAAGGTGACAGTGATGTCAGAGTAGAGGTGAGACGCTGGGCTGGACCCCTGACCTTCCCACAGCTTCCTAGGACTCCTTCAGGGGCTGTAGGCCAACCACTGGCTCATTTGGTGTTGGTTAGAAAAGAGAGCATGATTCATCTGATATCCAGGCTGTGTGCTCTCCCGGGGGAAGTGGGGCATGGCTGGGAGGACCCGGGGTTGTCAGAGAACATCAGGAAGTGGCCAGGCTTCATGACCAGTGTCGTGTATAGAGAAAACGTCCAGAAGAAGTGGAGCTGTGGGGACTTAAGGAGGGAACCTACCTGTTCCAACTGACAAGAACTGACTCAGACCAACCAGAGGAAACAGCCAACCTGACTATCACTGTGCTAACTGCCAAGCAGACAGAAGGTGACAGGGGGTGGACATGAGGTGCCTGGAGCCCCCCTACCCCCACTGATAACCCTCTAGTCCGAATTGACAAGTTCTTCTCTATCTAGATTATTGCCTCGCATCCTACAAGGTGGGCCGCTGCCGGGGCTCCTTCCCACGCTGGTACTACGACCCCAAGGAACAGATCTGCAAAAGTTTCACTTTTGGAGGTTGCCTGGGCAACAAGAACAACTACCTTCGTGAGGAAGAGTGCATGCTAGCCTGCAAGGATGTACAAGGTGGGTCTGTGAAAGGCAGCTTTAGAGCCCAGGTGACTTGGCCCAGGGTGGGTAGTTTTTCAGGTCTGGAAAGTGGACTAGGGGTCCCCCACCCACCCACCCCATCATCTCAGCATTGTTAGAGTCTGGCCACACCCCCTATTATTCCTGTGTTCTCCCCCCTAGGAATCTCACCGAAAAGGCACCATCCAGGTGAGTTTTACTTCTTTTCTTTCCTCCTTTCTTCCCCCTTGTCTTGGTCTTCAGCCCATATGATGACTATACCCCTGCCAACCCTGATTTTGCTCAGCTCCCGCCACCCCAGTGTTAATACAAACACCTAACCCTCCCAACTCAGCAGCTTCCTGTCAGGATCTGCCCGGTTTACAGATGGGAGGAGCTAGGGTTGGTGAGCAGTGGGCTCATGGGAGGCCCAGGCAGATGCTGGTCGCTTGGCACTCGGTGCCTAAGCTTCACCTCCCCCCTCCAGTGTGCTCCGGCAGCTGCCATGCCACCCAGTTCCGCTGTAGCAATGGCTGCTGTATCGATGGCTTCCTGGAGTGTGATGACACGCCAGACTGCCCTGATGGCTCCGACGAGGCCACCTGTGAAAAATGTGAGCTGGGGATAGGAGATGGGGCAGGGGCAGGTGGTGATCCTAACAGCTCTCCTGTATGCCTCTGGGTTCCCCATGGTTGGCCCTAGCCTCTGACCTCTCATCTCTGCAGACACCAGCGGCTTTGATGAGCTTCAGAATATCCATTTCCTCAGTGACAGAGGTGAGTCTCCCTGTTCCTCTGTGTCACAACAGGTTCTGGCACTGCTGTCCCCACTCCACCCAACCGGCAGTGTCCAGGGGGTTCACTATGTGTACAGGCTGTGGACACACAGGCAGGGCCCTCTTAACTCATCTCCCAGACACCACTAGTCACTCGTCTGATTATTTCCATTACTGCAGGCTCGTCAAACATATCACTAAATCATATGTGTTCAGGAAATTTCATAGTGCTGTTATACATGGAAAGCCACCACGACTTGACACACTGAAAGCCACCCACCTAGCATCGCAGGGAACTGTGCTTATGTCCAACCACTACTGGGGGATGAGGGGAAAAACAAAACAAAACAAAACTACCCAATATGCAAACGTAACATGTATGAAAAATAAAGATAATAGCCTGCTGATGATGGCTTATGCCAGGAAGATCAGAAGTTCAAGGTCAGCTTCTGCTAAATAGAGTTTAGAGTTAGCCTGGGATACACAGTCAGCTTCTCTATTATAGGAAAAATTGGCTAGGCATGGTGGTCCGTGCCTTTAATCCCAGGCAGATGCAGGCAGATAGATCTCTGAGTGCCAGGAAAGTTAGGGCTACACGAAGAACGTCTACTTCGGGGAAAACTGGGAAGGGGGACAACATTTGAAATGTAAATAAATAAAATAACTAATAGAAAAGAAAATCTACCTCAAACCAACCCCCCCAAAACCCAACCACTTCAGCTCAGTGTGTTGAACCTTCATACTGCTACAACTCTTTAATACAGTTCCTCATGTTGTGGGACCTCCAACCATAAAATTATTTCCGTTGCTACTGCATAGCTAATTTTACTACTGTTAATGAATCGGTAATGTCAACATCTGTTTCCTAGCGGTTTTAGGTGAAAGGTCACTCCCAGGTGTTGAGACCCTCTGCTTAAGCTGGGTACTCTTTCTTGCCTAAAGCCCACCCCTTTGGTTAAAAGTTCAAATTACTTGGTGGTAGGAATCAGAGACCTTGACACAGAGAAATTACATTGAAAAAGGAAACTTTGAGGCCAACAAGATGGTTTAACAGGGATAAAGGCACTTAGGCACTTGCTACCAAGCCTGTTGCCCTGAGCGTGATCCTTAGAATTCATCCTGTTGAAAAGTGACTCCAGTTTGTCCTCCGGCCTCCCTGTGCACGTGCACATAAGTAAACAAATAATGTACCCAGGCATATCTTTAAAATAGAGTCTAAGTAGTAGTTCTCTTAGAGCCGAAGATTGCTATCCCTTCTTGCCTTTAGTGAAGCCACATCTGCCCTCAGCCTGGCATAGGGGGTGCTTAGCTATCGTCCTGTGGGGCCTGACGGGTGGCAGCAGGGTGGCTCTTTGGGCTCACTTGCCCCTTCGTATGCTCCCTTACCACAGGGTACTGTGCAGAGCTGCCAGACACTGGGTTTTGCAAGGAGAACATCCCACGCTGGTATTACAACCCATTCAGTGAACGCTGTGCCCGCTTCACCTATGGTGGTTGCTATGGGAACAAGAACAACTTTGAGGAGGAACAGCAGTGTCTTGAGTCCTGCCGTGGCATCTCCAGTGAGCAGAGTGGCAGTAGCAGGGTGAAGGGGAAGATTTGGCTAGGCCTGGGCTGGTCCCTCCTCTATAAGTGACTTGATGGCCATGGAGAGGGTGGCAGGGGGCTGTGGTACTGGAACAGGTGAGTCTAAGGACTTACCTAGTGCCGACTGGTTTCTCTATGTCACTTTGCAGAGAAGGATGTGTTTGGTCTTCGGAGGGAAGGCTCCATTCCCACTGTAGGTAAGCCTAGTCTGTCCTGTCACCAGTGTGGATATGTAGGTGTCAATTCAGGAACTGGCAGCATGTGATTGCTTGTGAATGCCCAGCCATGCTGAGAGGATCCTGAGATTACCCAGAGTGCACTTGAGTAGTGAGGCCTGGCGTAGGGTAAAGGAGAGGAACAGTGAATTGCTTGCCAATTGTCAGGTGTCAGAGCCCCTCTGGGCTTCTGGAAGCAGCTATTCTGAAGGTCTGAGATGAGTGTTCATCTGCTTCTATACATGACATCCCGGTCTTTGTCCATTCCACAGAGTGAGGGAGGTGGGTGTCAGACCAGGCAGGCCTTAGTAATACCTCATTCTGCCTTCCCCCCAGGCTCTGCGGAGGTAGCTATTGCTGTACTTCTGGTCATCTGCATCATAGTGGTCTTAACCATCCTGGGCTACTGTTTCTTCAAGAACCAAAGAAAGGAATTCCACAGACCCCTGCACCACCCACCTCCCACACCAGCCAGCTCCACTGTTTCCACCACAGAGGACACAGAGCACCTGGTTTACAATCACACAACCCAGCCTCTCTGAGCCTGGGACTCGAGCCCGTCTTACCAGGTCCTGCTTGCCAAGACAGAAGCTAGGACCTGGAAAAACCTGGGGACCAGACTCTTCCTACCTCTTTCCTGGGCATACTTACTATGTCTCAGAAGACAGATCTCTGAGCCTCTCGCAGGAGTCTCAGCTGCACTCAGGCCAGTTCTGGAGAAGGCCCAAGAGTCTGGGAGGAGCAGAGCAGCCTTGAGCCAGGAGTACTGTACATAGAAGGACCTGCTTATCCAAGAGCCAGAGGAAGTTGGTGTTTTGTGTCTTGTTCAAAGCTGCCCATCACCATCCGATGACGCTAGGACCTTGAGTGGTATCAGAGGCCAGAAGCCACACACTACCTTCCACATCTGTCCCTCCACTCTGCAACAGGCTGAAGGATGTGTGTCTCTGCACACACTGAAGGATGTGTCTTTGTAGTTTGTGCTGTAAATAATTGCTTTGGGGGCCCCAGGGTCATAGCTCAGTGGTAGAGTGTGTGTGGTCACCCTGAGCGCTTTACACTGAACCACAAGCTACATTAAATTACAGAATAAAGTGTTGTGTTTTGTTGAGCTACTCCCACCCCACCCCCACCCTCTTAGTTTCCAGTGCTGACATGAAACTTGCTGTGTGCACAGCAGGTGCTCTACCACTGAGCTATCTCCAGCCCTGTTTTGTGGGGTTGCTGGGGGAGATTGAACTCCTGTCCAACCGGCTCAGCCTTTGGCCACCCTGTCCAGCAGGTTTTCCCTGTCTCCTGAAACTGCCCTGGCTCCTCAGGGTGGAGGAAAGTGTCACCTTTGACCACCAGAGT
This sequence comes from Mus caroli, assembly GCF_978045245.1. Taxonomy (NCBI): domain Eukaryota; kingdom Metazoa; phylum Chordata; class Mammalia; order Rodentia; family Muridae; genus Mus; species Mus caroli. Next base: position 61,069,408 of record NW_028227257.1, on the reverse strand, counting down.
GGAGAGCCATGGGGACGTTGGCCCCGCTGTGCAGGGTTTCTCTGGTTGCCAACACCACACCTATGTGGGGGGAGGGGCGGGGGTGTGTGAGGTTCAGCCGTGGTTGGGGGCTTGAACCCTGGCAGTCACTGCCATGTCACTGGGCATAAGCCATCCCTGCCCATCTGAGAGCCTGTGGCAGAGTTTCCAAGCTCCTTCCTAGTGGCCATTAGCTGAGGCATACCACTCCAGTCACCCCTCTCCAAGGCTCAAGCCACTTAGAGGTGCCAAGAGAGACTTGAAGAGATTGCACAGATCTCCTGTGTGCCAAACACTGCGGGTCCGTACACATTTAATACTGTTGGGATGCTTCTCAAATGCTCTACACAACACTTCATTTGCCCAACACACTGCCTTGTGCTGTTAACAGCATTCACAGGCCAGGAGGTTGACAGCAAAGCTGGAGTTCCCCAGTTCTAAGGCTCATGGTAGGACTGGATCTGAACCCTGGTAGGGTGGCCCAAAGGTCCCATGTTCCAGGAAAGGTTAAGCAAGCTTGCCAGCTGTGCATCTCTACCTTCCCGCCCAACAGGCTAGCCCTCTGTCTGTGGTGCCTGTTTCTGTACCTGCTGTGTTGGACCACATTTTTTCTTATCACTCAGCTAAGCTCTGAACCTTAGCTGGCCCAGGTGGCTGGCACACCCTGCTCCACACCCTGGGTTTGCCAACAGGACCCTGAGCACATAGCATCCTTTCTTTTGTTTGTGTGTCCGTCTCCCTGCTAGGTTGTGAGCTCCTGGAGTCACAGGTGGCATCGAGTCATTTCCGTCTCTAGCATGCCATGTTCCCTCAACTACCTTGGTTAATGGCAGTTACCCATCGAGGGCTGAGTACACACGGGGGTGGAGTTTGTTCCTTTTGTCTCATTTCAGGGGCCATGGGATTTTTCTCACTTAACCCTCTATTCTGACAGCCATTTACCCACACTGAGGCTCGAAAAAGACATCATCTTGATTCTTTGTAAAGTACAGGTTGGTGTAATTAATGATTCAAAGACTATCCAATTTCTAGGAGGGGTGGTCAACACAGCAGGTGCCTAGCAAGTGTTCGTTTGAAACGAGCAGCCTGTCTGGGAGTGGTAGATGTATGTGCCTAGCAGGCAAACCGCCTGTATTAATCAGCCCACCTGCTGACTGGCTAGAGGAGGAGGAATCTCGCAGCAGCCACCAGGGGTCGCACTTAACATTTGCTCCTCAAACCTGCTCCTTATCTCTGGATCTCTGTTCTCGGTTTCATGCCACCTGAATAATGCTTTGTCATGCCTTCCTGATTCCCTGCTTGGCACCAGCAATTGCCGATGCCTCAGGTGTTGTTTCGCCTCAAGAAAAGCACCTTTGCCCCATGCAGCACTTGTCTCAAAAAACTTAACAAGTTTGTTAAGCCTTAAGCTTAAGCTCACTGTAGCTCTCGGTGAACCTTGCCCCGTGTCTGCCCTGGATTGTTTGGCGATCCTTAGAGCAGGGCCTGGTACTTACCCCAGTTGTGTATATGAAGTACTCAGCAAACAGCAGCTGTAAAGAGGCTGCTAGAGCTGTGCGAAGTGAGAAGCTGGAGACAGCTCGGGTGTGGAGTGCTTGGCCAGCATGCATAGCTCTGGATTTGGTTCCCAACACTGGGGAAGAAAAAGAGAAAGTAGGTCAGTGAGTTTGGTCAGCAGGTAAAAGTGATAGTTCCACAAGTCTGATGACCTGGGACCAATAACGTTTGATCCTGGGACCTCACTGCAAAGTAGAAGAGCCAGGCATGGTGGCACACTTTTACCCCCAGCACTTGTGAATCAGACAGTTGTCTGATCTACATCTCGAGTTCTGCGGCAAGTTGGGCTACACAGTGAGACCCTGACTCAAAGAATTAAATAAATAAAAAGTGGAAGAGAGAACCATCCGCAAGTAGTCCTTGTCTTCCTGAACTCTGTGGTTGGTGTGTTTATATCACACACACAATAGTAAGACAGTGCTATGATTTATCTTTCTTTATGTGTAGGTGTCTATATCTGTGCATGGGTATGTGTGAAGGCGGGAGGCATCAGAAATCCTGTATGCTGGAACTCCAGGCTGTTATGAGCTGCCTGACGTGCTAGGAGTTAAACTTGGGTCCTCTGGAAGAGCAGCAAGTACACTAGCCGCGCAGCCAACTGTCCAGCCACACAGCCAACTGTCCAACCCCATTTTTTAAAAAGGGGTTATAGATATGGTTGGATGTGTGTTTAATCCCAGCACTTAGGAATCAGAGTCAGGCAGATCTCTGAGTTTGAGGCCAGCCTGGTCCACATGGTAAGTTCAAGGCCTGGGCTGGCGAGATGGCTCAATGCATAAGAGCACTGACTGCTCTTCTGAAGGTCCTGAGTTCAAATCCCAGCAACCACATGGTGGCTCACAACCATCTGTAATGAGATCTGATGCCCTCTTCTGGTGTTTCTGAAGATAGCTATAGTGTACTTATTTATAATAATAAATAAATCTTTGGGCAGGAGAGAGCAGGGACCAAGCAAGCAGAGGTCCTAAAATTCAATTCCCAACAACCACATGAAGGCTCACAACCATCTGTACAGCTACAGTGTTACATAAAATAAATAAGCAAATCTTTAAAAAAAGAAGTTTCAGGCCAACCAGTGAGACTTTGTCTCAATTTTTTTAAAAAAAGGATTTATTTATTATTATATGTAAGTCCATTGTAGCTGTCTTCAGACACTCCAGAAGAGGGCGTCAGATCTCATTACAGATGGTTGTGAGCCACCATGTGGTTGCTGGGATTTGAACTCAGGACCTTTGGAAGAGCAGTAGGTGCTTTTACCCGCTGAGCCATCTCTCCAACGCTCCCCCATTGTCTCAAATTTTAAAACTAAAAAAAAAGGGGGTAGAGAGAAATTTCAGTATGTCTCTGGGTAAAAGCACCTGCCTGAGCTCAATGCCCAGGACACACACACACACACACACACTGTAGTTTGTTTGTTTGTTTGTTTGTTTGTTTTTAAAGAATAGCCTGGAGGCTGGGCAGTGGTGCTACAACACACCTTTAATTCCAGCACTCAGGAGGCAGAAGCACACAGATGTCTAAGTTCAAGGCAAGCCTACTCTACAGAATGATTCCAGGATAGCCAGGGCTACACACAGAAACCATGCCTCAAAAATAAATAAAGATTAACCTGGAAAAAATAGAAAGACTCTTGTCTCCTAAAAGAAAAACTAAGCAAGAAATGGCTTCATAGGCTGGAGAGATGGCTCAGTAGTTAGGAGCCCTGACTGCTCTTCCAGAAGTCCTGAGTTCAATTCCCAGTAAACACTTGGTGGCTCACAACCATCTGTAATGGAATCTGATGCCCTTTTCTGGTGTGCCTGAAGACAGCTACAGTGTGCTCACATACATAAAATAAATCTTTTAAAAAAGAAAGGAAGGAAGGAAGGAAGGAAGGAAGGAAGGAAGGAAGGAAGGAAGGAAAAAGAGAGAGAGAGAGAGAGGAAGGAAGGAAGGAAGGAAGGAAGGAAGGAAGGAAGGAAGGAAGGAAGGGCTTCACATACTAGGTATTAAGTAGAAGAGTGAAGGTTTTAAAGAGATGCTTGGGTTTAAGTTCGTTAGGGTTTAGTTCTTTATGCAAGTGTGCAGGTGCACATGTGTGTGGTTTTGGAAGCCAGAGAACAGTCTTGGGTTCCCTTCTTCAGGTGCCATCTATTTTTTCATTTGAGATCAGCTCCTTCCCTGGCCTAGAGCTCACCAATTCGGCTGGTTGTCAGGCCAGTGGTCCCTAGGATTCTACCTGCCTCTGTCTCCCCTGCTAAGAATTCAGGCAAGCACCACCATCCCGAGCCTGTTCACATAGGTTCTGGGGATTAGGTTCTATTCCTTGAACCGAGCTGTTTCTCCAGCCTTGCTTTGGTTTTCCTAAGGCAGGCTCTCATTCTGAAACATGGGCCTGGGGCAGGATGTGGTGACCCATCCTTTAATCCCAGTCCTAGGGAATCAGAGACAGGTGGGTTTCTGTGAGTTTGAGACAAGCCTGTTTTACAATAGTGAGTTCCAGGACAGCCAGAGCTACATAACAGAAAAGTCCTTTTTTTCCCCCCCCAACATATTTTTATAGATTATTTGGGAATTTCAATATCATCTCTTCTCAGTTCTCACAGGTCTGCTCCCCAACCCTCGTGACCCCACCCCCACAAAAAAATGAAGAAGAAAAAATTCTATTTGTGTTGCCTATATCCTACTCACGGGAGCATGGTCAAATTTCCAGTGCCAGCCCCTTAAAGGAAACTGAGTCCTCCCTACCTGCACCCCTGCCGGAAGCCATTAACTGTAGAGAGCTACACTTCAGAATTCCTATCACAACTTTTAAGAGTGAGAGAGCCTGTCTTTAGAAAGGAGGGAAGGAAGGAAGGAAGGAAGGAAGGAAGGAAGGAAGGAAGGAAGGAAGGAAGGAAGGAAGGAAGGAAGGAAGGACACTCCGGGCTACAGAGGGAGTTCAAACCCAGCCTGATAACTAAATGCGACCCTACTTCAAAATAAAAGGTAAGCAAGGGACAGAAACTAGATGTAGCCCCGTGGGAAGCATTTGTCTAGCACGTTCAAGACTCAGTCTCCAGCTCCGCAATGAATGAATGAATCAATCAATCAATCGATGATACATGATATGCTGGTTTGTTTTTAAGGACTTGATATAAACCAGAGTCACTCAGAAAAGGGAACCTCAGCTGAGAGACTGTTTCTGTCAGCATGGACCCTAGGCGTGTCTGTGGGGGCATTTTCTTGATTAGTGATTGGTGGGGGAGGGCTCAGCCCACTCTGGGCTCTGCCATCCCTGGGCAGGTGCCTGGGGCTTATAGAACAGTAGCTGAGCGAGTCAGTAAGCAGCTACCTCCTATCTCTGACCCTTCCTGGGTTCATGCCTGGACTGTGACTGAGATGTCTTAGGTTGTTTTTGATCATGGCGCCAGATCACAGTAACAGCAAACTGGGACAAATGGTGACTGTGATATGCTACAACATAGATGAAATTTGAGATTAGGATAAGTGAAAAAAGCTAGGGTTTTTAAAGGCATATTGTATGACTCCAATTGTATAAGTATTCAAAATCATAGAGTACTGTTGTGCTTTTAGGGAAGGTAGGGAGAGATTTAATGGGTATGATATTTCAGCTTTGTGAGGTGAAAAGAATTCTAGGAATGAATAGTGGTGATTGCATAACGGTATGATTGCACTTTGTGCCCCAAACTAGTCCCATAAGGAAAATTAAAGCCAGGCACAGAGGTGTGCGCCTAAGTCCCAGCACTCAGGAGATAAAGGCATTAAGATTGTGAAACTGAGAGCAGCCTGGGCTACACATAAAGACCCTCTCTCGAAAAACAAAGTTTTATGTCCTTTGAATTTTACCACAATAAAAACAATTAGAGCTTCTGGTGTCCATCTGTGCCAGGAGCTGATCCTGTGCCACAGCAATCCACACCCAAATACTGTCGGGAGAGAGCTGGTTTCCCAGGAGTGCTGACAAGCCTGTGAGCGCAGAATCCCCTGGTGATATTCCTGAACATCCATTGTTTATCACAGTGGGTGACTGACTGGATTCTATAAAGACCAATCAATGCGAGAGTAACTTCCTAGCAGCGGGTTTTACAACTTTTGATCTGATTTCAAGAATGAGCATCGATGACATTAGGGGAGTCCAGAGTCACACTTATTGGACATCAGAGACAAATAGCATCATACAAACTCTGCATTTACATATGATGCACATACAGGAGAAAGGATTTCATGTATGTAAGTACTATAAACAACGGCATCTTGTGCCTCAGTATTTCTTCGAAGAAAGATGTTCCCTCCTCGACTCATTCTTCTGATTCTCCAGCCTTCCCTTCAGCACCCACCGAGTGCAGACTGAGGCTGCACTCCTTATGTTTATGCTTCCCCCGTGGACTTCAGGATCATGCTACACAGGTCCTCTCTGAATAGCCTGCAAACGAAACTCTGGCCCACAGCAGATTATCACTGCGTGATGATAAGTAACTCAGCATGGATGTGAAACTTTGTATAGAAATGATTGGGAAGTGTTCCTGGACTTAACCTAAAGGAATTTGTCCTTAAGTGTGTCATCTTCAAAGATGTATGTGGAGTTTGATGATAGATAAGAAGGAAATAGCAGACCATTCATTCATGCTTTGTGATCAAGTAGCTTCCAACGTCACATACTTCTTTTTCAATAGTTTTACTCAGCTGTATAGTTTTTTTTTTCAGATTTATTTATTTTACTTATATGAGTACACTATAACTGTCTTCAGACACATCAGAAGAGGGCATCAGATCCCATTACAGATGGTTGTGAGCCACCATGTGGTTGCTGGGAATTGAATTCAGGACTTCTACTTTTTTTGACCCTGCTTGCTCCAACTCCACTCACTCTGGCCCAAAGATTTATTTATTATTATATGTTAGTACACTGTAGCTGTCTTTAGACACTCCAGAAGAGGGCGTCAGATCTCATTACAGATGGTTGTGAACCACCATGTGGTTGCTGGGATTTGAACTCAGGACCTTTGGAAGTGCAGTCAGTGCCCTTAACCGCTGAGCCATCTCTCCAGCCCCCAGCACTACCGGTTTTGTTGTTGTTTTATTTTAAATGACTTAGCTGTTGGTGCCTGGTGTTGTTACAATGATTTGCAGAGATAATTAATAATTCCATGTACTGCAATTGTATCCGGTGTGACTACAGTATGAAGGGCATTGTTGGGGAGGGAGATGGACAAAAATACTGTGCTTTTAAATCTTCTTCTTCTTTTCTTTTTTTAAGATTTATTTATTTACTTTATGTATGTGAGTACACTGTAGCTGTACAGATGGTTGTGAGCCACCATGTGGTTGCTGGGACCTGAACTCAGGACTCAGAAGAGCAGTCAGTGCTCCTACCCACTGAGCCATCTTACCAGCCCTTAAATCTTCTAAAACAAACAAACAAACAAAAAACTGGAAAGGTAAGGAGGTACATTTGAATAGAGGCTATATTATAGGAGGCCATGCCACAAGGAGAGAGTCAGAGGGAAGAGGTGAAACTGAGTCAGTTGGTCAAGGTAATCTGTGCAAAGGGCACAGAAGCTATGGTATGAGGGCCAGCCGAAGGTTGCCCACTGGCAGCCTGCAATCATACTGTCTCCAAACAGTTAAATTCTTTAAATAGCTGCCAGTGTTATAGACTCAGGACATTTCATTAAATGCATATACACATGCCTCACTTCCTGGTGGCCCTATCAATCCAGAGCTTAAGCATTCAATGTTGGAGCCATCTTCTGCCTCCCCTGTACCGGAGAGTCATCTCCAGAAGTTATTGCTCTTAGAAGTGCAAACAAATAATGACAAAACTGTGTTGTTGTCTGGTGTGGCAGTGTGACATGATGACCTCAGCATCTGGAGGCATAAGCAGAAGGAACACAAGTTCAAGGTTAGCCTGGTTTGAGGTCAACCCAGGCTACGTGAGACCCCGTCTGAAAAAAACTAAATAAATAAAACCATTAAAATGGAAAACCTTGTTATTTCTCCCCAAATCAGCCTTACTATCTGAGCAGCCCTGAACAAGGACTGGTTTTACCTTGCTGACCATGATCATTCCTCACCCAGGAACCAAGACTGGAGCCCAAGCAGGTAACTTCCCCAGGGAATGATTGTCAAGAGCCACACCTGGAAATCTTGAACCCAGGAGCCCCGCGTCTCACCCAGGGAGGTGAGTAATCCACTCTGACCACAGGCTTTGAGAACTGTCACCTTCCCCACATGCTGAAGCCCTGGGGGCTGGGGGAGAGGTTGTATCGGTGGAGCCCAAAACCAGAAAAACCAAAGAAGGACCAGGAAAGAAAGTGGCCCATTGTCGCAGAGTTTTAAAAAAGCAAACAGAAAACCTGAAAAACTATTTACTCAAATGTCCACAAATTACCTCTCACCAACAAAATGATAGATGGTGTTTGCTCTGTCTGCTTTCTCATCAGTCTGCATTTTGTATTTTCTTTACTTTCTCCTCCTCCTCCCCCTACCTCTCCCTTTCCCTCTCCCCTCCCTCCCCTGCCTCCTCCTTCTCCTCCTCCTTTTTCGTCTTCTTCTTGGTTTGTTCTTTTGGTTTTTCAAGACAGAGTTTCTCTGTGTAACTTTGGTTGTCCACCAGGCTGGCCTCAAACTTAGAATTCTGCCTACTTCTGCCTCCTGAGTGCTGGGATTAAAGTCATTCAAGTGCACGCACGCTCACACACACACAAGCTTTTTTCTTTTTCTTTTTCTTTTATGTATATGTGTGTTGTGCCTGCACATATATCTGTGTACCACTTACATGCCTGGTGAGATCTCTGAGGCCAGAAGAGTGCATTAGATCCTCTGGAACTGGAGTTACAGACAGTTGTGAGTTACAATGGTGTACTGACTGGTTTTGTATCAACCTGACACAAGCTGGAGTTATCACAGAGAAAGGAGCCTCCCTTGAGGAAATGCCTCCATGAGATCCAGCTGTGGGGCATTTTCACAATTAGTGATCAAGGGGGTAAGGCCCCTTGTAGGTGGTACCATCTCTGGGCTGGCAGTCTTGGGTTCTATAAGAAAGCAAGTTGAGCCAGGCATGGCGGCACATGCCTTTAATCCCAGCACTCAGGAGGCAGAGGCAAGTGGATTTCTGAGTTTGAGGCCAGCCTGGTCTACAGAGTGAGTTCCAGAACAGCCAGGGCTATACAGAGAAACCCTGTCTCGAAACCACGCCCCTTAAAAAGAATGAAAGAAAGGAAGGAAGGAAGAAAAAGAAAGAAAGAAAGAAAGAAAGAAAGAAAGAAAGAAAGAAAGAAAGAAAGAAGAAAGGAAGAAAGAAAGAAAGAAAGAAAGAAAGAAAGAAAGAAAGAAAGAAAGAAAGAAAGAAAGAAAGAAAGAAAGAAAGCTGAGTAAGCCAGGGGAAGCAAGCCAGTAAGAAACATTCCTCCATGGCCTCTGCATCATCTCCTGCTTTCTGACCTGCTTGAGTTCCAGTCCTGACTTCCTTGGTGAAGAACAGCAGTATGGAAGTGTAAGCTGAATAAACTCTTTCCTCCCCAACTTGCTTCTTGGTCATGATGTTTTGTTCAGGAATAGAAACCCTGACTAAGACAGATGGGTTCTGGGAATGGAACCCAGGTCCTCTGGGTTTTTAACCACTAGTCTATCTCTCCAGTTCCTGTTGTTGTCTAAGCCAGGGCCTTACTATATAGCCTGGGTTGGCCTGGAACTAGCTCTATAGAGCAGGCTGTCCTGGAACTCAGAGACATCTGCCTGCCTCTGACTTGTGTGAGAGCTAGAATTTAAGGCATGCAGTACCACATCCAGTTGTGATTTTTTTTTTATTAAAAGTAGAGTCCCCCGGCCTTGAATCCCTGTACTCCAGCAGGCTTCCCCACCTCAGCCTCCTGAGTAACTGGTACTATAATATCAGTGCACATCAATGGACCTGGACTCAGCAGGCATTTTCAAAACTGTCTACAATACATAGCTATTACTTTTGTGGGATGGGAGGAGTGAGATAGGGTCTCACGTAGCTCAGGCTAGCGTAAATCTTACTATGTAGCTGAGTCTGGCCTGGAAAGCTGACTCTCCTGCCTCTGTCTTCCAAGCATTTGGATTATAGACATACACCACTACACCTGACTAAAATCTATTACTTTTGAAATAAGCAAATTATTATTATTCAGGTAGATAAGAAACAGATCATTAAACAATGACCTCTCCTTTGGGGTAAAGAAAGTGGGGATGGGAAAGAACCGAGAGTTGGGTCTAATGACATAAGCCTGTAATTCCAGTTACTTAGGAGGCTGAGGCAGTAGAATAGCAAATTATAGGCCAGCCTGAGCTACAGAAGGGAAGGCTGAGCTGTACTGCTCGAGGCCCGGGAAAGGGGACACTCCAAGAATTGACTCTGGGCTGAGCAGAGGGACAGCATAAGTCCTAAGAGCCTTGAGATCTCCAGTGCTGGGAGCCTAGTGGTGTGGCAGTGACGCCAACAGAAATGGATGGTAGGGGAGGGGTGTGCCATCTCAGGAGAACCAGACAGAAAGCACAGGCCACAGTCAGCAGATGGAGGTGCATGTCTTTCTCCTTCTCCTTCTCCTTCTTCTAAAGAATTACATATTTATTTTATGTATATGAGTACACTACCGCTATCTTCAGGCACAGCAGAAGAGGGCATCAGATCCCATTACAGATGGTTGTGAGCCACCATGTGATTGCTGGGAATTGAACTCAGGACCTCTGGAAGAGCAGTCAGTCTCCAACCCAGAGATGTGTTTCGTTTCTTTGGTCTTAGGATCAGTCGTTTATTTACTTCTGCCTGGCCTTGCAGGGCAATGATTCAAGGATGCTTAACAGGATCTGTAAATTATGAAGCAGCATGGTAGGGAGTAGAAACAAAAACAACAAAACAAGAGCGAACCAAGGACAGAAAAACAGAGGTCAGGAATGAGGCCACATGAGAAGCTCTGTGTAGCTCTGCTGTGGTACCATTGAAACCCCTCCTCGACAGGCAGTGGTGGCGCACGCCTTTAATCCCAGCACTTGGGAGGCAGAGGCAGGTGGATTTCTGAGTTCAAGGCCAGCCTGGTCTACAGAGTGAGTTCCAGGACAGCCAGGGCTACACAGAGATACCCTGTCAAAAAAAGAAAGAAAGAAAGAAAGAAAGAAAGAAAGAAAGAAAGAAAGAAAGAAAGAAAGGAAGAAAGGAAGAAAGGAAGAAAGGAAGAAAGGAAGAAAGGAAGAAAAGAAGAAAGGAAGAAAGGAAGAAAGGAAGAAAGGAAGAAAGGAAGAAAGGAAGAAAGGAAGAAAGGAAGAAAGGAAGAAAGAAAGAAAGGAAGAAAGAAAGAAAGAAAGAAAGGAAGAGAGGAAGAAAGAGAAAGAAAGAAGGAGAGAGAGAGAGAGAGACCCCTCTTGAGGTGAGGGGTCTGTGCCTGGCAACAGAGGCCTTGAGTTTAGGGAGTGGTAAGGGTGCAACCCATGAGTAAGAGAGATGATTATGAGAAAAATCAGATAGATGGGTAGATGTGTGAGAAGAGAACCAAAGAGGAAGGGCAGTGACTGAGGAGGAGAAAGAAGTGGGGAGGAGGAAGAGGGCAGCAGAAAGCATGATTGGCAGGAATGACAGCCAATGATCAGTCGGTCACAGACTTCAGACCTTTCCAGGCTAGGGACAAGGTCACTGTCCATCACAGATGCTTGAGAGGTGCGGGGGTGGGGTGGGGGTGTAGAATCATGACTGGAGGCTCTTTGGTGTCAGGAAGGTGAGAGGAAGCCTCGCCTTGCTTTCAGAGGGCAGGGGGTTGAGGAGAGGTCTGGGATGGGTGTTAGAAAGAGCATCAGGCTGTGGGAGGTTAGAGGTGCAGGGAGAGGTCTCGGGTAGAAGCACTGACAGAGAAGGCTACATGATTAGTTCATCCTCACTCGGCTAGTCTTCTCTGAGACTTCTCTCTGACTATACACCTCCTTACAGATGCCCCCCTCTGCACATAATTTATGGTTTTGGGATGATCATGTGGTTTGTCTATGGCCCCAACAGGGAAAGAAATTCAGGAAATAAAGAAGGTAGAGTTAGGTGGCAGGAATTTTCCTCTCCCACCTTAGTGACATTAGCATTCAATTACAGGCTAATTTAGGGTCCTCTCCTCTCTCAGTCCAGAATTATGAGGCTGTCATTGTTGAGGAGCTAAAGCCCAGAGAGGGGCAGTGACAGGCCTAGGATCACACAGCCAGTATCTGGAATTATAGCCAGGATGGGGAACCAGTGTTCCAAAGACCCAAAGTCTGTGCGGTGGTAGTCTCATCTGTAGACAACTGTTCAACTCTGGTTTCTGTCCTCTCCCTGGAAGTGGGACAAAGAAGTCAAGAGCCAAGAAGCTGTCAGGGCTGGTCTCAAGCCCCAGGAGGCTGGGAACTACAGTTCCACACCCATGTAAACACAGACCAGCTCTGATGCCTCTTAGTTGGCACTGAATAGCTTCCTCCAAATCAGTTCTCGGCTATTATCTTGCTTATCCCTACTGGTCCCCTGGGAGCCAGGGAGGGGCAGAGTATTAGCCCCACTTCATAACTGCTAGAAACTCAGACAAGAGGGAAGGCAGTAATTTGCCCAAAGTCACCCAGCAAGTCAGGATGAGGCTGGAACTAGAGGCTGAGTTTCTCTCTCTCTCTCTCTCTCTCTCTCTCTCTCTCTCTGTGTGTGTGTGTGTGTGTGTGTGTGTGTGTGTGTGTGTGTGTGTGTGTAATTGGTGAGGGTAAGGATCTTCAATGAACACATCCTATTGCCTGGCATAGGGAGTGGGTGGGTTGTACAGTCTCCAGAATAAAGGGTCTCCTGATTTGCAAGGAGAACAACAATCTCATGTCTCTTGGAGGGACAGCGACTGTGAACAGCTGTGTTAGCAGGATCAAAGCTGAAGAGGAAGGCAGGCAGAAGCAATGGAATCTAATCACACAGAGCACAGGCCTGAAGGAGGAAGCAATAACAGACAGGTGTCCCTGGGTGGGGTCTGGCTACGTGCTTTCTCATTCCAAAAGGCCCCAGGGAATTCCTAGGCTCACACAGGACCTAATGCCCCATTCCTGATGCCCCTCAATGCTGGGGTCTAGGATTGGGAAGAGATATATGGAAACCTGGGGAGATAGACATACTGTTGCAGGTGAGGGTCAAAGAGACTTGGAGATGCTGGATGGGATGATGATGATGATGATGACAACGACGACGATGATGGAGTTCATCTTCCAGAGGGATTACAAGTAGGTGATTGAACACCCATCTATTATCCAAGGCTCTATAGTCTGACAATGAGTCCCACGACATTCTAGTTGGGGGCCCATCCTTCGGCCTCACTCAGTTTGAAAGAAAGCCCTAAAAATGTTCCAGCAGGAGAGGAGATAGCCCAGTGATAGCACCCTTTCTCACCCTCACCCAGCTCTGCCTCCCCTTCCATTACTCCCAACCTAGGCCCACCCAGACCCTTAGAACCCTGGCCTGTTCAGCTTCCCCCTCCAAGAGACCCATTTCTTTCTCCCCTCCCCTCCCCTCCCCTCTCTCCCTTCTCTCTCCCCTCCCCTGTCTCTCCCCTCCCCCTCCCCTCCCCTCCCTCTCTTCTCCTCTCCTCCTTCTCCTTCTTCTCTTCTCCTTTTCCTCTTTTCCTTCTCCCTCCTCTCTCTCTCTCTCTCTCTCTCTCTCTCTCTCTCTCTCTCTCTCTCTCTCTCTCCCTCCATAGACTAGGGTGACCTCAAACTCCTGCCTCTTCCTCCCAAGTGTTAGGATTAAAATTGTGTTCCACTTCCAGATTTGAAACCCACTGGTTAGAGTAGACCCTTCAATCCCTGTGCAGAACTCTGACAAAAGGCCTGGATTCAAGATCAGGAAACCTATGACAGGCAGTTGATAGACATAAGATTGCCTAAGTATTGCTGCATACAGGGACAGAAAGCAACAGTGTCCAGACCCAGGAAGTCACTCCCTACTGTTCACAGTGACTCATGAGGCCCCTCTACTATATTCTGCTCACCTTACCAGGGATCTGGCCCAAGCCCAAGGAGGGCACTGCTGGCACAGCCCTGCTAAGAGCTGGGTTTCCTGGCAGCCAGTCATAGTGGGCAGGTCTGACCTGTGCAATACGATCTGTGGTTACAGCCTGGGGCAAGGGCTGGTTGCAAAAGGGGCCGGTGCTCCTGACGATGTCTGCTTTCGGTCTCACGGTCTCACTGGTAAGCTGGTTCCCAGGAGAATGCAGAGACCAAGGAGGGTGCGTCACCTCAGCTCTGGGCACCACTCTGCTCTTATTCGGTAGCAGAGGACACAGCTGCTTCAGGTGTGTGTGCTCCCATTCACACAATCCATGCTGAGCAAGCACACTCAGCACAAAGACACTCACAGAGGACAACTCAGAATCGAGCTCTGACACAGAGATACAGGCCGGGGAAGCTGGGCAACACAGATGCTTAGACATGAGCACAAAGACCCTTGAGCTTCCCCAGCTACAAATGCAATTCTATATAACACACACTCTTGAGGGCAGACCTGATGCAAATACAGGCATATGCACACTGTTAATAAAGATGGCTAGCTAGGGCTGGAGAGAGGGCTCTGTTAATAAGAACACTGGCTGATTTTCAGAGGGGTCCTGTGCCCACATGGCAGATCACGACTATCAGAGCCAATAACTCCAGTTCCAGGAGATCTGACATCTTCTCTGGCCTTGGAGAGCACCGGGCACACCAGATATGCATGTAGACAAAAATACCCATAAATATAAAGTAATTTAAACATTTTAAATAGCCATTCACATTTACATAGATACTCATGTATGTAATTACTGACTTTTGCACTGAAAAATGTTCGAATACATAGCCGAGTCAGCCACACAGAGAAAGACACATGTGTGAAACTGTATACACATTTGTCATCTAGGATTTATTGAATACTCATGATCCATGACTCATCCTCCAGCAGAGATAAGCTCCCTCCCCCAGCCACACACATATAAACGCATGCTTCCTCAGAAATTTACTTCAGATTGGGGGGGGGCAGTGTGGGGGAGACTGTCACCAAACCAAAGATAGAGGACATGTTTTTCTGCTCTCAATGACCCATGAATCCTGCTCCCCCCCACACACACAAAAGAAATAAATCAAGAAAACAAACAAACAATCAAACAAAGGAACTAGCATAGCTGTATTGTGACTTATGCTAGCTAGGTGAGGATCTAGCCAAGGGTGTTGAAGTCAGGGTGAAGGAACGGTCAGAAGACAACTTGCTGGAGTTGGTTCTCTCCACTACATGGATCCTGGGACTGAACAAGAACCTGTCCTCAAGATAAAAGGTGAGGAGAAAAGGGAGCGGCGTGTGGGCAGATATCTGGGAACACAGCTCAGAGGGTAGATCACTTATGCACGGTGCACAAGACCCTAAAGTCAATCCTAAAGACAGCCAAGGAAAGAAGGAAGGACGGTGGAACTAATTTCCTTCTGCTCGGGAGGCAGAAGCAGGAGGTCCTCGTGTTCCAGGCTAACCTGGGCAACATAATGAGAATAAATAGGTAAGTGTATGTGAACAAACACACCAATGGCTGGACTGTAGCTGAGTAGGCAGAGTACCTGCTTGGCACACACCAGGCAGTGGATCTGTGGGTACTGAATCCCAGTTCTACATAACCTGGACATGGTAGTGAGTCCCTGTAATCAGCACTTGAGAGGTGAAGGCAGAAGTATCAGAAGTTCAAGTCAAGGCCAGCCTGGGCTTCAGGTCAGTGCTGTGCTGAGCCATTGTCAGAGACGTTTCTTCTTGCAGTAGATAGGAGCTAACACAGCGACCCACAACTGGACAGCGTGCAGTGAGTAAGTGACCTAAAAGTGATGTCTTTATTAATCCCCCCTCTCCAGGGCTGAGGGAGCTCTGAGGAAGAGGAGGCAGAAAGATGGTGAGAGCCAGCAGGGATGGAGGACACCAAGGAAGCAGTGTCTTCCGACACAACAGGACTGGCACTTAGGAAGTCACAGAGGCTGTGGCTGCCCAGGGCCTGCACGGTCCAAGCTGGCTGAGATTCCAGTGCTGAGAGAGACAATTCAACACGGCCTCCCACCCCTAGCCAAGAAGTTATCTCCAACTGATATCCACTTGCAAAGGAAAAACTTAGGGGGCTAGAGAGATGGCTCAGTGGTTAAGAGCACTGACTGCTCTTCCGAAGGTCCTGAGTTCAAATCCTAGCAACCACATGATGTCTCACAACCATCTGGACAGCTACAGTGTATGAATATACATAAAATAAATAAATAAATCTTTAAAAAGAGGAAAAATTAGTCTTCTCCAAGGGATTCTCAGTGGGTGTATTAGTCACACTTTAGGGCAGGCCCATTGCCCATCAAACACAAAACAACTGCAATTGTGATTACAGGGATTCGATGCCAGGTCCAGGAATTTGTGCTTTTGTAGATTTTCTGTCTCATGTTGCTTTGTTTGGGCATTTTTTTGGTCTTCCTTTCCATTTGATTATATATTATGGTTACTGATTTGTATTTTGGTGGTTTTTGATTTGTGAATGTATCTGGTGTTTTTATTTTATCATTGTTGTTTTGCTTGCATGTTTGTTTTCTAAGGAGACAAAGAGAAAGGGCATGGAGCTGCTTGGATGATCCCACCAGCATAAGATCAAAGGTATGTGCCAGCACTGCTGGCCCCAGACATTTTCTTCAGTGCTGTATCCACTGCTCTTGTGTATGTAGAACAATGAACTCCTTGGGACACATACACACATACACACAAAGATGGGCCCAGTTGAGAACAGGAAGAGAATTAATGGGAGTGGGAGGGGGACAAGAAATGTTAACAGTGTGTGTGTGTGTGTGTGTTGAATATGGTAAAAAGCCCTGTGAAAATGTCCTAATGAGCTAGCTGGGTAGTGTTAACGCACACCTGGTAAATACCAGCACTCATGAGGCAGAAGCAGGTGAGTCTCTTTGAGTATGAGGCCAGCCTGGGGCCTTTAGAGTGAGTTCCAGGACAGCTAAGGCTCCAGGAGAGACCCTGACTTAAAAAACAAACAAAAACATAATAATGAAACCAACTATTATGCATAGCTAATACATACTGACAAAAGCACTAAAAAATTAAATAAGCAAATTCAACGAAAAAATAGAAAAAACAATCTGTGAGATCCCATCTCACAAAATTTACATTGATGTGGACATTGTATTTGCATATACATTTACATGCATATATGTATATACATTTGTATATAACACATGATTTTATCCAAGTAATAACAACTATTCCTATAAGGGTAGACACCTATAGAATGCTTGCTTTAGTTGAGCAAAGCCTTTTGGCTTTTGATCCTTAGGACTGAAAGAAAAAATTGAAACGTCTGTGTCAGGAAGCAGAGAAATGCTGTGCTACAAGAGGCGGTGTGAGAGGGGCAGACTGGATGCTGGACAGCCTTGTCCTGCACACGTGCTGGCCCCAAGCCTGGGGCTCTGGGTCTCAGTGACACAAACCTGGAGCTGAATGTGATCCTGGTGAGTCTAAACAGTTAAGGGACAATGGTACACACTGTCCAAACCCACAGGGCATAAGTGTGGTCTCTTTGGCAAAGCTGGGAGTATCTTTAGTGTTCCCTCCCTGTGCTGAGCAGCCGTGAAGACACAGACAGCCCAGCACCTTCTGGAGGAGGAGGTGCTAGAAGATGGCCAGAGGAGAAGCAGGCTACCTGGGAGGGGCAAGGGGACATTTTTTAAAACTCGATCTTGCAAAAGCCAAAACTTAGCCAAAGACAGGAAATAATTGAGGATCATAAAACAAATTGTGCTGGTCCAGACTGCTGTCAGATTTGAGGAGGCCTTAGAGGCCCAGTGAAGAGAACAGAACTGACTGCAGTGCTGGGGGAGGGAGGTGCCTGGGAGGCACAGGGATGGATGCAGTGGTGAGTCAGTAGATCCTGACCAGGATGAGCGACTGTCATGAGGGGAAGCGTGAGCACAGAGGTTGCAGCCTCAGTGACTCAGAGATGCTGGGACCATGAGAGAAACCAGACTGTGCGTGCAGTGGAGAGGCCAAGGCCACCAAATCAGGTTTCTTCGTCCCAGAGTCCCAAGAGCCTTTAGAACGATTTGGCAATCTCTACTCAAGACTACTTCATTTTGCAAATAAGGAAACTGAGTTACAGACAAGGGAAATGAGCTGGTTGGTAGGGCTGGCCTCTTATCCTAACACTTGGGAACCAGGGGCAAGTGGAGCTTTGAGAGTTCCATGCTAGGCAGGACTATAAAGTGAGGTCCTGTCTCCAAAAAAAGAAAGAAAGAAAAGAGAGAGAGAAAGAGGAAAAGAAAAAAATCAAAATTATTTGCCTGTGCTGTTGGATGTCAGGACTTGAACTTTTAATCTTGAACTTGGGTCTGTCTTTCTCTCTGTCCTAGAAAGGAGCACACCAGGTAGGCTTAGGGTAGCAGCTAGCCATGGATCTATCTGTCATAATGCAGCTTACCACCTCCACCTAAGGAAATAAGGAAACAAAAAAGGTGGCTGGTGCTCTCAGGGATAGGAGACTTTCTTGGCTAAAACTGAACTTGGGGTTACCTAAGGTTTCACTTGACTAGTATTTCTGTCCCTCAGTGATGCTTATACACACACACACACACCTGTAGCTTCCTGGAGAGGGACCTGGGCCCCAGTGGAATGAGATAGGGGATGGGTGCTCACCTGGCCTAGCAGGTGCCTAGCAGGTGTCCTAGGTGTCCCTCAGAAGTACTTCTATAGAACGCCACCTATACACCTAACCCTGCTGCTCCTCTAACCACTCAGTTACATATTACCTTTTTTTTGTCTCTAGACCACAGTTTCCTTATGGTAAAATAAGTTTTATTTTTTCCCCAAAATACTCTTTAACGTGCCTCTTAGTTCCAGTCCTTGGATTCCCATTCCCCTCCACGCCTTCTGCCAGTGAACCCTCACAGACACAAGATTCCTGGGGTCAAACCTCTATTTACATTGTCCACAGCCAGCACCCTAACCTGCAGTAGGTATGTATGGTCAAGGATAAAGACTGGTCCAAACAACCCAAGGCCACAGCTTTGGCCAGTGGTTGAGTTTTAAAGCTGTATAGGTTTTGCTTGGTATTCAAACTGGGGTGACACGTCTCAGCCAGACCCTGGGTCCTGAAAAACAGTTCAAAGAATAGGAGCAGAAAGGCTAGAGGGCTTGAGATTGTCCTAGAGCCCCAAAGCTGAGCATCACACTCTAGAAAGGAGGGGGAGAAGGGAGGGGCCCCACCTACCTGATGAGGTCATGGGAAAGCAGCTCTGGCCCTGACACCTGGGGAAACCCGTTTCCAGGCTGCTTCCCACGCTAGCTCTCCTGGGAACCAAGTAAACCAAGCCCCAAGCAGGGAGCCCCACACCTGTTCCCCCTAGTCCAGTTCCCATCACACTGTCCCATCTGATCCAGCCCCCACCCTTCAACCAAGCCTCAGTTTCCAATCCATCTACCAAGGCTGTCAGGCCTTGGCAAAGGTTATGAAGGGGCATTGGGCTGACCACTCCAGGAGACCACAGACAGCAGCTTGAGAAATGGAAGGTTTTATTTGCAGATTGTATAGCTCACCTTCTAAACTATGACCTTGGGGAAAGGGACAGTCCCTGCCCCTTCCTCCTTCAGGCTCCTACCTGCAGCTCCTCCCCCTCCCTTTGCTGGGCCTTAACTCTCACTTCCTGCCCCTCTGCTAGCCCAGCCAGTTTGGCCAGTGCCTGGGGAACCCTGAGACCCAGTTCTTCCCAGGGAGCAGTCCTGTCCTCCCTGGCCTTGGGGCTCGAGGGCAGCCCAGGTGTCAGCCTTCTCCACAGCTGTCCACCCTTCTCCTCTTCCTGTCTTCCTCCTTCCAGGCCCAGGCCTCTAATCTGCCTCCTGTCCACCACTCACCTCACTTTCTGTTTTCCCTCTCAATTTCTCACTGCCCTCTTCTTCATAACCCATCTCAAACGTCTCCAAATCAAGCTGACCAGCCGCCAGCCCTGCAAGATGCCCCACTGTTCTCCTTGATCCTCGAACTGTGCTAGGAGATGGGGATGACCCCGAGGGGCCTGCATTCAGCCAAACTGACCTGTGGCCCCAGGATAAGAAACTGAGAATTAATCCCAAGCTGCTCAGCAGCACTGACGCTGATGGAGCTATCCCATGAAAATCAAAGTGCTGGGATTTTCCTGTGAGTCTTGACCAAAGAAATCCAAATCGGACAGCCCCTGCACAGACAGAGCTCACCCTGGCTTACCAGGGTGTACAGCTTTGAGGCCCATGTGCCCTGTGTTCAATAGAGAACTGAGTTCCAGGGGTTGGCCAGGCCCTGCCAGTATCCGATGTCTCAGGGTCCAGAAGTCCCAGGCCACCCGCCTATCTCTTGCACTGCCATAGCTGCTCACACAAAGCAGAAGAACTTCTTCCAGCGACAGCGAGACAGCGTGCGCACACCTTTTGCATTCAGTTTCTTCTCCAGGCGGGCTTTGTGCTCAATCGCACTGAGAATGGCCGAGTCGAACACCTCCTTCAAGTTCTTCTGCGTCAAGGCTGAGCACTCAAGGTAGCAGCAGGCGCGGATCTTCTCAGCTAGACCTTGGGCTTGGGGTTGGGGTACTGGGCCCTCCCGGCCTCCTTGGTCCAACTGAATTAGTACATTGACATCGTCCCTTAGGTCAGCCTGAGTGCCCACCAGCAACACAGGTGCTTGGGGGTTGTGAGTGCGGATCTCAGGCAGCCATTTTTCTGTTATGTTTTGGAAGGAGCTGGGCTGCACCACGCTGAAGCAAGCCAGAAAGACATCGGTGTCCGGGTAGCAGAGAGAACGAAGCCGGTCAAAGTCCTCCTGGGGTGGCAAGGCTAGTTGTTAGCAACATCATTCCCTCCACATTGGAACCAGAATCTGCTTCTCCCTTGGGGATGGAGACCTCAAAGTGCTAAAGCCCAAGGCCTGTTCCATTCCCACTCCATGCAGGGATCCTCCCAGCCTCCAACCCTCTCCAACCCCTTGCCTAAGGAAGGCTACACCCAGGTTCTCACCTGCCCTGCGGTGTCCCAAAGCTCGATTCGCACAGGGGCTCCATCGACCAGGACTTGCACTGCAGAGGTGGGGAGGGGAAAGCATGACTTAGGCACAGCATCCTCGTCCCTCCAGCAGGCCTCACCAGCGCCACCTCCGGGCCTGCTCCCGGGGTCTTCCCTACCCTCCCGCCAGCAGGCTACTGAATGCACAACCCTACCCAGCCTCAGGGGCCCCGGGGTTATAGAACATACCGGAGAAGGTGTCTAGTGCTGTAGGCCGATAGCGCGCGGGGTACCCATTGCAGGTGTAGCTCACGATGAGGCTGCTCTTGCCCACCGCGCCATCGCCCACCAGCACGCATTTGATGCCCAGCTCCGGAGGGGCGCTGCGCCGCCGCGGAGGAGGGGTCGAGGCCGGGAGAGGCGGTGGCTCGGCCTCGCTTAGCTCCCGCGGCGGCATGGCCCGCTCCTGGGGTAGCAGAGGGGCCAGCCCGGAACAGGCTCCGCGGCACTCGGGGAAGCAGGTTCCGCAGCCGGACGCTGACAATCTGTCCAAGCTGGGCACGCCCGCTAGAGGCTGACAGAAGGTATATATGTTGGGCCCCGCCCACCTCATCTGCATGTCCCTAGTGCCCCGACCCCGCCCACCGACCTGGAGCCTCCCTCTGCAGAACACCCAGGAAAAAAAACCAAGCATCCAGAAAAGAAAGGAATATGAAAACCAGGCTCCACGAAGGTACAAGGACAAAGCCCGGGCATATGGTATTTTGGTAAATCCACAATTTATTGTTAGTAGGAAGATGCAACTACAGAATCCCTAATACTGCATGTTCAAATTAAACACATCACATTCATCTTTTCTAAGTTAATAACACTATCTATCTATCTATCTATCTATCTATCTATCTATCTATCTATCTATCCAAGTACTAAACATCAGAATAGTAATTTTATTAATAAAGTATTTTGTTAATATACTGAGATTGAAGCTGAGAATGTAGCTCAGAGTGCTTGCCTAGCATATAAAGTACTGGGTCTGATCCTAGTACCCTGGCTTGGCAGTGCATTCCTCTAACCCCAGCACCCTAGAAGGATCACAAGTTCAAGGCCATCTTCTGTGATACAGAGTCAGATGGACTATAATGTGAGACCCTGTCTCAAATAAACAAATATCATGGCATGGGGCTGGTCCACATCTTTATTCCCAGCACTGGGGTGGTAAGAACAGAGGGAGGAGCAGAGGTATAAGGATCTTGTGTGTTTGAGGCCAACTTGGTCTACATAGTAAGTTCTTGGCCAGTTAGGACTAGAGTGAAACTCTGTCTCAAAAACAAAGAAACAAAAATATGTATACACACATATATTATAGGGGCTGGTGATGTCATCTATGGTAGAGTGCCTGTCTAGCCCTATGTTTAATGTCTAGCTACACACACACACACATGTATACACACACAACACACACACATACATATAAATGGGCTGGAGAGATGACCGATGGCCAATGAACTTCTATACAGATAGAATAGCCATTCAGACAAAAGGTGTGGAACTTCACAATGGATTTTATACTGTCATTATCAAATATATTTTGAATATTTTTAAAGTCTTATTTTTATGTGTATAGGTGTCTTGTCTGCATGTATGTCTATGTACCACATGGATGCAGTACCCAAGAAGACCAGAATAGAATGTCAGATTCCCTGGAACTGGAGTTACAAAAGGTTGTTAGCAGTTATAAGGTACTTGGACCAAACTCATGTCCTCTGCAAGAGCAACAAGTGTTCTTAACCGCTGGGACATTTCTTCAGTACCCCCACCATACATTTGAATATTTATAAATTCCCCAAATACCTACTATTGTCCTTTTTAAGTAATGATTTTACTTGTAATTAAGTGTATCTTACATGGGCATGAATATGTGCCTGTGAGTACAGTGCTGAGGAGACCAAAAAGAGCCTGGGACCCCCTGAAGCTTGAGTTACATAGGGCTATGCAGCTGCCTGCCTGAGTGCTAGGAACAGAAGTCAGGTCCTCTACAAGGGCAGCATGCATCTTTAACCACTGAGCCATCTCTGCAGGCCATCCCTAATCTTATCACTACCATAAAAGCCCATCATTACTATCCATTTGCAGATGCTCTTTCTGGGCCACCTACTGTCCTCGCCCTTTTTAAGGAACTCACAGACTCAGCCTTAGGAAGGTCAACTAGAGAGCAAAGGAGTAGCCAGATACTAATTCAGTCTCTACTGTAGCCAGAACAAGTGACACAGGCTGAGGATCCTTTCTCTGACTCTAGAAGTAGCTGTCATCTCAGTCTGCACAAAGATCTCAGAGACGTTCCCACAGGCGGGAAGACAAAGGGGAGAGGCCGTGAGCAGTACAGAGGCATCTAGTACACTAGATATCTAGCCTGACATGGTGGCACTCATCTGTAATCCCAGCACTTGGGAGGCTGAGGCAGCAGGTTTGCTATAAAACAAAGCAAGGCCTGGGTTCTACTCCCAGCAAGACCTAAATCTGGAGTGAAGGCACACTCCTATAATCCTAGTGCTTCAAAATCAACAGCAGAGGGCTGGAGAGATGACTCAGAGGTTAAGAGCACCAACTGCTCTTCTGAAGGTCCTGAGTTCAAATCCCAGCAACCACATGGTAGCTCACAACCATCCATAATGAGATCTGATGCCTTCTTCTGGTATGTCTAAAGACAGCTACAGTGTACTTACATATAATAAATAAATAAATCTTAAAAAAATAGCAGAGCAGGGCATAGTGGCAGACATTGTTAATCCCAGCACTCTGGAGTCAAAGGCAGGCAGATCTCTGTAAGGCTGAGGTAAGCTTGGACTACTCACTGAGTTCCAGACCTGCCAGGGTTACACAATGAGACTTTGTCTCAAAATAATAAAATAAAGAGGTAGGCAGGGGGCTGGAGAGATGCTCGGTGGTTAAGGGCACTGACTGCTCTTCCAGAGGTCCTGAGTTCAATTCCCATGGTGGCTCACAACCATCTTCTGGTGTGTCTGAAGATAGCAACAGTATACTTATATACATAAAATAAATAATTAAAAAAAGAGGTACAGGCAGGAGCATCAGAAGTTCAAAGCCTCCTTTGAACTTTGCCAAGCTCAAGGCCAGCCTGGGAAATATGAAAATCTGTCTCAAAGGGGAAAAAAGCCAAAAAAAAGCTTTTTAAAATGTAAATTGAAGGGTGATACTTTTAATCCTTTCTGAAGCCATGTAAATAATGCAGTAAGGGAACAAACATGGGAGATGTCTGTTGGGCATGAGTAAATGTTCTACCTTAGTCTGAGACTGGCCATTCTTCTTTCGTCTCATGGGTGAAGTAATTTCTGACCAAGGTCTCTCTGTCTCAGCTGGTTTGGGTACAGTCCTGTCAGCAAGAGGGGGAGGGAGGAGACAACCTGGGAGCTGGTGAGTCATCTATTTCTCAGCTGAGGACTTGGGACTCTGGCTGCTACTTCTGGGAAAGTCCTCTTCTTGGAGGTGTTGGGGTTGTGGTGTCGGGGTTGTGTCTTCCTGACTACTTGCTGCATCCGCCCCAACTCCCAGATGTATTTGCTAGGATTACATTTTGGCACCAAAGTTATGTCTTGGATAAATGGTATGTTCTAGGATCATCAGGAAACAGACAAAAGAAGCCTAGAACATATGTAGACAGAAAGTAAGGAGGTGGTAATCAGACAAACATGACAGGGAAATGTAAATCGTGCATATGAACAAGAAGCCACTGGAAGAGTCTGTGATGGTCCAAACTGAGATATCTGAACAAGGTAAAGTGATATTATAACGTAGTATAAGACAAATATTTATTAATTCATACCTACAAATAATTTATACATAAATAAGGTGTGGATAAGAATTTCAAATAATGTTTTTCAATCCTTGGCCTTGAAGGAGACAGGAAATAAATCTTTTTTTTTTAGAGGTAGTGTGTCACATAGCCCAAGTTGGTGTTGAATTATCTATGTATTAGAGGATGGCCTTGAGCTCATGATTCTCCTGCCTCTGTGTCCCAGAGGTTATAAACTTGTACCATCATACCTAGACTAAACACACACTTTTTAAAATACACATGTACACGTGTATGAGTAGATACACACGTGTGTATGTGTGTGGAGGTTGGAAGACATCTTATCAGGTATTACCCACAGGAACACTGTCCACCTCCTATGGAACTTATTTCTCATTGGTTGACTGCTTACCAATTAGGCTAACTTGACTGGCCATCAAGATCCCGAGACTGATCACCACCTGGCATTTATATATGGTTCTGGGGATGGAATTTAGGTCCCTGTGTTTATATAAGGCAAAAGCTTTACCAATGGAGCCAGAAGGGAGAGGTAGGAGGGTTATAAATTCAACCCAGGATGAACTATATGGCAAGACTGTATCCCAATAAATAAAAACAGGGCTGCAGGGGTGGCTCAGTAGATAAGTGCTTGCTGTGCAAGCCTGATGACATGAGTTCAATTCCAAGAGTTCACCTAAAAGTAGTTGGCTCTTCAACATACACAAAGCACGGTCGGTCTGTCTGTCTGTCTGTCTCTCTCTGTGTCTCTCTTTCTGATACACACACACACACACACACACACACACATACACAGAAATAAAAACAGAAAAAATGGTCAATATGCCATATTGGTGTAAAATATTCATAATTAAAGTAACCTGGATGTGGGGATACATAAAAATGCCTCAGATAATCTTTCTCAATTCTTCTGTTAATCTAAACTCTTCTAAAACAAGCAGCATCTTTTTTTTTGTTTTTTCTTTTTTTTCGAGACAGGGTTTCTCTGTATAGCCCTGGCTGTCCTGGAACTCACTTTGTAGACCAGGCTGGCCTCGAACTCAGAAATCCGCCTGCCTCTGCCTCCCGAGTGCTGGGATTAAAGGCGTGCGCCACCACGCCCGGCAACAAGCAGGATCTTAAACAGACAAATCCACTATAGCCCTGATCCTGACTCATGGGAACAACACTTAGCTTCCAGAATGTTCAGTCTAGTTGTATGAGGCTCTAGACTTGTAAAAATGCTGTTGTATGCTCTGACTGATAACAAACATAATAATGGAAGTGAGGTGTGTGTGTGTGTGTGTGTGTGCGCGCACACGCACGCGTATGCATGTGAATGTGTGTGTTCCTGTTTTATTATTGGATATACTTAAGTCTAAAAGATGAATTATAGAATTAGAAGTTTCAAAGAAACTAGTGACAGTCTCTTCTCAGAACCAACAAGCCACAGGCCCACACTAAAGTGTACCACAGTATCAGGCATTTCTTTTTGCTCCTTATCTTATTTAAATATATTTACCTTATTAAATGCATTATTCTTTAGATTTATTAATTCTATGTGGACCCAGGTTCTGTTCCTAACATCCACAGGGCAGCATCCCAACATCCCAATATCCCAACTCCCACCACAACTCCAGTTCCAGGGGATTTGGCACTTTCTTCTGACCTCTGGGGGTACCAGGCATGCAAATGGTGTACATACATACATTCAAGCAAAATATTTGTATACATAACAACAACAACAATAATAATAATAAATCTTTTTTGAAAGCCAAACAAACCAGGTGATGGTGGTAACAACAACAACAATAATAATAATAAATCTTTTTTGAAAGCCAAACAAACCAGGTGATGGTGGTACAGCCCTTTAATCCCAGAACTCTGGAGGCAGAGACAAGCAGATCTCTGTGGCCAGCCTGATCTACAAAGCTAGTTCCAGGATAGCCAATGCAACACAGAGAAACCATGTCTCAAAACAAAACAAAACAAAACAAAACAAAGCAAAGCAAAAAAACCCTACAGCTTCCAAGAAGTGTTTTAGTTCCACACAAATGTCTTTCTTCTGTAGACTTCATATCCCTGCTGTCAAGAATGAGCCCAGAGATCAAAGAGCTTTGATACAAAGAAGATGAAAGGGGAAAAAAAACATCTTATGGGTGGTTGAGATGGTTCAGCGAGTAAAGATGCCAGCCACCAAGCCGGAAAACCTGAGTTCAATCCCTGGGACCCACATGATGGAAGGAGAGAACAGACTCCCACAAGCTGTCCTCTGCTCTCCACAGGCCAGCTGCCCAAAGGCACAAGCACTCACACACCAAATAAACTAAGATATAAACCTAATAAAAATAAAAATTACATTAAAAAGGGAAAAAGAATTATATATTTAACACTTATTTACCGGCATTTTAATGACGATGATAGCAGTGATACAGTCATTGGGTACAAATGACATTTTCCAGTTAGCTGGATCCTGAGAGCATTTGGCATTACATTTGGTGTATCATGTTACCAAGCATTTATGGTGTCACTGTGGAACCCTCTACCTCCCAGCCCTTCCCCCATCTCTGGGCTTCTATCCTGTCCTTCCACTTCCTGTGGGAGAGTCCTTCACCCTTAGCTTCCACTTTTCTTTTCTCTCCAGCCCCCTGTAGCCAGCCAACCCCAACTGATAATATCCACCCCGACCTCTAAGTGTCCTTAAACCCTGCCCAATTCTATTGAAAGGCTCGCTAAGAGCTGTCACTTAACATGCTCAACCAGCCAGGCTGAAGCTGGGCGCTCCCTCCTGTGAAGCTATGGAAGGCTTGCTAAGCCCAACCTGGGCTACAGTGTAGGGCTCGGTCTCAAAATAAAATAAAAAAAAAATATGGGTCTTGGTGGTACACAAGACCCAGCACTAGGGAGGCAGAAGCAGACAGATCTCTGTGAATCCGAGGCCAGCCTGGTCTACAGGGTGAGTTCCAGGGCACCAGGGCAGCCTGGGCTACTGAGAATCTCTGTCTCAAAAAAAGAACAAAAAAAAAGAACAAGACAACCAAACCAAACAAACCAAAAATTAATTAATTAATAATTCCTGGGTATCGACCCAGGGTGGCAGAGGGGCAGGTTTTAATGCTCTAGGAACAAGGCCGTTCTGCGGTGGCTCGGTGGTCTCCACATTATCATGGCCTTGCGCAGAAAAGCACTAACATTTCCCGAACTTTCTACACCTCTACAGGAACAAGTGTCTGAACGCAAACCGTGGCTAAGGTCGCTACCGGGCTTCAGCCAGGCACCATGTTGTCCCTGTGCGAGGCCTACTGTCACACACACGGGGCCAGGCAAGGCCAGGCCGCCCTGGAAGGGTCTCCGGCCTCCCTCCATCCCTCCAATGACAAAAAACACACAACAAAACAGAAACAAAACGCCGGGTGTCGCTCAGGCTGGGTGGCCTACCTCGGACATCGAGTTCATCGCACCACGACTGTATGAGCCAGGAGCTACCACCGCCGACGAAGCCAACCTGAAGCGAAGCGGAAGGAAAAGGTGGTGAACCGGAAGGAATCGTGGGGCCACGGAACCCGGGGAACTCGGGGAGGAAACCCTTGTTTCACAGGGGTCCTCAGGACCGACGTGTGAGCCCTGGATGTGCCTAAAACCAGCCTCATCCAAAAGGACTCCTTTTAATTAACTCAGCTCTTTATTATTTCTGACTATTGCTAAAACTATCTTCTCAGTTTTACTGAGTAGGAAGAAACACGGTAGCCCAGGATGGCACGGAACTCACTGTGTAACCCACGCCAATGGCAAATTTGTGACAATCCAGTGCCGGGTTTATATATTTCTTGTTTGTTTGTTTGTTTTTCGAGGCAGGGTTTCTCTGTGTAGCCTTGGCTGTCCTGGAACTCACTCTGTAGACCAGGCTGGCCTCGAACTCAGAAATCCGCCTGCCTCTGCCTCCCGAGTGCTGGGATTAAAGGCGTGCGCCACCACGCCCGGCTTGCCCTTTCTTTCCAAGCATCTGACTTTAACCTTTCCAGTGTTCTTTAACACAGCCTTGCTTTTGTTCCTCTCTAGTGACCCCGAGCTTCCTGTCACTCTCTCACTCAAAAGCTTACAACAGAGAGTGTATGCTGGTCAGCTTGACATCACAAAACCCCAGGATGGTATAACACTCAACCACTGTACAGGATATGACTGAAAAGAATTTCTTTTTATTTAATTTTATCCATTTATGTCCATGGTGAGAAGGTGGCAAGTGCCCAGGAATGGGAGTTGACAGACAGTTGTGAGAAGCCTTGTGGGGTTGGGAATTGAACCTGGGTCCTCTGGAAGAGCAGCCAAGTGCTCTTAACCACTGAGCCATCTCAACTGGGTATTGTGTACTCCCATAATCCCAGGGAGGTGGAGGCAGGAGATCAGGAGTTCAAATCCAGCTTCAGTCCCATATTTAATTCAAGACCAGTCTTGGTTGTATAATGAGTTTGAGGCTGTCATGACTTCTTGTCTCAAAACAAAATGGGGGGAAAAAAAGGAAGGGGCGGGGGCAGTGAGATGGATCAGTGGTGAAGAGCACTGGTTGCTCTTAGAGAGGACCAGGGTTCAATTCCCAGCACCTACATGGTTGTTCACAACCATCTGTAACTCCAGTTCCAGGGAATCCAATGCCCTCTTCTGGTCTCTACCAGCACTGGACATGCATGTGGTATACATACATACATACGTACGTACATAATACATACCTACGTACATACATACATACACACGTACACACATATGTACATACATACATATAGGTAATACTCATCCACATAAATAATGAGAAATCTTTAAAAAGAAAAGAAGGGTGGGGGTAGGGTGGGGGCTCAAGGGCTCAGCAGGTAAAGGTGCTTACCAGAGATACCCAACTACAGGAGTTTGATCCCTGGAGCCCACATAAAGGTGGAAGGAGAAAACTAACTACATAAATAAATAATAAGTAATTTTTATAATAATAAAAGGTTAAAATTTAAAATTAAAACTTGAGAGACAGAAAGAGGGAGGATGAAAGGGGGTTCACTGAAACGTCCCAGGGAGTATAGGGACCTGCCCCCGAGTGACACAAGTGTGACCCTCACTGTAGAGGGAGGTACTTGACTCCCACAAGCTGCCCTTTTAGCTCTACAGAGATATCATGGCACCATGTGCCTATCTATACATATGCGCACAAAAATAAATAAAAATTAATTTACAAATTTAAAATGGGTCAGGCATAGTGGTACACACCTTTAATCTCAGCACTTGGCAAACAGAAGAAACCCATTGATCTCTGTGAGGGCCAGTCCAGTCCAGGCTATAGGTGGAGAATGTCTAAAAGGGGTGGGGGAAAGCTGGGGTCAGGAATTCACGGTTATTCTTAGCTACACAGCAAGTTTGAGACCTGGTCTTAAAAATATTACAAAATTTTAAAAATATATATTTATTTTATGTATATGACTATATTGTAGCTGTCTTTAGAAACACCAGAAGAAGACATCGGATCCCATTACAGATGGTCGTGAGCCACCATGTGGTTGCTGGGATTTGAACTCAGAACCTCTGGAAGAGCAGTCAGTGCTCTTAACTGCTGTGACATCTCTCCAGCCCAAAAATGTTACAAATTTCACACAACAGATGTAGAGTACATTAAACTAGATGAGGTTCTTGTTCCTCCGATAAGCAAGGAGCTCTGACCACACCCTTACTGAGTGCTGTGGTCCCAGGTGTGTGTCACTACAGCTGCCTCCGAAGGTTTCACTTTTGAAATAATTACACACATATTGCACAGTGGCACACATCCTTAATCCCAGTGCTCAAGAAGCAGAGGCAAGTAGATCTCTGAGACAGCTTAGTCTACATAGTGAGTTCCACAAAAGGCAAAGGGTACATATTAGAGAAACCTTGTTTCAAAAAAAAAAAATACATTTTGCACATGAGGGATATATGTGTGTATGTGTATGGGTGGATGCTCTATATGTGCCATGGTGCACATGTGGATAAAGATCTTTATCCACTGAGCCATCTTACCTGTCCATTATTTTATTATTTTATTTTACCTGTATGTTTTCTCTGTAAGTATGTATATGCACTACATGTGTGCCTGGTGCTGTAGAGGAGAACATTGGGTCCCCTAGAACTGGAGTTACAGTTATAAGCCACCATGTAGGTTCTGGGACTTAAGCCCTCTTCCTTGGCAAGAGCAACGAGTGCTCCTAACCTCTGAGCCATCTCTCCATACTCTCATTTAAATTAAAAAACAAAACAAAAAGGTAAAGGTGGTGCCTTTAATCCCAGCACTTGGGAGGCAGAGGCAGGCCAGGGCTACACAGAGAAACCCTGTCTTGAAAAACAAAAAAACAAAAAACAAACAAATAAAAAAGAACACGGGGGTCTTATAGCTGGGAATAAGTTAGTACTGTGTTAGATCTGACCAATCTGGACATATGGCTTATAATTATAATAACAGGATTGTGTGTGTTTTTATATGGGCTTATTGAGGTTGGAAATTCCAGCAACACTCTGAAAGAGCAGTAAATGCTCTTAACTACTGAGCCATCTCTCCAGTTCCTTGTTTTCTCTGTTTATTATGTATCTCTGCATATGGGGGCATGTGCACAAGAGTGCTGATCTCCTCGGAGGCCACAGGCACTCCACTGGATCCCCCAGAAGCTGGAGTGACAGGGACTTGTGAGCCAACCCACACAGGTGTTGAGAACCAAACTTGGGTTCTCTGAAAGGGTGGGATGCAGTCTTAACCACTGAGCCATCTCTCTGGCTCCTGAATCTTTTACTTCTGCATATAAAATGATCCGCCAGGGGGTAGTAGCGCACGCCTTTAATCCCAGCACTTGGGAGGCAGAGGCAGGCAGATTTCTGAGTTCGAGGCCAGCCTGGTCTACAAAGTGAGTTCCAGGACAGCCAAGGCTATACAGAGAAACCCTGTCTCAAAAAAAAAAAAAAAAAAAAAAAAAAAGATGATCCAAAATTAATCTATAGCAGAAAAGAGAGGAGGGACTGGAGAGATGGCTCAGGGGTTAAGAGCACTGACTGCTCTTCCAGAGGTCCTGAGTTCAGTTCCCAGCAACCACATGTGGCTTACAACCATCTGTAATGGGATCTGATGCCCTCTCCTGGTTTGTCTACAGAGAGCAGCAGTGTACTCACATGCATAAAATAAATAAATCTTAAGAAAAGAAAAAGAAGCCAGGCGGTGGTGGTGCATGCCTTTAATCCCAGCACTCAGGAGTCAGAGGCAGGTGGATTCCAGAACAGCCAGGGCTATACAGAGAAACCCTGTCTCGAAAAAAACAAACAAAAAAAAAAAAGAAAAAAAGAAAAAAAGAAAAAGAAAGAAAGAAAAAAAGAAAAAGAAAAAGAAAGGAGAGGAAATGCACCATGACAAGTATTTGTTTGTTTGTTTGTTTGTTTTTGTTTTTTAATGCTGAATTGCAGGAATAATCCTGGTCCTCTGTCAATTTCACTAATTTAGAGGTCACTCCATGTTTCCTGTGAGCCCACCTCAAGTCTCTGTTACCATGTAAGCAACTTGAGAGCGGGGAGATTCTGGAGTGACTCCTTCACAAAACAGCTGCCTCCCACCTGACGGGCGTCTACTATCTACAACATGATAAGGGAATGGTGATGGGTGGTCAAATGGCGATAAGACTAGCAGTCACGACTTCTTTGACGGCACAGGCATTTGGCCAAACAGCCAAGCCAAGGCACAGCCAAATCTGTAATTGCTTCTCCCTTTAAGACTGGCTCCACTGGCTTGACATCTCTTGAACTGTGGCCTGTTACCGTTGGAGTCCATTCAAATCTCTGAAGTAAACAGTAAAACATGTGTTCTTCTGTGATGGTGACTGTGAGAAAGCAACTGAGCAGTGTGTGTGTGTGTATTGTCTCTATGTGTTCATGTGGGTGTGCGCACACATGCATGCGGGTGTGTGCGCACCTGTGTGGGGGCCAGAGGTCAGGTCAGTTTTGGGTGTTTGCTTTCATTACTCCCAACTTTATTTATTTATTTATTTATTTATTTAACAACTCTCACTGAACCTGAAACTCAGTGATCCATCTGCACTGTCTGGCCTGGAGCTCCAGGGATGGGCTTGTCTCTATCCATACAACTGCACTGGAGTGACAGATGCATGCCTTGGGGTCCACTTTTATACCCTTTACTGAGACATATCTCCAGCCTGAAAACTAGTAGCATTATAAAAAGAGGGCCTGTTTTCTAGTTTGCTTTCTATTGCTTGGATAAACATACTGGTCAAAACCAACTTGAAGAAGAAAGGATTTGGCTGGGCTTACACGCCCAGGTCACAATTTAACACTATGGGAGCCCATGACAAAAACCCGAGGCAGGAGTATGAAGGAAGGAATGGAAGCCACGAAGGGGCAGTGTTCACTGGCCTACCTCCATGGCTTACCAGCTTGCTTCTTCTTCCCCCACCCCAGCCCCGACAAGGTCTTACTATGTAGCTCTGACTGTCGTGGAACTCCCAGATGCTGGCATTAAGGGTTTGCACAACTATGCACAGCTCTACAGACAAATCTGACGGAAGCAGTTTCTCAGTTGAGGTTCCCTCTTCCCACACAAACTTGGTCAGTCTGACTGGATTTCCAGTGATGTGACTAAGAAGATGGGGACCCAGGAACGGCCTGAAGAATCAGCGGAAATTGACATATAGGGACAGGTGACCTCAGAGCCAGATTCTACCCGGCTAAGCTTCCAGCCTGTGAAAAAAAAATTTTTTTTTTTTTTTTTTGGTTTTTCGAGACAGGGTTTCCCTGTGTAGCCCTGGCTGTCCTGGAACTCACTTTGTAGACCAGGCTGGCCTCGAACTCAGAAATCCGCCTGCCTCTGCCACCCGAGTGCTGGGATTAAAGGCGTGCGCCACCACACCCGGCCGAAAAAAATTTTTTCTTTTTTTTTTTTTGGTTTTTCGAGACAGGGTTTCTCTTTATAGCTCTGGCTGTCCTGGAGCTCACTTTGTAGACCAGGCTGGCCTCGAACTCAGAAATCCGCCTGCCTCTGCCTCCCGAGTGCTGGGATTAAAGGCGTGCGCCACCACGCCCGGCTCGAAAAAAATTTTTTTAATGACTTCTCTGCTCCTAAAAAGCAACAACAAACTAAGGCTGCTGGAAATGTGATCCCAACAGGACTGGGCTCCTTTGGAAACCAGCATTGGAATGTGGCGGTAATGTTCACGTGGTTCTGGCTTTACAGTCATGAAGGAGAAAGGGGGTTGTGGGATATTCCTCCACAGCTGCTGAGGCCAAACAGGTAACAGTGAAGTCCCTGTGTGTTGGCCCTGAAGGTGTGAAGAGAAACCCTGAACTGTTCTGGAGACTACAGGATGCTGGACATGTCAGAGATAAAGGAGGCCTGCTAGGGAGAGCTGTGTACAGGGAGTGGAATCGGCCTAGGAGGGAGAATTAGGTTGTAGGCAGCAAAACCAGAAGGGTGGAGCCAACTAAGGCCTTTGACTGGGAGTCACAGGATTTGGAGTTTGCCTTGCTGGGTTTCAGTCTTGCTCTGGCTCTGTATTCCTCCACTCTACTCCATCTCCTTCCCTTTGGAAAGATGTTGCATGTTCTGGGCCATTGTATGCTCAAAGTATCTGCAAAAGGATACTGAAAGCATCTCCTTCACTGGGCAAGGTTCAGGCCTATAATCCCAGGACTCTAGAGGAGGAAGCTAGAGGGTCAGGGGTTCAAGGTCATCAGGTACACAATCGGTTTGAGGAGGAAGGAAGCTAGAGGGTCAGGGGTTCAAGGTCATCAGCTACACAATCGGTTTGAGGATAGTCCAGTTCATATGAGACCCTGTCCCAAGGCTCTCCCTTCAATGAGAAAATAAAACTCTGCCTCTTTCCTGACACTGGGGGATGAGCTCATTTTTTGGGAAGTGTTTTAGAGAGTACTCTGTGAGAGTAGACTCTCACAGCAGCTCCTTCTTGGCCAAAGCTGGTTTTCTCAGATGAGGTCAAGACCCTGCCTGAGAACTATCAAACAGAGTTGTCAGGTAAAGTAACTCTCAGAGGTTTGTCTTGGGTGAACCAGATGAAAAGGAATTCTGCGGCCCAAGGTGGTTCGTTGGGTGAAGGGGGTAAAGGCCTTGATGCCGAGTTGGATGGCCTGAGTTGGGTCCCTGGAACCACACAGTGGAAAGAGAGAACTGTCTGCCACAAGTTGTCCTCTGTCCTCCACACGCACAGTGACACATGCCCTCATTCACCCCAGTGTGCCCGGCATCAATAAATGTAATTGCTTTTTTTTAGATGTATTTACTTTTGGTGTGTATGAGTATTTGCCTGGATGAAAGCATGTGCACAGACGTTAGATGCCCCTGGAACCAGAGTTACAGATAGTTGTGAACCACCATGCTGGTGCCAGGAACCAAACCCAATTTCTGTAAGAGCAACAAGTGCTCTTGCCTGCTTAGCCGTCTCACCAGCCCTCTAGTTTAAATTAAAACAACAAACAAACAAATAAACAAGTGATGAAGAATTGGGTGAAGGAAAAGTAAACTTAAGAAAATAATAGCCAGTTGTGGTGGTACATGCTGGTAGGATTTGCTGAAAGAGGCAGACGCAGGAGGATTGTGAGTTTGAGGTCAGCCTAGGCTACACATTAGCCTTTCTGGTGGTGACAACCTCCCTACGAGAGCAGGCCTCACAAAGGATCTCTTTCATCCCTCTCCTGAGGAGGAGAAGAGGAAACACAAGAAAAATCGCCTGGTGCAAGAGCCCTAATTCCTACTTTATAGATGTGAAATGACCAGGATGCTATAAAATCACCATGGTCTTTAGCCATGCACAAACGGTAGTCTTGTGTGTTGGCTGCTCCACTGTCCTCTGTCAGCCTACAGGTGGGAAAGCAAGGCTGACGGACGGATGCTCCTTCAGGAGGAAACAGCACTGAAAGCCCCTGACTCAAAATGAGTGGGAGCCTTCCCAATAAACACGTTTTGAATATAAGAAAAAAGATAATAAAAACAATGTCTAAGGATTGGCCTTGTAGCTCAGGCCTGCTGTCCTAGCATTCAGGAGGCAAGAGAGTAGAATTGTCATGAGGCTTGTTTTAGGGG
The DNA here is from genome assembly GCF_978045245.1 of Mus caroli. Lineage (NCBI taxonomy): Eukaryota > Metazoa > Chordata > Mammalia > Rodentia > Muridae > Mus > Mus caroli. Next base: position 61,033,948 of record NW_028227257.1, on the reverse strand, counting down.
TACAGAGTAACGCTTGGTCTCAAACAACAACAGCAATAACAAACTGGACATGCTAGTACGAGTTATGTCATAGTCTCAGGAGAAGCATCAGGGATTTAAAGTCATCTTCATGGATACCTGGTAAGTTCAAGGCTACCCTGGGCCACATAGTGAGTTCTAAGTCTGCTTGGGACACATAAGACCCTGTCTCAAAAAGCAAAATATATAAAATGTATATATATTTTTAAAAGATTTATTTATTGTATATAAGTACACTGTAGCTGTCTTTAGACAGACCAGAAAAGGGCACCAGATCTCATTACGGTTGCTGGGACTTGAACTCAGGACCTCTGGACGAGCAGTCAGTGCTCTTAACCGCTGAGCCATCTCTCCACCCCCCAGACCCCCCAATCAGTTGTTTTCTTATCTCTTGTCCTCTACTTGGTAACAATTTGACATTTGGGCCCAGTCTTGTTATTGTCAGTGCTGGGGCCTGAATCCAGACCTATACACTTCAGGCTCAGGGAACTGTTTGTTTGTTTATTTAATATATTTGTTTGTTTATTTAACATATATGAGTACACTATAGCTGTCTTCAGACACACTAGAAGAGGGCATTGGATCCCATTACAGATGGTTGTGAGCCACCATGTGCTTACTGGGAATTGAACTCAGGACCTTTGGAACTTACCATGAAAACCAGGCTGAACTTGAATTCATGGAGAGGTGCCTGGATCTACATTTTTTAAAATCTTTTAAAAATTATTTATTTATTTATTTATTTATTTATTATTTTTTTGCTTTTGCTTTTTGATGACAGGGTTTCCCTGGCTGTCCTGGAACTCACTCTGTAGAACAGGCTGACCTGGAACTCAAAGAGATCTGCCTGCGTGGGATTAAAGGTGTGCCCCACCACTGCCTGGCAACTCTATTTTTAAACAGATTCTTCCCTGGGCCTGGAACTCCCTCATTGTTAGATTGGCTGGTCAGTCGGTGCTGGGAGTCACCTGTCTTGTCTCACAGCAGTGCTGGGGTTTCAGAGGCCTGCTTTGTTGTTTTAATCACTCTGCTGGGGTCAAAGGTGTGTGTCACCATACCCTGCCAGATACCTGCCTTAATGTGGCTGCTGTGACTCCTTCCTCAGCAAACACTTTACCCACGGAGCTATCTCCCCAGCCCTCCCTGGTTTTGAAATAAGGTTTCATGCAGCCTAGGCTGGCCTCTACTTTGTTCTTACAGTCAAAGATGAACTTTTTCTTCCTCTTTAAAAATGTTACCTACCTTTCTTTCTCTTTTTTCTTTCTTTCTCTCCTTCTCTTTCTCTTTCTCTTTCTCTTTCTCTTTCTCTTTCTCTTTCTCTTTCTCTTTCTCTTTCTCTTTCTTCCTTCCTTCCTTTCTTTTTCTTTTTCTTTCTTAAAATTGAATGCTTCAAGAATTTCCAAGCACAGGGGCTATGCTAACCTTCTCTGTATTGTTTCAATCTTTTAGTATGTATGCTGCTGTAACATGTTCCCCTCCCCCTCTTGTTCTCTCTTATTCTCTTATAATTTTATTTATTTATTTATTTATTTATTTTTTGAGACAGGGTTTCTCTGTGTAGCCCTGGCTGTCCTAGAACTCACTCTGTAGACCAGGCTGGCCTCTGCCTCCCAAGTGCTAGGATTAAAGGCATATGCCACCACTGCCCGGCTTCTCTTATAATTTTAACCTTGAGATTCTAACCCTCCTGTTCCCACTTCCTGACTGCTGGGACCATAGGCACCATACCTAGTTCTGTGCTGTGCTGAGGGCCTCATCCTATGAAACTAAACAAACCCTCTTGTCTGCCAAGTAAGCTAGATCCATAGTCTCCAATTTCATTAAAATCTAAACCTTTTCAATTCAACAGAAAATCCAAGGCTGAGGATGGAGCCCATGATGTAGCACTCACACAGTATTTGTGAGGCTCTGGGTTTGATTCTTCTGGTCTGGATCTTAATTTAGTCAACAATCTGCTATTAAATACTAGTAATATTTAAACACAAACTCACCACTCAGTGATTTGTATAACATCCGACTGTATGCACACCGTTAAGAGATTTTTTTTCTCATTTTATAAATGTAGAAACTGAGCCATGAGAAAGTTCGTTTATGCAAATGTCTAATAAACATTCACTACTGAGTTATTGGTGACCGCCCTGGAGCAGGTTACAGGTAAAGCTGGGGCTTCCCCAGTAAGTTCCCTAGCAGTGCCCTGAGCTCAGTCATGTGACCTCCACCCCCTCTCACTTGGCTCCTCCTTTGTCCCCACCAGCCAGGTCTCCAGCTGTCCCCACACTCTCCTTCATCTGCCTGCCATATCTAACCTATCACTAGGTCTCTGATGCTTTCCTCTGAGATGGTCTCCCACTTCCCAGCTCTCTCTCTCCCCGATGGATACTTAAGGCCTGTCCTCTGCCTCAGGTCTCATGTCCTTTTCAAACACCTGCTTCCCAGTACCAACATCAGATCTTATGCCCAGTTATAGCCTCCAGTGGACCACATGATAGCTTCCACAGTCTGCCCAAGGCCAGCCCCGCTTCCTCTCCACCCCCATTACAAGGTTTATAGGGTTTCGCTCGTGATTTTCCTGATGACTATATATAACCCCCTTTTCTTTTTCTGATACTAGGGCTTGATCCTAAGGCTTCCCAATGCTAGACAAGGACAGTCAACATCACTCAACGTATAGAGTGCCTGGAAGTAGCCTGTGCTTCAGTTTTCCCGGTGACCCTTGCCTCTCCCCCTACACTAAGGAGCTACTATGAGGCAGCTTACTTAACCTGGCCCATTGGCTTGATGGTTACTCTACTGCGTTGTCAATTTCTTTCTGTTTTGTTTTCTGGGGGTCTGTAGCCCAGTCCTTAGTAATCCTTAGTAATCCTCCTGCCTCAGCCTTCCTACTGCTGGAGATTAAATTTTGTATGGTTTTCTTTTTGTGGTGTAAGAAAAAAAAAAATCCAGGTCTTATACCCGCTGGGCAAGATGCTTATGCACCACTGAGCCACACTTGTGACCCATTCAGCTACTTTCTCTGGAAGCTAGGGGCCCCTGGGGTGGAAGAAGGGACACTAAGACCGTTCTGCCTGTGCCTGTGAAGGTGGACTGAGGCAGCAATTCGATTGAGGAACAGGAGGTAGTGCGACAGATGGAGGAGCACCGCCGGCCTTTCAGTGACAGTCTGAGGGAGTGAAGCCTGAGCTGCGGAAGCCTAGGATCCGCGCAAGTCTTTTACTGGACGCCGCTGGGAAATCCCGGGCTGCCCCCTAGCGCCAACATGAGGAACTGCAGCAGCAGCAGGGTGGCCCGCAAGCGCTCCGCCTCCGCCGAGCCGAGTCTCCGACAACGCCTCCTCGTGGAGGCTCCGATGCCCAGGACTCCAGTTAACACTCGCGGCTGGAAAAACCCGGAAGTACGTCATAAGCACGCGTCACGGGGGCGGGAGTCAGCTGAGCTGCCTGGGCGAGGTTGTGATCACCTGGGATCTGCTAAGGGGAGCCTATAATCTCTTGGGACTGGAGCTGGGGTGCAAAGCTGCGCCATAGTCTAGTTGGGGCTCCCGATCGTCTCGTCCTTCACAGAGAAAGCGAAAAGGGCCTCAGAATTTTTAAAAGGTTCTCCGGATCTGTCAGACGCTGGGGAAGCACAACTTGCAAATCCAGGACGACCGGGGTCCCAGTTGTGACCCCCAGGCCCCAGATCAGAGATCCAGAGCTTGATTGCCATGGCGTCCATCCTGGATGAGTACGAGGACTCATTGTCCCGCTCGGCCGTCTTGCAGACTGGTTGCCCTAGCGTGGGCATCCCCCATTCTGGTAAGTTAGAAGAGGCCGCCTCTGCCCCTTTCTGTTGTGGTAGCATTTACGGGGGAGAGAAGCTCTAGAGCTTGCAGCATGTGTTTAGGATCTAAGCCCCAGGCCTTTCTTGTCTTGTCCAGCTTGTCATTGGTCGAAGTTTGAAAGAGCCACAGGAACAGCCTCTTGATCTAGGCCTTAACTCTAAGGCCTAGGTCCTTCAAAAGAGGGAACTTGGGCTCAGATAAGGAAGTACTTGTTACTTTTGTCTGTGGGCTGCAGTTTGACTCTTGGGAGAACTGAATATAGGTTCCTGGCTTCTGTGTCTTGTTCTATGAATTTTTTTTTTGAAGCTTTTGGAGTGTGTGTATGTGTTCGTTCCCACCAGACTTCATCTCGAGGTAGCAGAGAAGGCAGAATGAGCACTGAACTTGGTGGAACGTGAATTTTATAAGTGAAGGAGGGTCGATCCAAAAGGGAATTTTGTTACTGAACAGGAACAATGGAGATGATTGTCCCAGGGTAAAGCTGGCTGCAGTTTAGAGTGTAGGAGAGCAGAGCAGGGTTACCCACACTATGATAATATTGCAGCGGACTATTGAGAAAGCAACTGTAGCCTATGAACAGGACTGATAGGACTGGGTTCCCAGAACTCCCTACATACGATGGAGACTCACTGAGCCGTACTGTGTGGACATTGAGGAAGGGACTTTAGTTTCTCTTGGCCAAAGACTATAAGGGAGAATGCCGAAACCATCCTTCCTGTACTGTCTCCCCCTGCCCCCCGTTACCACTGGGAACGTGCATATCATGATACAACCTCATCTCAGGCACAGAGAACCAATCCCTTACTACTGTTGCAAGTGTGAGAAGAGCCCAGGACCCTTCCAATAAAGACAACCAGAAAACTATTTCTTTTTTTTTTTTTTTTTTTTGGTTTTTCGAGACAGGGTTTCTCTGTGTAGCCCTGGCTGTCCTGGAACTCACTTTGTAGACCAGGCTGGCCTCGAACTCAGAAATCCGCCTGCCTCTGCCTCCCAAGTGCTGGGATTAAAGGCGTGCGCCACCACGCCCGGCTCAGAAAACTATTTCATGTTGAACTCTTTATGAACCAAGACCCTGTGGGTAGGAATAAACTTGGGAAGTAGAAGTATCAGCTAACACTGGGGTTCCTCTGGGTTTCTGGGTGCCCCACCCCCCTCTCTGGATGCCTTTTTCTCTTGTCTTCCACGCCCATAGGGTATGTCAGTGCCCACCTGGAGAAGGAGGTGCCCATCTTCACCAAGCAGCGGATTGACTTCACCCCCTCGGAGCGGATCACTAGCCTCGTGGTCTCCTGCAATCAGCTCTGCATGAGCCTGGGCAAGGATACACTGCTCCGGTAGTATCTTTGGAGACTTTGACCTGACTAGGGTCTTTTTCCATACTTAGCAAATGAAACAATAGCTTTTCAGGAGATGCACTATTCCTTCCCAAAGAGAATGGTGTGGTGGCTGAAGATCAGGGAGACCTATGTTCACATTCCACCCATGCTGTTGAACGAGTCAGCTAATCATTCTGGTCTTTCAACAGGGGAAGGTGGTCTCAGCCTCCCAGAGTTAGCCACACAGGTCATTGGGACAGTCTGGAATCCCGAAGTATGTCCGCTCTTTGCCAAAAGTGTTGACAGCGTTGTTTATCAATCATTTGGGATAAGCCATCTGGAATAAGACAGACCTCTGTCTCACAAGGATGAATCCCAACATGAATAGTTATTAGAACAACGGGTGTTGGGATTGTGGCCCAGTGATAGAGTACCTGGCATTCCTGAGGCCTTGGGTTTGATTCCCGGCACTGCAGAATGAAATGCTGTAGATAAGTGAGGCTGGAGTTCTGTTGGGAGAGTTCTTGCAGAGTATCCTTAGCCCTTGATTAGATGCTCAGCATAGCAGAACCCGGGTGTGGTGGTGCACACAATGCTTGGGAGGTGTGGAGGCAGGAGGATCTCAAATTCAAGGTCATCCTTGGCTTCATTGTAAGTTTGGAGAGCCTGTTTTAAACAATCAGACTTAAGTGTGTGGCCTGTAGTCTTAGCACTTGGGAGGCTGACAGAGGAAGATTGGGAGCCAGCGCTGTGCTGCATAGTGAGACCCCTACCTCAGACAAACGAAAAAGGAAACCACCTTCTTAGAAATGAGTAAGATGACAATTTATAAGAAAGGCGAGTATAAACGAAGCCCACAAGCAGTGCACCCAGCAAGAACTTCAGGGATGGTCAGCCAGGAAAGTGCTTGCTTTGTAAGTGTGAGAACCCAGCTTCAGATCCCCAGAGCCCATGCAAAAAGCTGCACTCTGACAAATATGGAACCCCAGCTCTGGAGTGCATCAGAGACAAGTGAGTCTCAGGAGCTTGCAGGCTGGCCAGGCTGGCCAAATTGGTGAGCTCTGGATTCAGTGGGAAGCCCCTATCCCAAAAAATACAGTGGGCTGGAATTTGCTTACGTGCGCGCAAACACACACACACACAATTTAATAAGATAAATATTTAAATTATATTCTATTCTGGGTGTAGTAGTACACACACATCTTTAACTCCAAATACTTGTCAGGTGGATCTCTGTGAGTTCAAGGCCAGACTGATACACAGAACTAGCTTCAGGTCAGCCAGGGCACAGAGAAACCCTGTCTCGAAACAAAGCAAACAAACAAAAAAAGAATGAAGTGCTCTTGACCAATGAGGTATCTCTCCAGGCCCTTTACCTCCTTCTAACACATGGAGCACAGGGGTCAAACTCAGACATCAGGTGCGGTGTCGAGAACCTTGACCTGCTGGGTCGTCTCACCAGCCCCAGAAATGTACTTTGGGAGTAGAGGCAGCAGGATCAGAAATCCAGGGTCACCCTAGGCTATACAGGAAGATCTAGGCTAGCTCAGTTTACATGAGATTCTGTCTGCCTCAAAAAAAAAAAAAAAAAAAAAAAAAAAAAAGGGACAGAGAGAGTGCTCATCAGTTAAGAGCGCTGGTTGCTCTTGTGGAGGCCCTGAATTCAATTTCCAGCGCCCACACGGTGACTCACAACTATCTGTAACTCCTTGTTCCAGGGCAGCCACCTTCTTCTGACTTCCATGGGATGGGTGCATGGTACATATCCATACATGCAGGCAGGCAACACATTCATACGCTAGGCCAGGCAGTGGTGGCGCACGCCTTTAATCCCAGCACTCAGGAGGCGGAGGCAGGCAGAACTCTGGGATTTCGAAGCTAGTGAGTTCCAGGACAGCCAGGGCTACACAGAGAGAGAATGGCTCAAAAAAAAAAAAAAAAAAAAAAAAAAGAAGAAGAAAGACAAGAAAAAAGTTAGCATAGTAATAATAAGATGCTTTAGTTGTTTATCTGAACCAAGACATTTGGTCTCACTAGGAAAGCACTCCCATGCATATACATCTGCATCACAGATATCTTGTGTTGTTTTTTGTTTTGGAGACAGGGTCTCCTGTAGCTCAAGGCTGTCACTCCCTAACCAGCAGTCTACCACACTCAGGTGCTAGAGCTACAAATGTTCAAATCTAGTAGTAAACAGTGCTGGCAAAGGTACAGGGAAGAGGACTGCCACGCCTGGCACACTGAGGGCCTAGTGCCCACATGGCAACCAACAACTCCAGTTCTTCTCCAGTACCCTCCTCTGACTTCCATGGGTTCCTGTACACGTGTTAAGCTTACATGCATTCATGAACAACACGTACACATTAAATAAATAAATAAATAAGTATTTTAAGAAGGGGGACTTCTCTTGAGAGTGACGACTAACTCTTGCCCTTACAGCATTGACTTGGGCAAGGCAAGTGAGCCCAACCGTGTGGAACTGGGGCGCAAGGACGACGCCAAAGTCCACAAGATGTTCCTGGACCATACTGGTGAGTGGCGCTGGAGATCTGAGGAGGCTTCCTGTGAGAGTTCACTGATGATGGGCGGGATCTGAATGGGGGTGGGAGACTCGAGGTCCACTCAGTGCTGTTTTCCATCCGCCCCAGGCTCTCATCTGCTGGTTGCGCTGAGTAGCACCGAGGTCCTTTACATGAACCGCAATGGACAGAAGGCCCGGCCCCTGGCTCGCTGGAAGGGACAGCTGGTGGAGAGTGTGGGTTGGAACAAGGCCATGGGCAACGAGAGCAGCACCGGCCCCATCCTGGTCGGCACAGCTCAAGGACAGATCTTTGAAGCAGAGCTCTCAGCTAGCGAGGGCGGCCTCTTTGGCCCTGCCCCGGATCTCTACTTCCGTCCACTGTACGTGTTAAATGAAGAAGGGGGTCCAGCCCCTGTGTGCTCCCTCGAGGCTGAGCGTGGCCCCGATGGCCGAGGCTTTGTCATTGCCACGACTCGGCAGCGCCTCTTCCAGTTCATAGGCAGAGCGGTGGAAGATACTGAAGCCCAGGGCTTCGCCGGACTCTTTGCTGCCTATACAGACCACCCGCCCCCATTCCGTGAGTTTCCTAGCAACTTGGGGTATAGTGAGTTGGCTTTCTATACCCCTAAGTTACGCTCAGCACCTCGCGCCTTTGCCTGGATGATGGGAGATGGCGTGCTGTATGGCTCACTGGACTGCGGGCGTCCTGACTCACTGCTGAGTGAGGAGCGAGTGTGGGAATACCCAGCGGGGGTTGGTCCTGGGGCCAATCCACCCTTAGCCATCGTCCTGACCCAGTTCCATTTCCTACTGCTGCTGGCCGACCGGGTGGAGGCTGTGTGCACGCTAACAGGGCAGGTGGTGCTACGAGATCACTTCCTGGAGAAGTTTGGACCACTGAGGCACATGGTGAAGGACTCGTCCACAGGCCACCTATGGGCCTATACTGAGCGTGCAGTCTTCCGCTACCATGTGCAACGTGAGGCTCGGGATGTCTGGCGCACCTACCTGGACATGAACCGCTTTGACCTGGCCAAAGAGTATTGTAGAGAGCGGCCTGATTGCCTGGACACGGTCCTGGCCCGAGAGGCTGATTTCTGCTTTCGCCAGCATCGCTACCTGGAGAGCGCCCGCTGCTACGCTCTGACCCAGAGCTATTTTGAGGAGATTGCCCTCAAGTTCTTGGAGGCCCGGCAAGAGGAGGCGCTGGCCGAGTTTCTCCAGCGGAAACTGGCCGGCTTGAAGCCGACGGAGCGTACCCAGGCCACACTGCTGACCACTTGGCTGACAGAGCTCTACCTGAGCCGGCTGGGTGCTCTGCAGGGTGACCCAGATGCTCTGACTCTCTACCGGGACACACGGGAGTGCTTCCGTACTTTTCTCAGTAGCCCTCGGCACAAAGAGTGGCTCTTTGCCAGCCGGGCCTCTATCCACGAGCTGCTCGCCAGTCACGGAGACACAGAGCACATGGTGTATTTTGCAGTGATCATGCAGGACTATGAACGGGTGGTCGCATACCACTGCCAGCATGAGGCTTACGAGGAGGCCCTGGCTGTGCTTGCCCGCCACCGGGACCCCCAGCTCTTCTACAAATTCTCCCCCATCCTCATCCGCCACATCCCCCGCCAGCTCGTAGACGCCTGGATTGAGATGGGCAGCCGGCTGGATGCTCGGCAGCTCATCCCTGCCCTGGTGAACTACAGCCAGGGTGGTGAGGCCCAGCAGGTGAGCCAGGCCATCCGCTACATGGAATTCTGCGTGAATGTGCTCGGTGAGACCGAGCAGGCCATTCACAACTACCTGCTGTCCCTGTATGCCCGTGGCCAGCCAGCCTCACTTCTGGCCTACCTGGAACAAGCTGGGGCCAGCCCGCACCGGGTACATTATGATCTCAAATACGCACTTCGACTTTGTGCTGAGCACGGCCACCACCGCGCCTGCGTCCACGTCTATAAGGTGTTGGAGCTGTATGAGGAGGCTGTGGACCTGGCCCTGCAGGTAAGTCTTGCCTCTATCCAGGAGAGGGACCTGGAGAAAGCGCCTGAGAGGTTGGGGGAGGTGCAGCTGGCGCTTGCTGGCTTCTCATGAAGAGAAGTGCTGTGAGGCAGAGGCTGAAACTCAAGACTCAGCTGAGTTGGTGGTACAAGCTCGTTGCCTGTAATCCCTGCACTTGGGTGCTGAAGGCAGAAAGAGCACAGTTTAGGCGACACCGTGAGTCCCCATCTTTAAAAACAAAAAACAAAATAAAGTTAGCAGGAGAGGAAGAGGGAAAAAAAGAACACGAATTAAATAAAACTTTGGGGTTTGCATTCTGGCTTTGCCAGCTTGCTGTGTGATTTGGGGCTGGTTTCTATACCTCTCTGTGCCTTAGATTATCCACTAAATGGTGGTAATGAGCCAGCGAGATGGCTCGGTAGGTAGAAGCACTTGTACAAGGCTGACAAGCTAAGTTCTGTCCCCAGAGCTGATGGTAGAAGGAGAAAACTGACTGCTGCAAACTGTCCCCTGACCCTCATGCTGCACTCCGATGCACACACCTCCCCTCCCCTTATAATTATAGTGGAATAAAAATCATTTTAAAAGAATTTGTGAAGGTAATGTTAAGAGTTTTTTTATCTTATAATATGAATTAGTACTGATAGTGGCTACACAATGAGTTCTAGGCCAGCCTGGACTACATAGTGAGATACTGTCCAAAAAAAAAAAAAAATTCAACAGGGTTGGAAATCTGGTTCAGAGGTTAAGAACAGTTGCTACTCTTTTTTTTTTTTTTTTTTTTTTTTTTTGGTTTTTCGAGACAGGGTTTCTCTGTATAGCCTTGGCTGTCCTGGAGCTCACTTTGTAGACCAGGCTGGCCTCGAACTCAGAAATCCGCCTGCCTCTGCCTCCCAAGTGCTGGGATTAAAGGCGTGCGCCACCACGCCCGGCTCTTTTTTTTTTTTTTTTAAGATTTATTTATTTATTTATTATATATTTTTTTAAGGATTTATTTATTTATTATACGTAAATACACTGTAGCTGTCTTCAGACACTCCAGAAGAGGGAGTCAGATCTCCTTACGGATGGTTGTGAGCCACCATGTGGTTGCTGGGATTTGAACTCTGGACCTTCAAAAGAGCAGTCAGGTGCTCTTACCCAATGAGCCATCTCACCAGCCCAGTTGCTACTCTTGCAGAGGACTTGGGTTCAATTCCCAGCATTCACGTGGTGGTTCACAAAACTAGTTCAAGAAGATCTGATGGCCTCTTCTGGCCTTCATAGGTACCAATAAGTAAAATAAAATAAGCACAGAGGATGGTGACTGGTGTAGACATGAGCAGAGGGAGAAGGTGCTAAGCTTTAGCTCTCAGATCACGATCACAGGGAAGGAGTATTGGCTTCTTCGTTGGTATGTGTCTGTGCACAGTGTGGGTGGAAGCCAGAGGGCGGCAGGTGTTGTCCTCAGCCGTCGCTCGATGCCTTATCCCTTTGAGGCAGGGTCTCTCTCAGAATAACCTGCAGGGTCTGGGTTATTGACTTCACTGGTAGCCCTCAAGCCCCACTGATCCTATGTCCCCAGTCTGGGGTTACAGGTCTGTGCAAGACCAGAACTGGTGACGAGCAACAAGTGCCCTTAACCACAGAGCCACATTCCCAGCCCTGTTTGGGGTTTTAAAGCAGGGTCTCACCTGTTATGGACCCCAAACTGATCTGGAAATCACTGTGTAGCCCAGGCTGGCTCTAGGCTGAGCCTTAACCCAAGATTTAAAACACTGCCCCAAGAGCTCAAATAGTTCCTGTGTGACTTGTCTTCTTGAAACAGGGTCTGCCATAGCCCAGGCTGGCTTTGAACTTGCCAGCATTCCTGCTTCCCCCTCCTGGGTGCTGGGATTACAGGCTGTGCACCACTGTGCTTTCAGCATTACCAGCTGATCTTTTTACATCCACTAAAATTGCCTGCCACCAAAATAGCCTTCGGGGCTGTGTTGGGGCAGACAGTGCAGGTTCCTGTTGTGCCTCTTGCCACCCGGGGTGCAGAGAATCCTGCTTGGGCCCTCTCCTGGGCCTGGATTTCTGTGGCCATCTGTCTTTCCAGTAGACTGATGCCGGGTGGAGCGTGGCTTGACCCTGACACCCGTGGTTTCCCACAGGTGGATGTGGACCTAGCCAAGCAGTGCGCAGACTTGCCGGAGGAGGATGAGGAACTCCGCAAGAAACTGTGGCTCAAGATCGCCCGGCACGTGGTGCAGGAGGAGGAGGACGTCCAGACAGCCATGGCCTGCTTGGCCAGCTGCCCCTTGCTCAAGATCGAGGACGTGCTGCCCTTCTTCCCTGACTTTGTCACCATCGACCACTTCAAGGAGGCAATCTGTAGTTCCCTTAAGGCCTACAACCACCACATCCAGGAGCTGCAGCGCGAGATGGAAGAAGCCACGGCCAGTGCCCAGCGCATCCGACGAGACTTGCAGGAGCTCCGAGGCCGCTATGGCACCGTGGAGCCCCAGGACAAATGCTCCACCTGTGACTTTCCTTTGCTCAACCGACCCTTTTACCTGTTTCTCTGTGGCCACATGTTTCACGCTGACTGTCTCCTACAGGCTGTGCGGCCCGGCCTCCCTGCCTACAAGCAGGCCAGACTTGAGGAACTGCAGCGCAAGCTTGGGGCAGCGCCTCCTCCGACCAAAGGCTCCGTAAAAGCCAAGGAGGCCGAAGCTGGGACTGCAGCGGTGGGGCCCAGCCGGGAGCAGCTCAAGGCTGACCTGGATGAGCTGGTGGCTGCTGAGTGTGTGTACTGTGGGGAGCTGATGATTCGCTCTATTGACCGGCCCTTCATTGATCCGCAGCGCTATGAGGAGGAGCACCTCAGCTGGCTATAGGAAGTGCCCCCTCGTGGGTGGACAGACATGGATCCAGCTGCCAGACCCTCCTGCGAAGGCCAGGCCCTGGTTGGTGTTCGGTCCTTGAGCTTGCCGGGTCTGCGATTGTGAGGGGGTTGCAGCCAAGCTTCAGCCGGGAGGTTTCAGGGGTGAACACCTTTTGTGTTCTGCCAGCTGTGCTTCAGACCTGTCTTAGAATTGCCCGTCTCAGGCAGCCTGAGCTGGTGAGATCAGCTGTGATCCTTTTAACCACTACATCTAACAGTTCCTCTATTCTTGTCAGCATGTTCACCTGGACTGAGTGGCCTGCTGTCCTTCCTTCCTCCGTCCTTCCACAGCCTCGAGGACCTCCAGCTCGCCCTCTTCTGCCTCAACTAGGCGACCTAGGAGCAAGCAGGCAGACCCTAGGCACTTGTGGGGAGGGTGGTACTAAGGGTGGGCATGTGGGGATGCTAATGTGACCTGGGGCTCCAGTGTCGGGTGCCCTGAGGCTGAGGGCACACCTGGGACAAGGGGAAATAGGGAGAGTATTAAATTGCGCTACAATGGTGGCCCTGGACTTGATGGCTTTGTGTTGATGATGAAGTTAACAGGATATGATCCTAAAAAAGGATGGAATGCCACAAGAAGGTTTGGAATAGAACAGGTCAGGTCATGGCCAGCCTAGTCTACATAGTAAGTTCTAGGCCAGCAAAGGCTACGTAGTATGACCCTGCCTGTCTCAAAAAAACATTTAAATTAAATTAAAAAAAATAAAAAGAAAAAGAAGAAGAAGAAGAAGTCCAGAGTCCTGCAAGCCTTTAAGCCTTGGCGCAGGTCCTTCACTGGGGGTGAGGCAGGTTTTGCTTGTTTCCTTCTCTTCTCTGACTAAAAGGCTTAGAGATTACAGTCCCTCTTCCTAAATCCTGGAGCTATTCTCCCCTCTGGCTGGCAGGTGGCGCTGCTGTTCACGGAATTCATCCAGTTTGGGCACCTCTGGGCACAAATTCTCTAACACTAACTAGGTCTTGCTAACGCTTCTTCGGCCATTTCCTTCCTAGTGGTTGCAAGAATTTTCTAGAAGTGCCTGTTGCCTGGTCAGGTTCTAAGCCCTTAATTCTTTCTCCAAGTGTTTTTTTATGAGCGTATGTTACATATAACACAGGGGTTCCTTGAGTCACGCTTACCTACTTTCCCTGTCTCCCACTAGTTCTCCTCCTCCCCCTCTGCCTCTTCCTTGCTAGTCTTCCTCACGTCCTCTGTCACGTCTGTATTGTGTTCAGGGGAGCATACGTGTGCATATGTGTGGGTGTAGTCGAGCCTGCCTCACTGAGTTGCCTTATGGCTCGTTACTGGGGAACAGGCACTTTACCAGTGTGTGCACCACTAAGGAATTGAGAAAATTCCTCTTCCTCCCCATCAACCCCTACCTGAGCATAAGTCCTTCGTGCCAGTGGAAATAGACTGGGTTCCAGTGCCTGGGATGTCGCCTGCCAACCACCACCTTTCCTTCTGCTCTTCCTGCCGCTTCTGTAGTCTTCCCTGAGCCTTGAGGAGGTGTGGCCTGACTCATTTATAGCTGTAAGTCCCTCCTTCTCTCCAGTGGCTCTTACACATTCTGGATTTTGCTTGCCCTTCCGAAAGACTGGATCCCCTGCCAGGCTGGGCCTGGCTTTGCTGTGGGCACTGTGGAGCTCTGTGGCACTTGACCTGTTTTCTCCTTGCCCCTGTGACTTTGCCTGCCCTCACCCCGAGACAACACTTTCTTAGTCTTAGTTGGGGCCAGAAGCTACATCCTGGGACATCCTGGAGTTAGGTCTTTCAGGGACAGCCTTTGCCCTCTGGACAGGTGTTCACAGTGCATTGTCTGACTGGATTGATATGAATTAATCAGCTGGCCCAGGATGTAAGAACATGAGTGTTCCTGTCCCTAAACAGGCGGCCAGCTGACCTAGCTTACAAACGTTCCTTTTCTCCTCCAATGTAATCCTGTGTCAGAATTGTCTCTGGTTCTAAACTGTATCTGGCCCCCTAGAGCAGTAAGGTCTCCTATGGTCTCTGCCAGCCCAGAGGGCTGAGCTACTACACAATGACTCACAAAGATCCTGTCTTCCAGATGCAAGGATAGCAGGTGCGGGGAGGCACCCTCTGTCTAGTGGGCATCCTAATCCTATTCTCTCAAGGAAGATTTGGGAGAAATTTCTTCTCCATGTGGCTCCAGGCCCCTTCACACTTAGATAACAGGAGCACCGTGGTCAACGTGGTATTGAGTAAAAAGCCTTAGTCTCCCACCAAACTGATTGCTTGCTTGTGGTTTAGATAAAACAGCTTGGAACTGCTGTCTTCATACATAATGGGGCCTAATACATGTTAGTTAAACAAACACTGCCCTATTGCTCCCTTCTCCCGGAGGGTTTGGCTCAAGCGGCCTGGGACGCCCCTGCCCCTTCTGTCTTATACTAAACAGCCCATCTGGTCCTAGGCTCCTTCCTCTTTCCTGGGAAAAGGCCCCAGCCTTCCCTGGCACTGATAGAATGGGGTTCCGGTGAGTCAAGGCAACGGGAAGCCACAGCTCTTAGATCCCTGGAAACCAAGCAAGACTTGGAATAGAGAGCAGAGAGAAGGCCCTTGGGGCTCTGGCCCTAAGCCTGGGGAGGGGCCAAAGAAGGAGCGGGAGGGAGCAGTTGTGTAGGCAGGGGCCAAGATGAATGAGCTGCCTCTGGAGCCTGGAAATAGGAGGTCACTGGAAATAGGAGGAGTGGCCACAGGCAGTGACGCTGAGACTAGGGCAGGAGGCCTGTAAACAAGGAAGCCACCTGGGGGAGATCGAGGGCGGCCGCTGGTCCTGGGGAGCAGGTGCTTCCTGAGGCCCGCCCTTGACAGGGCCCTAGGGGCCGCCTCACCAGTTGTCAGTTATCCTTAGGCACTAGGGGGCGCTGTGGACTGGCGTCCGCACGGAACTGCGCTCAAGCAGCGCTTCTAAGGGGTGTGGCCAACGGAGGGTGTGCCCAGCCAGAGCCCTAGAGCCACCCCCACCCACCCACCCGAGCTGCCCTCCTGTCCCCAAAGTGCACTGGCCAGGGGCACCAGCCCAGACACTAAAGGAGCAGGGCTCAGCCTGGGTGTGAGCTCATTTCTCCGTGGATACCAATTCTCTGGTTCCTGCCCCTCCTCTCTAAGGCTCAGGTCTCAGGCCAGAGCCTGGCACCAACTCTGTTGGTTGGGAGGGGGCTCAGAAGCCACCAAGCTCCTGGCTGCCCTTGGCGCTGCTCCCCCATCCTCTGGCGCCAGGGAAACAAAAGATTAGGGGCCCAGAGGGACTTATCTGGCCCCACCACCGCTGGGTGGGGGGAGGGGGCAAGAGGGGGCACACCTCTCCTCTCCTCCAGCACTACTGATTCTTCGAGACACTTTCACAGGCGGAAATTCCCAGAGGTCAGAGGAGGGAAACGGTTAATTCCTTTTATTCAATGGCCCCCCCTCCACACCACCCCCTAGCTTCCTCCCTCCACTTCCTGCCCCCCCCTGTGTGAACAGGAAGTGGAGAGGAAAAGGCTCTGAGCAGAGCAGCTGGGAGCAGGAGGCAGGGAGGGAGTGGGCAGCAGGCCCGGTGCCAGCCCTCCCCTCATGGTTGTTTGTTGGAGGGGGGAACACTGTGGCTGTGTATAGAACCTGAAATCTATTGGTAAGGGGCACCTGAACTAGGGCAAAGCCCAGCCTCCAAGCCCCTGCCCTCCAACCTGTTGTCAGGCCAGAGACTGGTGTCCTGCCAGTGCAAGCCACCCTTTGCCCAAACCCTGGCTGCCTTGGCCACTGTATCTTACCCATGCTGCTGGGCTGGTTACCTCAAGGCTGGAGGGCAGCAAGCAATTGTACAGCCTCCAATCCTGGCACAGGGCTCCACCAACTCAGCCCCTTGGCCCTGCCAGTCCTTTGAAGCTCAGTCAAAGCTTCCTGTTTGGGGCAGGCGATGCCAAGGCCCCTCCCCCACCATTGTTCTGTAGAGACCATAGGTCCATCTGTTGCCCCCATGGTGGGGCCCCTAGGCAGTACCACACGGGAGCAGAACCACAAAAGACCCTGCTGGCAGCTTTTCTCATTGGGAGCAAGACTGTCCCCACAGCAGGTTGAGGATAAACAGGCTTCGGAAGCAGGCCCTAGAGGGGTGGTGGGGTACGAGGATGCCAGTGAGTAGCTCTGGAGCATGGTGGGCATCTTCTGCCCTCTGCTTCCTCCTACACCTGCGCGTGGAGAGGAGGAGGTGTGAGCCGCCAGGAAAGGGGCAACATTTTCCTGCCCCAGATTCCAAATGGGAAAACTGACTGACGGAGGGGGCAGCCTTTGATGGAAGAGATGCCTCACGGCTGATGGCTTCCTCTCCCTGAATAGCATAGCCTTTGCTCAGTTCTTGCCTCAGTGCTTGCCTTGAGGCAAGCAGCCAGTACCCATTCCCAGAAATCACAGAATGTTAAACGACCCCAGGTTGGTGGCCAGCAACTGATGCCCACTGAGACCAAGCCAGGGCAGGAAAGGGGAAAAGGTCCTGGTTTGGCTCTCAGGACAGTGGGTACTGTTCCTGGTTCCCAGGCTGCTGTGGCCAAATGTGCTTCCCAGGCACATAGCAGGTGCCACATTGTCTCCGCATCTCCCTCTTGCTCCTAACTCCCTACCATGGGCCAATTTCACATTGTAGGCTGTTTTCCCCCTCACTTCTCCATAGGGGTTAAAACTCTAGGTCTAACCCACGTCTCTCATCATATCCCCAGCTCAGAACTCATCCTGCTCCTGCCTCTCAGAAGCAGCCAGATCCCTGGAACCTTAGCTAGTGTTGTGGAAACTCACCCTCAAAGGGTTTCTGTTCTCTCTTTCCACCATGTGTTCCGGGGGATCAAACCCAGGTTGTCAGATTTGGTACCCAGCACTTTTATCCACTGACCCTCATACTTGGCTGCTTCCATCAGCAGCCAAGGAGGCTTGAGCTGAGGGCTAGGGAGGTGATCCAGAAAGAATAGGTAGAAACATTCCCCTGGGCTTATCAGCCTAACCACACCCCTGAACACAGGTTTTTTTCTCCTGCAAGAGGAGACTATAACAGACTTTCAACAGCCAATAGAAAGCTTCACTGAGTGCAGCAGAGCCTGGTTCTCAAGGCCCATAGCAACTTTTATTTTAAGATTTTTTTTTTTTCATGTACGTGAGTACACTGTAACTGTCTTCAGACACCCGAAGAGGACATTGGATCTCATTACAGATGGTTGTGAGCCATCATGTAGTTGCTGAGAATTGAACTCAGGACCTCTGGAAGAGCAGCCAGTGCTCTTAATTGCTGAGCCATCTCTCCAGGCCTCCCCATAACAACTCTTGCTTCACAAACCTCTTATCGTGAAAGAGGCTTGCTTGGGAAGGCCTTTCAGGTTTCTCGTAAAATAGTGACTCTAGGAAAGAGAAGTCCAAGACCAGAATGAGGAATCTCTCGGGCATGCAGAGTGCAGCCCCGAGGTGGCATAGGAATGCTCCCTAGGGCAACAGGGTCTTGCTTTCCAAGAAGAGCACAGGGCATAACTCCAGCTCTTCAGACTCGGGGCTGGGCAAGCATCACTCTAGCCACTGACCAGGCCCAGCCCCTCTGCCAGCCCGTCCTTGTGGTCCAGCCCAGAGCTTGCACAACAGTCTGACTGGCGGACACTCCCCTGAGAGCTTCAGGAAGTCCCCCTCATCCCTCTTTGATCTTTGACTCTTGGGTCTGCAGACCGAATTCCAGACAGATGTCCTTTACCTTGTGTCCTTGGTCCTTCCTCTGAAGGCTGGAGCTCAAGTTATCTCAGACCCCAACTTACTTCTTTTCCTGGGCCTTTCTCTATAGTTCACTAGAACCTTCAATGGGGAGACTCACCACACAAGCCAGTGAGTCTTTTTGGCATAGACATTTGGTGTGTGATTCTCACTCACTTGCCATGGGTTCTCCTGACCTCAGGCATTCTCTCAAGTTTTCTGCCCACCTGTGATCCCTGTTCCAAACTGCAGCAAGGAACAAGACAGGACCAGCAGACAGAGCCCCTTCCTTCTGTATCCTCTTAACAGTCAAAGCCCCTTGATGCTGTTCCATGCTCAACTGTGCCGAGCCTCATTGGCGGTCGGTTTCACAATCAAATAATTCCCTTCGGTTTTCAAGTGGAATTTTTGCTTTTATTTTTTAGGGTTTCTTGTCTTTTTCCTAAAAGCAATCAGTCTAAATTTGTCATCACACCCCCCGTTTCCGTGCCTCAGGGCCTCCTTTTCATCCCCTGGAATCTGGAAACCATATGTGTGGGCAGAAACCCCCCAGCATCCCCCAGCACCCTGGCGTAGCAAGGCCCCCATAGAGCCAGCACATTCAATAAGGAAGAGCCTACAGGCCAGGCTGGGACTCAGAAAGGGAGTTTCTCTTTGGACCTTCCCAGCTTAAACCGTGGATAATCCGTGTGGTCTAGTGGTTAGGGCTAGAACACACGAGGTCTGTCCCCAGTAATCTCTTTGACTAACGCCTGAAGTGTGGGGAAAGTCCGCTTGTCACCTAGGGGGGACTCAGTTTCCCTACTCATTCAGGGACTCGAAGTTTCCCTACCTAGGTCATCTCTTTACCTGCCTGGGTAGAGAGAATTTTCATCTAGAATATCTCATTACACTCTGGAGCTTACCTGGTGGGGAGGCTGAGGCAGAGTTGAATCACAAATTCATGTCTCACCTGGGCATGGAGTAAATTCAGGACCAATCATGACATCTCAGTGAGATCCTTTTTCAGGATTTTAAAAACTGGGGGGTGGGGTGGGGAACAGGAATCGGGCTACAGACGAGTAGTGTGAGACCCTGGGTTCGGTCCCCAGTACCCCCAAAAGAAATGAAGGAAATAGATTATTTTTGCCAAAGTGTCCCAAGTAGTGTGACAAGCGGCATGACCTGGAACATGACTAAATTGCTTAATCCTGTTTCTGAAGGGAGCTAACTTACTTACAATGTCCTGCCTTCCACCCCACCCCCACCCGCCACCACCACAGGGACTGAACCCAGGTCTCTATACTTATGAAGTGAGGTAGGCACTATACCACTGAGCCACACCCCCAGCCCCACTTTCTGAACCTCGGTTTTCTTATCTATATATAAACCAGAGACTGTTACTGTATGCACCACTTGATTAAATAAGAACAAATATCCGAAAGGGCCTAGAGCTAAGCATATTGTAAAAGCCCAATAAGTGATTGTTATTCTTAGTGACATGTCAAAAGCCTGACAGACAGTAAGTAGTGTATTCTCAGTGCCTCCCAGACTTTCCTGCTAGGCTGTCCTACCCAGATATTCCCTGGGCTGCCCCCACCCTCAACTCCCACCCCCCATCCCACCCCTCATCTCTTTGCTTTAGAGACACAAAGATGCAGCCCTAGCCCTTGTGGATCAGAGCTGAGGCCTGGCTGGTCTGTCCAGTCTCCATGACGACCGGAGCCCCTCCCCTCCTTCCTTCCTCCAGAGCTTTCTGTTTACTGTAAACAGCTGGCCCAGCTCAACCCCAGCTGATCCGCCCAGGACCAGCCAGACCCTCTCTGAACCAGGGCCTGGCTTGATGGATGAAGGTCTTATGTTCTGTGTCCCCAAGAGCCATAGGCCTTGAACAGGCCACCTCAACTAGCAGGGAGGGCAAAAGGACTGGGGGGGAGCCTGTCAGCTCAGGCCTCAGAGACAAGAAACAGATGCAGTGTAATTAAAGAGGAGCGCTCCACTAGAGCCTGGTGGGAAGGCTCTGGCTTGGCCTTAGGTTGACCTGGGTGCAAATTCTGTTTATTGATTTGTAAACTGCAGATAATAATACCTTCCTTGAGGGGGAATGGTTGGCACATGGGCAGATTGGTGTTTACGCCTGCAGTGCTGGCTCGGGGTTTGGGTCACACTAAGACACTGGCTGCATTTGTTATCTGACTGCTCCTTTTCTCTTCTGCACAGGGCCCTTGCACAAGTCCTGGCTATTCTTTGACTTGGCATGCCTCAATTACACAAGACTTTATACACACACACACACACACACACACACACACACACGACAAAGAGAGAGAGAGAGAGACTAGACACGTGTCCACAGCGAGCATGCACACTCACTCACACACTACAACGCTGGGTGTGAAGGGAAGAAGTCAACATGGGAGACCCAAATGGTCTAGCTGTTTCCCGAGCCCATATCTAGCCCAGAGCATGCTGACGTTGGTGATGGAACACATGTGTGCCATTTAGTCTAGGGCTTCACTCCTTTCTCTCTAAGGTTGGACCCACCCTCTTAGTCCGGTGAGTACAATATGGTAGTACAAAGTAGTCCTGTTAGGGTAAGTAAGTGTCCCCCTTCTGCAAGTTAAGTATTCAGGGCATGATGGCCTGGAATGTGAGGCTGCTGACTCCCAACTTCAAATGGGCTCGATGCTCCTGCAGCCTTGAAAGTGCTGGCTACTTAGGAGACTCCTGGCCTGAAATTTAGATTTGCCCATCTAACCACCAGACCCACCCAGCAGTCCTGTGGCAGAAGCTGGGGTTAGGCAGGGGCATTCATTGATTTGACTCACTCCCCACAGACCCATGAGTAAGTGCCGCTCTGGATTTTCAGACCCACCCCGCTCCCGGACATCTTGTTTGGGGGTCTTCCAGGATTGGGTCCCGGTGGTTCCCGCATACAACCCTGGGGTTCCCTTCAGAGGAAGACTTGGGGGCTGGAGAGTTGTGGGTCTAGCTGACTGTGCCGCTCCCACAACCCTCTTGCCGAAAACTCTGCCCAACTGGAGTTTCTGCCCTCACACCAGCCTAGACTACTTGAGAAAAAAAGAGGAGCCCCCAGAACTAAAGTCAGCTGCACAGACTGGACTGGAAATCCCCCACTTCTTACCTTGGCCACTTAGGGAAATGGCCTCCGAGCAGAGGGCCGCCTCCCGCCAGGGACTTTTCTCCTAGTGATGACACACAGAATACAGGGCAGCCTTAGGGACCCCAGCATCGACAAGCTGTACTTTACACGGTACTGTGGCCTGAGGGAGGCAGGGAGAAGGTAGGCCCAGGGAACCAGTGAGGTGCAGCACCCTAGCACGGCAGCCCCTCTTCCTTGTAGCCAGTCTGATGGGACAGAAATGGCATCAACCTTGTAGGCTGTTGTTTCAAACTATAAGTTTATGTTTAAAGACTTATTTTTATTTTATGTGTATGAGTCTTTGCCTATGTGTTTGTGTGCCATATGTGTGCCTGTGGTGTCCAAGGAAGTAAGACTATTGGATCCCCTGGATGTGGAATTACAGACAGTTCTGAGCTTCCGTATGGGCGGGCACTGGGAACCCAACCTAGGCAATCTGTAAGGACACAAAGTGCCTAGCATCAGAGCCATCTCCCCAGCCCCAAACACCCCTCATCTTCCTCTTTCCTCTTTCCCCTCCCTTCAGTACTGGAGTTTGAATCATTCCTAGCTCTCATTTCTCTCTATCCTCTCTCTCTCTCTCTCTCCCCCTACCCTCCCTCTCTGTGTACATGCACAAATACATGAAGAGAGAGAGAGACACTAAATTTCCAAGACTGGCATTAACTTCCTGTCCTGCTGCTTCAGACCTCCCCCACCCCCATGATTACAGGCTTGTACCACTAGAACCAGCAAAGATTTTTAATTTTTCATCTTTTGATTACTATATGTGAGTGCATGCACACACCTGTGTATATGATGTACATATATGTTGTATGTGGTGTATGTGACAGGGACTCTCGATGAATCTGAATTTTTCTTTCTCTTTCTCTCTCTCTCTGCTAGGAATCTGAACTCAGGCCCTCATTCTTACACATCAAGTGCTATTGTGTGGTAAAACTTCCCCTGGGAAGATGCAACATACACATCAGATAGGGAACCCATGACAGACCAAAGTACAGATAACACCAAAGTCCAACTTGGTACACCAAAGAGCTCTATTGGAGTCGCTTACAGGAATATTCATGAAGGGTAATTTATAGGAACAGAAATGACTCAAAGACAGCTGCATCATCAAAGTTCACCCCAGCATAGGTGACAGCTCATAAAAACTTGGGACCTGGAGCACACAAGTCACACAGGTCACAGTGTCGTTTCTTAGTGGCTCAGTTGATCTAACCTTCTTCTAGGCAGCTGGCCTGGTCTCAAAGAGTGTTGTATTGTTGTTGTTGGTTTTGTTGTGTTTGTGGGGAGTTTCAAGAGTGTTTTTTGTTTGCTTTTGCAGGTTGATTTGTCTGAGAGTCTTCCTTGCAGCTGGGCGTGACTGGGCTGGGTTCTAGTGAATCTGGTTCGTTTCAGGGATTTCCTGAAGCTATTTTGAGTTGCTTCCTTCTTAATGAGATTGCTATAGGATGTAATGTTTCAATCTCAAAAGGGACTGTTACAAAAGTACTCTTACCCACTGAGCTATCTTCCCAGCTTCCAGTTACTGTGTGGTTTTGTTATTGCTGTTGAGACAGGATATCATTATGTTGCCCAGATTCACCTTGAACTCCTGGACCTGAGGATATTTGTCACTTCAGCCTCTTTGACTGATGGGGTAAAGGGATTCTAGCCAGCCAGAGCATTGCAAACATGGCTCTGGCAGGCCTTGCCCTTTTCCCTTACTCCCTCTTCCTTGCTTTTAAAAACCATTAGATTCCATTCCTAAAGCTACCCACCAAATTCTGGTCCCTTATTTGGCTACTTCCTCATCCTTAAGCTAACTACCAAGGTCCAGCTATCAAAGTATTGAAGTCTAACAATTAAAAGCCCCCTTTTGCTCACATAATTAATATTAATATGCCAAATTAAAATTAAACACCTCGTCCTAATATGGGGTTCCCCCTTTACCTTTATATATAAACTGCCATTTTTTCCGATGTGCCATATCTGTCTCTATCCAGAGTCCCTCTGGGACAAATATCTCTCCTCCCTCTCCCTTGTTCCCTTCCTCTTCTCCCTCATCCTTTACCTCCTGTCTTTGTCTCTTATTCTCTGCCTTCTGTCCCTCTGGGGCAAATAAATTTCTTTTGTGTTGAGAACTTGGTCTCAGGGGTCCTAAACCAATACTGATTCTTTTCTTGAAGTGTACACTACCACACCTGTGAAAACAGTACCTCGTATTTACTTTTAGCTTTATTTATTTACTTATTTATTTATTTTTGTGGTTCTGTGGGTGGAACCTAGGGCTCCAAGCATGTTAGGCAAGCATTCTACCACAACTACATCTTCAACCTATATGAATATTTATAAGCACAAAGGCCAAACAATGGGTATGGTGCCTTCTTTGTGCCTGTAGCATTCAAGAGGAGGAATCCCGAGGATCAGAACCTGAAGACCATCTTCAGCTGCACAGAGAGTTCAAAGGCAGCCGCCTGGGCTGTGTAAAAACTTGTCTGAAATAAAAATGAAAATTTATAAAAGAGCTAAGTTTGTGCATGGTGATACACACCTGTAACCTGGGCAGTAGAGGCAGGAACATCAAGAATTCAAGGTCGGGGCTGGCGAGATGGCTCAGCAGGTAAGAGCACTGACTGCTCTTTCAAAGGTCCTGAATTCAAATCCCAGCAACACATGGTGGCTCACAACCACCCACAGTGAGATCTGAGACCATCTTTTGGTGCATCTGAAGTCAGCTACAGCATACTTATGTATAATTATAAATAAATCTTTAAAAAAAATAGAATTCAAGGTCATCCTTGGCTCCAAAACAAGTCCAAAGATAGTTTGTGTTATACGAAACACTGGCTCAAAAGTAAAATAAATTTTTTTTTTAAAAGAGAGGGCTATGGATCTACTTTAGCATATGTGATAAAGTACCACAAATAAAACAGAGAGAAGGAAAGAAAGACTTACGTTAAATGTTACTAGAATTCAAGAGGTTGGAGAGATGGCCTGGTGGCTAAGGCCACTTGCTGTTCTTCCAGAGGAACCGGATTCCATTGCCTGCATTCACATGGTGACTTACAACTCTACCTCCAGCTCCAAGGTAACAGATATCCTCTTCTGCACACAGCACCTTGAAGGAGATTACAAGGCACGAGTGGACCAGTCATCTTCTTGTATTGCAGACAGTGATCTAGAAAGCCACACCTGAAGTCCTTCTGTGTGTTGACATTTTCCATTACATTTATTTCTGTATTTTGTGTATGTGCACACGTACAAATGCACACGCTGTGGGACACCTGTGGAGGGCAAAGGACCTCTCTCTCCATGTGAGTTTCCCCTTTACCCCTGAGCCATCCCCCTGGCTGTCAGTTGTCATTAAATTGAAGGGGACTTAATCATCATAAGCAAACCCTATTGCTGGAGTACTGTAGGTTCTCCACCCCAAAGACCTAGGCAGCCTTACCCTAGCACTGACTACCCCAGTCTGCAACTGGGAGTTTATTGCTTTGGGGATGTGGTAGTTCAGTTGGTGAAGGGCTAGCCTAGTATACATAGAGCCCTGGGTTAAGTCCCTAGCACTCAGTAAACTGGATCAGAAATTCATAGTCTTTCTTGGCTACAAAATAAGTTGAAGTCCAGCCAGGAATACATGAAACAGTGCCTCAAAGGTATAAGAAGCTGGGCAGTAGTGGCGCACGCCTTTAATCCCAGCACTTGGGAGGCAGAGGCAGGCGGATCTCTGAGTTCAAGGCCAGCCTGGTCTACAGAGTGAGTTCTATGACAGCCAGGGCTACACAGAGAAACCCTGTCTCAAAAAACCTATATATATATATATATATATATATATATATATATATATATATATATATATATATATAGTATATATACACATATATATGTATATATATATGTGTATATATATGTATATATATATAATATCATATATATAAATATAAAGAAAGTGGGAGTTTATGGAAGAAGGATGTACACAACGTTGATGGTGTCTGCTCCTGGCTCCTGCTTTCTGGTCTGTTCTCTGTGGAGCCTTCGTGAAAGATAGAGGAAATGGAGGTGTTTGTCGTTAGCAACTTTCAGTGTATTTGTGTGTGTGGTGGTGAGGTGGGTTGCTGCCTCCCAGCCCTCACCATGTAGTGTAGGCTGACCTTGAACTCACTATGTAGCCCAAGCTCCTGCCTTAGCATCCTGAGCGCTGGAATTATTCACTTGAAGCACTATACCCGGCTCATGTCCAGTCAGGAGAATCTTCTGACAGTGAATCAGATCGTTTTCATCTGTGTCCTCACAACAAGACCATATGGGTAAGTGAGGCAGGAAATCAATGTGGCCATGTTGGAGACGCACAGCCTAAAACATAGCAGGGTGCAAGCGAATTGCCTGGTGCCACACTGGTGGGCAGAGCTGAGATTCCTGTGTGTGCTCGCTCTTCTTTACGTTCTGTCACGAGGTTGCCTGGTGGTTTGGAATTCTGACGTGGAAGCTCTAGTTGCCAAGGGACACAGGAGTCCCATCCCATGTGTGCAGAGACGGGGAAGACTACCTCCTTGTCACTCTAGGGAGAAGGCCCTGGAGAAAGCCAACCCAGGGCCTTCTCCCCATCTTTGAACATGTAGCCTAGCTTTCTGGTCTGCTGTCTGTGCAGGCTTTGTGAAAGCTACAGAAAACAGAGGTGCTTACCATTAGCAACTTTTCATGTGTGTGTGTGTGTGTCTGTGTGTCTGTATGTGTCTGTGTCTGTGTGTGTGTCTTTGTGTGTCTGTGTGTCTGTTTGTGTCTGTATGTGTCTGTGTGTCTGTATGTGTGTCTCTGTGTGTGTGTCTGTATGTGTCTGTATGTGTGTCTGAGTGTGTATGTGTATGTATGTCTGTATATGTATATGTGTGTGTGTTGTGTGTGTTGGTGGAGTGTCTCCATAAGCAATACTTCTACAAGGGAGCCGAAGAAAGGATAGGTGTGCACTTTTTCCAGCCCAGCGCTAAGTCAAAGTTGCCCCCTGTGTCCAGTCAGCCAGGCCAGCTCGAGGGCCAGACTTCCTCTTTCATTCACAAGCTCAGATCTGGGAGGATGGTAAAAGGAGAGTGAAGGGCAGCCTCAGCTTCCAGCCCCTCCCCCCTCCCTGACAGCTGTAATCTGCTTGGGAAAATCTCCACCACCACCCCCCCCCCCATCCACACAGGAAAAAATATTAGTTGTCCCGATAACAAGGAAAACAAAATCCAGTGCAGGGCATCAGAGACTTCCTGAGGCGGGAACAATGTCCAGGGAGAGCTCCGTGGAGAAGGGCTAAGTTGGAAAACTGAGTGGGAACCCTAAGGACACTGGTCCAGTCCTATCCGGCTGGCGGGGGAGGGGGATGACAGATCTAGGAACTTGGAAAAAAGATTTCCACCCCCCAAAACCTTGAAGTCTGGGCCGGTTTAGCTACATCCGGGAAATGATTCACGACAGGGTCACGTCCCCACACAGAACTCCAGCTCCTTTGCTCAGGTGCTTTGCGCCTACCTCTCTTCTCACTTGGACCCAGCCTGTTCTCTCAAGAGATAGCTACAGGCCCTAAGGTATTGTGAGTAAGGCAGGAGAGGCCCTTCCAAGTGACCACCCGACTGAAGCCCCTGGGGCCCTATCAACACTGCTCTCCTTGCCCATAGCCACTTCCCTGGGTAACTTTCCACAGGGGTAAAAAGAGCTGGACACTTGTGAGTGTCTTATCCCTCGTCCCCGTCCCCGGGTGAGAATACTACTCTATTGTCTTCTGGGGCAGCACTGGCTCCTGGGCCCAGTGGGTGGGTGTGACCTCTGAGTACTATATGCTTTGGGGGTGGGCGCCCCACCCAGGGGATGCCTTTAGAAACAACGACCCCTAGGTCTTGTCTCAGACCAAGCCCATCAGAATCTCCAGAAACCTGTTCTGGTGACCCCCGTGTGTGGCCTTGCTCTATGCCCCTCCCCTTCTCATCACCACCCTCAGAACTGGACCCCTGGATCCAGCGGGAGTCCCTCAGAAGTGGCCACGGAGGCCAGTGGTCTCTGGGGGTGTCTACAGAGCTCCCGGCCCCAGCTGGAGGCCAGCTGCCCAGCCCAATAGCAGGTTCTGGGTTACTCCAGCCCCTCCCTCTGCTTCTCCTTCCCCCTGGGCAATGAAGCCTTGGGCCTTTGTTCTCAACCAACAGGAGTGTGACCAGAAACCCACCCACAGTTTAATTACAGTCCCATTCAGTGGCCACAGGCTGGCCACCAACCTCACTCAACCTGCTCAGCTTTGGCCCCATGGGGCCTCCAGCCCAGGCCAGCCCAGTGCAGCTCCTGCCATGTTCAGGGTCACGCCAGCTTTGTTCTCAGAAGGACCTACATCTCCCCAGCCCTAGGACCTTCAGCCCTTGTTCTGCACAAAACATAAATGCTGTGACCTCCCTGGGGCTCGAGTGACCCTGATACAGTACTGCTGTGTGTGACAGGCTGCTGGGCCAACTCCTGGGCTTCGCTGAAGTCCTCAGAGTCAGATGTGATTTCCGGCTCACTTTTGAAAAACATTATTTTATGTGAGGCACAGTTTGCCTTCCCATGTGTATGTATACCACAGTGTGCTCACAGAGGTCAGAAAGAGGGCATTGGGGTCCCTGGCACTGAAATCATGGAGGGTTGTAAGCCTCCATATGGGTGCTGGGAACTGAACTCAGGTCCTCTGCAAGAGCCTTGAGTTCTCTGCTGAGCCATCTCTCCAGATCCAACTCACTTTGTATTGTTTGTAAGTCTGTGCCTGGTCACCTGCTAATGTCTGGGGGTGGGAGGGATATGTACTCAGTAAGTTAGCCTTGTCAGACTGCAGGAAGCACCAACGCAAGGCTGTGTCATTTACAGTCCCTCAGACTTTGTCAAAGGCTCCCGCCAGGGTGGTTGTGGAGTGTGTAAGTTACACACTTTGTTCAGTGACTGCTTGGTTGTAGGGAACTTTCCAGCTGAGGGAGACATCTCAGGAGCAGGGCAGCCTGGCTTCCCCACACAGCAAAAAGCTGGAGAAAGAGAAAGAACGGGATGTCACCTGAAGCCTGGCTAAAAAAGAAGCCATTAAAGCCGGGTGTGGTGACACACACCTTTAATCCCAGCACTTGGGAGGCAGAAGCAGGCGGATTTCTGAGTTCGAGGCCAGCCTGGTCTACAAAGTGAGTTCCAGGACAGCCAGAGCTACACAGAGAAACCCTGTCTCAAAAAAACAAAAAAAAAAGAAGAAGAAGAAGAAGCCATTAAGGTTACCTGTTTGACTCCTGCTTAGGCATTTGGCATCCAAGGCACTTGCAAGTGAGAGCCAGTTGGTTGCCATACTCTCTGCTCAGGTAGTCCTGTTCACCTGCGGCAAGCTGGAGGGGCTGGACCCTAGAGAAGGTTTGTGTTCTCCGTGAGGGGACTACCTTGGCTCTCTACTTTCCCTTTGGAAGAGGCAGACTCAGTCCCCATCACAGTATTTTTCAAACAGGTGAAAGATGCTGTGGACCAGTGGCCACCTGGTTGTGGTTGAGGGGAAGCCCTCGACATATCCCCAGGGATATGTCACTGGTGAAGGCGCTGCATGCAGCCTGTCTCTCTGTAAGCGTCACCCTGACCCTTGGCCTGGACAGTGGGGACCAGTCCTCAGAAGCTTGGAGTGAGGGGCCTAGAAGGGGGGAAGGGTCTCGTCCCAGCTGCCCAGCTCTGGGTACTAAGAGGCCAGGCCAGGGGCAGCAGAGATGGGGGGGACCACCACCTGCTTTTCCTTGTTTTGTTTTCAGGGCGCTAATTACTGTGCTGAGCTTGGAGCTGCCTAATGAGGCCGTTTGGATTTCCTGTTGTTCTGGCTTCCCAAGACCCTTAAAGGGCCAGCATCTAACTGGGAATAGGCCCTGGGTGGGACAGCACAGTCTCACAGGGGTGAATACAGAAGGGCTATCTCTGACTCAGCCTGAGCAATGAGCTAAGGAACCTGTTCCATTCACTGCTCCCCTACCCCCTAGGAGTGCCCACCCGGAAGTGCCCTCACCGGAAACAGGAGCCTAAGAACCTTGTGGTTTGGCCAGGGCTCAGGGTGGGGTGAGGGAGGCAAGAAGACCAGAGCTGGGGAGGAAAGGCCGGTGATGTCACCAGTGCCCAGACTGTGAGAACCACTGCAGCACCAGGCAGGAGGGAAATGCTGTGACGTCCTGTCGTGTCCACTGCCCCCCTTCCCACTGAAAATAAACACTTGTTGTCTGAGAAACCTGAGCCACTTCTGAAGGGCAAGCTGTGGACCAGGCTACCCCTAACTCAACCACTCTGTACCACAGCACGGGCCTGCAGAAGGCAGCTAATTCTTTTGCACTTTGGGGTTCTCTTTGGCTCCTCCTAAGAAGCTGAGCGCTGGAGTGTCAGGGAATTCACCCATGTGCATAGTGCATACCGCAGACTGCAGCTGGGCTAGAAGGAAAGCGAGGAGTCTCCATCTGTCTGCTTGACTCTCCCTCAGATCTGAGGCACAGCCTTGACTCCAGGACCTATCGTTAGTCCTCCCTGTTCTGAAATGTCCAGGCTGCAGATCCCCCTGGGTACCTAGGAGGCCAGGCCTGCAGCACCCTCCCCTACAGACAGGGTGACGACATTGTTGTTCTTATACTACAGGGCCTTCCGCCTGAAGTTCCGGCTCCTAAATGGTGGGAATAAGGGTCCCCAGGACAAAGCCGGCCTGGTTCCCGCAGTCACCTCAGAATGGACGGAATCCCCATTGTGTATGGTCGCCCCATGCCCGCCCTCACTTACCCTCACCGGACATGCCAACAAACAGCTCATTGAGCCTGGGGAGGGGCCGGGGAGACAACAATGCCCCCCAGAAGGCAATGGTAGTGAGCTCAGCTGGGGGTGGAGGCTATCATGGAGAGCGATGATCTCAGCCTTGGGTGAGCTGGCCACTGTGACAGGCTGACCTGAGCCTGGCACCCCAGTGAGGCTGAGAAAGGCTGACCCTGCAGCCTCACTCTGACTGCCTCACCCCCCTCCCCTCCATGCTGGGAACAGACCAGGACTTCCCATATTCTTAAGCTGGCCCTGTCCTGAGTGCCAAGCAGGTGCAGCTGGCAGGTCCTTGAAGTCCAGGAGAGATATCTTGGACCCAAGAGATTGGTGGACACTTCCTCTACTGTGCCATTCCAGAAGACATCATGGAGGGTCAGAACAAACAGCTCTCCTAAACCAGCTGCCCACACTGATCACAGTAGAACTTGTGGATCAACCAGCAAATGTGCTTTGTATGACCAAAGCGTCTAAAGGGACTGGGATAGTCTTGCAAAGTGTTGAAACCTGGCAGGAGGTATTCAAGCCCTTAAACAGCCCAGAACTGATCTTAGTGTTCCTGAGAGCTCACCTAACATTACGCGTATGTATAGATACGTTCCAATATATGGCCTCAGGGCATTCTCCCAAAATACTTTTGTGGATGCTAGGCTAGAGTAAACACTTTCTCCTCTGTTAGACAAGTCTCAGCCGAACCGTCAAGCAGGACAGCCTTTGACTGCAGTAGGAACTGGGGTGCTCCAGTATGCGACCAAGCTGCCTCTACTCTACAGAAACTGGACAAGCCAGAGGCAGGTTTGCAGAGGCTGATTTGGGAAATGGGGGAGTGTGTTTTTGGGGGTGAGTGGTTGGAACCGTGCCTGCATAGAAGGCACGGGGACTAATCCCAGCAGGTCACTGGGGCTCTGGCATTTTAGACCACCTGGCCATCTGCCCATGGAATCTGTCAACTCAGGAACAGACCTAGGCACCCCAGCCTCAGATGCAGGAAAGCTTTGTGCCTTTGGCCTCTCTGCACTGCCCCACACTACACTTTTCTGTACAGCACTGCCAGTAGGTAGCCATACAAGCACCTCTGCTCAAGTGAGACTGAATTCATTCGCCTGGTGAGTTTCCACCACAACCACTAAGCTCATATCCAACCTCACACGTTAGTGCTCTGTCCTCTACCTGACTCTGCCAGGGATACCTGCCAACTCCCTCTCTCATCCTGGGCCTCTTAGTGTCCTGTTAAAAACGTTCTCCTCCCCTCTTTGCAAGGACAGCTCCCGGGCTGGAGAGATGGCTGTGTGGTGAAGAGTGTTTGCTGCTATTCGAGAAGACCAGAGTTAGGTTCCCAGCACCCAGGCCAGGGAGCTCACAACTACCAGTCCAGGGGATCCAGCGCCCTCTTCTGGCCGCTCTAGGTACCTGCACACACGTAGGAAGCACAGACACATATACACAAACACTAAGTCAAATAAACACATACAATAAAGTTCTGGGGTTTGGAGTTTTCTTACCAGGTCCAGTGTAAACCCTGCCTCCCCTACAGATCTTCCTCTGAGACTTGGTTCCGTCTACTAGCTACCACACTCTTTTTCTTTTCTTTTCTTTCTAGTTTTCTTCTCATTTTGTATTGTTTAGTTTGTTTTGGCAGCATAGTTTCTCTGTGTGGTCCTGAGTGTCCTGAAACTCACTCTGTAGACCAGGCTGACCTCAAAGATCCACTTGCCTCTGCCACCAGAGTGCTGGGATTAAAGGCATGTACAACCGGGGTACCTGGGTGCCCCCTGGCTTTTATGTGGGTTCTGGGGGGATTCAAACTCCAGTCTCCCCAATTATACAGTAAATACTTTACCTGCTGAGCCACTTTTTCAACCTCCTATGTCCCTTTTCCTGTGCCTCCATTTCATTTCCCTTCCCACAAAGAGTCCAATCCTGTATGTCCTTGTGGCCTTACAAGGTAGCTCTCCTCCCAAGGCAGCTTTTGTACCCAGTCTTTGGGTGTACATGCATGCTTGTACATGCACACATGTCTATGAGCTCAGTGGGGCCTCAGGAAAATGAACCACAAACCTATAGTACCATGCTCTGTGTGTGTGAGTGTGTGTGTATGTGTGTATGTGTGTGTGTATGTTCTACTATGAATTGAACCCAGGGCTTCCTGCACGCTAAGTACATGCTTTACCACTGAACTACACAGCCAGGCTCTTGGTTGCACTCTTCATGGATCTGTCTCAGCTACCTGGGAGGGAGCTGCAGTGACAAGAGGAGGTATCAAGGCCATAGGAGCAGAGAGGAAGGTGGGCAAGAGGCACAGGGAGATTCTCAGATGCCAAGACAACTCCAACAATGGCAGTGCTCCTGCCACGGAAGCAGGCCCTGGAGAAGCATCAGTGGCCACAGAAGTATTAGTCTTGCTATTTATTGCTAAGCACACAGAGTTAGCTGTACATAATGGAGACCATGGCTTTTCACCATAGCTCAGGTATTTCAGTACCCAAATCTTGATTTTCATACAGTGGTCCTCACAGGGCTGCAGAAAAGGAAAGCGCCATTTTGGGCCTTTTCCTAGATACGGGGCAGGAGGTTCTCTGTTAACCCCAGACGGGTCAAGTTATTCATTAGCAAACATCAGTATGCAGTTCTCATTAACTCCAGGGGAGAGTTCAACCTGGATTAGCAACTAGGATACACAGTGTAGACACTCTGACACAGGAAGTCTTCCCATATGTCTAACCTAAATCCTTCCTGCCACCACTGAAGCTCATTTCCTCTTATTCTGACTGTGCTAGGAGAAAGGGATAGCCGACCAGACCACTGTCCTCTGCATTAGACCCATCACCTACTTGACCATGGCAGTCATCTCTCTCTCCAGGCAACAGTGACTTCTTGGCTCACACAGCTGTTCAGAGTTGGCACCTGTCCCCAGGCTCTTTCTCTCTGTGTGAGAAATATGCAAAAGTACTTCCTGGTTGAGGCCTGACCCTTCCTTCCAGGAGACAGTGGGGCACTGGGACTGAGTAAACCCCACTCCTAGGTTCCTGTTGGTAGACAAAGACAAGGGTGTGGCCTTAGCCCCCACCTCTTGCTTGTCCTGGGTGGCAGTTGGGATCAGGGATCAGAGATCATGTTGGGAAGTGAGAGGGCAGAGTTGCTTCTGAGAGATGGGCATTCGTGGGAGAAGGTGCAGGGCACAGAAGCACCCAGGGACTCACAGGAGTCGGGTAGGGATGAGCTTGCAAGCCAAGGGGGCTTGCAGCACAGGAGGGTTATGAGGAGAGAGGAGACCTGGACAGCTTTGCCCTAGGAAAGGCCCTGGGGCCAGGGGGAGATAAACCTGTAGAGAGGACCAAAGGTCAGCCTGTCAAGGGTAGGGGTCAGCCTGACAAGGGTAGGGGTCAGCCTGACAAGGTTAAAGGTCAGCCTGGCAAGGGTAGGGGTCAGCCTGTCAAGGGTAGGGGTCAGCCTGGCAAGGGTAGGGGTCAGCCTGGCAAGGGTAGGGGTCAGCCTGGCAAGGTTAAAGGTCAGCCTGGCAAGGATAGGGGTCAGCCTGGCAAGGGTAGGGTCAGCCTGGCAAGGGTAGGGGGCAGCCTGGCAAGGTTAAAGGTCAGCCTGACAAGGGTAGGGGGCAGCCTGGCAAGGCTAAAGGTCAGCCTGGCAAGAGTGGGGGGGCAGCCTGGCAAGAGTGGAAGCCAGCCTGGCAAGAGTGGGGGCCAGCCTGGCAAGGTTAAAGGTCAGCCTGGCAAGAGTGGAGGCCAGCCTGGCAAGAGTGGGGGCCAGCCTGGCAAGGTTAAAGGTCAGCCTGGCAAGAGTGGAGGTCAGCCTGGCAAGGGTGAGGGATGAGCAGATGAAGAGGCTTCTTTGGAAACCACAGGATGAAGAAATCAGGCCGACAGGGTGAGCTGCTCCCCTCCACCTGCCACATTCTTCAGCCCAGATGATGGTCGGAGGCAATGGCCATTTGGACACTGAGGAGCACATACCAGGAGGCCTCCAGCCTGACATGTGCTTTCCATTCAAGATGCTTGTTTTCTTTCTTTCTTTTTTCTCCTTCCTTCTTCTCTTCTCTTCTCTTCTCTTCTCTTCTCTTCTCTTCTCTTCTCTTCTCTTCTCTTCTCTTCTTTTCTCTTTTTGGAGCTTTGTGTCCTGTGTAGCTTTGGCTGTCCTGGAACTCACTCTGTAGACCAGACTGGCTTGAACTCACAGATCTGCCTGACTCTGCTTCCCTAGGGCTGGGTTTAAAAGCGTGCGCTAGCACACACACATGGCTAGGGTTTTTTTCCTTAGACAGGATCTTACTATATAAACTTAGGTGGTCTGGAACGTCTTCTGGATATAGAACAGACTGGCTTTGGACTCAGCTGCTTGCCTCTACCTCTTGATTTTATTTCGATTTTTCAAGTGTTTCTATGTGTGGACCTGAGGAAGTTAGAAAAGAGAGTCAGCTATCCTAGACCTGGAGTTATAGATGATGGTGAGCTTCCTAACACGGGTGCTGGCGACCACACTAGGGTCCTCCAGTGGCCTTGAACTCCTAACCCACCTCCTTCTACCTCCATGTGATGGGATCACACTACTTCCGGTTAAACTCGGGGTCCCTCAGCGAGGTAGTCCTGAGCCTTCCCCTGTCCCATGCCTCTCTGCTCATTGGTAGAGCGCGGACAGGAAGAAACCGGGGAAGGGGAAACCAGGGTTCCGGGCAACATGCCACGGAGGCTGCCCTAAGGCCCAGCCTCCTCTGTGGCTGGAAATACCCGCCGTGTTGTTCCTGGCCCTAGCTTTCCAGGCATCTCCTGGGTTTGGCAGATGTAGCTGAGGCAGCTGTGGGGTCGTCATCAGGTTGGCCCTTGCTAGCAGGCTTATCTCAGTTCTGCAGCTGCCAAGTCTGTGCCCTGTCCCACCTTCTCTCTTTTTTAACCAGCACCCACGAGGCCCTAAGCAAGCTTCCCACTCAGCAGGCACAGCCAAGCAGCAGCTTCTGCAATCCTTAGGTTCTCCTCTCAAGCCTACAGTCGCTGCAGGCCCTAGATGCTCTTACCGAGACAGAAAACTCCCCTCAGTGCCAGGCTCCGTGTTCTGGAAGGCCAAGGAAACAGTATGAAACCACTCCAGACCCTGTGCCTGGGTCCCCGGGAGGTGGTGGGAGGCCTTCCAGGCCTTAGGACAGACCCGAGCAGTTCTCTGCCGTGCCCAGTAATCCTGCCCACTTGGGTATCCTTTATTTGGCACATGTTGGGTCATCAGGCATGAGCAGTGGACAGTGAACCCAGGAAGTGGGGTCTCTCAGAGGCATGAGGAAAAGCCGAGCCCCGCCCCTCTCTCTCGGAGGCCAGCACCCTCTCTGATTAGATCCATTCAAGGATGACACCTCTTCCTTTCTGCAGGCCGCTGCTCTGAAAGACGACCCTCCAGCAGGAGAGTTGTCTCAGTGGGAAGGTTTTCTCTAGAAGGCCAGGTTGTTCAGTCAAGAACCTAATCACCGGCCTCCTACCAAAAAAGGCCCTTGACTTTTCACGCTCTGCTCTTTCCCCTCCTCCGTTCTGCTCCTCTTGCCTCTTCCCTTAGGAGTGTGTCCTCTGCCTTTTCCTCTACCCGTGAATTTCGTTTGTGCCCCGCCCCCGAGGTGGCCTCTAGTTGTCTTCATGTTGCCTAGAGGGAAAGAAAGGAACTAAATTATTCTTTGAGTTTTGCAAAATGGATAGTCGAATACAGTCTCCCAGATCGCTATTATTATCACTTTGCAGGGATGAAAGAACAGATGTAGAGCGGTGGTTACGTTTCTTGGCCAAATCCGAGTCATACTCATTCACCAGACTTAAGGGTAGAATGGGGTGAAACCCCAGGCCACCTCAGTGCTCGGGCCTCCTCTTCAATCCTCAGAATCCATTGTGACTTACAACACCATGCCCCTCTTCTCTCCTATCCCTGGGATTTTTATCATCAGTTCCTGCATCCTGTTCCTTCCTTGAAGCCCCCCAGCCAGTCCTCGAGGCCAATGCTAAGTCATCATCTTCCTCTCTCCTCCCTCAGCCTCAGGCCTATTCTCTGGGGAATCCACTCTGACTCTGGGCAAAAACTCCAAGCACGCAGTTTCTCCAAGGGGCAGTAGGGAAAAGTGCGCCGCGCCGCGGGGCGCTGCTTGCTAAGCGGGAAACCGGTTCCTAACCGCTGGCGCCCCTCGAGGGGAGGGGAGAGGGCGGAGGTGCTTCTGCGGCGGCATCTGTCCGAGGCGGGCGGGAAGCTGCTGCATTAAATTGTAAAATCGATTTATTGACCGGCAGGTGCGAGCAGCGGCAGATGGAGAGCAGCGCTGCCGGGGCGCATCTGCGGGGAGCGGCGGCATCGATCCTGGCCCCCCTCTCAAACCGTTCGTCTTGTTCCTTTCTGTCGGTTCACTCCTAAATGCGGGGCCAAGGTCCGAGAATCTGCGGCGCCTTAGTGGCTAGAGAAGTTTATTTCCCTTCCCCTACCCCCCTCCCAGCCTCTAGGCCCGAGCTGCGCCCCCACGGCTGCCAGGCTCTGCCAGCCCCACTGCCCCAGTTGGCACGCGGCGGGCCAGCCTGACGCGTGGCAGCGCCCTGCGGCAGATGAGGCACGCGCCGGCCTCATTTCAATGTGAATGGATCGAATGAAGCAGCCATGTGGCAGCAACAGTTTGCAAATCTCCCCGCCTTCTGTGCAGCTCCCCGGCCGCGGCTCGCAGCACGTGGCCCCTTCTCCGCAGCGACCGCAGCAGTGTCTCTCAAGGCTTAAGTGCCCCGCCCCGGCAGGCCTTCTTCCCCGCCCCCAGCCTGTCCTGCGGGCGCAGTAGCCCAGACCCCACCTCGCCTCTACCCGGGTGCAGTGTGCCAGGTCCAGATCGTTGTCCCCTGGGAAGGGTAGCCGGCGAGAGTTGAGATAACACCGCGCTGGAGGTCTCCGAGCTGCGCTGGTGGCCCTGGGGAGCGCTTGTAGGCTTCTAGCTAGGAAGGAGGCCCGAAGCCGCACCCCAGTAACCTGCAGCCAGTTTGGGGACACCGCTGAAAGACAGCTTTGGCATTTTTTTTTCAGTTCCGGGGGCTGGTTCTGCATAATGGGAGAATCTGAAAAATTGCGTGCACAGTGGCCAAGAGGAGGGAACAGTAGAAGCAGGAGACTTGTAGGGAGAAAGGCTTCGCCTGGCCTCCATGCTACTCGGGCTTCATGGCTGGGAAATGTTGAGGACGCTGAGGAGTCGAGAAGCTGTAGGCTCAAGAAAGCTGTTGTTTATGGGAACCCAGGTCGTATGGCTTAGAGACCTAGGGGGCATCTACGTCAGGGTCAGAGCCAGATGGCCCTGACTAGAGGCCTGCTATGAGCCTCACAACCTTCCATTCCTTTGAGTAACCAGAAGGGTGTTGTCTTTCTTCCGCTAGAGAGTCCGTTCTCGTACTAATTACGGAGTGACAGAGAAGGACTCCAGCTGTGTGGTCTGGAGAGACACCGGGCACCACAGCTTGAGCCCTTGGTGCCTAGTAATGTGGGTAAAGATTGATACCAGCAGATGGGAACTCTAGCAGGGACTCAAGGCTAAGGGTGGTGTCCTGAAGAGGAATATTGTAATAGGTGCTTCTGGTAAAGAGAGAGAGAAAAAAAAATGAACACTTTTTCCTTCTTAGGTCAGAAATTTTATAAGTGGATGATTTGTCCATTTCTGAGGAAAATAGTGATTCCAACTTTTGTTTGGCCCTTCACTATTTGCCAAATATTTTGGCATACTAATGTGTATGAGGGTAGGCCACTTCCAAAATAATAGATATCCCGTGTGGGAGTAGACGTCTCCCTTGAGAGTCAAGCAAGTGCCAGCGTTAGAGTTTCTACTAACTCCCAGGCTAGGATTTTGAGATTAAAACTGTTAGATGAAAACCATTAGAGTCAGGTGGGTTGCAAGCCCAGCTCCAAGGAGAGAGAGGGAACACCCTCTGGCACTCTAGGCAGGTCTACGGTGCAGAGGATGCAGACAGCGAGGATTTGGAAGTCCACTTGCCAGGACCGCCGGGAGGTACGCCTCGAGCTCCCCGTCCCTCGGGCCTGGGACTCGGCTTGCCCATAACCTACATTAACTCGCTAGTGCAGCCTGGGCCCATCTGCCGGCCCCCGCCTCACCTCGGTTCCCCACGCCAACCCGCTCGCGCCAGATGGTGGCTGGGAGGGGTGGCCGTGCGTGGGGGACCCCGGAGCCTGTCGCCTCACCTCACCCCACCCCCACCCCACGCTCACAACCTCATGTTTCTTACCCCCCCCCCAATTCTCCATCACCACCACACAAGTCAAAATATCAGACCACGTTCGTCATTGGCAGCTGTTGGGCTCCACTTCCCCCTACCACGGCCTCCCTGGGGCTGGAGCCGCGTCCCTGCTCCCCTCAATCCCCGCCCGCACTGATCTTATCATCGGACCATAGCCAGCCATCACCACGCGGGCGGGCTGACAGATGAAGCCACAGAGCCCCCACCGCTCTCAGTGTAGGAGAGAGAGGGGGGGGAGAGGGAGAGAGAGAGAGAGATCTAGCACCCCCCAAAACTGGGAGAAGCCAGCCCCCGTCTGCAGCCTCGGGGGAGCACGACGACGGGTTCTGGGAAAGCAGCTGCAGGGTTTGCGCTCGGAGGCCACCCGGGAGAGGCGCGCGAGTGACATGGGTGAAACCACCCGAAACTCAAACAACTCTATGCGCCTCCAGTTCCACCCTACATCCTGCCCTATGCAGAGAGATCTAGACCTGCTCAGCCTCAAGCTCTCTCACCTTGCCTCTCAACTGGCCCAAGGAAATTCTGGAATTAAGAAAGTTTCCTCCCTACTCCAGCGGAGCTAGGGGACGCGGGTGGGGGCCAGGATGAGGCTATGGAGACCAAGCGCGACCCAGGTGAGATAGGCACTGAGGGAAAGACTAGAACCTCATTACCATACAGCTGAGGACGCGCCCCCCCCAACTACTTCGAGAACCACGCCCCCCACCTCTCTTTCGAACCTCTAGTCCGGACTCTAGCACGAGCCAGGAGGGAGTGGGGGTGGGGGACAAAGAGAGAAGGCACGCGCTGGGCACGCCCCGCTGCTTGAGAGTGACACGCCTACCAGGTGCAGAGACGACCAGAGTCTTAGACGCTTGGCCCTTTGCCTTGCTTGGAATAGCCAGGGAAAGGTTAACGCGTCGGATGGCTTCCCTGCGGTGCTGGGGACGCGTGGAGGGTGGGCACACATAGGCTGGAGGCCAGCGAGGCAGGAGCTACCTAAAGTCTGGAAAGGAAAGGGAGATCCAAATCCCCTGGCCCTGCTTTTTGCTTTCCTAGTTTAAGCTTTCCCCACCTGCTAGAGGACTGTAGGTATCTAATGCCTGGATCAGGTGCACCGCCTACGGGGACCCCTTATAGTTTCCACCCCCTGGACCATTCGGGAACCACCTCACCTCCCGCCGCATCACTGGGCTACCCTCTATCCTCTGGTGGCGAGGGTCTCAGCCTTTAAGCAGACGATCTCTAAGGACTGCTCGCCGGGCACGCGCAGAGCTGGAAGCCCAGAAGTTGGAAGAGGGGCGGGGACCTGCGCCCTACTGGCTGGCTGACAGGGGGAGCGGCGGGGGCGGAGGCCCCCTCCGGTGGGTGCTGGGACTGTAGCCACTAGAGGCCTGGAGGGGAGGGGAGAGTGACCGTGAGTCTGTCTGACTGACAGGCTGCGAAGAGCAGCCAATATATATAAGAAAGGCTCCGGAGCAAGCAGGTTTCAGTAGCGGCGCTGCTCGCAGGCCGGGAACCCGAGGCCAACAGTTGCAGCCAAAGTCACTTGGGTGCAAGTCACTAGCCCGCTCGAGACCCTAGGATTTGCTCCAGGACAGGTACTTAGAGCAGCCACCGCCCAGTCGCCCTCACCTGGATTACCTACGGAGGCATCGAGCAGCGGAGTTTTTGAGAAGGCGACAAGGGAGCAGCGTCCCGAGGGGAATCAGCTTTTCAGGAACTGAACTGGCAGACGGACTTGCGGGAGAGCGACATCCCTAACAAGCAGATTCGGAGTCCCGGAGTGGAGAGGTCACCCCAAGGGATGACGCCTGCGTCCCGGAGCGCCTGTCGCTGGGCGCTACTGCTGCTGGCGGTACTGTGGCCGCAGGTAATGTCCCACGTCCTCTTCGCCCCCTCCCGCAGCGTTCCGGGCTTACGCCCCGGCCCCGGCTGAGCCTGACCGCTCTCCTCCCTCCTTCTCTCGGTCCCTGTGCAGCAGCGTGCTGCGGGCTCCGGCATCTTCCAGCTGCGGCTGCAGGAGTTCGTCAACCAGCGCGGTATGCTGGCCAATGGGCAGTTCTGCGAACCGGGCTGCCGGACTTTCTTCCGCATCTGCCTTAAGCACTTCCAGGCAACCTTCTCCGAGGGACCCTGCACCTTTGGCAATGTCTCCACGCCCGTATTGGGCACCAACTCCTTCGTCGTCAGGGACAAGAATAGCGGCAGTGGTCGCAACCCTCTGCAGTTGCCCTTCAATTTCACCTGGCCGGTAAGCACAACCTAAATGCACCGGGAGATCACCGAAGGGAAAGAAGGGAGCGCCGGGACACCAGACCCCCTTTCCAAAGCGCTCTCCGGAGAGCCCCAAGGGCTCTTTCTCTCCTGCCCCCGCCCCCCTTTCTCTCATAGGATCATCCCGGAGAGGCTTTGGTTAGTCTTTCCTCCTAGTTTCTTCCCTTTCCTTCTCCCCAATTCTTGGGATACGAATTTCATTACCAAAACTCCAACGCTGCGCCGCCCGCCCACCCACGGCTCTCACACTCCCGCATCCCTCATCCCTCCCCTGCCTTCTCAGCTCGCGCGCAGCACTGCGCGAACTCCAGTTATGTTGAGCCGAGCTCCGTAACTGTATCCTGCAATTAGATTAATTAAACAGGCTGCTGCGAGGCACCCCCTCCTTTCCCGCCCTGCTCATATCGCTATCTCTAATGTCCCCCACCCCCCTTTTGCTTCCCAGGGAACCTTCTCACTCAACATCCAAGCTTGGCACACCCCGGGAGACGACCTGCGGCCAGGTGAGTATCTAACTTCTCAGCCACAGGGGGGCGACATCACACAGCGCCGAAAGAGTTAACCAGTTATAGGCGGGGGTGGGGGTGGGGGACGCAGGCTTGGGGGTGGGGGCCAGGACGCTTAGCTTGGCCGGAGCTGCGCCCCGCGCTGGACGCTCGGATTCCGCTCGCTGCCTGGACTCAGAGCACAATTGCGTTTCCTGCGGGTTATTTTTGGCGTGGGAACGCGGGGAGCACGGCGGTGAGAAAGGCCGAGGCTGCCAGCGCCGCTGACGGGCCTCTTCCTGTATTTTACACCTTTTGCGAATTCCGCTCCTTTGGAAAGGGAATAATGGCTTTGGGATGTTGTTCTGACACAGAGGAAAAGGATATTTCACCAGCACAACAATTCTCACTTTGAAAAGGAAAAAGAAACACCATTACCTACGTCTAGAACAGAACCCCTTGCTCCCAATTCTCGAACCAGAAAACTTCCCCCTTTAATTTTTTCTTTTTTTTTTCCATTTTGACCTCTTTTCCTCTTTCCCCTCCGTATCTGCCTCCACAA
Organism: Mus caroli; assembly: GCF_978045245.1. Taxonomy (NCBI): domain Eukaryota; kingdom Metazoa; phylum Chordata; class Mammalia; order Rodentia; family Muridae; genus Mus; species Mus caroli. Next base: position 60,992,188 of record NW_028227257.1, on the reverse strand, counting down.
CCCTAGGATATCTTAACATCCGTCTATTGTACCTTTTTTTGAATGCTATCAAGCCCCCTGCACATGCACACACCCAGGGAAACTAAGTAGCAAGCTTCTGGGACCCTCTGGCCTGTGCTTACTTGCAGGTGGAGTTAATCTAGATAATTAGAGTGTGAACTGACCACCATAGTCACAACTAACGAGAGAGTTGGCAGCAGTCAACTCTGAATTAGGTTGGCTTTCTGAATCAGGTTCTCTGACCAAAGCCTCTTTCTGCAGAGACTTCACCAGGAAATTCGCTTATCAGCCAAATCATCATCCAAGGCTCCCTTGCTGTGGGTAAGGTTTGGCGAACAGATGAGCAAAATGACACCCTCACCAGACTGAGCTACTCTTACCGGGTCATCTGCAGTGACAACTACTATGGAGAGAGCTGTTCTCGCCTGTGCAAGAAGCGAGATGACCACTTCGGACATTATGAGTGCCAGCCAGATGGCAGCCTGTCTTGCCTGCCGGGCTGGACTGGGAAGTACTGTGACCAGCGTAAGTAGGCAGGCCCCCTGCGAGAATAGAAGGGATGGGATCTTCCCAAGAAAGCACTCAGAATGGGTCTGTGCTGCCTACTAGCTGGGTCTCAGGACCAGCTGGGGATGCTGTACTGTACCCTTAGTCTCAGAGCCTCCTCCGCAGTGCTTAAGCCTACAGGGTCCTTATTCTTCATCCCATGCAGTGTGATGTTCTCCCACCCCCTCGTCCCCTGGTCCCCTTTAATTTAACCATGGCTTCTCGGAGGCCAAGAGTAGGAAGTGAGCCCAGGGGAACAGGAGAGGAGGTTGAGGCTTCAGAGTCCATGGTACCACAACCTCATCCGGCCCTATTTCTTTTCCTTAGCTATATGTCTTTCTGGCTGTCATGAGCAGAATGGTTACTGCAGCAAGCCAGATGAGTGCATGTAAGTGGGGACAGGAAACGGGAGTGGGGGGGGGGCTCTCCCTTGTGAGCAGGTCTCCCATCTTACACTGGGCTCCCCTCTTGTCTTAACAGCTGCCGTCCAGGTTGGCAGGGTCGCCTGTGCAATGAATGTATCCCCCATAATGGCTGTCGTCATGGCACCTGCAGCATCCCCTGGCAGTGTGCCTGCGATGAGGGATGGGGAGGTCTGTTTTGTGACCAAGGTGAGTAAGGGAAGGAGAGATGGGGTGGCAGGGCCTGAAACTAGAGATGGTGACTGGACACCTTTCTTGGTGGCCAATAACTGACTTTCCTATTATTCTATTATTGTTCAAGGACAAGTCTCAGGACTTGTCTATGTGCACGTGGTGTGTGTGTGTGTGTGTGTGTGTGTGTGTGTGTGTGTGGTATTAGGAATGGAACTCGGGGTCTCTAACATACTAGGCAAGCACTCCACCTGTGAGCTCTACCTCAGTCCACTCACTGCTTTTAAAGGCTCTTTACAACTGACCAAAAAAGGGATGGTGGGAATTCTTCTCCACGTCCTGAAGAGCCAGGATGACTAAAGAGGCCAGGGGTAACAGCTTGGCAGCCTGCAGCTCATACTCATAAATTCTAGCAAGACTAAAGAGAAAGGGAAGGTTAGCGCTGTTCCTCTTTCTGCCTTGTAGTTACCTATTAACCCCCTGAGTGTTTGCTCACCTTCCAAGGCTCTCCCCTAAACAGCTGTCTGGTGGGGTGTGCCCACTGGCTGCCCTGGGCTGTGGCCAATCCAGGCCTTTGGATAGAGGGAACATGTAACTGCCTTTTTAGTGTGGCCACAGCCACCTGCCTTTCCCCAGTGACACTTGCCAGGCAGCTGCCTGAGCTCACACAGTCTCTACCTGACATTTGAGGATTGCCACTCTTTTGCCCACATAGGAGTCTTTGAGCTCCAGTCTTATCAAGAGGGAATCTTTTCTTTTACATCCCTGTAGCCAGCTGCATCCTCCCATTTTCAGGGTCAAGTACTGTGCCTGCTGCCATGACAACACCACACGGGCCTGGAGAGGATGGGGAGTGGGTTTGCCAAGCTGGAAAAAGCTTGCCTAGGTCCTGACTTGTTGCCAGAATGGAATTCAGTCCTTGTATGTTTCCCCCCTTCTTTCCCCTCACTCCTCTCCTCCCCCCCCCACATCTCTCTCTCTGACACACAGAACTTCTCTTCTTTATTTCTGCTCCCAACACACACACACACACACACACACACACACACACACACACACACACACATCTCTCCCTTTCTGCCATCCACATTTGCTCCCAGGTGACAGTCGTTTACTCACTGTATGCAAACACAACCCTTCCAACCCCTCTGTTTGCTTTGTCTGGCTCTCCCTCCTTGTTCTCCTCCAACAAGAAAACAAATAGCTATCATTCAAAATACACTTTCAACACCTCCTTTAGAAGATGCCGGTCCTGCCTGTGGTGGCTCTTATGCCCCCTCACTCTTTCCACCTGTTGAATTTTTGCTCTTCCTTCTAGTCCTTCCAGGCATGCACCTCCTCTGTGAAGCCTTTCCTGACTTCCTCATTGGCTAAGGGCCTCTTCTTCATCTTGCTCTGGCTGGAAATGTTTGTGAGCATACCCAGCAGGATGCTGGCCAATTGTGCTTTGTCTCCAACTTTTGGTATATTTATACAGTTTATATGTAGTTTCAGGCGAGTTAATGCTCAGGATTTCACAGGCAGAGAAAGGAGGGATGCCTGGGCCTGGAAAACTTATGAGTTTAAACTTCTTTGGGCCAAATACAGGGTGACCTTGAGTGGAGGTGGGAGAGTTCCTGGTTCCACTCAGCTGGTTTTTTCCTGTCTCCACAGATCTCAACTACTGCACTCACCACTCTCCGTGCAAGAATGGATCAACGTGTTCCAACAGTGGGCCAAAGGGTTATACCTGCACCTGTCTCCCAGGCTACACTGGTGAGCACTGTGAGCTAGGACTCAGCAAGTGTGCCAGCAACCCCTGTCGAAATGGTGGCAGCTGTAAGGTGAGACCCACATCAGCTCAGGAAGGCACAGGTCTAACCAGGTCGCATCCAGTCAGTGTGGTTGCATATGCATGCATGGATGGGCACTCTGGACATGTAGAGGCTAGGCACCAACCTCATACATCCTTGTCCCATCCCCCGGGCCCAACTTTAGCTTGTTTGTATTTTCTCTCCAGGACCAGGAGAATAGCTACCACTGCCTGTGTCCCCCAGGCTACTATGGCCAGCACTGTGAGCATAGTACCTTGACCTGTGCGGACTCACCCTGCTTCAATGGGGGCTCTTGCCGGGAGCGCAACCAGGGGGCCAGTTATGCCTGCGAATGCCCCCCCAACTTTACCGGCTCTAACTGTGAGAAGAAAGTAGACAGGTGTACCAGCAACCCGTGTGCCAATGGTAAGCCCTTCTGTCACCTTACTAACCTGCTGAAGTGACCCCGGGCCAGAGAGCCTGAGAGAATCGTGAGGAGAGAGACCTGTCTGCTATTGTGGTCAGACTGACTGAAACAGGCTCCACTTTGGTTTGGAGGGTGAAGGACTTTATGCATTATGGAGAGTAGGGCTTTGGAGAAGAAGGTCATCGATAGGCCGAAGGTGAGGGTAGTGAACCTCTGTATGACCTCTGTTCTTATCCCGTGGGTGAGCCTCGGCCTGACAAGGCTAGCTTGTGCCCTCCTCAGGAAGCCTTGAATTAGAAAGGATGTTGGAGGCTTCACATTCCCTTTTCAAGGGAGGCTGGTGATAGAGCTCTGTACCTTGAGGCCTCATCTTCCCCGACATTCACCTAGAAAGAGTGTAGCACAAAGAATCTGGAATACCCAGTGCTTTTTGATACACAGAACACGTTGGTAGGTGATGGTCTAAGAGGCAGGCAAGCAGGCAACCATTCAGGAGCTGACAAGGCCCTGGGAGGGGCAGTGTGATCTGTTCTCACTCCCCTGGGCTACGGTTTTATCATTCCTGAATGGGAAAATGAAACTACGTGTCTTTGGTGTGAAGAATGCACATGGCCAGCACTTCCTGTGCGTGGTCTATACTATTCTACCTTGCGTCTTCCCTACTGATCCTCAGGGCTACCTGTAAAAGGATCAAATTCTCCAGTTTAGCAGGTGAGGAGACCAAGACTAAGGGATCAGGTGAAGCTACAGGTGTCAGATCTCCTGCCAGGGAGATCAAGCCAAGCATATCTGTCTGACCCTAAATTCTGGAAGACGCCAGTAACTATTATCCAATAGCCCACTGCGGCATGGAGAACTAGGATTACGCCAGAGGTCAGGGCTTTGGAGTCTTTGTACAGTTCTCTGTAGAGAGCTCTCTGTCCACGCAGGCTGAACACACGGTGGTAGAAGAGCTTAAGCTCGTGGGGGAGACCTCATTCCCTTCACCTGGGAATCCACAGGCTATTGCTGATGCGGGTCCTGTGCCCTTACAGGAGGCCAGTGCCTGAACAGAGGTCCAAGCCGAACCTGCCGCTGCCGGCCTGGATTCACAGGCACCCACTGTGAACTGCACATCAGTGATTGTGCCCGAAGTCCCTGTGCCCACGGGGGCACTTGCCACGATCTGGAGAATGGGCCTGTGTGCACCTGCCCCGCTGGCTTCTCTGGCAGGCGCTGCGAGGTGCGGATAACCCAGGATGCCTGTGCCTCCGGACCCTGCTTCAATGGGGCCACCTGCTACACCGGCCTCTCCCCAAACAACTTCGTCTGCAACTGTCCTTATGGCTTTGTGGGCAGCCGCTGCGAGTTTCCCGTGGGCTTGCCACCCAGCTTCCCCTGGGTAGCCGTCTCGCTGGGCGTGGGGCTGGTGGTACTGCTGGTGCTGCTGGTCATGGTGGTAGTGGCTGTGCGGCAGCTGCGGCTTCGGAGGCCCGACGACGAGAGCAGGGAAGCCATGAACAATCTGTCAGACTTCCAGAAGGACAACCTAATCCCTGCCGCGCAGCTCAAGAACACGAACCAGAAGAAGGAGCTGGAAGTGGACTGTGGCCTGGACAAGTTCAACTGTGACAAACTGCAGAACCACACGTTGGACTACAATCTAGCCCCGGGACTCCTAGGGCAGGGCAGCATGCCTGGGAAGTATCCTCACAGTGACAAGAGCTTAGGAGAGAAGGTGCCACTTCGGTTACACAGGTAAGCCACACCTGGAAACCCATAGCTTGGTCACGGACCCTTCCATAGTTTGACAGGATCTCCTAGGCTGAGTGGGAGGCTGGCATCAGGCCTTGGCAACTTTTAATCAAGTAAAATTGTAGTACTGACAAGAAGACACCCTAGTTACATTTATTTTGGGGGAGGGGTTAGGGTTTTTTGGGACAGGGTTTCTCTGTGTAGCCCTGGCTGTCCTGGAACTCACTCTGTAGACCAGGCTGGCCTGGAATTCAGAAATTCCCCTGCCTCTGCCTCCTGAGTGCTGGGATTAAAGGAGTGTGTCACCACGCCCGGCTTCTAGTTACATTTCTATAGGGACCCAGGCACAGTGGCACATACTTTGTAGCTCTTAACTACTTAGGCTAAGACAGGAGGATGGCAAGTTTGATGCTAGCCTGGGTAACATAGCAGCAGATCATGTCTCAAAAACATTGAGATGGCTCACAAGCCTGGGGACTGAATCTGACCTCCAGGACCTACATATTAGAAGTCCTTTGACTTCCGAGACAGTGCAGTCACACGCACATGCACACACACACACATGTGTAATAATTTTTAAGAATTCTGCTAGGGATCTTTTACTAGGGAAGTCCCTCTCATTCATTCATTCATTCATTCATTCATTCTTAACTCCCAAATACCAAGTGTCCACAGTATATCTCTCGTGGTTTCCATCTTCCCACAGTAGGGCTTGTCTCTAGTGGCAATACTGGCTTTTTCTGGTTTGGTCGGCTCCTGTAGCTCCCTTAGAGGACTATTCTAACTCTCTGCCCCTGAAGGCCAGCACTGAGCATCCTCCCCAATGCCCTCCCCGACTCCCTCCGGACCCCTGCAGCACATACCCCAAAGGGGATCTCTGGGATCTAGAGTGACAGCTCCTTGCACCTCCAGGCTTGACCCCTCCCCTACTTCTTCCTTCTTACCTCCCTGTCTTCTGTTCCTTCAGTGAGAAGCCAGAGTGTCGAATATCAGCCATTTGCTCTCCCAGGGACTCTATGTACCAGTCAGTGTGTTTGATATCAGAAGAGAGGAACGAGTGTGTCATTGCCACAGAGGTGAGTTCTGGGCTGGACTTCCCTCTAAGCACGCCCCCTCCTGCTTTGTGTGGGTGGGGAAAAAATGCCCTGTTCACTAGCAATCTCATTCCTGAAGGGGTGGATCAGAGATCTCTTCCTTGGTATGTAGTGGCTCTTGGGTGCCCTGCTGGCCCCATTGCCACAGAGGGAGTGATACTGGAGCCAGGTGGTATGCCTGACTTGGCAGCTGTGCCAGTGAAAGGGACATAGTCAAGGAGCCGGAGAAGGCTCAGGCAGAGCTTTCAGGAACTATCCCCCACTTGCCTTTGGGTGAAGATGGTTACCTGTGTCTGCCTACTTGCTTCCTCCATTAAACCCCACTTGTATGTCTTAGAGCAGGAGGCTGAGGGCACTACCTCTTCCTCAGTGGCGTCTCCTAGAGAGGTCCAGAGCACCTCTGGATCATTGCATACCCCCAGTGTAACCATTTTCCCATTTTGTATGTGATCCCCAGGTATAAGGCAGGAGCCTACTCGGACACCCAGCTCCGGCCCAGCAGCTGGGCCTTCCTTCTGCATTGTTTACATTGCATCCTGTATGGGACATCTTTAGTATGCACAGTGCTGCTCTGCGGAGGAGGAGGGAATGGCATGAACTGAACAGACTGTGAACCCGCCAAGAGTCGCACCACCTCTGCACACCTCCAGGAGTCTGCCTGGCTTCAGATGGGCAGCCCCGCCAAGGGAACAGAGTTGAGGAGTTAGAGGAACATCAGTTGAGATGATATCTAAGGTGCCTCTCGAACTGGACTTGCTCTGCCAACAGTGGTCATCATGGAGCTCTTGACTGTTCTCCAGAGAGTGGCAGTGGCCCTAGTGGGTCTTGGCGCTGCTGCAGCTCCTGTGGGCATCTGTATTTCCAAAGTGCCTTTGCCCAGACTCCATCCTCACAGCTGGGCCCAAATGAGAAAGCAGAGAGGAGGTTTGCAAGGGATAAGCCGCCTGCAGGCAGAACAGCCTTGGAGTTTGGCATAAAGCAGGAGCTACCCTGCAGGTGAGGAAAGCCCGAGGAGGGGACACGTGTGACTCCTGCCTCCAACCACAGCAGGTGGGGTGCCACCTGCAGCTTCTAGGCAAGAGTTGGTCCTTCCCCTGGTCCTGGTGCCTCTGGGCTCATGTGAACAGATGGGCTTAGGGCACGCCCCTTTTGCCAGCCAGGGGTACAGGCCTCACTGGGGAGTTCAGGGCCTTCATGCTAAACTCCCAATAAGGGAGATGGGGGGAGGGGGCTGTGGCCTAGGCCCTTCCCTCCCTCACACCCATTTCTGGGCCCTTGAGCCTGGGCTCCACCAGTGCCCACTGCTGCCCCGAGACCAACCTTGAAGCCGATCTTCAAAAATCAATAATATGAGGTTTTGTTTTGTAGTTTATTTTGGAATCTAGTATTTTGATAATTTAAGAATCAGAAGCACTGGCCTTTCTACATTTTATAACATTATTTTGTATATAATGTGTATTTATAATATGAAACAGATGTGTACAGGAATTTATTACTTCTTGGGTCCTATCTGTGTAATAGCAGAGTGGGGATCTTTTTCCTGCCTCCCTATCCCAAATTCAAAGCCCCTTATCTTCTCGCTGTTGAGTGGCTCTGCGGGAACCCCAGGGCCTGTGCATGCTTGGGTTTGCCATGTTGTGTAGAAGGGTGGTGTCTCAGTCCAGTCTTTGGGCAGCCTGGCCTTGGCCTCCCGTGTCTGGTGACTTTAAGCCTGGTGCTCCTACCCTACTTTAAGTTCCATGGGGCTAGTTTCCCCTGCCTTGATTTTCTCCCATTGAGGAAGAGTCTCTCATTACTTATTCAAAAGTGCTCTTTTATTAGATCATGAGTGACGTCCCCTCGGGTACTTCTTCCTGCCACTGGGACATTTGGGTTGTACTGGCACCTGCACTTCTGGTACTAGTGTGGAACTGGTCTGGGATGAGGAAGGTGGGGAGGGGATCTGCCCTAGATTTATCTTTTTCGAAGTTGGGCAGAGCTGAAGGGATGGCTGAGGCTACAAGGGGAGGGTCAGAGCCTTCCCTGACTCTGTTGCTCAGGCTGAGACACTGATGAGGGAGTTTCCAGTCTACTCCATGCCCAGCTTCCTCTAAGGCACAGGATAGTCCCCGGGGTGCTGATTCTCCCTCTGCAGCCACCAATGTCACCCCATGTCAAGCAAATTGTGAGAAACAACAGCAACCACCACCCAAAGCCAGTGAGAAGCTATGCAGAGGCTCCTAGCCAGTCCATAGTAAAGCAAAAGCAGACCCAACAGATGCCTTTCTCTTAGTGGAATCCAACTTCAGGAGGCAAACTACTCCCCAACCCCGGCTCCAGTATGGTGGACAGGAGCTGGGTGCCCGTTGGACTCCTCATGTCCCAGGAGTGTGCATTTGCTCCATCCACGGCTTGGCCATCATTCCCTGTTGCTCTCCTGCACACACAGGGTATCAAACAGGAAAACATTCAGGGAACCGTTCCCACAGCCTGAGCCGACAGCAGGGGGAAGAACAACACGACCTCACTCTTCCTGCCCAAAATGAAACAGGAAAGCGGCTTCTAGGCTCTGGGGGGTGGGGGAGGCTGGGCTGGGACAGAAGTCGAGATGACGAGGCTCCCATGTGGGGGACAGGTAGGACACCCGCAGGCCTGCACGTCCACACCACCCGGCGAGGCTATATTGCCAGATGGTCGGAGAAGAACCCTGGAGGGGTCCTGGTGGCTGTCTCAATCCATTTTACCACCCGATACCCTAGTCAAGGAGCTGAGAGAGAGCCCAACACATGATCGCTGCTTTCTGGTGCAAGTTGGAACTTGAGCAAGGGACTTAGTGTGGAATGCTTGTGGGGGCTCCAACCTGCGCCCACGCCACGCCCTCTTCCCAGCAACTCAGATGTGGGCCCAGTTCTTACCTGGAGTGTGAACAAAAAATATACATATATTTTTTTTCCCCAGAAATTCCCGAAGGTCTCTCCTTGAGAGGCCACACATCCCCATCACAGAGGTAGGGAGGGGTACTTAATGGTCTCTTGATCACTCCAAGAGTCCAGGAGACTTGGCATTCAAACAATATTAGATTATAACTCTAGAAGCATTGTAAAGCGTCTCAAGAGCCTGGCAAATGCTCTTCTTTGAATATTTTATAATAGAATTAAAGTTTAGCAGTTCCTCAGTAACTTGGAGTTACAGTCCTGTCTAAAGAATTAGTCTGACCTCCTGGTGACCTTCGGGCCTGAGGACAGCTGCTTTTCCAGAGCTTGTTGGCTGGTGACCACCTGGAGATCCTTGTCCTCTGGGTTGGGAGGGGCTGCAGTCATGCCTCTCTTGGCTAGCCCTGGCACAGTTGGATCTCAACTGGGGGGCAAATGAGTGTACAACGGTTCCAACCTGCTTTGACTCAGGCTAGCTGAGGCCACTAGACTCAAGCAAGGTGTACAGTGTTTCACCTCTGCCAGGGACCCTACAGGGCCCTCCTTTGGCTCCCTCCTCCCTTCCCTATGTTATCTCCACGTGGGTCTGCACCATCTGTGGGCCCAACCCTCCGCCCCCGTGTGACCTGCTGCATTCCGGGAAGGAGATGGAAGTGATTCATTCAGGGAACTGTGACTGTCCCTTCCCGGGGAGGGGATGCTCCTGGGAGACCCCAGAGGTCTTTCCCCAGGGGCCGCGCCCACGACCCCACGCCTCCCAGGGTGGCTGGACTGGGTTGGGCAGAGGAAGAGGCAGGTGCGTCGCCCGCCCGCCGGGGTCAGCTCTCCACCTGCAGCCACTGCCGGGCGCCCGAGAGCGCTGCGGCTCCCCGCCCTCTGCTCTTTGTTACAGCCTGACTTCCTGTTTGTGGTCGCCGACCCCGGCTTACTTCCCGGGCCGGGAAGCCGCCGAAGGCCGCGAGTTTCTCGGGGACACTCCCACTGGGTCCAGCCTCCTGCCTCCTCCGAGTCCCGCCCCTGGCCCGGGAACCCGCGCGGGGCCGTAGCCGCGGGAAGCGGGAGCCTCGGGCGGGTGTCGCGGCGGGATGGCAGAGCAATCGCCAGACACTAGAGGGCGCTGCGCGCTTGTCCGTCTGGAGGCTCATGGGACCGCCCCGGACCAAAGCTGGGGACCAGTCCAGGAATCCTAAATCACCTTGTGTCTGTATCCCACAGAGCTCGGTTCTGGTTCTGTACCGCTAAGCTCAGGGAGTAATTGGCGATGCTTTCCTCCAAATATTGTCCTGGTGTTCAGAAAGCAAGGCCTCTTCATCTGCTAAAGCCAACTCTGCGAAATCCCCCATCATCTTTTGGCCACCACTAGCAGGTGGTCATTTTTTCCACCTGGGTGGAAGAGAGCAGGTTGGAAAGGGTTTGAGTTTATGGCTAAAACTAAACCTCCTTCCAGTACCATCCCTCACTGCCAAGTGTTCTGGGACACCCATTTCCTCAACACTCTTTCAATTCCTATATTAAATATAGGCCAGACACTGATGGCAGAGCATAGTTGCTTATCTGAAGACACTAACTAATCTGGAGAAGCTAACCATCCAGTTATTGATTGGTGACTGACTGACTGAATTACTGAGACAGGGACTTAGATTAGTCTGGCTTTAAATTCTATATAAGTAGCTAAAGATGACCTTGTCTTGGGGACAGGAAAAAGGGCTAAATCCAGTTGAATCCACTTGGAATAATGAACTACAGTGGTTTCAAATGCAAGCTGCTGTGAATTAAGGATTGGGTCCTACAAAGGACAAGAAATGAAGACTGGGTACTCCAGAGCTGAACACCATTAATCAGAAAGAAAAGCAGGGCATAATAACTGGCACTTGGGACAAAGTGAATGAGATCTAGGCCAGAATGGTCTACACACAGCAAGTTCCAGGACAGCCAGGACTATACACACACACACACACACACACAAGAGAGAGAGAGAGAGAGAGAGAGAGAGAGAGAGAGAGAGAGAGAGAGACTCACATACACAGAGAGACTCACAGAGAGAGAGAGAGAGAGAGAGAGAGAGACTCACACAGAGAGAGAGAGAGAGAGAGAGAGAGAGAGAGAGAGAGAGAGACTGTCTCTAAGACTCATACAACAATAACTATAATGAGAAAGAGAGGCAGCGGCAGAGAGAATTCGGAGAGATTTCAAGAGAGGACACTGCCCAGGTGACAAGGGTTATGTGCTTTTGAATGTTTACAGAGCGAAGAAAAGTATACTAAATGACCCCTCCCTTCTGCTTGTGCACAAGATGACATATTTCTTTCTTGGCAATAGAGCACTGCCGTGAAATATTATGGCTGTTGAACTGTCATCAAGTGCATGGTCTTTGATTCATGAAATACCTGCAAACAGAGAGGGGCTTTGATCCACAGAGCATCTATGGTGGCATCAGAGTCTTCCCCTAGCCCTAACTACCTAACTTACCCTCTGTTTCCTGTCTCTATCCATCCTTATAACAGGGGACCCTAAATGACTTTGGGAGGAGGTAGAGCAAAGATCAATGGAGCTGCTTCAGGCTGAGGAGGGATGTTGAATACTGACGTCAGTTGAGGCCCCTATTAAGAGACTTGTCTAATGGCCCATGGTAGAAGTTAGACCCATCTCAGGTTGTATGGATGTAATATGTATTTCAATAGTGACCATAAGCACATCATAAGATCAAACAAACACGTATCGAAATCAGTATCATGTATGATAGGAAGGACCAGACCCAGAGCACCCTTTCTTCTAGGATCTGACCTTACCAAGAATCTTGAGCCACTAAACAAACTCTTTCAGTGTATATTTTGATTTTGATAGTTGTTTGCCTTCTCCCTACCCCCAAGTCCATATTATTTACTCAGAAGTAATAGGTCTCACTAATAAGACTGCAAGTACCACCCACCTGAGAAGTGAGAAAGTCTAAGGCTTTTGCTTTTTTGTTTGTTTTGATTGTATGTGTATGGGTGTTTTATCTGCACATATGCCTGTGGACTACCAATGGGCCTGGTGCCTGCAGATGGCAGGAGACTGTGTCAGATCTCCGGAGGCTAGAGTCACAGATGGCTCTGAATAGTCAACTGTGTTCAGGGAATCAAACTAGTGTGGAAGAAGCCAGTGCTCTTAACCACTGAGCCATTTCTCTAGCCCATCTGTGGTGGTTTGAATACACTTGGCCCAGGGAGTGACACTACTTGAAGGTGTCGCCTTGTTGGAAGTGTGTCACTGTGGGTGTGGGCTTTAAGACCCTCATCCTAGCTGCCTAGAATCCAGTCTTTTAGTGGCCTTCAGATGAAGAGGTAGAACGCTCAGCTCCTCCCACACCATGCGTGCCTAGATGCTCCCACCTTGATGATAATGGACTGAACCTCTGAACCTGTAGCCCAGCCCCAGTTAAATGTTTTCCTTATAAGAGTTGTCTTGGTCATGGTGTTTATTCACAGCAGTAAAACCCTAAGGAAGACACCTTCCTTCCAGTTTTGAAGGACTACATCAACTAGCAGACTGGTTAAAGCTCTGTTGTTGAGTTTAGGGGCTTGAAGGCCCAAGAAACTGTAGGATTTGGGAGAGAGTGTGAATACTTAATTGGAATTTAAATATGGTGAAACTAGTAATCATGAAGAAACTCTTAAAGATATCCCAACTGTCATGTATGGATCCACAGAAGAACTTGGGGACACAGTGAATTAGTCACATTTAGGGCATCATCTCATAGTAAAGAGTATTTATTTTAGAAAGGATCCCAAGTTAGAAATGCCTTCTGAGCCGGGCAGTTGGGGCATATGCCTTTAATCCCAGCACTTGGGAAGCAGAGGCAGGCGGATTTCTTTCTTTCTTTCTTTCTTTCTTTCTTTCTTTCTTTCTTTCTTTCTTTCTTTTCTTTTCTTTTCTTTCTTTTCTTTCTTTCTTTCTTTCTTTCTTTCTTTCTTTCTTTCTTTCTTTCTTTCTTTCTTTCTTTCTTCTTCCTTCCTTCCTTCCTTCCTTCCTTTCTTTCTTTCTTTCCTTCTTTCTTTCTTTCTTTCTTTCTTTCTTTTTGGTTTGTTTGTTTTTTTGAGACAGGGTTTCTCTATATAACTCTGGCTCTCCTGGAACTCACTCTGTGGACCAGGCTGGCCTGGAACTCAGAAATTCACCTGCCTCTGCCTCCCGAGTGCTGGGATTAAAACCATGTGGCAGGTGGATTTCTGAGTTCCAGGACAGCCAGGGCTACACAGAGAAACCCTGTCTCGAAAAACAAAAACAAAAAAATCCCAACAACAACAACAACAAAACCTTCTGATGGAGGAAAATTTGAACCTTAAAGGTTCTATGTATTAGGGAAGACATATTGACCCCACCAGAGAATGAACAGTGTTAGGTAAAGGCAGGAGTCATGAAATGAGAGAAAACAAAAAAACAAAAACGAAAACAACAACCTTGTCTCTTTTAAAGCTAACCCCAGTGACAGGGCCCTGAATCCTAAATATTTTGCTGAAAAATATCTTTGTCTGAATAGCCCAGAATTATCCCAGGGAGCCTGTGCGCTAAAATCTGAAAGTCTGCCCTGGGGAATAATCATCTATATAGAGAGGCTGATCTGAGGTTGAGTGTCTATGAGATTTAGCACAACAAACTCCGAAAGAAAAGCAGCAGGTGGAGTAAATAGAATGGCCAACCCAGAACTCACATTTTGAACTATAAACATTAAACACCCAGAGAAAAACAATGCAAAGCTTTAAACTCTCAAAGCGTTCCCCTAATGACAGACTTCTAGCAAGGCCACAACTCCTAAACCTCCCCACCAGCACCCTTAACCGGGGGCCAACCATTCCAGTGTGTGAGATAATGGGGGACATTTTCCATTCGAACCATCACAAGTACTGTACCTGAATCCCTGTTGGCGAGGGAGGGCAGCCAGATAAGCCGAACAACCTGGGAGTCTGGGACAAACAGGTATTAGGAATATAGATATAGAGGTATGTAGAAAAGGACACCCATTAATCCATTTGGAGTTCTTTGGGATCTGGGCCTGGAGAGTAGATGATTACAGCTTCGTGTGTGAATCTGAGGTCCTGGACTTGTCTACATCCTCTGTAAGGTTTCTCCCTGAACAGATGTGTTATAGGGACTCTTACTAGCCCTGCTTTTAGATAGGGTATGATACAAGCACTGTCCTGCCTCAGGCTTTCTTCATTATTCAGTAGTAGTAGTAGTAGTAGTAGCAGCAGCATTGAGATAGGTTTTCACTATGTTGCTGTAATTGGCCTGGAATTTGCTACGGAGACCAGAATGGTCCTGAATTCACAGATTTCACTTGCCTCTGCATCCCAAGTGCTGAAATTAGTCACCACACCTGGCCTTATTTTATATAAGGTATATATATTTATATACACCTTAGTTCAAGTACCCACAGAGACCAGATGGCACTGTAACGCTGAGAATGGCCTCCATGTTTGAGTGCTTGGTCCCTATTGATGGGACTGTTTGAGAAGGATTAGGAGGTGTGGCTGTTTTGGAAGGGGTGTGTTGATAGGGTTGGCTTTGAGGTTTCAAAAGCCTCATGCCATTCCCAGCGCTCTCTAGCTGCTTCTATTGTGGATGAAGATGTGAGCACAAGATGTGAACTCTCAGCCTTTTCCCCTTTTCTGCCACCATACCCTTGTCCACCATCAAGGACTCCAACCCCCTGAAGTCATGAGGCCAATAAATGATTTCTTTGTTGTCTTGTTTTGCTTTCTGAGACAGAGTTTCTTTGTGCAGCCCTGGTTCTCCTGGAACTCACTGTGTAGACCAGGCTGGCCTTGAACTCAGAGATCCTCCTGCCTCTGCCTCTCAAGTGCTGGGATTAAAAACATGTGCCATGTTTAAATGCTTTCTTGTCTTAAATGCTTTCTTTTATAAATTGTCTCAGGTGGTGTTTTGGTCTTAGCAATAAAAAATAGTGTAATCTCTCTGGAGTTGGAATTACAGGCAGTTGTGATTCTCTCAGTGCGGTCTCTGGAACCAAACTCAGATCCTCTGTAGGGATGGCAAGCGCTGTCAACCACCAACCAGCTCTCCAGCCGTGTGCTCCGGTTTTAAAAGGAAATAGGGAGGGATTGTAAGTGGATTTTAATAGGGGAAGTTGTTTGCCCTTCCACTCTGTCCCTTGATGGCTCATACACTCAGATTAATTTCAGTCTCTATTTAAAAAGGATGAGTCTTCATCCTGGGGCCATAGAGATGAGTGGTCTCCAGGTGAGGCATGATGCTTTGTCCCAAAAGGGGTCTAGGCCTCTCAGGCACTATAGGAAGGCATCTAAGAAGAGGAAATGTGCACTGGTTTCCTTCTGACACAAAGCCATGTAGGAGAGGAAGAGTTTATTGATTTACAGTTCTAGGCTGCAGCCCACTGTTGAAGGAAGTCAAGGCAGGAACTCCAGCATCTAGTAACATTACATCTACAATCTGGACACAGAAAAATGAACATACCCATGCTGCCTGCTTTCTACCACCAGAATCCTCTGTCTAGGGAATGGCACTGCCCACAATGGGCTGGTTTGCCTTTATCAATTAATAATCAATACAACTCCCTAGTCAGGTGAATACCTTTAATCCCAGCACATGGGAGGCAGAGGTAGGTGGACCTCTGAGTTTGAGGCCAGCCTCTTCTACAGAGCACGTTCCAGGCCTACACAGAGAACCCTTGTCTCAAATGAACAAACAAACACCCCCCAAACCCCACCACAAACAACATACACCCCTCAAAAACAAACAAACACACACACAAACAAAACTAACAACAATCAAACCAGACAAAAACAAAAACAGGGGCTGGAGAGATGTCTCAGCAGTCAAGAGAACCTGCTGCTCTTGGAGAGAACCTGAATTCAGTTCCCAAAGCAAATCCTGTTGCTTAGAATCATCTGTAACTTTAGTTCCACGGGGTTTGATACCCCTTCTGGCTTCTCTGCGCACCAGACACACACATGGTGCACACATATGCCAGCATGCAAAACACTCATATACATAAAATAAATAATTCTTTTTGAGACAGAGTCTCACTATGTATTTATGGCTATCCTGGGACTCACTACATAGACCAGGTTGGCTTTGAACTTGCAAATATCCACCTGCCTCTATAAATCAATTTCTTAAAAAACAAAAAACAAAAAACAAAAAGTGTCAGGAATACAGATCAGCGGTAGATTATTTATTTGTCTAGCACATAGAAGCCCTGTCCAGACCAATCTGTGAATTTCCTGGTAAGAAAAGAGAATAAGAAGGCTAGAATTTGCCTCCACTGAATCTAAGTATTTAGCGTGATCATATTTCTACCTAAGCCACTCGGTTCTTCAGAGTCAACAGAGGGATGGCTTGTGACTCTGCCATGTATACAATGGAAAGTGGTAAATCTTAAACGAAAATAATTAGTCAGCCATGCATCAGACATTGGTTAGAGAGCTTCAGCCCTCAGGTGAATGCCATTCCTATTATTTCATGGTTAAGGACAGAGGTGACTAAACACAACATGGTTAGGGTGGCTCCACTTATACATGCTGGAGTGGGACTCAAGTCTGAACTCAGAGCCTGTGTCTGGGTAGGCTGGCGTGCTACTGAAATCAGCAGTTTTATAAGGTAACCTCACCCTTAAGCGTGATTAATTTATGCAGTTCTTTATCTCCCAAAACAAATGCTTCTCTGGTCTCAGATAACCATGCTTTCGAGCAGTGGTTGTTGATCCAAGTGTCTGGAATGGGAAGTGAGTAAAAACAGATCACAAGGAAATGGGAAGTGCCTGCTTTTAAGAGAACAATAAGGAAAGGTTAATTTGGGAAGATCCAAAAGAGGAAGCCACCAGGTGCACGTCATGTGCAAGACACGTGACTGCAGAGGTAGTGCTTGGGCCATCATCACTTCCACGGAGCTGGTGCCTCTGTGGGCATGACATCAGCAGCCCTCCTGGAGGGACCCTAGAAGGAAAGCTGAGACGTTGGCTGCATAAGTGGTTTACTTCCTGAGAGAGAATTCTGACAAACAGAAGCAAGGATTGGGACTGGGCAACGGTGACAACAGGAAGGTGTTGGAGAGCCCCTTAGCCAACTAGTGCTGAACTTGAGTTGAGTGAGATATTACCCTGGCCTTTTCAAGGTAAGAGCCAGTACTTGATCCCCCTCCTTCCCTTCCTTCTCCCTCCCTCCTCCCTCTCGCCTCCTTTCCTCCCCCTCCTCCCTCCCTCCTCCTCCCTGCCTCCTCCTCTTTGCCACCTCCTCCCTCTCTTCCTCCTCCCTCCCTCCTCTCTTTCTCCTCCTTTCCTCCCCCCTCCCTCCTCCTCCCTGCCTCCTCCTCTCTGCCACCTCCTCCCTCTCTTCCTCCTCCCTCCCTCCTCCTTCTCTCCTTCTTTCCTCCCCCCTCCCCTCCCTCCTCCCCTCCCTCCTCTTTCCCTTCATCCCTCCCTTTCCCCCCTCCCTCTTTTCTTTCACTGTCCTCACTAAGTCTGTGGATGAGCTTCTGCATATCATTATTGTATTGACTCCCCTGGGCCTTCAAAGATGAATACATTTTGGGGAGCTCTCACTTTGATGGAAATAAGGATACCAAGACACAGTAAGGAGGCATGGAGCTAGGCAGCCTGTGTAGACTCAGGATCTGTAACTACAGCTAGCTATGCCCCTGTGAGTTGTATTTCTGACTTTCCTGTGTGCTCATCTGTGAAATTATATTTACCTTTCAGTAGAGTGAAGAAGTTTATAATTATTTTTATTTATTTTGAGACAAAGTCTCACTGTGTAGCTCTGGCTGGCCTAAAATTCCCTATGTAGACCAGGCTAGCCTCAAAGTTCCAGAGACCCACCTGCATCTGCCTCCCAGGAGAAATGTATAATTAGAATGGATGCAAAAATGTTTAGCAAACTGTCTGGTACATGGAAAAATAGTCAATGAATTATTGTTTCTGGTATGTAAACAGGATGTACAGAGGATGGACAAACAGATATGACCCAAGGGGTTGTGGGAGCAGAGACTGAGTGTCTTCCTCTGTCTGTATAACATCAGTTTCTGGATCTTTGGTTGGGAAGGAAGAAACCTGAAGAAGAACATCATGGAGGCGTTCCCCAGGGGATCCAGACACGCGTGCTTTTTCATTTAATTATACATTATAGTGGAATTTCCATGCTAGTACAGACACGGAGAATTATTCCCAGTGGATTCACAGATTTAATGGGCTGTATGTATTTGATGTTACCACCTATGGTTGGATGTTTAAGTTTTTCTGTAAATGTGTGCTTATATGTGTATGTTTGGACTTCTGGGTACTTTGTGGGTTTTTATTTCTTCCATCCTTCTCTACCCTTTTCCACCAACTTTTCAACCTCCCTAGCATTAGTAAGAGAGAGAAATGGGATAGAGGGGAAAGGGGATAACATTAGCCTTGGACTCCTTCCTCCTAAGGGGCATTGAGTTCCTTGGGGCAAGTTTGATCTTTGCTGTCAAGATATCTAATTTTGCCGGGCGTGGTGGCACACGCCTTTAATCCCAGCATTTGGGAGGCAGAGGCAGGCAGATTTCTGAGTTCGAGGCCAGCCTGTTCTACAGAGTGAGTTCCAGGACAGCCAAGGCTACACAGAGAAACCCTGTCTTGAAAAACCAAGAAAAAAAAAGATATCTAATCTCTTCTCATCTCTTCTGCATGAACCAAATCCAACCACCAACTAGTCACCCAGCCCCTTCCATAGGGACCCCAACCTTTTTTTTTTTTTTCGAGACAGGGTTTCTCTGTGTAGCCCTGGGTGTCCTGGCACTCACTTTGTAGACCAGGCTGGCCTCGAACTCAGAAATCTGCCTGCCTCTGCCTCCCAAGTGCTGGGATTAAAGGCGTGCGCCACCACGCCCGGCTGGATGCTAGCATTTATACATTCTCTGAAAAGTTCCCAGAATTCCAAATGTCACACACTTGACAAAACTATCTAAAGCTGGCAAAACCATACCTCTGCTAGAGCAGGAGGCAAGTCACAGTCACCTGCTGTGAAGCAGCCCCATATCCCCACACCTGGGACTAACAAAAAACGTATTCCTGCACTATTTCTGTGTTTTTAAAAGAAAGGGCTACTAAGATTCTCGCTACACATCTCTGCCATGTGAATTGAGCACAATTTCCTTGAACATTTAACTATTTTTGGATAGTTTTGTATCTCTTTTGGTGTTTGCTACTTACTCACCAGGAAAGCACTAAGATTTTTTGTTTTTGTTTTTGTTTGATTTTGGTTTTTGGTTTTTCGAGACAGGGTTTCTCTGTATAGCTCTGGCTGTCCTGGAACTCACTTTGTAGACCAGGCTGGCCTCAAACTCAGAAATCTGCCTTCCTCTGCCTCCCGAGTGCTGGGACTAAAGGTGTGTGCCACCACTGCCCAGCCAAGCATTAAGATTTGAAAGTAACTTTTTTGTTATTATTTAAAATTTACGTTTCAGGATGGCATTCCAGTACTTGGGAGGCAGAGGCAGGCAGAGCTCTTCAAGTTCGAGGTCAGTGAGGCCTACTTAGGGAGTTCTAGGCTACCCAGAGCTATATAGTGAGACTCTGCCTCAAAAAATTAAAAAAAAGAAAATTCTGATTGGAGACATAGCTCAGTTGCTAGCATGCTAGCCCAGCATACACAAACCCCGGCTCTCATCCCAGAATTGCACAAATCAGAGTTGCTGATACACAGCTGCAACTCAGCATTAAAGGTGTAGAAGAAGGAAGATGGGAAGTTTAAGGTCATCGTCAGCTACATTCCAACAGACAAAAACAAACAAAAATGACATTTCAGGAGTGGTGAACTGGACTAGTGGGTAAAAGGCCCTGCCACAAGCTTGATGACCTAAATTGGATCTCTGGGACTCCCAAAAGTTGCCCTGTGCCCGTCACCCATGGCTGAGTGCATATACCTACCCACATACACATGAAATAGGTAAATATTGCAAAGATCAATCATCCCATTAAACATTTCTTAACGCCCACAACTTGTTTGTTGCGAAGGGATTTCACACAGTAGAGTAGGCTCACTTGGAACTCACTATGTAGCCAAGACTAGCCTCCTACTTGTAGCAAGCCTCCTGTCTCAGCTTCCACAGTGCTGGGTTTCCCGGTCCTGAGCCACCATACCCTGTCTGTTGATTTTGGTTGTTTTTACCATTGCTCGCTTGACTGTCTGTAGCTTGCATTTTTGGTTTACTGTGCAGTCATCGGCATTTTTACTAGAATGTCTTCCTAATACATACTGATTTTAAATGAAGGAAAAAGAGCCTTGTTGTTTTGAGACAGAATCTCACTATATAGCCCAGGCTGACCCTAAACCCACGATCCTCCTGCCTCAGCTTTCCCCTGTGCTGGGATTACAGATGTGGGCAATCACCCTTGGCAGAAGATCTAAGGTTCCTTTAAAAATATCTTATCTTTTCTTTTTAAAATCCCAACCAGAATATAAAACAACAAAGTCCAACTTTCCTGCCATTCTGTCCCCAGGCCATGTAAAGACTCGCAGGTGCTCACTCTGAGCATTCTAATGAGCTTTTCCAGATTCTTCCAGGCACGTAAGCGCACATGCATACTCTGCTGCTTTTCTGAGAGCTGAGAAGGAGGCCGAGGCTTCACGCACGCTAGGCAAATACTCAGCCACTCAGTTCCATCTCTGACTTTTTTTTTTAAGTTGAAAAATTATATTAGGTTATTTTACAACCTGCTTTTCATGTAATTATACACCATAGCTAGTGTTTCAATGCCAGTAAGCACAGCTATATAGAACTGTGTCTAATAGCTTCACAGATTTAGTTAAGTGTAGCAACTTTGTTATCATATATGCCTGGAAACTTGTTTTCTCTGTGCTTCTTTGTGCAACTCTGTATCATGTGGACTGGCACCTTACTCAGTGTTTAGGTATTTAAGGATTTCCTCCTTTGCTTTTGCTGACATAAATAACAAACATTAAAATTTCAGGCACATGGCTTCTGTTCATATTTTGAAGAATTCCCTGGAGTGGAAAGAGGGGGTCACAGGGTTTTTTTTTTCCCCTACTGATTCGTATCTTCAAGGGAGCATCAGTTTTCCATCTCCCACCTGAGGCATGAGGGAAGATTCTCAGGGAATATTCTTTGTAAGACCAGGCCGAAAGGCAGTACTAAGAGGGACTTGCAGAGCGGAAAGGAAAGAAAGGGGAGAATAAACATGCACAGTGGTGGCAAGCAGGAAAATTACCAGATACCACCATTTTTCTCAACAATTTTCCATTCAGAAAAGTAGTATGTGCTGGGCGTGGTGGCACACGCCTTTAATCCCAGCACTTGGGAGGCAGAGGCAAGCAGATTTCTGAGTTCGAGGCCAGCCTAGTCTACAGAATGAGTTCCAGGACTCTGCGGACTTTCGTTCTAGTCCCGTCAACAGAAACAAATACAAGTTCCTCCAACTTTTAAGAGCATTTCCTTCCACTCTGTTCATCCATACATTTATTCATTTAGAGACATGGTTTTGCTTTGTAGCCCATGCTGGCCTGAATCTCCAGGTCTCTATCCTCGGCCTCCTGAATGCTAGGCTTGATAGTTTCTCTGTGAATTCCAGGCATGTAGAGTAATCCCAGGTCAGTCCAACTAGAGGATAGTGGATGAGAGAGAGAGAGAGAGAGAGAGAGAGAGAGAGAGAGAGAGAGAGAGAGAGAGAGAGAGGCGATCGTGTACACTTTTGGGATGGATCTACCTTGTGCATACAATTTTTGAGTTAAATAAGGAGACTCACTGAGTTTCCACTTCCAGGGAGCTCACTCTTGTTTGTTCATGCTAGTGAAAGGCCTTCTGCTCTTTGTTTCCCTTTCCCAATGAGAGATGCCCAGAGAGGCTGCCTCTTGCTGCTGCCTAGGAAGCCGAACTCGACCTCCCCTCCATCCTGCAGTTTGGGGTGGCACTGGCCCCACCAGAGAGGGTGAGCTCTTGGGGAGACAGATCCTGAGACCTACCAATGGTGACTGGTTTTTTTCCCGATTTTTTGAGACTGGGTTTCTCTGTGTAGCCCTGGCTGTCCTGGAACTCACTCTATAGACCAGGCTGGCCTCGAACTCAGAAATCCACCTACCTGTCTCTGCCTCCCAGGTGCTGGGATTAAAGGCGTGTGCCACCACTACCCGGCCCAATGGTGACTCTTGCAGGGTTCAGACAGAGAGGGACTTCCAAGGAGATGGCTGGTGCCTGGTTGCCCACGTCAGTGCCAGGGCCCATACCCACTGCCTGGCAAGAAGCTATGGGACAAGGCTACAGCTGCCCTTAGTCCTCTGTGCTGTCCTTAACCAAGGTTCCTCCAAACTTTGGTGCCTGCGTAAATTGCCCACTGCTGCAAGATCTCAAGCTAGAGAGAACGAAACCCGTAGCCATGGGGTGAAAGTGGCCTGGCATTCTTCTCTTTGTGGCTTTCTACCACAGGTACTAGCAGTCATCCTCAACGTGACTGCTCTGCCCAAGGCTGTTTAGTTCTGACTTTTCTTCTAACCCGCCTGAACTCAGGGGTCTCACATTTGGCCCGGGCGTAGCTGTCACGTGAGGCCTGCATGCTTGTGCCAACCAGCCTGACTCAACTGCAGCCTTTGCAAAACCCCTTACCACCCCGTGACTCAGTTTCTCCAGCCGTTCACGTGGGCAACAGCATGAGGCACCAGAGTGGAATGCGGAGGGTGTCCAAAACAGCTTCTCTGCAGTGCGTGCTTTTAGGCGGGGCCCCAAAGGCAAGAATTCGTGCCGCCCAAAGCATTCCTTCTGGTCGTGCCCTGCACTGGCCACTGCTTTGGGCGGCAATGATTCTGCCAGGTGCATCGGCTGGACTGCAGGGATGACACCGTTTAGAACACTGAGAGGGCCTTCCCGGGAGACGGCGGGTGCCCGCGCCCGTTCCAAGGCCCGTTCCCGGTGCCCGCAGCCTGACGCAATCTGACTCGCCCTTGCTGCATGCCAGTTCTGGGGAAACCTTCCCTGCCGTTGCATCACTCCTGCCAGGTCTGCCACGGGAGGAGGAGCCGAACCAATCAGCACGCGCGTTGGCCCTGGGGCGGGCTGTTCTGGTACCCACTCGGAGGGCGGCGCGGTTAACCGAGAAGCAAAATCCAAAGGTGATTGGCCAGAAAGAGATTTGCCCCGCCCCAATCATCGGGACAGCTGGAGGCAGTCGGAGGGCCTTCCTGGCCGGAGGGTTTAAAGAGCGCCTCTGGAGGCACCACTCAGCTGGAACGACCGATCGGTGCCAGGCCAGGTGTACGCGTCCGTCGGTCCTTCCGTGCCCGTGCCGGAGACCAGTCTCGGAGGCCGCCCGGGTCCGTCCCTGCGCCCGGCACCATGAAGCAGGAGTCCGCATCCCAGAGCACTCCGCCTCCTTCACTGTCCCCTGCACCATCATCCGCGCAGCCTTCCTGGGGGGATGGCGACCCCCAAGCCCTGTGGATTTTCGGGTACGGCTCCCTAGTGTGGAAGCCGGACTTTGCCTATAGTGACAGCCGTGTGGGCTTCGTACGTGGCTATAGCCGACGGTTCTGGCAGGGAGACACCTTCCATAGGGGCAGCGACAAGATGGTGAGCATCCTTCTGTGCCCAGAGGAGTGGAGTGGGGTTGGCAGGAGAGTGGGCACCCGTGTCCTGGAGTGGCAGGGACCCTGGGCTAACTAAGAGAAATTTGTAAACCTGGTTTGTGGTTTAAATTTGTGTGCCTGGAAATCAGGTTGGTGATTGCACCTGTGGATTCTTGTGCTGGTTACTAATCTGGGCCGTTGGTTGTTTGTCTCTTCCACATCTGCCCATCACTCCCTGTCACTCGATGAAAGGTCCTCTCCCAGGCTTGGGGCTTGGGCTGGCACTCTTGGCTTGGACAGAGAGATTTCTTCCTCTTCCTCCTCCCTCTTCCTCTTCTTCCTTTCCCTCTTCCTCTTCCTCCTCTTCCTCTTCTCTTCCTCCTCCTCCTCCTCTTCCTCTTCCCCCCTCTTTCCCCCCTCCCCCTCCATCTTACCTATTTCTTGCTATGTGGCCTCAAACTTGTGACAAATCTCCCTCTCTGGTGCTGAAGTGCTGGGACCACAGGTTCAAGTCACAACAGGAAAGGTGTTAAAGGTGTGTGTGTGTTGCTGGAGATTGAATCTAAGGTCTTGTGCATGACAGGCAAGCCCCCCATGTCAATAAGGTTCATTCCTAGTCCTTTTGGAAGTGCTAATATCTAATTTGTCTTTTTCAAAATCTTTCTTCCCTGTCTAGCCTGGCCGAGTGGTGACCCTCCTTGAAGACCGTGAGGTAAGTGTGCAGTCGAGAATCCTGGGGTCTGATGTATCAGGGTGCAGAGGATCAGAGCTCTTGTGTGGGGAGAGTGGAAGTGTAGCTAGCTTACTCCATGCTTCTTGGAGAATCACTTGAGGGAGGGTCTTATTAAGATGGATTTCTGTGAGTTCAGAGTTATTCTTGGTTA
Organism: Mus caroli; assembly: GCF_978045245.1. NCBI lineage: Eukaryota > Metazoa > Chordata > Mammalia > Rodentia > Muridae > Mus > Mus caroli. The sequence continues at coordinate 60,967,647 of NW_028227257.1, read as the reverse complement.
CATAGTGAATCGAGGGTCAGACACCCTGTACTCTATGAGACGTCTCAGAATAAGCAAAACTCAAGGGAAATAGGGTGAAGGGTATTGCTTCTGGGTGGCTCAGCAGCCAGCCAGACACGTTAGGTTTTTTTTAAAGCTTCATGGAGAAATGGCTCAGGAGTCAGAAGCACCTTCAGCTTTCCCAAAGGGCCTGGGTTTGATACCCAGCACCCACACAGTAACTCGCAATCTGTAGCTCCAGTTCCAGGGACTCAGACTCTTCTGACCACCAAGATCAGCAGGTCGCCAGGCACACAAGCCCATACACATAAAATTCCAAAATTACATCTATTTGTACATGCACGCATGCTCACGCTGTAGGTCAGATGTGGAAGCAAGAGGGCAAGGTGGAAGTCGATTCTTTCCTCCGACCATGCATGTCCCAGGGATTGGACTTAGGTTATCTGAACATCAGGCATGGTAGCAACTACCTCTATCCCTTGAGACGTCTCCCCACTCCCTCCACCTCTTTGATAAAACATAGGTGTGGAAATGTGTCTAGGGGAACATTCTAGAATGAACACAGGACCAGCATCAAGCTCTGTGACTGACTGGAGGTGTCTCTGTTTTTTCCCTAGGGCTGCACTTGGGGTGTGGCATACCAAGTTCGAGGGGAGCAGGTGAACGAGGCCCTGAAGTACCTGAATGTGAGGGAAGCCGTGCTTGGTGGCTATGACACTAAGGAAGTCACCTTTTATCCTCAAGACACCCCTGACCAACCCCTCACAGCACTGGCCTATGTGGCCACCCCACAGAACCCTGGCTACCTGGGCCCTGCTCCTGAAGAGGTCATTGCCACACAGATCCTTGCTTGCCGAGGCTTCTCTGGTCACAACCTGGAGTACTTATTGCGTTTGGCAGACTTCATGCAGCTCTGTGGGCCTCAGGCACAAGATGAGCACCTGGAAGCCATTGTGGACGCCGTAGGAACCCTGCTACCCTGCTCTTACCTCCCTGAGCAGCCTCTGGCACTGACCTGAGGAGCCAAGCTCCTGCAAGAAGTGTCTGAGTGGGTTCTGGTGGACATCAGCATGCAGTACTTGAGATAGACTTGATGGAGCAAGAGAGAGTTGAGAAGGCATGGTGGGTGGCCAGTGGCCCCGCCTGTCTGCTAGCCTCCAGCTCTTCCTTCCTTGACCCTGACTTATTACTTGAACCTTTATTTATTGCACCATGTTGGTGTGGCGGGCAGGGCAGGTGGGGGACCTGCCCTGGATGTGGGCCCTGCTGTGCGGTGGCTCTGCCCTAGTCCTCTGGTACGTAACCAGAATCCCCCCATTGCTGCTGCTAATTCCACACCACCCAGGCCTCCACAGCCCCAGGGATCCTCTGAGATCCTTGCTCCTCTGTCCACCCAGACTACCCCAACTGTGGTAGTATCACCTGTCCATGTTCTGGGCCTTCTGGATGAGGGACAGCAGAGAAGGAGGCAAAGAAGATCTTCAAGGGCCAAGGGCCAGCATCCCTCTTCATTGACGGGGCCCGGGACAGAGCCAGATCCTATGCACAGACACAGCTCCGGGGACTGGGCCTCTCTCCCATCCCTCTGTTTTCATTTCCTTATCCTTTTGTCTGTCTGCTTGTTTGTCTGGATCACTTCCTCTAGACCCATTGGTCTGTTCCTGGAAAACACTACAGTCCTTGTCCATTCTCAGTTGACCCATACTGTTACCCATAAACTATCTTTCATTACCTCTGCCAGAATATGGTTTGTCTCTGTACAGGGCTTGGGTGAGTGAGGGCTAAACCTTGGAAAGGCTCCCAAGAAGGGAAAACCTCTTTTCTCTCCTCCGCCTTCTTCAGTACCGAGGCATGAGGGCAGGATCCACTCCTGCTGTGGGCACATTCTAGGGTCTACAATACACAAATAATGCCCAGAGCTCCATCCACAAACCTGTGAGCCACAAGCTTGCCCCTGCTCTGGAATCCTGTGCCTCAGTCCCCCCGAGCTGTCCCAAGAAGACTGGTTTGCTTGGAGCTCAGGTTAGACTTAACCTCCATCTTTAGGGCCAGCCACTGTCTTTGTCTGAAAGCCAGTTTAGTTTAGATCACCTCTTACTGAGGGAGCACTTGGGTTGGGATAAGACAATGATGACTTCTAAGGCAATGCCAATCAAAGGGTCCCATGGCCTGGAATTGATGTTCCCTTTACTCCCAGAGTGTCATGGGGATATAGTGTTGGCTGGCCCTTCTGATCTGATCTATCAGGTCACCCACAGTGGCCCCTTTCCCTCTGCTCCTTGTTTACCCCTACGTGTCCCTAGATGTTGCTTCTCATACCCTGGTTCCTGGGGGGCGGGGGATGTTGCTTCTCATACCCTGGCTCCTGGGGACACATCACCACTCCCAGCTCTCAGCCTGTCCAGGAGTTTCTCCATAGGGAGTGAATGGACCCCTAGAGCCACTCCTAGCTGATTACCTTAACAGAGGACAGTCTGAGTCCAGGCTAGCCCCTCCCCTACTGCTCAGTGCTAGGGAAGGAAGCTCTCAGAATTGCTCTAAGCTGTCTCTTTAGAGGATGCTGTCTATGAATGGTGGATGGGACAGGTTGGGTGATACATATTGCCCCTGCTTTTGTGGGCAATGCCCCAATGGGTCTGGATGTCTCCACCAGGGTCACCTCTGACCAGCTGGGCAGGCAGTGTGTCTGGGAAGAGTGCCATGCTGCGTTGTGTTGCCTGTGTTTTGACGGCCTCGTGTCTTGGCTGTTAATGGGGAAAATGTGGACGATAGCCATGCTCTTCTGGGAACCTGGTCAGGACAACACAACAGGAGCATTTGGTGTCAAGGAGCCCTTGGCAGCCATGCCCTGGGCATCCTGGGGCAAATCAGGATCCAGTTCTGCTCTGAATTGGAAGGCAGCAAGATAAGGTGGGAAAGTGCTTGACAACAAACATGGAACATCATTCTGTTTGTTGCTTTGGTTGTGGCAGTAGAGGTTGAACCTAGGCCCTTATGGCTCTAGTTCATACTAGACAAGTGCCTACCACTGCACCACAATCTCAGACCTCTTACCTTTTAAAAAAAATAATGTATTTATTTTAATGTGCATTGGCATTTTGCCTGCATGTACGTCTGTATGAGCTCCCTCATCCAGAAAAGGCTGTCTGGGTGAAGGAGCTCCAAAAGGGACCTCTGGGGACAGTGATTCACGGAACACTGTGTGCCTCAGGGGAGACCAGGTCAGATGGGCTAGCACCCAGAGGTAACTTGGGGCCAAACAGGTGGTAGCCCATACGCTGGCCAGCGGGGTGAGCTATGTCAGGCTTGGCTGCACATTTCTCTCAAGTCAGCGGAGGGCCCTGGCAGACTGTGAGCAGCAAAGGGATGGGCATAAGAAGAAGCACTGAGCCGGGCGTGGTGGCGCACGCCTTTAATCCCAGCACCTGGGAGGCAGAGGCAGGCGGATTTCTGAGTTCGAGGCCAGCCTGGTCTACAAAGTGAGTTCCAGGACAGCCAAGGCTATACAGAGAAACCCTGTCTCGAAAAAACCAAAAAAAAAAAAAAAAAAAAAAAAAAGAAGAAGAAGAAGCACTGGCTGCCTGGTCAAATTGTTGGCTGCAGGAAGACTGGTGAGGAGGCACAGGGCAGGGCCCTGGAGTCAGGGGGCAAGTAGGTATCAGGAAATCTGGCTGCCACAGGGAAAGAGAGAGTAACTGAGGGTGTAGGAGGCATATGAGTCTCAGGCCCTTTATAAACAAGACAGAGTGCCATACAGAGCCAGGTGGTAATGGCACACGCCTTTAATCCCAGCACTAGGGAGACAGAGGCAGAAGGATCTCTAGAAGTTCAAAGCCAGCCTGATCTACAGAGCAAGTTCCAGATCAGCCAGGACTCCACAGAAAAACCGTGTCTTGGGCTGGTGAGATGGCTCAGTGGGTAAGAGCACCCGACTGCTCTTCCGAAGGTCCAGAGTTCAAATCCCAGCAACCACATGGTGGCTCACAACCATCCGCAACGAGATCTGGCGCCCTCTTCTGGAATGTCTGAAGACAGCTACAGTGTACTTACATATAATAAATAAATAAATCTTAAAAAAAAAAAAAAAGAAAAACCGTGTCTTGAAACACAACAACAACAACAACAGAAAAATAGAAATAGACACTAGAAATAATAATTTAGGACCAGGGAGATGGCTCAGGGGGTAAAAAGCTTACCATATAAGCCTGATGAGCCAAGTCCAGGGGTAAATGTGGAAGGGGAGAACTGAGTGGACAAAACTGTCCTCTGACCTCCACATATGTGCACACACACATACATACACATATATACACCACACCACACACCATGTACACACAGACACAAACACACACATACACCACACACACACCATACACCACATACCACACCACACACACATACCACACACAAGAATTGACTGGACAAAGCTGTCCTCTGACCTCCACATATGTGCACACACACATATATATACCACACCACATACCACACACACATACATCGTATTCACTCACACACAGATACAAACACACATACCACACACACACACACACACACACACACCATACACTTACACACACTTACACCCACCCACCACATACCATACCACACACACAGACCCAAACACACACACTTAACACCACATACCACACACACACACACCATACACTCACACACCATTCCCACAATAATAAAAAAATCCTAGAAGGAAATAGAAATGGAGAAATTTAAAACACAGTTCTTGCAACAAGAACAGAAAGCCCGGCGAGATGGCGTAACAGGTAAAGATGCTTATTACTAATCCTGGTGAACTGAGGTCAGTGCCTGGGACTCACATGGTGGACAAAGGGAACTCAATCCTGAAAGTTGTCACTATTTGTTTGTTTTTGTTTTTGTGTTTTGGTGCATACTTTTTTTTCCTCCCAACATAATATTTTTATTAATTATTTGGGAATGTCACACAGTGCACCCCAATCACACTTTCTTCCATTCCTCCCAGGTCCAAACTCCCACCCCCTCAGCCCTTGCACCCTAAAAACAAACAAACAAACAAACAAACAAACACCAAAGCCAACCAAAAATAAATAAATAAAAACCCAAGCTGGGCAGTGGTGATGCTCATCTTTAATCCCAGCACTCAGGAGTCAGAGCGACAAGGTGGTTTCTGTGAGTTCAAGGCCAGCCTGGTCTACAGAGCTAGTTCCAGGACAGTTAGACAGACAGACAGACAGACAGGCACACACACACACACACTTAAAGATAACTGAGATCTTCCTTCATTTTGTTTTGTTTTGTTTTGTTTTTTCGAGGCAGGGTTTCTCTGTGTAGCCTTGGCTGTCCTGGAACTCACTCTGTAGACCAGGCTGGCCTCGAACTCAGAAATCTGCCTGCCTCTGCCTCCTGAGTGCTGGGAGTAAAGGTGTGCGTCACCACTGCCCGGCCAATTGAGACCTTCGTGACCCCCTAACCCCTTGCCAGGAGCCATCAACTGTGAAGAGCCACACTTAGGCATCTTTATCACAGTTTTGTTTTGTTTTGTTTGTTTGTTTGTTTGTTTGTTTTGGTTTTTTTGAGACAACAGTTTCTCTGTATAGCCCTGGCTGTCCTGGAACTCACTTTGTAGACCAGGCTGGCCTCAAACTCAGAAATCCGCCTGCCTCTGCCCTCCAAGTGCTGGGATTAAAGGCACACGACACCATGCCCGGCTTTTAGCACAGTTTTTGAGGACTCTCTTTAATAGCTTCCCCCTTTGTTTTGGGGGGAAGGTGGGAAGAGGTGGCCACAGAAGCCTTCAATGTCCCTCTCCGTTTGTTCTGAGTCTACGGTCATCAATACACTGCAAAAGAAGCTTCTGTGGGCATAGCAGCCAGGAGCAGCTGGGGTCATGGCCATCAATATAACATCCTGCAGCAACATGAGCCACTGACATCATCAACACAGCCTGTGGCAGCAGCACAGATGACAGACATCAGCATGGTCTCTGGAGGAAGCATAGACCACAATCAACACAGTCCAAGGCAGCAGCGATGACATGTGTGAATCGGTTTCCCTTACACTGTGTTGCTGAGCTTCGCCTGTGCTAACTTCATAGAGAGAAACTCGCCAGAGAACTTCTTGTTAGGTTCTTGTGGCTTCTTGCCACTTCCCAGGACCTGAGCTGGTTGGCAAGACTCTCTGTTCCTTCTGGATTGAACTGCCCTTGCGTATTCGTGTGTGATGTCTGCCTAGTGGTCTGGACTGCAGCTGCGGAGTCATGTTTGGTGTTTGCTAGTGGACTAGACTGAGAACAATGAAGATTGGAATTACCCCAAAGAACTATTTCTAAATAGGCCCAGATACCCTCTATCCTAATAACCTTTCTTTTCCACTCCCTCTGCCGGGTGGTGGGCTAGAAGAGAAGTTGAACCCTTATTAAAGTAGGTTGAGAAAAATTGTGCATACACTGCATCGGTCTTCATCTCAGATATCTCGTTGTTGCTCAGAGGCAGGGTGTCTGTGGGCAGGACCTTCCTGAGCTCCAGGCTGGTGTATGTCACCCTGCCTTTACCCTCCACCTCCACTCCCTGACATCCAAGCATGACCATTGTGTGTGCAGCCCTAAAGCAGAGACATAGCCCTGAAAATCGTCCCTTGGTTTCCACACGTGCACTGTGAAATGAGAACACCCACAAGTGACTCACACAAACACTAAATAAACATAATACAAAAGTTACCGCCTTTAATCCCAGCACTCGGGAGACAGAGGCAGGCGGATTTCTGAGTTCGAGGCCAGCCTGGTCTACAGAGTGAGTTCCAGGACAGCCAAGGCTACACAGAGAAACCCTGTCTCGAAAAACCAAAAAAAAAAAAAAAAAAAAAATACAAAAGTTACACACAAGCCAGGCATGGTGGCGCACACCTTTAATCCCAGCACTTGGGAAGCAGAGGCAGGCGGATTTCTGAGTTCAAGGCCAGGCTGGTCTACAAAGTGAGTTCCAGGATAGCCAGGGCTACACAGAGAAACCCTGTCACGAAAACAAAACAAAACAAAACAAAACAAAACACCATTATTAGCTAGGCAGTGGTGGTACACCCCTTAAATCCCAGCACACAGGAGGCAAAGATAGTCAGATCTCTGAGTTCAAGGTCAGCCTGGTCTACAGAGGGAGTACCAGGACAGCCAGAGCTACAGAGAGAAACCCTGTCTCAAAACCTAAATAAATAAACAAACAAACAAACGAATACAGGTATCACTAAGTAGCTTTTACTGTCCTGGGACTCCCAAAGGTCTGCCTGCCTTTGTCTTCTGAAGACACTTCAGGTGGGAAGATGGAGTGTCAACCTTGGAATTTCAGAGTTTTCAGGACCCTCCTAAGTCATCTTGTCCATTCCTGTAGGGGGTCTTCCCAGAACAGCCATTTCAGTGTGGCTTATTGAGTCTGCAGCAGGCCAGAGGGTCCTTGGCTTCCCCTGGGGGCGGGCAGACAAACAGCTTGGAGACTGAGGCAAAACTGCTTGGTTCTGGTGGGGTCCTGGAGAAGTAGCAGGGCTTACATGTGGAGAAGACTCAGAACAAAAGAGGGAATGTATAAACTGACAACATGTCTGAGCCATGGTGTGATTAAGGGAAAGTTTTTTGGTTTTTTTTTTTTTTGGTTTTTCAAGACAGGGTTTCTCTGTGTAGCCCTGGCTGTCCTGGAACTCACTCTGTAGACCAGGCTGGCCTCGAACTCAGAAATCTGCCTGCCTCTGCCTCCCGAGTGCTGGGATTAAAGGCGTGTGCCACCACGCCCGGCTAGTGTGAACTTTGAAATGTATAACTGCTACTTGAGATGCTGAAGGAGCCTGGAGGCCAGCATGTGATTTGTGCTGATAGGTACCACAGATAGCCATTTGTCCCTCTGCTAGTGATAGGGTAAACAACTTCCTTTGGTGGATAGGAATCAGTTTCATAGTTCCTGAGGAAGGCTGGCTTTTATCTCATCACCAGGAAATCTTCCCTATAGCCCAGGCGGAGCCCATTTGTGGATTTTGGACTGCCTTTTAGGGAATTGGAGTTTCCTTTGGACCTGACAGGGAGGGGCCAGAAGCTACATTGGAGGTAATAAAGGGGGAAGTTACTTAAAAAAAAAAAAAAACAGGGAAGTTGTGTTTTCTGGTGATGGGGGTCTTTCTGATAATATGTTTTCTGTGTGGTTTTGGTGATGGGTTTGTGTGTGTGTGTGTGTGTGTGTGATGTTTTGGTTTTAGCATGCTTTTCCTTTTTTATTTGTGTTCTTTTAGCTGGTTTTGTCTTCCTTAAAGCCACTTGTATTTATAGTGTGGAGAGATTCATTTGGGACAGGAGTTGACAGGAATGTATTGTGACCCATAAACCAGGCAAAGGCTGGTGTGAACTAAAGGAATCAGGGCCCAGAGGTGGTGGAGATCCCTGCCTCTTGGCCTTTGGCTACGAATGTAAGGCGAGCAGAGTGAAGGAGACTGAGGACTTTAAATTATGTTTGGGTGGGGGACATTGCCCAATAGGGTCATGGCCAGGGGGGAGGTGGTGACCACATTTGATCTTTGCACCGTCTCAGAGCTGACAATCGTTGGGAAGCTGCTCTGTGTTACCCACAGTGAGCCACAGGCAGGATCCCATCCCGTTGGGAGCTGTTTTCTTGAAGAGAGTGGAAGTGCCTACATCAGACAAGCAGGAGGTGTGAAGAGCAGCCTAGGATAGGAATACTTCACATACCTGAAGCCTGATTATGAAGAGGGTCCTAGTAGGCAAGCGAGCCTAAACCTCACTTTAGTGCCTAAGACTGAACTAGGGGTGACAGGGCCATAGAGGGTCCCTGAGGGCTAGAGTTGAGCTCCAGGCACAGCCTCCTGCCCACAGCAGTCCTCGTTTACTCTGTAGTCCTGCAGTAATTATTACTTTGTCCTCAAAAGTATCCCAGTGTAGACAGTTAATAACATGGTGGCCATAGACAACTAGAGCCAAACAGAGTAGCTGTGTTAGCAGAGGAGCTTGGCCAAAGCCAGCATTCCAAGGATATCGTTTGCCCCCCTCGCCATAGCCACTGGACCTTTATGCACAGCTGAAGGGCAGAGGTCCAGCTCAGGACACTGAGTCGGGGGTGGGGCCTGGGAAGCCTATTCTCCTTCCTCCTTCCTCTTGTACACTATACAGAGTTTGCCCACTCCTGGCCTCACTCACCCCAGGAATTTCCTGGGTTATAAGGAGGGCAACACACCCTGCAGATTCAAGCAGGGCACAGCTTCTGTCTTGTATTTTTGTTGAGTCCATTTCAGCTTTAATCAGAATTTGACCTCCTTGATGGAGAATCCCATAGAAAATTATAAAAATTCTATTCTAGGAACCTAAGGTCAAGATGTCCCAGCTGGCTTAGCTTCTGTTAAACTGCCTGCTTGAGCTGCATGAACCCTCTCCAGCTAACTGCTTATCTTAGCTTCTGTTAGCCTGCTTGCTTGTGTGAAACCTCTACCACTCGATGTGTGAAATATCATGATGTAGTCTTTGCTCAACACTGTTCAGTGTATTTGTTTTCTGATGGTTCTACCTGCAATCTACCCACTCACACTGTCAGCTTCAAATAGCTTCTGTCCCTCAGGACAAAGCCCTGGAATCTGGTCCCTACTCCCTGTGTGACCTCAGCCTCCTTTGGTGCCTGCCTGCTTCTCAGTCCATAATGCAAGCTTCCTGGCACTGCCTCCCGCTGTCTCTGATCAGCCAGCTCTTCTCATTCAGAAACCTTTACGACCAACACCTTCACCCACCTCTGTAGCCTTCAGTTCCCAGCTGGCGCCCTGCTGCCCCTGTGACAGGCAGGTACTTCCATCACCTCTGTTTGCTTCTGCCTCATGCCCAGCAGTTGGTGGGCACCAGTTCTGTCTGCAGCCCTGAGCGTAGGAGCTGGGCACCCTTGGTTGAGGCACAGAACTGACTCATACAGCGGACCTGTGAGAAATGACCAGGCTGAACGCCAAACCTTTATCTATCCCCTTGTCAGGAAGGAGTCCATGGAAAACTCACCCAGACGCAAAGGCTCTGCATTGCCTCTCCAGGGTGACATTCAGTCTGAATGTCATGTCAGGCTCAGAAATGTGAACTAGAAGCCACAGGGCCAAGGGCAGACCAGACAGGCATGGGCAGCTCTCTCCTTCGGACTGTATGAGACCATGACCTTGGTGCCCTAGGTAAAGCAGACCACACCTTACTTACTGTCCAAAGGGTATGACATCCCCCTGCACCCAAAATCAGGGCAGACTCATTGACTCGGTCCAGAATTGGCTCAATTCAAGGATTTCTGGCAGTTTGATAGAAAAGCCAGCTTGCCTCAGAACTTGTGAAACAGGTTCCTACCAGCCAAAAGGAGTCATCTCCCTTGATTCTGGCAGAAGGCACACAGGTCTCTCCGTTGAATACCTATGATTGCCTACCAAAGTCGTTACTAGGCCTTCAGGCTCCCTCAGTTCCTACCCGTAGGTATTTGTTAGGCATCTAGGAGCCCACCTAGCCTCCTGGCCCCTCTCACCCTGCCTTCTCCTGCTGCTTTGCTAGCACCCAGGTTGTTCCAGACCCCACCTCTGGATACTGGATGTTCTTTCTCTCTCTCTCTCTCTCTTGCCCCCACAATAAAAAAACCTTCCTCCAAAACCATGGAGCAGCAACTTGAGTGGTTCCTTTATGGCTGAGTCTCCTTGCATGCCCAGAGTGGATCTTTTGTCCTATAGTAATTACCGCTTTGACTCTCACTCTGACCGTGGCACCATGTGGTCTCTTTCCCTGTCCTACGTAGCCTGCTGGTGTTGGGGGAGCAGAGGACTCAGGTCAGTACCATATCCAGCCTGTGGCTTCATTCCAATCAGAACCCAAAGCTAGCACCAGTCATATCCCCAGCCTTGAGAAGACAGGAGAGGGAGAGGGCACTGGCTGGGATGGGCACTGGGTCAGGGTGGAGTGAGCTGCTGCTGAGATGTTAGTGAATACTATGTCATTCATCCCTAGTCCAGGGTGTCTCAGAGGAGCAGACCAGGGCCACCAGAGTCTAGGAGGTATGAAAGAACACCAGTGGGCTGCTGGGGCTCTTTCCACTCGTGCACCTCTGTTCCTTCATCCTGAATGTCTCTTCCTTGCCAGTGTGGGCCTGAGTGACTTGTCACTTAGATGTCACCTCCCCTGGGATGTTGTCCATGAATCTCAACTCTCTGCAACCCCCCAGGTCTTGTCTTGGCTGTCACGTATCTCTGACACTTATCCCTTCTCTTTGGGCATTACTCACACCCTGTCTTGTTGGTTTCTACTTATTTGGTACAGTGGATAAAAATATAAGACCTCAAGCCTGCCAGGAGAATATTCTACCATTGACCTGTGCCTGAGCATTCGATCCTTTCTGTTCTCGGTGACCCCTCAGCAGACTGTGAACCCTTGATGGGGGAGACTAGATCTGCCTTGAAACGTCTCAGAGAAGCCCGCACACTTTAGGGACTCATGTCTTAGGTGAATAGAAGGCCACTTCCCCATTTCTGGATGGCCCCCAGTCTGTACTGGGACCATCACTGTTTAGTGTAGGGTGGGGCTGGAGGGGCACTCTAGGCTGCCACTCAGAAGAAAACTCTGCAGCAGAGATAGGCTGCAAGAAATGGGGGAAGAGGCAGGTTTACCTAGGAGTATTCCCACTATGACCTCACCCTAAACACTGGATATGTATATGTTTGCTTGTTTGAGACAGGGTTTCTCTGTGTAGCCCTGGCTGTCCTGGAACTTGTTTTATACACCAGGCTTGCCTTGAACTCAGAGATCCACCTGCCCCTGCCTCCTTAGTGTTGGGATTAATGCTGTAAGCCACCACCCACTTGGCTGAGCTGTGTTTGACAAGGCATGTTTCCTATCTGGGCATCTCAAATATGAACTGAAAAGCTGGGCCAAAACTAGTTCCTTTAAAGTCTCAGTGGCCTCTTCCCCCTACCACCCAGGAAAAACAAGGGCTCTAATGGGTACACTGAATTGCACCTTTAGTTCTTGCTACTAAGGAGGCTGAGGCAGCCTAGACAACATAGAAAGACCCCTGTCTCAGTGGAACGACAAGGAGGAGAAGAGGGAAGAGGGGAGGGAGAGCAAGAAGTGGGGAGCATGGTGGTTCACCCATGTGACCCCTGCACTTGAGAGGCTGTGAATGGAGGGTAGTGAGTTTGAGACTAGCCTGGGCTACTACAAAGTGAAGCTTTTTTTTTTTTTTTTTTAAGATTTATTTATTATATGTAAGTACACTGTAGCTGTCTTCAGACACTCCAGAAGAGGGAGTCAGATCTCATTACGGATGGCTGTGAGCCACCATGTGGTTGCTGGGATTTGAACTCTGGACCTTCGGAAGAGCAGTCGGGTGCTCTTACCCACTGAGCCATCTCACCATCCCCCCCCCTTTTTTTTTTAAGCTTTTTTTCTAAAACAAACCAACCAATAAGCTCCCATAAGAAAACAAGCAGGGCTCCATTTAGCCTCTGTAGGTCTTGGCTGGGTGTAGCAGTGCATACCTGTTATCCCAACAGTCAGGAGACAGAAGCGGGAGCATTGTTACAAAGGCTAGTCTGGGTTACATAGGAAGCTCTAGATGAGCCAGGCCTCTCATGAAACAATGTCTCAAAAGAACAAACAAAATGGAAAGAAACAAAACAAAACAACTCCCCAAAGCAGCTATCTAGCCTTTGGCTAGGTTATTCTGGGCTGCAATGTCCTTAGCGGCAAAAGAAAACTGCTAACCACAGCTACTTCAGGTTCTTGGACAGGGATATCCCACTCGGGGAAAGCACTGCTGTGCAGACAGACAATTTCCATGCCATGAGCTCTATGATCCATCTCACGAGTGTGATAAGGGCAAGAGCTGTTGTTCCCATATTTGTTTTTGCATCCTTGGTGTCTCAGAGCCTGACCTATCTCAGGCTCTCAAAGGCTGTGCTGGATAAATGGGTAAGAGTTGAACGGAACAAATGGCTACGTGAATAAATGAATCAACTCACTTAGCAGGGCAGACAGTTTTGACCTGTGCGGTGGGATAAGGGCAGAGAGAGAGGTGACAGGGATCACAGGACTGGCGTGTTCTCTGGGCTTCCCAGGCCCTGGCCTTCCTCTGCTCACCACTCCCAAGCCCAGCTGAAGAGGAGGGCTGCCAGAGGCTACTGGCTTGTTTATCAACAGCTCAGTTGTGGGTCACCACACAACCAGCAGCATCTGAAGCCGCTAAATATATCTTCTCGGACCACACAGCCTGCTCCTAGAGGCCACATGGACCAGGGACCACACTGCTCATCATTCTGGGTTGGGCCCTGGACCTTGTCCTAACCCTGGAACCCTGTTGTCCCCAGGGAGCAAAGAGCCAATTCAGATCCCATCTAAACTTCAGTGGCTGGCTGAGTCCATGTGGATGGTTTTATCTTGGACAGAGTCAGAAGATTAAACGGTCCAGCTATGGGAGAGGAAAATGGTTCACCTCCCTTTGTCTGCATGTTTGTTTATGAAGAGTATTTATTACCTTAGAGATGTCATTTTACTTTTTAAAAGTATTTATTTTATGTATGTGAGTAGATTATTTAAAGATCTATTCATTTTTATTTTGTGTGTATGGTGTTCTGTCTGCAGGTATGTCTGTATGTCTATGTACCATGTGTGTGCTGTGCCTATGAAGGCCAGAAGAGGGCGTCATATCCTCTGGACTTGGAGTTAACAGTTGCGTGTCACCATGTGGGTACTGGGAAGTGAACCTGGGTCCATCTCTCCAGCTCCTATTATTTTATTTTGTTTTTTCAAGTCAGGGTTTCTCTGTATAGCCCTGGCTGTCCTGTTATTTTATTAAAAAAAAAGTTATTTTACTTTATATGTATGAACAGTTTTTTTGTTTGTTTTTATTGAGACAGGGTTTCTCTGTGTAGCCCTGGCTGTCCTGGAACTTGCTCTGCAGATCAGGCTGGCCTTGAACTCAGAAATCCGCCTGCCTCTGTCTCCCGAGTGCTGGGATTAAAGGCGTGCGCCACCACCACCTGACCTAGTGCAGTATCCATGGACCCATTCCCGTGGAGGTCAGAAGGCGGCTGCCCTGGACAGGAGTTAAAGAGAGCTGTAAGCGAGCACTGGAAGCCGGGCGTGGTGACGCACGCCTTTGATCGGAGCACTCGGGAGGCAGAGGCAGGCCTCTGAAGGCAATGGTATACTAGGCAATGGTAATACACTTATGTACATTCAGGAAAAAATACACATCAAAACTGGTAGTCCTGCTTATCGTGGAGTTCAGTCTCTAGACCAGGCTGGCCTTGAACCCACAGAGATCTGCCAGCCTCTGCCTCCCAAATGCTGGGACTAAAAGCGTGCACCAGCCCACTGCCCCCTTTTAGGTTGTGTGTGTGTGCAGAAAAGCCCTGCAGCACATCTCTGCAATCCTGGTGGGAACGGGGAAGCTGTTAGCCACGGCCAAGCCATTCTGTGAAGCTTCTCCATTTTGACTGTTTCTAAAACTAGTGTGGAGTCCCAAACTGTAACAATTTATCCAGGGTCTTGCCCTCCTTGCCCCTTGATTATTTTTACCCAGGATGTACCTTTCTTCCTCAGCTAACCCTAGCAATGATCAATCATGGGCCCCAAATGGAAAATCAGCACCCACTCCCTGCCCTGCAACGCCTCCAGTCCATATGCTCCTCTCTGCTCCTTTCTTCAGATGTTCACCCTGCAGAGACCTCTTCTCAGTCACCCCTTCCCTCAACACCCTCTTCTGTCTGCTGCTGCCCACCCCCCTTCAAGCTGTCCCCAACATTTCACCCACCTTCCTGCCAAGCCAAGCTTTTCCTGCCTTTCCCTTCACCTGTCCACTGGTCCTGCAACTGCTCCTCTTAGCCAGCCCCACTCCAGTCTTCTTCTCTGAGCGGCTGCCACCCTCAAGCACCCATCCCATGCCTATCCACATTCCCTAGATGTTCGGAATCCTTTGTATTGAACCCCCACTCCCATGAGTGAGAATTTCAGTATCTCACTCACTCAGTCCGTTGATCTGACCTTGCGTGGTATTTATTTACTTCACCCCTGACCTCCACTTTTTCTCTTGAGGACAGGATGTCTGTGCCAACGCTTCCTGCTCAGACTCGTTATGCTAAGAATGAGGATCATTGCCCGGTCTGTGCTGTGGCAGTTCTGTGCATAATCACAATCGGAATTACCAACTCAATCCAGATGATCTTCACCAACGGGTTGTGACTGCCTGCCTCCTGGCAGGAATGGGAAAAGCTGCCCTTTGTGGTCAATTCTAATAAAAATCAGAGATTCCTCAGGGGGCCGCTGAGACTCTGGCCTTGATTTTCACTTGCTTATCTGAAGCAATGATTAAATAGACTACTAACCATGGACTGGGAAGAGTGTAGGTATCAGTCCTGATGGCTGGAAGAAAGCCCTGAAGGTCAAAGGTCAGTTTCATATCACTTAAGGAGACCTTATAAAAACAGGTCTGAAGTCTTTAATAACAGAAAGGAGGGCATTAAAACATAAGTCCCAACGAGATCAGGCTAAACAGGAGGCAAACATGCAGATCACTCAAATAAAGGCATGATGTCCTCCACACTCAAGTCTAGCCTACGGAGGTCCTGCTTTAAATGTGGCTAAATGGGACACAGGGCAAGAGCCTCCTCCATCTCATGGCCACCACCTCAATGCTGCCTCCCGTGTGCTGACACTGAAAATCAGGTTGTACTCAGAGAGACACCTGTTCTCCTTCTCAACGCTTCTGTTCTTCCAGGTCTGATCTCTGGACCCAGGCTCGGTGAACTTGCTGGCACTGACAATCCCTGATTGCTGAGGAGGCCCAGGAGTTGAAGCCCCCACTGCCATTCTTCTCATGGAACCCAGGGCGACACTACAGTAGCTGGTAAAGTTCTTTTTATTATTCAAAAAATGGTAAGTATATGCTGGCTTGGTGCCTTTGGAAGAGGGAGTCAGACCACCTGGAACTGGAGTTACAGACAGATGTGTGCCACTGTGTGATGCTGGAAGAGCAGCCAGTGCCCTTAGACACCGACCAACTGTCCTTTTAACCCACACGTGAGTGTCTTAGTTTTGCCAGGATTTGCGGGACAACCCAGCTCTCTGTTATAGGCAGAAGGCACACCTACCCAACCTAATCAGGCTGCCCATTGCTGTGTGACCCGGCCAGTTTGAGCAATGTTTTGCCATCCCTTCCTGGTCATTCCCTGTTGTCCCTGACCCTCGGGATGGGACACTGTGGAAGAATTCCATGCTTGTATTATTTTTGGAATCACAAAGGAAGTGAGTTTCCCCCTTCTATACTCGTCTTTCCCCAGGAGGCTCTTATATTCTTGTTAATCCTTGTTCATTGCTTTATATTTTTAATATTAAAGCATAATTATATCATCCTTCCCTTCCCCTCTCTGCCTCCATCCCTCCCATGTACTTTTCCTTGTTCCTCAGTGTATCATGACCTTCTCTGTGTTATTGTTATACATATAAATATATGTGACCGACTCAGTCCAGCTGGCATTACTTGTATGTATGTAATTCTCT
The DNA here is from genome assembly GCF_978045245.1 of Mus caroli. NCBI lineage: Eukaryota > Metazoa > Chordata > Mammalia > Rodentia > Muridae > Mus > Mus caroli. The sequence goes on along the minus strand of NW_028227257.1, from coordinate 60,951,110 downwards.
GCTATTGTTCACAGTCATGTGTGAGATGTCTTCTCCCTGACTCTACCACACTCCCATCCAGTTTAAACCACAGGACTCTATCACTTTTGAATGCCTAGACCAATATTCTCTTGACCACCTCCTTCCAGCCTTCAGGGACTTGAACCTACCAACCTACTAGCAAAGACCCGCTAACTTTCCCTACAGCACTGCTGATGCAACAGTCCAAAACCCTAGTCCAAGATTTATGGCTGATGAACCAAACTGCTGTTCCTACTTACCTGGTGGTCCTAACACCCTTTTAGCCCACTCTTCTCCCAACTGCATTTCTCAGTCCTAGATCTCAAAATGCTTTCTTACCTTTTCCCTTGACCCTTCTTGTCAAGACCCTGTCAAGATTTACCTGGACATCTTTGCTTCCCACAACTGAACTTCTCCAGACTGTTCAATCTGGAGTCTGCTGCCTCTTCTAGCTTTTGAGCCCTTGTCTTATTTCAGCCCATTTCTCTCCACAAAAGGTTAGAAAAGCGCCAGCCTCCCGGCAGGTTCTCAGTCACCTCCTTACCTGCCATTCTGCCTCCTTCTCTACACAGTCCTTGTGGGACCCCAAACTCTGCTAACCTGAGACTTACCTCTACCTGTCACAGACCCCATGCCACCACCTCCCAATCTGCTCCTAAGTGGTCTAGCAAGGACTCTTAGACTGTGTCCCTTCCAATCTGCCAAGCCTGAGGGCAGATTCCAGGACAAACCTGGAAGCTGGGCCTTCCCCACATACCCACACTGTCTTGGTGACTCAGGTGTCTTCACTGAGGTAGACACTTCCCAGGCTATAAAGAAGCCCTTTCTCATGTGCTCTGAGAGGGCACAAGAAGACATTACTGGCCCTTCTGTCTCAAATCCTTCTTCATTCTGGCTTGCCTTCCTCTCTGCAACCCGGCAATATACCCTGTTTTCCTTTCTAAGGTTAACCAGACTTATTCTCTATTGTTTTGCCTGGTGTCTTCATTTTGACAAGCAAGAAATCCCTTAGCACTGTTACAGCACAGGCTCATAATCTCTATGCAGGAGGACCATGAGTTTAGAGGTAGCCTGGGCTACTTAAGACCCTATGACCTTATCTCAAAACAAAACCCAACCCAAACCGAACTATCACCATTAACACCCTCCCATACCTAGCAGCCAGAAGCAGTACATCCAGCTTGCCACTAGGGAGGAGAAATGGAAGCAAGTAGGTGGTGCCAGCTTTGAAGAAAAGCCAGCAAGGAAGAAATGAACAAGACACAGGAAGGGCCTCTACCAAGCCTCCCTTTTCCATTCACCTCTGCTGACACTGGGTTCTGGGCTTAGCTTGCTGTGTCTAAAGCTGGTTCTGGGGCTGTTTGTCTGATACAGCCTTTGTGGCAATGGTTGGGCCAGTCATTCCCACAAGGTCTGAAACAGGTACAAGTTCAATCTCTCAAGGTCTTTCCCAGGCAGACACTTTCCTTAGAATCTATTGTTTCCTCATAGCTGAAACCTGGGCACAGCCAGAGGCCCTGCTTGCTTTACCTGCGCTCTCCCTCTCACCGATGTGAAATGCATCATGAACACAGCTTAAGTGGGAAGCCAGCAATAAGCACGCTGCTACTTGGACTGTAGGGTTGCATCACCCGGGAACTGTCTCAGAGAAGCACGGGCAAGAAGCCAGATTTCTCCCTGGCCATGAGGAAGAACCAGGAATCAGCTCAGGATGCTGACCCTGAAGGAGTTTGATGGTCACAGTAACAGCTTCATCATGCCAAGAATACAGGGTGATCTTGTGAATGAGAATAATCAGACAGGTTGCGTCAGATACTCAACAACACATGGTGTCCGCAGAATCCACACTGGACTGTAATGGAGGAAACAGTTTAAAGTAAAAGACAAAACAACAAAGCCAGATGTGGTGACCCATGCCAACATTTGGGGTCTTGTTGGAAGTATAGATTTATACCGATTTCCTTAAGATTTCAAGGTAGGCTGGCATGGTGGAAGCTTGAGGCAGGAAAGTCAGGAGTTCAAGACCAGTCTACTCTATATAGTACATTTCAGGTAAACTCGAGGTCCCCAAGCCTTGTTTAAAAAAACAAAACAAAACCAAAAACAAAAGTGAAAACCAAAACAACAACAACAACAACAAGACTGGTAGTATAACTAAGATCTCCTGAAGGCATGATTCAGGTTTCAGTTGATTTTTCCACTCAATGGCTAAACTCTTCCTGCAAAATCCTTCCTTGGCAGTAAAAGCAGAGTAGATGTACACGGCCAGTGTGAACAGCTGTAAAACTCTCTAGATCCAAAGAATCTAGTAAGTTTCCAATTATACATTTAAGGAACTGAGATGGCCTGGTGCAAATATTTCATGGGAAAGCCACCAGCGAGGATCTGTGGATGGACACAGACCTGCAAACACCAAGGCTTGTGTGCAAGACACACCCAGTTAATTGCTCAGTCTGCATGGCCCACATACTGTGCCCAGCCCATCATCCTGGGCACAAGTCTATCCGGGAAGTTTCAATAAAGCCCTAGGCAGAGCCTGTCAAAGCAAGTGCAGCACAGACCTGGTCTTCCAGGTTCAATATTCAGACCCATGACCTTAAAATCCATTTATGTGGCCCCCATGGCTGACGCCTGTAGGAAGATGGCACTGACCAACAGGCCTGCTTTACAGATTCAGCTCATGCCTTTATCCTGGATTGGGCTGAGGCTTGCTGAGAAATGACCTTTTAGCCTACCTGGAATTCCCCCCAGCCATGTTTTGTTTATTTAAGTTTTTCAAGACAGGGTCTTTCTATGTAGTCCTGTTTGTCTTGGAGCTCACTCTGTAGTCCAGGCTGGCCTCAAACTCAAGAGATCAATCTACTCTGCCTCCTGAGTGATGGGATTAAAAGCATGCATCTTGTTTTTGCTTGTTTGTTTGTTTTTCCAAGATAGGGTTTCTCTGTATATAACCCTGGCTGTCCTGGAACTCACTTTGTAGACCAGGCTGGCTTTGAACTCAGAAATCTGCCTGCCTCTGCCTCCCAAATGCTGGGATTAAAGGTGTGTGCTACCACTCCCAGCTTGTTTTGTTTTTTAAGGAAAACGGAAACAAAAACAAACTCCCCAAAACTGGGCTTTTTTTTTTTTTTTCTTCTTTTTTTCTGAGATAGGCGTGCACCACCACTGCCTGGCCTGGGCTTTTACATAGAAAAGAAGACCTATTTTGAAAGTGGGGAGATGGGGTAGGAGACACTTATGTTCAGAGCTTTTTACTGGAAGATCCCAATACTCTTAACCTGGGAAAGGAGGCAGGTGAGAGAACTGAAACTGTGAGACAGCCTAAACACTGAACAGGACCCAGACTGATCCAGACAGAACTCACATCAACACGTGGGTGAAGCTACTCAGGATCTCGGCTGTCAGGTCCACAGAGAGGCAGCCACTGTGGATCTAAGACTAAGAGGAATTCACTGGTGACTTTATTGGGATGGAAACTAGATGGCCCTCAGTCTAATGGACCAGCTGACTCACTAGGTTATAAAAGCTACAGCAGGGACGGTGCAGGGAATAGTTAATTGGGAACCTTGTGCCAGTGTGCTCTGTGTGAGGCCCTGGTCATGTTTACCCGCAAGAAAAGCAGGACCAACAGTACTACGGGAAGATGAAAGTCTGTCTTTAGCAACACAACAGCAGCTGTCCAGCAGCCAGTCTGTCTCCATCAAAGTGTACGGGTGAAGCCAGGCTAGGGAGTTCTCAAAGATGATGTAAGAACACGTGAGTTCAATCACAGAACAGTGACTGCCAGTCTAGGCTGGTACCTTTCCTCAACTGACCAGTCAGCTGTCAAAACTAAGAACTTCTGGAATCCTTAGGAACGCACTCACAATTTCCTTTCATGTTTCTTACAAGTGTTCAGATTACCACTATCTAACTTTGCCTGCTCCAGGCCAGTCCTACTGGGAACGAACCATAAGGAACCCTCATCCCCAGGGCCCATACTGCATGGCAGGGACTCGGTCAATCTTCTTTTGCAAGGTGGAGACAAATCCACAAGTTCAATTAACACTGCACCTGAGCACCCCCTCCCCAGCTCACTCCTTGTCCCCCTGAGCACACACCCACTGCACACTCCTTGTCCCACTATGGTCCTCTTTGGTCACAGAAATTAGGGCTCTGCATTGTTTTGACGCTGTCAAATCTCCAAGGGCACAACTTTGTACTGCAAAGTACAAAGGCAGCTGCAAAGACCACAGACACTTTGATTTACATAAAATTATCTCACTCCATTTTATTTAAGATTTTTTTTTATCCAGTTAGTAAAAGAAAGATGTGTCTCTCTTTATACATATGTACAAGTTCAGTTATAAAAATAGACAGCACATTCAAAGAGAAAAAAAGGCTTGGCATTTTTCTGATTCCCTCTAAAGAGCATCTGTACACAGGAGTCAGGGTTTGGGTAGGGGAATCTTTATGATTTAAATTAAATGATTCCCCTACGCCTACTCCAAAAAAAAAAAAAGTGTTTAAAAAATCAATCTATCTAAACTCAATTCCGCGATTTCAGGTGTGCAAATTAGAGGCTGGCCCGCCCAGAAGCACCTGTTCCACCAGGGACATCAGGTGGAAAGCCCTCCCAGCCGCCCTTTTCCCCTCTCAGAGGGCAGCAAGCTCAGGCGAGTGGGGCAGGGCTGGGAGGGGTGGTGCTGAGCCAGCTCCCTCCCCATCTCACTCCTGCTGTCCCTTCTTTCTCAGTGCAATACAGACAGTGCATACAGCCAAGCAGGGGCTGAAGGGCAAAGCCGGGGAGGCTGTGCATTCAGGATGGGCAAAGGGGCATCTGCAAGAGGGTGGTGAGGATGTCCTGCTGATTGAGGTGGTTCCTGGTCTCTTTACTGGCTTCTGGGAAGTCCCTTGAGTGGGAGCTGCTGCTACTGTTGCTGGTGGGACCTAAAGCTTCCCTGGTGTGAACTGTGCTGGACAGGAGGAAATGCTGTGATAACTGCCTGTGGCTCTGCTTGCTCCAGCCTCTCTCATCCTTACAGCCACCATCTTCTCTGGCATTCACTGCGTTCTGTTCTTCAGTGATGACACTGTGGCAAACAGGGTTGAGAGACCCAGGAGCACTCCCAGACTATGGATGCCAGGGAACCACTTCCTCCCTAGCCCGCAGGAAACCATAACCTTTAGACAAGTCTCCACTACGGAAGGCTCTTCACAGCACCCATGGAGCCTTCATGAGGGACATGGTCAGAGCTGAAGAGTGGGATGGGGATGGAGACAGTGTGCCTGAGCATCTATAAAAGGGCTCTGTGTCAGGCCCATCCCCAGAAAGAGGTTAAGAGTACGGCTGCAGAGTACATCTAGGATGCTGTGGGGCCGAACCCAGGATATTCCTTTGGAAACAGGTGATAAAAGTGCTCACACCAACCACCTGCCTGTCCTCTCCTGCTACAACTGGTCCTTTCCACTCTCCAAATAGGATGCAAGATGCCACACTAGGCAAGCCATCCAAAGACCACCTATGGCTCAGGACTGTAGCCCCTGGTTTGGTTGAAGGAAGCTAGAGGGCAGAGATGGTTACCATGGTTACCGTCCTCCAGAGGGGTTGGTGCCTTTGCCCTGTTTCCGGATCAAGGAGTCTGAGGCTAGGCTGCTGGTCATGTGGAGGCTTTTAGGAGTCCCAGGAATATTATTTCCTTTGTTCAGAGGGGAACTTAAGGGAGAAGAGGCGCTTGAAGGTCCAAAGTCTGCAAGGCCAGCAGGTCGGACAATGGATGTCTGCAGAGGACTGCTTGCGGAGATTCCTGTAGGGACGGAGAGAACCACAATGACCCTCAGCACCAGCTGTCAACCTTGGAGTCTGAAGTATTAGGCTAAGTCTGGGCTAGAGGAAAGGGGTGGGAACCCCTCTGTCTGTTGCTCCTTGCCAACATCTCTGATGTTGCCTATTTTCCCTCTTAGTTGCCTTTTGGTAAGATGTCTGCATTGTTGAGAGATAACAACAAACACTAAGTCCCACCTACATTACCCCATCCAGAGTGGAAGACATACTCTTCAGGCTCTGGAGAGGGCACATGTCTGGCATGGAAGGCCTGGTTGCACGATGAGAGCTGTAGCTCACTAGGCACTAATGCTGTCTTGTTTTCTGGAAAACACCTGAATTCAGTTGCTTTTTGTTTGTTTGTTGAGATAGTATCATCTTTTCATAGAGATGACTATCCTGGAATTCACTCTAGACCAGGCTGGTCCTGAAATCACAAGGATCTGACTGTGTCTTGCCTCCTGAGTGCTGGGATTAAAGGCATGCGCCACCACGGCCTGGCTGCTGCTTCCTTCTTCATTTCACAGAAGCCACTACTCTTCAAGTCTGGCCAAGGCCACCTCTGTTTTCCAAGCTCTGTCACATCGAGGACTTGGGCAAACCTCTCATCTTTGGTGATAGTTATCTGGATAATAGTGAACTTTTCCTTACCTACAATGGGACAAGTGTTCCTACTTCTTTTTTCTAAAGATTTATTGATTTATGTTATGCATATGAGTACACCACCATTGCTCTCTTTAGACGCACCAGAAGAGGGCACTGGATCCTGTTATAGATGGTTGTGAGACACCATGTGGTTGCTGGGAATTGAACTCAAGACCTCTAGAAGAATAGTCAGTGCGCTTAACTGCTGAGTCATTTTGCCAGCCCTGTCTAGTATGTTTGTTCTGTCTGTTTGCTTTTCTGTTTTTTTTCAGGAGTCCAAGCTGGTTTTTCCAAACTTACTATGTAGCAGAGGAAAACCTGAAACTCTTGATTCTCCTGCCTGCCCCTTCCACGTCCTGGGATGTACACCACCACAGCTTATATGTTTCTTCTGTGTTACTTGTTGGGTTGGGCAGACATCTCTGCTCACATACCATTGATTACAGGTCACTTCTGGACCAATCCTTGTCACTTTTCATTCCTAGCTCTCAGTCCCTGTTGGTTGCCTTAGGCCAGTCTACCTCCTTGCCTGCTGTACCCCTTCCTGCTTCTCTGCTGTGTCACAGTGTCTCATTCTCCGATGAGCCCCAGCACAGCAGCTTTGATTACTGCAGTGATTACTGTTTTCCAAGGACACAAATGAGGTAGCAAAGGGCTAACAAACAGCAGGGAAGGCTATTCTACTTATTTCCTTAGTGAGACAATAATGAAAGCAGAGATCCTGCAATGGGAGAAGAGAAGGGAATCAACTTGTACTAAGCACTCACAAACGGCCAAGCGCTTCCTCTAAGTGTGCCTCCCCTGCTCTAACAATTCCACTAGCGTTTCCTATAAGTGTGCCTCCCCTGCTCTAACAATTCCACTAGCGCTTCCTATACAAGTGTGCCTTCCCTGCTCTAACAATTCTACTAGCCACCAGCAGTAAACAGTTACCACTGTCTGCATCATGAGAACAAGGCCAGCCTCAGATAATACATTAAATTCTACCCGAAAACTTAACAAACAAGGATTGGAGACATGACTCGATGGCTGAGAGCCACTGGTTGCTTTTCCAGGAGACCCGGGGTTCAATTCCCAGCATCCACATGGCAGCTCATGGCTATCTGTAACTCCAGTTCCAGACACTCCTCCACTCTAACACAGATATAAATGCAGGGAAAAACACCAATGCACATGAGAAAAAAATGAAAAAGAATTAACAAACAAGCTCCCCTCCCAAAACTTATGAGCTCTGCTAAGCCCACCTGAGATTTTTGTTTGTAGCCGGGTAACTCTGGCTGGTCTAGAACCTGCCTCCTGGGCGCTGGGATTCTGCGTGTGTGCTGTTACCTACCTGAGGCCAGACTCTGCATAGAGGGGAGGCAGCTCTGTGTGGGTTTTCTTACTGCACTTGGATGGCCTGCATTCTCACTTCAATCATCCTTTCTGTTTTTTTTTTTTTTTTTTTTTTTTAAAGATTTATTTATTATATGCAAGTTCACTGTAGCTGTCTTCAGATACTCCAGAAGAGGGCGCCAGATCTCGTTGCGGATGGTTGTGAGCCACCATGTGGTTGCTGGGATTTGAACTCTGGACGTTCGGAAGAGCAGTCGGGTGCTCTTACCCACTGAGCCATCTCACCAGCCCCCCAATCATCCTTTCTGTATCTCCATCTCAGTCGCTACTTCTCTCCAACTGTCAACAGTCCCTTCTCATTCACGACTTTCATTGCTCCTTCTCAGCATAACGTGTTGATCTGCTCAGTGAACCTCAATATGCCATGATGGGTGTCAACTCCTGCATTTGTCTGAATCCTTTCTCACACACAATCCCAGTCTTCTCCATTCTGAATGATACCCTACAGTCCTTATATAGCAGGTCCATGGTTCCCCTGCTTTTGACCTGTAATCACAAGTAAGCTTGCCTCTTTCCTTCTATTATCTGTATACTGCTTATAAACCACTCCACAACGTGCTTCTCTTCTGGCTTGTTCCATTCAAGGGCATGCATGCTCTACCAGCTCTACCCCTATGCACTCTTAGGTGTGCACTGCCTGAGGCAATGGTCCAGGTAGCTGGATGAATGTTAACTACCCTTGTTTGGATTACTGGAAAATAAATGTCCCAGAAAAACAAACAAACAAACAAACAAACAAACAATAACCAACCAGAGAATTAAAGGGGAGGGGCAGGAAAACTGGATGTTTCAAGTGCAGCTCCTCCTTCAGTTCACTCTGGTCACAGCTACTTCTACTTTACAGCTATTTATCAGGAGTGCAAGGGTGAGTCAGAACTGCTCGGTCCTAAGATGGTCTCCGGGTTTTGGCTTGGAGTATCCTGCACACTCTATGTTAAATGGATTCTCAGACAGTCCTTGACCACAATCTGCACCAACCTTTAGACACATTGTACCCGTATGCAGCATAAGCAGCTGCGGAAGCTGCTGCAGCCCCTGCTTTGGCTCCTGCCATCGCAGCAGCGCTGCCTGCAGTGGACTTGCGGCTTCGGCCTTTGCCTGCTCCTTTGGCTGTGCTTCCTGAACCCTTGGGGCGGCCTCGGCTTCGAGCTGAGTGACCACGTCCTGCAGCTGGCACTTCCTGAATGGAAATTCCTGTGGGAACGAATAGCCAAGAGGGGAAAAAAATAAATCTCTGAAAATGCTAACAAATATCCCCCTGATAGGGAATACTGGTTCTCAAGGGGTCCTCTTTTGTTTGAGACAAGGTTTCCTAATGTTATTCAGGCTGGCCTTTCTAAAACCCCCGATCTCAAGTAACTCTCCAATCTCAGACTGATATTCTGAGTTCTGGGACCATAGACACAGGATACGGTGCCTGACTCGCTGAGATCTGAGGACATTTGGGGATGTCTTTTAACATAGCTATGATTTTCCAACTGCTGTCCCTTCTAAGGAGTGGCTCCACCATGGCTATTACTTTTTATTCTAGCCCATCACTAAATGAATTCCAAGACTTCCTTCAAAAATTAAAGTGTTCCTGCCTTCAACAACCAACTTCTATCTCTATTTAAAACAAAACAAAACAAAACAAAACAACCTTCTGGGCATTGAGCCCAGGCCTTGGATTAGTGCACGCTAGACAAGCACTCTGCCACCGAACCACTTCTAATCTTATGGCTAGGTTGCTTTTTGTTTTTTGTTTTAAATTTAAATTTTGAGACAGGGTCTCATTATGTAGCCAAGGCTGTTTCAAGGATGTTTCTTTGTTCGGTTTTTTGTTTTTCCCTTAAGATTTATTTATTTATTATATGTAAGTACACTGTAGCTGTCTTCAGACATTCCAGAAGAGGGAGTCAGATCTCGCTATGGATGGTTGTGAGCCACCATGTGGTTGCTGGGATTTGAACTTGGGACCTTCGGGAGAGCAGTCGGGTGCTCTTACCCACCGAGCCATCTCACCAGCCCTCAAGGATGTTTCTACCTATCCTCCCCCTTCATAGCACTATGGTCAGTCCTATTTTCAGGCTTTGAAATTAAGGTTCATCAAAAAGCAGAAGTAGTAACACTGGGCCTCATAAAACAACAAAAAAGAAATGTCCCCAAAGCCAACTTTAGTTAAAAACTAGCAAAATTCAGGGTTTGGGGAGCCGACTCTACTGGAGAAAGTGCCTGCCATGGGAGCATGAGCCCTGAGCCTGGTCTCCAGGCTATGAGAGCAGGCAGCACACACACAGGGATGGGGAGGCAGACACAGGTGGGTCCCTGGGGCTCGCTGGCCAGCCAGTTTAGCTCAAACAGTGAGCGCCAGGGTCAGTGACCTAACAGCAAAAGAACTGGACAGTGACAGAAGTAGACACCTGATGTGATCCTCTGGCCTCCATACAAATATACACCCCCCCAAACGTTCACACATACCAATCAAGAAAGACACCCACTGTCAGCCTTTGGCTTCTACATGCATATGCATGTCCCTACACACAATCACACACTTGAATACACACATACACACAGAAACACACATATATTCAATATGTAAAAAGTTAAAAAAAAAACTAGCAAAAATAAAGGTGAAATACTAAAGACAGAATAAGTAGAAAAAAATAAAAAAACACTTCACCAAGTTCTTATTCTGCTTCTCCTAAACATTACTTATTCCCTTTGCTTAGAAAGACTATTAAAAAAATGTCAATCTTTTCGTATATACTACTCTTGGAAAAGAGAATAAGGCCCCAGTATCTGGGTTTACGAGATGGTTAGGCACGCAGAGGCTGCTGACAGTGAGCCTGAGAGGCTGACTCAATCCCTGGGACCACAGTGGTGGAAGGAGAGAACCAATTCTTGTATTCTGTCCTTTGACCTCCACGTTGTGTACACACACACAATAAATAAAAATGTGCCAGATGTGGTAGTATATGCCTTTAATCCCAGGATGTGGAAATCAGAGGCAGGTGGATCTCTTATTAAGTTCAAGGACAGCCTGGTCTACATAGCAAATGCCAGCACTGTGTGAGAGACCCTGTCTTAAAAAACCAACCAACCAACCAACCAACCAACCAACCAACCAACCAACAACAAAAACATCCAAAACAGGGCAAGAAAGTTAATAATAATAATAATATTATATAATAACAACAACAACAACAACAACAATAAAATCCTGTATCCTAAAAGGAAGCAGAGCTCACTTACCCCCAGAGGAATGCTTCCCATTGAGCAGTGGAGCAGGCTGACTCAGTATGAAAGAGTAGCATCACTTACCATTCACAGTGTCTGACACAGAGCCTGTTATGGAAGCAGGAGAGTTGGTGGCTCTCGACTGAGGTGCTGAGGAGGCTGGGTCATCCACGATGACTAACATGTCACTGCTGCTCTCATCAGGGGGAATGGAGCCAGTGTGCAGTTCACTGCTGATTGAGATCTGGAAGCAGAAGGGCTGAGATTACTAATAACTTCAATGGCTACAGCCCTTACGCTCAAGTGAGAACATGCTCTGGGGACATGCAGCATTTCTCTCTCCCGTCTGCCTTCCGTTCTGAGAGTCAGCCTGTCCTTATGTAACCCTTCCCACAAGGCTGGAAGTGAACACTGCCCACTGTGTCCCTGCCACAAGGTCAGAGTGCAGTCCCACTGCTGTGATGTAGAACGCAGGAGGAGGCTCACCTCACTGAAAGGGCTGGGCATGGCTGAGTCGACACTGATGAAGGAATCATCCCCATCAGCGGAGAGGTTGGAGTTGTCAGCAGAGGGAACAAACGGGATCACGAGGTTCACACCCTCTTTCCTCCTCTTCCCATCCAACTCATCTTCCTTTTTCTTCTGGGAATACAAAGGTCAGAAAATACATAAAAACATGAGTATTTTCCCCAAAGAGAAAAACAAGATTAACAAATAAAACAATTATAGGCAGAATCTTGCTATATGGCTCTGACTAACCTGGTACTTGTTACGGCTCCTGTTGTGGCCTCATTGGCCTGCTTAAGCCATGAGCACACACCCCACAACTGACTTGAGACAGGGTCTTGCTCTATAGCTTAGGCTGACCTCAAGTTTTCTCCATCTTCCTGACAGCATGACTATGCAGGCTCAATTAATTTTCTGTGTGTATAGGCTATGTATGTACTGAGGACTGAACTAAAGGCCTCTCACACTTAGGGAAAGTGCTCCACCACTGAGCCACTTCTCAAGCCCTGAATCTTCTTGAAGGAAGTGAAAACTCACAGAGGAGGAGGAAGGCATACCCTTTCCTGACAGCCCATTTCTAGTCTGGCTCCCTCAATGATTGACTGACTGACTGTAGGTGTGCATGCACTGCACTCACATGGAAGTCAGAAGACAGCTTGTGGGAATTACGTTCCACCACATAAATTCTTGGGATCCCACTCAGGTCATCAGGCTAGGCATCAAGTGCCTTTACCTTCTGAGGCATCTCACTGGCTTTTTCAGACAGAGCCATATTGTGTACATCTATTGCAGGGTTAAGATAAGAGTGTACAATCATATGCGGTTGGCTCAATGGGAACTGGTGACTGCCACCTAAGCTGGATGATGCCAGTCCACCCCAAGTCCATGGAAAGGTAAAAGAGAGAAACAGCTCTACAGTTGTCCTCTGACTTCCCACACCCACTGTGGCATGTGCACACTATCACTCACACAAAAGAACTACAGATTTCTGTGTCTGCCTGTGTGAGAAAGCCACCTTTTATTCTTTGACAGGTTCTCTGTCCTCCCTTCTTCCCTCCCTCCCTCACTGATCCATTTTTAAGGATGATACCCTAGTCCTTTAACACTAAGCTATACCCCAAGACCTAGATATTGTTTCTGTATGTTAACGTTATTTTTATTTTGAGCAGTGGCAAGTAATGGGTTAAATATGAGAACAGAGTGAGGAAAGAGGAAATAGAGGCTGCCAGGGAAGGGGCAGAAATGGCAGCCCAAACCAGGAGGACTTTGTGTTTCATTTTTAGGATTTTCCAACCCTATAAAAGAAGTGAGTAGAAAGTACCCCCTCTTCACAGAGAGGGGCGCAAACAGACCAGCTCTAAGCTGCCAGCCATCAAAGGCCTACGACCAAAGGGATCCAACCCCAGCCTGTTTTCTTTTTTGGAGATAGTCTCATTATGTAGCCATGACTGGTCTCGAACCAGAGATCTGCCTGATTCTGTCTCCCAATTGCTGGGATTAAAGGTGGTTCTCATCATGCTTGCCCAGGTCCTTTAAAAAGAGTCTATGAAAGAAGTCAGACACTCCTGAGTCAGAGACAGGAGGATATTTTGAGTTCCAGGCCAGCCTGGTCTACCCAGTGAGTTCCAGGGCAGCAGGGATAAGTAGAAAGACCCTGACGCAAACCACATAAACTAAGTTCTATAAAAGCTAATTATGGAAGTAGCATTAGCCCCTTAGCTATCACAGTTATCACTGATTGTCCAGTCCAACTGGGACCAACACGAGCATGCGTGAGAAGGAAAAGCTGCTCTACATTTGATGTTTTTACTTCATCAAATGTTTACTAGCACAGAACTGTTTCAAATAGCCCAGCAGATAAAAGTGCTTGCCTGCCAATCTGGAGGGCCTGAGTTTAATCTCCAGAACTTTCCTGACAGCGGGAGAAAACCAGCTTTCACGAGCCATCCTTGGATCTGCACATGCAAGCTGTGGTTTACTACGTAAAACAAATATGTGTGTAGGCGCCCGCCCAGACCTGCATGTATGGCACCCAAAGGCCTTTTGTGCTTCTAAAACTTATCCCAGGGCCTGGCCCCCCCCCAGCCGTCTGGAGATACCTTTTCTGCGTACTTCTCCCGCTTGCGCTTGCGGTCTTTCACTCGGTTGCTTTCCTCCTGCTGCCGTTTCTCTTCCTGCCGCAGTCTCACTATCAAGAAAATGTAGGAGTCATAACTGTTATCCTCTGAAATTTAGGGAGATCCTCTCGTGGTTCCCAAGGTATAATTTTTGTTTAAGAAAAATTTTTATTTAAGAAAAATATTGGTCTGGGAATATGCTTTAAATCCCAGGGATCAAGAGGCAAAGTTAGGCAGATTTCATAAGTTCAAGGCCAGCCTGGTCTACAGAGCTAGTTCCAGAACAGCTAAGGAAGGATACATAAAGAAATTCTGTCTCAGAAAAAAACAAAACAAAGTAAAACCCAAACAAACAAAAAACCAAAAGCCAAAACAAGACAAAATATCGTTTTCCTAAATAAGGAACAATAGTTATTGGTATCTCAACAGCTTTTAGGTTCAAACCTGGATTCTACTCAATTATGTGGCTTCCTTGTCTTCTCTTCTTGAAAAGAGCTTAGTTTAGATGTAGAGGTGAGGAAGTACTCACAGGAACTCAGGGTAAATCTGAAACTCAATATTCTCAGAATATACAACTCTATGCAAAGGGTCTTTATAGTTATAGAAGCTTGCTGTTGAAATTACGTGTAAAATATTTTTCTGGGCCAGCGAGATGGCTCACTAGGTAAAGATATTTGCTACCAAGCCTGACAACCTGAATTTGAACCTGGAACTCATATAGTGGAAGGTAACCACAATCTCCTACACACACTCTCTCTCTCTCTCTCTCTCTCTCTCTCTCTCTCTCTCTCTCTCTCTCTCTCTCTCTCTCATACACACTGCACACACACACACTCACTCTAGCCTTGGCATACGCAATGCTTATCTCATTCTGTAAATCTGGGGAGGGCAGAACTTCGGTTGCCAAAGTACATACATTTCTTTTCCAGTTCTTCGTCATCTAGAAGAAGGCTAACCACCTCTTTGGGTTTCAAGGTATCTGGTTTGAAGTTCCCACCAGAAATCACCATGCGCTGAATCTAAACAAAGTGGATTAAAATGTCATCTGCATGTGTTCTTTCCCATACAGCAGCAGCAGCAGCCCTGTGAATCAGCTACAAAGGGAGGCTTTGGCTCACTAGTTCTTGTTCACTGACCTGGCTCCCCCACATTATTTGTCCCAAAGAAAGGACAATTTGAGATTTTTTTGGGACAAACCAAGGTGAACTCTGAAATGTCACCCTTCCCGGTGTCAGTGTGCACAGGAGCTAGTAAGACTAAGGTACAGGCTCCAATGCTTACCAAGAACACTAGTTTATCTGCCTAATGAAATACAAGTCTTAAATAATTTCAGTACAGTACTGACTGCTTTCTGTCCCTCCAGCATGATCACCCTTCCTTCCCAGTGCTCACCTCACTCTTTTCCTTGGCTCTCTGCAGAATACGCTCCTCAATTGTGCCTTTACAGATAAGCCGGTACACAGTGACCTGTTTTGTCTGCCCCAAGCGGTGGGCCCTATCCATGGCCTGCTGGTCTACAGTGGGGTTCCAGTCACTGTCGTAGAAAATCACCTGCATAGACAAGAAAAGGATACAACAAAAATGGATGTTCTGAGTGCAGGACAGAAATTCTGAGAGCAGTATAGCCACTCATCTGTCTACAAAACTAGTGTTAGTCATGTCCAATTTCTTTCTATGGTGTAATGATGAAAAAGAAACTCCTTAAAAGACCAAGCTACATTATGTGTGTTGCTCTGGAAAACTAGGCATGCCCCCGGTCTTTCCAGTTCTCACTGAAAAGATCAAGCTATGAACTAGACAGGTGGTTAACACGGTGAGGGCCTGGGTTTTATTTCGAGTACCTAGGACAGGAGGCTGATAATCTTCTGTACCTCCAGTTCTAGGGAATCTGACATATCCAGCTTTCACGGCATGTGCACATACACAATTAAAAATAAAATAAATTTAAGGGGGGAGGGGTTGGTGGTTACAATTAGACAGGAGTGCTTGTATGTGCCTAAAGTCACTGACACTTAGGAAGCTCACACGAAAAGATCACTGTCAAGACCAGGTTGGACAAAACAGCAACAATCTCTTAAATTAACAGAACCAACTTTAATAGCTACATCTAGTATTAGTTAGCTAACATATCATTAATAGTAGCCTGTAAGTGCAACCACCATTCTAAGTCAGTGACTCTTCCCATAGTACCTCTATGTCCTGTATACTAATGAGACCTCTATTTTAGCACTGGGTGCACAGCCTAATGGCAGAGCACACACAGCAGGTGTTTAGTAGAACATAGACCTTGGCTTGATTCTCTGAACTAGAAACAAAACAAAACAACAACAACAACAAAAAACACCCTCTTACTTTATAGATGAAGAGATTAAGGCATAGAAGAATTTCTCTAAGTGTGTAGCAGTAAATAGTTAATCTGGTTTGGTTCCCCCTCAGCTGGTTGCGCACACTGAACCTGCCTAAGAGCTCTGGATTCACAAATGATAAAGACAGACAGATAGATAGACAGACAGACAGATACCAGCTAATTTTGATACGCCTTACTTGCTCAATGGCTGGGCACTTCTAACCCCTCCCTCCCTTCTAGCACACATTCCCCTACAGTATTCCTGAGTTAATAACATCCTTTAAAAATCTTTATTTCATTTCTGCTACCTTAGACCCAACTGGGGGGAGTGGCCCTTAGGGCCACTTTACAGATTCTTACAGGTTGACTCTGATATCTCTGCTCCTCAGTCAATTCTCCTCTCTCTTCCCCACAGTCCCTTACCAGTGCAATCCAAAAGTCCTGCTTCTGTTTTCCTGCCGAGCCACTGGCTGTATGGTAATTCTTCATTACCAATCAAAGCCAGCTGGTGGCAGGGACCCTCAGCATTTGGAATCTCTTTGGAGCTGAATTAAGAACCTTTCCCATTTGAACCTTTTCCCAACATAAGTGTATTAGCTTGTCTTGTATGTCAACATGACAAAAGCTAGAGTCATCGAATATAAAGAAGCCTCAGTTGAGGAAATGCCCCCAAATCAGCTCTATGGCATTTTCTCAATGGGGGAGGGCCCATCCCATTTTGGGTGGTGCTATCCCTGGGCTGATAGTCCTGGGTTCTGTACAAAAGCAGATGGAGTAAATCAAGTAAAAGCAAGCCAGTAAGCAGCACCCTTCATGACCTCTGCATCAGCTCTTGCCTTCAGGTTCCTGTCTTTACTTCCCTCAATATGGAAGTGTAAGCTGAATAAACACTTTTCTCCCAAAATTTCTTTTTGGTCATGGTGTTTCATCATAGCAAAAAAAAGAAACCCTGAGATTGCAGTCTAAATGGAAGACTGGAAGTGGAGGATGGGAAAACATTAACACCAGGATTCCTTGCAAAGAAATACATATAGCTTTCTTTGCACTGCCCAGTTCTCATCAACATCACTGTATGCTCTATGAATTCTAGAATGTAATGTTAAAAGGGTCCTCCTAAAGCTATTGCTAGTCTGCTGTACAATAATCAACCAACACCATAACGAGCTACCATCAATCAGGTGACCCTACATCTTTTTGAGTCAAGGTTTATTATGTAGTCCTGGCTGTCTTGGAACTCACTATATAGCAGGCTGGGCTTGAACACAGAGATCCACTGGCCTCTGCCTCCTGAGTGCTGGGATTAATGAATGGTGTGCATCACTATGGCCAGCCTGGCCCTTAGCTTTATGCTCATTTTTGTCTTTCCTAAGGACCATTGGCTTACTATCTAATGATTCAAGCTTAGCAGAGCATGTGAAAAAAAGGGCAACGTTTGTGTTTGGACCAATATTTGTCAAGACCACCTCACTGTCAAACTCCCTCCTCATATGTACTTGCTGGCAGTGCCACTATGTAGAATGAAGTCACCCCACACATACCCCCACCCTCACCCCCCCCACATGGTTTCTGGAATAATTCTGTGAAAGTGGGAATCCTTATAATTGAATCCTCTCTGGAGCTCAGCAATAAAGTTTTCTTTTGTCAAACTGTTACTTCATCCAGTATCAATTTCAATTCAAATTTCTATAGGGAGTCAGTTATCAGCTCTAACTTAAAGAGATTGCACTCCAAGGCTCACTGCTGATGGAGATGCTGAAGAACATGGTGGGACTGAGCATGGCTGAGAGCAGATGATTACTAGGCAGCATACCAGACAATAGCATCCACAAGGCCTCCTGTGTGCTATTTTAAGGAGGAACTCATCTCTGAAGCCTTTTCTATGTTGCCTTTCCTGGTGACAAATACTGGTTCTTTGGTGAGTTGGGATCTCATGGAGCCAGGCTTGCCTTGAGCTTCATATGGAGCTAAGAATGACCTTGAATACTAATCCTTTCTTTAGCCTCTACTTCCCAAGCATTAAATATTCATAGGCAGTTTATTTGTGTACTTATTTAAATTTGGAGCAATTCTGTTATTCTGTGCACAATCTGGACCCTCAATATTTAAAGGAAGAACTGCAGCTGGGCAATGGTGGCACACGCCTTTAATCCCAACACTCGGGAGGCAGAGGCAGGTGGATTTCTGAGTTCGAGGCCAGCCTGGTCTACAAAGTGAGTTCCAGGACGGCCAGGACTACACAGAGAAACCCTGTCTTGAAAAACCAAAAATAAATAAATAAATAAATAAATAAGATAATTGCATGTATGTCTGTGGGCACCCATGTAGGTGCTGTTAATCAAAACTGGGTCCTCTGGAAGAGCAGTGCACCCTCTTAACCACTGAGCCATCTTTCCAGTTCCTTGCTTTTGTTTTTATTTTTTGAAACAGGATATCACTATATGGGCCAGGCTAACCTGAGCTTAAAGATCATTATGTATCTTCCTCTTGAGTGCTTGGATTCTAGGCGTGTACTACTATGCTTTTAAGTCTTTGATTTAAATACCCCACGAGATCTTTTGTATTACATACTTTTTGTTTTGCTCTTTCCTGTTATTTTTCTATGTAGTCCAGGTTAACCTTGAATTCACTGAATAGTGTTGTGATCCTCCTGTCTCTGCCTTCCAAGAACTGGGCTTAAAGACATATATCACCACACCGGTCTTGTCTTGCATGGTCTTACTTGAGGTGTGATTGTTCAATTGTGGTATAGGTTAAATGCCAGAGATGTGTATGTGTGTGTGTGTGTGGGGGGGGGGGGGGAAGTGTTGGCCAAAATAATTAAGTCTACAGATCTGATGTGGAAATATACAATGTCTGCCAAAATACAAAAAACTTTACCAGAAGACATTGGAATTTTAAATTGAACCTAAAGATTTCAGAATATCTATCTATCTATCATGGGATCAAACTTTGTTATATGCTGGTAGCTAGGAGAATATACTACCAGTGAGCTAAATCCTCAGTCCCTTTATTTCTTTGAGACAAAGTCTTCCTATACAGCCAGCTAGGCCTGGAATTTGCACTATAGACAAGGCTAGCTTTGAATTTAAATGATCCCTTACCTCACGTCTCTACTATGCCTATCTAGAAAACATGTTGTTTAAAATTGTCAGGAAGAGTAAAGTAGGGAAATACAAACTTAGGAAAAAGGAGACATGTACAGAGCTGGAGAGATGGCTAATATGTACAAGATGTTCTTGCTCCTCCAGAGGTCCTGGTTCAATTCACAGAGCCCATAGCAAACCACAGCTCAAAACCGCCTGTAACTCTAGTTCTTCTGGCCTTTTCTGATCCCAGGCATGCCAGTAGTGCACAGACACAGGCAAAACACCCATACACAAAATAAATTATTTCAACATTAGTATTATCTAACATATGTAAAAATGACACACGTGATGAAATCACAGCTTAAAGAGTACCCTGAAGTGCCAACTTCACCATAGAGATGCCTACACAATGAATCAAAGATTGCTTTAACATCTGCATTGTTCCTAGAGATCTGAGTAACAACCAAAACATGATTTAATTTTGGCTCCTCTAGGCTCATAAACAGAAGACTAAAGCTTACAAAGATAACTTAAAAAGATGTATGTGGGAAGAGAACACAACAAAACAGATACTGCTTAGAAGGAGAGAATCACAGGGAAAATACTGAAATATATATATAAATCAATATGTTAAAGACAGATTAAGAGTGAAAAGACAGAAATACAAAGCAAGATTGGGGTCACCATAATGTGAGCCAGTGGGTGTGCCTGGTGAGGGTCTGGTACTCAACATAGTCTCTGGTACAGAGACAGAGATGACACCCAGATTTCAGGTTTCTGGTGAGACATTTTAGACACAAGTTACAATTATAGTAGCAGAGCTGATGTAGCTAGGAATGTGAAAGTGCGTCATGCAGAATGTGCAGTCCAGCGGTGACTAAGGTGAAATCTATGTACAGTACCTTCAGGTAGCTGTAAACAGCAAGCCAGGCCAGCACATGGGGAGGCTGGAGGAAGCTGCTCTGGTGTTCAGGGATTGGACTATATAGGACAAGGGATGAGGGAATGAAATGGAAAACAGGGACAACTGGACAAGTTAGACTAATTAGCTGGAAGTTGGAGAGGGTTTTTTTTTTTTCCTTCCAAGAAAATACATGTTATTCCAGTCCCTTGGGGGAGCTAAACGCTAATTCCCTTGGGCAGATGTTGCTACTAAGAGACAAAAGTTCCTCCTCTTTCCACAGGAAAGCATCTGAAACAAGTCAGACAGGAAGAAAAATAAATCTTGTAACAACCCCTCCCTAAACAGAGTCACAGATACCCTTACTCTATGAAGAAATGCAAAGAACAACATGGTAAAAATCACCTGTCATTCATCACTGTTAAAATCATGCTTTTACTAACCAAGTAGATTAGTTCCCAACTACATGCTTACAAACACTTCCTTGATCATAAAGACATCAAGTCTTTCCTGAATGAAGCACAAAGTGTAAATACATTATTTTACCTGACTCATCCAACTTCCTCCATCAAACCAACAAAGATGCACTGGTTTCTCAGATACTGTCCTACGGCCCCCTACCTTTATGTTGCTCTCCTTTCTTTTACTTTATTAAAAAAAATTAATAAAGTTTATTAAGTAGGTACATTTTTTTAAACATTCCTTACTTATAATAACTTCAAACTCAGTACCAACTTAATTATCTAAAAGGAATCCTATGTGGATATTTTGCTGCTTTGTGGTGGCAGATACAATGAACATTACTGATAGACTTTGTCTTGTTTGTATATTTAATGTGTTGTTAAAGACAATTCCTGCTGGGCAGTGGTGGCTGGCACACGCCTTTAATCCCAGCACTTGGGAGGCAGAGGCAGGCTGATTTCTGAGTTCGAGGTTGACCTGGTTGTTCCAGGACAGTGAGGGCTATACAGAGAAACCCTGTCCCGTCCCTTCCCCCCCCCCCCCCCCCCCCCCCCCGGCCAATTCCTTGTCCAACGTAGCTCAGAGAATCCAAAGGGTCCTATCATAGACCAAACTAAAGACAGGCAAGCCAAGAAATAAATAAATTATTTTCTTTTAAAAATAATGTTTAAAAGATTTATTTTAAGCCGGGCGTGGTGGAGCACGCCTTTAATCCCACACTTGGGAGGCAGAGGCAGGCGGATTTCTCAGTTCGAGGCCAGCCTGGTCTACAAAGTGAGTTCCAGGACAGCCAGGACTGTACAAAGAAACTCTGCCTCGAATAAACAAAACAAAACAAAACAAAAAAAAGATTATGTGTATGAATATTTTGCATGCATGTACATCTGTGAACCATATGCATGCTGGGTACCTTAAGTCAGAAAAGAGCATCAGATCTCCTGGAACTGGACTTACAGACAGATGTGAGCTGCTATGTGGGTGCTGGGAATCAAACCCAGGTCCTCTGAAGAGCAACTAGTGCTCTTACCTGCTGAGCTATCTCTCCAGCACAGGCATACATTTATAAAAGTTAATTATGCTGAACTTCTGCAGAGACTTATCTAGCCTCACAGTCTTAAATATTATTCATAATGTGATGACAGCTGTAGCCTTTTGAGCACTGCCACGTTAAGCCTAAGACTCTTGTTTATCCCCTCTGTTACCTTTCCAAATATAGTGCTCTCTACATTCCGTCCAGCTCTATCCCAGAAGACAGGTACTTGAGCCAGACACCTCACTGTAGAACCAGGACTTGGGAAGCTGAGGCAGAGGGGAATCATTTCAGCCCCTTGAGTGTTGCTCTAGCCTGAAAACCCTTGCAAAATAAAATGCTAGCCCATGTTAATCCCTTGTTCAAATCTTTATACCCCTCAATCTCAGTTTTACACAGCCTATCAAGCCCTGCATACCTTCCTGCTTCACTAATTCTGTTCTATCTACTCTCTACTCCTTGATGTTGCTTCATTTTGCCAACCAGGTCCCCATACTGCACCCCTAGCAAGATGGGCTGAGAACCAACGCCCGGTTTTTTGTATTTTTCAACACAACACTTAAATTAGTTCTCGGAACTATTTATACTATAACAATTACCACAAGTAGCAATGTAATTATTAGGAGAAAAATAGAACTTCATGTTATTGAACACTGAATTCTTAGTGCCTAAAAGAGTACCAGGCTCTTGCCTGATACATATTAACCATTTGTTAAATGAGTGAATGGGCATACGCAGGAACTGGCCCAGGTATTAGAAAAAGGGCTTCCTTTCTAATGATGAGGTAGGTCAAAGCCTAGCATGTTTATTAATTACTTATAATGTAACATGATTGACTTGAGTAAGGAAAGAGAGGGACCCAGGAAGGAATGTGACATTGAACTGGGATTTTGAAATACAAAAAGGGTAGCTCAGGACACAAAGATCTAGTCTCAGGTAACAAACACGATAGTGTAATAAAGTAATGGTGTACTCTGAAAATGACAAGTCAGTTGTTTACTTCTGGGAAGGAAAGGGATCTGGCAAAAGGCTGGCACAGCAGATACAGGCTAGAAGCAATGAGGCTTGTAAGCCATGGAGAGGAGCTTCAAGTAGCACATTAGTTAAGTAGGTTATGAACTGTATTAGAGTGTTGGTAGAGAAAGAATGGATTTGGATCAAAATGTATATGGCTAGGGAGTGTAATGAGCTCAAAAAATCAGTTATGAAAAACTGGTATGTGTGTAACTGTTGATATTATTTGACAAAAAATAAAAGAAAAAGAAAAGAAAAGGAGGCCAAGGGCAAATTTCTGTCATGTCATAGGACAGGTGTGAGCAGCCACATCAGAGTAACAACACATCATCACAGCCTGCCTTCCACAGCTATGCCAGCAGTCCTTAGGCCTTCATGCCATGCCCTGTCCCATTTGATAGTAAGCAGCGTAAGGTGGGATCCTACAGGTGACAATTAGCATTCCCTTAGAATCTGAATTCTTCTTTGAGCACAGCTATTAACACAGTGCAGACAACTTCATTGATCAACTCTTTTGAGGATGCTAATGTTATTAGAGGAGTGGACACTGAGGGGCAGGACTTAATGACAGACCTGGTGCTATGAACGTCTCAGGCTTGTTCATCCTGTCCCTCATTTCTCTACAGTTTCATGAACTGGTTCCTTCTTGTGCTTGTGAGAATTTCAATACTCAGATTTCAGAGACGAAACACAATAGTCACCCAGAGTTATAGTGAGAATTCTTAGATTTTGGTTTCTTTAAAAAACAGAAATATTGTGTTGCTTCGGACTGTAGCTATGATTTGCCTCCTGCTTTAGCAGAGGCGTGGGTTTGCCAGCTGCAGATAGTTTCTGTGATTGTGTGACATTTGGAATTCTGGGGAACTTTACAGAGGGTCTATAAATGCTAGGGGCACCATAGGTGTGGCTGGTGATTGCTAAGGAGGGTTAGGTGCAGTCGGTTAGCAGTCAAAGATGTAGTCAAAGTAGTCATTAGTGCTTAAAGAAGAAACAAGAAATTAGATTAAGGGATTTCTTTCCCCTCTATCCTTTCTTGCCTATCTAGTGACAGGGGATGAAACCAGGGAGATACAGGTAGGAAACAAGCCACAAAACAGCAAAGACCATCTATAAGCAAAGAAGAATAAATTTAGATTGAGACATCTCTATCCTTTCTCTCCTATCTAGTGATGGGGGGTGAAACGGGGGTGGGGTGGGGTGGGGTGGTGACAGAATTAAAAGGTGGGAAAGAGAAGACCTGACCTAGTAGCAAAGACTAGCTACACTGAGTGCCATTTTCAGAGTCTTTTCAGAACCCTTTAGGAACCATTTCCTATTTACACATTTCAGTCTAAATGTTACTATGATTGCTACTAAATACTTTTGAATCCATGGAATAATGCTAAGATTCAAAAGAAACTCTCTTTTCCCTTTTAGAGGCTAAAGCAGTCTTATCAGGAGACTTGGTATGAAAGGACGAAAAATTGCAAGAATATAATTTACTTTATTTTATTTAATTATTCATTGCTAGCCAAACAGCTCTTGACATTTAGACCACAACTTCTACCATTACCTTCTCAAGTAATAAAATCAGGCACTAGTAAGAAAACAACCCTTTTTTATTTGTTTAGTTATAGCTCCTCAGACAAAACCAATTGGACTGCCTGGTTAGCAGCCATCTCCTGTTCACTTATTATCACGCTACATCTTAACTGTTAGGAAAATACTTGACACATAGTAAGCAATTTATTAAATTAATGTATAAAATCATTCAAAGTGAATGACTAGAAAAAAAACAAAAGGAAAGATAAAATGTGCGACGAATAAACTATTTATAGTAGAGATCTCATCACTTACTGTGTCTGCAGCTGTGAGATTGATACCCAGTCCTCCAGCTCGTGTGCTTAACAGAAACACAAAGATGTCATTCCTAAAGAAAAGGGGAGGAAGACATGTTAGGAGGAAAAGGAAAGATTCAATGTGGAAATAGACAGGAATCTCTAAAATTACAATCTAGGGCTAGAGAGAGCGCAGATGCACAGATGCTATCTGAGATACAACTGTACAAAGGTGTTCTTTCTTTAAAACTCAAATGATGGCAGTCACCTTGTAATCTGTACATAAGCTTTTGCTGCCATACTAACATCTGACTGATAAGCAATAAAAGTAGAAACATGGAACAGATATTACAGAAAAATATGTCATTATAGAAACAGACCTTCAGCTATACAACATTACATGTATATTGTTTGTTTTGCCTTGCGGTACTCCAGAGCACCAAACCTAGGAATGTGAACACGTTTGGCAAGCACTCTACCTCTGAGCTACGCTCTCAGCCCAATAGCCTTTCTCCCCTCTTTTGAGATACTTTCTTCTATCTTTGCCTACTCTAGAACTTAGTATGTAGCTGATGATGACCCTGAATTTTTGGTCCTCTGGCCTCCATCATCCAAGTGCTCAGATTACAGAGACATACTGCAAAGCCTGGTAATACCTCTTAGCTGTTAACTGCTCTTCCGCTTCTCCTCATCATTTCTCTTAACTTTGTAGCAATGGCTAGTCTGGAATTTGCTATGTAGACCAGGTTGGCTTTGGATTCAAAAAGGTTTCCCTGCCTCTGTTTGAATGCTGGGAATTAAGGGATGTAAGTGCCAGCATGCCCAGCCTGGTTTTGGTTTGTTTCTGGTTTTGTATTTGTGTATGTACATGTGCCTGCATGTAGAGGCCAGAGTAAACATTAGGTGTTGTGTTCGTCTATCTCTTTTCTCCATATTTTGTGAAGGAAGCTTTCTTGTGAACATGAAGTGCATAGACTGGCTAGGCTGGTTGGCTAACAAGCAGCAGGGACCCTCCTATCCCTGCTTTCCTAGCACTGGAATTATAGGTAAGTGCTTTCATACCAGGATCTGAACTCAAGCTCTCATTACTAACAAGCTCCCAGCATCCCAATAGGCCCATTTTTAGTATTTTCTTGGGGCAAGGTCTCTCTATGTAGACCAGGCAATCAATCCTCAAACTCAAGGAGTTCTGTTTGCCTCCAACTCCTGTGAGTGTTGGGATTGAAGTTGCACACCACCAAGATAGTTCTATTTAAAAATTATTATTAGGAGTGAGAGTGTGTGTGTGTGTATGATGACGACATGTGCCACATGCATGTGTGTGTACAGGTCAGAGGATGATTTTCATTCCACCCTAGGTTCCAGAGAATCAGTTCAGGGGACCAGGCCCACTTGGCAGGGGCCTTTTAACCAGTGAGCCTCCTCACCAGCTCTCAATTTTTAACTAGTCCAAGTATTACTCCTGGGTGTGTGTGTGTGTGTACATGTGACTGCACAGGATCATGTGTACCATGTCAGTGAATAAAGGTCAGAGAGTTTGCAGGGGTTGGAGGAGTTCAGGTTATTAGTCTTAGCAAACACTTTTATCTACTAAGCCATCTCATAGCCCTTAAAGCATTCACTTTAAGATGACACAACTCGGGGCTGGAGAGATGGCTCAGCAGTTAAGAGCACTAAGGTCCTGAGTTCAAATGCCAGCAACCACATGGTGGCTCACAACCATCTGTAACGAGATCTGACATCCTCTTTTTTGTTGTTGTTGTTTCTTCTTTTTTTTTTTTTTTTTTTGGTTTTTCGAGACAGGGTTTCCCTGTGTAGCCCTGGCTGTCCTGGAACTCACTTTGTAGACCAGGCTGGCCTCGAACTCAGAAATCCGCCTGCCTCTGCCTCCCGAGTGCTGGGATTAAAGGCGTGCGCCACCACGCCCGGCTCTGACATCCTCTTCTGTGGTGTGTCTGAAGACAACTACAGTGTACTTACATATAATAAATAAATAAATCTATTTTAAAAAAAGATGACACAACTCAGAAAAATAAGCATCTATCGGGAACTCAACCTGTGATGACTTCAGTACCCTTTCTATCCCTCTTATATTCTAAGTCCTTTCCTGTGATGACTTCAGTACCCTTTCTATTCCTCTTATATTCTAAGTCCTTTCCTGTGATGACTTCAGTACCCTTTCTATTCCTCTTATATTCTAAGTCCTTTTAAAGAATTACAAAGCAGCACGTGCTACATCACTCATAAGACAACAAAGCATTTGATAAATAAAAAAGGCCTTTTCATTGAAAGTGTATAAACAGGTGTTCAACTGTATGTACCCTAGTGCCTGCAGACCAACCTCAGGCTACTTCCCAGAACATCCTAACAATCTATAAAAAAGATTATATTAGAAAACATGAAGATCCTGTAAACCAAGCTGTTAACTTCTTCCTATATATAGTAGTGAAAACCCCAACTAGAGATTCAGTTCCCATGGCTTTCTTCAAACTGTAGCCTATACCCATATTTTTCTAAAAATTTAAATTTTATGTGTATTGGTGGTTTGTTGCATATATGTCTGTACACAAAAAAAGAGGGCATCTAATCCTATGGGAGCACAGTTATAGATGGCAGTGAGCCAAGTGGGTGCTAGGACAGAATCCTGGATCTCTGGAAGAACAGCCAGTGCTATTAACCATGGAATCATCTTTCTAGCTTCAATATCTATCTTTGGTTATGAAGTCAGACACACCTAGACTTTATTTCAGAAAGAAAAAGAGGGGGTGAAGGGGGGAGAGTACACAGCTACAAACCACTCTAGTTCACTGACATAAAGCAGAGTATAAATGTGAAGTTTCAGATACAAAAGCACTGAATCACAATGTAAATTGGGTTTTAATCCATGTGTTTCAGTAAAAAGGTATGGTAGCACCCTGAAACAGAAGGATCTCTGTGAGTTTAATGCCAGCCTGATCTACAAAGCAAGTTCCAGGCCATCTAGAGCAACACAGTCAGTCTCTATCACCACCCTGGCACCCCAAACCCCCTGAAAGGAAAACAAACAAGAACAGCCCACTGACAAGAGCGAGCTCTCACCCTTTCAGGTTCCTTGGTAAACTCATCTGACTTCTGAAACCGTTTCCTAGACGACAAACTTAAGGATGCTACAAACAGAGTGAAAACTAGTAACTGCTGACATATTCATAGACATGACTGTATGTGAAGAAACTATTTTGAAATAAGCACTTGTTTAGCCACTAAGCTAGACAGGCCCATTCTTGGAATTGAGAAAACCTAACTTTCACAGACATCAAAGTGTGCATCTCTGGGGCCCTGGTTTGTCAAGATTCAGAAGCTGTGTTCTCCCAAATAAGGTTTATCAGTTTATCCTGGGACTTTACCTCATCACCTTTTCCATAAATGAATGAATGAGTGAGTAAATAAACAAATAAATAAATTTTGGGGGACAGTGTCTTCTTGGTATATTTATTAAGAAAGAATACACTTATGCCAGGCGTGGTGGCACACACCTTTAATCCCAGCACTTGGAAGGCAGAGACAGGCGGATTTCTGAGTTCGAGGCCAGCCTCGAGTGAGTGCCAGGACAGCCAGGGCTATACAGAGAAACCTTGTCTTGAAAAACAAGAGAAAGAAAGAAAGAAAGAAAGAAAGAAAGAAAGAAAGAAAGAAAAAGAGAGAGAGAAAGAGAAAGAGAGAAAGAGAGAGATAGAGAGAGAGAGAGAGAAAGAAAGAAAGAAAGAAAGAGAGAGAGAGATAGAGAGAGAAAGAAAGAAAGAAAGAAAGAAGAAAGAGAGAGAGAAAGAAAGAAAGAAAGAAAGAAAGAAAGAAAGAAAGAGAGAGAGAGATAGGGAGAAAGGAAGAAAGAAAGAAAATACACTTGCTGGGTAGGGGTATATCATGCCTTTAATCCCAGCACTGGGGAGTCAGAGGCAGATGGATCTCTGGAGTTTGAGGTCAGCCTGGTCCACACAAGGAGTTACAGGAAAGTCAGAGCTACAAAGACAAACCCTGCAAACCAAGGAAGTAGAGAGAAAATATACTTGCCAATTGTGGTAGGACATGCCTTTAATCCTAGCACTAAGGACGCAGAAGGAGGTAGGGTTCTGGGAGTTAGAGGCCAGCCTGGTCTACATAATGAGTTCCAAGCTAGCTAAGGCTACACAGTGAGACTCTTGGTAGTGTTCTTGCCTCAGTCTCTGAGTACTGGAATTATAGGTGTGGCCACTGTGTCAGCCTTTCCATTTCCCCTTTTAACTTTGAATTCATCATCCATTTCACTCTTTCAGAATTTTACTTAACTTATAACATCATTTTTATGACTAAAATACAAAGGACAGCCAATATTACACAGAGATACCCTGTCTCGAGAAACAACAGAACAAAACATAAGGAAAGGTTTTTAGGGCCCAGCTGATGTGCAAAGAATGCCCTACTGTTTCACTTGAGTACTGAGACTTCCTCCCCTGTCCTAACGCCTGTGTGATAGCCACCAAATGCTTAGGGCTTTCAGCTGGTATTTCCCTAAGAAGTCTAGCATCTGAACCCCAGGTGGATGTCAGGGAAAGTAACTGAGTATGTGACTGGAAGTCCAGTGGAAGGCAGCTGGGAAGACTAAGAAAAAAAGAGCAGCAGAAAGATTACACACCGCTCATGGCTGTCTGAAGAGTTCAGATCCATATGCAATAAACACTTTTAAACAGGAACCCCTCCCCCCCCCACATACAGAAAAATTTACACATACACTGAAGTAATATAAGTAAAATAACACAAAAACTTAGAAATACAATTGTAGGAAAAATTTTTCTAGACTATCTCTTACTCTAGAGCACCGACTAGCCTCAAGCTTGCCTTGGGAGCCTCTGCCTTCGAATGCTAGAATTGGAAGCTATCACGAACAGTTCCAGAGTGAAGATGCTTCTTCTGTTAACAATTATGGACTGAAAAGATCACTTCTGATGAGGTACACTTCATCCATCCAAAATCTGTGTACAACTGGTGTAATTTAGCCACAGAAAATAAGGATTTGACAAATATTGAGCTGTAATCATCAAAGAAGGTAGTTTCCATCTAGACTATTGTCTGATTATTTATGTACAACTGTACTTGTATTTACTACTTAGAGAGGATAATACAAGTCAAAGAGTTTTGATTAGAGAGAACACAATGGTGCAGTCTGAATGCCCTCTAGGGGATGGACAGAAGTCACACTCGGGATTTTTTGGCGGCTGGCGTGTCTATGGATCTATCATCTCTACACTGCACGGACACACCTTGGCCTCACTCTCAATCTCTTTAAATGTCCACTCCTTCTAAGTCCCCTTTGCACCAAAATATTCAACCAGTGTGAGACATGAATGAAGGGGAGCAAAGGCTTCATCAAGGAAGGAAATGGCACAGTGTCATCATGAAGAAAACAAAACCACAAACCCACCTACAGGCATTTGCCCAGTGTCAGGGTTACCCTAACTGCTCAGATAGCTAGGGTGGAGGGAGCCGAGTGGGGATCCATCTGTTAAAGGTCAAGGGGTAGGACAGGAGGAAGGGAGCCAAAGGCCAACTCATCATAGAGCAAAGACCTTGTGAATGGCTCCTAGGATAACATGCTGGTCACATGTTCTGAACACTGCCAGGACATCCTGGCCAAATAGTCTTTAGTCTCAGTGAGACTTTTTCCTGGAAGGATCCCTCATAAATAAGTCTCGTATGAAGGGAATGTAAATGGCTTTTTATAGGCAGTCTTGTTTACTCTGGCTGACCTTTGAGCCACGGGGCCTTTGAGTTGAAACTACATTTTTTTTCCCTTTTGAAGTCTTTTCGCTAATAATAATGAAAATATTTGGCAAGGCATGCCTTTTGTTTTGAAAACCACCTGTCTTTTTCTCTATTTTAAGATGTCATTCAGACTTATAAGTTGAGAATGGCTATCTTATGTGATAGTTCCCTTAGATGCCAGGTGATGGTACTGGAACCCCTGAACTGGAGTTAAGGTCAGTTAAGGTCACATGTGAGTGCTGGAAACTGAACCCAGATCCTCTGTAAGAACAGCAAGTGCTCTTAACAGGCTCCAGCCCCTACAGAAATGTTTTCAAAACTACTGGCATTATTGGGCTTGCTTAATTAATTTGTCTAAGTTAATTAGAAGATTAGCTGAGAATGAAGGTTCATGTCTATAATTTCAATACTCAAAACTAACACTGAAAAAAATGGCTGAAGAGATGGCTCAGTGAGCAAATGCCTGCTGAGTAGCCTGAGAACCAGGAAGTCCCAACCATCCATATAAAGAGCAGGGTGCAGTGACACACCTCTGTAATCCCAGCACCCTTACTAGTGGAGAGGGACAGGTAGGTCCCAGGGATTTCTGGCCAGCTAACTGAGTATCTAAGATTAAACTCATGGAAAGAACCTGACTGAAAAATAAAGTGAGGAAGACACCTGACATTGATCTATGGCCTCCATACCTCTCCTTTCCTCCTTCCCAATCCCCTAATCCCCAAACTGGGTCAGCTGGAATAGCTGTAAACTCAGTCACTAGATTTGAACATGTTACAGATCTAAGGGCAATTTAGGATGCAGTGAAAGACCCTGCTATAAACAAGAAGATCTGCCATTCAAAGAACCTGGGTTATATGAGAACTTAACTCAAGAAAACAAATGGACAAGTAAAACAAGAAACAGAAGAAAGTAATAAATACAAATAGCTAGATATTTAGTTTTCTTCTCAAGTTATTAAAAAGATAAATACTGGGCTGGCAAGATGGTTCAGTGGGTAAGAGCACTGACTGCTCTTCCGTAGGTCCTGAGTTCAAATCACAGCAACCACATGGTGGCTCACAACCACCCGTAATGAGATCTGACACCCTTTTCTGGTGTGTCTGAAGACAGCTACAGTGTACTTATGTAAAATAATAAATAAATCTTTGGGCTGGAGTGAGCAGGGACTGAGCAAGCAGAGTTGAGTAGAGCGAGCTGGACCGACCGGAGCAAGCAGGGTTGACTGGAGCGAGCAGAGGTCCTAAAAATTCAATTCCCAACAACCACATGAAGGTTCACAACCATCTGTACAGCTACAGTGTACTCATATACATAATAAGTAAACAAATAAATCTTAAAAAAAAAGAAATACTAACCAGGCATATAACTGAAATCCAGAAAGTCAGAACCATTCTTATTCACACCAGAAGATCTAAATTATTTCCCTTAAATTTTTTTCTCAAATTTAAAAAATGTGGTTATTCTTAAAATGGGCATGGTGGTACACACCTATACTCCCAGCACTCAGAAGACAGAAGCAGGCAGATCTCTATGAGTTCCAGGACAGCCTGGTCTACAGAGTGAGTTTCAGGACAGCCAGGACTGTTATATACAGAAACCCTGTCTCTAGAAACAAAACCACAACAAAAAGATTGTGGTTAGCCAGCATGTAAGTCTGTGAACCAGTATATGGAGAGTCTAGAAAAGGGTCTCAGATACTTCTGGACTAGAGTTAGTTGGACAGGACTTAGTGAGGCCACTATTTGGGTGCCAAGAACCCAACCAGGTCCTCTGTCTTCTCCAGCTTTTTTATCGAATTTCTCAATTCTCCAAATATAAAAAAGAACACTAAGATTGGGGTTTACAGATCTATCTGCAGAGGAATTTGGCTTTCTCTTTGAGGAGAGCAGTCACTGGGATCTGTTTAGCACAGTGAGAAGCAGCACACAGGACAGCATGACTCCTGTAAACCCCAACACTTATCATGTTGTATTTGAAATTTCACAGGCACATGGCAGCTGGGAGAGGAACTACTACTGAGAGCTATGAACAGAATAGATTGAACTCCACTGCAAACTGTCATGTCTATATCTCAATTCTAGAAATCTCACAGGAAATGAATTGCAGAAAAAAAAAATCAACCATAAACAAACTCTCAGACATAGTGACTTTTTGGCTTCTGTCTTGTGCATGCTAAGTAAGCTCTCCACCACTGAGCTATGTCCTTAG
Organism: Mus caroli; assembly: GCF_978045245.1. NCBI lineage: Eukaryota > Metazoa > Chordata > Mammalia > Rodentia > Muridae > Mus > Mus caroli. The sequence goes on along the minus strand of NW_028227257.1, from coordinate 60,918,787 downwards.
TCTAACGTAACTTTGTGAATATTTTTCTTCATAGACACTGACATTCTCTACTTTGGGGATCCTCATTCATACTCAGAAATCCTTTTATTGCTGTAGTAGCAATGCCTGTAATCCCAGCACCACAAAGATAGAGGCAGGGGATATTAAGGGTATAAGATCAACATAAACTACCTGTGACCCTGTCTCTATCCTCATCCTAAAAATAAAACACTCTTACTTTTCAAAATAGTAGGCACTGGTGTGGCAAGGGGAAGGGGGTCTGTGTGTGGTCACTCATGCCTGTAATCCTAGCATTCAGGAAGAAGCAAAGAATAACTGCAAACTCAAAGCCAGCCTGGTCTACAGAGCTAGTTCTAGGAAAGCCAGAGCTATACAGCCGTATCTTATTTCATATTGGTATTCTCTTCCTTTGATCTAAATCACCATAAGCAGATTTAGCCAACTCTTAGAATAGTAGGCAGTAGCTAGATGTGGTGGGCCTTGCTATCTAGCTACTTGTGGTGGTTTGAATAGCAATGGCCTCATAGACTCATGTATTTGAATGCTTGGCCCTAGGGAGTGGTACTAGACGGTGTGGCCTTGTAGGAAGATATGTCACTGTGGGGGATGTGACAATGTTCCTGCTCCCTGCAGATCAAGATGTAGAACTCTCAGCTCCTTCTCCAGCATGTCTGTCTGCAAGCCACCATGCTGATAATGTACTAAACCTCTGAAACTGTAAGCCAATCCCAATTAAATGTTTTCCTTTATAACAGTTTCCTTGGTCATGGTGTCTCTTCACAGAAATAGAAACCCTAACTAAAACACTACTCTTGTACAATCCAGTGACCTCCAGGTTCAGTTAGAGTCAGTGAAGAGCAATTTGGTGAGGAAAACATGTGTAGTGTTGCTATCTGTTTTCCACAAGTACATAGGAACACATCCAGTAAACATACATGGACACACATGCACACACGCATGCATGTAAGCAAAAGGTGCACACTAGTGTAACTGATTAGTGTCTCAGACTATTGGCTTAAAAGCAAGCAAACCCAAAACAAACAAACAACCCTCATCATTTAAAACCCTGGAGGAAAATCGAAAGAAGAGTTTTTTTAATTCAATTAATGTTACCTGGTCTGAAAATCAGCAACCATGTCCCGTCTCTCTGAGATCTTAGATGAGCCATCCAGCCTCATGTAGGTATGCTTCCTGTATACCATATATTCCTGCCAACCAGGATTAAGGGACACAATAAATTTGATGCCAATCATTACATTCTAAATCTTAAGCTTTTGCCAACTTTATCCATACCAGACTCAATTCACTATACACAGAATGGGGGAGGAAATGGTTGTAAAAGTACAATTAAATGAGTTTATTATTCCTGAAATTCAAGATCAACTCAGAATCTCGATCTCGACTTGGAAACTAATCCAACAGAGATTTCTGTGGGCTTATAAACAATCTCCCCCAAATAAGAACAATCCCCAAGCTAAAATGGCTTTTCAGTCACTAAGTAATTTTTGATAGCTATGAGCACAACCAGTTTCTTTTTAATAATTTGGATGTGGTGGCAGAAGAAGGATCAGGAGTTTTAAGAACCACCACAGCTACAGAGCAAATGCGATGACAGCCGGGCAACAGGAAACCAGAAGCAGGTAGCCTCATTCTCCTCTTTCTCAGCAAACAGTACCAATAGCCCCCAATCTCTGGTTTCACACTCCATGTTTCAGTCTACCTACAGGAAAGCTGATGTTTGAAAATATGAAGTGGGAAACAAGAAATTAATAAGGGTTCTATTTATGAGATCAGGCCTTTCTATGTATCCCTGGAACTCTGTGTAGACTAGAATGCCCCTGAACTTAGATCTGCCTACCTTTTCCTCTGAGTGGTAGGATTGAAGGCTTGTACACACCAAGCCAATTAATAATTTTTAGATAACTTTGATGTAGTGTATTAACATTTTATTTTATTATTAGCTATGAGTTGTCTCTTACTTGATAAAACTATCTTAGGTATGTATAGAAAAAAATAGTATATATATTTCAGGTACTGGGGACTCTTGGAATATATCAATTAATAACCACAGTTAAGGTAGTTTCAAATGTAACTCTTCTCTACTGAAAAAGACTAATTAGCTAGGCCTTGTGGAGTAGCTCTGTAATTCCAGCTACTTGGAAGACTAAAATAGGAGGAGGTTCAAGGCCTGCCTGGGCTACTGAGTAAACAAACCAGTATGGGCTGCTCAGTAAGATGGCGTTTTACAACACGAACTTGAAAGATAAACAGGTGCACACTAGTGTAACTGATTAGTATTAAGGGACTATTTCAATCCTCATTACTACAAAAACCAACTAACCAAAATCAAAAGACCAGTAAGTTCTACATTTTGGAAAGATTTATATTGGTTTCCCATGGCTCTAATGACCTTTGCCATAGTGTAACTTTCTCCAAAATAGACTATATATTAGGACAAAAAGTAAGTCTCAACAAATACAGAAAAACTGAAATAATTTTGTATATAGTATGTGATCACAATGGAGTAAGAACACAGGTCAAAAGCAAATAAAATCCTAGTGAACATACAATCTAATGAGATTAAACACACACTAATGAAGACTGGAGACGCCTCCATAGTAAAGAGAACATACTGCTCACGAGGAGAATCTATGTGTGGCTCTCTGTACCCGCATGGAGAGGCTCACAATGAAGGCCTGTAATTCCCATGCTAAGGGATCTCACACTACCCTCTGGCCCCTCGGCAACTTTGTTCACATGTACATACTCCTTTCCCCCAGATATACATAAAAATGAAAATATTTAAAATACAATTTGACACTAAAAAGTCAGTTATTTCCTTTTACAAAGGAAATAAAAGTTCTCAGAATCAAATGGAAATGAAGGATCCACCAAAACACAGACTTAACGCAAGTAGTCCCAAGAGGAAAGTTTATATAGCTTTAAGTGCCTACATTAGGAGGGCATCATCTTGAGTGAAGTAACACAATCACAAAAGAACTCACACAAAATGTATTCACTGATAAGTGGATATTAGCCCAAAACTTAGGATACCCAAGATATGAGATACAATTTGCTAAACGCATGAAACTCAAGAAGAATGAAGGCCAAAGTGTGGACACTGTGCCCCTTCTTAGAATTGGGAACAAAACACCCAGGGAAGGAGTTACAGAGACAAAGTTCGTAGCTGTGATGAAAGGATGGACCATTTAGAGACTGCCGTATCCAGGGATCCATCCCATAAGCAGCTTCTAAACTCTGACACCATTGCATACACTAGCAAGATTTTGCTGAAAGGACCCAAATATAGCTGTCTCTTGTGAGACGATGCCGGGGCCTAGCAAACACAGGAGTGGATGTTCACAGTCAGCTATTGGATGTATCACAGGGCTCCCAATGGAGAAGCTAGAGAAAGTACCCAAGGAGCTAAAGGGATCTGCAACCCTATTGTTGGAACAACATGATGTACTAACCAGAACCCCGGAGCTCTTGTCTCTAGCTGCATATGTATCGAAAGATGGCCTAGTCGGCCATCACTGGAAAGAGAGGCCCATTGGACTTGCAAACTTTATATGCCCCAATATAGGGGAATGCCAGGGCCAAAAGAATGGGAATGGGTGGGTTGGGAAGTGGGGGGGAGGGTATGGGGGACTTTTGGGATAGCATTGGAAATGTAATTGAGGAAAATATGTAATAAAAATATTAAAAATTAAAAAAAAATGCCTACATTAAGAAATGAAGAGTGGGGCTGAAGAGATGGCTCAGTGGTTAAGAGCACTGACTGCTCTTCCAGAGGTCCTGAGTTCAAATCCCAACAACCACATGGTGGCTCACAACCACCTGCAATGGGATCTGACACCCTCCTCTGGTGTGTCTGAAAGTAAGTACAGTGTACTCATCTATATAAAATAAATAATTAAAAAAAAAATCAAGAGTGCTCTCAGAAAGATAACATAATGATTTATCTTAGGGCCCATGACCATCCTTAATCCAGAGGGATCCAAAGTCCTTTTCTGACTTACTTGGGCACCAGGCATATACATACATAGCCCCCCAAAAAGAAAGACTTTGCCACCTTTACCTAGCTCAGTGTGTATTGTTCTTTTTTTAATTAAAAGAAAAAGAAATATGTGTGTATGGGTGTTTTGCCTGCATATATGTCTGTGAACTACATTTGTGGGATGGCAGTGTAGGCCAGAAGAAGAGTGCTCGATCCTCTGTGGTTGGAATCAGAGATAGTTGTGAGCTGCCATGTAGGTGCTGGGAACTGAACCTGCAGAAGAGCTGCCAGTGATATGAACAGCTGAGCCCTTTCTCCAGCCTCTCTTTGTAATTCATAACAGCTGGCAATCACCACTTCACCTGTACTTTCCCCAACTCTTCAGGACGAAGCAAGTAGCACACAAGAACTAAGAAGAGCCTTATTGTAGGACTGGTACTTCCACTGTCTTAGCTATTGGCATCATTTGGTCTGCGAAGAGTGTGGGAGGTACAACAACAGTTCTTTTAGTTGAACTGCTATTAAAGCCTTACTGTACTTAAAATTTACACCACCAAACATGGCTGAGGATATCGCTTACCTAGCATATATAAATAAAGCCCTAGGCTCCACTTTCTGGGATGTATGTTGGGAAATATGAGACTGTCATGAACACCAACCAATCAAAAGAAAATATTTACAACAATGCTTAATCCCCTCTCTTATGCTAATACTTGTTAGGACTCTTCTATCATTTATAAATAGGTGATGTCGTGAAACAAATCGGAAAGTTTGTGGAGTTAAAAGTTAAAATTCAAGCACTGTGTGAAATCTAAGACTTAGAGATAAAATTGACTTCAGGTGTTGCTTATTATATCTCTTGCTAAAAGAAGTTGACTAATTATTAAAAGGAACCTGCCCCCAATGGATAAATTCCCTGTAAAATTCACCAAGCCAGCTCTGGCTTGCAAAAACAAAAACAAAACAAAACAAAACAAAAAAACCCTCCAAAGTTTCCCACTCCTTTTTAGGATAATGTTTTATTCTCTGTGTTTGTATATACGTGTGCATGCATAGATGCACATGTGAAGGTCAGTGGACAATTTGTGGGTTCTCAACCATGTGGGTTCTGGGGACTCAACAAAGGTCTTTAGACTTGGAGGCAAGTGCCCTTCTCTGCTGAGTCATCTCACTGGTCCAACCTTCCCTTTTGCTACTGTATTCATTCCTTCTGTATTACCATGGTTCTTATCCCCTTATTCTCAGATAGAAATAATCATGGTAATCTCTACTTAATTACTCCTTGAAATAGCAGGCTGGAACATAGAGCCTTTCATATATTAAACCCAAGTAAAAAAATACAAGCCATTTACACAGCTCTGATCACAGATACCTTAGCTTACTGCAACTTTCCTATAAGAGACTTCACTCTGTTGGTTTGTGATTATTTGTTCTTCTTCTATTGTTTCTATGTCTATGACATCTCCCGCGTCCACAAATAGTCATTTTTCAGACATGAAAATAGAGAGACCCTAAACATGTAAGTAACTAAACAAATAAAACATGTATCACGCTGTTGTCTTTGATGGCTAACACAGTGGTGAACCATGGCTATACATTAACATTACCTCAGGAGTCTTTAAATTTTAAATATCCTAGTTAATTCTCAGACCTCATTTCAATGTCTGCAATATATAGTCAAGATGAGAACCATTACACTTAACTCCGCCTGAATAGCTGCTACCTAGGTTTTTATATAAAAAGTCTGAATCCCCAATCCTGACTTCTATACAGAATTCAAGAGACTCCCAAGGCTGGGATCTGCTTTAAAACTATGGAATTCCTTTTCTAGTGAAAGAAAAGTTCTCTACTTCCCTGCTAGGGAAAAAATAGAAGTCCTCTGCATTATTGGTGGTGGGGTGGGGCACTCACTCTGCTCCTTCCATATATAAAACCACAAAAAGCTGGTATTAGTAGGGACACCAGATTCCTATCAAAATTAAATGTCAAAGACTCCTAGGTCCCCAAGGTTCCTTCTCCTACCTCCAGCAGGTCTATCATTCTGGTCATCTGAGAGTAGATAAGGACCCTATGTCCTTGAGACTTGAGCCGAGTCAACAGGACATCAAGGGCATACAGCTTTCCACTGTCAGTGATGAGGCTCTCCTTGCCTGGGGAGAAAAAAAGGGAGGGATGGAGGGAGGAAACTATTTAATTGAACAACAAATCACCCACTGCAAAGCTGTATGCAGCCAAAATTTCTATTATCAGGATGCTTGTCTCATGGGAACAGGAACGTGCTCTAGAGGCAGAATGGAAAGCTCTGCTAAATCCTGACTCCAGGGGTGATGAAGACACACCCTGAGAGGTGGAGATAGCTGCTCAGCGGACAGCACCTTTTAGATGTTTGAGCTTACTGAGTAGACACCAAGGATGCAGAGTTATTGTCAATGACAAGAACCGCGTTGTCAGTAACCTAGAAACTCTAGTCCTTTGTTAAATAAACTAGAAACTGGTTTCTTCAAAGTCTGTGCTTGTACTGTTTGAATGAGATTCATGAATAACTCCTCAGTTAGTAGACCTCTTTCCGAAAGATTAGCAGGTGTGGCTTTGTTAGAGAAAATGTCACTGGGGGTGGGGTTTGAGGTTTCCAAAGAATTTCCAAAGGCCATGTCAGGCCCAGTCTCTTTTCCTTTCTGCTTCCAACTTGTAGGAAAGATGTAAGCTCACAGCTACTACTGTGCCAGCACCATGTCTGTCTGCCTACTGCTATGCTCCTAGCCAGGCTGATCATGGACTCAGATTGCAAAACCGTAAGCATCTAAGTAAATGCTTTCTTTTATAAGTTGTATTTATCACCGAGTCTCTCCACAGCAACAGAACAGTAGCTAGTACAGTGGTTATATCCTCAAAGCATGAGAATATACTGGGATAAGGACAGCAGGCTGGAGACCATGTAAACTCTGCTATTAAAGCCTTACTGTACTTAAAATTTACACCACCAAACATGGCTGAGGATATCGCTTACCTAGCATATATAAATAAAGCCCTAGGCTCCACTAGGCAAATAAATGTGTCTACCATTGACACTCTACAATCCCAGGGCCATGTGCCTAGTATGTGTTCTTTCAGTGGGCCCTACTCCCAGGTTTTCAGAAAGAAGAGACTTTGAGTTTCTGTGAAATCAAACTGCTTTCACTCACTAACTTGTGTTTTCTCCTTCCTCTTCCCATATAAAACATATTTCAGCCAGAGATCTTTTAAGAACATTTAACTCACAAGTTCTCATCTTATCCATTCAGTACCATTCACTCATATCATACTCCAGGAAGGAGAGTTTCCTGTTTGCAGACCGTTCATAAACATGCCCTGAACAATTGCTGCAATAGAAGAGGAAGAAAGGAGGCTTGAGGGATTGCTTAAGAGTATATATGGAAGTGGCTGGGGAACACAGAAAAAGGGAAAAAACACAGAGAATTTTACACTGACAACTGCCTACCAAAAGTAGAGACAATACTAAGTCAAACCGTCTATCCTTAGTTTCCCAGGTTAAAGCCTGCTTTCTTCAGAGCTGCAAAGGCCAACTGTTGAGAGTGGTCCAAGAGTTCTCAACTGTCATTCTTGCCACTATTTGCCAAGTACACAATTATTGTCTACACCGAGTAAGAACGGATGTGCTGACAGCACCATAACAAATCACCAGCTGCTCTGTTTTTGCTACAAAGCTATGGGTCCTGGATGTTTACTCCTCTGCACTGCAGCCCGCCTTTTCCCACCTTCGGAATACTGCCAGGACACACTGCCCTGCCCTCCCGGCCGCTGAGGTCCACACCTTTGTTCAGCCTCTTTGTTTGCTCCTGTTTAGATTACTGAAATGTTCTTCTCTTTGCTGTCTCCTGACCAGCACAATCAAATGACTGCAGCAGGACCGGAGTGAGTGCTGAGCTCTCTCCTTGGCACCAGACAAGCAGGCCAGTGGAAATTCCTAGTCTCATCAGGCAGCCATGCTTTCTAAACAACTCACGAAGTTCCTTTCTCCTCACAGTTCCTTCTCTATGGCTTGTAAGGAGTCTCTTGATTTTGATAGCTTTTACTATTTCTGACAGACCTAGTCATCCTTTTGTTTTCCCTTTTTTAAAGCCATACATTTTTCAGTCACTGAAAGGGAGTGGGCAAAAAAGCTCTCCACATTTTTATAGTGCTTATGTCCTCTCTCCATTCAGGCACACCCCTTCAGAACAAACAGTAGAGCACACACAAATCTGTATGGTGTCTAGAATCTGAGAGGCATCAAGTGACTTTGTAATAAAAGATTTATTTTATGTGTATGTGTGCTGGCTAGTCTTATGTCAACTCGGCACAAGATAAGAGTTATCAGAAGGGCTGGAGAGAAGGCTCAGCTGACTGCTCTTCCAAAGGTCCTGAGTTCAATTCCCAGCAACCACATGGTGGTTCACAACCATCCATAACAAGATCTGATGCCCTCTTCTGGTGCATCTAAAGGCAGCTACAGTGTACTTATGTATAATAATAAATAAATCTTAAAAAAAAAAGTTATCAGAAATCAGAGAACCCCAAGTTGAGAAAAATGCCTCCATAAAATCCAGCTGTAATGCATTTTCTTAATTAATGATTGATGGGAAAGGGTCCAGCCTATTGTGCGTAGTGACACCCCTGGGCTGGTGGTCCTGGGTTTTATAAGAAAGCAGCCTAAGTAAACTATTATGAGCAAGCCAGTAAGCAGCACTCCTCTATGCCCTCTAGGTTCCTGTTCTAACTTCCTCCACTGTTGAACAGCAATGTGGAAGTATACACCAACAAACCTTATCTTCCCAGGTTGCTTTGGTCATGGTGTTTCATCACAGCAATACTAACCCTAAGACAGTATGAATATTTGCCTACATGTGTGTATGTATATTGCATATGTGCATGGTACTCATGGAGGTCAGAGGAGGGCACTGCAAATCCTGGAACTGGTGATCTGGACTTTTGTAAGCCACACTATGGGTGCTGGGAACTGAACCTGGATCCTCTGTAGGAACAGCAAATTCTCATAAGTTGGCAGCCTCCCTCTCCAGCCCCTTATTGACTTTGATTAAACAGTCTTCACACTTGCTGCTTCCCAGAGTTTCTTTACCTAGTTTGGTAACTAGGATGAACTCGTATTAGAAAGGTGAAGAGGGGGCTGGAGAGATGGTTCAGCGGAGAAGAGCACTGCTCTTCCGTAGGTCCTGAGTTCAAATCACAGCAACCACATGGTGGCTCACAACCACCCATAATGAGATCGGACGCCCTCTTCTGGTGCGTCTGAAGACAGCTACAGTGTATAATAAATCCTTGGGCTGGAGCAAGCAGGGACTGAGCAAGCAGGGTTGACTGGAGCGAGCAGAGGTCCTAAAAATTCAATTCCCAACAACCACATGAAGGCTCACAACCATCTGTACAGCTTCAGTGTGTACTCATATACATAAAATAAATAAATATATCTTAAAAAAAAGAAAGGTGAAGAGGTAAAGACACACATGCACACATACACACAAGTGCACATGCACACGAAGATGAACTCAAACATAACAGAAATAGCAAGTGTTGCCTGCTTGTGACTGAGGGAGGTGAACGCAGATGGACTAAATCTGGGTTGTTTTTGTTTTTTGTGGTGTTAGGGGTCAAACACAGGCTTCATGCATACAAGGTGAGTGCTATACAGTGAGCTACATCCTTAGACTAATTTGGACCCTTTGGGACTGTTTTGAAAGAAAAGGTCCCAAAGAAACAGACTTGATCCAAGAGGTTGAAACACTTAAAGAACCAAAAATATCTGAGTTCTCCAGTGAATGTGCTATACAGAACAAACCATATCCAGCATTTGTCCTTAGTGAGATATGCAGGAAAACAAGGCCTTTTTTTTTTTTTTTTTTTTTACTGTCCACACTGGTATCTTTGGCGCCTGGCATACATCACTCAATTTTTAAGAGCTACCAAGGTGTGCTGTACAAAAGCACTACTTGTGGCAAAGCAGGGTAAACACCAGAAGCATAATTACTAAGAAATCAAGCAGATTCTGTCCAGCCAAACCCATCCTCAGCCCTTTCTTTAAAATAAGACCTTAAATCAGAACTATCTATTCTCTCACAATCTTTCCTGCAACCCTATGGTATTACATTTAAAAATAGGTTCTTACTGTCTACAGCTTTCAGTCACAAGACAAAAGATTAAATGTCTCTCTTTTCCAAGGAAAGAAGCCCTCTGAAGAGCTGAAACCTGCAGAAGCAATCAAAGTATGAAACTTATGAAATTTTGTTCAGTCTTTCAAAGAATGCAAAAGACTCCACCTTTCCCAGGGAAACAAAAAATGTAAAAGTATAGAAGAGATAAAACACAGGTTCAAATGATACCCTCCCTGCCCCCACCCCACCCCAGCTAGCCCACAGAGTACAATGGGGTCGGTGAGGAGCTTGTTGGTTCTCACAGTAAACAGCCAGTGAGGCTGGTGCTTTTTATCGATGCGAAAAGAACTCAGACACTTCCTGCTATTTAAACAAGGTCCATTTTTCTTTCAAAGAACAGGAAAAGCCACAAGAGATTTCCCACAGCGCCAGCAATAGGCCTTCTACTACTATACTGGGAACCAAAGAGCCAGAATGAAGGAAGAAGAAATGCAGTGCATCTTGCTTCTTTTGGTACCTATTCTTCATTCCCACTTGCATGTCTGGAGTGTCTGTTCTGTCCTGCTTTATGCTTGGGCTTTCCCTTAACTTTCCAATCACTTTTACCCACGGCTTTCATGTATTCTAAAGTCACTTCCAAGGCCATATGCAATGTAGGTTCCCAAACAGACAGCTTACAGTTAAAGCACCCCAAAGGGTACAAACAGGATGATAAAGCCTTCAGACAAGAAACAAAGACAAACAGGTCCTCACATTGGAATCCAGCTGTCACTTGACGCTCCCTTTTGAGAGTATAGTCCCTAGTATGCATCCATTAAATTTCAGTAATGATACGATCAGGACAGCAGAGAATTTGGACAACCAAGCCAACGCTGCAGGCTGCCAGCAGGTGTAAAGTGCATCAGCCTGTGAAGCCTCTGGGTTCAACTTCCTTAGTGCAGTCTCACTAAAGCCAAGATGAAAACCTAGTTTCCTTTCCATCCTGGACCTTGACCCAAGGGGGTCTGGGAATCTGCTAGTGTTTTGGCACAAAACACACTGTTTTTCCTCTTGCTATCATTTAGATCTCTAGACCTTGTGCTGGACACTGTTTATGCTACTTAACTAGGCTCTGTAGGAGTGACGACATTCTCATTCATTCCACTGGCAATGGCACAAAACAACTGCACTCATTCGACCTGAAGTCTTTCCTAAACTTTGTAAGGTTTTGTGGGGGTGTGTGTGTGGGTCCTCTGGTGAGGGCCTTGTGCATACTAGATAAGCACTCTACCCATAAGCACCCCAACCTTCTCCTGTTTAAAAAAGTGACATTACACTCTTCTTACCAAAGGAGAGTATTCAAGAACAAATCTAGAAACATTTCAATCATCATCTTTCCACTCAAGACACAAAGTACTCATATTTTTACCTATAAGTTACAGGTTAGGAGAGTCAGAAAACTCAGGAACTCCAAATACCAAACAACAAAAACTATCACATGGGCTTTCTCCCCCTTTCTCCTCTTGTCAAAGCTGTAAACATGCTCCAAAGAACAGAAAACTCACCTGGAATTCTGATGAAAGACCAGCCGTTCTGGGGTCTAATGCTCAGCAGCCCTCCAGTTGGCTCTGGGAAGAACTGGGATCCGCGACTCAGCCAATCCGTAGCCAGCTCAGGAGCCCCATTCAACAAACACTGCTTGGCAGCCAGACTCCCTCCTTCCTTCAGAACTCCTCTCTCATACTCTGCACTTCTGTCATTACAGTAAGAATCCAACGGCACTGCGGTGACCTGCAGGGTAAAATTCGCAGACAATAAAATGGCTCTTCTGCCAATTGTCACACACATCAAGCCTTTGAGGGAAATCAACTTTTTTTCCTTCTGAGATAGGCTCTCATGTAGCTCAGGCTGGCCTCCAAATTCTCAAGAAGCCACCTGAGTTGTCCTTTCACCTACCCAGTGGGGGTTAGAGCAAGTTTCAGGCTTGTGAATGCTGAGCTCTATCCCTAGGCCCACAACTCTGAAATCAGATCAATGTGAATAACCTCAGACTGGTGGCTTTATATTTCATCCTCTAGCATAGTAAGATGAAGGCAAAGACTAACTGTGAGAGCTTCTCTGGGCAAACTGGTAATCGCTAATCACATGAACCTGCAATCAAAAGATATAAAAAGAAACTGGTGCATGAAGATAAAGTAAGATTCTAGTCTGGATATCTACTCTCAATATACATTTACCACCCACTTATTACAAGTGCTATGGCCAGTGATGTCAGAAAGGAAGCCTGAGACAGACAGTGGTCAGAAAGGACTACAGTGTTTGTCTGACACACCTTAAGCTATCTTTAATGCCTTCATGGCAAAACTTCTTTGTTTCTCAACACTTCTCATGGATAAACCTAATGGAAAAAAAGGGAAACCCTCTTCCAAGCCATGCTGGAGAAGGAAAAAGGAACATAGGGGATAGAAGGAAGCAAACATCAATAAGCAACAGATTCATTCCTGGCGAGGGCAGAGACTGCACAAAACATCATTATATAGTACATATAGTACATCCCAATAAAACTAAAACATGGCCTTCCCAACGGAAAAAGAGTGCTTTGCCAATTTAGAAACACAGGCTTGCCTGTGATGTCATGTGGCAAGAAGACTGCTAAACATAACCTCTTGTTAACAAGTAAAGGCTGTACTAATCCACCAGTCCAAGATGATGAAAAAGCTAAAAACCCATTCACAGTAAGCAGTAAATAAGACAAAGCTTAAAAGCAGACAAAGAGATGGGGAGGTGGGAGGTATAAAGAGCGAGAGCCAGGGTGTGGGAGGGTCAGAGCACAGGGCATCTGTTGTACCAAGTTAGGCAGCTCTATTACTTCTTGGAACATAGGCTGCTATAAAGTCTGTTCTGCTGTGAACTGTTGGGTTTTCACATGTATCAGTCTTTATAGAGGAGTGATCCTCAACCTTAGATATGCTCCTTGATGGGAACAGATCACAGAGGTGACTCTAGAGACACCCCAGCCTCAGAAGCCGAGCTACACAATACAGCTAGCTGAATGTGGAGCTGCAGGTGCTTCTAAAAGCCACATGGTACCAAGAACAGAGAAACAGTCTCATTTATCAACAGCCAGATAAAAACACTAGTTGGCATGCAGAGAGGAACTGAGTCTGTTATGAAACAGTGCCATCTATGGCTCAGTTGCAAAATTACCTAAGGCCAGAGCAAAGAGCCAAGAGCTCCCAAGTTTAGTCAGGGTTGAAATGTTCCTGCAGACACATCTAGGGACCCTTACTGATTTCTTTCCTCCAGAGTATTTTTTGTTGTTGTTTTCCTTCACACTCACTGAGTCTTTCAATAGATTATTACAAAGATGGAAACACAAAGCAGGTTTACAAGAATGTCATCTCTCTGAAATGGCTTATCTACTCAGCAATCCAGCAGACTCTGGCCCAGAGCAGACATCTACCATGTAGGATGTTAGTCACATCACCTCAAAATAGATATCACAGCTGTGCTTCTATAAAATGACTAAATGTCTGACCTTAGGGGAAGGTTCTGCAATATGTTCAAACACCATGCACCCCAGAATGAGTAAAACTCTACATTTTTTCTTCCTGACTGCATTACCTTCTCCAAATGGAGAGTGAACTCAAGGACTTACTCATGTTAGATAATCCTTCTTCCACTGAGCTACATCCCTAGACGCTTTATGGTTTTGGGAAGCCGACCTCTCAAGCAGCCTAGCTAGCCTGAAACTCATATTCCTCCTGCCTTAGCTTTCCAAGTTCTGGGGTACTGGATAGTGGAAACTAACACTGGTATATTTTACCCTAAAACACAAATCCTCTACCTTCTCTTGACTTTCTGGAATGAAAAGTAACTCAGCGTAGAATTAAGACTTTGGGCCATAATCTCAAGATGGAAAATCAGACATTAGATGCTCAGAATGAAGGAAAAGGGAAGGAGAGTGACACAGGCCCAATGCTCTCCTGCTAAGGACTCAGATTTAGGCACTCTTAGCAGTTTAAAAAGCAAAACCTTTCAGTTATAAACTTTCACCAAGATTTCATTTTTTGCTGACATCCACATCCAGGGCTGAATAAAAGGCAACTTCTTTCTTTAATGTGTATGTTTTCCTAACATGTATGCATATGTACTACGGCTGTGCCTAGTGCACATGAAGTCAAAAGAGGGGAAGAGATTCCTTAGAACTGGAGCAATCAGTTGTAAGCCATCATGAAGGTGCAGGGAATCTAGCTAAAGACACAATTCTTAATGATTTTTTTTAAAGTTTTTGATAAGGTTTGATGATGAGCCCTGGTTCAAGATATATGTGAACTTATAGAATATCATGGTCTAAGTATGTGAGCAGTATATTTTGGAGGTCTAAAAGAGCAAAACACTCCATTTCTACTTAGATTAAATCCTACTTCTACGTTAGCTCCAACCTAGACAGCTTATTCTGCAAACTCTGATGGTGTAGGTGTAGGAGCGATGAGGCAGGAAAGAACATTCTTCCCTCCACCCAATGGGAATGCACACTGTGTCTAGTTCAGGCATGTCTAACCTGTGCTTGCAGGCCAGATGCAGTCATGGATAGCTACAAATACAATGTAACTCTTTTGTTTGTGACAGCATCATATCACAATGTCTAAAGGTTGTGCCCCTTGCAACTTGCACATGCAAACCCCATGCCTTGCTTCATTAACCTCCTAAGTTACTGTAGTTTGATGCTTCATCAAGCACTTAAGGCGTCCTTCCTGACACGTGTTCCTGCTCCAGCTGTGGGACACTTCTGGGTTTGGTAAGATGAATAACCAGGGTCTTCCTTACTCTGCTAATCACCTACAACTATTTCTCAGCTATTGATAAATAGCTCCTTCTTTAATGGCAGTTATCCCAGGACATGAACCAGAGAAATTGACTTCAAGTAGCAGTAGGCCAGTCAAGGATCCAAGGACAACAATTTCTCTCTCCTCACTAAATGTTTAAGGTCAATAGAATGGACGGCATCTTATGAAGTGTTGCTTTATTGGACCCTAGTTTTGAGATGAAAGATGAAACCTAGTTATGTGTATAAAATATTCAGACATGGTTAGAATCCTCATGTCCCCACAATCAAGTAATGATGCCTACTTCAGGTTCAGCACGTGCTACACAATAAAACTTTACAAGCACGAGGCAAGAGAATGTGTGGGGAAGAGGGCAGTGATGATACCACATTTGCACTGACTAAAACTTCCTTCAAGCCAAATTTTTCTTCCTGTGTAGTATAGTAGCCCTTACTGTACTGGAACTAGCTCTGTAGACTAGGCTGGCCTCAAAAGGTGTGCATCACCACTACTAAACTACATTTATTGTTCTTTAGAGAAAGAACACAGTCACATATGGCAATTTAGACTTCAAGCTAGCTCCTGTAAAAACATTGTGTTTTCTCTGATTTTCTCTTTCTTTGCTTGTGAGACAAGGCTTGACTTGAATTCACAGCACTCTTGTCTTTTTTTTTTAAGGTTTATTTATTTATTATATGTAAGTACTCTGTACCTATCTTCAGACACTCCAGAAGAGGGAGTCAAATCTTGTTACGGATGGTTGTGAGCCACCATGTGGTTGCTGGGATTTGAACTCAGGACCTTCAGAAGAGCAGTCGGCACTCTTAACCGCTGAGCCACCTCTCCAGCCCTAGCCCTCTTGCCTTAAACACCCAAATGTCAGAGTGATGGGGATGTAAGTCTTCCTGCTTCAGGCCGGGACTGTACTTTATTATTTTTGTTGGTTTAAATTTCTGATTTTGGGAAGGCTGTTTTTGAGTGACACTGGTAATAGAGATTTGGGAAGTCTTGAAATGTAACAAAATTTTTATGTGCATAAATACAATTTTTAGTAGTTTTAATTGGCTTTATGACATACTAGGAATAATAGTTTTGGCACTTCTCTTTCAGAAACCTAAGCTTCCTCTCTTAGGATCTTGGTACAGAGATCAGGTTAAAAGAGAATGAAATCAGCCATGTAGCAGTGAAGCCTGAGGCTGCTTTCTACACAAGTACTTGGCTTTAGATACTTTCTATAAAAAATACACTTTCCTAATCAACTATCATCCTAAGATTTCTCCAGAGAGACAGCAATACTTTCTCCATAAACACCCAGCAAACAGGGCAGAGAGTGGCATGAGAGTTAGGTTCACACAGCACAGGACCTTAGACAGAACCTAAGCAGGCAGTAGTCCACAGGACTCAGTACACAGCAAGCATCTTAAGAGAGAAATCTAAGCAGGCAGCAGCACACAGAAATCACATTTCATTGCTATTCATCTTCTTCTAGACCCTTTGTCAGACTGTCTTTTTGGTACATTTATATAAAGTATGCAAGCTGATAAAAATAATGGCAAATAAATGTTTCCAAGAAGACCTAAAACTTTCCTCTTTGGATGAGTCTGTGAAAACTTAGGATGGGTTGAGCAACAAGATAAAAGCACAAAAGGAAGGCGCTCCTTGGCTAACTGCTCTTCCTGGAGCAAAAGAAAACAGCAAGGTGGGAAAACAGAAAATGTGGTTCTTTTCTCTAAACACTGAGTTTGGTCACATCGCTATTCTGCCTTTCTTCCTTCACATACCTCTTCATGGACTATGGAAGAATTTTTGTCTGGCTATGATCAATGAGGAAAGGAAGGAAGTAGAAGACATAGGCAGAGTACCCAATCCAATGAACCAAAGGAAACCTTTCAGGGCCTTTTTTTCAGCAATCTTGGGAGTTCTGCTGTGATAAATAGGATATGGGAAGACAGAAATGCTCAAAGCTGAAACCACAGCAGAAATACTACCAGCCCTCCCTCCCCCCAGCAAAGTTTTAACTACTGAATGGTTAGTACAAGCATTAGTTCAATGTTCAGGCAGAGCCCACCTGGGAACACTGGTAAACTGCCTGATCCTGGACTGTATTGAGATAAGGCCAGAAAGAATCTTCAAATAATTGAGCCAGAATCCTATGACCTTAATAAAACCTCAAAGCAGGTGACAATGGCTTCCTTCCTTTTCTCTGATCCTGCTAAGGACTGATGTACTCAACAAGCCGCTGGCTCCAGTACAGTTTACAGTCTCTGGCTTAATCAAAAGTAGCAACCATTACCATACAATCATTTTCAAATCTGCACAATTCAAGGTGAGAAGTGCTGTCTTAGGAAAGACAGGATCATGGATATTCTCCATTTTTAATATTCTTTGACATGGGGTTTTACTATGTAATTCAGTCTTGCCTTGAACTCACAAGATTCCCATGTCTTAGGATCAAAAGTGAATAACCACACCCAGCCCTTCTCTTCTTACAAAATAAGACTGAACAGCTTAGAAACTGTCCCTTGAGTACTAGCTCATTCTTACAGGATAACTGCTTTCATTCCTTCCCTCCTGCGGCACTTACTCGTGGACTGGCCACACACAAAAAAGACGGCAGCTCAGTGAGGAGGCAGCAACGAAGTGAGGACGTAGCTGATCTCCGCTGATGGACAACATGGTCTGAGTAGCCACTCACTGCTTTACAGTGGCTGCTGAAAACAAGAGACTAAAAAAAAAAAAAAAAAAAACCAACAAAATTAGTGTAAGGACAATTACTGTTAATGAGTCATATACTATTCAACTTAAAAGAACTATTTTTCTTGGCCAATACTATTATATCTAAACAACCACAAATTAGAACCAAACATACAGTACGTAGTTTAGGCCCACATTAATTTCAAAATGCAGTTTTATTAGTATACTGAAACAAATGTCATTCTAATTCTACTTTCAGAAGAGGTATTTCAGACAAAATACTATGAGTACTAAGTTTGTTATAACTACAGATGTAAACTCAAGCCATGATGATTAAGACTATGTTCATCTAAATTTTCTCTTAATATAAAATCAGGTGCTAACAGCATCATGTGGTTCTAGCAAAGATGGTCCTTTTTGAGACAGTGTAGCCTTTGAGGGCCCAGAATTCTTTATGTAGAACAAGCTAGTCTTCAAGTCACAGAGAACCACCTGCTGCTGCTTTCTGAGTGCTGGGATTAAAGGTGTGTGCTACAATATCCTGCCAACAGTGATCCTTTTTGAGACAAGTTGCATTATGCTATCATCTCTGGCCTAGATATAACTCACTGGGTAGATCAGGCTGGCCTCAAAACATGTGGTAACCTTCCTGTCACTGTCCCCCAAGGGCTGAAGAAAGCAAACATATACCACCACGTGCTGATTGTTTTTCTTATTTACACAGAGACAGGAATAAAAATGTTCATGAACAGGAAACAACCTCTCTTTAGCCTCCATCAGACAACCATTCAAAAACATTAACTACCAGGGCTGGAGAGATGCTCAATGGTTAAGAGCATTAGCTGCTCTTCCAGAGGACCTAGCACCCGTGTCACAGCTTACAACTGTCTATAACTCCAATTCCAGGGATCTAACAACTTCATACCAATACACATGAAATAAAATGAAACAAATTATATATATTTAACTACCCAAAGAGAAATAAATTAATCTGAAAAAAAAAGTTTTCTAAAAAAATTCCTTGGGGATTGTTTTGGGAGGGGTTCACTAGCACTTCCTTGGCACTACAAACAGATATGAACATCAAATATCTTACTCCCCTGGGAATGGGACAAGAGCTCCTCAAAGTTCAAAGAAGATGAAAATGTTGCCTGTTTTGTACTCTGATATAAGGTTCAGCTTATCCATTGTGCAGTTGGTATAATACTTACCTAGCATGCATGAGGTTAAATATTCAAACTGCAGCAACAGAAAAAGACTAGGTGTGAAGGAGGAAGACTACACAGTCAAGGTCATTCTTGGCTACACAGTGAATTCTAGGCAAACTTGAGCAACATGAAACTGTATTTAAAAGTATAAATTCTTCACTCAAATTTGAGTGATATTCTATCAGGGACTGAGAACGCTGCTCAGGGTTAGAGTACTTGCCTATCACAAACAAGGACTTGGGTCCCATCCACCAGCACCTTCAGTGTTTCTAATCACTTTATTACAAAGGTAGGCCCACAGAGCTCTGACAAGCCTAGTCCCGTGCAGGTCTAACATGTTTTGTCTTTTCTATACATGCTGAGAAGTAAGGTACACTACCTCAGAAGTTTAACTAATGCACAGACAGTGAAGCCACAGCTGTCTCATATTGTTGATTGTTCTATTCTTGATTTCTCAGAAGTGTACTTCTGACATTAGTAGTAAGTCCTCATACCCTCCTGGGATTTGAGGAGACCAGACAGAGGCCTACCATATTCAGCTTTTTTCAGGAGTAGTTCAGAACTGGTAGTTGGGACACTCACAGGCATTCAACCATCTCTGTCTAGTTACTCAAGTAACTCAACACCTACCCTAATGACATTTGAATATTTACTACCATCTGACCAACAGTTACACTATCTCTAAGCTATCTTCACTTTCAGTATTCTCCTAGAGCAAAACTCAGCAGAAGTCTATTATATTTACAGACTGAAAAAACATAAAAGAATGAACATTTTCTCCAACTTCTCCCTTCCAACAATGTAGTTATTATTATGAAGGGAATGAAAAGAGCTGGAGAGATAGCTCCAGCTACTTTGGTCTTCCAGAGGACATGGGCTCAATTGCCTGCCTGCATGTGTGTGTGCCTGCATTCATTCATGTGAGTTTTGCCCTCTTCTGGCCTCCATGTGGTACTCAGATGTACATGCAGGCAAGAATACACACAAAATGAAATAAAACCTTTTAAATGAAAGGATGTCAAAACACATCAAAAGGATCAATAAAATATTGGGCTAGGCAGTGGAGGCTCACACCTTTAATCCTAGCACTTGGGAGGCAGAAGCAGGTGAATCTGAGTTCAAGGCCACTCTGGTCTACAGACTGAGTTCCAGAATAGCCAAGGCTACATACACAGGGAAACCACGAATCAAAAAAGAAACAAGCAAACATACTAACATCCCCCCGCGAACCCCCCCCAAATAAATAAATAAATAAATAAATGGAAACATCATCAGTCCCTTTCTAGCGGAAAAAAAATCTACTTAGCAACTAATAAATGTACACCATAATCGATCTATCTATCTTCCTTCCTTCCTTTTTCTTTTTCTTTCTTTCTTTTTCTTTTCTCTTTTTAAAAGATTTATTTTTTGTTTTTCAAGATATGGTTTCTCTATATAGCACTGTCCTGTAACTCTCTCTGTAGACCTGGTTGGTCTCAAACTCACAGAGATCTACCTGCCTCTGCCCCCCAAATTAAAAGCATGTGTCACTATACCTGGCAAAAGTTGTATTTTGTCTTTTACACTGTGTGTGCGTGTGCATGTGTGTGTGTATGTGTTTCTGTGTTTGGTGTATACATACATGTGTAGGCAACATGTACCATGTTATATGTATAGATGTCAAAGGACAACTTGCAGGAATCATTTTCCTCCTTGTACCATGTTGGTTCTAGAGATGGAACTCAGGTCCTCAGGTTTCTCGGCAAGTGCCTGTACAGTTTCTGTAGCCCTGTTAAAAGCCTACATATTCAACTGCTGTAAGCTGAGTGGCTCAGAGAAATTCAGGCACTTTTAGATTTTACAATTAAAAAATTCACAAACTGGAGCCAGGCATGGTGGCACACTCCTTTAATTCCAGCATTTGGGAGACAGAAGCAAGCAGATTTCTGAGATTGAGATTGAGCCTGATCTAAAAAGTGAGTTCTAGGACAGCCAGGGCTACACACAAAAAAAAAATCCCTGGATAGATAGATAGTTTAACATATCCTATATATAGCTAATACCATGACATCTGTTGCTAAAGACAGTATTAAATGACAATCAATAATGACACTTGGAAGCCGGGCGTGGTGGCGCACACCTTTAATCCCAGCACTTGGGAGGCAGAGGCAGGCGGATTTCTGAGTTCGAGGCCAGCCTGGTCTACAAAGTGAGTTCCAGGACAGCCAGAGCTATACAGAAAAACCCTGTCTCGAAAAAAAAAAACAAAAAATGACATTTGGTTTCTGAAAATCATCATTTCTGACAAGGTCTTTAAATGAATATAGCTTAAAAAACGATTCCATCTCGGGATAGGGTATTTTCTATAGTTCTAGTTTTCATCTTTAAGTAAAAGATTAAAAAAAAAAACAACTCTCAGGACATACACTATCGGAGCTTACATTAATAGCTGAACACATGTTTACTTTTTACTTTTTTCCCTCAAGGGTATAAATAAATATGGACAATGGACAGTGTGAAGTTTCTTCCCCTGCCTCTCCCTACCAAGCCTAAAAGCAAAACCTGGTTTTACTCTATACTGAATATATATCCTAACTCTGTCTTACATAAGAAAGTATTACTCTTTTATTATTCTTATCTATGTATATGCATGTATGGTATGTATGTATGTATGTATGTATGTATTTGGGTGGGTGTAGACCAGATGCTGACATTCAACTGCTTCTCCATCTTGCTGTTTTGCAATGTGTGTGTGTGTGTTGCACAACTTGCTGGATCTAATTCATCATCTGAGGATTACACTCAGATTCTTGAGGGTCAACTCGGGTTCGCAGGTGTAGGAGCAAGCTCCGTTTCCACTGTACCCACCTGTCACACCCACATTACAAACAACTTGTCCCACTAAATCTGGATCTGCCTCACACATACATCTACCAGAAGGAAGAGGAGAAGGCGGGAAGAGGAGGAGAAGAAAATAAAGGCAAACTATATATGAAGGGATAGTTAACATTTTCTTCTGTAAGTCTGTACATGCAATTTCTGCTACCCATGTACATATCTACCAGACATTGATAAAACTATTCTTTGTTGAGACAGGGTAGCATAGGCTGGCTTCAAGCACTATGGAGCAGAGGATGAACTTGAACTCTTGCGTCCACCTGCACAGTACTGGGATCTGATATGTATATACCAACATCAACAGCTAGCACATTCTTGGCAGGAGTCATGAGCAAATTTTAATTCAGACATTATGTGCTACATACATTTTTTTTTATGTATTTATACATGGAGCCTCAAGCAAATAATTCCTAAGAAAAATTAAACATGGGCAAATGGCAAACTACTACAACAGCTGCAGGCCTATTGTTATTTTTTATTTGTAGACTGGGTCTCACTAAATTGCCCAAGCTGACTCTGAACTCATAGTCCTCTTGTCCCAGCCTTCTACACTCCAGACACATGCAGGCAAAACTACCAACATAGAAGATAAAAATAAAGGAAATATTTAAAGAAAGTAAGCCAAGCAGTTGTTCACTACAACGGAGTTATTATATACAGAGCATTTAAACTTCCACATGATATGTTCTAACTCAATACATAGTACAAGCTCCTCAGAGCATTGGGTACTTGAGGACATCATTTAACATCTTTAGTAATGCAAAGAGAAGGGAAGTAAGCAGACAGTGCACAGATAGCGGCTTACCTTCAACAAAGGGCAGCTGCAAAGGTTGGGGAAGGAAAGTGGGAAATCAACTCCGAGAAGAAAATCCTTGTTTCTCAGATAGCTCTGATGACTCGTCCCATCCGGCTCTGCCCAAGAGCGCAGCTGGTGGAGCCTGTAGGAGGCTTTCAGAGATAGGAAAAGAGCTAACCACCTGAAACAAATAGAGAAATGTGCACACTCAGTGCTCCTAGGAACTTTGGGAGTTTGCAACAAGAATCTATCTCATTACCATACATCCTTTGTAGATCTTGAGCATTTTGGAAACAATTCCTTCAAACATTCAGATAAAGCCATTTCATGCTTTTGCTCTACATATTACTTGACATGATTTGTTTACAAAATAAAATGTTCTATAAAACCACAACAAAAAGTAAACAAATACAAAAATATTCAAAAGCATTTATCTCTACTGTAAAAACACAGCATAAAAACCATCTTATCGGGGAGACAATAATTCCCAGTGAGTTATCTAATACATTAAAAACACTGTAATAGGGGCTGGAGAGAAGGCTCAGCGGTTAAGAGCACTGACTGCTTATTTGGAGGACCCAGGTTCAATTTCTAGCAGCTTCATGACAGTTCACACCTGTCTATAACACCCTCACACAGACATACATGCAGGCAAAACACCAATCAACATTTCCTAAAAAGTTATAAATAAATTCAATAATGTAATAAAATCAGTGAAAGCCATTTTGCAAACAAAAACGCAGAGCTAAATTTTCCAGAATGCTTGATGCTTGAAACCACAGGGTGGCTCACAACCACCCATAATGAGATCTGACGCCCTCTTCTGGTGTGTCTGAAGACAGCTACAGTGTACTTATTTATAATAATAAATAAATCTTTGGGGCCGGAGCGAGCAGGGACTGAGCAAGCAGGGTTGACTGGAGTGAGCAGAGGTCCTAAACATTCAATTCCCATCAACCACATGAAGGCTCACAACCATCTGTTCAGCTACAGTATACTCACATACATTTTTTAAAAATTATTAAAGAAAAATAAAAGTAATTCTTTAAATAAAAAGGATGTTTGTTTATTATTTATTTATTTAATGTATATGACTACACTGTTTCTGTCTTCAGCCACACTAGAAGAAGGCATCAGATCCTATTATATCTTGTAAGCCACCATGTGGGTGCTGGGAATTGAACTCAGGATCTTTGGAAGAGCAGTCAGTGCTCTTACCTGCTGAGCCATCTCTCCAGCCCATAATCCTTTTTTATTGGTGGGTAGGATGAGGTTTCATGTAGCAAAACCTGTTTCCAACACCCAATTCCCCTGCCTCAGCCTCCAAGATTACAGGTATGTATCATTCCTAGGTCATCAAAAAAAAAAATACTAATGGGGGGGGGGGCAGACGGTGTAATACTGACTATCTCACTTCTCATAATTACATGTTGTCCCTGCCTATTCCCAATGCTCTTCCATCAAACAGTAAGCAAACTTCTCACCTGGCCAAAAGTCCCTGAAGCATGAGGTTTGCCATTTCTGCTGGCGAGACATCAATAAATCGAAGGAAAGAAAAACAGCTTCCTTCATTAATACCTGGAAAATCAAAGAACAATCCTGACCCTTAGGGATCCTGTTTCTGCAACCCATGTGCAGGAGGTTTCATGTAGCACAACCTGTTTCCAACACCCAATTCCGATGACAGGAGGGCTACCACAGGCAGCATTCACCAGGGTGGCAGAGATCTGAACTCCAGTTCTGACACTAGTGCAGCAAATGCTAATGCTCCATTCTAAGTCACCTCCCTAGACACTAATTGAACAGTCTTATTTTTAATCAAAATAAAAGCCCAAACCATTACTAGTACAAAACAAAATTTGTCCACAGGCAAAATTAAGAACACCCTGGTAAATCCCAAATACACTTTCCTTCCAAAGATCAAAATGCCTACCTTTCCTATGGAAGAGAGACTGCTGGATATAGTCTGGTGCAAACGGAGAGAGAAGAACCTTCAACCACCTGTAAAGTAAGTAATTAAAGTAACTCTCAAGGGAAATAAAAGTATTGGAAGGATAATTAAACTGGAGGGTCCAAAATAAGAAAAATCTTTTTAGACTATTTCTACACAAAAGAAAGTTCTTTGCCAGGCCAGTTGTGGTGGCACACACCTTTAATCCCAGCACTTGGGAGGCAGAGGCAGGCGGATTTCTGAGTTCGAGGCCAGCCTGGTCTACAGAGTGAGTTCCAGGACAGCTATGGCTACACAGAGAAACCCTGTCTCGAAAACCAAAAAAAAAAAAAAAAAAAGAAAGTTCTTTGCCATATGAGCATGAAAATCATGACAAAAGGAAGAAAGTCAATTCTAACCTAGACAAAAGCACAACTCTGGTCCATTTATCTTCTTCAAATCTGTTAAATGATCTTCAATTTTAGGTTCATTAAGTCATGTTGATGAATATTTTTGTAACAAAGCTTTGAACTTTCAAAGTCCATAGCTCTCAAAAGCTGGCATACAGATATTCACTTAAGAGCACAATAGAAAGTCTGGAATCCAGAATTATCCTAACTTACAGATATACAATGAACCATACACCACTTTATGAATATTAGTTTAGTGACTATTTCAACTTTTTAAATGCAGACACTATCAAGAGAGTAAACTTAACCAAAAAGTAACAGACTCAGTTCTGCAGTGACTGCAACTCTAGGTCACTTTAAGTACACCAAGGCATGTTAGTATTTTAACTGTTGACTTCTGGTGCAAATACATACCTGTACACAGGCAGGTAATAAAAATGGCTAAGGTTCTTAAAGCCATCTAATGGGACCCTTAATAATGCTCCAACTGCCCCCATAAGCACCCGCAATAGCTGTTCACCACTTGTTTAAACATCTCTTTATTGGACATTCACATATTCATCATTAAATTTACCTATCGAACTGGGGATAAAGCTCTGCCGTAGATCATTCACTTAATAAGCACGAGACCTTGAGTTCAATACCTAGCACTACTAAAAAAATCAATGTGCCAAATTGCAAAAGCACACAGCATCACCAGATGTTAACTATTTGCTCACCTATCACGTGAGTGGTTGAAGACCCTGATCTGTCCATGACGATAGATAAACTTCGAAATCTCATATGGCTTTAGAGAAATATGAAATGGAGACCACGTTTCTTGCCGTTCGAATAACTCTGGGTGATTACACACCTAAGAAAAGAAATGGTAAGTCATTACTGTCATTTGTGGACATCATGCTGAAGGTTAAGCTTCCTGAATATTTACCTCCCAATTTTCATCTCTATTGCTCTATCTGGCATCGAGATTAAATAAAGTCCTCTCCATGAAGCAGGTCAATAAAAACATCAAAGCAAATGACCTAAGTCTTACCTTCCTGAATTGCATGACTAAATTCATGAGGCTGCTGGTGGTGTTCTGTGCTTGTTGTGTGGAGCCCATTGAAGACTGCAGTAAGTCCTCAATGGAAATTTTATTCTTTAGTGCCTGATATAAGAGTTTTTGTCGACTGGTCAATTGGCAGTACGTTAGAATCTCAATCTAAAAAAAAAAAGAAAAATTTGAAACTAAACATTTTTATATATGTTTGTAAAAATCTAAAAATTTTTATATGCTTGTATATGTGAAGGAAAAAAAAGGAGGAGGGCGGGCAATGGTGACAAAAGCCTTTAATTCTAGCACTTGGGAGAGGCAGGCGATTACTGAGTTCAAGGTCAGCCTGGTCTACAGAGTGAGTTCCAGGGATAGCCAGGGCTATACAGAGAAACCCTGTCTCAAAAAAACAAAAAACAAACAAACAATAAAACAATATAAACTTAAAACAGAAGACATACAAACCAGATTATGACTAAAGGAACAATACTTACCAGAATTAACTATTTCTATAATCCTATGTTGTGAACAATCACACACTAGATGTTCTCCCTGCATAATATTTTCCACTTCTTTTATTTTTTTTCCCCCTCATCTAAGACAAGTTTTGCCTGTGTAGCTCTGTCTGTTCTGGAACTGGATCTGTAGACCAAGAGAGCCCCTGCTTCTCAAGTACTGAGAGGAACCACAACCATATCTTGCCTATCTTTCCAATTTTAACAGCACCAACAATCACCCTTCACAGCGATTTCCAAATATTGCCACATCCATATTTCAAGTGCCAACTATGAAAGGACTCTTAGTGTACAACAAGCACATCAAGGATAAAGAAAGAGGTTCTTTTTTTTTCTGCAACACACTAAATTGGTTAAAAATATTCATTTGTTCAAAGATAATAATGAGACCCAACTTTAAAAAAGACCAAATCTGCAGGGCATAATTAATCCTGGTACCTGGAGTTATGAAAAAGCAAGAAACCCTCCATGTTCTGGGGCCAACCTCAGCCTGGTCTACACAGTGAGACCTTGTTTCAAAAGAAAATCAAGAGATCTGCATGAAACTATTTGTTTCAGAATACATGAACAGTTATGGATGGCCATGTGTTGATAACTACTTATGCTCTATCATGGGCACGAGTGGAGTTATTACATTATTCTATTTTTGTAATGTTTTAAACTTTCCATTAATAAAAGTATGTACAGGCATGATGGCTCATGCCTATAATCTCAAAGGCAGGAAGACTGTTCAGAGTCACCCTACACACATGAGTTCCAGGCTGGCCCAGCTTACAGTGTTAAGACCCTATAAAATAAAACAAAACCAACCAAAGGAAAAGTAGGCTACTTTGTCTTGGTTAGGTCCCCTATGACTATTCAAGTTCAAAGATCTTCCTAATCAAGCTCATTATCCTTCAACTAAATATGTATCAAGGAAATATCTGTGAAGAACCATAAATTGGTATCTACTAAGGTTCAAACTCATTAAGATTTTATTTCTTACCTTGTCAGACAATTCATTTTCTACATCTTTTTTGATTCTTCTCAGCATAAATGGTTTCAAGATCATGTGTAAACGAGAGAGTTGATCTGAAACAGGAAGTCCACAAATAATTTACCATATACTGACTTAAGACAATCAAAATAAACACCTTCCCCTCTCCGACACCCTGAAAATGCCACTGAGCTCAAGGATTCTCTAAAGAATGAACTTGTTCCAAAGCAAGCATCTCATACAGACTGTTTACATTAGAACACACTTTCAGAGCCTATTTGGGAGACCGTATCAAAATCCACTCAAAGCTAGAAGGAACTTCCAGAGTGTACTATGTAATTTTTATCAACCTGACACAAAGTAGCATTCCCTGAGGATAGAGAACTCCAACTGAGGAATTCTTTCCCATCAAGACTGGACTGTGGGAACATTTTCTTTTCTTTCAAGACAGAGTCTCACTATGTAGCTCTGGCTATCCTAGAACTCACTCTATGGATCAGGTTGGCCTCAAATTCAGAGATCCACGTGCCTCTGCCTCCTAAGTGGTGAGATTAAAAACATACATCACAACACATGGCTCCATTTTCTGAATTACTCATTGATTAAGGAAGCCACAGCCCACTGTGGACAGTGCTACCCCCCTGGGCAAAGAGTCCTGGATAAAACAAGAAGGGGGGTGAAAACCCATGAAAGCAAGCCAGAAAGCAGTGTTTCTCCATGGTCTATGCTTCAGTATCTGGTTCAAGCTTTCTGCTTCTTCTCCTCTTCTGAGATCTACGACGGTCTACACCTGGAACATGCAACCCAAGTAACCTTTCCTCCCCACACTGCTTTTGGTCATGAAGTTTTTCACAGCAACAGAAAGCTAACTAGGACACCATTTCTCCAAAATTATACTTATGAAATTAATTTATTTTACGGTGTATAAGTGTCTTGGCTGCATGCAGGTCTGAGCACCATGTACATAGGTAGTGCTCAATGTGGTCAGGAAGGGGTGTGACAAGTGACAGGAGTTACTGACAAGTGGAAGCTGCCATGTGCATTCTGGAAACTGAACCCAGATCCTTTAAAAGAGCAGCCAGAGATCTTAACCACTGAGTCATCTCTCCAGACCCTACTTAATTTTTCTTACAATTAGTAGATGTCAAATTATGTCTACATAGTAAGCAACACAGCATCCAGAAAGTGGTGGTGCACACATTTAATCCCAGTACTTGAAAAATGGAGGAAAGCAGATCTCTCAGTTGAAGCCAAGGCTAGTCAAAAGAGTGAGTTGCAAGATAGCCAGGACTACATAGAGGAATCTTATCTCAAAAAACCACGAATAAAATAAAATAGCAATGTGGCAAATTCTTAATATTAGGCAAATAGTACAAAAGTATTGATAAACAAGGTTAAAAATGTTTGCAATAGAAACAAATCCTAAGGCTGATGAAATGGTTCAGTAGATGAGTAAGTATGCTTACCAATCAAACCTAGTGACCTCAGTCCAATTTCCCCAGAACCCACACAGGGGTAAAACAAAGAAAAAAGCAACTCCATAATTGCCCTACAGCCTCCACAAACTCACTGCAGTATGCAACTTTCCATCCAATAATTAGAAAAATTAAAAGAAAAAAATTTTAAATCCTAATATAGATGGAAAAATAAAAAATAACCTCTCTAATATTTGACTTTTATTATAAGAAAAACAAAAATGAAAAACATGGTCTGTTATATGATTTCCATATGAATATAATTTTCATGTGATGTTCCATGAGAATGTGGTGGTTTGAATAGGCTTGGACCCTATAGATTCATGTGTTTCAATGCTTGGAGGTGTGGTCTTATTGGAGTATATGTGGTTTTGTAGAAGACACTATGTAGTTGGGCTTTGAGGTCTCCTAAACTCAAGCTATATACTCAGTTAGACAGGTTCCTTCTGCTGCCTAAGGACAAAGATGCAGAACTCTTGGCTCTTCTAGCACCATGTCTGACTGCATGCTGCCACACTTCCTGCCATGATGAAAATAAACTAAACTTCTGAAATGGTAAGCCAGCCCCAATTAAATGTTTTCCTTTATAAGAGATGCCTTGGTCATGGTGTCTGTTCACAGCAATGGAAACCCTACCTAAGACAGAATGCCTACAAACCAAAATGTAGTATTTTATTAAGCTTATACATCTTGCTTAGATTGTCTAGAGTAGTGTTCTACTCTTTTTACCTCAGAGCATTTAGCTACTTTATTAACATTATATTAACTACTTTATAACAGTTTTACCCTTAACTCTTGTAGGTATAATGAAAGAGAAATTCTTCACACAGAAAAAAACTGTACATAGTTGCCCATACTAATAGATTGAAAATAAAATTCAGAGCCACCTGTAATCCCAGCACTTGGGAAATTGAACCCGGAAATATCTGTTTGAGGCCACACTACATAGAGAATCACAGGTCATTATAGGCTGCAATGTGAGACCTGGGTTACAGAGTCTTAAACTCTACACAAAAAGAGGAAAGCTACAGCAGTACTTACTCTCATCAATAGCAGATTTGTTTTCAGCATGACTTTCAATGTCTTTGGAAAACCATTCATTAAATTCTTCATGCGAATCAAATAATGTTGGCATAATGAAATGTAGCAGAGCCCAGAGCTTAAAACAAAGGAAAAATATGAAACAGATATGGTGCCATAAAATGATACTGTATGACTATATATTAAGGTTTGGGGAGTGGGTTAACAAATGAATGCATGTTTATGAGACAGAAAGAATAAATGAATCCAAACACATGCTTGCTCAGTGAACCCTAATACATAACAAAAAATGATGATTTCTCAATTAATTGCTAACTACAAATTTAGAAGTACAAAGCCTGCTCAGCTTTTGTAGTTAATAGTTTTACAGATGGCAGCCCCACAGCTGGTTCCACAACTGAACACAGTGTATAGTAGTGTAATAGCTGCTAATAGCCCTCAGCCAGGGCTAGACAATCACAGCCATGACGCTATCTGGCTGGTCATATGTTTTCATGAATAAAGTTCTATGGGAACATAGCCATAGCCATTCATTTATACGCTACTTATGACTGCTCCCATACTGCATAAGCAAAAACAAGCAGTTGTTAACAGTGAAATGTACTATCTATGAAATGTAAAATACTATTTCCTCTTTTACAGAAAGTTTTCTGACCCCTATTATGATGAATTCTAAAACAAAAAAATTGAGGCCCTCGATGTTAGAGATTTACCAATTCTAGAGTAAAAAGTTATCTTTATTAGATGGGCAACATTTCCTAATGTGCTCAATATTAAGGAAACAAAAGGAACATTATAATTAATAAATAGTAAGAAAATAAGAATTTCTTACTATTTAGAATTTCTTAGGAAGCTACAATCTAATTCTTGTACAGTGGTAAATATAATTTGTACAGAATGACAGGAGTCCAGTGTAGGTATAGGTGTCTTACAAAGATATACACCATTACCTTGACTAGTGCCTACCTCTGCCATGGTATTCTGAATGGGGGTTCCAGTTAACAAAAGTCGATTCCGACACTGGAATTGTAAGAGAATCTTCCAACGAACACTGTTCAAGAAAATGAGTTACAAATTATAAGTTGGCAATATGTCTTTCTGTAATTATACTAAGACCCAAATTCTAAAATTGCTTTCCAAATAATTCTTAAGAATCATATACTGGGGCTGGAGAGTGGTTAAAGAGCACTTGACTGGCCTGGCAGTGGTGGCTCACACCTTTAATCCCAACACTTGGGAGGCAGAGGGAGAGGCAGAGGCAGAGGCAGATGGGTTTCAAAGTTTGAGACCAGCCTGGTCTACAGAGTAAGTTCCAGGATAGCCAAGGCTACACAGAGAAACCCTGTCTCAACCCCCCCACCCCTCACCCCTACTCCAAGAGCACTTGACTGCTCTTCCAGAGGTCCCGAGTTCATTTTCCACCAACCACATGGTAGCTCATCTGTAATATGATCTGGTGCCCTCTTCTGGTGTGTCTGAAGAGAACTACAATGTACTCACATACATAAAATAAATAAACCTTAAAAAAAAAAATCATATACTGTTTCATGCACACAATCAAAAATACACTTTAACAGAAGTGAAGATAAAAACCCCAGCAGAACTGTGAGAATCATCAATACCAATGGTATTATGGCTTAGGGGAAAAAAAAACTGGCCTTACAGTTTCCTACTGTTCTTACTTTTAAAAAGGAAAAGGAAAGAGAAGAAGAAAGAGTAGGAAGAGGAGGAAGAAGGAAGAGGAAGAGGAGGAGGAGGAAGAAGAGGAGGAGGAAGAAGAAGAGGAGGAGGAAGAAGAGGAGGAAACAACAGCAACAACAACAAAAGTTATAACCATTAACTGAGGAGATTAATATTGAGGAAAAATCAATATATTCTAAGCATGATATTTGAATTTCAAAGAAAAGTATAAATAAGAATTTCTCCATTCTGGTCAGGCAAGTAGCCTATGCTATGTGACATTCTGAAATTTCTGGCCTTTGCGGATTCTATGGATAGACTTCCACCACGAGGCTAGTTTCTATTACACATGTTACCTGGAACTGCTCTTCAGTGCCTGAGCTTCATCCAGTACCATGTATTGCCACTTGACCCGCTGGAAGTACTTGACATCCTGAACCACCAGCTGGTAGCTAGTGATGACCACATGGAAGGGGGCATCCTGAGTATATAAGGTCTTCTACAAACGTAATAAGAAAAATATGGAAAAGCATTATGTCACATTTTATAAGAAATGTTTTGTGATGTCCATGTATGTGTAAATATGAGTAAGCGTGTGTGTGTGTGGCGGTAAAAAGGGCAATTTTCCAGAGTTGGTTCTCTCCTTCCACTCCTGGTTCTAGGGATTAAATGCACATTAATTACCAAGCTTGCTCAGCACCCACTGAGCCATCTCTCCAGTAGATAATGGAATTGTGGTGCACATCTTCAGTCCCAGCACTGGGGAGGAAAAGGCAGGAGGATCTCTGGGTTTGCGGTCAGCCTGGTATACAGAGTGAGATCTTGTCTTTAAAGAGATAATGAAGTATGAACACTCCTTTAAAAGAAAGATGAAGAATAGATGTTCTTCCATCTATGTGACCGAAAGATGTGTGGTAAGGTACAACACAAATGTCCAATGTTTTTAAAGCATTTTCTATCAACTCATCTACAGTTCATGAAGGAAAGAAGGTGTGATCGAAGAGACATCTCAGTGGTTAGACCACTTGGAGTTTGTATGGTGGCTTGTAACTCTAGTTCAAGAGGATCTGATGCCCTCCCCTCTAGCCTCTTAAGAATCCTACATATGGGCTGGAGAGATGGCTCAGCAGTTGAGAGCACTGACTGTTCTTCCAAAGGTTCTGAGTTCAAATCCCAGCAACCACATGGTGGCTCACAACCACCCATAATGAGATGTGATGCACTCTTCTGGTGTGTCTGAAGACAGCTACAGTGTACTTACATATAATAAAAAATAAATCTTAAAAAAAAACCAAAAAAGAATCCTACATATATTTGTTGTACAAATACAATTTTTTTTTTTTTTTGGTTTTTCGAGACAGGGTTTCTCTGTGTAGCCCTGGCTGTCCTGGAACTCACTCTGTAGACCAGGCTGGCCTCGAACTCAGAAATCCGCCTGCCTCTGCCTCCCGAGTGCTGGGATTAAAGGCGTGCGCCACCACGCCCGGCTACAATTTTTTTTAAAAGTAAATCTTGAAGAAAAAAAGTCTCTTTTTAAAGTCCAAATGATTGCCTGTAGAAGAAAACCATTTTATTCAAATAATAAAAACATATTTGACCCATATTGGGAAACGTATTATAGATTTTGTATACATGAGGACTTACTCAGGCCAAAGAGAATGACAGAGCAGGAGGATAGGAGAGCGAGAGAGCGAGAGCAATTAAGAGAGAGAGAAACTGAAGTTACCTGACTCCAGAATCTCCGGATGACTTTTCTATCATGAGGATTTCCCCAATATGGTAGCACCTGGAAAACAGATCATTACCTTATTTTGTTTTTGAAAATAAACTAAAAGCATTATCAATAATGTTATTCTGAATGACTTAGTAAGAAACTATTAAGAGGCCAGGCAATGGTTGTCCAGACCTTTAATCCCAGCACTCGGGAGGCAGAGGCAGGCGGATTTCTGAGTTCAAGGCCAGCCTGGCCTACAGAGTGAGTTCCAGGACAGCCAGGGCTACACAGAGAAACCCTGTCTCAAACAAACAAACAAAAAACCAAACCAAACCAAACCAAACAGTATTGTCTTAGCCCTTTGCTGGCGAATAGTGTTTAAAAAAAAAAAAAAGATACAGGCATATACCACTCTCTTGAGAAAATAATAGATTTTTATGGTGTATTTTATAATATAAAATAAGTAAAATAGAAAACTCAAGAGGGGACACTTATGATTAGGTCCAGGTTCTATTTTATACCCACTATGCTAGTATTAAAATGAAATTCAATACACAAATATACAAGATGGACACTGACTATGCACATGGACGTTCAGCTCTAAGCACTAATAAAGGAGATATGAAGGGAGAACCTTAAAGCAGTGGCCCTCAGCCTCCCTAATGCTACAACTCTTCAATACAGTTCTTCACGCTGTGGTGACCACAAACATACCTGTATTTTCACTGCTACTTCATTACATATTTTTCTGGTGTTATGAATCATAATGTAAATATCTGATGTGCAGGATATAGGTGTGAACCCTGTGAAAGGACTGGTTGTCACAGACTGACAACTGTTGCCTTAAAGTAATACCATGCTGCCATCTATTGGCCAGTGGAGGAGCAGCACAAACCTTCAGTGGCAGTAAGAACTATTTTTTGACATTGTATTCAACATATATCTAGCCATTATTTGAAAAGAAAAACCAAAATATTATTTTCATTTTTCATATGCCCATAAATGGAATCTCACATTTTTAGAGAACTGAAAATAAGTTGGCCTCACATGTAACAACAATATAGGTATAGGCCAACATGTCCAGCACAAAACCTATTTACCTTGTGTCTACATCATACTCAAGTCGATACAACACACTTCTTGGTTTTTTGAGGCAGGGCTTCATGCTGGCCTGGGACCTACTATATAGCTGAGGATGTCCCCAGCTTCCGGTCCTTCTGCTTCCACCTTCCTTGTGCCAGGAAACAAGCCACCTCCAGTTTTATAAAGTGTTAGGGATTAAATTTGTGGTTTCATTTATAGCAACCAAGCAGTCTATCAATTGAACAAAATCTCTAGCCCAGTCAATCTCATTTTTTTCCTCTCTGAATTAGTTAAATCAATTTTTACATTATATATGTTAGCCATTATAAGCAGGACCAAGACTACCTTTAGAGTATTAAGAAAAATGAATTAATATGAATAGACTAAAATACAATGTAAAATTTGGAAAAATAAACTTTGAAACAAGATAGATATTTCTATCATCTCACCATGACCATCAATTGATATGGAAAATGCCATAATTAACTTAAATTGGACTTTGAATTTCTCACTTACATAGTATAAAGATGTACTGGCTCTCTTATTACTCTCTTTCTAAGAAAGGAATATAAGGCAGCTGGGAATGACTCTCACTTCCAGCACTTGGCAGGTTGAGGCAAGAAGCTCAGGAGTTCAAAGTCATTCCCAGTCACTCGACAAGTTCAAAGCCAGCCCAGGTACACCAGACTATTTATCAACAAAGCAAAACAAACAAACAAACAAACAGCTATACGTCATGTTTCACCTAAAATCCCATCGGTTAGAAACAGAAGCAGGCTGACTACCTATCACGAGTTCAGAGCCAACCTGGACAACATAGTGGATTCTAAGATAGGCTCCTGGAGTACTGGGGGCAGAGTATAATTCTGTCTCTAAAACAGAAGAAAACAAATGAAGCAAATACAGATATAAGGGATAGGTAGTTCACTTTGTACAGTGACAGTCTAGCCTGCATGAAGCTCTGTGATTCCTAAAGCCACATAAACCTTGTGTGGTGGCATATACTTAGTAACACTGGCTACATAACAAGTCTGAGGACAGCATATAACACATAAGACTGTATCAAGGAAAACAAACATATGGAGGCTGGAGAGATGGCTTAGCAGTTCAGAGTACCTACTGCTCTCCTAGAGCACCTGAGTTTGGTCCCCAGCACCTGTATCAGGCAGTTCACAAGCACCTGTAACTCCAGTTCTAGAAGATCCAACTACCCACACAGCACACTGAAAATAAAAAGTAAAGCCGGGCGGTGGTGGTGCACGCCTTTAATCCCAGCAATCAGGAGACAGAGAGAGGGAACCAAAATGAGAAAATGCCTCCATAATATTGGCCTGTATACCAGGTGTGGTAACACAGAACTTTAATCACAGCACTCTGGAGGCAGGGACCAATGGATCTCTAGGAGTTCAAGGCCAGCCTGGTCTATATAGAGTTTCAAGATAGCCAAGGTTGCATATAGAGACCCTGTCTCAAATAAACAAACAAACCAAAACAAAACAAAAAAGCAAAAAAAAAAAAACCAAGAAACAAAACCAAGATTAGCCTCTAAGCAAGTCTTTAAGTGATAGATGTGGGAGGTCCTACCCTGCAGGGGGCGGGGCCACACCTTCATAGATGACTGATGAGAACAAACCAGTAAGCAGCACACTTCTAATAAGGCCTCTGCTTCAATACCTGCCTCCAGGTTCCCGACTTCTTGAGCTCCTGCTCAGAATTCCTTAAAGGATGATGAAATATAAAGCTGTGAACTAAAATGAACCCTTTCTTCTGTGCTGCTTTCGGGTACAGTGTTTGCTACAGCACAGGAGTCTGAGACAATTAGACAGCAGTAAAACAAGGGTCAGAAAGCTTATCTTAAAGAACAAGAGAATCTTTACCTTAAATTTAGGAACGAATCTTGTAAACTCCTGGTGCCAATTATTAAGTGTAGAAGCAGGTGAAATTATTAAGAAAGGTCCCCAAATGTTTTCTCTCTGCAACAGAAAATGAGGTCAGCCAGCTGTAGGAAAACTGAAGTTATTTAATCCTAAATAATCAACCAATGACATGAGAAGTTGAAAAATAGATATTACTGTAACAGAGAAACTGTGCCTATCTCCTGTGTGTCCACACGTATCTTTCAATGAAAGCAATGTTAGTATAACAATGACACACTACGGAGGTAAAGAACTAAGCACTGACACTCAGGACTTGTGGGTCTTAATTTCATTCATAACATGTGCATGACATGGAGCTGGAGAGATGGCTCAGTGGTCAAGAGCACTTGACTGCTCTTCAAGAGGTCCTGAGTTCAATTCCCAGCAATCACATGGTGGCGCACAACCATCTGTAATAGAATCCAATGGCCTCTTCTAGTGTGTCTGATAGCAATGGTGTACTCATATACATAAAATAAATAAATCTTTAAAAAAAAATGTGTGTGTGACATACTAATTCAGTTTTATTTGTTCTACTATGTTATCACAATTTCACTGTTAGTAAAGTAGAAGAATGCTAATATTTTCATAGTATGTCTTACACATTTTCTCATTTAATTTTTATAAAATCTGCCAGGTGGCAGTGGTGGTGGGCACAATAGTCCTTTAATCCCAGCACTCAGGAGGCAGAGGCAGGTGAGTCTCTAAGTTCAGGCCAACCTGTTCTACAGAGTGAGTTTCAGGACAGCTAGAGTTCTACCTGACTAAACCCTGTCTCAAAAAAAAAAAAAAAAAGAGGGGCTGGAGAGATGGCTCAGCGGTTAAAAGCACTGACTGCTCTTCTGAAGGTCTTGAGTTTAAATCCCAGCAACCACATGGTGGCTCACAACCATCCGTAATGAGATCTTACGCCCTCTTCTGGTGTGTCTGAAGTATACTTATATTTAATAATAAATAAATCTTTGGGTGGGATCGAGCGGGCTTGAGCTAGCAGAGGTCCTGAGTTGAATTCCAAGAAATCACATGATGGCTCACAACCATCTGCACAGCTACAGTGTACTCATATACATAAAATAAATAAATAAATCTTTTTTAAAAAGAGAGAGAAGAGGAGAAGGAGGAGGAAGAAGAAGAGGGAGAGAAGGAAGAGGAGGAGGAATAAGAGGAAGAGGAAGAAGAGGAGGAGGAGAAGGGGAGAAAAATTATTACTGTAAGGTATATATTACCTCTGATTTGGAAAAAGTAGACAACTAGGCACCAGAGATTTTAAAGACTCACTTCAAAGAGGATAAGTCGGCTGACTATATGACATGGCTAGAAAAGGCAGTGTTGTGATGGAAATCCACTACCAATTCTTTTTTTTTTTTTTTTTTGGTTTTTCGAGACAGGGTTTCTCTGTATAGCCCTGGAACTCACTTTATAGACCAGGCTGGCCTCAAACTCAGAAATCCGCCCGCATCCGCCTCCCGAGTGCTGGGATTAAAGGCGTACGCCACCACACCCGGCTCCACTATCAATTCTTGCAACCATAAAGTCCTTGACACTATATCAATACTCCTTAAAAGGAAGTAAAAGACAAGAATTCTAGCTATACTTGTTCAAATACTGTTTTGGCCCCATTGAGAACAAAAAAGGTCTGGGGCTGTAGAGATAGCTTCGGTAAAAAGCACTGGCTACTCTTTCAGAGGACCTGAGTTTAATTCCTAGGACCCATGTGGTAGCTAACAACTGTCTATAATTCCAGTTCCAGGGGATCTCACACAAACATATATGCAGCTAAAAACCAATGCAAATAAATAAATTATTATAAAAAAAAAAGTCTTGAGCTGGGCGGTGGTGCCTCACGCCTTTAATCCCAGCACTCCGGAGGCAAAGGCAGGCGGATTTCTGAGTTCCAGGCCAGCCTGGGCTACAAAGTGAGTTCCAGGACAGCCAGGGCTACACAGAGAAACCCTGTCTCGCAAAAACAACAACAAACAAAAGTCTTCAGATGTAGTAACAAATTCTGCTCTTTTCATATACTACCACGAGTAACACTGCTTTTAAGTGGCACACTGTCAAAGGTAATTCAAGTCTTTAATTTCAGTACTTGGGAGAAAAGGCAGGCCGATCTCTGGGTTGGACGCCAGCCATATCTGTACAGTGAGGTCTAGGATAGCCAAGGCTATACAGAGAAACCCTGTTTTGAAGGGGGAAAGGAGAAGTGGGGATGAGAGGGAAGGAGGGGGGAAGGAGAGGGAGGGGAGGGAAGGGGAGTGGAGGGGAGGCCTAAATTCAGGAAAGCAAGATTGACAATTCCATCTACTCACCTCAGCCAGATGGGCCAGGAGGGCAATGCTCTGTACAGTTTTACCAAGACCCATTTCATCAGCAAGAATTCCATTAATACCCTGAGAGACAGAGTAAGAGACATATGACCAACACCTGACTGCACCCATTAGAATTCATTTCACTTAATGCCAAAAGAGCTCACAAAGACAGCAAAGATTGACTGGAGAGATACTCAGTACCAAGATTATTAAATCACTACTGCAATAGTTTCTTTTAGCAACACTACAGATATATGTGTGATTCATGATATATTAGACCAAGACTAAGGTCAGTTCTTCACCTAATGTAGCACATATTAAGCAAACAATGTAGTTTAACAAGACCCTCTAAGACATACTATATACACTGGATACACACAGAATATCCAAGTTAGAAATACTGATACCTTTCTGACTCTAGCATGATAGTGAAGTTTTGAAAATGGAGAAATGGCTTAGTGGTTAAGAGCACCCACTGCTTTTGCAAAGGATTCAAGTTCAGTTTCTATCGCCCACATGGCTCACACCCAGCTCTAACTCTGGTTCTAGGGATCTGATGCCCTCTTTTGATCTCCATGCAGACTGCATGCCTATGGTGTAGTTACATACAATACAGGCAAACATTCTTACAGACATAATAAAAACAAGTAAATCTTTTAAAAAAAATAAATAAAAGCTAAAGGCAAACTCACTTCACAATTACATTAATCAAAAGAAAAACAGATGTTAAAGTAAAAAGAATAGGCTCAACAGAGTTCTAAATTTACCTGTTCATATAAATTTGCTAACCAGTTCATGCCTTTCAGCTGGTAACCTTTCAACTTGCCATTGAAAATAGTGGGTTGCGGAATATCCTCACCGGCCCGGATAGATGGATTTGCTAAGCTATA
Organism: Mus caroli; assembly: GCF_978045245.1. Classification (NCBI taxonomy): domain Eukaryota; kingdom Metazoa; phylum Chordata; class Mammalia; order Rodentia; family Muridae; genus Mus; species Mus caroli. The sequence goes on along the minus strand of NW_028227257.1, from coordinate 60,879,286 downwards.
ACTCTCCCCAAACCCAGAGCCAGACTTGTCTGCTGCCCTAAGGGCAGCTGCCCGACTTTCTTTTGCATCTTCATCAAATGACCTTGTCTGGAAAATAAAAATATATAAGAATTTTTAAAATTAACATAAAATTTATTAACATATTTTACACTATGCTAAAAAATGTTTCTAATATCTTACTGAGTTAATGTAACAATTATATTAAAATGTTTTTATTACCATACTAAGCTATATTGCTCACTAATTAAAACTATTTGTTCCAAGTTCTGATACAAGAGTTTGGGTACATAGGAGACTATGTTGACCATAATGAAAGTATATGATCTACTTGAATAAAAACTGTTATTATCAAAGTCAATGCTTTGTAAAATAAACATATCTAGTAAATATTAAAAAGCAAAACAAGCTTTAATACAAAACTTAATTGAAGGAATTGTGTGAAAGTTGAATGTGTGTCTATTCTGTTTGTTTGTTTGATATTTTGAGACAGGGTCTTTCTACATAGCCCTGGCTGCCCTGGCACTCAGTATATAGACCACCAGGCTGGCCTGAAACTTACAGAAATCCTCTACACCCCTCTGCCTCCAAGGTGCTGGGATTAAGGTGCAAACCAGCACAGCTGGCAGTACCTAGTCTTAACCCTAGCAAAGTAGCAGAAGGCTCCTCTGCAGCACACTGAACTGCACTGTCTTCACTCATTTCAGCCCAAATGCAGTTCATTATTAATTTTATTAAAGATCATTAGCTCCTCAAGGGCTAGGTAAAAGCACGGGCTGTTTCACAGTGGACCTGGATTCAGTTCCCAGCACATACATGACAGCTCACAAACAACCTTACTCCAGTTCCAGGGGACCTGGCATTCTCTTTTGATCCCTGTAGGCACCAAGCACACATAAATAAATATATACTTGTAAACAAAACATTCATACACACAAAATAAAAATAAATCTTTTTTTAAAAAAAACCACTAGCTCAGAAATCAGAGGACAAATCAGTGCTTGAGTGAAAGACAGCAGTTACTTAGTTTTCACAAGGCATAGCACTCTTGACAGACTTTTTCATTAAACAACCCATGATTAATCAAGAGGATTCAAAACAACAAAAAACAGTTTGTAGCTCAACTATAAACCTTTCAACATTAGTAATAATAAAAATTCTATACAAGTGAACACTTGTTATTTTGCCATCCCAGGCTATTAGTACTATTTTAAAGCAAAGGCAGGGGGCTAAGGGATGGCTCACTAAATAAAATCACTGGCTGCTCTTCCAGTTCAAGTACCAGTACCCACATGGTGACAAGAACCATCTGTAACTGAAGTAAGGAAAGCCTTCACCCTATATACAGTCTGAGTCTCACAAACACATACATACACACACTTCCACACTGAGTATTCATTCACTTACATACCATCCCAACGCCCCCCCCACCACACCCGTAGGCTCTCACTCGCATACACACACCCCGCACACTAACCAGTGTGTTAAACTGAAAACAATAAACAAAGAATAAAATAAAGTGCCGAGCGTGGTGGCGCACGCCTTTAATCCCAGCACTCGGGAGGCAGAGGCAGGTGGATTTCTGAGTTCGAGGCCAGCCTGGTCTACAGAGTGAGTTCCAGGACAGCCAGGACTACACAGAGAAACCCTGTCTCGAAAAACAAAAAAAAAACAAACAAAACAAAACAAAACAAAACAAAAAAAAAGAATAAAATAAAGTAAGAAACTGGCACATTTCCTAGGACAACTATAATATACCTTTCCCTCCCCCTCCCCCTTTTTTGGGACCGGTCTCACTATGTATCCTTGGTTGATCTAGAACTGATACTGTACACTAAGCTAGCCTCACACTCATGGAGCTCCATCTGACTCTGCCTTCCTGAGTGCTGGGATCAAAGGTGTGGCCACCATGCCCAGCCTGCCTCTTGACTTAAAGACTTACTCGAGCTTGGTGAATATGATAAGCATTTTCAGCATTCTTCAGGGCCTGGGCTTTAAAATGGTTACTATCTGAAAAGAGAAAACATGCAGATTATTGCACTTAGAATTATCACGTCTTCAAAGATTAATCCCACACGCAAGTAGATCCCCAGTTTCCCACAGTATTTATCCCAAGATTAACAAAGGACAAGGAGTGAGCAAAAACCTAGAAACAAGTAAGGCATGGTGACACACAACTTCAATGCCAGCACTTAGTAGGAAGAGGCAAGTAGGTTTCTGTGGGTTCCATGCCACTCTGGTCTACACAGTGAGTTTCAGGACAGCCAGAATGAGACACTATCTCAAAAAAAAAAAAACTACAACAAAAATAAACAAACAGCCGGGATGGTGGCGCACGCCTTTAATCCCAGCACTCGGGAGGCAGAGGCAAGTGGATTTCTGAGTTCGAGGCCAGCCTGGTCTACAAAGTGAGTTCCAGGACAGCCAGGGCTATACAGAGAAACCCTGTCTCGAAAAACCAAAATAAATAAACAAACAAACAAACAAACAAACAAACAACAGAACCTAGACGTATAAAGTAGCTGTGGCTGTCTCTTGTCTCCAAGAGTGAAAGACAGCACACAAAACTCATCTGGGAGTTAAGATCTACAATCTCTCAGGCCTATGGTTTCTTTATAAATTGATATCAATTACCAGGATAGGTAAGACCAACATGCAGATTCAAAATTATATTTATGTGGGGAGAAAGCAACTGAAATCTATACATGTGTTAATACTCAAGATACTCTGAAATATTTCCATTCTCCTGCATTTCTAGGTCAACATGATCTTAATTACTACACTATGAAAATGCTCTAGCCATGTAACTGAAGATGACCTCCAACTTCTGATCCGCCTTGCCTAACCTTCTGAAGTGTGAGATCACGACCACCTGGTTTATGTGATGCTAGGTATCAAGTCCAGGGATTCGTGCAGCTAGGCAAACATTCTCTCTTCCCAGGCCTCTACTGAAAATTCTTAAGTTATTTTATAGGCTTCCTTTGCAGAAATACACGTATTTCTTTTTTTTTTTTTTTTTTTAAGATTTATTTATTTATTATGTGTAAGTACACTGTAGCTGTCTTCAGACACTCCAGAAGAGGGCGCCAGATCTCGTTACAGATGGTTGTGAGCCACCATGTGGTTGCTGGGATTTGAACTCTGGACCTTCGGAAGAGCAGTCGGGTGCTCTTACCCACTGAGCCATCTCACCAGCCCCAATACACGTATTTCTTGATCCAGTGCAATAAATCTCCCATTTCTGAGCAGTATTATGCATGAATTAGGACAAAACCTGTAAGAATTTTAACATACACAACCTTGATGTGAAAAATGAAGGCTACCTGCTTCCACTACTTTTGACTCAGGACTTACCATAGTCTTCTTGGGTGATGTTAACCACCACTCCTCCACCAATGTCAATTTGTCTCTGGGTAGAACTATCTTCTAGTTTCCTTAAGATTTCTTCCTGGATTCCATCATGACCCATATCACGTTTTCGACTCATAAAATGAGCATACAATTCTGTCTGAGTGATTAAGAAGTTGAGTTTTCGTTGTTGCCTCTTGGCCTAAAGTAGGGGGGAAATTGAAGGTAAGAATATCCAAGTCATAAATTATATGTAGTCAGCAGAATTTAGCAAATCTTAATAAAAGCCTGAATATAAGTAGTTCAAAAACTTTTTACTTTTAAAAAGGCAACTATTGCTAATAAACAACACATAAACACACAAAAATATAAATACAAAAGAAAGAAAAGGGAAGAGAAGGAAGGATAAGAAGAAAGAGTGAAAGAAAAAAGAAAAGGATGATTAAGTGTCAGAAAGAGGCTTCAAAACTCCACCGAGAACGATGCTGGTCACATCTGAAAACCACATCATCTAATCCCGACTCTCTTTTCTGAACCTACCTTTTCAACTGCTTTACCAATGTCAAACAATTACTTATTCTCTATTACTAGACATACAAAGCCTAGATCAGTTGAGAGACATCACATTCATCAATAGTAATGGCTACAAGCTTAAAAATGGTAGATGAAAAAGTGGTTAGGTCTCAGAAAACTAAATTGCTCACTGTCCCTATGTAACATAGCCTGAAACTCCAGTTCCAGGGAATCCAATGTCCTTTTCTTGCCTCTGCATGCATGTGTGTGGTGCACATAAACATACAGGCAAAACATCTACTCACATAAAATAAAATCTAAAAACAATTTAAAACAAAGAAAGAATACAGAAAAGGACTAGAAACTCAGGAGGTAGAGGCAAGTGCACCTTTGAGTTTGAGGGTAATCTGGTAGATATCACCAGTCCAGGAAAGCCAGAGCTACTATCTCACAGGTTCAAAGCAACAAACTAAATCCTTAGTGCTTTGGTACTAAATAGAAGTTTTAGAATTTGTATGCTTTTGCCTGGCAGTGGTGACACATGCCTTTAGTCCCCGCACTCAGGAGGCAAAGGCAGTCTTTCCTGGTCTATAGAATGAGTTCCAGGATAGCTGGACTACAAATAAAAACGGGGTCTCAAAAAGCAAAACCAGGGCTGGTGAGATGGCTCAGTGGGTAAGAGCACCCGACTGCTCTTCTGAAGGTCCAGAGTTCAAATCCCAGCAACCACATAGTGGCTCACAACCATCCGTAACGAGATCTGGCGCCCTATTCTGGAGTGTCTGAAGACAGCTACAGTGTACTTACATAAAATAAACAAATAAATCTTTAAAAAAAAAAAAAAAGCAAAACCAAAACCAAAACCGGGCAGTGGTGATGCACGCCTTTAATCCCAGCACTTGGGATGAAGAGGCAGATAGATTTCTGAGTTTGAGGCCAGCCTGGTCTACAGAGTGAGTTCCAGGAAAGCCAGGACAATACAGAAAAGCCCTGTCTCCAACAACCAAAAAGAAAAAAAAAAAGAAAAGAAAGAAAAACCAAACCAGACCAAAACAAAAATAAACAACAAAATGTATGCTTTTGCCCCACCTCCCGCATTTCCTCATCCAACTTCCGCTGCTCCAAAGCTTCCTTCTCTGCTCGCTTGCGGTGCTCCTTCTCCACCTTCTCATACTTCTTCCAGTAGAGAAGCATCTCTTTTGTTAGGCGCCGGGCTCGAGGCAGAGTTTCCTTACAGTTTTTCTGTGCTTGCAAAGCAGCTCGACGCACCTCCTTCATGCATTGATGGGCAAGCTGCAAACAGCATCATTATAGCAACAGAGAAGGACCCAATTCCAAGAACAGTTCTGCCCAATTCCAAGATCAGGACTTTAAACCAGTGTCCTCAATCTTTTTAGTACCTACAATCCTACTAAAGAGGTGATTATATCTCTTTCTCTCCTGCTTTAATTAATGCTCCTGAGTAAGACTCAGACCCCTGAGGTTAAATATTCTAATTAAGATGCCGACCCACATCCATCACTTTAGATGAAACAAAGTATACTCATTCTGTACATTATACATGAAATTCCCTTTACTATATTTATTAGCTTGAGACCCTCACAAGACTGAACCCTTGTGACCTGTTCCTTTGTGAAAGGTAGGAAGAGATTTCAAGGTAGCAAGCACATGCATGAGGGAAGAGGCAGTTACTGATGTGGCTCCCTAGGCAGTGTGCAATAGACACCATTGCTCCAGTCCCCGGTACCCTAAATGGGATGAACATATTTCTTCACAATTTCCCAGAAAAAGTCATGCAACAATGGCAAAGACCTGAAATTTACTGGTAAGTTACAAAGCACTATTACCACATTAATAATAAAAATAGCTATCACTGCTTTTTTACATGTGAGGCATATTTCAACGTATCCTTTACTCACAAAAACTATGAAAGCAGTGTCATCACAGTCTCTATTTTACAGGTGAGGAAAGAGAGGGGCAAATCAGACTAAACTGTTACCTCATCCATCCCTTATAACAAGTTATTATTTTTCTCTCAGAAGTTTTTTTCACATCCACATTTCTATTATTGTTACAATTATTGTTGGGGGCGGGGAGAGTTGTGTGTACAGGCGCACATGCACCACGGTATATACAAGGATGTTCAAGGGCAACTGTGGGCAGTCAGTTCTTTCCTTCCATCAGCGGTTCCAGGGACTGAACTCAGACTGTCAAGCTTGCCAGAAAGTGCCTTTACCCACCAAGCCATCCCTGTGACCCCCATCACTTCTTAAGTGGAAAACCACCAGAAAATAACCAGAGATTAATTTGACACAGAAAATAAGAGAAATATGAGGAAGAACAATTTTACTTATTAAACAGAATGAGACTACCTAAATGGTTCTTTACATATTATCCAATTCAGATCAAAACGTAAGAGAGTAGTAAGAATAAGCCTAGAGAACACACAATAGACAAAATAGAAAACTGAAAAATGTTACCTTTCGGCTATTGGTAAGAAATAAGTTTCGAGCTGAAGACTTCTGCTTGTTGGCCTAAAACATTTGAAAGTAATATTTAAGATTCATTTCTAAGTAAGATTGCATAGCCTTTATTTAATTCCTGAAGGACTGAAAAATGTCAAGTACATACAAGACAAATTACTTTGAAAACATTGTCTGGCATACCATTAAACTACTAAAATACTAGGAACAAGAAGCTACTGTTGAAGGTGCCATTAATCTTATTTTAGTCTTACTGTATGGTATCTGCATGTATATATGTTTAAATGTATGAGCATATGTACATATGCACATGTGTGTAGAGCGTAGCATTAGACGTTGGGTACTTTGCTCTATCACTTTGCTACTTATTTTTTCAGACAGGGTCTCAATTAACCTGGAACTTGAATTCAGCAAGACTGAGTGGCCAATAAGCTACACAGATCTTCCTGTCTCGGCCTCCAATGTACCATATTTATAGGCACATACCACAATGCTTGGCTTTTTACGTGGGTGCTGGGAACTAGATCTCAGATTCTTATGCTATTGCAGGAAGCAGTCTACAAACAGCACTGTGTTTCTGGCCCTTTAAATAATCTGTGTACTTCTAGAAAGAACTGATAAGGTTTAAATGGACAAGGATACTATCACCTGATTCAAGCATGCTGCTTTCCTGGGACAATGTGCAAAGCTGAGGCAGAAGGACACCCAGATATAAGAATAATTACAAGAAACATAACTCCTTTCCAGTTTAGTATACTAGCTCTACCTCCATCAAGAACAAACTACAGCCACTATTACTCAGATTTTGACCATCACCCAAGCCTCAACTACAATATAAAATTCTAAGGCAAACCTAACATAAGGTGACCTAGCAGCTCCTAACTCAAGCTCTGAGTTGTCCTCTTCCTTTTAAAAGTAACAAACCATCAATAAAGAGCCTCAGCTGACTAGCACCGAGTGTGGTGGCACCTGCTTTTCATCTCATCTCTACATGAGGTAGAGGCAAAAAAGTTCCAGGCCAGCAAGACTGTAAAATGAAACCATGCCTCAAAGTAAATAGTCACTTAACTCAGGAAAACATGAAAGAAGCGGGGCTCTGCCTATTGAATCTCTCCGTCATGCTATAATAAGGGGTTTGAAGTTTTCAGAATCTTGAGAAGGTCTTGAAAGCAATTCTAAAGTGATCCCACCTCAGGTTTTCTTTTTCCGCCTTTTCTCAGTAACTTCCTCTTACTAATTCATGTGTTACATTTTTCTCCTCAACAACAATCTCAGTTGTTTTACTGAAAAATCATTTTTCATCTAAGGGCATCATCTGAAACTTCCTCAGACACCAAGGCATACATATTTCTTCCCTTAACATTCCAACTAAGAACACATCACACATAGATCCAACTGAGGATGGCAGGCTTGCTGGGGAGTTCTACCCACTCTACCCCACTCTACGGTCCTGTAGAGTTCATTTGGTCTTTAGTTTTATATAATACATTGTTTTCTTTTTTTACATACTCTGAGTATAAAAATCATGGAGACACCCACTTGGCCTCTACCTCTAAAAACTGACTGTGTTACATAACACAGGCAAATACATGTTTGACTTGTTTCTACGACATCTGGCCTTCCCCCCTCATCTCTAATATCTCTATTTCACCCTCATGCTGGTCAGTGTTAATGACTTGGCTTACTTCTGGTGGCTGTAAAAGACATCACAACATCACTGAATGTCTGCAAGTTGGTCCTGTCCCCATTCCTGCTACCTCGTTCCCATCTCTCCCTTTCCCTCCCTCCCACACCCACCCATCCACTCACCTTTGGTAGTTCCTTTTTCACGATGCTCAGCCACACTTTCCTGCGGCGGGCATTAAGCTGCTCAATGGATAAGTGTTTCTTCTTGGTGCCAGGGGGAGGTGCATCATGGGAAAACTTAGCAAAGACTTTGGTCTGGTGGTGGTGGTGACGTGGAGATTCTTCAGAGGAAAACTCTTCATCGCGTCTTCTTTTTTTCTTCACTTTTTTCAACTTGGCTGCAAAGGAAAGAAGAGATGCTGACAAGGCTGGACAGAACCAGTGAGCACCCTCATCATTCGAGAAAACATCCAGGAGCTCTGTTCATTCTACTCGAGGCAGGCAGGCAGTTTCTTCCTTCTATCAGGTCGATGAATCGCCCAAGAGGAGGATCTCACTGACTCAAAAAGAACTCTGGACACCGACGGTCCTTTTGTTGACACGAAAAACTGAAACTAAACCTAAAAATCAGATGACTTGAACTCAACACTGTAGAATTGTTTATAAAGCTGAATCACTGGCCTCAAGTGACAGTTACAGGATGGAAACCTACTTCCACTTGGTGGAAATGCAAGGCAACTAAAGAAAATAAAAGGAAAAATTGCATCAATTGATAGGTCAATAAAATTTTTGAGGAAAAAACCAAATGGCACAAATTATTTACATTGAGAGGGAGACTGGAAGACAAGAAAAGGAGGGTATGGAGAAAAAAGGGAAGGCTAGAAAAGATGCTTTTTGAGTAGAATTCATATCTTCAGGGAAACAAAATCTGCCTTGCAGATACCTTAAAACTCTGGTCCCATGTTCTTCCTGCTTTTCCAACTGCTTAGAGGTCAGAAGGAAAAGAAGACATTCTGCATCCTGGTAACCACTGCAGAAGCTACAGAGGCTCATCAGGAGTAACTTAACCAACTGCTTCTCACCTCGGAACACTCTCATCGATGGCAGAGTGCACAAGATAAAAGGAAGGAAACTATTTTGCCTAAACCTTTGTGTAGCGACCTACAGCTATAGTTTTCTTTGTTTCTTAGGTTAGAAGAGAAGGAGGAGGCGGTAAAACAAGGTCTCAGGCAGCCCAAGGTAGACTCAGCCTCTATATAGCCAACAAGAACTTTGCTCAACAGACTCCTACTTCTACCTACCAAGCGCTAGGATCACAGTCCATGTGCTTGCAGCCTATAGTTCGTTAAGTCTATCTATGTCTATAAAAGACCACACAACAAATGTACAATAAGGTCAATAATGTCAGTAATTAGAAAAGAGACTATAGTTTTACAGATAAGAGTAATTTTCTACCAAAAGTCAAAATGTACCACACACAGTTCTGAAATTAAGAAAGAATAAATATACTTACCTTTAAGCTTCTTGTCTTCCTTGAATTTCTTCTTTTTGGGTCCAAGCAAGTGGCGCTGTTGCTCATAGAAAGGGTCGTATGTAGAGAGCAGGCCTGCACTGTAGTACTGGTACTGCTGCAACTGAAGCAGGCAAACACTGTGATGGGTCTGCGTCTGCCTGCGTTCCACAACACAGCCTTGAAGTCATCTTAACTTAAAAAAAGCTAAGCCAGAGAAAACCATAGCTCCGAAATAGTTTCCCACAGAGACCAATAAGAAATTAGTATATCAAAGATAATTTCTTTAACTCAGAAGCAAAACAGGCTCAACTGCTATGCACAAGACAGACTGCTGGGAAGGACTTTGGAAGGGAATTCTTCAGAATCTGGACTTCCATCACATCTTTTCTGTTCTTCAACACAAGTTCATGTAGCCCAGGCTGAGTTGAACTCCTGATACTTCTGCCTCCACACTTCAAATGCTAGAAATGCAAAATATGTACCACTACACACAGCAGATACACATTTGGTATGAAATTAATTTCTTACAAAGAGATTTCCCTGTAAACTCGTAATTTCAACATTTGGGAAGTGGAGGCAAGGAATTGTAGGCCAACCTGAGCTAAATAAGGCCTAATCTTAAATAAAACAGAAAACAAAGCAAAAGCACAGTAACAATAACAACCAGAGGTAAAGAGTTGTTTCTCTTTAGAAATTCATCAAAGACTGGAAAGATACCAGCAGGCAAAGGTATTTGCCACCAACCCTGAAAGCCCAAGCTCAATCCCTGGAATGCACAGGGTGAAAGATGCTTAAGCGCTGTCCTGACCCTAACATCTACTACATCTATGAATGTACTGTGGCAGACACATGCCCAAACACAAACTAAATAAGCAAATGTAAAAACAAACGCAGCAGGAACTTACCATTAAGAAAATCAGCCACCTTTCCACTACTAATAAGTCCTCAGAGTTATCGGGGTCCTGATGTCGGCTACTCTGGCTTTTACTCTTTTATTAGTTTCAAATGTTCTTCTTGTTTTGTTTCGAACTGCTTTAGTTTATGGTGACAAAGTACTATTATGTAGCCTTGGCTGGTCTGAAACTCACTATGTAGACTTACTGGCCTCACACTTGCAGATGGCTTTCCCACTGTCCCCAGGCAGATGCCACCATACCTTGGGACTTCCAACAGTTTCCAACCAGTCATCTCAGTATTGTTACCTATCAAGTCAGCCCTTCCTTCACCAAGAGCTTATTATTAAGGATAGCACCTATTATTTTACAATTCACATTTTAAAAATCTCCTTTTATCCATCCAACTAAGAGTAAATCTGTTAAAACATTTCATTTCAGCCGACTCTCAAATCCACAGTACTTTTATTTCCCATGTAAAATGAAGTCTGTTGGATCATTTTCTGAGATTATACATGGAGTAACCTAGAAGACTGATATAAAGCTCTCTGGTAAGCATCAAAATTAAGTGAGCAGGCACCAAGCTCTACACTTAAAGTCCCATCATGCCTGTAATCCCAACACATAAGACTCAGGCAGACTCACTGCCATGAATTCAAGGCCCACATGGGCTATAGAGTGAGACCTGTCTCAAAAAAAGAAAAAGAAATGAGTAAATATACAGAATACCAAGTGCCTTGGCATCAGGTTTCACGAACTTTGTGAGAATCAAAATTGTTAAGATATTCCACTGATTTGAACGTTTGTATGTATTACTCAAGGTTCTCAGAACTAACTTTCAACCTTAATAATGTTGGAAAATTGTTAGCTCGTTATGTACAAAAGGCTATATTTCTGGCAAAAAATAATGTTTTGGTAACAAGTGGTCAAATGGTTATCATTAAATCTATCATTACTGGAATACTGGTCTGTGAAGAAAGTTTTTCCCAAACTGAAATCTTCAACAAGTAATTGTATTGGTTAAGATATCCTTGCAGCCTCACAAAGTTAAGCATAGTTATCACATGACCTAGCAACTGCCCTGCTAAGTAGACAACCAGAAGAAATGAAAACATACACCCACCACATGGAAACTTATATTCATCTCAATTAGTAGCATACAAAAGCACACAAAGTGGGAGAAATCAGCTCATCAACTTAAAAACAAAAAACACACTGTTCTATAAATAAAAACTATTTGGCAATAAAAATGAATGAAGTAGTAATACACAGTACAACATGAACAAACCTTGTAAATGTTACACCAAATGAGAGAAACTGGATTAAAAGTACCATGTTATCTGATTCCATTTGTATGAAATGTCCAGATTGAACACATTTATAAGAAACACACATGCATGGAGCCCTGGATTCAATCTCTAACACCATCCAAAAACCAAACAACAACCGGAGCTGCATATAGTGGCACACAGCTGTACACGGCAGCACATGCCAGCACTTGGAAGATGGAGATGGGAGAACACGGAGTTCAAGGTCACCCTACTATACAAGACCAAGAATAAATACGTAAAATAAAAATAAGTATCAAGAAAGAAGGTAAACTGGTGGGTGCCTGGCACAAAGAACAGAATGAGGCAGAAGCCATGGCACAAAGGTTTCTTTCTGAAGTGAGGAAAGTGTTCTAGAACTGAGACAGTGATGACGAAAACACGCACGACAAATAAACTCAGAAAACATTCAGTTACCTACTTCCAAAAGCTGGATTTATGTTATGTGAATCCTATCACAATAAAGCTCTTAACATTTATTATTTCACATAAGTTAAAATAGTGTGGTTGTGAGCGTTCTCTTGAAACTCTCACCTCCTTATCTTTACTATATTTATTTTGGTGAAGTTTCTTATATTTGTGTAATCGAAGCATGTTGTGAAGTTCTTCTCTGCTGAGACTGAGTTCTTCTTCTTCATCATCATTGTCTTCACTCTGAGAATCTGCCTCACTGGACTCATCACTTAAAAGAATGCTCTAGAAAAGGGGTGAAAATGGAATATAACTTTTGCTGTGAAGCAATTTCTTTTACAATCCAATTATTTTTTCCCAGATGCTACAACAATGGCCAAAACAGTCAGCGTATAGTCATTTCTGATTCTTACACTAATCTTTATTAATTTTAATTTAACTAAAAAACCCTAAATATTAAATATACAAGGCAAACAAAAAATTAGAGTATATCAATAGGAAAAAGAATATAGCATATAAGGGAACAAGGACAAAACAAGGTGTGATGGCTAAAGGGGGAGGAAAAAACTCAAATATCCAGTAGCTCATGAATGGATAAATAAAATGCAGTACATTCAGATGACTAGCCCCAAGAAGAAATGAAGTACTAATATATACCACATCATAAGAGACCTCAAAGCAGTGAGAAAGCCAAGTGAAAAAGCCAGCCACAAAAGCCCACATACTATGATTTAATTTATATGAAATGTCCAGAGTGGGCAAATTAATAGAGAGGAAATAGATTAGTAGCCAGTAGGGACTGAAGGACTCTCAGGATAGGGATGGCTGCTAATGAGCACAGGGCTTCAGTATGAAATGATGAAATGTTCTGAAATCAGAGAACAGTAATCCCCAGAGGTCTATGAACATAGTAAAAGCTACTAAGTTACACAGTTTTAGAGCTTACATTTTATGGTCAGTGACTTCTATCCCAATTTTTTCCCCTCTGAAACAGTTTCTTGTGTAGCCCTGGCTGTCCTGGAACTCACTCTGTAGACCAGGCTGGCCTTGAACTCACAGAGATCCTCCTGCCTCTGCCTCCCCAATGCTGGGAGTAAAGGTGTGTGCCACTGCTACCTGACTACATCTCAATTTTTATTTTTAATTTTTAGATGTACTTATTTTATATGTATTTGGTTTGCCTGCATGCAGTTATATGAACTTTGTGCATGTTCAGTTCCTGCAGAGGTCAGAAGGTATCAGAGCCCCTGTGAGACACCATGTATGTGCTGGGAACAGAGCCCAGGTCCTCAGCAAAAGCAACTAGTGTTCTGAACCACCTCACAAGTTTTTAAAATGTGAGTAGTTTTAATTTCCTAAAATCTTTTGGAAAGAAAGCAAGTTAGACTTTAAACCCATTAGTTTAAAGGACATGCTAGTAATACTAACGGCTTACATTACAGCAAAAGTAAGAAGTTGTAAGTCATTAGTTTCTTTAATTTCAATGTTTTCACATGCTAAGTAAAAAAAGCTTTTTAATAGAAGAAATATCACCCTCTATTTAGTTTGACACAGTAACAGTAAAAATATAAATACTACGTCACTCTACCTGCATATGACTGTGACCTAACACTGGGATACACAACAGAACACAGGCCTAACATTGTCAGGTTCTAAGCTTACCTCTATCATCCAGTCACTGTGCACCAGCCACGCTAGCCTCTCCTTCCCAACACATACCCCAAGCTGCTGCTTTTCTAATGATCTAATGAGTATATGCTTCCTGTGCTCAAAGGCTCTTACCCCTTGGCATTCACATGGCTCACTCTGATCACTCAGAACACTGTAGAAATGCTATCTTCAAGTTGTATTTACTTATTTACACTCTTACTCACTACCTCCCTCAATTAGAATATAAATGATACAGAGCAGCCTTGTCTACCTACAATAATAGTACATGGCACATGGATGCATTCTGAGCATTTGTTGAATGAAGTACTCAAAAACTCATGAAAACCTAAATTAACATTCCTGATTACAAGATAAGCCAATGAAGGGAGGATCTTATCTGATCCATTTATCTCCTCTTTTCTCAGTGTCCCATATTTAATAAAAAGCTTACTAAAAAATTACTTTGTTGAACTTTCTTCATAAAACAAATCCCAGTATAGAATAACTTTGTCTAGAAAACTGTCAATATTCCAGAATGGTCGGATAACTTCCCCTCTAACTGTAATCTTAGTAGGTTATTTGGACTGGAAATGTTCTGTCTTATCTCTTACCTTTAGCCACTTTCTGCTTTTCTTCAACTTAGAGAAGTTATATAAATTCCCCTTGTCAGATTTTGATTCTGGATAAAGAAACATAAAGAGTAAAAAAAAAAACAAAAAACAAAAAAAAAAAAATGAAGCGCTGACTGCCCCCAAGAGAACTGCAGCTGCAGAGGGCTCCCACTCCACACTGACCTGACTGCAGAACTCCGTTCAGTGAATATGGGTTCAACAACCCAGAACTGCTTGCTCCAGAGGTTTCGCCAAGCAATGAATTTGGAGGCTCTTCTTTTACTTGTATTAAGGGATCCCCAGACTCAGGCAATAAGGGATTATTGTCATCCAGTCCATCTTCACTGTCATCACTATAAATGGAAGAACAGTAAGTTCATAATTAAAGGTTATCCAACAAAACACATTTTGAGCCAAGTGTGATGGCATATGCCTATAAACCTGGTGGAGACAGGAGACAAGAGGATTATGTACATGTATGTGTGTACATAATCTAAGGAGTCAGGCAAGATGGCACACATACCTTTAAACCTTTACAGTCAGTGCTCCAGGGGTAGAGGCAGGAGATCTGTGAGTTCTAGGTCAGTCTGGGCTACATATTGAGGCCATATCTCAAAAAAGAAAGAAAGAAGCTGGGCGTGGTGGCGCATGCCTTTAATCCCAGCGCTTGGGAGGCAGAGGCAGGCAGATTTCTGAGTTCCAGGCCAGCCAGATGTACACAGAGAGACTCTGTCTCGAAAAACCAAAAAGAGGGGCTGGCGAGATGGCTTAGCAGGTAAGAGTACTGACTGCTCTTCCAAAGGTCCTGAGTTCAAATCCCAGCAACCACATGGTGGCTCACAACCATCCGTAATGAGATCTGACGCCCTCTTCTGGAGTGTCTGAAGACAGCCGCAGTGTACTTATGTATAAATAAATAAATCTTTAAAAATAAAAAAGAAAAGAAAAACCAAAAAGAAAGAAAGAAAGGGAGAGAGAGGGCTGGTGAGATGGCTCAGTGGGTAAGAGCACCCGACTGCTCTTCCGAAGCTCCAAAGTTCAAATCCCAGCAACCACATGGTGGCTCACAACCATCCGCAACGAGATCTGGCGCCCTCTTCTGGAGTGTCTGAAGACAGCTACAGTGTACTTACATATAATAAATAAAATCTTAAAAAAAAAAAAAAAAAAGAAAGGGAGAGAGAAAGGAAAGGAAAAAAGAACCAACGAACGAACCGGTGGTGGCACACACCTTTAATCCCGGCACTTGGGAGGCAGAGACAGGAGGATTTCTTTTTTTGTTTGTTTTTGTCTTGTTTTTTCGAGACAGGGTTTCTCTGTGTAGCCCTGGCTGTCCTGGAACTCACTCTGTAGACCAGGCTGGCCTTGAACTCAGAAATCCGCCTACCTCTGCCCCCCAAGTGCTGGGATTAAAGGTGGGCCACCACGCTACACAGAAAAACCCTGTCTCAAAAAAAAAAAAAAAGGAAGAAAGAGGAAATAAGGAAGGAAAGGAGGGAGGAAGGAAAGAAAAAAAGGAAAAAATAATTAAGTGATTAAGGTTACTATAAATGAAAACTTAAAGAACAAATAGTCTTTGAAAAAGTTGATTGTTTTATGTGAAAAAGAGGAAGAAAATACTAAAAGTAAAAACCATACAAGTTTAACCTTAAATCCTAAAGACAGAAATCAGAAATGTAATAAAACACTGTCAGAGATAAAATAACACACCTAGAAATATTCCTGTTGAAGATGGCTGATGTTTGTCGCAGAAAGTGGTCCAGCCGCAAGGCTCTCTCCAGGTACTGAAGATAAAGGGGCTTTGCCAGCTCAGTGCAGCTGCCATCGTCCCCGGCACCCAACTCCGAGGCCATAGAACAAATCTGTCTTCATGCACGAGGACCTCCAACTGCACAGCTGCAAAATGGAGATAAGTTAAAAAAAAAAAAAAATCAAAGAGTATTCCTCTTCCCCTTCTCCTGCATGCTTGCCTTCAGTACAAACAGGAATCGGGCCCTCTCAAACACAAGATACTGTGACAATAACAGACTACAGAAAGTTCATTAGACACTGCCTTCTACTGCAAGGGCAAAGTATAAAGACACTATCATTTATAAAGCACTTTCTCAAAGAAGCCTGAGACGTTATACTCACTTCCTATTTCTCCTCCACTAATACCAAGAATGCATTACAATTAATGAAGTGAAGTGCTGACTGTGTGCACTGTGCTGAGGACAGTGCTTGTTCCCAACAATTTTATTCATTCATAAGTTTGAAGAATCCTATATACCAGAATATATATATTATCAGAGTATTCTACAAAATCTCTCCTCAGAACTGGAATTAAAGTTTTCTTTTGTTTTTTAAAGCAGATGGATCATAGATTAAAGAAAATTATAAACTTCCCCAGAGTCGAAAGACTCCCAGGAAGAATACCTTCTTTTAAAATCTTATTAGACTAATTCCAACTTTATATTGGCTCACACTGCCATTTTTTTAAAGATTTATTTATTTATTTTATGTATATGAGTATACTGTAGGTCTTCAGACACACCAGAAAAGGGCATCAGATCACTTTACAGATAGATGGCTGTGAGCCACCATGTGGTTGCTGGGAATTGAACTCGGGACCTCTGAAAGAGCAGTCAGTGCTCTTAACCACTGACCCATCTCTCCAGCCGGCATACTGCCATTTCTAAGATGGAAAAACTATTACTACATTGACAAAGCAACTCACCACTGACTGGCCTGTTCAGAGGCTCTATATAATCTGTATGTCAGCTCTTTATAATAGCCTGATGTCTGTGTTTAGTCTACACACACATAGTTTACACACATACACAGACTTAGAAAAAAGTCTATAAAAAAAAGTCTACTAGTGTAAGAATTTTTATATTATAGGTCTACTACTAGACTAGTTCAGAGTTTGACAAAGCCTTCATAGCCTGTGAAAGGCCCTAAGTAGGATACCCAGTACCAGAAACTTAAAGTCCCAAATTCTTTACCACCAGCCTGTGTTATATACAGCAAAACCAGGAAGTGCCATCATTAGGCTGACCAGTCTCCACTAGGATATTTTACACCTTCTCCCTTCACATCCAGGTTTGAACTTTAAATGATTTGGTCATTTTAAATAAGTCACGAATCTCTTGATTTAGGAAGAGATAACTATATACCAAACTAGGGAGCAAATATAAGGAGAAAAACTGGCTTGCCTTCAACGAGCAAAAGTAGGCAGAGTACAACCAGGAAGGCACAAACCATTCTGCTCAGCCAAAGCTGTACCCCTAAAGCAGTGGTTCTCCACCTTCCTAATGCTGTGGCCTGCAATACATTTCCTCCTGCTGTGGAGACTCCAATCACAGAACTATTTTCATTGCTACTTCATAGCTGTAATTTTGCTATAAGCATATAATTACAAATCATGATGTAATAATCTATGTTTTCTGTGAAAGGATCTTCCTATCCTCACTCAAGGGTTGAGAACTGTGCCCTAAGGGTTCACTATAACAAGGAAACAGTCTAGCAACTTAACGCGCTATAAGCCTCCAGCTTACTCAAAAGCACAGTGTTCTTGAGATAAAAGTAATGCCTGTGCCGGGCGTGGTGGCACACACCTTTAATCCCAGCACTCAGGAGGCAGAGGAGGCGGATCTCTGAGTTCAAGGCCAGCCTGGTCTACAAAGTGAGTTCCAGGACAGCCAGGGCTACACAGAGAAACCCTGTCTCGAAAAACCAAAAAGAAAAAAGAAAAAGAAAAGTAATGCCTACATTATAAAAGTGCAGAACTCCTAGCTAAAAAAGGTTGTCCTTTCCATAGTGTCAAAGAAAAAAAATATGCTGTCATCCTATAAGCATACTTTGTGACACTATGATTATATATTTTCTTAATCCTATTTTTTCTTCCTTAATGCAACCTGCATGCTATTTCTCAAATGAAATATACAGTCATTCCTATGTGTACACAGATATTGATTTTAGAATCCCAGCAAAACCCATAGCCATGGATGTGTTCACATTAAAATGGCACATAATCTGTTTATAACCCTTATATATCCTACTTACCTTGAACCTCTCAGTTACTTTTATCTAATACACTGCAAATGCGACATACATATTTGTACTGTATTAGGAAGTATATAACTAGAAAGAAATGTCTACACATGGTCTAACTTTTCCAAGTATTTTTGAATGTGGATGAATGTTCCCACAACCTTGAACATCAGACATGCCTAAGAGGGAGAGTCCTTAAACCAGCGGCATCTCAACTGGAGGTGTGGCTCAGGGGAACGCTGCTTGTCGTGCATGCACAAATTCTGTTCAGTTCCCAGCACTACACAAACCAAGCAGAACCGGAACCGGAAAAGGAGATCAAGGAGAGTCAGAAGTCCACAGTTATACTCAACCAACAGTGAAATCAAGACCAGTCTAGGGTACATAGGAACATATTACAAAAAACAACACCAAACAAAAACAGGGTTAGTCTTATGGCTCAGCAAATAAAATCATGTGGCTGCAAGCCTGACGATCTGCGTTCAATCGCAAGGTGGACGAAGAGAACCAATTCCCACAACTTGCCTTCTATCCTCCATAGCCATACTATGGAGAGGGCCCAAACACCAGACACACATATACACGCAAACACATGTTTGCACACAGATGCAAATAAATAAATGTTGATTTATAAAAACTTGGGGACTTCAGAGATTGTTCAGTGGTTAAGAGCACTGGCTACTCTTCCAGACAGCCTGAGTAAAATTCCCAGCTACTAACTACATGGTGGCTCACAACCACTAAAAGATCTGATGCCCTCTTCTGGTGAGCAGATGTACATGCAGACATA
The DNA here is from genome assembly GCF_978045245.1 of Mus caroli. Taxonomy (NCBI): domain Eukaryota; kingdom Metazoa; phylum Chordata; class Mammalia; order Rodentia; family Muridae; genus Mus; species Mus caroli. The sequence continues at coordinate 60,860,091 of NW_028227257.1, read as the reverse complement.
GCATCCACATACATAATAAGTTTTTAAGGAATTTAAAGACTGTCACTATTAAAGCTGGTCATGATGGCACACACCTTTAATTCCAGCACTTCTAGAGGCATGTAGATCTCTGAGATTTTGAGGCCAGCTTGGTCCACAGAGCAAGTTCCAGGACACGGCTGTTACACAAACCGAGCTGGAGAGATGGCTAGGAGGTTAAGAGCACTGGGTGCTTGCTCTTCCTGAGATCCTGAGTTCAATTCCCAGCAACCACATGGTGGCTCACAACCATCTGTAATGAGATCTGGTGCTTTCTTCCAGCCTGCAGGCATACACGCAGGCAGGATACTGTAAACATAATAAATAAATATTAAAGAAAGAAAGAAAGAAAGAAAGAAAGAAAGAAAGAAAGAAAGAAAGAAAGAAAGAAAGACAAAGAAAAAGAGAAAAGGAGAGAAAGAGGCAGGCAAGGCAGGCAGGCAGGCGGCTAGCCTTTGGAAACCACCACAATACAACTATGGTCTTAACACTAAACAAAATAATTAGATACTTAAAAGTCAAGAACTCAAAGCCTTCAAAGAATGGAGAAATTGTGACTTAACAACAGCAGGCTGAACTGTAAATACTAGACTTTGCCAGACTAGTGTGAGTGGTTTTCTGGGGAGTTTTTGGAGAAAGAAAGAAAGAAAGAAAGAAAGAAAGAAAGAAAGAAAGAAAGAAAGAAAGAAAGAGAAGAGAAAAGAAGGAAAAGAAAAGAAAAACCAACCAACCAACCAAACAAACAAACAAACAAACAAAAAAACAGGGGAGCAGCAACGAATCTAAATTAACAGGTACATCAAAGGAGCACACCAATAAGCATTCCCAATATCAAAGCTGGAACAACTTTTTTCTTTTTTTCTTTTTTTTTTTTTTTTTTTTGGTTTTTCAAAACAGGGTTTCTCTGTGTAGCCCTAGGCTGGCCTGGAACTCAGAAATCCGCCTGCCTCTGCCTCCCAAATTCTGGGATTAAAGGCATGCACCACCACGCCCGGCTAGGAACAACTTATTTTTGTTAGCAGTTACCACCCCTTATCTATGGGTCTCTATTTCATATATATTTCCTGCATCAATTCTATAACTGGTCATTTCTCTAAGCAGCTTTAATTACTGTTCTATTGCAAACAACCAAAAATCCCAAATGACCAAGGCAACGTATAGAGAAAAGCATTTAAATGGTAGCTTGCTTACAATTGCAGAGGGTTAGTCCATGATCATCATGGTAAGGAGCACAGAGGAGAACAGGAGAGCATAATGCTAGACCAATAGCAGAGAGCCTGTATCCTGATCCACAGGCAGAAGCAAAAAGAGAATGGACCTAGTAGGGGTTTTGAGACCTCAAACCTCCACCCAGTGATACAACAAGGTCACACCTCTTAATCCTTTCTACACAATCCACCAACTGGAAACCAAATTCAAATACATGAAGCTACGGGGCGGGGGGAGGGGGCATTCTCATATTCTCCTTAGAACCACAACACAGCCCTTTTTCCTTTTACTGAAGATAAAACATATATATAGACACTATTGGGGTAGTAATAGTGCCCAACTTTAATCCCAGCACTTGGGAGTCAGAGGTAGTTGGATCTCTTGAGTTAGAAGCCAGCCTGATCTAGAATTCCAGGAAAGCCAGGACTACACAGAGAAACCCTATCTTGGAAAACCAAAGAAAGAGCTGGAGAAATAGTTCAGCAGCTAAGAATATTAGTTCTTCTTCCAAAGGTTCTGAGTTCAATTCCCAGCAAGCCCATGGTGGCTCACAACCATCTGTAATGGGATCAAATGCCCTTTTCTGTCACGCAGGCATACATGCAAACTGAGCACTCATATACAAAAATAAATTTTAAAATCCTTTAAAAATAACTTAAGAAAAGAAAAAACAAAACAAACAAAAAAGATCTAGGCACCATGTGTACTACATGATGTCATTATGTAACTTTCTTAACTAAAACAACATGCATGTGTTATATATGTCCATGTTAAATAGGGCATGTATCTCAATATCTCTAAGTATAGTGATCTGTATCTATAGATTAAGCTGAACAGGTTCATACTGAAATGAAATAACCCCCTTTCCTTGCTTGCCTATATATTCCCACTGCAAAAACTGGGCATGATGGAGCACACACACCTTTAATCCCAGCACTTTGGGTTTCTCTGTGTAGCCCTGGCTGTCCTAGAACTCACTTTGTAGACCAGGCTGGCCTCAAATTCAGAAATCCACCTGCCTCTGCCTCCTGAATGCGGGGATTAAAGGTGTGCACCACCACACCCGGCTTAATCCCAGCACTTTAATCCCTCCATTTACATGGGCAAAAGGATCTCTGAGTTCAAGGTCAGCCTGACCTACAGATTGAGTTCCAGGACATCCAGAGCTACACAGAAAAACCCTGTCTTGGGGGAAAAACAATTTCCATTTCAACAGGGAGCAGCCGGTGTCCAATCACTCATTTAATTATCAGACTGTACTAAGCATGCAACCTGCATCCTTATTAAATACAACTTTATCAGTTATGACTGCCCCGGTAGCCAACAAGGTGGCTCAGTGGGTAAAGGCATCTGCTGTCAATCTGACAGCCTCAGTTCAAGGTCAAGGACCAGAGTGGAAGGAGAGAACCGACTCCTGAAGTTATCCTCTAATGCCCCCACACATACACACTGTGGCACACATGTTTATACAAACACAAAAACAAACCAGGGTATGATAAAAAAATGTTTATGAGTAACAGGCTTATATATACTCATTTGTCTCACTCAGATTTCATTCCTTTTCAAGGTTAAACCTTTGTACGTACATGTGTGCAGAGGCAGCGTGTCTGCCTCTATCTCACTCCACCTTTTTTTTTTTTTAATGTACATAACATGAGTGTGCACCATGGGTATGTGGAAATCATTGCTTTACAGGTTTAGGGGTCAAAGTTATTAGATTGACTGGTTAGCAAGTGTTTCTATCTACTGAACCATCGCAATGGCCTCTCCTTCTTTTGAGAAAGGGTTCTCAATAAACCCAGAATTTGCCAATTTAGTAGCTTACTGTTGAGCTTGGTTGGTTGCTCTGTATTGTAATGCTGAATTCTGTACCAGAAGGGCTAGGTCCAAGAGCAGATTCTCACGTATACCAGCCTTTGTTGTGCAAACCTTGTTCCTTAATTTAAAACTGATGTGAGATCTGGTCTGTAGCAATGTATTATAACGCTAAATACTGGCCTAGGTTGACTCTGGAATGTGTAGCAGAAGAGACTAGATATAACTTTGCCCCCTAAATTATCCCTGATTGATGAATAAAGATGCCTGCAGCCTACAGGCAGAAGAGAGATCGGTGGAGTTTTGGTTCCTGGGGTAGGTCTGAGACAGAAGACCACTAGGAAGAGAAAAAAAAAAAAAAACATGGCCCTGAAAGCTGGCCAAATGGAGTAAGAGCAGCCCAGGCAGAACAAATTATAACTCGGGGTTATTGATAGGGAAATAGATACTAATAGCTTAGAGGGTAGACATCTGCCCAACTCTAGAGCTTTAAAGGCTCGATAATATAAAGGCTTTGTGTCTTTTATCTGGAAAATAAAGGATCTAAGGCAAGATAAAACCCTGATTAAATATTTCCTACAGCATTGGCAGGGCCAGCAAGTCTCTGGAATTGTGCTATTCCCACCTCCAGCACTGGGACTCAAATGCACACCTCTAAACCATTTTTTTTTTTTTTTTTTTTTTTGGTTTTTCGAAACAGGGTTTCTCTGTATAGCTCTGGCTGTCCTGGAACTCACTTTGTAGACCAGGCTGGCCTTGAACTCAGAAATCTGCCTGCCTCTGCCTCCTGAGTGCTGGGATTAAAGGCGTGCGCCACCACGCCCGGCTTTTTTTTTTTAAAACTTTTATATTGAAGTGGTAGAGGTCCTAACTCTGGTCCTCATGACCATGTAGCAAGGACTTTAACCCACTGAGTCATCTTTCCATCCCTCTCTGCTTCTACTAAGATACTTTCATATATTTATGAGACCATTAGGGTCTCATCGGTCTACATTAATTCCTGGGAACCTTAGACTTTAGTGATTTTTTTTACTTTAATTTGCACATATTTACTGGACACAGTGGCTCATGCTTGTCACCCCAGAACCCTGGAAGCCTAGGTATACAACTAGACTAACAGCCACAGACTCTCAGTGTCCCTTGAGTATGGCAGTGCTCAAGAAACTGCTCCTGGGGAGAGCCAAAAAGGTACTCCTAAGCAGACAGTGAATGCTGGGTAAACTGAATATGTTCCTAAGCCATTACATGAAAAATGCCAGCCAGGCAAAAGTGGCATCACAGCACTTGGGAGGCAGAGGCAGGAGGATTTGTGAGTTCCAGAACAGCTAGGACTATACAGAGAAACCCTGTCTCGAAAAACCAAAAAAAAAAAAATGTAAAATGCCTTCACTTATTAGCCAGATCTGAACTAGGGTTGAATCACACATCTATGATTTTATAATCCTTAAATTATATCAGGCCTATTCTTAAACCTAAACTACCCTCTGCTCTAGTAAACTTAAAGAACTATACACTCTTTATTTTATATATCAACTATTTCGTTAGAGTATACGTGTGTGTAAACATGCTCATATACTCAGGGCATGAGTGTGAAGGCCAGGGGGTTAATTAACTTTCAGTGTTGGCTTTCTTTCTCCTTCCACCATGTGGATAGAGGGAGATGATTAACTTAGCCTTTACCCACTACGCCAACTCTCCGGCCACAGCTACCACTTAAGCCGATCAAGCCTTCATCTCTCAAGCAGTTTTAATTCTCTGAGATTTGGTTGTTTTTACCAAATTTACAATTAATATCCTATTTTAGTTTAAATATAGAACTCAAAGCCTCACACATAGTAGCTAAATATACTGTCACACCATAGGAGTCATATTTCTTCATCTTCATGTGAAAATCCCACCACTGCCTTCATCATTTTCTACAAACTCCCCATATGTTCAATCTGTTTGGTGTTTGGGGTTTTTTTTGTTTTGTTTTGGTTTTTCTTTTTGGTTTTTCGAGACAGGGTTTCTCTGTATAGTCCCTGCTGTCCCTGAACTCACTCTGTAATCCAGGCTGGCCTGGAACTCAGAAATCCACCTGCCTCTGCCTCCCAACTGTTTGGGTTTTGTTGTTTGAAGTATAAACACTGGAAATCATATAAAAGTCTAAGAGTAAAACCAGAAATAGTGGCTCATATCTGTAATCACTGCCCTAGAAACTTAGGAGTATTTAAAATTCAAGGTCATCCTCTGCTACATAATAACAGGTTCAAGGCCCTCCTAGACTACAAAGGGACCTTGTCTAAAAAAAAAATGACAGGAACCAGGATAGTTCTGGTTCAGCATTTCAGTTTACATTTGAGATGCCCAGAAAGGAAAGGTGCCTTGTCAAAGACACACAGTTAGCCTGGCGGTAGGGGCTCATGGCTCTAATCCTAGCACTCAGGAGGCAAAGTCAGAAGCAGACAATCTCCAAGTTCAAGGCCAGTCTGGTCTATAGAGCAAGTTCCAAGACAGCTAGGGGTAACCAGAAACCTTATCTCAAGAAAAGATTTTAGTTTTGAGTGAGTGTGCTGTCAGGAGTACTACAGACTGAACTAAGGGCAACTGAGCTGCACTTCTGGACACATTCATTTTATAATTTTAAGTTTTTTCCTTAAACTTTATTTACTGTGTATGCATATGCCTGCATGTAGAGGAAAGCACACTTTTGGGAGTTGGTTCTCTCCTTCCACTGAGAGTTTGGGGATCTAAGTCATGCTGAAAAGGCCACAGCACGCACTCTGACCTGCCAACTGTCTGGTTGGGCCAAACTATGCTTTCCATATTCTGTGGAATGACTTTCCACTGGCCTTTCTGACAACATATCTGAACAACATTCATGGGGATAAAGTGATCACCATTCATATATTGTTTAATCCTACAGATATTTACTCTTTTTCTGTTTCCACATTTTATTCTACTCAGCAACTAACTTCGGAGAAGCCACCACATGCAAAACTGGAATAACTCACTTGTTTATATGTGTTGGTGTTTTGCCTGCATGTATGTCTGTATAAGGGTATTAGATCCCCTAGAACAGGAGTTATAGTTGTGAGCTGTCATATGGATGCTGGGATTTGAACCTGAGTCCTCGATTGCTGAGCCATCTCTCCAGCCACATCACATGTTCTTTCACAGGATGAAAGAATATTCGAAGCAGCATTTTTGATGGTTGGTTTGTTTGAGACAGGGTCTAATGCTCTGCTGAATTCTCTCTGGCCTTGAACTCAAGAGATCCCCTGACCTCTGCTTCTCCTGTCCTGAGATAAGGCTGCACTTCCTAGGTGCCCGGCTCTGCAGCATTACTTCTGAAGATACATGAAAACCCCATGCTGTATCAGCTGTCCTCTCTTACTACATAGCTAATAGCCCCCTCTCATCTGGAGCAAAGCTGAGTGTTACAGCCCTTGGTGTACTTACTTCCTAAATGAAGACAAGAACTAATATTCACTGATGTGCTTAGCACTTAACACGTGATTTAGTTTAAGCAATAGAAATTGTTTAATTTCCATTTTATAGATAAGGTCTAAGCTCAAATTTTAATAATGTCTAGGCTTAATGGTACACACCTATAATCTTAATTTATAATCCCAAGTAGCACTCATGAGGCAGATGTGGGAAGCTCAGATTCCAAGTCAGCATAGACTAACAAGTGAGGCTTGGTCCCCCCGCCCCCTTACACTTACACACACACACACACAAACACAGCAGTAGTTCAGTAACTTGCCTACTAAATGTATAAAAAATTGAAGTATTTTTCTATTTTGTATTGGTTTTGTTCCTATAATTTTTTTTTTTTTAAAGAATTTCTCTACTTATCCAGCCTGGCCCAAAACTTGCTATGTGTAAACCAAGCTGGCCTAGAACTTTTGGAAATCCTACTGCCTCTGCCTTGCCAGACCTAGAATAAGGCTGTGCCATCATAATTAACAGGTTTTTGTGGTTGTGGAGTTTAGAGTTTTGCTATTTTTTCCCTGGGTGTGTGTGTGTGTGTGTGTGTGTGTGTGTGTGTGTGTGTGTGTGTGTGTAGGTATTTAATTTTATGATGATAAAACATCAACCTTATGTGTAATCTTTTTTAAACAGTGAGGCGCATCAGTGTATCTCCACGGCTGCCATAGGGGCCTTCCAGGATAACCCTGTAAAACTTGCACACTGAGTTCACTCAGGCTCTTTTTTTTTTTTAACGTGCTGTTTATGGTTTGTTCTTGTTTTTTTTTTTTTTTTTTTTTTTTAAATGTGTTAGTGTTTTGCCTGCATATATGTCTGGGTGAGGGTGTCAGATCTTGGAGTTATATACAGTTGTGAGCTACCATGTGGTTGCTAGAAATTGAACCTGGGACCTCTGGAAGAGGAACCAATGCTCTTAACCACTGAGCCATTGCTCTATCGCCCAAGCTGATTTTTTTTCCCCTTGGTTTTGGTTTGAGACAGGGTTTCTCTATATAGCCCTGGCTGTCCTGGAACTCACTTTGTAGACCAGGCTAGCCTTGAACTCAGAAATCCACCTGCCTCTGCCTCCTGAGTGCTGGGATTAAAGGTGTTCGCCACCACGCCCAGCAATGCTCAAACTGATTCTTAATACCTTCATTTAAAAGGTCTCAGCAATCTGAGTCCAAGCAAGCCATCAAAAACATTCAGCCAACATAGCAACCTTAAACTGAGGAGCCTCCACCATCCAAGCACTGGGATTAATATTGCAGGTTTTTGTTGATGATGTTGTTTGTTTTTTAATCTTATGTGTGAGTGCCTAGTGTCTGTGGAGACCAGAAGAGGGCATGAGTAGATCTAGAGTAAAGGACAGTTGCTCCAAAAGCTGCCACACAGAATCCGAGAATTGAACTTGGGATCTTTAATAGTACAGAAAGTGCTCTTAATCACAGAGCCATCTCTCTAACCCCAAACAATGGCTTTTAAAACATGGTTTCAGGGCTGGTGAGATGGCTCAGTGGGTAAGAGCACCCGACTGCTCTTCCGAAGGTCCAGAGTTCAATTCCCAGCAACCACATGGTGGCTCACAACCATCTGTAACAAGATCTGGCGCCCTCTTCTGGAGTGTCTGAAGACAGCTACAGTGTACTTACATATAATAAATAAATAAATCTAAAAAAAAAAAAAAAAGTATAAAAAAAAAAACAAAAAACATGGTTTCAGTAGATATCCTTGCCTGGCCTTGAACTCATTTTCTTTTTTCCTTTTTTTAACATTTATTCATTTATTTTATGTATATGAGTACACTGTAGCTGTCTTCAGACACATCTAAAGAGGGCATTGGATCCCATTACAGATGGTTGTGAGCCACCATGTGGTTGCTGGGAACGGAACTCAGGACCTCTGGAAGAGCAGCCAGAGCTCTTAACCTCTGAGATACCTCTCCAGCCCCTTGAACTCATTTTCTAATCCAAGCTGGCCTCCAACTCCAAGCAATCTTCCAGCCTCAGTTTCCCAGGAGCTGGAAATCACAGGCACTCACTGCCACAACCAGTTATTAAACCCAGGTCTTTTATTTTGGGCAAGCTGGCACTGAACTCAGTGACCGTGAACTTTTGGTCCACCTGCTGCCATCTCCTGAATGCTGGGATTAGAGGTGTGTGTCATCACACCCGTTTTATGTGTTAATATGGGTCAAATCCAAGACTTTGTATATGGTAGATAAACGCTCTACCAACTGAGGTGTATCACCAGACCCTAAATACTATACTACCACGTTCTAAACTATTACTGGCTCTCAGTAGATAACCTTGAATTCCTGGTTCTCCTGCCTCCTGTCAGAGCTGGGATTATAGCTGTGTGCCACCACAGCCAGGTTACAGAAATGTATTTTATAACGAAACCTAAAGTTTTCAGTAAGATTTTTATTGCTTTTTCATTTGTTTTGAGGGTGGTGGTTGTTTTTTGAGTCAGAGTGTATTGTCTGGCTAACCTGGAACTTGCTAGATAAACCGGCTTCAAAGTTGCAGTGATCCTCCTGCTTCTACCTCCAACTTAGGTGTACACCACAATACCCCGCAAAACCATACAACTGCACTCTTGGGAAGCTGGATACCAGCATCCAGCATTCCAGGCAGATATGCTAATCAACACATTAAGGAGGAGCCATTCAATGTGATGCTTTAGGTAACACCCATCAGGTTAAGAATTCAGCTGTATAAATTCAAGATTCATCTGTTCATCGTGATACTTTTTTTTTTTAGAGGAAAAAAAAAAACCATGAAGAGCTTTGATGCTACATAAAGACTGCCTCCTGTATACAGTCAGCACAGAAGAAAATAATAGAAAATAAATTGAGAAGTCTGATATGAAGAACATTGAATGTGATCCATATTTTTAATAGATTAGAAGAAAAAGTGAACTGTATGGCATGCTTTTATATACATCATAACTAACAAGGACTAGGAGTCTGTGGATGGGTTTTAGAGCATGGTTCTTACATTTATGTGTTTATGTTCCCTGACACCCTTTGCAATCTAATAAAACCTGCTGTGTTAACCACTTCTCAGAATAACATGTCAGTTCTAAGTGCTGGGTATCAAACTTAGTTCCCTGTGCACACTAGGCAAGCACTATACAACTGAACATAGAACATAGGACATAAATTTTTTTTGTTTTGATTTTTCAAGACAGGGATTTCTTGGTGTATCCCTGGTTGTCTCAGAATTCACTACATAGATCAGGTTGGCCTCAAACTCAGATATCTGCCTGCCTCTGTCTTTCAGGTATTGGTACCAAAGGCATACATCACCACATTTGGCAGAGAATATGACTTTTTTTAAATATTTATTTATTTATCATAAACTGTAGCTGTCTTCAGACATTCCAGAAGACAACATCAGATTTCGTTACAGATGGTCATGAGCCACCATGTAGTTTCTGGGATTTGAACTCAGGACCTTTGGAAGAGCAGTCAGCGCTCTTAACCACTGAGCCATCTCACCAGCCCAGAATATGACTTGTAAATTTATAAAATATAACATACTTAAAAATTGATTTAAAAAATTAGCATTTTATGCCAGGCAGTGGTGGCACATGCCTTTAATCCCAGTACTTGGGAGGCAGAGGCAGGCGGATTTCTGAGTTCGAGGCCAGCCTGGTCTACAGAGTTGAGTGCCAGGACAGCCAGGGCTATTCAGAGAAACCGTATCTCAGGGGAAAAAAAAAACAAAAAAACAAGGGCTGGTGAGATGGCTCAGCTGATAAGAGCACTGACTGCTCTTCCAAAGGTCATGAGTTCAAATCCCAGCAGCCACATGGTGGCTCACGACCACCTGTAATGAGATCTGATGCCCTATTCTGGTGTGTTTGAAGACAGCTACAGTGTACTTATGTATAATAATAAATAATTTTTTTTAATTAGCATTTTATTACTGAGTTTAATAACAAGTACAGGTAATATAGCCAGTAACCCCTACATTGTGCAGCCTACATTAAGAATTGAAGAAAATGCTTACTCACATGTTATTAAAATGTAAATTGTTTCCACCCAAATTCAGAACCTTAATAACACTTGCCCTAGAGCTGAAACTGTAACTTAATGATTAGAACACTTGCCTCCCATATATGGCACCGGAGGTTGAATCCCTAGTACTGTCAGATCAGGTGGAATGAGGGGAGAGTTAGACAAGGAAGAAGGGAGGGAGGGAGGGAGGGAGGGAGAGATGAAAGAAGCTAAAATATCATTAGAGACGCACCAGTGGCTTCCATAACAAAATTAGGATTATTGACTATTAGGTCATGTTCACCTAAATTCTTATAGAAAAAGAGCCAGTGACAATTTAGGGGAAAACCTGGAAGTATAGTTATGATGACACTGGTTTTGGGTTTGGCAATATAGTTCAATTGGTAGACCTCTCACATTCTAAGTATCAGGCCCTGGGTTTTAACCCCATCACCATATAGACTGGGTATGGTGGCACATGTCTATAACTGTAGCTCTTTGGAGATGGTGGCATAAACCAAGAATTCAGTTAGCCTTTACTGACAGCCTGGGTTACAAGAGAACTTATCTCAAACAAACAAAAATGTTCTTTAAAATATTTCTGGGAGCCGGGCGTGGTGGCGCACGCCTTTAATCCCAGCACTCCGGAGGCAGAGGCAGGCGGATTTCTGAGTTCGAGGCCAGCCTGGTCTACAGAGTGAGCTCCAGGACAGCCAGAGCTATAAAGAGAAACCCTGTCTCGAAAAACCAAAAAAAATAAATAAATAAAAAATAAAAAAAATAAAATATTTCTGGGAAATTCATAAAGAACACTGCCACTTACTGGCCATCTGATTTTACTGAATATTATTTTGTCACCTGTAAAATAGGGATAAATACCAACCAAATTTATTAAAAATTCTAAAGATAACATATTTACCTTGCTAACTAGCTTGTTTATTATTTACTTATTAAACAAATTTATACATAAAATCTATATAATGTTTAAATATATTACTAAATATATTTACTCATTTATGTAATTTTTTTTTCAAGACAAGGTATCTCTTCAAAGCCCTGGCTATCTGGAACTCACTCTATAAACCAGGCTGGCCTCACTCACAGATCTGAGTGGTGGTGGTATTATGGGCATACACATGACTGCCCAGTTCATTTACTTAACTTACCTAGAGGCATGGCCTGAAGTAATCCAAACTTTGGGTCCTTACGTGAAATTGTACCATGCCCAGTACCATCTCACCATGCTGATCAATCTCAAACTCAGGGCTCATGGGATCAAACTCAGGGCTTTGTGCATAACAGCAAGCACTCTTTCAAAGTACATCCCCGCACTCTACATCCCAGCACTAACTGGCTTATAATAGGTTTGTAATACCGATGATGCTTCATCTCTTCTCATCTTCTGGATGATAGCACCTATCAAAATTCTGAGGTTTAATAGTCAACTTTAAAAACTGTCCTTACTCTTTAATCCCAGCACTCGGGAGGCAGAGGCAGGCAGATCTCTAAGTTCGAGGCCAGCCTGGTCTACAGAGTGAGTTCCAGGACAGCCAGGGCTACACAGAGAAACCCTGTCTCGTAAAACAAACAAACAAACAAACAAACAAACAAAAATCAAAATAAACAAATCGATAAATATTGTCTTCAGGATACCAAGTGGCTCAGAGGGTAAAAGCACTTACAGAACTCACTACATAACCCAGGCTGACTTGGAGCTTAGAACTTGTGATTCTGAGGCTAGAGAGATGGCTCAGCAGTTAGACGCTACTCCTCCAGAGGATATGAGTTCAACTCCTAGCACCCACAAGGCAGCGCACAATTGTCTGTAACTCCAGCTGCAGCAATCTGAAACCCTTATACAGATATACATGCAGGCAAAACACCAATGCACATAAAATAAGTTATTAAAAAAAAAAGTCACAGTCCAGCAATCCCAGAACTTGGGAGGCAGAGTCTGAGGCCAGCCTAATCTACAGAACAAGTTCTAAAACAGCCAAGGCTACACAGAGAAAACTTGTCTTGAGAAACCAAAAGCAAGTTTTTTAAATGCTGGGCAGTGGTGGCACTTGTCTTTAATCCCAGTAGGCATATCTCTGGGTTTGAAGCCAACCTGGTCAACAGAGGGGGGTTCCTGAATAGCCAATAGCCAGGGCTAGGCAGAGAAACCCTGTCTCAAAAAAAAAAAAAAAAAAAAAAAAAACAAAAAAAAACAAAACAAAACAAAACTTTTCATTCTCTTAGCTTTGGGCTCCTGTCTGTTCAACTTTTCATTCTCTTAGCTTTGGGCTCCTGTCTATTCAAGTTATGAGCAGGCACTGCCAGTGGTTTGGGTTGTGGTTGGTGTTGTTATTATTATTTTGGCAGAGGGTGGTGCTAGGGATCAAATCCAAGGCCCTGAACATGTCTTCTATCACTGAGGTACACACCAGTCCAGTCAGAGAATTTTTTTCTACTCACATTCCCTATCAAAAAAAAAAAAAAAAAAAAAGACTATGTCCAAAACTGGTTTGAGAACTGGCAGCATGGTTACAGGGGCAAAGACACTTGCCTCCAAACCCTCAGGAATCCACATGGTAGGAAAAAAAAGAAGACTCCCACAAGTTGTGCAAATTTTCCTTTGACTTCCACACTTGTGATATGTCATGTACATATAAATACACATACTAAATAAAAGTGTGTGTGTGTGTGTGCGTGTTTATATTTTTATTTAACTTGGTTTGAATTCTTTTCTTCAAGTTGTAGAGCAATAGTCCTCATTCTGTGGGTCTGACCCCTCTGGGACAAAAGACCCCTCACAAGGGACGCCTAAAGCAATCAGAAAACACAGATATTTAAATTACAACTCATAACAGTAGCAAAACTACAGTTATGAAGTAGCAGTGAAAATAACTTTATGGGGCTGGAGACATGGCTCAGTGATTAAGAGCACCAATTGCTCTTCCAGAGGTCCTGAGTTCAATTCCCAGCAACCATATGGTGGCTCACAACCATCTGTAATGGGATCTGATCCTCTCCTGGGGTTTCTGAAGACAGCTACAGTGTACTCATACATTAAAAAAAAAAAAAAGATAAAACATATAAAAAGAAAATAACTTTGAATTGGGTCACTTCAACATAAAGACCCATATTAACTAACAGGTTGAAGCCCTAACAAGTTTGAGAACCACTGATACAGAGGAAAGAACACAGTAAACTATAACAATGAAATTTAATTCCTTAAAAACAAAATTCATTTTAGAATACAGATACCAGGCAAGATGGCTCAAAGCTGGGACTGCAGAAAATCTGAGGATGCCATGGTTCATACAGTTAAGTTCCAAGTCACCTTGGACTACAACATTTTGTGACCCTGTTTTACCCCTCCCCTACTCAAGAAGATAAGCAGATTTTACCAGGCACACACATCATTTACTGACAAAGATACACTCTTGAGAAATGTGACCTTGAGCTCTGAGCTATTTCTGTTGTCATGTAAACATACAATGGGCTTATACAAATGCTCGAGGTATGAACTACTATATTCCTGGGCTATGTGGCAAAGACATGGTCCTATATGTAATTCCAAAATGTCACTCATGAGTAGTGATTATTCAGTACCCTGGAGGTTGGTTCCAGTGCTGCCCTCTCAAACGATGCACTGTTTGACATAATCCACACTCCTCCACATAGGTTAAGTCACCATTAGGTTATGTTTAAATGTGACACTAGATAAGCATGGTGAGAGTAGTTGTTTAGGGAATAGTAAAATGGGGGTGAGGTGGGGGATTCTGTTCAGAAGTTATAACTACCACAGACCTAAGGACACAGCACAAAAGAAACAGATGCAAAGTGAATAGTGCTCAGACAAGTGCGAGGGAGAATGGGATTTGTGAGCAGCTGAGGCAGCCCTCAACATAGTTTGCCTATACGACTTCATTAGCCTGTTCATCAGAGTGCTGGGTCCAAAGCAAATTCAAGTTCTGCTTTTTGAAAAGTTTTGAAGGTTTTAGCCCCAAAGTTGGATACGTACAAAGATGCAAAAGTCAATGCAAAGAACCACCAATTTAACAATCTCAAATGGTTATTTTACAGAATGATGGTGCTTGTTAATTTCTAGCATAAAAGAAAACCAGATAGCCCAAACCTTTATTATCCCATACTTTAATAGGAGGCAGAGACAAGAGAATTGTGAATTCAAAACTACCCTGGCTCATAAAAAACCAGAATGGTGAGCTGAGACATTTCAGCATTAAAGAGTGCTTACTGCTCTCTCAAAAGACCAAGGTTAGGTCCCTAGCATCCACATAGTGGCTCACAGCCACCTGTAACTCCAGTTCCCAGGGACCTGATGCTTTCTTCTAACTGGCCCCATGGGCTCCAGCATACATAGAAGTACATCAGATACTCAGGCTCACATACATATACATAAAACAATTTTTTTAAAAAAACTAACAGCAATAAAAGAAAAGCAACAAAGTTTACATATCATACATAAATCTCAAACATGTTACATGAAAGCAGCTGGTAAAATGTGGGTGCATATTTGAGCATGCCTTTAGGTAAGTCAGAAATGTCAAGCATAGCACATCTGCTGGCCAGGGTTGCACACCTTTAACCCCAGCACTCAGGAAGCTTAGGCAGACTGATCTCTGTAAGCTGCAGGGCAACCCACTCTACATAGTCATTTGCAGGACAGCTAGAGCTACACTATGAGACCCTGTCTCATTAAAAAAAAAAAAAATCTAAGACAGAAAATAGATTGTTACCAAATGTTGTGGAAAGAGGAAAAAGTGACGTTTAAGAAACTTCTAGACCTTCTTTTAAAGTCAATGTTAAATGGTGGTGATAGTTGTACAGCTCTGCAAATACTGAAATTTTCTGAACTGTGCCTGATTCACTTGAGCTGCAATCATATCTGATAAAGATGTTACTCCTTCGGGAGAATAAAAAGCCAGAGATGGGAGTGCAGTTATAATCTTAGCACCATGGACGCTAAGGCAGGAGGATATCAAGTTCCCGGCCATCCAGGCCAAAAACAAAAAACAAACAGGAAAAAGAAGAAGGGGAGGGAAAAAAAAAAAAAAAAAAGACAAGACCGGAAGAAAGGAAGCATCAATAACCCACAGTGAAAATTAGGGATGTAAGTCATGGATCACTAACTGGGGAAACTAAGCTGATCACCAGCGATGTTTTAAGGAGTTCAACCTCCAAATTCCTTCCCGAGTCCTAAGAAGTACAAGAATGTAAATCAAAGAGTCCTGAGCACAGTTGGTTCTGAACTAAAATAGTTAAACGCCTTCTTTGCAATATCCAACTTCTAAACTGTAGGGGGCTTCCATCCTCCGTGATTACGGAAGTAGTACTTTTCATCAGCAAGCTCAAGAAGGAATTGTCAAAGTAAGATGACACTTGCTGAGACGCACTGCAAACGCCTGGAAAACCCAGAAGTGGTGTCACACAGACACATTTCTAAGTCTGTGCACGTGTTAGCCTGTCCCCGTCTAACACCAACTAGGAACTTGCATCATTCGCCCGTATCCGTAGCTCGCTCCCCATTAAACTGATACTGTTTCCAGTCCATAGATCTCGTTCGTTTGAATTGACAGGTAGAACCCTCGCCCGGTTCCTGGTCCAGCCGGACAAGCCTCCGCCCTGCCCCTCCCCACTCCCAAACCCACACACGTGTTAGAGCGACACCGCCCCACCGGGTCCCACGTGCACCTGGCCTAACACTCCCCACGTGTGGGTGCTCCACGGGCTTCCTCGGGTGGCCGAGGTCACCCATAACCCCGGAGAGCCAGAGGTACACGACAGGAAAGCCGAGGCCCAGGTCTCTGAGGTCCCAACCCTATGGGGAGTGTCCACACCCATCCTCTCTAACCCCAACAAACCCCAGGGCCGGGGGCGACGGCCCCTTTAAGAAGCGGCCCAGTCGTCGCCCTCAGAGAGGGGCGCACAGGGGCCTACACGACACCCCCTCCGTCCACCCGCCCACGTCTCCTCAACCTCACCTCGGGCCGAGGGGCCCCGCCGCCGCGGCGGCGGCGGAGGGGGGGCGGGGGGCGGGCGGGGTCCGGAGGGGGGGGGTCGCCCCGCCGACTGTGGAGCCGCGCTTCGCTCTCCGAGGCCGAGGGACGGTGACTGCGTTGGACGGGAACGCTCCTAGCTCGCTCCCTCGGCGGCTCCTGGGACCCCAAGATGGCGGCGGCGCTGAGGCGGCTGCGGGCGCTGGGCCGGCGGCGGCGGCGGCCACTTTCACTCACTGAGAGGAGCAGAGCAGGGACACGGGGAGCCATGGCGGGGGGGAGGAGAGGCGCCATAGCCAGGCCAGAACAATCGAGCAGGTACTCGGCCGGCTTAGCCCTGCCCCGCCCACGCCCACTGCTAGTCGCTAGCCCGTGTCCGCCGACCGTGCCGCTACGGGCGGCCCCGTGCAGCTTGTACCCCGCTGCCGCCGCCCGACGCCCCGCGCGGGCCGGGGTTCTGGGGGAGACCCTCATCTATACTATCTGAGTGCAGATTGGTCGGGGCTGGGACTGGCGAAGATTGCCGAAAGGCGACGGGGAGGAGGAGGAGGATGTCATCGCTAGAGTGAGCAAGCAGATCTCGCGGGAGGAGATGTCGCGAGAGCTCAGCGGCCCTGCAACCGCCACAGAAAGGTTACTTTTTCCGGAAATAACGTCAATGGAAACCGCCCAAAAGCGAAGGACTCATTTTGGTCCTGCCGGTGGGAGGTACTGCTTGGCGTTGTCGCTGGAAGTTTTCTCCAGGTAGTGCTGGCCTACCCGGAGGCCAGCTCGGGCGGGGATGGATCCTTTTAAGAGCCAACTTGGAGACGTCTCCTGGTCGTCTTCCTGACGACACTGTCCCCCTTCGGCCCGAGACCGTTGGCACGGAGGCGCTTTCACCTTCCATGCACTTTCCTTTTCCCCAGTGGGGTGAGTCGCCCTGCCCACACTCGAGCAACCGCAGGGCTGGGGCGGGCGGGGCGGGGCGGGTTGTTTCGTGGTTATTTTATCTGGGTTTGGTTATAGCCCAGGATAGCGTCTAGCTCGGGGGATGTCTCCTGCCTCAGCCTCCCGAGGACTGAGGTTACAGTGTGCGCTATCATGCAGTCTTCTGCACTTAATCCACTCGTTTCCAAGACATATATGGAATTGTTGGACTTCACCCTTTAGTTTTTTGCAAGAATCGCTTGTTGGTTTAATATTATCTGTTTTGCCTGTACTGTGCCTTGTGCAACTCCAGTTGGGTCCAAGTTGCATCCTTTAGAACTGAACTGCTTAAAATTAAAGTCTAGAAAATGATTATTAAAAAAAATGTCTTTTTGTTTTTCGAGATAGGGTTTCTCTGTGTAGCCCTGGCTGTCCTGGAACGCACTTTGTAGACCAGGCTGGCCTCGAACTCAGAAATCCGCCTGCTGGGATTAAAGGTGTGCGCCACCACACCCAGCTCTTTTCTTTCTTTCTTTCTTTCTTTTTTTTTTAATGTCTCTTGGCCTCGATATGCCTTAAGTTCAGGAGAAAAAGTGTCCGTAAACAAGACCTTAAATGTTAACAAATTTTAACAGTAACACTTACTTTATAAGAGGGTCTGGCTAGACAGCTCAGCAGACACAGTCACTTGTCACCAATTCTGTTAACCAGACCAGAACCCACATGGTACAAGTAGAGAGCTGACTCCTGCTTACTGTCCTCTGACCACCACATACATGCAGTGGCGTGTGTGTGATGTATACACACAGGCGATCTTTTTAAATTATAAAAATAATTCTGCAAGAATCAAAGCAAGTAGAAAGAAGCCCATCTTTTTTAAAGAGAGAAGACAAGTGGAAAGAAGACCTCCAAAAAGCCTTGTGTTATTTTGCCAAAATAGCCTACTCAGTGCTGATGCAGAGATCCTGTTTCGAGATGCATAAAAGCCTGATGTTGCCCTACTTGGTCCAAAATGGGAAAGAACTGCAAATGCTCAAAAATGGTTCCCTCACCACGAGCTCGGCTTCAGGAAGGACAGGTCGGAAAAACTGTCTGGATGCTCTCCCCCACGTATCAGCTGCCCAGTTGGGCAAGGTGCCACCAGTACCCACGAAGGAAAAAAACAAAATGGAGTTACATGGATGTGTTCTCTCTGTTCCACTTCTGATCGGTTTCATTGTAACAGTACTAGCAGTGTCAAGATAATCGATCCTAGATGAGAACTGTGTTTGCCTCCATTTTACCTACCCAGCACCTCATTTGGGCCGATATTCTAGCACTCCTGAACACTATCCTGAAACCCAAAGGCTCTATCTAGTGTGTCCAGTGAATCCTAATAGACTAGACACAAATGGATCTGTCCCTACAGTAAATCTTATATGACTGGCTCTGAATTGACCCTTGAGAAGTACTTCATCATAAGACTTTGAAGGGGTGGGGAGCTGCTAAATTGCCGACTTGAAAGCTAATCAAAAATATCTAGTTGATCCTTCCAAATATTTTGGCAGATTATCAGATCTAGTGCTGTCTAGATAGCAATCCTGAGAATCTTCACCACACACAAGTGATAAACAAGTTTTGTCAATGTGTTCCTGATTATAAACAGAAAACTACAAATGGTGGGTGATATTTTACGAATATTTTATAGGATAGAGAGATTGCTCATCAATAAAAGAGCACTTGCTAGTCTTGGAGAGGACCTGGGTTTGTTTTACAGCACCCACATTGTGGCCCACAATCATCTGTATTCATTCCAGTTCCAGGAAATTTTCTGGCCTCCCAGAGACTAGACACACATGTTCATATATATGCATGCATGCAAACAGTGATAAAATTTTTTTGTTTTCATGATGCTTATTAGAAATGACTTTTAACAAAACAAGTTTACTGTGACAAAAACCAGGCACAGGATTCAAAAGAGCAGTGGTAAAGTAACGGGCCCAGCTTACAGGAGCATTCATAGAAGCCTAGAGTGAAAGCAAAGGATAGGAAGAACCCAAAGGTGATCAGCCCCCTTTAAGAAGAAATCAGTGCAGTACTGTAAGGGGGAAAGGTTGATGAATTAGATTGCCAAAGGTGGGAGAGACTGCTTAGTGGGTAAGAGCTCTTGCTTTGCAAACAGGAGGCCATAAATTCAAATTCCTAACACATGAAAGAAAGAAAGCCCCATACAGCTGTACATGTGTGTATGCTAGCACTGGGGGGCAGACAGGCACATCCCAGGAGCTCACTGGTCAGCCAGCCTAGCCAAGAGCTTCCCATTCATTCAATAAGAGGCCCTGTCTCATTCTGATAAAGTACAGGCTGATAGAGGTAGATTTCTGTTGTCTATTCTGCACTCCACACGATTCACCCAGGACAGGACATCTGTGCGCACACAACACACACTATACAAACAAAAAGTCAAGGCTGAAGAATCCAAGAATTTTAAAACTCCAAGTTTAAAAAGCAAGTTTAAAACTCCACTGTTCAAATCAGAGTCAGAAGGCAGAATTTCTGGTGAAGAAGAAAGAAGTCCAACAGTTCTCCTGATGTCACAGGCCTGTCTTTTAGAGAGAGAAGACCTTATCATTATTAATAAGACTTATTATTTTGGCAGGGGGTGGTGCTAGGGTTCAAATCCAAGGCCCTGAGAGTTTGCTTTACCATTGAGACACACCCTCACAATGGACAGATCTCATATTGCCACACAATCCTTTTGTCTCTGCCTCTGAATAAAAAGTATGTGCTATCTGGGTTGTTTTTGTTTTTATGCTGGAAATTCACAAGCTCCCTCTTCCTATAAAACAATTTGAGATTGTTAAATGGGAGCTAGAAAGATAACTCAGTGGTCAAGACTGCTTGTTGCTTTTAGGACTGGAACTTGGTCCCTAGCACCAGTATTGGATAACTCAAAACATACCATTACTCCAGCTCCAGGGTATTTAACACCATCTTACACATTCGTATGTATACACACATACATACATGCGAAAATGAAATAATTAAGTGTAGTAGCATGCATTTAATTCTAGCACTCAGAAGGCAGAGGCAGACTTTATGTGTTCCAGACCAGTTAGAGCTATATAGTGAGACCCTGAATTTAAAAAAAAAAAAAAAAGATATTTTTTTAAATAGCCTCCATATCCCCCACATTGGTTTATGGTACAAATAACAGAAGCAACAAATTACTTATGAATATGTGAATTTCTATCATGAACACCCATCTCCTAATATTTAAAAAAAAAAAAAGTGAGAGATGTTTCAGTGGGAAAAATTCTTGTCATGTAAGCCTGACATCCTAAGGTGAATCCCCAGAATGTGTGATGGAAGAAGAGAACAGACTCCTGAAAGTTGTCCTCTGACCTCCCAATATGTGCTGTGACATGCACATAGATGCATCCGAACATATTAGTAATGATAAACTATGAGGTTTCAGGAAACACCTTACCCTAGCCTTCCTGTAGTTTTTGAGATGCAGCCTTGGTGATACAAGCTGTAGTGGCTACTCCTGGTTGTCAACTTGACTATATCTGGAATGAACTACAGAACTGGGAGGCTCACCAGTGATCCTAATCTGGAGGCTGGGAGATCGAAGTTTCTGACCTGGATCTTGGTATGGAGATCTTGAGGCGTAGTGGCTATGGATTCCAGAAGATTAAAACAGAGAGATCTCCAAATTCAAGGTCATCTGGGATTAAAGGTGTGGTGGCACATACCTTTAATCTGGGCTACACCTTCTGCTGGAGACCTACATAAGGGCATTAGAAGAAGGAAGGAGTTCTCCTCTCTTTCCTCTCTCTCCTCTCCTCTGTCCTCTCTCTGAGCAACTGCTACATCCTTGGACTTCCATTCACAGCTGCTGCTGACCATTGTTGGGAGTTGGACTGCAGACTAAATCATCAACAAATTCCTTTACTATACAGAGACTACCCATAAGTTCTGTGACTCTAGAGAACCCTGACTAATATACGAGCTTTAAGCATAATTGTTTGTATCTGCCTGAATGCCCAGTTCTTGTACTTGACTTGCTCATGAGACAGTAATAAGCAACTTTCTCACCAGGCTGACTCAGGAGGAGTTTGACCTGAACCTGCTTGTGCCCTACAGATTGTGTGTGTAGCAGGGCACAGATAGCTTGTGCCCTGCTACAGAAAAACTCTTGAGTCTTTAAAAGGACTAGGAAAAAACTTAGACCAGATAAGAGAGGGCATAAAGCAGCCCCAAGGCAGGACATACACATACTGCTGTGACTGCTTGGGTAATTCTAAAGGAAGGCCATGACATACCGAACCTCAGGATACCAGTAAAAAGAATGTAGTCATTTCTGGCAGGTCTCTTAATGTAAAAAAAGTTATAAAACCAAGCTGTTTTTGATACACCATCCTCTTTCAGTGCAAATGCTAAATTATGTAAAATGGTTTGCCTCAGGACCATAGGTCAACTACTGAAGGATTCCTGCCCAGTGTTCTCCTTGTGCCTTACATTCTCTTAACCACCCTTTCAGAAGACATGTTAGTATATATTAATGAGACATAAAGCATCCCTTTTTAAAATATCTTGCAGGGAGGATTATTGCTTTTGAGTGACAGAACCCCAAAACTAAAGCCAAACACTTTGGACTATCCTTTCACGAGAGACTAAGCACCCAGCTACAACCTTTTGGAGGGTCTAGCCAGAGACCTAAGGGACTAGCATGTTAACTAAAGGTCTCCTATAGAGGGTTTGTTGGAGGTTACCAGTGAAAATACTTTCCAGAGCTTAAATTTCTTGGCTGTTACGGGACATAATCGCTGTAAGAAAGCAAGCACAAATCTGTCAAAAGTCTGGTAAGTACGTAGGATTTGAATTCTACAGGGAGACACAGAATTTCATTTGAGAAAAACTACTGCCCATGTATAACCCCTATGACAACAGTTGGGTGACTTTCTGGAGATAGCCAGAGGTTGCCATAGAATTTTTTTTCTGAGCATTTAAAGGACAGAGACCTACAGTGGACTAAGAAATGCCTGCTGTCAGGAAAAGCCACTCAGTGATCTGCCTGCCTTTGACACACGCCACCACTGTCTGGCTTTAAAAAAAAAAAAAATTCTAGCCAGGCAGTGGTGGGCTAGAATCAAAAACTTTTTAGAAATTTGGGGGTTTTTTTTGGGGGGGGTTGGTTTTTTTTGTTTTGTTTGGTTTTTGGTTTTTCGAGACAGGGTTTCTCTGTGTAGCCCTGGCTGTCCTGGAACTCACTTTGTAGACCAGGCTGGCCTCGAACTTAGATATCCACCTGCCTCAACATAGGTGCTAGGAATCAAACCCTGGTCCTCTGGAACAACAGCCAGTGTTTTTAAATGCTGCCATCTCTCCAGCATACCCCCCCTTTTTTTTGTTTTTGTTTTTGTTTTTTTTGAGACAGGGTTTCTCTGTGTAGCCCTGGCTGTCCTGGAACTCACTCTGTAGACCAGGCTGGCCTCGAACTCAGAAATCCTCCTGCCTTGCCTCCCAAGTGCTGGGATCAAAGGCATGCGCCACCACGCCCGGCTCCCCCTTTTTTATTAATGGACATGTTTTCTTACTACTGAGCCACAAAAGCTCTACACAACTCTATGCAATGCCCATTAATTCCAGTAAAGTACTTTGAATTAATAACTGAATAAGTATTCCAGTAGACAAACTGACCCAACAACCATTGAGGAAACCAGACATGGGACTCTTCACTATTAGCTTTATGGACAAAGGACAGTGGATGTCAGATAAGCTGCTGTCAAGTTTGTAAGATACCATTTGAAGGACCCCTACCCCAATCCTGCAAACACCTAAGCACAGAATGCTGAATTCATGGTCTTCTCTAGAGCTCTTGCAGTTGATAAAAAATAAAGCAGTTGATGAGGAGATAACAAAACTGACTACAGGTGTGAATTCCCGGTTTTCACACGCATGGCTTTCCTAAGAAGCTACTCACCTCAGGGAATAAGAATATTAAATATACTTCTGAAACAGAGTAACTGTAGGGCTGGAGAGGTGGCTCAGCAGGCCACAATGCTTGCTTTCTTGCAGATGACTAGAGTTAGGTTTCCACATCAGACAGCTCACAACTCCTGTAACTCCAACTCCAAGAAATCCAACAATTTCTGGTTGCTACGGGCACATAAACAGACACATTGACATTAATAAGAAAGCTGTAGTTCACTGTCTAGGGCAGCAAAGGAAAAAAACAAAAAGGAATAAAATGGCTCACCAGGCTGCCTGCCTGGGAACCTGGCCCCTGAGGCTCTTTTTAACTTCGCAAGTTATTTCAGTAGCATCCCCATCTCACTCCTCAAGGCTTAAGATATGTGGGGTTTGCTAGGTGTGGTGGCACATGCCTTTAATCCCAGCACTCAGGAGGCAGAGGCAGGTGGATTTCTGAGTTCAAGGCTAGTCTGGTCTACAAAGTGAGTTCCAGGACAGCCAGAGATACACAGAGAAACCCTGTCTCGGAAAAAAAAAAAAAAAAGATAGGTTATTTAGCTTTACTGGGTATAGAAGCCACACTTTAAATACAAACAAACAAAAAACCAAACAAACAAACAACAACAAAAAACCAGGGCTGAAGAGAAGGCTCAGCAATTAAGAGCACTGACTGCTTTTCCAGAGATCCTGAGTTCAATTCTCAGAAACCACATGTTGGCTCACAATCACCTGTGGGATTTGATGCTCTCTTTTGGTGTGCCTGAGGACAGCGACAGTATACTCACATACATAAAATAAATCTTTTTTTTTTAAATCCTGAAATACCTAAGTCTTCATTAAAAGATCATTTCTACATATGGACTGCCTCCATGTATTCCTAATGATTATGGGAGCCCTCACTTCTCAGTAGGCTGTCTCCAGCAGCTGGTTGATCGGCATGGATGCTGCTCTCTGTGCTCTCATCTGTCTTGGACTGAATCCCTCTCAAGTACTAGAAAGAAGAAGGACATGTAGAGCAACTATCAGTCAGATGGAATGGACCCAGTGCCATTCTGCTGCCTCCCACTCATCCTTTACACTTGCAATAATTACAACTTAAATACAGAAGTGACGGCCAAGACCTTTAATCATAGCACTCAGGGGGTGGTAGGCAGATCTCTGTAAGTTCAAGACCAGCCTAGTTTACAGTTCCAGGCAGGCAGAGCTATAGTAAGACCCTGTCTCAAAAAAATAAAATTAGGGGGCTGGTGAGATGGCTCAGTAGGTAAGAGCACCCGACTGTTCTTCCGAAGGTCCAGAGTTCAAATCCCAGCAACCACATGGTGGCTCACAACCACCCGAAATGAGACCTGATGCCCTCTTCTGGTGCGTCTAAAGACAGCTACAGTGTATTAATTAAAAAAACAAAGCAAAAACTATTTATAAAAAAATAAATAAAAGAAAAAGGAAAGAAAAGCTGGGGCATGGTGGTGCACGCCTTTAATCCCAGCACTCGGGAGGCAGAGGCAGGTGGATTTCTGAGTTCCAGGCCAGCCTGGTCTACAGAGTGAGTTCCAGGACAGCCAGGGCTACACAGAGAAACCCTGTCTTGAAAAACCAAAAATAAAATAATAAAAAAATTAAATAAAATAATAAATAAATAAACAAAAAGGCAAAAGAGCTGAGGATATAGCAGTTAGTAGGGTGTCATTCCTGCATGCTAGCCTCGGAGGTGTTTGTTTTGGCTTTTCTATATAGCCCTGGCTGTCCTGGAACAAAGTTGTAGATCAGACTGGCCTCAATTTCAGAGATCTACCTGCCTTTGCCTTCCAAGTGCTGGGATTAAAGGTGTGCACCACCATACCTAGTGACTTTAATACCTTAACACCACTCAAAACTAGGCATGGCCTTTGTCCTCTCACCTATCTCTTCTCTCACTTCTCCTCTACCCTTTCTCTTTGTCTTCTTCTTTCCTCTCTCTCTCTCTCTCCCTCCTTTCTACCTTCTCTCGTTCCCTGCATTTCTATAATAAAGCTCTAAAACCATAAAAACAAAAAACAAAACAAAAAAAACTAGGCATGGTTTTGCAATTCCATTACTGGAGAGGTGGAGGCAGGAGAATCAGAAATTCAAAGTCGGGGCTGGTGAGATGGCTCAGTGGGTAAGAGCACCCGACTGTTCTTCCGAAGGTCCAGAGTTCAAATCCCAGCAACCACATGGTGGCTCACAACCATCCGTAACAAGATCTGGCGCCCTCTTCTGGAGTGTCTGAAGACAGCTACAGTGTACTTGCATATAATAAATAAATAAATCAAAAAAAAAAAAAAAGAAATTCAAAGTCGTCTTCAGGTACACAGTCAGCTCAAGGTTATCCTAGGCTATACGATACCCTATCCTGCCCTCCCCTTCCAAAAAAGCAAAAGAGGTAATCCCACCACTCAGAAGACTGTGACTGGAAAATCTTGAATTCAGCACCATCTTCAACCGCCAGATTGCTAAAGTCTAGACCATAACTTGGCCAAGCCAGGGAGGCTTTGTGGAGAAATGGCTCAGTGGTTAAGAGCACTTCCTACTCTTCCCGAAGTCCTTGAGTCCACATTAGGTGACTCAAAGTTTTATATGAGAATCTATCTTTAGAAAAAAAAAATTTTAAGTCAACAGCCAGGCAGGTGTGGTGAGGCATGTCTTTAATCCCAGATTTTAGGCAGAGGCAGGATGATCTCTACGAGTTTGAGGCCTGCCTTGTCTCTTTATTGAGCAATAGGATAGCTGGAAGAACATAGCATAGAGAGAACTTGTCTGGAAACAAAATGTTAACATATAACACTGGAGAGAGAGTTCAGACGTGAGGAGAGCTTCCGAGGACTGGAATTGGTTTTACTAGCACCCATGTCCAGAGGCACACTCTAGCTGGCCTCCAAGGCACCAACACATGGCATAGACTTACATAAAATCTTTACAAGGCAAAACAAAAAACAAACAAACAAACCAAAAACTGATTTGACCCCTTGGGAGTAGCATAATTGTGTTTAGCTACCCATAATGCTTTCTGTTTACATTTACCTTGTTGCTTGAGCCTGTGTATACATAGATAACTAAGGATTATCTTCTAAACCCTGCCTAAAACAAGATATGTAACTGATTATATCTTCCAAACCCTGTTGATGCATGACTGTAATGACCTCTTGCCTTTATCTCTGTGTTCTGACAAGTTTTCTGTTAAGCTAGGGAAGTATTGAAGAACCTGAGTGTCAGTTTGAGTATGTATATGTACAGTGTCTGTGAATAGCTGTCTAGTGGGCTCTCCAGCCGGCCGCTTTGAATCTGTCAGCCCCAAGACACTAAGTACTCTGCCAACACTAAAACTTCTCAAGAACGGAAGCTGAGGATGTAGTCCTGAAATAGAGGGCTTGTCTAACATGCAGAATCCTCAGTATCTAAACCCCAGCACCAAACCTAAGTACTTATACACCAGGAGCGTAGAGCTACGGGCGCTCTTCTGTGTACTCGGGTGTAGAACCTTGCCTTAAGGAGTGGTAGAAACACAAAGAGTTTCAAATCTGTCACCTTTGAAATTACAGCTATTGAAACTGCCTGAGACAACCCAGGTGAGGTGCGGGACAGGCATAGAACGTTTGGGCATGGTGGTGCATGCCTTTAATCCCAGCACTCGGGAGGCAGAGGCAGGCAGATTTCTGAGTTGGAGGCCAGCCTGGACTACAAAGTGAGTTCCAGGACAGCCAGGGCTACACAGAGAAACCCTGTCTCGAAAAACCAAAAAGAAGAAGGAGGAGGAGGAGGGAGAAGGAGGAGGAGAAGAAGAGTGTTTAGCTAAAGAAATCTTCAACCGCCAGATTGCTAAGGTCTAGACCATAACTTGGCCAAGCCAGGGAGGCTTTGTGGAGAAATGGCTCAGTGGTTAAGAGCACTTCCTACTCTTCCAGAAGTCCTTGAGTCCACATTAGGTGACTCAAAACCACCTCTAATTCCAGCTCCAGAGGATCTGTCAGCCTCTTCTAGTCTCTACAGGCACTTTACTAGTATGTAAACACACACACAAACACAAATTTAAAGTCTGTTTTTAAATAGAGGGTTGTGCTATAGCAAATATTTCTTATTGTATTTACATTAGTCTTGTTCTGAGATTCAAACTAACCTGGGGAATATTTGAAAACATATTTCCTGGCTTTATCAAACATCCCCCAGGAGAACTAGGCATGATGACAAACATCAGTAATTCAAAAACTTGGGAGGTAAATGAATGAAGAGGACAAGGACATGCCTACCTACAAGTCAAGTTTAAGGCTAGCCTGAGTGTCTGTAAGTACTAGACGACAGTGACTTCCTCAAGGCTGTTTTCTGGAATTTTCAGGGCACTGAGTCTATCTATTCTTGGCTACGTAAATGGAAATGTTAATTTTACTAACCTTATTTGTGACTTTTGTTATAGTCAAACGTGCTTCAAAATGCTCAGTGAAACAATGGCTAAAGACACTGAGCAGCAATTCCACAGAACCTTTAATTTTTCTGCAGGAAATATTGAGTGCATCAAATTCATGTGCAACAGTTCCATCCATCCCTCTGCTTTGTGTGCACCACTGCCTCACATTTATTAGCTACTTCTCTTGCTGTGATAAAATATCATGACCAAAGCAAATTTAAAGAAAGAGAGGTTCCAGAGGAACAGGAGTCCTTCGTGGTAGTAAAGTGGTAAGTATTGTGGCTAGAGTAGCAAGCTTAGAGCTTGCAGTTTGAACCAAAAGCAAGAATCAGAGAGTGAAATGGCAATGGTGTGTGGCTTTTAAGTCTCAAAAGTCCCCAGGAATGTATTTCTTCCAGAAAGACCACACCCCCTAAACCTATCTTAATAGGACACCAACTGGGGACTGAGTATTTAAGCATCTGAGCCTAAAGGGACATTCTCATCCAAACCACTGCACCATCTCAGAAGGTCATTGTGCCTCATTCTTCAAGTCTGAAGAATGGGAAATTGAATTGGGATTTGTAACTGAGCTACATAATGAGCTTTCTAAAACACTGAGGCATGGTAGCAGGTCCTCTTAACCCCAGCACTGGAGAAGTGTAGGCAGTGGTAATCCCACTGGGAACACCACTACCACAATTTTGAGCCACATTTAAAGCACGCTTTAATTAAATATCTGCCAGAAAGATGGACTCTGGTCAGGTCCATTCCTGGGCTCCCAGAAAATGGTGAAGAGTCACATCCAGAGGCATAAAAAGGCAACCCCATAAGGCCACTGTATTTCCCACCAGATCCACCCAGGGGCACGCTTATATGCTAACATACTTCCTGCCTATGTACCTCTGCCTACATCCAAGCAGGCAAGTGTACAACATCCTAACATATTTCCTGTGGATTACATGTGACCAAGCACATCCAGTGCGGTTGAGTCAATTTTGTTTAGGGGAACAGAAACATGCTATTTGTTCTCCCCCATAAAGAATTGCCTCCAGCATTTCAGGAGGTATCTGTCATTGTGCAAGGGGCTTACAGGTTAGAAGGACTTTTCTTTCATGAGTCTCTTAGGCACAATAATTAAAACTTAAAACAACATTGGCTCTCAAAGCCAGAGCATCTTCAGCTAAATAGCCAGTTGAAGCTTAGCCTGAGCTCTGTGAAAGCCCCTTCTGGTTCAGGTAGGGATATGTAAAATGCGCACCTCAGTTCCTAGTGCCAGACACTGATTACTATATAAATTATATATATTAATAAAACAGTTTTCTAAGAGTTTTGAACCTTTTCCACTCTAAAGTTGATTCTCTTTTCTGTTTTTATTTTCAGTTCTGGAAATGGTACTTGACCTCCCTAATGCCAGGGCTTTAGGCAAGCAATCTACCACTGAGCCCCCTAAAGCTAACATACCAAACAAAACAGATTCTTCCTGTGGTCAAACTAGCCACACCCTGACTACACTTCCTCATTCAAATTCCTTTAATTATGGATAGCAAATACCTGTGTATATGGATAGTATAACCTGTGGGCAGGCTATACATTGTTAAGAAGATGCCAGCTGTATAATGTTACTCTGGCACAATAATTAGTTTGAGGCTCCCCATTAGCTTCAAGAAACCAGAGCACCACAGGTTATGTGAGGTGGCTTAGCTAGCTGAGATGGCTGTGTGCGGGCTTTATTTTAACATTTCAGGGTTATAGGAGATGGAATCTTGTTCACACCAGCACAGTGAGTTGCTGAAAGGTCTAATTCACTTGATAGGTGGCTGTCTTAATCAGGGTTACACCATGACCAAAGCAACTTGGGGAGGAAAGAGTTTATTCGACTTACAATTCCACAGCACTGTTTATCCTGAAGGAAGTCAGGACAGAAACTCACACAGGACAGAAACCTTGAGGCAGAAGCTGACACAGGAGCTATGGAGGAGGGCTGCTTTACTGGCTGCCTCCTCCCGTCTTACTCACCCTGCTTTCTTAGAGAGCCAGGACCGCCAGCCCAGAGGTGACATCACTCCTCTCAGATGACTATAGCTTGTGTCAAGTTAACAACAACAACAAAAAAGGCAGCACAGTGGTCATTGACTTAGCATACTGTAGAGCCTGGGGGTGTGGGGGAGGATAGAAGAGGGTTGGACCTTCCTGGAGTTACAGATGTGCTTTCCTCCCTCCAGGTGTAGCGGAAAAGCACTTGCTTAAGAGGATCTGTAGACTTCTTGTTTTAAATTCACGGGACTTTGGCTTTCTTTTTTTTTTTTTTTTTCTTTGAGGTGCTGGGAGTTGTGCCCAAAGGAACTGTCCTGGAACTCACTCAGTAGTCCAGTCTGTCCTCGAACTCAGAAATCTGCCTGCCTCTGCCTCCCAAATGTTGGGATTAAAGGCATGCGCCAGCCGGGTGTGGTGACACAGGCCTTTAATCCCAGCACTTGGGAGGCAGAAGCAGGCGGATTTCTGAGTTCGAGGCCAGCCTGGTCTACAGAATGAGTTCCAGGACAGCCAGGGCTACCCATGCACCACCACTGCCCAGGTAATCCTGGAACTCTTTATGTAGACCAGACTGGCCTTGAATTGACAAGACCCACCTGACAAAACTCTGCCTGCTGATTGCTGGGCCATCACACCCAGCCTAAATGAAGTATTTCTTAAATACTGTAGTATATTATATGGTCTAGCATGACACTCTTATGTTTGAAGTGGTATGAGAAAACATACAGGGGGTAAAGCTATAGCTCAATGGTAAAACATTTACCTAGCATATGTAGAGCCCTACGGTTAATCTCCAGTACTTTAAAGGGGGGGGTAGTACCCACATTTAATACTCTGGAGCCAGAGGCAGGTGGACCTCTGTGGATTTGAGGCCACCCCTGGTCTCCAAAGTGGATTCTAGGTCAGTGGTGAGACCTTGTCTCAAGAAGAAAAAGAATTCACAGGGATTTTATACTCACCCAATTGTCTTGAACCTACTTCCTCTTGTGTAACTAAACTTGTTAATCCCTCAGTAACCTTCCAGTTCACTGCCTGAAGCTTGATAGGTTCGCTGTGGGGCTCAGCCAGCGGTCTAAGATGTGCTGGTCTTAGCCAGCCGTGGTGGCAGTGCATGTGGCAGCAGTCCAGCAGAGGCAGGCAGATCTCTGTGAGTTCAAGGCCAGCCTGGTCTACAGAGTGAGTTCCAGGACAGCCAGGGCTATACAGAGAACAACAAAACAACAACAAATACAACAACAAATTATATATATATATATATATATATATATATATATATATACACACACACATATATATACCAGTCTCTTCCTTGTTAGCATGGCTGGTAATAGTAAAAGTTCACTCTTTCTAGAATGTATGTGTGTGTGTGTATATATGTGTGTATATATATACACACATATATGTATATATATATGTGTGTGTGTATATATGTGTGTGTGTGTGTTTCTTCCTTGTTAGTATGGCTGATTAAATAGTGAAAGTTCACTCCTTCTAGAATCAAATGGCTCCTGATTCAACTGCCTGTGATTTTAAGTCAGTTTGAATAAACAACCAGGAATGTCCACAAGTCTTCTATTAAATTCTCCATTATCTCTTCTTCTTTCCATCCTTCAGACCTTATAATCAGATTTAGGGTATTACAGAATGTGTAGTCTATCATAATACCTGAAAAGCAAAGCAAAGCAAAACAAATCAGGAACTTGGAGACGGTCTCTAAAAAATGATGTAAGGGTTTTTTTGGTAGTTTGCTGATTTGGTTGGTGGATTTCTAATTTTCATTTTATGTGTATCGATGTTTTGCTTGCATGTATGTTAATGCACCATGTGTGTGCCTGTTGCTCAAGGAGGCTGTGTTAGACCTGGGTCAGGGGAACATTTCCAAGACAGTCTGATTAAAGCAAGCTGTGTTTAGAAGTGCACAGGGCCAGGCAGTGGTGGCACACGCCTTTAATCCTAGCACTTGGGAGGCAGATGCAGGTGGATTTCTTAGTTCGAGGCCAGCCTGGTCTACACAGTGAGTTCCAGGACAGCCAAGGCTACACAGAAAAACCCCATCTCAAAAAAACCAAAACAACAAAACAAAACAAAAGAAGTGCACAAGGGACTGGCCAGAGGAATTCCTCTCTGTAAGTCAGGGTTTCAGAGGGCAGCACCTCGCTGACTTTTGAGATCCCTGTTATAGTGAAAGGTTAGGGTTGGCAGAAATCAGCTGTTGAGATAATTGGCTGTTATCACCTGGACAGAAGAGTGGGGTCTCAGCCTCAAGACCATCTGTAGGGTACATAAGTGTGATAGTAGCACCTGGACAGAAGAATGGGGGACTCAGGGCTCAAGGCCATCTGTGGGGTAGATAAGTGCAAGAATACATCATGTGCAAGGGGAGTCACCTACCACAAATGTTCAGTGGGTGTCAAGGCAAAGGGGTGAGTATGCATCATCGGTTACAAGCTCAGCATAGGCTGAAAACCATGGTTTGGGCTGGAGAGATGGCTCAGCAGTTAAAAACACTGACTGCTCTTCCAGAGGTTCTGAGTTCAATTCCCCGCAACCACATGGAGGCTTACAAGCATCTGTAATGGGATAGATTCCCTCTTCTGGTGTATCTAAAGACAGCAACAGTGTACTTACATCCATTAAATAAATAAATAAATAAATAAATCTTTTTAAAAACCATGGTTTGCAGGATACATTATGCTAAAGAAATAGGAACTTATTCTTTTTTTTTTTTTTTTTTTTTTTTTTTGGTTTTTTCGAGACAGGGTTTCTCTGTGTAGCCCTGGCTGTCCTGGCACTCACTTTGTAGACCAGGCTGGCCTCGAACTCAGAAATCCGCCTACCTCTGCCTCCCGAGTGCTGGGACTAAAGGTGTGTGCCACCACGCCCGGCTGGAACTTATTATTGGAAGGCATGGAGACTTAGTAACGATGTCCAACAGGTGGCTCCTTAACAACAGTGTGGCCCCGGTTTTGGTTTCACAGCTGGAAGGATTTTAAACTCCTTAAGACACTGGCAAGGGGCTGGTGAGATGGCTCAGTGGGTAAGAGCACCCGACTGCTCTTCCAAAGGTCCAGAGTTCAAATCCCAGCAACCACATGGTGGCTCACAACCATCCGCAACAAGATCTGGCGCCCTCTTCTGGAGTGTCTGAAGACAGCTACAGTGTACTTACATATAATAAATAAATAAATAAATCTTTAAAAAAAAAAAAAAAAGACACTGGCAAGTTTTAGAACAGTGGGTTGTGAAACGGGGGAAAAAAAGTAGCCAAATCACAAGAAATGAATTGGATACCTTTATCCATAAATAGGTTTTAGGATGATGCTAGAGTCAGAAATGAGGCAAGACAAAGCGTGTATGGATTTGTCATGAATGAAGACTGGATGTACTTCTTGTGTCCGTGATGGAATTTGGTTTTATCTGTCTTGAGAAAGTGTCTTGCAATGTTGCCCAGACCTGTCTCCAACTCCTGGACCCAGGTGCTCCTGCTGCCCAAGTTCCTGGGTAGCTGAGAGGACAATCACATTATTCTTGATTGACAGGATGCATTGAGTTTCCAGGTTCTTAGTGTCTAGTCAGGAAAGAGTAAATGAGCACAGTTTGTTTGTTTTTGGTTTTTCAAGACAGGGTTTCTCTGTGCAGCCCTGGCTGTCCTGGAACTCACTTTGTAGACCAGGCTGGCCTTGAACTCAGAAATCTTCCTGCCTCTGCCTCCCGAGTGCTAGGATTAAAGGCGTGCGCCACCACGCCCAGCACGAGCACAGTTTGTAAACACAACAAAGTAACTTTATTCAAAAGGAAGCTGTAAGCACAGGTCACAATCAGACCACAAGCTCTGGGCTCCAGGATTTTGTCTGGGACGACTTCTTATGGACTCAGAAGGAAGGGAGGAATGGCTACTAAGGGACATTGTTTGAGTGGTTCTTTATTTTGATAGACAGATTTAAGTTATGTAACCTCTTTTCTACTGCTCATGGTCGACCGCATGATTACTCAATTATACATAGGCATAAGTAGATAAATAGGGGGTTCTCCCAAAAACTTCATTTAGAGAACAGTTTGCTATGTTGCACATGTGTTCAAAACCAGTTTGGGCATCTTCAAAGCCAGACATAACTGGGATACAGTTGAATAGAATCTCTGTGTTTGATGACCAGCACCAGAGGAAGTTTATTGCATTGTTTAGAGAGGGATGTTGTTGCCTGTGCCCTGGACTACTCGACGCCCAACCCTACCAGCCCTTGGTGGTTGGAGATGAGGTGGCACAGAGTCAAACTCCACTGCTGCAAGCCCCTTTAATGCCCTCCACCCGCACCCCCATTGGTCCCAAGAAAGCATCTTTTCTAAACAACAGTTCCTGATTGGCTGGCATTATTTGTACCAGCAATGCTTGGTCTCTCAGGCAGTCCTCAGTTAGGTCTTCCTGTAGGAACACTGGTGTCTCAGGCAGTCTTCAATTAGATCCACCTATAGGAGATGTTTTTGTTGCTGCGAAGCTCCAGTGTTTACATAGATGTGGCCCTGCCATTCCTGCTACAGGATGTGTATGAACAACACGAAGGCAGGGCATCCTAAGTTGCTAACTGGTTGCTAGGGGTATTGTTCCAAGAAGGGTATGTGTGTGCACAGTACATACAGGAAAGAGTTTCAATTTGCAAAGCGTCTTCACTAAAGAGGGGTGTCCGTCTAATCGAAGAGAAACGGACTCCCAGTATATTCCCTATACATCTTCTACTCAACATGCCACCATGCTTGGCAATAAAATTATATTATGTTAATTATACAATATTGTTTCATTTACTTACTTACTTATTAAATAGAGTTTCTCTATGTAGCTTTGGCTGTCCTGGAACCAGCTCTGTAAACAGGTTAGTCTCCAACTCAGAGACCTGCCTGCCTCTGCCTCCAGAGTACAGAGATTAAAAGTGTGCACCACCACTTCCCAGCTGTGGTTTCGGCTTTTGTGTACAGTCTGTGGAGTGACAGCTCTGAGATAGCCAGGCACATGGTGGCTCACTGTTATACTCCCAGCACTCGGGCAACACGGCTAGACTAGTCAGATACCTACGCATGTGAGGTGAGTTAGGGATAGTGAGACTAAAACAAAAAAAACTAAACTGACATGTCCTAAGCTCAATCAAAAGGGCTAGGGGTTGGGGGAGAGGATCGGTGAGGGAGCTTATGAGCTAACAAGCACTGAGCTAAGACTTTCACTTTTTGGCTGTTTGTTGGTTGGTTTTGGGGACAGGGTTTCTTTGTGTGACTCTGGCTGACCTGGAATTCTGTAGACCAGCCTGGCTTTGAACTTACAGAGATCCCTCTGCCTTTGTCTCTCTAGTGCTGGGATAAAGGTGTGTACCACTACTGCCCAGGTGACTTTCACATTTTTAAATATATCTTAAACTCTGGCCATGGTCAACATGTTTGCTTTTATCTCAGTCTTAAGTACTAATATTAACTCTCTCAGTCCACACATTACACACACGTATCACACATAGGCGCACATATGATTAAGGAAGCTGCAAAGGGATGTTTCAAAGAGAACCAATTGAAGGCCAGCAGAAGGCTGATGGGCTGTAAAGGAATCTCCATGGGGATTTTTTTTATTAAATATTTTCTTTATATACATTTGAAATGCTATCCCGAAAGTTCCCTATACCCTTCCTCCGCCCTGCTCCCCTTCCATGGGGATTTGATAATGACAGTTGGAGGTCTGCTGGAGGTTCCACTCCAGAGTCAAGCCTGGGAGGTCAGAGTTGAGGTTAGCCTCAGAGTCAAGTTAGCCACACAAGCAAGGTGTGGGACTGTGGAGGCTGAAGAGGCAAAAGACAGGGCTGGGCCAGAAGGATGAATAGACAACAATCCCAGACAGACTATCACATAAATAGATATTTGATGACTAAGTAGGTTGGGTCAGCAGTGAGGAGACTGAGCCAAGCTGAGGTCCCTGAGAAAGTCAGGAGTTCTCTGCCTGTCAATCCTCCTGACACACGGGCGGTCAGATGACAGACTGCAAGGCTAGATGTCTTCCTCTTGGTAGAGTCCAGGTGAGGGTGAGCCACGCTTTTCTCAGGCTAGTGTGACCTCCCAGGCCTGTTTTTGCATGTTTGTGGGAGTAAGGCACACATGTGTACAGGTACATGTGCTTGCATGTGTGGAGGACAGCCTCGAACATCTGCTACCTTTTCTTATTTTCAGGCAGGGTCTCTCATTGGCTTGGAACTCACCAAGCAGTCTACACTGACTGCCCAGCCAGCACCAGGAATCTGCCTGCCCCTACTTCTCCAGCTCCTGTCACTTGGATTCTAGGGATCAAGTTCAGGTCCTCCTGTTTGCTCTACAAGTACTTCAGTGACTGAGCTGTCGCTCCAGCCCCATTTCTGGCCATTCTTATATGATTGTAATACTCCTAGGTACTGATACTCTCCTGATTGATTCTGAAAATTTTGTAGGGTTGCACTTGTCTTAGTTTTAGGGACAAGTTATGTATCTGCCTTGTGGATGATAGCAAACAAAAGCTAGTGTTTAAGTGCCCAACAAGGTACAGAGTCATCTGTCTCTGTGTTTGTACTCGAAATAGGGTTCAAAGCTGTTTGTAAAATGGAGTCTCTCGGGACAAGGCAGAGTATGAAAAACCACTGTTTTACACAATATGGAGTAATGTAGAACACAGCCTGATCACCACCTCTAGACTCCTAAGAGCAATTATTTTTGTTTCTTTCCTTTCCTTTCCTTTCCTTTCCTTTCCTTTCCTTTCCTTTCCTTTCCTTTCCTTTCCTTTCCTCTCTCTTTTTTTTCTGTTGTTTTTGTCTTTTTTTGTTTGTTTGTTTGTTTTGGTTTTGTTTTGTTTAGGTTTTTTTTTGAGACAAGGTCTTGCATGTAATCCTGGATGTCAAGGAACTCAAAAAGATGTGTCAGACAAGTGCTGGGATTATGTGCATGCACATGTGATGTGACTACAACAATCACATCAAACCACACATTAACTTTTGTGCAAATCTTACCACCAAGGCTACCAGCACATGTAGCAAGCAAAGTAATTTCGTCCTTTTATAATTTTATTAGTGCATCTAATAGTGTTATATTTAGTTGTTTCCAAATCATTTTTCTGATGTGTGTGACCCTTCTTCTGTACTTGTATGACAGTTCCCTTTGCTATTAAGAAGCTTTTCTTTTTTTTGGCTTTTTCGAGACAGGGTTTCTTTGTGTAGCCCTGGCTGTCCTGGCACTCACTTTGTAGACCAGGCTGGCCTCGAACTCAGAAATCCGCCTGCCTCTGCCTCCCGAGTGCTGGGATTAAAGGCGTGCGCCACCACGCCCGGCTTAAGAAGGACAGCCAGGCTCAGAGAAACCCTGTCTCGAAAAACAAAAAAAAAAAAAAAAAAAAAAGAAGCTTTTCGCAGGACAGCCAGGGCTACACAGAGAAACCCTGTCTTGAAAAACCAAAAAACAGCTTTCTGCTCTTTGACGCTGCGGAGGAAGCATCGCTGAAGGCTCTCGTAACTCTGCCGTCATGTCTAAGTCTGAGTCTCCCAAGGAGCCAGAACAGCTTCGGAAGCTCTTCATCGGAGGGCTGAGCTTCGAAACAACCGACGAGAGTCTGAGGAGCCATTTTGAGCAATGGGGAACACTAACCGACTGTGTGGTAATGAGAGATCCAAACACCAAGAGATCCAGGGGCTTTGGGTTTGTCACATATGCCACTGTGGAAGAAGTGGATGCTGCCATGAATGCAAGACCACACAAGGTGGATGGAAGAGTTGTGGAACCTGAGAGCTGTCTCTAGAGAAGATTCTCAGCGACCAGGTGCCCACTTCACTGTGAAAAAGATCTTTGTTGGTGGTATTAAAGAAGACACTGAAGAACATCACCTATGAGATTATTTTGAGCAGTATGGGAAGATTGAAGTGATAGACATTATGACTGACAGAGGCAGTGGGAAAAAGAGGGGCTTTGCTTTTGTTACCTTTGATGACCATGACTCTGTGGATAAGATTGTTATTCAGAAATACCATACTGTGAATGGCCACAACTGTGAAGTAAGAAAGGCTCTGTCAAAGCAAGAGATGGCTAGTGCTTCATCCAGCCAGAGAGGTCGCAGTGGTTCTGGAAACTTTGGTGGTGGTCGTGGAGGCGGTTTTGGTGGCAATGACAATTTTGGTCGAGGAGGGAACTTCAGTGGTCGTGGTGGCTTTGGTGGCAGCCGTGGTGGTGGTGGATATGGTGGCAGTGGGGATGGATATAATGGATTCGGCAATGATGGAAGCAATTTTGGAGGTGGTGGAAGCTACAATGATTTTGGCAATTACAACAATCAGTCTTCCAATTTTGGGCCGATGAAGGGAGGAAACTTTGGAGGCCGGAGCTCTGGCCCTTATGGTGGTGGAGGCCAGTACTTTGCTAAACCACGGAACCAAGGTGGCTATGGCGGTTCCAGCAGCAGCAGTAGCTATGGCAGTGGCAGGAGGTTCTAATTACATACAGCCAGGAAACAAAGCTTAGCAGGAGAGAAGATCCAGAGAAGTGACAGGGAAGCTACAGGTTACAACAGATTTGTGAACTCAGCCAAGCACAGTGGTGGCAGGGCCTAGCTGCTACAAAGAAGACATGTTTTAGACAATACTCATGTGTGTGGGCAAAAACTCCAGGACTGTATTTGTGACTAATTGTATAACAGGTTATTTTAGTTTCTGTTCTGTGGAAAGTGTAAAGCATTCCAACAAAAGGTTTTACTGTAGACCTTTTCACTCATGCTGTTGATTGCTAAATGTAATAGTCTGATCATGACGCTGAATAAATGTGTCTTTTTTTTTTTTTAATGTGCTGTGTAAAGTTAGTCTATTCTGAAGCCATCTTGGTAAACTTCCCCAACAGTGTGAAGTTAGAATTCCTTCAGGGTGGTGCCAAGTTCCATTTGGAATTTATTTATGGTTGCTTGGGTGGAGAAGCCATTGTCTTCAAAAACCTTGATGTTGTTAAACTGCCAGTTACTGTTGTAACTTTTAATGAGTTTCACCATTGAAAGGGTCATCCAAGCAAGGTCACAATTTGGTTATAAAATGGTTGTTGGCACACCCTATGCAATATCAAAATTGAATAACGGTATCAGATAAAATAACAGTTGGGAATGAAGCTTGTGTATCCATTATCATGTGTACTCAATAAACGATTTAATTCTCGTGAATGGAATGACTGTATGGATTTGGGACTGGCAGAGATTTGGACTTTCCCTACCCAATGCCCCTGGTAAATGCTCATTGTTTGTTACCACAGTG
Source organism: Mus caroli (assembly GCF_978045245.1). Classification (NCBI taxonomy): domain Eukaryota; kingdom Metazoa; phylum Chordata; class Mammalia; order Rodentia; family Muridae; genus Mus; species Mus caroli. The sequence continues at coordinate 60,821,013 of NW_028227257.1, read as the reverse complement.
CAAGTTCAAAGCTCTGCCAGCAGAGAGGCCAACTGCTGGTAATGCCACCTATATAAGTCCAGAGATTAGCATTGTCGGGGCATCTTAAAAACTGATAATTAGTTAAGAACTCTAATTGCCCTAACCCATAGGCTGTAGTGAAGGAAAACTGCAGTTTAACTGGGTTGTGAGTGGGTGTGCTTTGGGGTTTTTTTTGTTGTTGTTTTTAATTTTAGATGATTCTAGTTCATTGGAATTTTAAATTACAAATATAATTAACCATGATTATGTGTAAAAAAAAAAAGAAAAAAGAAAAACCAAAAACCAAAAACAAAAACAAAGAAGCTTTTCGGTTTTAAGAGATTTCATTGGTCAATTGTTTTTCTTCTTTCCTGTGCTACCAGAGGTCCATTCAGGCTTCATAAGTTAGTCAAATGTGCTTTTCCAAAAATATTTATGGGACGCATATGAGAATTAAATTATCCTTGCTCCTGTTGGAACAGAATTGTGTTGTATGCGCTCCACAGTTCACAATGACCAGTGACCCTGTGCCATCACAGTGACCAGTGATCCTGTGCCATCATAGTCTCTGATTTGGGGGGGGGTGCATTTAGAGACAGGGTTTCTCTGTATAGCCCTGGCTATCCTGGAACTCACTTTGTAGACCAGACTGGCCTCAAACTCAGAAATCTGCCTGCCTCTGCCTCCGGAGTGCTGGGATTAAAGGTGTGTGCCACCACGCCCAGCATAGTCCCCGATTTTAACTATGGATTAGGTATTGGATAATAGAGCTTTTGGAAGATATATACATAGTCTATGAATGTTACACTTGCAAATGTATGTGCACTGTGTGCCCAAGAAAGCCAAAAGAGGACATCAAATTCTATAGAACTAGAGTTATAGACAGTTGTGAGCTGTCATGTGGGTGCTGGACCATGAACCTGAGTCCTCAGAAAGAGCAGTTAAGTGCTTTGAACCAGTATGGACACAACCTGCTATCCTTTGTAGTGCCTGCTCCTGCTCTGCTCATATGAAGTCCTGTGTCCCTGAAACTGAATAAACCGGCCTTAGTGTGATGTTTAAATGGGGTATGTGTTGTCTCCAATACTCAAATTGCCCCATTAGTCTTTGTGCTTTGTATTTCAATGCAGGTGTCCCTGTTGTCATAATTCTTTCTGTCACGGCCCTGCCTGCCATCTTATGAGCATATAATGAAAGATCCTGACAGGATGTAAAAGGTCACAGAAGCCCTGAAATTGGCAAAATAGATTTCATTGTTAGTAGAACTAGCTTCACTGACTTTTAGAAAAATAGAGGTGCACAATGCTCTGGCTGCTCCTCGAACCTGCGTGTCTGCCAGTGTTCTGACCAGGTGTGTGCCCACTGCTGCACCTCACTGCCAGGTGTTTGTGATATTGGTTGCTATATTGATTGCTGGGAAAGAGTCGGAAAATCTCCCCAGCAACCATAGTCAGGGCCAATCCGGAGTTACTGCACCTTCATTAGACTCCTTCCTTGTTTCCCTCCTATACTCATTTCTTGAGGAATCAATCATTTTAGAATAGACATTGTTTAGATCTGGAAATCCCTTCCCCACTTCTCCTTTCCCCCTTAAGGACCTATAAAAACTGGGACCTCTTTCCCCTCAAGGTCGACTCCTCTACCCCTGCGTGGGATACGAGTCGTCCCCAGAGCTCTGGCTTTCCCCGAATAAAGCCTCATGTGGTTTGCATCAAGCTTGGTCTCTCATGAATTCTTGGGGGTCCACTATTATCCCGAGGCCTGAGCGAGGGGCTCCTCTCGGAGTCTTTCAGTAACACCCAACAACATTTACGAGTGGCTTTGTTTCTGCTTCTGTTGTTTTTCCCTTGCTAACTGTCCAACTCTTGTTTCTAAGGATTTTGTGTGTGTGTGTGTGTGTGCATAGTGTATGTAGTTTTTTGTGTGCATAGTGTATGTAGTTTTATATTGTGAGCATGTGCACGTGAGTGCTGTGCATGTAGAAGCCAGACAAGTTCACACAATATCTTCCACTTTCACTCTCTGTCTTATCATTTAGGTTTCCAGACAGGGTCTCTTATGAAGCCCTTGTCACTATGACGATCAGGATGGCCTCAAATTCACAGAGATTCTCTCGAGGGCTGGGAGTCAAAGTGTTCAGCCATATCATCATTCCACCTTCTCTCTCTCTCTCTGTCTCAAGATTTATTTATTTTACGTATATAAGTACATTGTAGCTGTCTTCAGACACACCAGAAGAGGGCATCCATTATAGATAGTGTGAGGCACCATGTGGTTGCTGGGAATTGAACTCAGGACCTCTGGAAGAGCAGTCAGTGCTTTTAACCACTGAGCCATCTCTCCAGCCCCCACCTTATCTCTTAAGACAGGGTCTCTAGCGAACTCAGAACTGGACAATTGTCTAGACCAGCTGGCCAGTAACTTCAGGGACCTTCCCATGTGATGGTTAATATTGCTCGTCAACTTGACAGGATCCAGGGTTACCCATGAGACAAGCCCCTGGAGTTAGATAGATTAGGCTAATTTAGACATGCCTATGAAGTTTAGTTTTATTTTCTTTCTTTTTGTTTGTTTGTTTTGTGTTGTTGCTGAGACAAGGTTTCTCTGTTCAGCCAGCCCTGGCTGTTCTGGAACTTGCTCTGTAGACCAAGCTAGTCTCAAACTCAGAGATCCATCGGCCTCTGCCTCATGAGTGCTGGGATGAAAGGCATGTGCCACCACTGCCTGGTTGAGGTTTTCTTTCTAATTATTGGGTGTGTGTGTGCACCGTTGGGGTGGGGCAGGGGCACATGAGCCATGGTGCACCTGTGGAGGTCAGAGGACAGCTTTACAGAGTCAGTTCTTTCCTTCTGCCTTTATGTGAGATTTACAGATGGAATGCAGCTCAAGAGGCTTGTTTCTCAGTGCAGCTACCCACTGACCCATCACCAGCCTGGGGTGTTCTTGATCACATTAACTGAAGTGAGAATGTTCACCCTGAATGTGTTGAGCAACTTTGGCAGCTGCTAGCAGAGAACCAAGGGGAAAGACCTTGCTTTACGTCTGCTCTCCTTTTCATCTTGCTGGCTAGTGCATCTTCCTGGTTCATGGGTTTTATCTAGCCTGTGGCTGCTACTGCCATCTTTCACTGGCATCAGAATCCAGTTTCTTCAGCCTTCCAATGTGTACTGGAGGCTTGGCAGGAATCCTCCGACTCTTCTGAACCAGCCTGAGACTATTAAGGCATCCAACCTCATGGACTGAGCAGTTACAGGGTCTTAGCCTCTGCAAAGTAAAAATGGCCGTTGTTGGATTAGCTAATCCGTATTATGTAAAACAATCTAAATAAATCCCCCTTTAATATATATTCACTTTATAAATTCTGTTCCTCGTGAGAACCTAATATAGCCTATCCATCCATCCTCAGTGCCTGGGTTATAGATGTTTGTGGCCATACCTGGCTTTTACCTGGGAGCCAATGATAGAAATTCAGTTTCCCATCTTTTCATGGCTTTACTGACTGAGTCATCTTTTCATCACTTCTATTAATAGTTTCTTTTCTGTTCCTATTTTATTACTTGTTATTCTATGATCTACACATAACAGAATTAAAGTCATAATTTGCCTATTGAAATCTGGGAGGATAGTATTGAAGTTATCTTTGGACATTAAATAGCCTTTTGGGGGGTCTCATAAATTTACATAGCTTGCTATCCCATAGAAAGGTTCTGTGTTCTTGGCTTTCCTTACCTATGCATACTGCAAAGAGTATATCAAGAATATCTGTTGTTACACAGTCCTTCAAATTATATTGATTTACTTTACGAATGACTTCTATGTCTGGTAATGTACCTGGGAGTTTTGGAGATACCCTCTAGAAGTTTCTATAAAGGGCTGGTGAGATGCCCTAGTAGGTAAGAGCACTGACTGCTCTTCTGAAGGTCCTGAGTTCAAATCTCAGCAACCACATGGTGGTTCACAACCACTGGTAATGAGATCTGATGCCCTCTTCTGGTGGGTCTGAAGACAGCTACAGTGTACTTATTTATAATAAATAAATCTTTGGACTGGTGGGAGCAGGGACTGAGTGAGCAGGGTTGACCGGAGTGAGCAGAGGTCCTAAAAATTCAATTCCCAACAACCACATGAAGGCTCACAACCATCTTATAGGTACACTGTACTCATATACATAATAAATAAATCTTTTTTTTTTTAAACAAGAAGATACTATAAGCTACAGTTGATCATTATAAACCATTAGGGGTTTTGTGTGAGTGTGTGTGCGTGTGTGTGTGTGTGTGTGTTTGTGTGTGTCTGTGTGGTGTGTCTGTGTGTGTGTCCGGGTTGTTACATGAGCTATAACATGCATATGGAGATGAGAGGACAACTTTCAGGAGTCAGTACTTGCTTTCTATGTTAGTTAAAGCTGGGTAAGTTTCAGCCTATTGTGGATTGCCATGTGGGTGCTGAGAACCAAACTCAATTTCTCTGCAAAAATAGCAAGTGCTCTTAACCACAGAGCCATCTCTCTTAGCCACTTTCCTTTGAGGGAATCCAGAGAGAATCATGCTGGCCTTGAACTTGTGATTCTCCTGTCTCTACTTTCTGAGTGCTGGGATGACAATTGTGTGTCACACCAGACATAGTGAGACATTTTCTTTAACAACAATTAAAAAAAAAAAGGTCTAGGTGTGGTAGCTTTCACCTTTAATCTCAGCACTTAGGAAGAAAAGGCAAGTGGATCTCTGTGAGTCAGAGGCTAGGCTGACTCACACGTCAAGTTCCAGGCCAAAGTCTACACATTAAGACCCTCTCTCTCTCTTGAAATTAATTAATTAATTAAAGAAAAATAAATTGGATTTTTGGTTTGGTTTGGTTTTCCAAGACAGGGTTTCTCTGTATAGCCCTGGCTGTCCTGGAACTCACTTTGTAGAATAAGTGGGCCTCGAACTCAGAAATCTGCCTGCCTCTGCCTCCCGAGTGCTAGGATTAAAGGCATGTGCCACCACGCCCGGCTTGAAGTTGGAAATTTTATTGAAATTAATGGCATATATTCAAGATTTTTTTTTTTAAAGTTTTGATTACAGGGCTGGAAAGATGGCTCAGCAGGTAAGAGTGCTGACTACTCTTCAAAGGTCCTGAGTTCAAATCCCAGCAACCACACGGTGGCTCACAACCATCCATAATGAGATCTGATGCCCTCTTCTGGAGTGTCTGAAGACAACTACAGTGTACTTACATATAATAAATAAGTCTTTTTTAAAAAAAGTTTTGACTACATATAGAATGGAAATGCTTAATTCTGCCACTGGGCAGCATTTTGAGAAATTCTTAAGTAATTTCTAATCACAAGAAGATTTCCAGAAGTGACTTTGTTAACCCAGACAAGTCAGTTTCGGTTTCCTTTTGCAGCACTGATGGTACAAATTCTTTTCCCACTCTGGACTCTCGCCTGACTCCCTTTCTCTTGCTAACTTGAGCCATCTGGCTCTGCATCTTTCCTTTGCAAAAGCAACATTCTGGTATGAAATGCTTCCTGTTTGTTCTGTGCCCCACAGTTCTGAGCCTCTAGGATGTCATACTCACGAGGACCCCACCTGATACCATTTTTATTCCTTTTTCTCTAACGTGGCTACAATATTTGGCATTGGCCCTGTGACTCCCCTGACTGTCTGAATACACACCACACTGTCTTCCTGCTTATCCTTACAGTGTGTATTGGCCAGTCTAGACAGGTCTCAGTCTGGGTTCCCTGCCTCTGGAGCCTGTTCATTTCTCTGTGATGCTGTTAACACTGACTCTTCCTCTGCTTCCTGGCCAGTTCCTTGCTGAGGGACTCTGTGACTATAGTCTTCCTCTCCCTCAGGTCTGATCTATGGATTCCCAAACAGGGCTCTGGTCCAAGCCCCACTTCTGTCTGTTTGTTTGTCTCAAGTGAAGCTCAAATTGACCTCAAACTCAATATCCTGTCTATAAAGTACTTGGGTTCCAAACGTGCAACACCACATTCACCCTGACCTTGAACTTCCTATGTGGCTGAGGACGACTTTACACTTGTGTGTGGCCACCACACCTGGAGTTCTGTGGAGTTAGGAATCTCAGTTTAGGCTTCAGGAGTCCTAGGCAAGCAGACAATCAGCAGAATTAGCATCCTTCCCTCTCATGTACATTTATCGTAGTTTTGAAAAACAAAATTAATATATACATTTTAAAATTCAATTTTCTTTGAATTCATTTTTTTGAAAATTTTTTTAAAGATTTATTTATATTTATTATATCTAAGTACACCTTAGCTGTCTTCAGACACACCAGAAGAGAGGGCGTCAGATCTCATTATGGATGGTTGTGAGCCACCATGTGGTTGCTGAGATTTGAACTCAGGACCTCCGGACAAGCACTCAGTGCTCTTACCTGCTGAGCCATCTCTCCAGTCCTTTTCTTTGAATTCATATAGCATTAAATGTTGCATGTCAGGCCAGGTGTAATGATTTACTTTTGAGACAGACTCTCACTGAGCTGAAGTTCACCCTTTTGGCTAACCAGGGTGACCAGTGAGCCCTGGGTTCCTCCTCTCTCTGTCCCTCCAATGCTGAGGTGTCAGACATGTGTCCCCATACATGACTTTTATGTGAGCGCAAAGATCCCAAACTCGGGCTCTCAGTGCACATCTCTCGGGTCCTCCCGCATACCTTTTTCCATACAAGTTTTACTCTCTAACCCATGTTGTGTTGAAATCTTGATCCTTTACCCTCCAAATCCTGGCTCAGTTTCTGTCTACAGCATAATTTATAAAGTTATTATAATCTTCTTTCATTTGCTTTTTTCCTCTGCAAGAGTTTTTGTTTTATTGAGACATCTTGTGTAGACCATGCTGGAGTCACACTTGCTAAGTAGTGGAGGCTGACTTCAAACTCCTGTTTTATTTTCCAAAGCACTGGGATTACAGGTGGCACCGACATGCCTTGCTAGAGTTAACATAATTTTTTTTTTTTTTTGGTTTTTCGAGACAGGGTTTCTCTGTATAGCTCTGGCTGTCCTGGACCTAACTCTGTAGACCAGGCTGGCCTCGAACTCAGAAATCCACCTGCCTCTGCCTCCCAAGTGCTGGGATTAAAGGCGTGTGCCACTGCTGCCCAGCTGAGTTATCATAATCTTATTGAGAAAACACAAAAAGGACAGGCAGTGGTGGTGCACGCCTTTAATCCCAGCATTTGGGAGGTGGGGGCAGGCAGATTTCTGAGTTTGAGGCCAGCCTGGTCTACAGAGTGAGTTCCAGGCCAGCCAGGGCTACCCAGAGAAACCCTGTCTCGAGAAAACAAACAAACCAAAAAAAAAAAAAAAAAAAAAATAGAAGAAGGAGAAGAAGAAGAAGGAGGAGGAAGAGGAGGAGGAGGAGGAGGAGAAGGAGAAGGAAAGAAAATAAAAAGATACAAAGAAAAAGTATGTGTCAATGTCCATCATAAGGATAATTAGCAAATTTAATTCAGTATTAGATGAAGTGATGCAATTTAGGAATCCAATCTCAGTTTAAATATTTGTAAAAATTAGTCCTAAACCACAATACAAAAAGGAAACAAAATGTTCTTAAATGGTGAGGCATCTTTTCATCACTGTCGCCCTCCCCCTAAATAATCTTTCCTTATGGAAATAACAAACAAGGCAAGGAGGCTTTCCCTTCCCAGTTTTTTTCTGTAGAATACTAGAAGCCTCAGTCATCAAAAACCCAAGAAAAAGGGATGAAGTTGTACAGTTTTCTGTTTGATTTTTGAAACACCACAGAGCCCAGGCCTCCACCTTTTAATACTTGTGCCTTAGGTTTCCCAGTGCTATAATTACAGGCATGTGCAGCCATGCCAGGGTAAAAGTTCTATGATTAAAAAGGAATAAAAATCATTATTCATAAGTGATATGCATGTGTAGAAATATGAATAATTATTAAAATGGGTAGATGTTTTTTAAAAGACTAAAAATCAAAATTAGTGTTTAAAGACAATCGAGCTCTTATGTACTAGGAATAAACAGGTAGAAAATGAAATTTTTAACAAATACTACTTAAAGCAATACCAAACAAAACTCAGCATAGCATTGGCTGGATAATGGGGTTGAAAAAATGATTAGAAAATCAGGTGGAATCTAAATAAATTCTATAGTTGAGGTCATCATTGTTTACCAATACTAACTTCATAATGGTTACGATGCATCACCATGTAGCATACTAGGGGACCTGAGGGAAAAGGATTCCAGGAACTTTCTGTTCTTTTTTATTTCTTCTGTAAATCTAAGATTATTTCAAAATAAAAAGTACCTAGAAGTTATCCTACTAAAGCTGTGTCAGACATTTATGGGAAAAATGTTGTCAAGAGATATTAAAGTAAGTTCCAAATGAGTCGAGATTCAAACCAAACTCATACTAGGAATTCAGGGTCTACTCAATGTTGATTATCTCGGGAGGCTCAATCAGCACTTAAAAGGTCTGTGGGGTTTATGAGCTTAACATTTTTCAAAAATATCTAAGGCCAACTAGGCTCAGTGTGCACAAGAATTTTTATTTTCCTGGCAGTTCCAAGGCAGAAGTAGGGGAGTCAGGTGTAAGATCATCCTCCTCCATACAGCGAATTTGAGGTCAACCTGGACTCTATAGGACCCAAGAGTAAATGCAGTGGTAAGAATCAAACATAGGGTCCTGCTCCCATTAGGCAAGTACCGATGTATTCCAGTGCCAGACTGTGTTTGGTTTTGTTTAGGAGGCTCTTTTGTCTTGGAGATGGGGCTTTAGGGGACTGGAGAGTTGGCTTGGTGTTTGAAAACACTGGCTGCTGCTCCCTGAAGGATCCAGATTCAATTCCCAGCACACAGCCCTCTGTGGCTCTGGTTCCAGGGCATCTGGTGCCCTCTTCTGGCCTCCTTGGTACTAGGCATATGCATTGTATTGGTAGGCAAAACATTCATAACACAAAAAATAAAGTTAAAAATTTTAAGTTAAGGAAAGAGAGGGAGAGGGGGAAGGGAAGGAGGAGGGGGAGGGGAGGGGGAGAGAGAGGGGGGAGGGAGAGGGGGAGGAAGAAGAAGAGGAAGAGTTGTTTTTTTTTTTTTTTTAGGAGTTTGAATTTCCTTTCCTTTATTAAAAAAAAAAAAAAAGAAAGAAAGAAAAAAGCAAAAACGAAAAAGAAAGAAAGAGAAGGGCAAAATATTACTCCAGGTCCCCGGCATCTCTACTATGTATTTTTTCCAAACAAATGCCTCAAAAAGAGACAAAGAGAATAATAGGGGTGAACACACAAGGGAGGAAGGAGAAAAAACAAAAGAGGGAGACAGGGACAAGTAAACAAGCAAAAACCAAGGATTGGGTGAAGTCTGCCTCCTCGCCAGAGAACGCCTCTGCCTACAGCCTGCTGCGTGTGCAGGAAGAGGGACTTAACTTTTGTCACAATTGAGCAAACGTAAGGATGATTTATTTGGTAAATGGTATGTACAAGATACTCAACAGGGGTAAAGGGAGTGATCACTGAAGCAAAAATATGAGATGGTAGAGAGGAAGGAAACCTTTGAGGCAGCCAGTCCACTGTTACCCTTCTAGCAAAGGCCTTAGAGGAGCTCAGACCTTTTCAATACTCTTCTCTTTCAAGGGCGGTGGGGGAGTTGGGGTAGGAAACTAAATAAAAATTCAAAACAATATATATATATATATATACACACACACACACAAGAAAATAAAACAACACATACACACAAGAAAATAAAACAACACATACACATACACACAAGAAAATAAAACAACAAATTTTTTTAAAAATCAAAGCCTCTCCAGAGCCATCTCAAAACAAAACAGTTCTCTCCTGCTCAAGTGCAGGCAATGAGCTAATGGAACAATAACCCTTCAACTGAATGTGTCTTTCTCTCCATATTTTTCTACTATAGCTCCTACGCAGAGCGGAAGTAAATATTCTGGCTATTGCCCCATTTTGGAAGAACTGGTGCCAACATGGTTGACTCGCCTGCTAGCTAGCAGCAAGTGAAAACGACAGACAGCATTGTAGTAGCCAAATGCAGAGGATTACCTTGCTCTGGCACAAGAATTCATTAAAGGTTCATAGAACTAGATGGAAAGATGGATAGGGAAGGAATCTTTCGGGGCATTTGATGTCTCTGTGTTAATAAGGAACTCCTCTCCCTCTTCCCCCTCGTGGTGGGACTCTTGCAGCCCCTATAGGGTTTTCCATAAGACTGAGCTGCCCCCCACCCCCACCCCTGAAGCGTTGTTCCTGAGCTTTTGGTCCCAGTGGTTCCCGGTCCCAGCTCCCCATAGTTTTGCAATCTGGTCTCTGCATGTACCACAGAGTTGCTGTGTCCCTCAGACTTGAGGAATGGTTGCCCAACCACTGAGTGTAATGCTAAGGGAACCCTGGTAAAACGGAGGTCCTGGTCCCCTGGGAACTGCACTGACCCTGTGCCCTGGTAACTCCCCAAGGTGGACTCCCCAAGGTGGCTCACAGAGCCTGAGAGGTCCTGTTCTTCACCAGGGTCTGAACCAAAGATTCTGTCAAGGCTGGACCAGAACTGAGTTCATCAGTGTCAGGGGCACTGAACCCTGTCTCAGGCCCATCGGTATTTCTGTAAGTCCTGTTTGGATGGGATCCGGTGGAGTACTCCATTGGTCTCAAGGCCTGGTGCTCATGTGGCAGGTGGCCAGGAGGCTCTGCTTCAGGCTGGAATAAAAGTTGCAGCAAGGCGGCTGTCAAGGCGGGATTCAACTCCCGCCAGGGGTGGGGGTGGGGCTCTGGAAAGATCATCTTCAACCAGAGGGAGTGGAGGTGGCGTCGGTGGAGGTCCAGGGGGCTGGGCTGGCAGGCGTAGAGCGCCATATTCAGTTTTACGTAGTGCTGGGGACAGAATTCAGGCCTTTGTTCATGCTGGGCAAGTGCTGTCCTAACTAAGCTATATTCTCAACCTTAAGAAACAAATGTTTGTTATGTAAATCAGAATGTTGAAAGTTGTATACTGTCTCAAGACTAATACACACAATAGAATGGCCTGTGGTATAGTCATGTGTGGTATAATAATATGTACTTTAGTATCTGTGTGTGGGGTGTGCATGCACGTATGCGCATGCCTGTGGAGGCATGAGGATGATGTTGGGAGTCTTTTCCCATTGCTCTCCACCTTGTTAACCGAGGCAAGGTCTCTCAATTGAACACGGAGATTGCTGATTTGACTGGCCTGGCTAGGCAGTTTGCCCCAGGAGTCCCCTATCTCTCTATTCTGATAAAATGGCAGAATTACAGATAGGTCATCAGACATTTGTGTGGGGTCTGTCAAGTCCATAATCTAGACTTTATGCTTGCAGAGCAAGCACTTTAACCATCGTCCTAGACCCTATAAGAGTACTTTGCTTTTAAGACAGAGTTTTCTTTTAAGGACAGACTTGTCACCCTCTACCCTCAGCCTTTTATGCTGTTATACTACCACACTCCAGTGCAGTGCTCATGTGTGCATGATGCTGACGGTGTAAGCAAACCTACTATGTGGGCAGGCTTATAAACTATGCATAGTATAGAATAACTATAGTAAAAAATAACTATGGTACTGATTCGTGCATGTAGTATAAAAGTTTTTTGCTATTATTTTTAAAGGGTACTCATGCCAGGCGGTGGTGGCGCATACCTTTGATCCCAGCACTTGGGAGCCAGAGGCAGGCAGATTTCTGAGTTCGAGGCCAGCCTGGTCTACAAAGTGAGTTCCAGGACAGCCAGGGCTATACAGAGAAACCCTGTCTCAAAACTAAAATAATTAATTAATTAATTAATTTTTTAAAAAAAGGGTACTCATTCTATGTCTGTATGGAAAAATTTTTGTGGTGCATGGTGGTATGTGCCTATAATTCCAACACTTGAGAGGTAAAGAAAGGTTAGATGATCAGAAGTACAAGGCCAGCCTGGAATACTTGAGTCCTTATTTCAAAACCAAGAAAACAGTCTGGGCATTGTGGTGCATGGCTGTAATCTTCAGCTTTGGATACCTAGGCAGAAGCAAATGGCCCATGAGTTTGAGTCCAGCCTGGTCTACACAGCAAGTTCCAGGTCAACCAGGCCTATATAGGGACACTGTATTATACACAGCAGTTTCAGGTCATCCAAGCCTACATAGGGACACTGTATTATACACAGCAGTTCCAGGTCAACCAGGCCTACGTAGGGACATTGTATTATACACAGCAGTTCCAGGTCATCCAGGCCTACATAGGGACACTGTATTATACACAGCAGTTCCAGGTCAACCAGGCCTACACAGGGACACTGTATTATACACAGCAGTTCCAGGTCAACCAGGCCTACACAGGGACACTGTATGAGTCACTTTTCTCTTGCCATAGTAAAGCACCAGGACCAAAAACAAGTTAGGAAAGAGTTTATTTTGGCTCATCCTTCCGGAAAGTTCAGAATCCATCCTGGCAGGGTGGCCCGGCAGCAAGTGGTACTCCTAGCAGCAGATCCAGCCAGCAGAGAGAGCATAGGGGAACTGGAAAAGCAAACAGAAAGAGCAACCTGGACATGGAGAGGGTCTATGAACTCTCAAAGGCCACCCCAGTGATACATGTTGCAAGGTTGCTGTTCTTAGACCTCCCAGACAGCACCAAGGACCGGAGAACAGGTGTTGACACACACAAACACTTCTCATTCAAACCTCTGAGAAGACTCTGTTTCAAAAGAGAAAGAAAGAAGGAAAGAAGGAGAGAGACAGAGAGACAGAGAGACAGAGACAGAGAGACGAGAAAGCAAAGCATGGCGGGATGTGTCAGTGAACACGTTGATCCCAGCACTCAAGAGGCAGAGGAGGGCGAATTTGTGAATTTGGGGCCACATAGTGGGTGAATACATAGTGAGTTCAAAGATAGCTAGAGCTATGTAGAAATCCTGTGTCAAAAACAAACAAACAAACAGACAAAAATAAATCAAAACCAAAACCAAACTAAATCAGAACAAAATCCATTTTTGCGCTAGCTAACAGTGTGTCAGATGACAGTGGCACAGTGGTTGTTCTTTTCATCTTTGCTCTGGCTCAGTCATCTTGTAATCCTCAATTTGATCTTTACACAACTGTCAACTCACCTCATGACATGTTTGTTGGAGCATATCCCTTTCAGGTAAGCTTCACATAATACCATACAAAAAAGAAAATCAACTAGACACACAAGATACATCAAAATAATGTTGGATAAAAGAGCCAGGCACTAAGAAATGTGGCTTTTTTTGGGGGTGGAGGGGTTGCTTTTTTTTGAGACAAGGTTTCCATATGTAGTCCTGGCTGTCCTGGAATTCACTATATAGACCAGGCTAGCCTCGACTCACAGAGATCCACCTGCCCCTGCCTCCTGAGTGCTGGGATTAAAGGCGTGCGCCACCACCATCCAGCTACAATGTGATTTTATATGTGTAACTTTCAAAAATAGGCAAAACTACTTTGCTGGGTACATTTTTAGCTAGAAAAGCAAAGGCCTAGAAATAAAGCTGTAGATAATGGCCATCGCTGGGATAGAGGTGTGGAAGGAGCTGAGATTGTCAATGGAAGTAAGGTGAGGGCTGGGGACTGCTCAGCAATTAAGAGTGTGTACCTCTTGCTGAGAATTGGAGTACAATTTCCAGCACCCAGTCAGGCAGCCCTCAGTTGCCTGTAGCTCCTTCTCTAGGTGATCTGATGCCCCCTTATGGCAACTCCCTGCAACTGCACTCACTTGCACATACCCATATCCCTCCATAGCCTCACAGATACACAAGCATGGATATATTTTAAAATTAACCGGGGAGGGGGGTTGTAAAGGAGCAAAGTGAGATTCTGTGGTACTGGTAATATTCTATTTCTTTTTCTTTTTTGGGGGGCGGAGTGTTTCGAGACAGGGTTTCTCTGTACAGCCCTGGCTGTCCTGGAACTCACTTTGTAGACCTCGAACTCAGAAATCCGCCTTCCTCTGCCTCCGGAGTGCTGTGAATAAAGGCGTGCGCCACCACGCCCGGCAAATAATCTTATTTCTTGAGCTGAATGTTCACTTCAGGTTCTTTTCTCTCCAAACTGTAGGTTTTCATTGTATCAACGTCTACATTGCTTCATAAAATGGAAGGTTTCTGATTTGTTCTCCAGCATTGCTCATTTGTGCCTCTACTTCTTCCTCCAGAGTTTCCAGTCATCACTCTCACCTGGAATCACTACAGGAGTCCCCAGTGGAGGTTTCACAGGACCTCAGGCCACACTGTGTTGCTCATAACTCAACACAGTGTATCTAACACTTTGCTTCTTCTATTGTTCCTGGAATTTTTAATCCAAAAACTCCCCAGAAAACCACTCACACTAGTCTGGCAAAGTCTAGTATTTACAGTTCAGCCTGCTGTTGGTAAGTCACAATTTCTCCATTCTTTGAAGGCTTTGAGTTTTTGACTTTTAAGTATCTAATTATTTTGTTTAATGTTAAGACCATAGTTGTGTTGTGGTGGTTTCCAAAGGCTAGCCGCCTGCCTGCCTGCCTTGCCTGCCTCTTTCTCTCCTTTTCTCTTTTTCTCTTTTTCTTTCTTTCTTTCTTTCTTTTTTTCTTTCTTTCTTTCTTTCTTTCTTTTTCTTTCTTTCTTTCTTTTTCTTTCTTTCTTTTTCTTTCTTTCTCTTTCTTTCTTTCTTTCTTTCTTTCTTTCTTTCTTTCTCTTTCTTTCTTTCTTTCTTTCTTTCTTTCTTTCTTTCTTTCTTTCTTTCTTTCTTCCTTCCTTCCTTCCTTCCTTCCTTCCTTCCTATCTTTCTCTTTTCTTTTCTTTTCTTTTCTTTTCTTTTCTTTTCTTTTTGGTTTTTCCTTCCTTTTTCTTTTCTCTTTTTTTTTTTTTTTTTTGAGACCAGTCCTAGGTGTTCCAGGAACTCACAGATATGTGCCCATCTCTGCCACCTGAGTGTTGGAATTTAAAGTCATGTACCACCATGCCTGCCCTGATGCTTTTTTTTTAATTTATTTTAAAGACAGTGTCATACAAATCTGCTGAAAACTCAAGCTCCTCTTGCTGCAGGAGTCAACAGAGTGCAGTACCTTGCCTAACTTCAGAATTTTTTTTTTGAAATTCAAGTATTGTATTATTTTCCCACCTCGCCCTGCCCCGATTTCTATCGGTTGTTCAGCACCTGAAGTACATGTAGCAACCCAGGAAAATGACAATGACATTAGGCTGGCCTTCAACTAGCAGAGGATGCTCTTGAACTGCTGAGCCTCCCTGCTGCTAGCTCCAGAGTGGGCTACAGGAGTGCACTTCTCTATTCAGTTTAACATGTGCTAGGGACAGAACTGGAGCTCCACATGTGCTACAAAGGGCGCCCCAGCAGAAAAAAGTCCACAGTGCCCTGCATTTTTACATTTCAGGACAACAATAAAAAGGATATTTAATCCCAAGCATAAGAGAAACAGGACTAAGGCATGATATTCTAATATCTGAGGTCTTTTTAGCAGTAGCAGTGAGTCACACAATTTTCATGTTTGCATTTCATCATGACTGGACCTTTTTTCCCTATCAGAGGGAATGTTTCAATACACAGCTTTCAGCTGTCCAAATTTGATTTCCCAATCTTCAATGTCTCATTTTCCTCTAATTGCATTTCGAGGATACCACTCCAAAGACCACTTCCTTTATTACACACATAACTATTAACAAACTATCATTACTGTAAGTTCTCCTCATCTTACTGCAATCCACCTCTCCTTCCTCCAGGGAGCAAACAGACAAATGGCTGGTAGATGTGAGCAGCACTTCAGGTGCCTTTCTTACATGTGCTCTTCAATAGTTAGGTGGGGTTGAGCGGTAGCGCATGCTTTTAATCCCAGCACTTGGGAGGCAGAGACAGGCAGATCTCTGTGAGTTTCAGGACAGCCAGGGCTACAGCATATTGAGACTGAAATTTCCAGTATATGTGTGTGTGTGTGTGTGTGTGTGTGTGTGTGTGTGTGTGGCCTGGCTGACCACTGAGTCCCAGAGACGCACCATGTCCATCCAGCTTTTTACACGGCTGCTAGGGTTTCAAACTCAGGTAGTCACGCCTGCATGGCAAGCACATTACCCACTGAGCCATGGCCTAAGCTCCTGGTACTTGTTGTTTTTTGTTTTGTTTTTCTTTGTTTTTCCTAGATCACACCATGTAGTTCAGACCCTGTCTTCTCTGTGAATGAGGATTTTGCCTGCATGTATGTCTATGTAACACATTCATACCTGGTGTTCAGAGACACCAGAGAAGCATGCCAGACGTCCTGAAATTGGAGCTTCAGGTGATTTTGAACCCCATGTGGGCATTGAGAATAGAACCTGTATCCTTTGAAAGAGCAGCAATTTCTCAGGACCCCTGCTCTATTTCCTCAGCTCCTAGACTCTGTGTTTTCATTCCTCCTGCCCCCACCTCCCAAGTGCTGAGATTCCAGGCACTGACACATACGTCATTCTTTTTAGTTTGTTTGTTTAAGATTTATTTTATGTATAAGTTCACTGTTGCTCTCTTCAGACACACCAGAAGAGGGAGTCAGATTCTATTCCATCTGGTTGTGAACCACCATCTGGTTGCTGGGAATTGAAGTCAGGGCCTCTGGAAAAGCAGTCACTACTCTTAACCACTGAGCCATCTTTCCAGCACCCCACACCATCCTTTTTTAAGGCAAAAACCTTAGTATAGACCTATGGCTTTTTATAATGTGCACTAGTTTGTCATCCAGTCACTGTGTGTAACTACTGATCCATTTCTCATCTCCCCTCCCTGCCTCAGGATCTGGAATTCCAAGTCAGATTATTCAATAACAGAAAGATTTATATTGGCACTCACTCCACAACTGAGTAGTTACTGCTCCCCCAGCTCTGCATTATCCTTATTCTATTTCCAAGTTTAACTCTCTAAATTTCCCATCATGTCTAAGAGCCACCCATATTTCCAATAAATTCTCTTTTTGCTTACATTAGTTGAGTCAGTTCTTGGCTTAGGGGCACATACACATACACAGACACACACACAACACATTGATGCTCTCTACCTTTTTGCCCTGCCTCTCACCATGTCTTGTGTTTGTCACCCCTCTTGACAGGGACATTCTCCTGCCATAGAGCACCACCTCTTACCTCTCAAGAAGCGAGTCCACACACGTTGGAACCAGTACAAGTATCATCCCCTCGCTAAGTCTTTTCTGTCTCTCTCAGCATCAGCACCAACTGGTGTGCCTTGACCTTTCACAGTGATCTTACTTAAACATTTTTATTCATGTCTCCTATAAGACCGTAAAGGCTTCTCGTCTGTCTTGGGGGGAGGAACTTGCATCTGTCATTGATGGGAACTTAGTTCGTCAGCCTTGGTTGTAAGCACCTTTGCCTGATGAGCCAGCTTATACCCCTTTTCTTTCTTTCAAGAAAATACTTATGGGGCTAGAGAAGAGCACTGGCTTCTCTTCCAGAGGACCCAGGTTCAGTTCCTCCCAGCACTCACATGGCAGTTCACACCTGTCAGCAACTCCAATTTCAAGGGATCTGATACCATCTTACGGGCTTTGTGGATACCAGGCATGTATGTGGTACATTGACATACATACAAAACACTCATACATATTAAATAATAAAATCATTTTTTAAAATAGAAAATGTTTATTCAGAATGCATCAAGAAGACAATGGGTGGCAGCTGGAGAGATGGATTAGCAGTTACGAATATTGGCTACTCTTCCAGAACTTTCCAGCATCCACATGTTGGCTTACAAGCATCTATGACTCCAGCAATAGGAGAGCCAGTGCTCTTCTCTGGCCTAAGTACTACGTGCATGGGGTACACTGACATACATGCACAACCACTCTACATATATAAAGAACTAGATAATCTGCAAAGAGGGACTGGCGAGATGGCTCAGCGGGTAAGGGCACTGACTGTTCTTCCGAAGGTCCTGAGTTCAAATCCCAGCAACCACATGGTGGCTCACAACCACCTGCAATGAGATTCAAGGCCCTCTTCTGGTGCATCTGAAGACAGCTACAGTGTACTTATGTATAATAATAAATAAATCTTTTAAAAAATCTGCAAAGAGAACAGCATCTAAGCAGTAACTAGAGTCCTACCTGCAGCCCATTTCATCCTCTCTTTTTGTTGCCATAAAATTTTAATTTTGAATCCCCCTCTTCCTTTTCTTTAGGAGCAACAGTGACAGCTGTTAGATGTAAACAGCTGCTGGGATCATCTGATGACAGTGTAAACTAAAGGCCAGTGAGCGAAGCCTGGGGCTCTGATGCCTCCACAGAGCCTCAGTGACTACTTCTGCATTCTGGAGCTCGCAAATTCCCCCAAGTGCATCACTGTTTACAACTTGAAAGCCATCCGACAGCTAAAGCTGAAGTACTTTAAAGAAGAACTCTGTAATAACAGCAAAGCAAGGGCAAGAACCCCAAGGGCCAGCAAGCTCCGGGAAGGGAGCGCAGGGAAGGGAAGGAAAGGTGGATCAACAGTTATGGATTAGATGGTCTCCTTACTGGGCAGCTTGTGTGGATGCCATCCATACATCACTTTATTGATTCTGTTCTTTGACAATGTCATATATGTATCTAAGGTATTGTGATTTACACACACACACACACACACACCCCGTCTCTCATCCTTACCAGCTCCTTTAACAGATTCATAGCTTTTGGTCTTTTTTGAGTTTAACCAGGGCCAACTGTATGACCTCTGGTTTGGAACTACCCACCGGAGCCTGGTGGGGTCACTGTCATTTGTGACATTGCTTGCGTACTAACAGCAGTGGTTCCAGGCCCACTCAATATGTCAGCACGGAGAGGTAGGTCTGAGGCCCTCCTCCACCCAGGCTTCACTGACAGGCTCAGCCTTACTCAGATATTGGTTTCTTTTTCAAGACAGGATCTCGCTGTGTAGTCCTGGATGTCCTGGAACTTGCTCTGTAGACCAGGCTAGCCTCAAACTCAGATCCACTGGGATTCAAAGGCATGTGGATCTTTTTTCTTACTTTAGGTGACAGCCCTCTCTTGTGTAGTCATTTGCAGCTGTTGTGAATTTGTGATGCAATGGCTCTGTCTTATCCAGAAAAAGGTATTTGTAGACCTTCTGTCTCTGGCTCATTCTTCTACCTCCTCTTCTCCCATGTTCCCTGAGCCTCAGAGGAAATGGTAGAAATGTCTTGTTTAGGGTTGGTGGTCCAATATCCACCTCTGCTTCCTTTTTCCCTCTGTAGCCCTGGCTGTCCTGAAACTCACTCTGTACACCTGCCTGGCCTTAAACTTAGAGATCTGTCTTGCCTCCCAAGCCCTAGATCAAAGTTGTGTGCCACTACTGCCTGGTCTTCCTATGGTTCCTGAGAGCACATGGTGTACAGATAATACATGCAGGCAGAACACTCACACACAGAAAATAAAAAATTTGAAAACTTTCATTTTAAAATCCCCTCTCAAGGGCTGGAGAGATGGCTCAGCAGTTAAGAGCACCAACTGCTCTTCCGAAGGTCCTGAGTTCAAATCCCAGCACCCACATGGTGGCTCACAACCATCTGTAATGAGATCTGATGCCCTCTTCTTGGGTGTCTGAAGACAGGTACAGTGTACTTACATATAGCAATAAAGAAATCTTTGGGCTGGAGTGAGCAGAGGTCCTGAGTTCAGAGGTCCTAGCAACCACATGATGACTCACGATTTGTACAGCTACAGTGTACTCATATATATAAATAAATCTTTAAAAAAATAAATAAAGTCACTTTTCATTTAAGAGTAGTTCATTTAGGGCTAGTGAGATGGCTCAGTGGTTAAGAGCACCAACTGCTCTTCCAAAGGTCCTGAGTTCAAATCCCAGCAACCACATGGTGGCTCACAACCATCCTTAACGAAATCTGATGCCCTCTTCTGGAGTATCTGAGGACAGCTACAATGTAGACATATATAATAAATAAATACATCTTTAAAGAAAACAAAAAGAGTAGTTCATTTAGTTTGATTTTTGAAATAGGTCTCCTGTGCCCAGGTGGGACACAGTACACAGCTGAGAACGGCCTTGAGTTTTGGATTCTCCTGCTTTGCCCTCTCATGAGTGTGCTGGGATTACAGGGATGGTCACCATGTCCTGCTTTGGTTCTGAAAATCTGAGACAATCATAAAACAATTGGTTGTCCAATGCTAATTCTGGACTGTCCCTGCATTCCCAAGTTGTAACGATAGTCCTGTAACTGGAGATTGAGGCCTAAGTTGGCCTCAAATGCCCATCCATCTCTGTCTAACCTCCTGAGTGCTGACCTTAGAGATGTGCATCACTGTATCTAGGTAGAATACAGATTTCTTTTTTTTCTTTTCTTTCTTTCTTTTTTTTTTTCCTGGTTTTTCAAGACGGTTTCTCTGTGTAGCCCTGGTTGTCCTGGAACTCTGTAGACCAGGCTGGCCTGGAACTCAGAAATCCACCTGCCTCTGCCTCCCAAGTGCTGGGATTAAAGTCATGTGCCACCACTGCCTGGCAGAATGCAGATTTCTAAACAAGACTCTAGACCTACAAGTTCAGATATGGGCTGGAGAAATGGCTCAGTGGTTAAGAGCACTGACTGCTCTTCCAGAGGTCATTAGTTCAAATCCCAATTGCCATATGGTGGCTTACAACCATCTGTAATGAGATCTAACACCCCCTTCTGGTGTGTCTGAAGACAGCTACAGTGTATTCATATACATAAAATAAGTAAATAGTTCTTTAAAAAAAAAAAGAAGTTCAGATATTACCCTAAAATCTTTATACTCACTCAAAAAAGAGAAAAAGAGCCGGGCATGGTGGCACACGCCTTTAATCCCAGCACTTGGGAGGCAGAGGCAGGCGGATTTCTACAGAGTGAGTTCTAGAACAGCCAGGGCTACACAAAGAAACCTTGTCTCGAAAAACAAAAACAAAAACAAAAAAAATAAGAGAGAGAGAGAGAGAAAGAGATGATCTGATGCCAAAGCAGGCTTCCTGATTTGTGAGCACCCCACAAATGCCCTCATTTCAGGTTGCTTTTTTCTCTCTCTCTTAGAAAGTGTGACACCTCTAGGTAAGTCCAACGAACTCAAATTTTACATTTACTAGAAGGAAATAACAACAGAGAAGTTAGCACACTGCTCTCTTAAGATTAATGCAATATAAAGAAAGTTGCGCAAATACCCTCCACGGTGACATCACCTGTTCCAGCCCCTGATACAATACACACAAGTTCACAGTTCACAGTTCACTTAAGGAAGAGCAGTACTTGTGACGTTGACAGAATACATTTCTAACCTGTAGGGAAGTAAGAGGTGTTTAGATCTACGCCAATCTAAGGGTAAAACAAAACCAAACAGAGAAAACCCTACACCTTTTCTTTTCTGGTGATGTTACAGACTTAACTGGGGGTCTGTGCAGCTGCCCCAGCTCTCTGCCACCCACAAGAGCGGCCCTACAGCATCCCTGAACCAGATTCTTCCAGACACTGAGCCTGAGCTAAAGATAAGATGTATGGGTCAGCTACAGAGACGATTTCCTCATACATTGATGGAATGGCACGTTTGACATTACTGCTCTTCTTAGGCCCCTCCTAATGCAGACAGCAGGCTTCAGCACTAAGCCTAAGGCCACCATGTTCCCAGAAGCCTGTGGCTGAGACCTAAGCAACCTACCCCATGAGAAACTCACAGGGTCTCTGTTGGCCTAAAACAGATTTAAAGATGGACTTATCCATGAGTCTGTTTTCTCCAGGGCTGGACAGGGAGGAAGTGTAGAGACCTCAGCTTTTTCAGGAAGACGGAAGGTGTCACTTGGTGCCTCCCAGGTTTCCTGAAGGAGAGAAGGCGACACCAAAGCGCCTTCACTTGGGCTTGTTAAAGCTCCCTTATTTCCCACCACCAGCAACTGCTCTATCTCCTCTTTCAAAGAAAACTGGGACTGAGATGCCCACGTGGCAGGCAGGGCGTGGGCTTTCTGGGCTCTCAGGTCTTCTGACCCCGCTGACTCCCAACACCCCGGTTTGTTCTCAGAGTCCTCATGGGCTTCGCCTTCCTTCCCGGGAGGCACAATCTGAGACTTTGCTGTGGTTTGTTTAGATTCTTTATCCAAAAACTTCTCATCCTTATGAGATTCGGGACATAAAAAGCGTGGAACTTGGTCTCCACCATCCGTCTTACAAAATAAGAAACCCTGGACTCGCTCCTCTTTCCCTGCTGTGCAAGCCTTCGGCTCCTTTGGGTTCAGTGGTGTCCTTATGAGGAGGCCCCGTGCATTCACTCTGTACTCCTTCGCAGCTCGCTCTCTGCGCTGTTTCTGGAAGTCCTGGAGTTGAAGAAGCTCTGCTGGCAGCTCCATACACGCAGGCTAGGGAAGCAAAAAACTCAGGTTTACAAAGCATGGTCCCTAAAATCCCTCAGAAGGATAGGCAAATGAATTTATTCAAATGTGCTCCTGTAGTGCCCTCTAGTGTTTTCTATATATTACTATTTAAATTTTTTGATTGTACTGTTTTTGACTAATTTAAGTATTTAAGGAAATTAAATTTTTACATGTGTATGTGTGTAAATATAGGAAATGTGACTTTCCCAGTCTGGCTTCATTTGGCTTAGACGGGACACCCTCTGAAATGCTGAAAAGTAATATCCAGGTACAGCCCACGTACATGTGAGCGCTGGTGTGTGTGTCTGTGTGTGTGCGCGCAGGCGCGCGCACCTTAGTAAATGATTGTACTAAATGATTTTATGTGTGGTGACTGGGACCCAACTTAGGCTCTGTACAAAGCAGACAAGTAGTCTACCACTAGACAGGCAAGAAGTCTACTACTAGACAGGGTTTCTCTATGTAGCCCTGGCTGTCCTAGAATTCACTCTGTGGACCAGGCTGGCCTGGAACTCAGAAATTCGCCTGCCTCTGCCTCCCAAGTGCTGGGATTAAAGGTGTGCGCCACCACGCCTGGCTAGGAATTTCTATATTTTATTTTTTGGTTTTTCGAGACAGGGTTTCTCTGTGTAGCCCTGGCTGTCCTGGAACTCACTCTGTAGACCAGGCTGGCCTTGAACTCAGAAATCTGCCTGCCTCTGCCTCCAAGTGCTGGGATTAAAGGCGTGCACCACCACCGCCCGGCCTATATTTTATTTTTTCAGTATCTTTTTTTAGGGGGAAGGATGACATCATGGAGCCCACAGTGATATTGAACTTACTATGTAGCCCATGCTTATCTGGAACTCACCATGCCCTGGCCTCAGCTTCCTAAGGACTAAAGAAATGCAGGTGTGCGCTGCTTTAGTATATTCATGTATTTGGGGGAAGATTTTTTTGCTGTTTTAAAACAGGGACTCATGTAGCTCAGGCTGACATAGAATCCACCATGTAGTACCAGATGATCTTCCTGTGTGCAGGGGTTACATGTGTGAACCCCCATGCCTAGTTTATGTGGTTGTAGGGGTCAAACCCAGGACTTTATACATACTAGGTGAGAACTCTTCCAATTAGGCAGGCACATCCCAAGCTCTACTATCTTATTATTTTTAATATAAAAATCTGTCTTGAAGATTGTCTCGTATTGGCACCTCTAAGGGCTATATGTGTATAGCATTACTTTACTGAACCTTAATGAACCTTTCTTTCCTCATTACAGAAATATTGAAGTAAAGAATGTGCCATCGGCTGGGAAGATGGCTCCGTGGTTAAAGAGCTTGTTATGAGTGTATGAAGACCTGGATCTCCAGCGTCCACAGAGAAGCCAGATGTGTGCTGGAGGCAGATCCTGGGGGCTCGCTGGCCAGACCGTCTAGCTGAATGGGTGAATTTCAGGGTTAGTGAGAGAACCCAATTCAAAAAAATAATCTGAGGAGGGCTGATGAGCTAGCACAGTGGATAAATGTGCTTGCTACCAAGCCTGATCGTCTCAGGACCCACAGTGTGGAAGGAGAAAACCAACCCATGAAAACCCACACGTGCATGCAAAACAAATGAATGAATGAATAAGGAAGTACAGAATTGTAAGTCACTTTTTAAAAAGTAAAGTGGAGAGCAGTGAAAGAAAATATATGTTGATGTCTGCCCACCATGACCTCAAGCACAGACTAGTACTCCACACACGGGTACTCAGGCAGATACACAGCTGCTCTGGACACACACACACACACACACACACACATCCAGTATTAAGCTCAGCATAGTAGTACATGCTGTTGAGAGGTGGAGGCAGGAGGTTCATGAGTTTAGATTATCTGTAGATGTATAGCAAGTTCAGGGTCAATCTCAGGTCTATAAGGCTTTGTCTCAAAAACAAAACAAGGAGCTTGAGAAAGGCCCATTGGTTAAGAGCACTGGCTGCTCTTCAGGAGGCCCCAGGGTTTGGTTCCCAGCATGCTCATGATGGCTCACAACCATCCATAACTTCAATTTCTGGGGATCTGGTGTCTTCTACTGGCCTTCATCCATACCACACACATGGTACACACACACATACATAAACACACACAAATATATACATACATACATATACACACACACACACACACACACACACATATATATACATACACACACACACACACACACACACACACACACATATTTTTCGAGGCAGGGTTTCTCTATATAGCCCTGGCTGTCCTGGAACTCACGCTGTAGACCAGGCTGGCCTCGAACTCAGAAATCTGCCTGCCTCTGCCCCCCAAGTGCTGGGATTAAAGGCATGCACCACCACTGCCCCGCCAAATATTTTTTAAAAGGTAAAGTGATATAGATTGTAGCTCAGTTGGCATTATACTTGCCTAGCATGAATGAAGCCCTGAGTTAGATATGTGCCATTACAGCAACAGGGCATGGTGGCACGTGCCTGCAGCCCAGCACTGGGCATGTGAGGGCAGAAGGATCAGGAACTCAAGGTCACCTTCAGTTAGACAGCAAGTTTGAGGAACACTTGGGATATATCAGTCTGTGCTGGGAGGAAAAATGATTCACCATAAGGCTGTCCCACAACAGCTGCTTTATTTGTTGTGAAGAGTGGGTATCACAGTCAAATCTGGTATCACAAGACTGTAATCCCAGCTGCTCAGGAAGGAGGGAGGACAGACATCAAGGTCATCCTAGACAACTCCATCAGACCTTTGCTTAAAACAAAAATCTAGAAAGGTCTGTGCGTGTCGTCTATTGGCAGAGAGTGCTGAGAATGTGTGAGTCCTGTGCTTGAGCTCTAGTACTGCAAACAGACAACCACGTGAGCGAGCTCCCGGAAATGGTGAGTATCACCGTGTTCAAGGTGAGGACGAGGCAGCGAATGCACCCACAGAAAGCAGCACCCACCTCTGTGCCTGCAAGCCGGTCTGCAGAACCCTCCCGGTAGGTGTTCAGGTACCCATCCACCAGTGTGGTTAAGTCTGACATCACCTCATCCAGGAGCACCAATCGAAGTGGAAGCAGGTAGGTTGTTTCCAGGGCCAAGATTTTCAATAAAGAGGGTGGAAGAGGTCTTGTCAACCATATTTCTGGATTTTCCTAAAGACAGCAAAACAATTTTTAATTAATACTAAGTAAAATTTAACTGGGCGGAGGAGGTGGTATGTGCCTTTAATCTCAGCACTCAGGAGACAGCGGCAAATCTGAGTTTGAAACCAGCCTAGCCTACAGAGTGAGTTCCAGGACAGCCAAGGCTACATAAAGAAATCCTGAAATCTTGTCTTTAAAACACAACAAAAAAGAAAAAAATTATGGAAAATGACTGTTTACAGTTGCTTAACTCAAAACACTGTTATTTTCTTCCATTGCTTTCTATTTTCACATATCTGTGGCCTTCTGAGCAGTGCCGTGCCCCACCCCCACCCAACATGCAGTGTCTGAGTCAGAGAACAGCAGGGCTGGGAGAGAGGCTGGTGTATCAGGGTTTCTTATTCCAGGTGGAGGGAGCAAGCCAGTCATAGAGCTTGCCCATTGTGTCTAGGATTCTAGGCTTCCTTGCCAGTGCCATAAAACCCCACAAAGTTGGAGGGAGGGCTAGGGCAATAGCTCAGCCATAGAGCACTTGCTTGCCATAGCAACACTTCACAGCAGCACTGAAGGAAAAATGCTGGAGCAAACTGAAATGCAGTCACAACCCAGGTCTGCGTGTAAGGATATTACCCTCTAAGGGAGATTGATATTGCTTTGGGAAAAGCAGCTAAGGTGATTTTGGTTCCAATGTCTTAATTGAGTACTTTTAAATTTATAACCAGCAAACCTGGACCCTGGCTTCCCTCCACTTGAAACCAAAGACTGCTCCTCGCCGGTACATCTAAGACCAGCAAAGCTCATCACTTCTCTATCCAACAGACTAACAGTTCTGTGCAGAACACACCTGAAATTTAGTGACACACCTTTCAATACTTACCTGAATACATTTCTGTTTCTCTTCTAAAAAGAAAAGGTATTTGGGAGCAACTTTAAGGTGTCTGATTAAACTCTCCTGCAAAGTACTGATACAGTTTGGAAGAAAGCCACCCGTTTCCATAGAAAACTGAAGGACGTCGGCTACCTGAGGTATGAAACAGAAAACAATCACACAACAACAAAAGAGGATTAGGTAATACACAGATAAGGATCTCACATCAGAGGTACTCGGAGAGAACTCATCTGTAAGGGCTGAGCTATAGCTATGCTGGTACCATGCTACCTAGCATGCCCCAGGCCCTGGGCTCCACCCTGGCCAAAGTTAGGTTTTCTGGTGCAAGCCTGTAGGCAGAGGCAAGACGATCATGGATCATTATCTAAGACATGGGGAATTTGAGGTCAGCCTGGACTACATGGTGTGTGTGTGTGTGTGTGAGAGAGAGAGAGAGAGGGAGAGAGAGAGATCTTTAAATACCATTATCCCATGCTATAGGTAAATTTAAAGTAGGTCAATCAACATATCTTGACAAGAAAATAATAAAAAAGTTAAGTGATACCCTAACTCTGTATTATCTAGTTTCTTTTCTTGTTTGGCTGCCTTACAGTTATTTTGCTTTGGTACCTTTGGAGCATGGGAAAACAAAGAAAGAACTTGGTATTCTCTTCTGAATAGAAAGGCAAGTTTAATGAACTCAGCAAGGAAGCAGCAGGTGGGAGAGGCAGCAGCAGAGCTGCCCATGGAGGGCTGTTTGCTACTTACAGCCACTCTGGCACATTTGGGTAAGGAACATGAACAAAACTGATTCTTTTTGAAGATTTATTTATTATTATATGTAAGTACACTGTAGCTGTTTTCAGACACAGCAGAAGAGGGCACCAGATCTCATTACAGATGGTAGTGAGCCACCGTGTGGTTGCTGGGATTTGAACTTACGACCTTTGGAAGAGCAGTCAGTGCTCCAGCCCCCATGAATAACACTGATAATTGCAATACTGGGCTGGGGAGTGGCTCAGTGAGTAAACCACATTCCAGTCACTCATGAGGATCTGAATCAGAGCTCCAGAGTCCACATAAAGCAAGACGTGGCAGCGCTGTAATCCCTGGACTCCTAGGGCAGAGACAGGAGGCTCACAGGCCAGCCAGGCTGGTGCATGCAGTGAACAGCAGAAGACTGGAGAGAAGGAGAGAGCCAGCCTTACTCAGGGCTGCTCCTGACCTCCATGTGTATACTTGGTGCCTCTGTGCCTGCACCTGCACCCCACATGGCACAGATAGAAAGACTTAAGAAAACCCGAACTCAACATTTAACTGGATGCTACAGGCTAAATAATGACTCCAGTGTATCTGCGTCTATGTTGGGCATGGTAGAGCTTGCAGTGATCCTAGTATTTGGAAGGTGTAGGCGGGAGGATCAGGGCTTCAAAGTCATCCTCAGTTTTGCGCCAGTCTGTGGTGTGACATTTTCTCTTTGTACAGAAAAAAAAAAAAAAGATTTATTTCCTTCCTCCCTTCCTTTCATTTTGTTCTTTTGTTTTTTGGTTTGTTTTTTTGGTTTTTCGAGACAGGGTTTCTCTGTGTAGCCCTGGCTGTCCTGGAACTCACTTTGTAGACCAGGCTGGCCTCGAACTCAGAAATCCACCTGCCTCTGCCTCCCGAGTGCTGGGATTAAAGGCGTGCGCCACCACGCCTGCTCTAAACAAATTCTTGCTGAAACCTCAACTCTGACTCAGAAAAAGTGATGTCAGCCTTCTCACTTATAGGAGAGCTTAGAAGAACTATAGGAGAGAAAATCAAGGCAGACATATTCAATTTGAGATCAGTTATAGCAGCAATGCCTGTCTGATGTGCAAGGCTCTGAGTTTATTCCATAGAAAGGAAAAAATATTTATGCTGATGGCTTCCGGGGAACAATGAAGTCCGGGGAGTAAGCATGGCACAAAAGCGGTGTCAATACTGTGCATTCAAAGATTCTAAAAGAAGGCCCAAAGGAACTGCAAACATAAGAAATAGTACAAACTTTGTAAGTAGAAGAATAAAAATGAGCCACATATTTAAACAGAACATTGAAATTTTAGGAATTGATCAAAAATAATAATCAATCTCCAAAGGAGAAAAACCCAAGGAAATGAGGGAAGGGAAGAAGGAAGAACAGGAAGGAAAGAGCACCACTGTGACCAGTGGGAGGAGGGAGAGGAGAGGCACCACTGTGACCAGTGGCTTTAGCATCTCACAGTCAAATTTGAAACCAGAGGAGGTTTATGGGCAGGGCTAGGTATTTTTCATTTCTTTTTTTAAAAATTTTTAATATTTTTTTTATTACGTATTTTCCTCAATTACATTTCCAATGCTATCCCAAAAGTCCCCCATACCCTCCCCACCCACTCCCCTACCCACCCATTCCCATTTTTTTGGCCCTGGCATTCCCCTGTACTGGGGCATATAAAGTTTGCGTGTCCAATGGGCCTCTCTTTCCAGTGATGGCCGACTAGGCCATCTTTTGATACATATGCAGCTAGAGTCAAGAGCTCCGGGGTACTGGTTAGTTCATAATGTTGTTTCACCTATAGGGTTGCAGATCCCTTTAGCTCCTTGGGTACTTTCTCTAGCTCCTCCATTGGGAGCCCTGTGATCCATCCAATAGCTGACTGTGAGCATCCACTTCTGTGTTTGTTAGGCCCCGGCATAGGCTCACAAGAGACAGCTATATCTGGGTC
The DNA here is from genome assembly GCF_978045245.1 of Mus caroli. Classification (NCBI taxonomy): domain Eukaryota; kingdom Metazoa; phylum Chordata; class Mammalia; order Rodentia; family Muridae; genus Mus; species Mus caroli. The sequence continues at coordinate 60,791,977 of NW_028227257.1, read as the reverse complement.
CTTTCAGCAAAATCTTGCTAGTGTATGCAATGGTGTCAGCGTTTGGAAGCTGATTATGGGATGGATCCCTGGATATGGCAGTCTCTACATGGTCCATCCTTTCATCACAGCTCCAAACTTTGTAACTCCTTCCATGGGTGTTTTGTTCCCAATTCTAAGAAGGGGCACAGTGTCCACACCATTTTTCATTTCTTTAAGGTCCCTTAAAGAATCAAATCCAATCTCATCAAGATATTATTCTGAGCCATATAGTTTTTTTTTCATTTTTAAGAAATAATTTATTGGCCGGACGATGGTGGCACACACCTTTAATCCCAGCACTTGGAAGGCAGAGGCAGGCAGATTTCTGAGTTCGAGGCCAGCCTGGTCTACAGAGTGAGTTCCAGAATAGCCAGGGCTACACAGAGAAACCCTGTCTCAAAAAACCAGAAATAACAACAAAAAAAGAAATAATTTATTTACTTTGTTTTCCAGGTGTGTTTGCCTGAATGTATGTATGTGTACACATGTATGCCTGGTGCCTGCAGAGGTCAGAGAGGGGCGTCAGTCCCTGGAGCTGGAGGTACTGATGGATGCGTGTGTGCTCGGAACGAAGCTTAGCTCCTCCATGAGAGTAGTGAGTGCTCCTTACCACTATGCCATCTTGCTAGCCCCACAGTAGGGTTTTTTGTTTTTTTTTAAGGAGGAGCATAACAGCTTCAGCAACCTACACATGAGGTAAACACATGTTAAAGAAAGGATGTGCTTATTCATTTCATATTAAGTCAGGTTTTTAAGTTTCTGAATATCATGGCGCACCCACCTCCCTTCTTACTCTTAAAATTTTAGAGCAAAAAGAAATGGCTTTCTCCTTAATGGTTCTAACTTTTCCATACAATTTTTATAGCTCACCAAATGTTCTCACAAGTTATACACATAATTCACGTGGGAAACGGGCAGGAATGGGCACCAGGACAAATAGGCTCATTTTTCTTGTTTTTAGTGTCTCCCTCTATAGCACTGGATGATGTAGAGGTCTCTGTGTAGACCGAGTTAGCCTTGAACTCACAGAGATCCCCCACCTCTGCTTCTCTCCTAGGAAGAAAGACATGTGCCACCCGACCTGGCACAGGAACCATGTGTGCTGCTCTTACTCCTGCATTCGCGTCATACCTGTGTATCAAAGACATTGTTCAGCATGATTCCATACTGATGAGACAGGCAGTCAGAGAGCCAGCGACAATCATGGATAACCTAGGGGGTCAGAAGAGGGGAAAGAGTTATTAGACCCTGGCCACTGACCTCATTACCACAGGAGTCAGCATCTACACTCACCTTTAAGATTCTCTTGTCTTCTAAGATCATCTGAAGTCCATTATTGAAAGCACGACTTCCCAGAAGGAAAATATCAAACAAGTAAACTCGGCTGTTTGTGGCCACCTACAACAGACACCACCACAGGATGAGGACAGAGCAGAGGACAGGGGATAAGGATAGACCAGAGCAGGGGATCTGGACAGACCAGAGCAGGGGATCTGATGACCAAAAACACTGTGACACATTCATTCATATACTGCCCCGATCCAAATAGATGCATTTAATATTTTTTACTTTAAATTTTTTTAAAGATTTATTTAGTTATTATGTAAGTACATTGTAGCTGTCTTTAGTCACTTTTTTTCTTCTCTCTCCAGCCCCTGCTCACTCCGGCCCAAAGATTTATTTATTATATGTAAGTACACTGTAGCTGTCTTCAGACACCCTAGAAGAGGGCATCAGATCTCATTACAGATGGTTGTGAGCCACCATGTGGTTGCTGGGAATTGAACTCAGGACCTTCGGAAGAGCAGTCAGTGCTCTTAACTGCTGAGCCATCTCTCCAGCCCCTAAATTTTTAATATATTATGTGCATGACTATTTTGCGTCATTATGTCTGTGTACCCTCTAAGGTCAGATGTGGCCACTGGATCTCCTGTAGTTGAAGTTACAAGTAGTTGTGAGCTGCCGTGGAGTTACTGAGAATTAACCAGGTTCTTCTGCAAGAACAGTAAGCACTCTTAACCCTTGACCCACCTCTTCAATCCCTACTGAGTAATGGAAGAGTGGATATTCCAAGGGCTCAGGCTACACGTAGCTCAGTGAAGGAGTGCGTACTTAGGATGTAAAAGGTTCTAGGTTCAACTCCCAGTACTTCCAGGAAAGAAAAATAAACCAATAATGGACCTAAGTGAGTTATAGTAGGTAGTGGCACACGTTTTTAATCTCAGCACTTTGGAGGCAGAGGCAGGCGGATCTCTGAGTTTAAGGCCTGCCTGTGGTCTACAGAGTGAGTTCCAGGACATACATACATATATATATATGAAGAGAGAGAGATGTGTGTATGTATGTATGTATATGTATGTGAATGTGTGTATAAATTTATATTTATATGTGTGTATACATATGTATTTATAGACACACATATATACACTCCACATTGAACACTTGGGAAGTGGATATAGGAGGAATGGGGGTTCAAAGGCTAGCAGGCACACAAGTTCAACGACAGTCTAGGCTATATAAATCCACACCAGAAACAAGACCAAAGAAAACATTTTAGTTAAAAAAACAAAAAACAAAAATCAAAAAACCTTTTACCTGAAGCCAACAGAGTTTCCCATGGCGACACACATTGGCTCCTTCGGCAGCAACGCCCAGGACACTCTGCTTCTTGATGTGGAGCATCTGTAAGAAAAGGAACACACAGAGAAATCCTGTCTCAAGCAAACACAAACGAAAGGGAAGGTTTTGGAGGAATAGATGCCTTTTCTTTCTTTCTTTTTTGTTTGTTTGTTTTTTGAGACAGGGTTTCTCTGTGTAGCCCTGGCTGTCCTGGAACTCTGTAGACCAGGCTGGCCTCGAACTCAGAAATCCACCTGCCTCTGCCTCCTGAGTGCTGGAATTAAAAGCGTGCACCACCACGCCCAGCATAGATGTCTTTTCTGATACTGTGATGCTAACAACCATATTCTGACAATTGATGGGTTTGGGGGAAGGGTTGAGAAAGGGTCTCCTACCTCAGGCTGACCTCCAACTAAGCTACAGAGCCCGAGCTGGCTTTATCCTCCTGATTGTCTGTTTCTAACCCCCAAAGTGCTGGGATCATAGCATACGTCCTGCTTAGATTGGTGTGTGTGTGTAGTCTCTTGTGAGTATGTATATATACCAGCATGTGAGGACAGAGATTCATGTCTGGTGTCTTCCCCAGTCACTTCCCACCTTATATGTTTGAAGACAAGTTCTCAGTGAATATAAAGTTCATGGGTTTGGTTAGAACAGCTGTCCAGCAGCTCCAGGAATCTGCCCATCTCTGCCCCCCTCAGCAGTGAGGGTACTGGGGTGCATGTTCTGTTTTTTCTTTTTTTTACCTAGGTGCTGGGATCCTAACTCAGGCCTTCATGTTTGCATAGCAAGTGCTTTGCTGACTAAGGCATCTTCCCAGCCTTGGGTCCCCCCACCTCCTTCCTGAGACAGGTTGTTTTGTTTGTTTTGTTTTGTGTATCCTGCCTGGCTGGCTGTCCTAGAACTCACTCTATAGACCAGACTGGACTTGAACTCACAGAGATCCTGACTCTGCCTTCCAAGTGCTGAGATTAAAGATGTATGTCACCAAATGGCATTTTTTCCATATTTTTAAATTTACTATTTATATCTAAATTAACTAACACAAGCCAGTTTGCTTCACGTATACATGTAAATCACCACTGGACAGGCTTGCTCCTCAGCTCAGCCTTAGCAGAAGTATAAACACAGAACTGAAAGGAAAATCACGTATCCCTGAAATGCTAATGAAAAGAACCTGCTGAAAGTCATTCTCCCTTCAAACACATACATATGTCAGGCCTGGTCGCCTCCATCTCTCTTCCCAGCTACTCTGGAAGTTAAGGCAGGATTGAGTTGGAGGACAGACAGATTATTATGGAGACCGACCTTATCTCTGAATCAATAACAAATTAAAGTGACCCCTTGCACACCCAATGATAAGTTTATATCCAACACAAAAGTTGGTGACGCTCCTCAAGTCCATCTGAACATGAGGACAGTTATTTCCTTTTGCCAAATTCATTGAGATAATACCTAAACACCACCTGAAGCAGCCCTTTGAAATGTGACTCAGGAGCTGGGTGTGGTGAGGTACTCCTGTAATTTGAGGTGGAGACAAAAGGATCAGGAGCTCTAGGCCAAACTCAGCTACATAGGAAGTTTAAGACTGCATTGGGTACAAGAGACCCAGTCTCAAAAATCCAATTGCTCTCCCTAAGGTCAGCCAGCCTGGTATGGCGGAACACACCTATAATCTTACTCTGGAGGGGCTGAGGTGGGCAGATCTGTGTTCAAGGCCAGCTAAAGGCACTCTCAAAAATAAGTAAATAAGGCAGGGGAGATGGCTCAGTGGGAAAAAGTGCTTGCCTTACAAGCCTGATGACCTGAGGTATTTCTAGGCTACCCTGGGCTAGCTCTGACTGAGCAGACCTGATGATCTAGGTTTAATATCAAAAGGTTGATGCAGTAGTGCATACCTGTAAGCCAAGCATTTCCTTGTGTGATGGGTGATAGCCCAAGCATTCCTACTGTGTGATAGGTGATAGAGACAGGATAACCTCACAGAAGCTTTGGGTCAGCTACCCTGAAGTGCACAGCACAGTAACAGAAACAAGAAAGAAACTGCTTCAAATCGTGAGGAAGAACTGACTCTTGAAGGATGTCTGCTGACCTCTATATCCATGTCACCGCACCCATGCCTAAGCATACAGAGACACATAAGGACACACACACACACAGGCATAAATAAAATTAAATTTTAAAAAAGCCACCACAGTATCTGGTGAGAGGGTTCAGTGGTTGAAAGCTAGCTCCTCTTACAGAGGACCTGGGTTTGATTTCTAGTACCCACATGGCAGCTCACAATCAAGTCCCAGAGAATCTGATGATGTAACAGAGCCCCAGATTTAGTAGGTCCCAAGACCTTAGCACAACTGATTCATGGTGGAAGTACTGTTAAGCTGTAAAACTCAGTATGTAGTCAGCAGCACCTGCCAACACTAAAACACAAGTCTAATCCATCAAAGTCCATAGCTAGAACAAGTCTAAATGTACTAGCCTTGCTTTTTGGCTTCTGTAGTTCCACTTCTAGCTAACTGCTCTTGTTAACTGAAATATGTCAACACAAGACACAGTTTTTGTGCTTAAAAGCTCACCAGTGTAAGTCACCAGCTGGCTAATGAAGACTTCCTATTGGTTTAACCCATGTTGGAGCAGTCTTCTTTGGTGAATACCCTACAATGCCCTTTTCTGGACTCCACATACACTATATGAGTTTGATGTACAAACACACATGTAAGCAGAACACCCAAACACAGAGTGTTTTAAAAAACTATTTGGGCTTGTGAGATGGTTCAGTGGGTAAGAGCACTGTGATGGTTTGTATATCCTTGGACCAGGGAGTGGCACCATCTGAAGGTGTGACCTTGTTGGAATAGGTGTGACCTGGTTGGAATGGGTGTGTCACTGTGGGTGTGGGTATAAGATCCTCACCCTAGTTGCCTGGAAGTCAGTTTTCCACTAGCAGCCTTTGGATGAAGACATAGAACTCTCAGCTCCTCTTGCAACCATGCCTGCCTGTATACTGCTATGCTCCCACCTTGATGATAATGGACTGAACCTCTGAACCTGTAAGCCAGCCCCAATTAAATGTTGTTTTTTATAAGACTTGCCTTGGTCATGGTGTCTGTTCACAGCAGTAAAACCCAAACTAAGACAAGCACCGACTGCTCTTCCAAAGGTACTGAGTTCAAATCCCAGCAACTACATGGTGGCTCACAACCACCTGTAATGAGAATTGACACCCTCTTCTAGTGTGTCTGAAGACAGCTACAGCGTACTTATATATAATAATAAATAAATCTTTAGGCTAGAGTGAGCAAGGACTGAGTGAGCTGGGCCGAGTGAGTGGGGTTGACCAGAGCAAGCAGAGGTCCTAAAATTCAATTCCCAACAACCACATGAAGGCTCACAACCGCCTGAACAGCTACAGTGTACTTATATACATAAAATAAATAAATCTTTTTTAAAAAAAAAATCAACTTGTAAGGCACAGAAGGCTACCTCTCCAAAGCGCACTGGAAACGACTGATGGTACTTACGGCAGCACCAAACTTCTGCTGGAACTGATCAATGACTGTGTATGTCACCTCCTCTTCCTCTACAAGACAAGGATGACATTGAATGTACTTTGACAAAGGAACGGCCCTCCTGTTCACTTTCGACATACTCAAACCACACAGCATCCATTGGCCCATCTTGCCTGTTCAAGACAAAGCACTTTAAAAAGAGATTTCATAACAAAAAGTAACAGTTTAAAGTACATGAGTCCTGGAAAAGGAACAGTACCCACATGGCTGGAGGTCTCTAAATCTTGTTAATTATTAACATCAATTTTTCTGAGACAGGGTATATGTAGTTCAGGCTAGCTTTGAACTCAGTAGTTGATGATGCCCTTGAACTTCTGATCTTCCTGTCTCTACTTCCCCAGCGTACCACACATCTGATGAGAATGGGATAGAACCGAGGTCATGGTCATTGTTAATGTACGGCAAGCATCCTACAAACTGAGCTACGTTCCTAGACCCTGACTTAAGAGTTCTTTTTCTGTGGCTGTCTTGATTACGGGTATTATTCGATTGCTGTGAAGTGATATCATGATCAACCCAACTCTTAAAAAAGGAAGCATTTAATTGGAGGCTTGCTTACAGTTTGAGAAGGTTTGTCCATTATCATCATGCCATAGTGCTGAAGCAGTAGCTGAGAACTCTACATGATCAAGGCGTCAGGCAGAGAGAGGGACACTCTGGGCCTGGCATGGGCTTTTGAAACTTGGAAGTCTAAAGGGAACAAACCCCTCCAACAAGGCCGCACATCCTAATCTTTCCAACCAGTTCAACTGGGAACTAAGTATGCAAACATATGAGACTCCTGGGAATGTGGGGCTGGAGGGATGGCTCAGTGGTTAAGAGCACAGACTGCTCTTCTGAAGGTCCTGAGTTCAAATCCCAGCAACAACATGGTGGCTTACAACCATCTGTAATGAGATCTAGCGCCCTCTTCTGGAGTGTCTGAAGACAGCTACTATGTACTTACATATAATAAATAAATTAATTTAAAAGAGAGAGAGAGAGAGTGTGTGTGTGTGTGACTCCTGTGGGCTTTCTCATTCAAACTGGCAGTTTGGTTTCCAGCACTTGCATTGGGCAGCTCATACTAGTGTGGCACTCTAATTCCAGTGGATTTGATCCTCTTCTGGATTTCATAGGCACCTTCACTCATGTACACACACACACAATTTTAAAAAAATCTTGTTTTAAAAAGATTTATTTTGGCCTGTTCAAGATAGTTCAGTCAGTTTAAAGACTTGGCAGGAGGTAACGTGAGTCTAATCCCCAGGGTCTACATGTTGGAAGCTGAGAACTTTTCCAAGTTGTCCACTGACTTTCACAAAAGAGCCAAGGTGTGCATACACGGATTCACAGGCACCCCCTCCCCAGTCCTTTATTTCTTAATCCCTAACACTGTGTGGTGCAAATGCCATGATGCTAATGGACAACTGTGTGGGGCAACACCCTCCTCTTCTGCAGCACTTAGCCTCGCTGTTGACTTCAGCTGGTCTCAAGGTTTCAAAGATTGTCTACTGGTTGACTCCTGAAGGTCTCTCTCTATTTCAGACTTCTCTAGGCTATGATTTTCATTTTTGGAGACAGGGTTTCATTATGTAGCCTATGCTGTCCTCAGCTTACAATCTTCCCAGCAATACAGCACCCAAGTGCTAGCTAGCGTCCTGGACTTTTTTTTTTTTTTTTTTGGGGGGGGGGTTTTTTTTGATTTTTAATATTTTTATTACATATTTTCCTCAATTACATTTCCAATGCTATCCCAAAAGTCCCCCATAGTGCCCCCCACTTCCCTACCCACCCATTCCCATTCTTTTGGCCCTGGCATTCCCCTATATTGGGGCATATAAAGTTTGCAAGTCCAATGGGCCTCTCTTTCCATTGATGGCCGACTAGGCCATCTTTCGATACATATGCAGCTAGAGACAAGAGCGTCCTGGGCTTTTATTCAACCAAGTTGACCAAAACGGAAGGTGACAGCGGATTTTAATGTCAGCTTACTACAAATTAGAATCACTGAGGAGGGAGCTTTACCAAACTGTCCTTATTGCCTTGACTGCTGTCGGAAGGCCCACCCAACTGTGTGTGGGATCTTTTGGTAGTGGCCCAGATAAAAGGGTATGTCAGAAGGGAGATTACTGTGTCTTCTGCTGGCTTGGTTTTTCCTCCCGCTGCTGAGTTAATTGACTCTGCTGCTACTGTTGCTGCTACTGCTGCTCCCTTCACTGACATCAGAACCAACATCTCCAAGTTTCCATCATGGACTAGGGACGAGAGGCTTCCCAGGAACCTTCTGAGCTCCCAGCACCAGACTGGGACTACTAAGGTGCCCTGACTTGTACACTGTGTAACCAACACCAGCTGCTCCTGTGGCCCTGAGACACAGACATTGTGGGACTTTTCCAACTGTGGAGGCATTTACTCAAGGACCCAGTAACTAAGGGTTCTCAAGGAGTGACTCAGCTGTTGTTACTGATTGAACACATTCTCTCTCTTATCCATTGCTTCTGAACACACAAAACTGTTCAGGTATCCAAACCCTTTTTTTGTTTGTTTGTTTGTTTTCGAGACAGGGTTTCTCTGCATAGCCCTGGCTGTCCTGGAACTCACTTTATAGACCAGGCTGGCCTCAGACTCAGAAATCCACCTGCCTCTGCCTCCCGAGTGCTGGGATTAAAGGGGTGTGCCACCACACCCAGCTTTTTTTTTCCACCCCCCCCTTTTTTTCTTTCTTTTATGTATGTGAGTACACTGTCGATGTCTTCAGACATACCAGAAGAAGGCATCAGATCCCATTACAGATGATTTTGAGCCTCCATATGGTTGCTGGGAATTGAACTCAGGACCTCTGGAAGAGCAGTCAGTGCTCTTAACCACTGAGCCATCTCTTCAGCCCCTCCAAAACCTTTCTACATGAAGTTTTTCTCTTCTTTGATCAGGTTCAAAGCCCTAAAACATCTGAGATTCCTCTTTCTCCTCTCACCCCCACCTATCTAATTTGTCAGGTATCCACGTGCCCCACCTTTATTATACATCTGGGCACAGCGCTTCCTATCTAACTACTGCCATCATTGTTTAGAACTGGCTTTTTTGACAACCTCATGCAAGTGATGACACACACATACATCCCCACACACAAATAAACAGTTGAAATAAATTTAAAAAAAAAACAAACCAAGTCAGGGTGGTAGGACATACCTTCAACCTCAGCACTTGAAGGCAGAAGTTGAGCTCTGTAAATTCAAGGCCAGCCTAAGCTACAGATCGAGTTTCAGGACAGCCAGGGCTACATACACCTATGACCCCAACTATGAATATGATAAGGCAAAGAGTGCTGTAAATTTGAGACAAAACCAAGATTATTTTATTTTATTTATTTTATTTTTAATGCCCTCATATTCACCCACTTTTTATCTTTGTCTTGTTCTATTACAGTGATATTACCTCTAAAAATATAATTTCTGCACAAAGCTGTCTAGATTTCTTTCTTTGTGCTATTGGTTGTTTTTTGTTGTTCTTGCTTTTGTTGCTTTTGTTTTGAAAAAAAAAAAAATGGTCTCTGTAGCCCAGGCTGACCTCAGTCTCAAAATCCTTCTGCCTCAGAGTCTCTCAGTAATGGGATCGCAGGAGTATACCACCAAACACTTTATTATTACTTTTTAAATGAAAAACCAAAACCAAAAAAGCTCTCCAGTGCTTCACCTCCCTTCTCCCTTTAGAGTCCTCATCCCTTTAAGGATTTGTAAACTCTTCAGTAACCACCAATCCCTTTAAGGGTCTGTAAACTCTTCAGTAACTACCAATCCCACCTCTTTGCCTAGACCTTCTTTCTCAGCTCCAGGTATAATAATCTCCTAACTGATGCTTTCAGATTTTGGCAAGTCTTCCTCTAGAGCCTTTACATTTTTTCTTTTCTCAGTTTTAAACACACTTCTCAGCAGGTGCTGTGTCTCATACCTCTAATCTCAGCCCCTAAAGGCTAAGGGCATGATTGCTAAGAGTCTGAGGCTATAGCCCTGGCTACTGTCTCAATTCTGGGCTATAGGAGTGAGACCCTATTATAAAACAGCAAAATCCAGCCAATTTAAAAGGGCAATGGTGGCAGGTGGATCTCTGTGAGTTCAAGGCCAGCGTGGTCTACACAGGAGTGAGTATATTTAGAATTACACAGTGAAACCTTATCTCAAACCAAACCAAATCAAACCAAACCAAACCAAACCAAACCAAACCAAAACCAACCTACCAACCAACCAACCAACCAACCACAAAAACCTGGAGAGGTGGCACCCTTTTGAATCCTGTCACTTGGAACTTGAAGCCAATCTGGACTACATAAGAAGTAGCACAGCAGTCAGCTCTATCCATGCCTAGGCTGTGACTCAAAACAACATCATTTCCCAGGACATCCAAACAGCTCAGTGCTTTCCCGTCTTTACAACTTTATACACGTTACTACTTCTGTAATCCCTGCTCTAGACACTCAACAACGTTGAAGACACACGATCCATATGCTTACTGTCCTGCTATTTCTCAGCATTTGGTAGGAAAGTACCACTTTTTTTTTGCGGGGGTGGGGGGGGGGAGAGGTTCTCATTTACCCTAGGCTATCCTCAAGCTTTCTATGTAGCCATGGCTTTCCATGAACTTACCCTAGGCTGTCCTTAAACCAGCTATGTAGCCATGGCTATCCTTGAACTCTTGATCCTCCACTTCCACTCTTAGTGGTGGTATCCCAGGAGCTTCAGCACCATGCTGAGGTTCCCATTCCTTCACTTCCCTGATTTAAAATCTCTTGTACCAGAGCTCAGTGGGGGCAGCGCCCCAGTCCCAGCACACCCATGTCAACTAAACATGTATTTTTTTTTTCTTCTGTTTTTTTGAGACAGTGTTTCTCTGTATAGCTCTGGCTGTCCTAGAACTCACTTTGTAGACCAGGCTGGCCTCAAGCTCAGAAATCCCCCTGCCTCTGCCTCCCAAGTGCTGGGATTAAAGGCGTGCGCCACCATGCCCGGCCAGTACTTATCTTTAAAAAAAAAAAAAAACCTTTTTAAAAAATTTTATTTATTTATTATAAGTGAGTACACTGTCACTGTCTTCAGACACACCAGAAGAAGGTGTCTGATCCCATTACAGATGGTTGTGAGCCACCATGTGGTTGCTGGGAATTGAACTCAGGACCTCTGGAAGAACAGTCAGTGTTGTTAACTACTGAGCCGTCTCTTCAGCCCCTCCCCCTTAATTCACAATTTTTACTGTGAGTCACAATAAAAATATTCTGGCATGCTCAGAGTCTCATCGCTCACCTGATGGGAAGTATTTGAGGTCACTGAGGAGAGAGCTGGTTGGCACCTCTGGTGCAGGTGAAGCCGGCTCACAGACATTGACGTCTTCATTTTTCACTTTCTCCATTCCAGCTCGTTCTGTATTTATGCTATCCTTACAAAAAAAAAATCATATTCAGGTGAATTGTCCTTTGTCACTGACGCCATCTCCCTACTTGTTAACAAGGACACTCTCCACTGCTCGCACACACAGTTTGAGTGCTCTCTAGAGATGGCCACACTGGCCTGCTTGGTTTTACTCCTCAGACTGCTTGAGAAGTGACCAGCTGGAGCTCAACCATATTTTCTCTAACGTGCTCACGTGGAAAACGTCATAGTGAAGACAACTCTGAAATACCTAACAGCGGACGCCTTTTCCCCCGATGCGCCTTCTGCTTCATCCATTAGTTCCACTGAAAAACAACCCAAAGATTTTGACACACCATGTTCAACTGAATGCTATACACAGGACTGAAAGAGACCCCTTAGTCACAGAGCCCTTTAGTGGCCAGCAACAGATAGCTAGCTCTGTCTTTTGTCTTTGTCTTTGTCTTAGCTCCATGACGCCGATGTGTTATTTTCACTGATTCTATAGGTTCTTTTTTATTTATATTTTTGTTATTTTTAAGACTGAATCTCCATCACATACACCTGGCTGGACTCACAGAAATCTGTTTGCCTCTATGTCCCATGTGCTGGGATCAAAGGCATCAAAGGTGTGTATGTGTGTGTGTGCGTGTGTGTGTGTGTGTGTGAGCGTGTGTGTAGGGGATGTGTTTATATGTGGTGATATATGTGCATATGTGTGCAAAAGGACATATATCCACAAAGAAGCCAGAGGGGGATGGATATCTGGCCCCTACATAACATAGGCAAAACACCTGTACACATAAAATGTTAAAAAATTAAAGTTAAATACAATTATATAAATGCAAGCTGCGACTATGGCATACAACTTTAGTCGCAGCTCTCAGGAAGCAGAGGCAGGAAGATCTCTGTGTTTGGGGCTAGCCAAATCTATATAGCAAGCTCCCATACATCAATGCTATGACCCTGTCTCAAAAAAAAAGTTCATATATACAGTATTGAAAACAAGATAAATTCCATTTTCTTTCAGATACCTGAATGAAGCAGAGAAGTGAGTTTCCTATGGCAGATTCCAACTGGCATCCAGGGAACACAAAACTTACCATTCAAGATCTCATGCCCGAAAAACATTTTCACTCCTGGGATACTCCGGCCTGACTCTACATTCTTCACTGTGATGGAAAATAATCCATCTGTTTAATAACACATACTATTTTCCTCCAAACTGCAAGAAACTGTGAAAGCTCTTAAAATTACTGAAATATATGTTTTATAAAAACATTTCTTTCTCAAAGTGCAGAGTTAGTTAAATTACAAAACTACACTGTACAACTGAGTGATAGAATAAACCTCAGAATGTTCTAAAGAAAACAAAAACAAAATAAACAATCAAAAAACTTTTAAAGATCTCGGTATGGTGCCACAAGCCTTTAAATCCAGCACTAGGAAGGCAGAGCCAGGCAGATCTCTTGACTTTAAGGCCAGCTTGGTCTACATAGCAAGTGCCAGGCTAGCCAAGGCTACATAATGAGACCCTGCCAAAAGGGGAAAGAATGTCAAGAAAAAAAATCCCCAGGTGGTGGGATCAGAGCCCTGTGCTCCTGCCCCTTGCCCAGGTGGTGCAGTGGCTTGAATATCTTGCTCTCCACCAACTGAGCCACATCCCCAGCCCTGATTTGGGTTTTGTTGTTTGTTTGTTTTTGTTTTTCGAGACAGGGTTTCTCTGTGTAGCCTTGGCTGTCCTGGAACTCACTCTGTAGACCAGGCTTGGCCTCGAATTTAGAAATCTGCCTGCCTCTGCCTCCCAAGTGCTAGGATTAAAGGCGTGTGCCACCACTGCCCGGCCTGGTTTGGGTTTTGGACCTAGGTTCTCATGTATTCCAGGCTGGCCTCAAACTCATTATGTAGTTGAGACTGGCCCTAAATTCCTGACTTCTGGACTTCTTTTTGCCTGAGACAAATTAATCCTTTACATCAGTGATATTTTCCCCCTCTGTTGAAGCCAAAAGCAATTTCAATAACAAGATTAATTTTAATATTCATATAAGCAAAAATTAACTGACATCTCCAATTTTTAAAACTATATACTGAAAATTATAATCACAGGGCTGGAGAGATGTTTAGCATTCCAGAGGGCCAGAGTTTGATACCTAGCACCTCTACAACAACTCCAGTTCCTGAGATTCCTATGTCCTCTTCTGACCTCTGTGGGCATCAGGCATGCACATGGCATGCACATTAAATATACAAATAATGAAAGAAGAACATTTCTACTATAATGCCATTGAAAATACAGAAGCAAGGACCCACCAATACAGGCAGCCGTGCTGCTCTGCTGGGAACTAGCAGTCTGACATTATTCTACTGCCTTCTTTAAACAGGAACAACACTCCTTTCCCAGATGCTACACTGCCCACAATCATCCCCCACACTCAGCCACTAATCTCGAGGAGGAGGGGAACATGAGGAATAGAGTCAAACCGTTTTTCAGGACAACAATCTTGTTAGGATCCACGTGCTGGAGCACGCCCTCAAAGATGCCAGACACCAGTGTGAGCTTCACCCTTCTCCACAAAATCTGGTTGAGGAAATGGTAGTCACTGCTGGGATCCATGCTTTTATATTCCGGAAGCAGCCTTCAAAGAATCTTCTTTAAGCATCCAGACACTTGAAAATTAACAAAGAGATGATTGTTTTGAAAAGACTACTTTGATTTGGGTATGGTGGTGCACATCTTTAATCCCAGAAGACAGATGTGAGGGGATCTCTGTGAATTCCATAGCTCTGTCTACATAGCAAGTTTCAGGCCAGCCAGGGAGACCCTCTCAAAAACAAACAAATGAACAAACAAACAAACATAGTTTTGAAAGTTTGGTTGCTTAGCTTTTCTCCATTTTTTGTTTGTTTGTTTGTTTTGAGACAGGGTTTCTCTGTATAGTGCTGGAAGAGCTGCTCTGAAAGCCAGGCTGGCCGCAAACTCAGGGGTCCACCTGCTTCTGCCTCCTGAGAGCTTGGATAGAGGGTGTGCGCCTGCTTTTATTTCTCCAAATCTGTAAAGCAGTAGTTCTTAACCTTTGGGCTGGGGGTCAGATGACCCTTTCACAGAGGTCACAGATCAGATATCCTGTACATATGTCTATATTATAATTCATAACACTAACAAAATCACAGTTATGAAGTAGCAACGAAAGTAATTTTATGTTGTGGGGGCGGTCACAGCATGGGGAGCTGCATTAAAGGGCCACAGCTTCAGGAAGGTTGAGAACCACTGCCCCAAGGGGTAAGAGTAGTAGTTCGGTTTTGTTCATAACTTGAGATCCCTAAGAATAACCACAGCAAATACAATTCTATTCTTATATGTACAGGTGTTTTGCCTCCATGTATGTCTGTGCACATTAGTTTAGTGCCCGTGAAAGCCAGAAGGGGGCGCCAGATGCCCCTGAACCTGGAGTTACTTTTGGGAACTAAAGCCATGTCTTAGGCAAGAGTTTAAGTGTTATTAAGCCCTGATCTATCTCTCCAGCCCCGCAATTCATATGAATTTTAATTCATAGGAAGGAAACTCAAAATTATAGGGCTATGGGCAAGATAAGATTAGCTTTTTTGTTTGTAAAATGGACAAGGTTAGTGAATTATGCAGAAAAGAGGAGGCGGAAAGACTGCGGAAGCCTGGAGGGATAGGTGACATCAAGGAAACTGTCTTCAGGGGACAGTGGGAATGAAAACACATGAGCTCATATGGCAGCATGCACAGGGCCCGCACAGGTCCACGCCAGATGGGTCCCGTGTTCAGAGGGAAGTAGACGACCTTTCAGCACTGACTCCTACTGCTCACAAAGGTAAAGTCTGTTTCTCCTGTAGAGTCTCACGGCTGTACAAACTACATTCAAGGGCAGGCCCATGTCCAGCAGTAGACAGCCTACATAAAAGGAACTTTTGCAAATGTTTTGTCTCCCATTGCTTTATTTGGGGCTTTTTTTTCTTTTTAACCTTACTAGACTTTTCCGATTTTTGTGTGTTTATGTGTTTTATTTGTGGGTCTCTGATTCTCCTGATTTTTGTTTGTATGTTATATTCTGGATTATTTGCTTGCTCTGGCTCTCCTGGAATTCACTATGTAGATAAGGCTGGACTCTATCTCACAGAGATCCACCTGCCTCTGCTTCCCAAGTGCTGGAGTTAAAGGCTTGCTTATTGTCTAAAGAGAGAGAGAAAAGAGATGGAGTTGGAAGTGTGGAGAGGTGGGGGAAGATCTGGAAGGAAATGAAGGAGGAGAAAATGATCAGAATACATTGTATGAAAAAAATATTTTTAGCTTTAAAAAAATGGGCATGGTGCTCCTCTCTTATAATACTGAAACAGAGGCCTTTTACTTATTGTATTAAAATTAACTACTATAGTATAGCTCTGGCTAGCACAGAATTTGCTATAAAGATCAGCCTGGTGTGGAACTCAAGAGATCTGCTTGCCTCTGCATCCTGGATGTTGTGATTAAAGACTTATACTGTGTTTGGCTTTCTACACAGGTGGTAGAAATTGAACTTGGGTCTTCACTGAGCCATCTTCCTAGCTCCCAAGTGTTTTATCTGGTAATGTTAATTATGCTGGGGGCTGAACCTAGAGTCTTGCACAGGCTACTAAGCACTCTATCACTGAGATACATCCCTAGCTTCAGTACTGTGTTTTTAATTTTTAAATTTTTAATTTATTATTGTTGTGTTTTTGAAGCAAGGTCTCACTGTGTATCCTTGGCTGAACTGGAACTCTTTGTAGACTAGCTTGGGAGCACACACAGTGAGTGCTTTAGAGTACGAGCATTAAAGACGTATGCCATAATGCTGGGTTATTACTACTACTATTATGTTTTGTATGCATTGGCATTTTATTTGCACATATGCCTATGAACTACATGTATGCAGTTTCCTTGAGGCCAGGAGCTGAAGTTACAAATGGTGTGAGTCATCAAATGGGTGGCCAGAACTGAAGCCAAGTTCTCTGGAAGAGCAGTCTCTAGCTCCAGTATTCTAAAGCTCTCTAGTATAATACTGAAATTTGGGGCTGGCATGCTGGTGTACATTTTAATCCCAGAACTCTCAGAGGTAAGGGGCAGATGTAGGAAGATCTCTGTGGTTTGGAGGCCAGCCTGGTCTCTCTACTGAGCTTAAGAACAGAACTACATAGAGAGATCCTCTTTTTGTTGTTGTTTTTCTTTTTTTTTTGTTTTGTCGAGGCAAGGTTTTTCTGTGTAGCCCTGGCTGTCCTGGACCTCACTCTGTAGACCAGGCTGGCCTCCAATTCACAGAGATCCACCTGCCTCTGCTTCTTGAGTGTCTAGCTGGGATTAAAGGTGTGGTTTCCTCTACCTAGGGAATGGTACTACCCATAATGGGCTTCGTCTGTCTCTATCAATTATCAGTTGATACAATTTAATCCTAGGTTTAGCTCTCATCTGGGTGGTCCCCTCTATTTGCAGTATCATATATAACAATTCTGTTTTAAGGATGTTGCTGTATTCAGAAGCCCAGACAGATTTTCTTTTTCTGTGATTGTTAAACTTTGAAAGCTGCTTGAGTTCATTCCATTAGGAAATAATGGAATAGATTGAAGCAGCAAACTTCAAATCTAAAACTATACAAGAGTGATGAAGTAATGAGCCTCGTTAAGCCAGGAAGTAAAAAGGTACAGAGCATCTGTAACCAGGGAAGTAATATACACTTCATATTTCTTCTCCAGTGGAAGAATTCCTGAGGTCTTGGGAACGCTAGGCAAGCATCTCCCCCAGTGAAACACGCCCCCTGCTATATCTATATACTTCAAGGTAGGATTCTTGCAGCATCCAGAAGCCAGTATACAGCTAAGCAAACAGAGTTCTTTCACTCCCTTCCATGCCTTTGAGACAAGGTTGGAGTCAAGACTGGGCCAACTGCTCTCCACCGTACTAGGGTTACAGGTCTGTGTGCAGCCATGCCCAGCTTTCTAAGTGGGTGCTGGGATCTGACTTCAGGTTTCATGCTCGAGCAGCAAAGCCCTCTTACACGGAGCCATTTCGCCAGTTCTGTGACATAGATAGACTCACATCTGTCAGGCTAGAATTTTCAAAATTGAAAATGAATTCAAAATAAAATGCTTGGGAAGTAAGTTAAAGATAGGCTAAATGGACCAGCAGTTAGGGTTGCTTTCTGCTCTTCCAGGGGACCTAAATTTGGTATTTTCCAGCACCCACACTTGGTGGCTCACAAGCCCTCTAACTCCAGCTGCAGCGGGTAGGATGCTCTCTTCTAACCTCCACTGGTGAGAATATCACACACACACACACACACACACACACACCTACCTCTCACTTGAACACACAAATACTATCCTTAAAGGTTACAACAAATCAGGAAAAAAAAAACATGCATAGCAAAGAATTTTTTGCTACTGTTTGTTTAGACAGGGTTTCCCCAAGTAGCCCTGGCTGGCCTGGAATGTCCTATCTAGATCATGTTGGCTTTGAAATTCAAAAGGTAACTTCTGCCTTTGCGTCCTCAGTGCTGCAATTATAGATTATTGGGTACCAGGTCTAACAGAGGGTTTAATTGAATATAGCCCTCAAGACCTAGATTAAAAATTGGGAACGGGGTACTGGAGAGATGGCTCAGCGGTTAAGAGCACTGACTGTTCTTCCGAAGGCCCTGAGTTCAAATTCCAACAACTACATGGTGCCTCACAACCATCTGTAATAAGATCCGACGACCTCTTCTGAGATTCTGAAGACAGCTGGAGTGTATTTACATATAATAAATAAATAAATCTTTAAAATAAATACATAAAAATTAGGAAGGAAAAACAGGTCAGGATGAAGAGATGAGCTTCCAGGCCGACTGAGAGTGGGATTACGCATACATCTGAGTCACCTCAAAATTTCCATACCACAGTTATGATCTCAATGGTAAGTCAATCAGGGATAATTAGGAAAACAACTGCGTCAGACTAGAAATTTAGTGGGCAGGGAGGCCTTGCAGGACTCAGGCTGAGCTGCAATGGCCTGAGTAACTTTGAAGCTAGTAATCTAAGGTGATTTGAGAAAGGTGCTAAGATATCTAGGTAGTAAGCTGGTTCTAAACCAAGGAGTGAAGGGACCAGGCTCGTGAAGCTACAGGAAAACCAAGGCTTCACTTGAGAGGGTGTACACTAACATGCAGCTTTTAACTTTTTCATCAGCACAAACAAAATACCAGAAGAATAAAATGCACCTGGCTTTGATCCCAGCCCTTGGAAGGCAGAGGCAGGTGGATCTCTGTTAAGTTAAAGGCCAGCCTGATGTACATATTGAGTTCCAGGTCAGCCAGGGCTACACAGAGAACCTGTCTCAAACAAAAGAGTAAAGAATCAAATGCACGACCTGCATGACGGCTTAAGTCTGCAATGCCAGCCTTTTAAGAGGCCGAGACCAGTCAGGGCTCTTCTGGAAAAGAGACTCATTTCTCCACTTCTAGAAAGGGTTTTACGGGCTCAGGCTGTCCTGAGCATAAACTCCTAATTCTCCCATGAGTGGCAAATCTTTAAACAGGATTTCCCAAATATTGCCTAGGCTGGGCTCAACTTGAATCTTTCCTGCTTTCACCTAACAACTGCTGGCTTACGGTTTAAAAATCCGAATTTTTTTTTTCTTTTTGGTTTTTCGAGACAGGGTTTCTCTGTGTAGTCTTGACTGTCCTGGAACTCACTCTGTAGACCAGGCTTAAAAATCCTAATTTTTAAGAAAAGAAAAAAATCCAAATAAATAAACGACTGTCCATGCTCGGTCACAATCTCTCTCACCTTCAGGGTCCTCTGTCCCCACAGCAAAGGAGTTTGAGAAATTCCGACCTTAATTCTAGTCAAATGGTGAGTTCCTTAAACTAAAGAGGGACTACTGTTTAAAAAAAAAAAAAATTCTGGGAGTTATCCCGGCACAGCTTTGACGCAAAAAAGTTCGCAACGCCAGCCACTGAAGCCGCAGAGCCGACCACGCCCTCGCCCTCGGGGTGAATTACTTGCCTCTTTCCGGAGGAGCCAATCAGCGCGCAGCCTCGAGCCCGCTCCCAGCGCCCCCTGCGGCCGGGGTAGAGAGAGCAGAAAAGATGCTGCCAGGAGCCATGCAAACCCCAGGCAGCTCTCAGCGCCTCCTGCGGCCGGGGGAAGGAGCGCAGGAAAGATGCAGTCACTAGGCATGCTGGGCCACAGCGGCTCCGGATTCCCTATTCTTAGGACCAGGGGAGTGAGAGTGGGAGGAGAGGAGGAGAAAGGAGGGAGAAAAAGAGATACAGAGATACAGAGAGATGGAGGGGGAGCAAGAAAGAGTGCACTGTACTACTCTGGGGATCCACCTTAGGGTTTTGCCCCTCGTTTCGTGGGTTTGGTTTCTCTCCTGAGTCTCCGTCACCTGTAGGGTGGGACTCCTGGTGCCTGAGTCCTGTGAAAAACCTGCTGGCTACCCTAGTGTGTTTGCCTCTGGTTTGTCCGAACACAGTGGCGAGGCCGCACTGCCCTTTTAAGTGCAGTCCCTAGCGCCACAGTGGTATCGCCGCTTTAAGTCCGGCGGCTGCCCTGGTTCCGGGGGGCGGGGCCTGCTTCCCTTCGGACTCCCGCAGCCTCCGGGCTGATTCATTCCGGGCTCGAGAGCCAAGCTTTGACGTTAGCGCCTGCGCAGGGCGCGGCCTCGCTCCCGATTGGCTGGTGTCGGGCCGCCCTCCCCCGCGCGCCACCCCTTGTTTCTCTCCCCGGGCCGCAAGAGAAACAGTGCCCTCTCCCTTCTTGACCCCTGGCCCTTCCCTCCCTCCTTCCCTTCTGCCGCCGCTGCTTCTGGCGCTGCCGCTCCCGGAGGAGCTCCCGTCACGGTGATGGGGTCTCGGGCCTCCACGTTACTGCGGGACGAAGAGCTCGAGGAGATCAAGAAGGAGACTGGCTGTGAGTTCGGGTTGGGGGTGGGAAGGCGGCCGGCGCCTTCGGCTGGCCTCTGTACTGACAGCCGTCGTCTCTGAGGGCTTGATCTGGGGTGCGGTGACTTTGTTGGGATGGTCCCATGCAGCCTCTGGTGCTTTGGGTAACCGAAGGCTAGAATACCTGTACGTTCATCTGTAGCTTCTTTGGAGCCGGGATGTGGTTCCTCCGGTGCTGTCTTGCTCAAAAGCCCGGAATCTCGAGCACAGACACCACCACTGCACTCTTGCCTGTGAAGGTCCGCGCATTTTCTTCCTTTATGGTTCCTCTTACAGAAGCATCCTGAACAGTAGCTAAAGCAGAAGCAAATCCAGGAAATGTGAATGGTTCCTGGAGAAAACGTTATA
This sequence comes from Mus caroli, assembly GCF_978045245.1. Taxonomy (NCBI): domain Eukaryota; kingdom Metazoa; phylum Chordata; class Mammalia; order Rodentia; family Muridae; genus Mus; species Mus caroli. The sequence continues at coordinate 60,771,076 of NW_028227257.1, read as the reverse complement.
CATCCTAATGAGATTTCTGAGCAAGAGCCAAAACTACTAAAGTCACACACAGGGAAAAACTCAACAAAGATCATAGAGTAAAGCTTGTGACCAGGAACTGAAGACCTCTAAGCAATCTAGAGTCCAAAAACCTGAGTGAGGCTTTTAAATCTGAATCGTTGGAGAAAAGCCACGGGTATAGTGGTCAAGGTTTAAAGACACAGTGAAGATATTTGTCCTGTTTTTATATGTATTGATATCTGCTGTGTTGCTGTACTTTATGCAATTGATATTGAAATTGGATGTACTCCAAAATCTGTGAATTTGTACCAGAAACATACATACTCTAGTTTCTTCCTTGTTAGCCTGAACAAAGGAGCAACAGGGCTTTAGGAACTGAGCAGCACAGAAAACACCTCCATACCTTTGAAAGGCCCTTGATAATATATGATACAATTGTATGGCTACAATGCTTTCTCAGTGATCCTTTGCGGCTCTCTTTGATTTTTGTAAGCTGTGTCTTCATGGTACCTATCTTTGATGATAATGTGAGCAAATAACCCAGTGGCAGATAGTACCAAGGAGTACAGGGAACTACGGAATTCTCCAGGAATGAGTCCTTGGGTAAATGAAAAGTTGTCCTGGCTGTCTGACAAGTTAAACTTTCTAGAGTATTCAGGTTGGAAGAGATGTGGTCTAGCCCCACCCCCTGTCAGGTTGCTTTGCTTTTAATCCCTTACTAATATGTGGCCAATTTTGAGTGAATGACAGAGAATACTTAGCTTCTTATAGCTTTTGGCCAGTCACGCTTAAGGATTCCATGAGTAAAAATGCACACAGTTGGATTTAGCAAGCTTTTACCTCTGACCCCACTTGTAAATGTAATGACTTCTTTCTGATTATGTTTAAAGCCCAGAGTCATGTCATAGGGAAGTATAGTGAGTATGGAACAAGCTATTGTTTTGTTTTCTGATACAAGATCTTACCTCGTAGCCCAGACTTGCTTAGAATTCACTACATAAACTGGTCCTGGTGGTGTCCATACCTTTAATCCCAACACTCCAAAGGGAGCAGAATTTGAGATCAGCCTGATCTACATAACAGGCTCCAAGATAGCTAGGGCTACAGAGGGAAACTCTGTCATGAAAAACAAAATACAACACAAAATAAGACAAACAGAAAAATTGACTACATAGCCCAGGCTGGTTTAAAACTCATGACAGTCCTCTTGGTTCAGCCCCCCAAGTGCTGGGAATATAAGTATGAGCCACTGTGCTTAATTGAGGAAAAGCTGTTTTCTTTTCAGAATTAATGGGACAGTGATGTCATTCCAATTTCATTAGTCCTGGGTGTAGGACTGAGTTGTTTTTCCTTGTGACTCATGGACAAACCTAGGTGATCATATAAGAACTATTATATGATCTATAATAGTTCTATAATAAGAACTATTACCCAACAGTAATTCAAATATGAGAAAGATACCCTAAATTCCCAGCAAAACCAGTGTATATATTGATTGGGAAAACCTAATGAAATAGACACTGAGTTTCCCCGGTGCCTGTTTAATACTATGCTAGATATTGAGAGCAGATGGTAACAAGACACCCACAACCTGGCTAGGGAGATAAGCCAGAGACAAGTTGTGATTAGCATCAGGGCATAAGGAAACTAAAACTGTACAGCATTCACCTTCAGAATTTAGGGAAGAGAGTCTATGAGCTGGCTTTGTAGGGTATAGGAATTGGATTTTGATGCATGAACGGATTAATTTTTGATAAATTAACATAGGGTGTTTCGGTGGCTTTCAGCAACTGTTGTGCCCACTTAGCTATAATGCCATTCCTCTACTTTAGGAATTGGGCAATCAGTGTTTCTAGGTAGGACCCATCAGCAGAGATTTGTTTCTTCTTCTTCTCCTTCTCCTCCTTCTTCTCCTTCTTCTCCTTCTTCTCCTTCTCCTCCCTCCCCTCCTCTTCTTCCTTCTCTTCCTCCTCTTTCCCCTCCTCTTCTTCCTTCTCTTCCTCCTCTTTCCCCTTCCCCACCTCCTCTCCATCCTCCTTCCACCCTTCTCCTTTCCCTCCTCCTTCTCCTCCTCTTCCTCCTTCTCCTTCTTCTTTTTTCCTTCTTCTTTTCTTCTCCTATACCTCCTCCTCTTCCTTTTTTCTCCTCTTTTGATAAGAACTTGTATAGCCCAGACTGGCTTCAGATTTGAGATCCTATTACTTCAGCCTCCAAAGGACGGACTAAAGATGTGTGCAACACTCCCAAAATGCCTGTGATCCTAGTACTAGGGAGGCAGAGACAGAGGCAGGCAGATCTCTTGAGTTCAAGGCCAGCCTGGTCTACAGAGCAAGTTCCAGGACAGCCAGGGCTACACAGAGAAACATCTTCAAAAAAAAAACTGTGTGTGTGTGTGTGTGTGTGTGTATGTGTGTGTGTGTGTATGTGTACACTCACACACACGGCCAATGGAGCTGCTCTTTAATACTTAGCCACTAAATACTAGGAAAAGTAATTCTGAGTAAGAACACAACTTTCATCATGTATAAAATGGAATTAGTAATAATAACTTACTTTTTAGAATTCTTACCCTGAGAAATGAAAAAAGGTCCTTAGCATGCTGCTGGTATTATTGTCATGTAGTTGCTAACCATTCTTCTTCTTTTTTTTTTTTTTTTTTTTAATTTCCAGGGGTTTTATTTTATTTTTGGCTTTTTGAGACAAGATCTCAAATTCTGTGTTATCCTAGCTGTCCTGGAGCTTGTTATGTAGACCAGGCTGACCTTGAACTTAAAGAGATCTGCCTGCCTCTGCCTCTGGAGTGCTGGAATTAAAGGTCTATGCTACTATGCTTGGCTCTCTCCAGGGTCTTTAAATAACGTGTGTGGGGTAAGCCCGCCCCTTCATGTGGATGTTAAAGGGAAACTTGATGGAGTTGTCTCTAATCAACCTTTGATCCTGGGGATTGAACTCAGGTTGTCAAGGTTGTGAAGCAAGCACCTCTACTCAGGGGCCAAACTAGGATTATTTTGAGCCATAGATAGAATCATCTTTGCATATGCTAGAAATAAAAACTGTTTAGATCCTGTCTATGGCTATATAACTAGAGGTGGAGGCATTTTATACATTGCTTCTTTTCAGTGTACCTTAGGGATCAAACACTAATATTATTTTGTCAATCCTAAGGAAGTAAAGCTAAAAGAAGATATAGCCTGATGTTGTTTTATTTATTTTTGAGGCTGCCTCACTCAAAGCAATCCCTTGCCTCAATTTTCTGAGTGTTAGGCTAGCAGGTATATACCACCTTGCCTTGCTGAGGTTTCTCATCATTTAAGAAACACTTTAGGGAGCTGGGCGTGGTGGCGCACGCCTTTAATCTCAGCACTCGGGAGGCAGAAGCAGGCAGATTTCTGAGTTCGAGGCCAGCCTGGTCTACAAAGTGAGTTCCAGGAAAGCCAGGGCTATACAGAGAAACCCTGTCTCGAAAAACCAAAAAAACCAACCAAACAAACAAAGAAACACTTTGGGGGCCAAGAAAGATGGCTCACCAGTTAAGAGGACCCAGTTTGATTCCGGCACCCATATTGGGCTGGTGGGAAACAACCACCTGTAAATTCAGATCTAGAGGATCTAATGCTGTGGTCTCCAGGGTACCCTCACTGAGTGCACAAACTATAGGCAGAGGCAGGATCTCTGAGTTCCAGGTCAACTAGGGCTACATAGGGAGACCCTGGCTTGAAAGAAAGGAAGGAAGTGAGGGAGAGAGGGAGGGAAGGGAGGGAGGGAAAGAAAAGAAAAGATATGAAACACTGTTATAAAATACCTACTATATTTAACCTTTGTTCTATCACCCTCTTTCACAATTCTACATTTTTATAAGTCAGCACATTTGAATAAAAGATGTAATTGGAGGGCGGTCACAGTATCTTAGGAATTTATTTATGTCGTGACCCTTAGTACAATTAACCATAGGAATAGCCTTGCTGTGGATTGCCAAAACCCTTAACTTTGAGCAAAGGTTCATGCCAACTAAATAGTGGGGAATGAAGATTGGTTTATTTTTGGTTTCTGCTCTATGGTGTGTGTCATGTGGGTATGGGCAGGGTGTTGAACAGGTTTATAAGAGTTGTACAGACCAGTGAGTGAGTGTTTGTTTGGAAGGGTGTAGTGATGATATGAAGGGTGTGCCTGAGGAAGGCAATTGCTTGAGAATAGTTTCTTGAAATTGAGCTGAGTGCTATTGCCTCCTGCGTCACCTTTCTGGCTGGCCTATGTCACGCCACAGTGTTGAGGGAGTCTGGAGTACAGAGGACCCTGCTGTCTTATGTCCTATTGAGTTGGAGATAATATCTTTGCCAGGCTTCAAAGAATTTGTAAAGTTCTATATCTAGTTTTCTCCCCAAAGTTCCGATTTCTTACTAGAAAGGGTTGAGCCCTGTGTATCAAGATAGAGAATGGAGCTCTGGAACTTACAAATGAGGAAGGGGTTCAGAACACAGACTACTTAAAGTTACACAGAAAGTCACTGACCCTAGAAGCAGCTTCAGAGATATAAGCCAAGTCTTCTGAGTGTAAGCAGAAAAGCATTACGCTACAAAACAGCAATATATGTATTACACGCAAAAAACACTATTATGGAAGCACACAAGCTAAGAGGATACCTTAGGTCTTATATAGCAAAAGCTAAACTTACTGTGATCTAACCTGTTTTCATACCAGTTCCAGATATAGTAGCTTATTTTATGCCTTTAACTCCAGCACTAGGGAGGCTAAGACCAGAGGGTTCTGAGTTCAAGGCCAGACTAGACTGTATAGCAGTATACTGTCATTTGCTGGCCAGATGGCTCCCTGTGTAAAGGTGCTTGTCATCAAACATGACGCCCAGAGTTTGAGTCCCAGGACCCACATAGAGGAAAGAGAATTGACTCTGGAAGTTGTTCTTTGACCTTTTGTGGGCTGTGGCACAAATACATGTGCACATGTGTCTACATATACACACATAACTTATTTTTTTTAAATAAAAGGGGCTGGAGAGATGGCTCAGTTAAGAATGCTTGCCACTGTTAGGATCCAAGCTTAGTACTCTGTACCCACATGTCAGCGCACTGTTATCTGTAACTTTCTCCTTTGGTCTTTGTTGGCACTAAGCACACATGTGCTATATACATACATACATACATTCTGGCAAAACTCTTTTCTTTTTTTTTTTTTTTTTTTTTTTGGTTTTTCGAGACAGGGTTTCTCTGTGTAGCCCTGGCTGTCCTGGCACTCACTTTGTAGACCAGGCTGGCCTCGAACTCAGAAATCCGCCTGCCTCTGCCTCCCGAGTGCTGGGATTAAAGGTGTGCAACACCACGGCCGGCTTCTGGCAAAACTCTTAAAGTAAAAATAAATATTAAAAATATACAATCTCAAACAACAATAACTAAACAAAGAGGAGTGACAATCACCAAACAAAACAAACAAACAAACAAAAAACCCAAAAGAATTCAACTTTCAAATATACAGGAAAGTTGATAGTAAATGAGCACTGGTGTTCATTCCTGTCTAATACATGCATTGTTACAGCTTTGCCATGCTTGCTTTATTTATCTTTTTGTTCATTAATCTGTTTATTTTGTGCAAGTGTTTGAACCTAGAATCTTGCTTTTATGTATGCTTTGAGAGGTTTGCACCTATGAGTGCTAGCTACCTCCTGTTCTGCCTCTTTTTTTTGGTGGGGATGGGGTTGGGGGCTGGGTCTTACTATGTAACCCTGGGTGACCTGAAACTCACTAGCCAAGCTGGTGTTGAACTCACAATATCAACTATTTGGAAGTTGTAGAAAATTTACTCTTACTTACTTTCGTGTGTTATGTAGGAAGAGGGAAACATGTAACGGGATCGCCACAGTGCTGCCGTCACTCCTGAGAGAGTAGATAGTCATTTCCTATTAGCTACTGTTAAGTAATATTCAGTTTACCCTTTTTTGAGAAGATCCATTTTGTTTGTGGTTTGGTTCGACTTGTTCTGTTGTTGGGATGCTGTTGGAAGCCATTGCTTGAGCCTGCTCTGAAGCACTTTGCTGAGGGCTATCCTCTGCTTGTTTTAGAAAACACAGTGTTTGATCTCTTTGAATTATTTTTTGTTTGTTTGTTTGTTTTGTTTTTGTTTTTCAAGATAGGGTTTCTCTGTATATCTCTAGCTGTCCTGGAACTTGCTCTTTAGACCAGGCTGACTTTGAACTCAGAGATCTACCTGTTGCTGCCTCCTGAGTTCTGGGATTAAAGGTGGCATGTGCCACCAATCACCTGATGGTCTCTGTTAATTCTTAAGAGGATAGGTTAGACCTTGAAGTTATTATGTTGGGAAAATGTCAGGGTATGAAACATTAAAAGTGCAGGCTCCACTCTGCAGTGTATCCCCAGAGCTGCTGTTGCCTGCAGTTGTGCACTTTAACCCAGCTTGTCTTGTTCATTAAGGTTAGGATAAAAGCCATGACAAAGTAACTTGGCCTATCTCCTTTAACTTTACATGCTCCCCCCAACAGCCCACCTTGGTGATTAGTACCTTTTTGAAATACCTTCCCATCCTGAGAAAGAGGCAGATTTGATACACAGCTCTGAACTCAAGGTTAGCAGGGTTTTTTCAGTCTTTCAGTATAAAATAAGTAGTTGTTCAGCAGAGTAGACTACAGCTTCATTCAAGACATGTCCCTATTCACAGTCTATTATAAGGGAAACTGTTAACTCCTGAGATTTCCAAGAAAGTTACCAGTGTTAGATGCCTGACTGGCTAGCTTTGTTCCTTCGGCGAGTTTGTTTTTACTGAAAGAATGTCCTGCCTTTATCCTTGGCAGTTCTAATACTTTTGTGTGTGTGGACAGTGTAGTTCCTTGAAGGGTAGATTGAAGCCCAGTGTGTAGGTCCATGTATATAATACTAACACTCTGGAGACTGAGGCAAGCTTACAAGAATGAGGCTAGCCTGTGCTGTAGAATGAGTTGAAGGTCAGCTCTAGACTTTGGTTCACTTTGGAGGTTGCTGTGGTCATCTAATAGTGTTTTTGTTTTTGTTTGATTTTTCAAGACAGGGTTTCTCTGTGTAGCCCTAGCTGACCTGGAATTGTCTCTATAGACCAGGCTAGCCTGGAACTCAGAGATCCACCTATCTCTGCCTCCCAAAGTACTATACTAGATTGTAGCAGAATTTTCCCCCAATTAATTTCAATATTAATACAAGAAGCCTGTGATTGGACAGGGGAAAGGAAGGCAGAGCTAAGAGTTTCAGAGACAGGCACAGGAAGAGAGGAGGAGGAAGAGGAGGAAGAAGAGGAGAGAAGATGGATGGAGAAAAGGACGAACCGTATCCACAGGACTTTATATAGGCACAGGTAGCTATGAGTATCACAAAAGGAAAGAGTGATTGGAATAACTTGTCTACTCTAGGTGGGCTGCTTGTATCATTATCAGTTGACTCTGAAATTATTGTGTGGGCGTCTTGTGAATTGAGAATTCATTGATATTTAAAACTGACTGATAATTATAAGCTTGTAGAGTTTTTTTTTCTTTTTCTTTTTTCTTTTTTTTTTTAAAGATTTATTTATTACATGTAAGTACACTGTAGCTGTCTTCAGACACTCCAGAAGAGGGAGTCATCTCATTTGGAAAAGCAGTCGGGTGCTCTTACCCACTGAGACATCTTACCAGCCTGCTTCTAGAGTTTTGATTTACTGGTTAAGGGGATTTGTGACAGCTGCAGGGGGCGGATGGCTGGGAAGGTACAAGTGGCTCTGAGGCAGGCGAACTGGAGCTGGGAAGAATGTTGCCTGGGGCTAGCCATGGAGGTGGGAAGACCGCCTGGACAGAGAGAGCAGCCACTTTAGTACGAGATGGTGCCTTTTTAAATATTTTCCGCTACACTGGCTCATTTATTAGGTTTTTTGTTTTTTGTTTTTCCCTTGGAGACAGGGTTTCTATGTGTAGCCTTGGCTATTCTGAAACCTGCTAGGTAGACTAGGCTGGCCTCCAGCTCATAGAAATCTGTTTGTAGTGAGCTCCAGGCTTCTGACTAGTTCCATATTCCAATGCTGATGTGCAGACTAGCCTGTATAGTACTGCTGTGTGGGTGCTGGGAATTGAACCTGTGTCCTCTGGAAGAACAGCCAGTGAAGTTAACTGCTGAGCCATCTCTCTAGCCCCTTAACAGCTTAATTTTCAACTAGTAATTCATAGTCTTTCATAGTTGTACAGAGTATTTTAAAAATTCATAAAAATATATTTAGCCAGACGTGGTGGCGCACGCCTTTGATCCCAGTACTTGGGAGGCAGAGGCAGGTGGATTTCTGAGTTCCAGGCCACCCTGGTCTACAAAGTGAGTTCCAGGACAGCCAGGGCTACACAGAGAAACCCTGTCTCGAAAAAAAATATATATATATTTATTTTTTATTGTATTTCTGTGTCTGTGCAAGTGATTGCTGGTACAGAGGTATTGAATTCCCCAAGTACTGGACCTACAGGCAGTTGTGAGCTGCCTAACATGGGTGCTAGGAACCAAACTCAGGCCTTCTGGCAGAGCAGGAAGCATTCAACCACTGAGCCACCTTTTGAATCCTGGCACTGGATTCAGTACCAATAAACAGTACTGGAATTAAAGGCGTGCAAAAGTGTACCACTTCCTCCCAGTCATTTATTAGCTTTAAGAGTTGGGTTAGCCTGTGACATTTACCTTAACTCAAAAATTCTATAAATTGGACTGGAGAGATGGGTCAGTGGTTAAGAGCACAGTTTACTCTTCCAAAGGTCCCAGGTTCAGTTCCCATCACCCACATGGCAGTTCGCAGTTTTCTATAATTCCAGTGCCAGGAGATCCAACACCCTCATATAGGCAAAACTCTAATGCACATTAAATAAAAAAACTAAATAAATATTTTTTAAATATTGTATAAAACTCTACTCACATACACATACACAAACACACACACAAGAAATGTCTAGTAAGGGTCATAAACTGTTTATTTCATGACTCTGGCATAGGAGATTGGGGACTTGGGTGTTAGGAAGCAACGTTGTGTATTGTTTAATTTACATTTCATCACGTATATACTCTTAATATATAAATATACATCATTAATACATTAAGATTAACAAAAAGAAAAATATAATTTAATAATTTTTCATCTTAAAAAAACCCAGCTGGGCAGTGGTGGCGCACGCCTTTAATCCCAGCACTTGAGAGGCAGAGGCAGGTGGATTTCTGAGTTCGAGGCCAGCCAGGGCTACACAGAGAAACCCTGTCTTGAAAAAAACCAAATAAATAAATAAATAAATAAATAAATAAATAAATAAATACATCCTTCAGGGGCTAGAGGAGATGGCTCAGTGGGTAAGAGCATGTGCTCTGCAAGCAGGACCCCAGTACAGATGGCAGGCCCAGAGGAAGGCAGGCTCAGATTGCCAGCCCAGAGGAAGGCCGGCTAGTCTGCACTTCAACACTGGGACATGGAGCTGGTCAGATGCCTGTTGCTTACTAGTCAGACAGACAGCCTAACCATAATGTGAGCTTCCAGTTTGGTGAGAGCTCAGTTTCAAGGCAGGCAGTTGGAGGGTGATAGAGGAAGACACCTCAAGTCCCACTCTGGCTTCTGCATGTGTGTGCATGGGTTCAAGCATTCTCACATACACTATACAATACCATACATACATACAGAGAGACTACCATAAAATACTCAAAACCAGGATTCAAAAGATGGCTCAGTGGCTGAATGCATCCTGCTCTGCCAGAAGGCCTGAGTTTGGTTCCTAGCACCCATGTTAGGCAGCTCACAACTGCCTGTAGCTCCAGTACCTGGGGAATTCAATACCTCTGGCTTCTGAGGGTACCAGCAATCACTTGCACAGACACAGAAACACAATAAAAATAAATATATTTTAAAATATTTTAAAAGTACTTCGCACCAATATGAAATGAATTACTTGATAGTTAAAAGACTGTGAATTACTTAATTGAAAATTAAGCCGGCTCAGCAATTAACTATAGTGGCTGCTCTTCCAGAGAACCCAGGTTAAATTCCCAGCATCCCACAGCAGCTTAAAATCGTCTTTAACTCCTGTTCCAGGGGATCAGACACCCTCATACAGACATACGTGCAGGCAAAACACCAATGTATAAAAAATTATTTTAAAAAATTAAAAAGAGAAAATTAAGCTGTTGGATCTAAAGTACACAAATGAATGATACTAGGTGGTCTATTAAAGAAATGAAAAGAAACAATGTTGAGATGGAAAACACAGGTTTCTTTTTCAAGACTTTTTGGGAAATGTAGTTATTCTTTAACTGACTTAATTTTGCTCAACTGAGGAATTCATTACAAAAGTACCTTTGGAGGCCAGATGCCAGGCTGGGATAAATTGGTCAGATTCCTAAAGAAAGTAGCTGTCACTGGCCCGCCAAGAAGAAGGTTGTGAGCAGTTATTATGGCAGTATGAGCTGTCCCCCCAGGCTCCTGTGTAGGCATGAGGTGGTGATGATAGCTAATTTGGTGTGCTTTCCCAGCGCAGACACTTTGCTGAGCATTTTCCTTCCACTCCTCACAGTCCCATTGACTTAGCCCCTTGGCTCCATGAGTGGAATCAGACTCTGGCTACCTGGCTATCACAAGTGTCTATTCTTTGCAAAGCTGTGTGTACCTGTGTGGCTGGCAGCAGTCTCCACCTGCGGCCTTTAGTAGCCAAACTCCTGTTTGTTCTGCCTAGATGGGAGGAGTTGTGCCTCCCAGGGTTTGTTTAGATATTAGAGCCCCTTTCATGGATGAACCTAATGCCAGATCACAGCTGCCCTAGTGCGTCCTCTGTGCCCCACCGTTCACTTCCTGTTTTACTTCCTGCCTTGTTTACTTTGTTTCCTCTTCCGCATACAGCAGGTATGTTGTGTTGCTTGAGCTAGGGGAAGGCAACCTTCAGATCCACACTTCCTTAATCTTTACCGCCTCACAGGTGCGGCTGAGACACTTTGGACTTGTTCCCCGCTGTGGGGTTGTCATATTTTCTACTGTGGTTACTCTGTGTTTTCCTCTTGCCTCTAATCTGCCAGGAGACTAAACTGTTCCCCAGAAGTGCCTTTCGCACTTTCAGGCTTGTTTTGTACATCTGCAATTATAAACTGCTTCTAGTTGTTACCGTGCTGGAGTTGACTGTGCTAATCCAGACTAAGCAGCCACTAGGTTCTCTTGTAGAGGTCACAGCATGGTCACTTTGTTACATTAAACAAATTGATTCCATGTGTAGGATCTGTCACCCAGTTAAGTCCTAATGAGGAGGTGATGCTGTGGGTGTTTGGTGCAGAAGGAGACAAGACGTTAAAACAGAATTGTTTGATGTGCCACACCATTTAGTTCAGCATTAAGTTACTTGCTCAGAAATTCCAGTCTGAAGAGCCAAACTAATGAATAGGTTTGAGGTTTTGTTTTTGTTTTTCCCTCTGTCTTTTAGCTTTATTGGGGGTGGGGAGCGAGAGAGATCTGCTAGGGAGCAGACAGAGTCTCACTCATACTTTTAAACAGGTGCTCTTCAACTGACCTGTGCCTTCACCCCAGTACTAAAAGAAGTTCTCCAATTCCTATTGGTTTTTTTGTTTTATTTTGTTTGGTTGGTTGGTTGGTTTTGGTTTTTCGAGACAGGATTTCTCTGTGTAGCCCTGGCTGTCCTGGAACTCACTCTGTAGACCAGGCTGGCCTCGAACTCTTCTGTCCGCCTGCCTCTGCCTCCCGAGTGCTGGGACTAAAGGTTTGTGCCACCATATCCGGCAATTATTATTGTTTTGTTTTTTTTTTTTCTTTCAAGACAGGGTTTCTCTGTATATCCCTGGTTTTCCTGAACTCACTCTGTAGACCAGGCTGGCCTCGAACTTAGAAATCCTCCTGCCTCTGCCTCTCAAGTGCTGGGATCAAAGGCGTGCACCACCACGCCCAGCTGTTTTGTGTTTTTAAAGCTGTGTATGTATGTGTGTGTGTGTGTGTGTGTGTAATGAATTCAGATCGTCATGCATGTGAAGCAGAGCTCTACCATTGAGCTGCATTCCTAGCCAATACATTCTTAGTTATTCATGTATGTATGTATGTATGTATTATGTGAGTACATTGTTGCTATCTTCAGACACACCAGAAGGTGGTATCTGATCCCATTACAGATGGTTGGGAGCCACCAAGTGGTTGCTGGAATTTGAACTCCGGACTTTGGAAGAGCAGCCAGTGCTCTTAACCACTCAGCCATCTTTCCAGCCCTACACTTCATTTTTTAAGAGCCAGTTTTCATTGATTTAGTTTCTTCTCTTTAATTTTTAAAAATTTGCTGTTTTGACACTTGCACAGCTCCCCATCTCCCTCACAGTGAAGCATGCAGTAGCTGTGGGTGTAGTATGAATGTCTATTTCTTCAACTGGGACTGATTTTCTGCTCTTCAGTTTCCCACAGTCAGATCACGCGCCTGTACAGCCGCTTCACCAGCCTGGACAAAGGGGAGAACGGGACTCTCAGGTGAGTACTTCCCTCCCTCCCTCTCTCTTTCCCTCCCTTCCTTTCTTCCTTCTTTCCCAGACCAGGATCTCTAGGAGCTATATTCCAAGGGTAGCCACGCTGTGGGCTGTCTGTATTCCAAGGATGGGCATACTAGGAATCTTGCATTTGGAGAGCAGAGACCATTTGGCCATGGTGTCTATACATCATTGGTATGTGTGTGTGTGTGTGTGTATGTGTATGTGTGTGTGTGTATTATGTGCATGTATATATGCATATATATATATTTGCATATTTAATTTATTTAATTTTTTTCTTTGTTCATTGGTGTTTTGTCTACATGTATACCTGTGTGAGGCTATCAGAAGTCGTGGAAACTGGAATTAGAGAGAGGTGTGAGCTGCCATGTGGTTGCTAGGTATTGAACCTGGGTCTTCTGGAAGAGTAGTCAGTGCCCTTAATCACTGAGCCATCTCTCTAGTCCTGATAATTTTCTTGTTGTTGTTTTGGTTTTCAAGAAATGAGGGTTTCTCAGTGTATCCCTGGAACTCTGTAGATCAGGCTGGCCTAGAACTCAAGAGATCTACTTGCCTTTGTCTCCCCAGTGTTGGGATTAAAGATGTGCACCACCACAGCTGGATCTTCTTGGAGTGTTTCTTATCATTTTGTTAGACAAGAGGAACTATATTTTGATGAGTGTATTATAGGCTCTGTATTATAGGACGAATTATATAATAATTTTTGCTGCATTAAATAATCCAGATCCTAGTAAACTTTATCATCTTAATCAATTATGATTGATAAAAGAAATCTGTTTTCTTTTTTTTTTTTTTAAAGACTTATTTTATGTATATGAGTACACTGTGGCTGTCTTCAGACACACCAGAAGAGGGCATCAGATTCCATTACAGATGGTTGTGAGCCACCATATGGTTGCTGGGAATTGAACTCAGGACCTCTGGAAGGGCAGTCAGTGCTCTTAACCGCTGAGCCATCTCTCCAGCCCAGAAATCCATTTTCTTTTTTCTTTTTTTTTTTTTTTTAAGATTTATTTATTATTATACATAAGTTCACTGTAGCTGACTTCAGATGCACCAGAAGAGGGTGTCAGATCTCATTATGGGTGGTTGTGAGCCACCATGTGGTTGCTGGGATTTGAACTCAGGACCTTCGGAAGAGCAATCAGTGCCCTTACCTGCTGAGCCATCTCACCAGCCCCAGAAATCCATTTTCTAATTGATCAAGGAAGATTAAATCCGGAGGTACTGTTCTAAGGCACTGCACTCTGGATACTAGGCCAGTTTCTATTTGTTACCAGATGTGGTGGAGATGAGTTAGCTCAGTTCATTGACCGTGTAAAGTTTAAACCACAACAGGAAGTGTGTGAAGTGAGTAGAATAGGAATGTTTCATAAACTGTCATCATAGCATTTAGTGTGAAGAGGATAGAATGTGTGTTGTCTTCTCCTAATAAACTTGGAGGTGGGAATGAGAAACACTAAAGTTTCTGAAGTTTTTAATGTATTTTTTTACATTTATTGTGTGGGGGTGGTCGGTGTTGGAGGGGGCATGGAGAGGAGCCATAGGACAACTTGTGGGAGCGATGTAGATGGCCCAGTAGTTAAGGTTCAACTCAGCACCCACATGGCAGCTTACCACTGTCTGTAACTCCAGTTCTAGGACATCTGACATCCTCATACAGGCAAAACTCTAATGCACATTAAAAAACTAATAGTAATTGAAAACTTCATTTTGTGGGGCATTGTGGCAACAGCATTTAATTCTAGCACACATTAGGTAGAGCTAGGAAGGTAAGAATTTGAGGCTGTCCTGAGTTACACATACTAAGTTATGCTGTCTTCTAAAAATAATTGTATTTTGGGCTAGTGAAATGTCTCAGCAGGTGAGGTACTTGCTCTTATCACCTGAATTTGATTCCTGGAACAAGTGGTGGAAGGAGGGAACTGACTTCTCTAAGTTGTCTCTGAGCTCTGCCCTCGGTATCCACATACAGACATGCACTCATCAATAGATGAATATGTGTTTTGTTTTGTTTTAAAGCAGAATTTGATCCAGACATGGTAGTACAAAGTTGTAATCCCATCGCTTATGACGATGCAGCAGGAAGATTAGGATTTGAGGTCAACCAGGGCCTGGCCCTGAGTGTCACAGGGACAACAGTTTGCCTACTAGAGTGAAGCATGCTACAATCTTAGCATTTTGGAGGTACGAGGCAGGAGGATGGTGTCTGGCCAAGAATAGCCTGAGTCGTATGAAACCTTGTCTTTTAAAAAAAGTAAAAGGAGGATCTGGGGAGATGGATCAGCAGTTAAGAGTGTTTACTTCCAAGTGTGTGGCTCACACCTTTAATCCTAGCACTCAGGAAGTAGAGGCAGGCAGATCTTTGTGAGTTTGAGGACAGCTTGCTCAAATCTAGTTCTAGGACAGCCAAGGCTACACACACACACACACACACACACACAGAGGTGCTGGAGAAACGACTTAGTGGTTAAAAGCACTAACTACACTTCCAGAGGGTTCAGATTCTGCCCAGCACTCACAGGGCAGCTCATCACCACCTGCTCATGCCTGTTCCAGTTGAACCTGACCTTCTTCTGGCCTCCTCAGGCACTAAGCACAAACATGGTACTCAGACATACATGCAGGCAAAACACTCATACACATAAGATAATTTTTAAAACTTAGTGTTTTAATGAAGTACTATCTCATAGCAGTCTATTTCAGATGTGTCTACATTCTATATAGTTGATGTATGCTATCCTTTACAGCAATTTTGCAGTCTAAAGTCATGTACAGAGTTTACACATTTATCTCTTGTTGTTGTTTGTTTGTTTGTTTTTACATGTATTTACTTGTGTGTGCAGAGGTTAGAAGACAAAGGAGTTAGCGCTCTGGAGCTAGAGAGATGACTCAGCAACTAAGAGCACATGTTGCTCTTGTAGAGGACCTGGGTTAGATTTCCAGAACCTACATGGTGGCTCATAACCATCGGTAACTCCAGTTCCAGGGGATCTAATGCTCTTTTCTGATCTCAGGTGCCAGGCATGCAAGTGGTACACATACAAGCATGTAGGTAAAACACAAAGTAAAACAAACCAAGAAGGGTCGCATCCCTGCCACCATGTGGGTATGGGAAAGTAAACCAAGTCTTAGTGGCAAATGCCCTATGTGATGACTCTTTTCTTGTATGTTTTGTTGTTATGTCCCCCCACTCCGTGTGTGTAACTGTGGATATGCATGGATTTATGTGTGGATGTGCATACACTTCTTTGTATGCCGATGTAGAATTCATAGGCCATAGGTTCACATTGGGTATCTTCTTAACTCTCTTTGTTTTTATTTTATTTTTTATACAGAGTTCTTACTACTTAGCCTTGGCTGGCCTGGAACTCACTATGTAGACTAGACTGGCGTCTGCCTGTATCCTTAATGCTGTGGATTAAGGCATGAGCTATCTGTCCCAGACAGTAGTTGTTTTGTTTTGTTTGTTTGTTTTTTGACACAGGGTTTCTCTTTGTAGCCCTGGCTGCCTGGATCTCACTCTGTAGGCCAGGTTGGCCTTGAACTCAGATCTGCCTGCTTCTGTCTTCTGAGGGCTGGGATTAAAGGCATGCACCATGATTGCCTGTCAGTCTTAATTTTTAATATAAGGTCTTGATGTAAAATTCATCAATTCTGCTAAGCTGACTGGACAGTAAACTGCAGGTATCTACTTTTTCCATCTCCGCAGTGCTGGGATTACAGATGTGCACTGCCATATCTGGCTTTTTTCCACGGGTGCTGGGGATCTGAGCTCAGGTTCTTAGACGTGTGAGGCAAGCACTTGAATGACATAATCATCTTACAGTCCCTGTTGTTCTGTTTGGCTGCCCTTCAGCTTATTACCTGACCAAGGATGCCTGAGAACTTCAGGTCCTCTTACCTTTGCCTTCCCTTGTGGAGACTTCAGGCCTGCCCTGTTGCACCCAGTTTATGTCGTGTTGGGATTGAATCCATGATTTCTTGCATCTGTACAAGCACTCTACCAACCGGGCTGCATCCGAAGCTCCGCTCCCACAGTCCTTCAGTCTCTTTTGATCCGTAGCAGTCTTCTCTACCTTTTGGGTTGGGTTGTGCTAGGGATCGCCTTCGTCTGCTGAGGAGATGCTCCACCAACGATAGAAGCCTTAACTCTTCCCTAACCCTCCATGACACTGATACTTTTGAAAAGTAAATCATAGACAGTTTTGTGTTCCTCACATAGGATATCCAAGAAGTTTTAGAGAAATACTGAGCAGTTTTTAAAACAGCAATGTTCAAAAAGTTTAATATGGGCTAGGGTATGGTAGTAAATGCCTGTAATCCCAGGGACAGAGGCAGGGAAACCATGTGTTCCAGCCTGGCCTGCACCACAGAGGAAGGTCAAGGCCAGCCTGGGCAGCCATGCCATAATAAGATTTTTTTTTTAAAGAAGATTTATTTTTATTTAAATAAGTACACTGTAGCTGTATATTCAGACACACCAGAGAGAGCATCAGATCCCATCACAGATGGTTGTGAACCACCAGGTGGTTGCTGGGAATTGAACTCAGGACCTCTGGAAGTGCTTTTAACCGCTGAGCCATTTCTCTAGACCAAGATGTGTCTTAAATAACAGTTTAATATATGGGAAACTTTTTCTTTTTAACAAGAAATACATTTTGACTTAAAGTCTTAGATTTAAAGCATTTCTGCTTTTTAGTGTGACAAAGGCAAGTTCCTTTGCCTAATCCAATTTCTTCAGCTCTTACAAGGGCAGAGATAAAGCATGCCATACAAGAACAGAGCGGTACTGTATCACTTGAGGTTGGAGCAGCACAAGATGTATGTATGAAGAATGTATCACCGCCTTTGTGTTATGTGAAGCTGATTGCTCTTACCATGTTCAAGGTTAAATCTGCTTCATTTCTTGTCAGTGAAAGGATTCTTTCCCTGTCTCTGTTCCTGCCTCCCTCCATCCTCTTTTTCTTTCTTTCTATTTATTTGTTAGCTTTTTGGGAAACTATGGAAGGGTCTTAACTATAATCCAAACTCTGCTAGAACTTGATTATAGGTCAGCCTGGCCTCTGTGCCCTGCTAGTAGGCTTCTTGAGTGGAAACAGTCTCTTAAGAATTTCTTACATTTCCTCTGGGCAGTGGTGGCACTCGCCTGTAATCCCAGCACTTGGGAGGCAGAGGCAGGTGGATTTCTGAGTTTGAGGACAGCAAAGGCTACACAGAGAAACCCTGTCTCCAAAAAAAAAAAAAAAAAAAAAAAAAGAATGTCTTACATTTCATAGGTGTTTTAGCTCTTCCTGAGGAGGCGTCTTCAGGCTCCTCCAGCCTGCACTCGAGGTCTGCCCTAGTTGATTGTGTCTATTTGCTGTTCACAATGCCAAACTTAATAATTAATTACAAAGTGGTAATGTTCAAGAAATCATTTACTAAGGAACAGCGTAGTATTTGTTCATTGACATAACCTGTTTGCTGGGCTTACTGGGGCATAGCAAAATTAAATCTTGCTTCATTCACACCTGAGTTGGTGCAAAAAAAACCAAACCAAACCAAAACAAAACAAAACAAAAAAAAACCAGTTGGCAGATATTCTAGTTACTTGTATACTTTGCCACAGAAGTAATTTCAGGAGGCAGTTTTCTTGCTGGGTTGTACTCTTTTGGCTTCAAAAGAGGTCGTTCCAAAGGCCAGTGGTCTCTAGCTTAAGGTGATTCTTTTGGCAGCCGGGAAGATTTCCAGAGGATTCCAGAACTTGCCATCAACCCACTGGGGGACCGGATCATCAATGCCTTCTTCTCAGAGGGGTGAGTGGGGGCAGTTGGTTTTGGTCCTTTCCTTTGTCCTCTAGGCTATAGTAATTGCTAATGTAGAAAAATAACAGTAATGATAATGATGATAATAATAAATTAAAATAGAATAGAATAAAACAGATAGGTATTCTCTCAGATCATGGTTCCCTAGAATTAAATTGTCACCCCTAATTTTCATATATAGATTATCTCTTGTTTTTCACCCAGCTTGGTTTTTCTTGTATTTATTTTTGTGTGTGTGTCCACCACCTGTATGGTGCCATCGGAACAGGACTTGTGGGTGATTATGAGCTGTTATGGTGCTGAAAATCACACCCAGGGCTCCATAGTGATAAAGCACTATGATCAGAAGCAAC